>NC_133649.1:139263170-140577206 GCF_009905375.1 Apium graveolens | reverse complement strand
CTGGTGGCTGGGCCTCAAAGTGCACATCAATGACATGGTCAAAACTCACTCTAAACCTCAGGGTACTAAACTGATTTTTCTGCAGAAACTATAACTTCTCATTTTCCAAGATTTTAACTTGACAAACCCAACTAACAACAACTAAATACTTAAACCAAGACCTATACTTGGTATTCTACTGAACTAACTCCCTTTTTCTTAAAATACCCTTGGTGAGATCATCCTTACCTAAGGGCAACTATGGCAAAACAAGAGACTACTCCTTAAACAATCGCAAATCTTCATGCCTTTGAAACACAAGATATATATTTTTATAAAAGATAACCACAAATTATTACCATGCACAAGAAGCAAATCAATATTATCACATTATTCCTACTGAAATTAAGGCTCACTAACAAAATCTTCCAAATAATCAAATTTCACAACAAACTAAGAGAATTCCACATGCATGCATGCCTTCGGGTTTTTCAAACCAAAACAACATGATTTCCAAATAAATTTTTATCATAATTCAACATGCAAGCCTAACATGGATTACAACTAAATGATCAACTAGCATGCAAAAGGATTTTATCAAGACTTTACTACAAAATTCATGTTATCATCACAAAATACACAAAAATGTTAACAAGGCAACAAAACACCATCCATTCGGCTCCTATCAAGTCATGGCCGAATGGATTAGGGTAAAAACAGCATTCGCATAGGTGTAACACTCTTATGTCTAGCCATTCTTGACCCTATGATACTATAACTCATGGTGAAAGCCTTAGATTCACAAGAATCAAGGAGGTTCACTTTGAGTTTAACAAAAAACATCACCATGCAAGGTCAAAACATAGGTTTTTCACTCTATACTTTTGAAATATATAAGAATAACATATAGGGAGTAAAATTACTTGAATATAAGATGATTGTTTGGGTGAAAGAATGAAGAAATGAAGGGGATGGAGGGCCTCGGCTATGGGATGGCCGAGAGTGAGGGTTGAGCCGAGAGGGAGGGAGGAGAAAAGGGGAGGGTGGAGTGAAAATGGAGTGATCATCACTTTAGTTTTGTTTTTATGTCTTTGACTAGACTAAATGTGAGTGGATTTAGGAAATGACAAGAGTAACCCTCTAGCTAAAGTTAGGCAAGTTTGCATGCAAGGTCAAGGAGGTAATTTGGCTAGCAAAATGTGAGTTAGTGGGGTGGAGAATGTCTTCTTTGCCCTTTGGTTAAATAGAAGAGAGTTTGCATGCAAGGTTATTCATGTAATTTGATAATTATTAAGCAACTAATTTCCAAAGATTTATTTTTATATAATAAAGTACAAGTTCAAAAATTATAAAATTTATACCATAAAATAACTTGGATTTTTAGAGACTTTATAAAAATCATTTTCAAATTTGTGTACAAAATGTCTTTTAAAAGAAAATTTTCCAAAGCTTAGAATATTCCTTATAAATCAAAAATAAAGAAATTAAATAAATTCTTGCTTTGAAAAATCATATACTACCCAAAGCAAATTTATAATGCAGAAATTTTCACTCACACAAACGTACAAGCATTGAATATATTTTTATTTAACTTAATATTATTCACAAATAATATTACATAAAATGCCGGTCGTAACAAACAACTTTCAAATAATAATAATAATATCTGAAAATATGGGATATTACAATCTACCCCCTTATAAGGATTCTGTCCTCGGAATCAGCAAAAGAAAGCACTAAGGGTTTTATTACCAACTTCCTAATCTTACATAAACAACTTTTCTTAAAATTTCAGATAAACTTGGATTCCTTGTATAACGTAATGATCACGGGAGCTTCACTCCGCACCATTGATTTGTCCAACTTCTCAATATAATCACTTTCACTGCTTGAGAAATAGAGAGAAAGATAAAGAAAAATAAAAATAAATGGAGAGATAAATAGAGAGAGAAATAAAGAAATAGACTGACTTCATTATACGCCACTGATATTTTAATCGTATTGCAGTCCACTATCGCTATTTGTGATCCCATCACATAACCCTGCTTTGATTTGATCAAGATAACTCAGCCCAACTCGATTAGCATACCTTCGATTATTTGAGATAATAAAATCATGAAATTTCAAAGAGAAAAGAATTTCATATCATAGCGGGTGTCCCACACTTGTGGTTACCAAAATTTAAACTTTTGAGAAAGTATTGTTGAAATGAAAGAATAACTGAGAGATCAATATGATCAAACGAACTTGGTATTGCATGTCCAAATTAAGACACTACTAAAGGTTGTTAACCTTCTTGTAGTCAAACATACACAAGTGATGGAGTCCCATCCAACTCCTATCACACAGACAGGTATACCTTGTGTCCCCTATAGTTAAGGTTGTTCATCTCAGTCAGAATAAAAGAATATCAAAGGAATTCAAAATTAAATGAGTAAAACGGAAAAGATTTCAAAGCTGATATTTCTGGAGAAAAATGAAATCTTGAAAACAAGATTCTGGCATAAAATGATTAAATGAGTGTTAGGGAATATATCCTCTAACAGATACCTCTTTTTGAGAGATGACAAAAGAAGTTATAGAAATAGAAGGTATTGTCAGGGTCTCAATACATATCTTCTATTTGAACACTTCAGTTGACTCGTTATCCGATTCCAGACACTTCTTTATATTCTAAGAATATCGACAATCTTCATCATCGTTGAATCGTAGTCTCGGAAGATTCCATAAAAGACGTTCACAACTGCAACGAGTTTCGTCCTGCTCATCACAACCATCTCAAACGAATGCGCCTATCTTAGCTTACTCGTTGATACTATATCTAATATCCCCAACAAGAACTCGATATGAGCTCAAGCGTCCTCACATAGCTATACACACTCCTACACACTCTCTTTTCTAGTTTACTATAACCTCAACTCTGATACCAACCTATAACGCCCCCAAATTCGGGGTCAGAGGATTTGGTCGTCACTATGAAACCTGAATCCAAATCAACCTGTTTAATCAATAAATAAATGATAGCGGAAGATATTTAACATCTATGACCCCAAACTAATCCAAGATCTTTTAAGGTTACAATTCTAGAAATAAGATATCCAAATTCCACCAATAAATTTTTCACTTTCTTTTAAAACTCTTTTCAATAAATTTCAACTCAATACTAAACCCACTAGTATAACATCAAACAGAAGTATACTAGGCCCAACTATACAATAGACAACTATAATATAATATAGTATAAACAACTTTATATAATAGAACTTACACTAGTCCGCAAACCCTGGACCAACCACCTTCCAAAAGCTTCATCTTTGCTTCCTCGAATTACGCGGCTAAATAGCGCAAGCTAATCCTCACTGGAGGTTAATTTAAAAACAGGCAAGTATGAGCGGAAGAAATGCTCATCAAGTTCATTATAGCATATACAAGGTCTTTTGATATAAAACCGACATTTGCATAAGAGCGGAAAATTTAAAATCATGATTGCTGAACCAGAAAATTTTATCAAAGAATCGGATAATTATTTCTCTCTTTATTCAAAACCCTTTTTGATATTTTCGAGCAAAATGCTTCAGCAATACTTTGAATCTTGACGAGGATAAAACTCGTAAAATAATGTTTACGTAAATATCGTAAACAACAATAACATGAAATAATGATTATGGAATTGAATTATAAACTCATTCAAAATTAAACTCTTGATATCAATATTTATTTTGTTGTCATATCAAATTAGATATCAATATGAACTTTAATGCTTACAACATCCCATACTGAAGTCAGCATCAATCATCTACATTAGTACGACTTTTGATATTTAACAACAAACTAAATATCAGCATCAACCAGAAACTGAATCACAACCGCATTTCACCTTTTATTCAATATAGAAATAGTTGATAAATCATTTATTCTATGATTATCAAAACAATTTATAAAACAACAGTTTAGATTGGAACCAATTATATTTCATGTTGTTCCTGATGATCAGTCACGAAACAGCATCGGTATCCCGCAGGCATACCGTAAATATAGGTATTACCCGTATCCCGCAGCCATACGGTACCTATAGGGTGCCAAAAAAGGCATATATTCGCCTTGAAAGATAGTACAGCTGGACTGATGTCTCGATCACCTACACTGTAATCAGTAACCATCCATGTCACGCCCCGACTTAAAAATATATATTATACAAATTATTACAATAGCTAACAAAAGAAAGTAAATACATCTGAATCCAAGATCTTACAGTTTAGGGTTTGGAACAGCCCAACACTATTAACTATTACAACCTGATTTTTAATATTGAGTCCTTACACAAACCGATCACTTAATCTACCTGAGCTCGAACATGCATATCGGCATCACAAGTCTTACGCGCTGTCTGCTTGAATCTAACCATATCTGCTAGCTGTAATATCAGGGTGAAAGCAAGTAGTGAGCCAAATGCTCAACAAGTGCTATACAAACAATACATAGATCCACATAAAGGAATTAATAATGTGAAGGAAGAGCTAATAATAGCAAGGGATAAACTTTTGGGTGATGGCATCATTTATTTGTAACAAAACCATTCAAAACCATTTCTTTATCAAAAACCATTTTATAACACTACGGATTACAGCCAGTGATCAGCCGCGAAGTAATCTCGAACCTCGCTGGGTTCTAGAACATTAATGGGATCCCTAGGCACCTTTTAAGCCTACAAATTAAGAGCGGAAATGTCTTGCGTCTCAGTACAGGTCCACTATCTAGAGAAAATTATTTATCCCCCTTGGGGACTGAAAATCAAATTCTAACTTTTTATTTTATTAAAAACTGATGCCAAGTGACAGTTAATTTCTTAAACAGTGAGCATCTTTATCAAGGGTTCTAGATCAACTTTGAAGCACAGGGAATAGGTCCACTAAATTTCAAGGCCATGATCAACTAGACTATACTTTATCAAGGGAATTGCAAGGTTTATATATACAAGGATTTTGACAAGGAGATTTAGCAAGGTTATCAGATAGTACGAAGGAACAAAATCAAACTAGGTCCAAGGTAATGCTTCCAGATAAGACATAGGTATTAAAATATAAAGAAGGTGATCATTAATGGTTCCAGATAAGATTTAGGTATTCAAATATATATAAAGTGAGCATCAACTCAAGGTACAACAGAGTATCATGCTTTAGGGTAAGGATAGGATTATCAAACAATTATGAACAATCGTTAAGGAACAACTGACTTTTAGGTATCAAGACAAGGTTACTGGGTATAACTTGCACATGGTTCAACATTATAATTACTTTGGTATACTAGCATGGTATGACTTTCGATTTACTTGCATAGCAATCTTCAAGTAAAGTTTAACTACTTGCAATAAACACTTGAGGGTTCATGGCATTTTCATATAATACAAAGATAGATTTGAAACCACTTGGTTCATGCATATCAAGGTAATACTCACATCATATATAAGAACTGGTTATCGCACACTTGTAGTGTAAAAAAAAGATAGGTTGAATCACTTGCCTTGAGAAAGGCTTGACTTGACTGGTAGGGAGGAGCAACTGGATGCTTTACTCGACTTTAATGGCAAATTTACCATCGTCTCGAGTTCCTACAAAAATAATAATAACCTCATTGTAATATGTTCTCACCAACTCAACCTATTTGCAAACCAAAATTAAACAAAATGGCACTTAGGCCTATATACACACATATTTACAAACACCATATAAGTATATTAATACACATAGCCACTTATGCTCACATACCATATTTAAGTACAAAATACTATAACACATACTATATTGCATCACTAAGCTTGGATGATCTCACTCCACTTACCTAAGTCTCTTGGTCGCTAAACTAGACAAAACTCCAAATTTTGGCCTCCTAACTCGAAGTGCCTTTACTAAACCATCCAATTCCTATGGACCTTGACTGTAACACCCCCAAATCTGGGGTCGGGGATCCGGGTTGTCACGAGTTCCATTTCCCTTAATAACACTCAATCTTAGTAAACAACCAACTACTGCGTACTATGACCCCACAATATACACACACACACCATAAGTTATAGTCTCAGAGATGAATACCAAAAACAACACAAGTCATTTTATTCCATAATTATAAGTCATTACACCTCAAAAGGGTTTCTGAATAAATTTACATTTCTTTGCCATTATTACAATTCATATAGATACATAAGTCTGGTACATCAGAAGTTGAAAGCCTAGCCTATTGGTAATTCCTACCTCAGCTACAGTGGCATCAACGCCTACAGGAAACTGCGGAACATTTTCTTATCCGCTCGCAAATTGGGAGCTTTGTCAAGTTCATCTTGTTTATCTGTTGTTATGTGATGAAAGAAGAAAGAAAGGGTGAGCAACAAGCCCACCGAAATAATATTTATAATAATTAACAATATATGAGCATTCTCATAGTACTCATAAAAGTCTTGGTCAAGAAGAAATGAACTAAGTTTGATATCTTAATGCGACCAAGTCACAAAATAATCAGTATATATGTATATATACTTTTCAAAATCTTGGAAATCCACTTCCATGCATAATATACATAGGGTTCCAGTTTATAACTGTCTAAAAATATCGTTGCAAGGTGATCTCATATATCTAACCTTGTCTCAACGTTTTTATGAAAATCTTTGTCATGCATAAGATAATCATTAACTAGATATAAGTTGAAAAGATGAAGTTACAAGATACTCCAATATACTTATAGCTTTTCCAAATACTACTTAAACTACCATCGTTCAAGTTATAATCAGTTTGAAAAGGTCATCACACAGATGAGACTACAAGATAAGACTTGAATAGATTCAATCTTTGAAATATCATTTGAAAGAAATGATGTTACGAGATACTTCATTAAGTCCCGATATATATTCACCTATATATATATATATATATCTCACACACTCCTTGAAAACCTCTATTATGAAAATTATAAACAGAGTTTTAATATCCAATGAATTTGGAAAGAAGAAAGCTTTGGCATAAACCCGATATCTTGCTGATCAGGCAAAGATACCAATTAAGTAACCTTTTCTACTAGTAGATGGATGAATCCCCCACCGCTCATCACCCTGGCCGCATTAGGACCTTGTGCTGGACCGCCACCCGGCCTCTTACGCGTTGATGGACTGCCACCCAGCCACTTACACTTTGATAGACCGTACCCCGGCCTGTCGCTTATGTCGACTCAATTAGATTGACTTACTTCCCGAACGTTGGGTAAGTAATCTATTCTTTTATCAAAACAGCAACCTCGTTGCGAGTATAAAATACACCACATAGCCGGATCCCTTAGGTTTTGAGCGAGTATTTTAAATCCCCTTCGAAAGGAAGATCTTAAATTTGAAAACGAGTTTTGTGATCCGCTCTAACTTTTAAAATTATTTTGAAGACTCGAAAACATTTTTAAGAATGTTTGGAGTAATGCTGATTTAATAAAATAAATCAGTCCCGATATATTAGAAATTATCTGAATATTATTATTTAAATAATATTCCCATAAAGGATAATCTCTATAAAATAATTGAAGTAGAAGTTTTAAAACTCATACTTGAAATGAATAATAAATAACCAAAGATATACTTATACGAACGTACGATCTTTATTTGAATAATCGAAAATAAGTTTGAAATATCGAAACATTATTCTTTAATAAAATAAAGAATATTGTTTAATAAAATAAGCGGAGTCATAAGACCTTGAATCAATATTCGAAATAATATTCATTAAATAAAATAAGCGGAGTCATAAGTCCTCGAATGAATATTCAAAATAATATTCATTTATAATATAAAACTATCGAATAAACATTATTCGATTAATAGTTTTGAAAAATATTAATATATATATATAATATATTCGGGAACATCACCTCCCGGTTTAGAAAATGTTCACCTTGGGGTCCCCTGTACTAAGGGTATACGCAACTACTGCTTATCTCTAGCATAGGTATTATGCAGTTTATAAGCATTTGAATCACCAATTAGATATCAAGATTACGACACAGACATGCATATATACCATATCAACATGCTCCAATATATTGCAAGATTTGCTAATAAAAACCATGCACTTATCTCAAGATAATGCATCAATATATTTACATCACAACAACAGTATAACGGGTAGAAAAATTGCCTGAGCGTTCCGAGGTAGACTTAAGCTTAGAGTGGGTCTGATAACCTATGAACAACAACATAAGTCGGAATTAAACCACGGTCGCTTAAGAAACTAGACTATAACCAATTGGACCCTAACGTTCGCTTTTGCGCTTAACGATTCACATAAGTCGCTCGAGTAACCTTGGCTCCACAATTTTTATAAAATTAACCGTTACGAATTTTAAGGAGACTCTTTCATGAGAACTTTACCAACTGACTAATTAATCTTACATAATTGTTTTGTAATCCAATTAGTCTTTTAAGGGCCTTAAACAAGGTTTCAAAATTAAGCGAGGGGTAAAGGTTCGTTCGCGAGACACCGTAACTTAAAACGGTCGTTTCTCCTAAACCGTAAATCGGATCTAAGCGAACCACATACCAAAACGAAGCTTACGACATGATCTAGCTAAACATGGCAAGGTTACAGATTGGTCAGTGAGCTTTCTGTCCCGAACACTAATTACAAGCAGTTGAATAAAATGGGCATTACGACGGCTATGTTTACGCGATTACCAAGTTTCTCACTACACCAAAACCTCACCAAACAACCCACAATTATTAACACATCAAAACCTCAACTAAATAATACTATACCAGTCCTTGTTATCTAGATTCTTCATCTCAACCAACAACAATCAAGTTCTATTAACTATAACAAGATTCATTCACCAAATCACTCCAAATTCAAATCAAACTACTAATAATCAAAGATCATGCTTCTCATTTAGAAAACCAACCATCAAACTCACTAATAATCAAATTAAAGGCTATGGTTTGAAGTTTATACCTTCCTTGGGAGGTGTTAAGTTGCTAGAAAGCCTTAGGGAGCCTCCTACAAGCTTATCTTTCCAAAGAAAACAAGAACACAAAGTTAGGCTTTGAAGTTTCTAAAAGTCCAATTGAAAGAACTGTAAAAATGAGGGTCTTACCATGCTTGTTTTGACGAGACTTGTGAACAAGAGTTGTAGGCCATCTCAATACCTTTCCAACGAGCTATAGAACACAACATTTGAGTGAGTATTGAATGAGATATAGCAGTTTGAAGTTTCTGGGTTTGTTTTGGCCGAGAGCTTTGTTCTTGGAAGCAAAAGTCAACTCTCCTTCTTTTTGTTTTATGAAATAATTGTTACGACCGGCATTTTGTGTAATATTATTTGTGAAATTTGTAAAATATTAGAGCCGAATGTAAATATACTTAATGATTGTACGTTGTGTGAATGAAAATTTCTGCGTTATAAATTGCTTTATGTAGAATATGATTTTTCAAAGCAAAAGTTTATTTATTTCCCTTATTTTTGATTTATAAGGAATATTATAAACCTTGAAAAAATTTTCTTTTAAAATTTATTTCATTCACAAATTTCAAAAGTGATCTTATAAAATTTCTAAAAATCCAAGTTATTTTATGGTATAAATTTTATAATTTTTGAACTTGTATTTTATTTTATAAAAATAAATCTTTAAAAATTTATTTGTTATAATTAGCAAATTACATGGAAACCCTTGCATGCAAATCACTCTTCCATTCTATTAAAGGGAAAAGGAGACCTTTCCAACCCCACTAACTCACTTGTTGTTAACTAAATTACCACATTAACCTTGCATGCAAAATGGTCTAACTTTAGCTAGAGTGTATTCTTGTACATTCTCATTTTCACTCATTTCTTTTAGTCAATCAAAGGCATAAAACCAAAAATAAAATGTGAGAAATCATTTCACTCACTCCACACTCCAACTCACCTCTCTTTTTCTCTCCTCCCCTCCCTCTCCTTGCTCTCGGCCGAGAACCCCCTCCCACACTCCCTTCCATTTTTTCCATCCCATTTCTCATCTTTCCTAGTGTAATTCTTCCACCTAAGATGTTAATATGATGATCAACCATGTTGTGTATGCTAATCTTCTCAAAATTATATTTTCATGTTTAAAAATCTATAAATTTGAATTATTTGTGCTTGAAATAGATTGTCTCCATGATATATTTCTTAATAATAGTTAAGAGAAGATATATTTCATGATTATTAAGGTTGAGAAGATATATTTTATTTACATGTTGGTGTTCTAGGGCATGGATGATCTCCACTCATGTTGAGGCACTATTTAGGATGTTGATGCACTAGGTTTGCTTTGGTAAAGGTTGGATGTTTGGTTAATAAGTGGGAGTCAAGGTGGAAAGGGATTAGTTAGTGTTTGCATTTTTCCAAATTGATGCACTAGTTTATGGGGAAGTTGTGAATGATTATTTGTTGTGCACTTTGAGGCCAAAGCCACCAAAAACTAGCACTAGGAGTATATAATAGGTTTTAAGTGTTTGTTGGAGGTTTATAAGACGTTTGGTCAGGTGCACGAGTGGAATCACAAAATATGTCCAGCAGGGGACAGTGTTGTTGCAACTTAGAAATAGGAAGTTTTGACCATGTCATAGGTAGGCCCTCATTAGGACCTGTTGGGCCTTAGTTAGAGGGAGTGTCAGAGGAGTTTTTCCAGCCATAGTTAATAGGATTTGAGTTAGAATAATGTGTCACAAGTTAGTTCAAGTCAGGACCTTTTATGCCCAGAAAAACAGGGGAACCATGGACTTTAAGCTTAGGCCTAGGGAGGCCCAAGCTAGGCCCTTGAGCCACATCAAGTTTGGAAGTTGTCTTATGATCAGAAGAGTCTAGTGTAGAAAATTTGGAGGTAAAATTGTAGTGTAAGAGTGTCTAATGCACTCAAGAAACCATAGATGTCATTCTGAAATTTACCTTAGTAAGCACCATCACTTACCACATAGTTTTAGAGCATTTATGAGTGAGGCCTAGGTTGACCACTATAGTTGCAAGATAGCATAAATCCAGTAGAGTGAAAGGCCCAAGTAAGGGTCTATAGGTTTTGGATAGTTTAGTAAAGGCACATCGAGTTAGGAGGCCAAAATTTGGAGACTTTGTCTAGTTTAGCGATCAAGTGACTTAAGTTGTGGAACGAGATCATCCAAGCCTAGTGTTGCAATATGGTGTGTGTGATATTGTTTGGCATTTAAAATATGGAAAGTGAGTTTATGTGGCTATATGTACTATTATGTTTATAAGGTGATTATAAATTGCGTGCATATAGGCCTAAGTGCCATTTTTGTTTAATTTCGGGTTGTAAATAGGTTGCGTTGGTGAGAATATATTATAATGAGGTTATTATTAATTGTGTAGGATCTCGAGACGAGGGTAAACTTGTCATAAAGGTTGAGTAAAGCTTCCAGTTGCTCCTACTTTCCAGTCCATTCCAGTCCAGCCTTCTCAAGGCAAGTGATTCAACCTACTTTTTAGTTTACACTGTGAATGTGTGATAACTAGTTCTTATATATATGATGCGAGTATCCTGATTTACCTTGTTATACCCGGACCAAGTGATTCTCAAATCTATCTTCGTATTATATAGAAATGCCATGAACCCTCAAGTACTTATTGCAAGTAGATCAAAAAACATACCATGCTAGTATACTAAAGTAATCGGGATGCCATGATAAAATAGAGAATTGTTATAATACCTGATTGATCCTTTTGATTAACATGCTATTGATTACTGAGAAATCTTGATTTTACACCGTGATGCTTGATTTAACTCTTGTAAGAACCCCGATAGAAACTTTATCTTGATACCTAAAAGCCAAAAATTCTTTAAAGTCGTTCACGATTGTTTGATAACCCTATCCTTACCCTAAAGCTTGACATCCTGATATACCTTGAGCTAATAATCACTTTTTTTATATCTTAACACCTCTATCATACTTGTAACCAGTAATGCTTATTTTCTTGATGTTCTAATACCTATACCTTGTCTAAAACCATTGCTTTAAGCCTAGTTTGGCATTACGCTTTCATATTATCCAATAACCCTATTAAATCTCCTTGTCAAAATTCTTGTAAACGAAAAACTTTCAATTACCCTGATAGAGTAAAGTCTAGTGGATCATGGCCCTAAGATTTAGTGAACATAATTCCCGTATTTCAAGTTAATCTACAATCCCTTGATAAAGATGTTTATTTTTAAGAAATTTTAATATCAATCGGCATCAGTTTTTGAAATGATTAAAATTTGGATTTTCAGTCCCAAAGGGGGATAAATGTTTTCTTTAAATAGTGGATCGGGACTGAGACGCAAGTCCTTTCCACACTGATATTGTAGGCTTAAAAATTTCCTAGGGATCCCATTAATGTTTTAGAACCCAACGAAGTTCGGGATTACTTCGCGGCTGATCACCGGCTGTAATCCATAGCGTCATAAAATGGTTTTTGATTAAGATATGATTTTGAAAAAGTTTTTGATTCAAGCAAATGATGCCATCACCCAAAAGTTCATCTCTTGTTATTATTAGTTATATCTTCACATTGTCATTTTTTAATATATATCTCGATTTATATTTTGTATCGTATTATTTAGAACTTGTTGAGCATTTGGCTCACTACTTGCTTTAACCCTGATATTCCAGCTAGCAGCTATGGTTAGATTCAAGCACACAACACGTAAGACTTGTGATGCCGATGCGTATGTCCGAGCTCAGGTAGAATAAGAGATAGTTTTGTGTGAGGACTCGATATTAAAACCAGTTGTAATAGTTAGTCGTGTTGGGCTGTTCCAAACCCTAAACTATAAGATCTTGGATTCGGTTGTATTTACTTTCTTTTAAATATTGCAATAGTTATATATTATGTATTGTTAAGTTGGGGGGTGTGACAGGTTTTGGTTTCAGAGCTATGGTTTAGAGTCCCTGGACAACCCCAATAGGTTATAGGATATATGTATAGGTTATAGATAATATGCGAGATAGTAGGTTAAGTAAATTTATTATTAATACTCCTCTTATTGGTTTGTCAGCAAAGGGCGCACTCCTTGTCATCCTCTGGGTCGGACGACACTATTGCTTTCTCCGTGTATGCTGAGTTGAGGCACGAGTTTGACATGCTTCAGGGCAAGTATGACCGACTGATAGACCGATTGAAGAACGTGTATCCGGACAGTCGAAAATATGAAGGGAAGCCTAAGGAGCAATGATTGTGAGACTTGACACTTTGGTTCAGTACGTCAACAATAAGCTTGAGGAAATGCCATCATACCGAGACCGTACCAGTCAGTATATCATCCAGATGGTGGAGGATGAGCTCCAGAGCATTGTGAAGACGTTTCGAGAGGAGAAGACTACCAAGCCCCGTTCCGATGGAGTGGAGCCTTAGTTCTTTCCATTATCTAATTTCATGTTGTTGTATTATCGGACTTTGTAGAATTCCCAGTTGTTTCCTTTAAATAAGCATGTTATTCCTAGAATCAGACTTTATCCTAATCTTGATGTATTGTGACCTTTAAATTTTAATTATTATGCATTATCATTCCATATGCTTTCAACTGTTATCTTACGCCTTTATATGCATCACCATATTTGATTAATTTGAAACTTGACCTCATATGTAAATAAGAATGCCATACGACACCCTCGAATTATTTCATTATTCATACCCATTTTGACGTAACTCTTATTTCAGGATCATGCCACCCAAAAAGAAGAACCCAACAACCACATCTACCACAGATCCAAATATTCTTCGATTACTGTGTTAGGTCACACACACTGTAGAGGGGGGTGAATACAGTGTATAGCACAATCAAATCGAACTTTAATAACTCAAGTAACAGAAAATGAACTTTATTCAAAATAATAAACTCTGTTACAGTATGGAACTATCCTCTCTCAGTGATGAACAAATATCACGAGAGCTGCTAGGGTTACAATGAATAATCTTCTCGATAATGATAACACTTATAGTGTAAACCCTATGTCTGTGTTTATATACTACACAGTTACAAGATAATCGCTAATTGATATGGAATATAATTCTTCTTCATAAAATATATCAATCAGATATCTTTTCTTCCAAGTATTATATTCTTCATAGAATTCCTTCTTCATGCATATCTCTTCTTATGTTTGTCTCGATCTTCTCTTCCTGTAAATCAGCTGGCTTCCTTATCTGAACATTTCCTTTAAGTCCTGATATTATCTTCTGATAAATATCTCCTGAACCTTAAGTACTGATGACTTAAGTTCTGACTTCAGTATAAGTGCTGATTTCAGTTAAGTGCTGATTTGTGCTGTTTAAGTAAGATCTAAAAACTAAACATAAATCATATTAGTCATGACATTATCAAATATATCTAAAAATCTCCCCCAACTTGTAAATTAGCATAATATACAAGTTAACAGATATTTGATGATATCAAAAACATTAAGTACAAATGCATGAGAATTTGACTAGATAACTACAATTTACAGTCCTTAAAGCTTTACCAACTTTAAATTCTGATAACAACTTCCGTCTGTATTCATATCAAAATTTGAGCAGTTGTAGATCTTGACTTGGCTTCATCTTTTGATCTCTCTGATGTCAGGAGTTGTTCTGAGATAGTTCTTTAACAAACATCTCTCAGCATATCTGAGTTCATCAATCATCCTCCTTTTAGCATCTTTAAGTTCTGCAGAATCTTCACCAGTTTGAAAGATTGCAGTCCTGAGATCATTAATTTTAAATTTCTTTATGTCCTGATCCAGTCTGATCAAATATGCCTTGTCAGACTCAAGATTGAATTCCACAGCCTTGTATCCCAGAAAGGTAGTTATAATCTTAGCAGAGTTAGGCTTCATCTCAACAATATCATCCTTGTGATCTCTGTACTTTGGAAGATATGTGCTGTCAGACTTAACAGAATAAAGCCTTTTTTCTCTCTGAATTTGACTCTTCAAATAGTTTGCAGCACTTTCTGTTATTTTGTCATTCACTTGAAGTAAGAATAATACATGTTCCAATTCTTCATAATACTTCAGTGGAATGGCATTTTCCCTTATATGATAAACCCTACCATCTGTCACGAAGTACAACAAGATGTGTTCTTTCAAGTAGGTATGGTAAACCATCTGTACAGATTCTAGTTGATTTAATCTTTCAGGAGTTGCTCCAATACCTGGTTCACTTAAGAAAGTCGGATCATTGGTTGTGTTCTATATTCTTCTTTCATCAGCACTACCCAATCCAGTTTTATCTCTTACTTCCTTTCCAGTAACCACTCTTGCTTCAAAACCACTTGCAGCAGTCTTCAAAGGTTGAGTCTGTTTGGCTTTGGTGAATCCTGGTAGGAGTATCTTTGAAGGTTTAACATGAGCAATGTCAGAGGTTTCCTTTGATTTATCTTCTGATATCAAGTTAACTTGAGCTATGTCAGAGGTTACTTGCTTCTTTGAAATATCAGAACTAACTCTATCTTTACTCTGAACAACTTGAGCCATGTCAGAGGTTGTCTTAGAAATTTTTCTTGAAGTCAGAGCAAGATCAGCATCTTCAACAGTAATTTCTTCATCCACAGGAGGCACATAAACCTTGATAGGTTCACCAATTTTCTCTTTGACCTTAGACCTTGGATCTATCCGCAATTATGATTTAGCCTTGGTTGCTTCAGGATTTGTTCTTTCTTTTATCACAATGCCTTTGACTTTTGGAAGTTTCTTTTTACCAACAGAAGCTTCAGATTTAAATTTGACTTTTTATGACTTAAGTCTAGGTTCTTCTTCCATCAGACTTTCCAAGTCCATTCCTGGATTCTTCTTTAGAAATAACTGTCTTGATAATTCTTCATCAAGATCCAAAAGTTCATCAGAACTTATCCTTTTACTAGTAGCAGAAGTAATTCTTTTTCCAGCATCAGAACTTGTCCTGTGCCTTGTAATTTTAGCTCTTCTTGATGAGAAACTTCTACCTTGACCATGACCTCCACCCATTCCAGAGTTTCCCTGGTCATCATTTTCATCATCCTTCCCCTTCAGTGTCTGATCAGTTTTGCATTTGGACTTAATTACTTTCTCCCCCTTTTTGGCATCAGCAGGTAAGAGAAGAGAGACAAGCAATTCCACTGAGGCTTGGATTTCATCGAGTTGAGATTGCTGAGAAGCTTGATTTTTCAAAATATCATCAATCTGAGACTGTTGCTTCTCTTTGGTCTTCTCAATGTAAGCAACTCTGTCAAAGGTTGGTTGAAAGAAACTTTTCTTTTCAAGTTTCTTAACTGTTTCTTGCTTGAGCAATTCTTCCTGAATTTTATGTAACTCTGCATGAGTTTTTGAATGGAGACCTTGAAGATGTCTAGTACTCAATGCAGTGATTCGAAGCTGTGTCTTGAAATCATCATTAATTAACATCTGATCAGCTTTGTCCAAGTGCTCAGCAAGAATCTTTTCAGATGGAACAAAGGTAACTGAGTTCCATTCCTTAGTCCACTCATATCCTCTAGGAGTTTCACTCCAAGGTACTGGTGCTTCTCCTCGTACAAACTTCTTGACTAGTTCAGATTTAGAAACAGTTTGTGGAGGTGCATGTCTTGAAGGACCAGCTTCATCAGCATCTGCATTTGGAGCAGCATCACCAGTATCATCAGCATTTGCAGTATCAGAACTTACAGAATCAGTATCTTCTGATAAAACAACAATATGAGAAGCAATCGAGGCTTTAGCTTCATCCTCTAAGTGCTGATCTGTTTCCAAGTTCTGATCAACAACCATATCCTGATGCTCACCTATATTCTGATCATCAACATCTAGATGCAGAGAAGGTGTGGTAGACAATTCTGGAGTTTGAGTATCATCAGTAACAGGTGTTGTTGATGAATTAATTGATGTTGGAGCTTCTAAGTTGAGAACCTCAGGCACAACCAGGTTTTGAATATCAATTTCAACACTTCTTCCTGGGTCTTCAGGAGATACAGTTTCATGTACAGGAGACACGGATGGTGTGTTTGCCTTGTCTGTAGCAGCTTCCTGAGTTGGGGACAATGGAGAAGGAGATGCAGTAGCTTCAGCAAATTCTGGTTCTTTTGAGATCAGAGATTCCTGATCTCCTTCCTTAGCTGTTGCTTCCTCATCATCTGAAGCTGGCCTTTTAGCTCTCCGTTTCTTTTATCTCTTTGAAGGTGGGGATTCCTTGAGAGGTTCAGCAGAAGTCATTCTTCTAAGCCTTTTGAGAAGCTTAGATCCCCCAATTCCAGAATCCTTCTGAGAAGGAACCTTCTCAGCTTCTGTAACAACAGGTTTTGATGCAGAAACCTGTTCCTCACTATCAGACTCATCTCTCAGAATAATCCTCCTTCTCTTCTGTGGTGTCTGAGGAACAGTTTTTGTCCTCTTGGGCTTGGAAGATGAAGGCTTCACAGTAGGTGCTGAGGATGAAGGTTGAGCTGTCTGTAAAGGTGTGAGATATGTTTTAAGATATGTTCTGAGGGAGGGTTGAGGTATAGATGTATCTATGGTTTGTTCTGATGGTTGGTGTGGTGTTTGAGATGTGGTGATAGATTGAACATCAGGATAAACAGATCTATAGGTTTGAGGATCAGCGTTTACCAGGATCTGTTTTACAGACTGAGGAATCTGTAAAGGTCTAACCACCATTTTCTTAAGGTCAGCATTTACCAAGTCATTAAAGGCTCGTTTAGCAATTTTAAAGGGTGGGTATAAGTCAGTGGTAGGTTGGGGTTCATCAGCACAACAGAAATTATACATAAGCTGACAAAATCTAGCAAAGTAGACAACATTCCTATCCTCTGTCATCCTATCCCCAATAAAACCTATCACAGCACTTGCAAAATCAAAATGAGTTTGGTTAATAATAGCATACCCGATGTGCTGACTCATTATAGGAATGGCATCAAAGTTGGAACACTTATTCCCGAAGGCTTTAGTGATGCAGTCGAAGAAAAAGCTCCATTCCTTTCTGATATGTGCTCGTTTCAACTATCCAAGCTTAGCCAAACTCCTCTCATACCCCAAACTGGTCATGATCTGCTGTAGAGCTGGTTCATCCGGTATTCAGAAAATGCAGCCTTCTGGTAAATGTAAAGCCTTGCGAACTGTACCAGGAGTTACCACATGTTCAGAATCATCCACTTCAAAAATAATACTGGGAGAACCATTAACACCACCATTATCAAAATGCCCAGTCCGCCAAAACGTCAGAACTTGTTGGCTTGAAAAGATGGAAGGCTGGGTCAATGCATACCCAATTTCACCGTGTGCAAGAAGATCTTGCACAAAATGTAACTCAGACGGAGCTTCATCATGATTTAGAATTGCAGCATAGTTGTTGGGAACAAACTTGGCTCCATCGATGATCAAATCCTTAGGTGCCATGAGAAAAATTGAAAATTAAGATTGCCTGTAAGGTGTTTGATAAAATGTCTTTATGAAAAACCAACGTCAGGAGATGAGAGAGAGTAAAAGCAAAGAAAGAGAGATAAACTGTAAAAGTAAATAAAAGATTGTATAATCTTCTCTCTCTCTTACTTATACTTGGTTAAAAAAAATAACCGTTGGACAACTGTCAGACATGTAGCAATAATGAATAGTTAATTGGCACGGGAAAACAGTAATCATTACTTATCACATGCAGTTTTTCAAGGAAAAACCGTTCCACTTACCTAGTAATCCCATTAATTGAGGTAAGTCAGTTTTAATTCAAAATTTAAACTGTTCCCACTTGTTTAATTATTTTTACTGGAAAATCAATATTCTGAAAAAAAATCAAGTATGAGAATGACCAAAAAATAAATCAAGTAAACAAGTACTGATATTTTTAAAATCAGAACTTAATTTAAATCAATAATTAAAATGGTCATCAGAATATGGATATATCAGGATTTAACAGTGCAGTAAAATTGCAAACATCTCAGAGACAGAATCTTGCAAAAATATAAAATTCCATTAATATATTAAGAGAATACATTCATGAAATTGAAATTACATTAGAGCATTACAAGACTGTCCTAAGCTACTAAACCTAACATCAACAGCTTTTGTCCTTGGCTAAGAAGCCGGACAAAGCTGACGATGAAGAAAAACAGGAAGAAGAAAATAAATTATTTCTTCTTCCGACTCTCTACAAAAAGAATAGCGAGTCGTATGATTCGCTCTTATTGGCGGAGAGCTTCCAGCCTTTCTTCTTCCAATCGCTCCAGATGGAGATGGTAGTCTATGTAAAAGAACAGGAGGTGTGTGAGAACCTCCTGGGGAACCGAGTCCCAAATCTCATCAGGAATGACAGTTACGTGCCATTCCTGCTGCCAGTCCTCACAGCTCAGCTCCATGTTGAAGGTCTCATAGTTCAAAAACATATTGTAGTTGACCATTTTTGTGTTGGTATGAAGAAAAGAAGAGTGAGTATGTGAGAAAAGAAATGATGTGTAGACTGATTTGAGGTGTTGGTTTATATAGGCAAGAGAATGCCAGGAGACGCAAGGAAATTTAATGCTGACAGGTAGAAATAATTCTACCTCGTCTCCCTAGACTGGGAAGAAGAAAAACAGTCATTGGAAAAGTAAAACAGGGTTTAATGCGCACAACAAACAAGTAAAAAAATTATTGTGCATGTACGTGTTCTACTAACCCTAATTGTATTGACTTAATATCTTAGCCGTTCATATTCTGAGTAAAAATAAAACTGTTTCAGATTTTAACAACAAATAAGTCAAGTAGAGGATCTGAATTTAATAACAGCACTTAGACTTATATCAGAACTTAACAGTCATCAGAACATGATTTCTTAACTCGAAAAATGAATGCCTATCTTTGTGATTCTTCACACAAATTCTGAGTTCGGTTCTTCAGAACTTATTTATCAGAACTTAGCAAAACTTGTCCTCAGAATTTATGCAATCCGACACATAAACTGTTCATCTAAAATACCATTGAACGCCACAGTAATTTTCATTATTCATATGGAGTGTAAGTGTGGACATTAAGCAAAATATCAGACAAAGAGTAAAGTCTGATTCACTTCAGTACATCTTAGAAATAAGGCATAACTAAGAACTTTACTAAAAATCTGTCATTATTCTGAAGTTTACTTTTGAATGAGTTCATGCATGAGTCCACCCCAACTGTTTTGTGCTTATTTTATGCATCTTTTCAAATTCTATTTAACAGTGGCTTCTCAGTGTAAGTGAGTCACGACTGCTTATCAGAACTTATGCTTTTATCAGAGTATTTCTCCAGTAATCAAAGAGTGTGAAAAGTCACCAAGAAAAATAATTATTTGCTTTTCTGATGCATATTACTTAATACCAGCAATGCATTTGGATCGTCCCTTCCACATTGTTACTTTAGATCTCAAAGGAGTACCTGATTTTTATTCTCTATTCTTTTACTTTTTCTTTTGATGAGTGGGGTTTATCAACACTTAGTACATTCACAGATTTACTAACATCAGAACTTAACAGATAAGAAGCATTATTCTAGTTTTTGACTTAGTAATAAGATAGACAGAGGAAACGTGACTAAGCTCAATATCAGAATTTGCTTGTGTCAATAGAGTTCCACTTAAATAATTACTGCTAACATGGGATCTCTAGTATGTTAAAGACTACTAGGTCAGCATCTAGCACAGTTATCCTCATAGGATTGAATAGTCACAAAAATAGTCATATCACTATCAGAGTTTAAAAATTCACATCAGACAACAATCAGTACTTAAGCAATTTTCAATTAAGCATAGAATACACAAAAAGAGTAATTTCTGTAAATACTGATCATAAAGTCTGATGCATCAGAACAAAATCTAAGCAGATTTAGAGAAAGAACCTGAAACCATTCCAAGTTCATTTACCAATCTTGTAAAAGTAGCTTCACACATTGGTTTAATGAAGATATCTGCTAGTTGTTGATCTGTTGGAACAAAATGCAATTCCACTGTACCTTCATCCACATGTTCCCTTATGAAGTGGTACATAATGCTGATGTGCTTTGTCATTGAGTGTTGAACTGGATTACCTGTCATAGCAATAGCACTTTGATTATCACAGTAAATAGGGATTTTAAAATATGTTAACCCATAATCCAGTAACTGATTCTTCATCCAAAGAATCTGTGCACAACAGCTTCCCGCAGTAATGTACTCTGCTTCTGCAGTTGATGTGGAAATTGACTTTTGTTTCTTGTGCATAACAGCTTCCTGCAGCAATGTACTCTGCTTCTGCAGTTGATGTGGAAATTGACTTTTGTTTCTTGCTAAACCAAGAAACCAATCTGCTTCCAAGAAATTGGCAGCTTCCACTTGTGCTTTTCCTGTCAATTTTGTAAGCTGCAAAATCTGCATCTGAGTAACCTATTAGTTTAAAATCTGATTCTCTGGGATACCACAATCCCATATCAGCTGTTCCCTTAAGATACTTGAAAATTCTTTTCACAGCTGTTAAGTGAGATTCTCTTGGATCTGCTTGAAATCTTGCACAAAGACAGGTAGCATACATGATATCAGGTCTACTAGCAGTTAGATAGAGTAGAAAGCCAATCATACCTCTGTAATCAGTAATATCTACTGATTTACCAGTATCCTTATCTAGTTTTGTTGCAGTGACCATGGGAGTGGATGCAGTTGAACAATCTTGCATTCCAAATTTATTCAGCAAATTTCTGGTGTATTTGGTTTGACAAATAAAAGTGCCTTCTTCATTCTGCTTGACTTGAAGGCCCAGAAAATAGCTAAGTTCCCCCATCATACTCATTTGATATCTTGACTGCATCAGTTTGGCAAACTTCTTGCAAAGTCTGTCATTTGTAGAACCAAAGATGATATCATCAACATATATCTGGACCAGAAGTAAGTCCATTCCATGGTTGAGGTAGAACAGTGTTTTGTCTATAGTTTCTCTGTTAAATCCACTTTCCAGAAGAAACTGAGCTAAAGTATCATACCATGCTCTTGGAGCTTGCTTAAGGCCATAAAGTGCTTTATCAAGCATGTAGACATGATTAGGATATTTGGGATCTACAAAGCCTGGAGGTTGTTCAACATATACTTCCTCCTCCAATTCTCCATTGAGAAAAGCACTTTTCACATACATTTGAAAGACAGTAAATTTTTGTGAGCAGCATAAGCCAAAAATATCCTTATGGCTTCCAATCTAGCAACTGGTTCAAATATATCATCACTATCAATTTTGCAACCAACCTTGCCTTATTTCTTGTAATTATGCCATCACTATCAGTTTTGTTTCTGAATACCCACTTTGTACCAACAACAGATCTATTCTTTGGCCTTGGCACTAGGGTCCAGACTTTGTTTCTTTCAAATTCATTTAACTCTTCCTGCATTGCTTGCACCCAATCAGCATCTTGAAGAGGTTCTTCCACTTTCTTTGGTTTAGTCTGAGAAAGAAAAGAATTGTAAAGACATTCACTTGAAGTAGCTGTTCTAGTTCTGACACCTGCATCAGGATTTCCAATTATTAAGTCAGGTGTATGTGATTTAGTCCACTTCCTTGCAGATGGAAGGTTTTCTCTAGAACTGGATGCTCCCCCATGATCCATGCTATCTTCATCAACATTTTCTGATGCTCCCCCTGAAACTATGCTCTCTGTGTTGGATTCTTCAGAATTTAAGTTTTTAGAATTATCAGAACTTGGGTTATCAGAGCTTGATGAATCAGAACTTGAAGAGCCAGATTTATGTTCTGATGCTTCTTGAGATGTGGTTGTATCTTGAGTATGCTCCCCCTGCATAGGTGCATCTTCCTTTGGCGTAGTCACCACAGTTTCAATAACTTCAGAGTTTAATCCATCAGAGTTTGCAGTATCAGGATTTAAACTGTCAGGATTTCCAGTATCAGAATTTAAGTATTCATTTTCAAATCTCAGCTGATCATGATCATTGAAATCTTCAAGTCCAGTAATCTTTTGATCATCAAAAGAGACATTGATAGATTCCATGACCACTCTTGTTCTCAAGTTATAGACTCTGAAGGCTTTTGTGGAAAGTGGATATCCAACAAAGATTCCTTCATCAGCTTTTAGATCAAATTTGGATAGCTGTTCAGGATGAGTCTTAAGAACAAAACACTTGCATCCGAATATGTGAAAATACTTCAGATTTGGCTTCTTTTTCTTCACCATCTCATATGGTGTCTTTCCATGCTTGTTAATTAGTGTAGCATTTTGAGTAAAACAAGCAGTCTGCACAGCTTCAGCCCAGAAATAGGTTGGAAGCTTTGCTTCATCAAGCATTGTACGTGCAACTTCAATGAGAGTTCTATTCTTTCTTTCAACAACTCCATTTTGCTGTGGAGTTCTAGGAGCAGAAAATTCCTGCTTGATTCCATGGTTTTTGTAGAACTCTTTCATTATCAAATTCTTGAACTCAGTCCCATTATCACTTCTTATTATTTTCACAGAATCTTTGACCAATTTATCCAGTTGCCTGACATGATCAATCAAGATAGATCCAGTTTCACTTTTTGTGTTCAAGAAATACACCCATGTGTATCTGGTGAACTCATCCACTATGACCATAGCATATTTCTTCTTTGCAATAGACATGACATTTACTGGACCAAATAGATCAACATGTAGTAGGTGATAAGGCTCAAGAATTGATGATTCAGTCTTGCTCTTGAATGAGGATTTCCTTTGTTTAGCCTTCTGACAAGAATCACAAAGGCCATCAGGAGCTAATACTGACTTTGGCAGTCCTCTCACAAGATCTTTCTTGACTAGTTCATTTATATTGTTGAAATTTAAATGAGAGAGTTTCTTGTGCCAATTCCAGCTTTCTTCAATTGATGCTTTACTCATCAGACAGATTGCAGAACCATCAGTACTTGTTGAAAGCTTGGCTTCATAAATTTTACCACGCCTGTATCCTTTCAGAACAACTTTGCCTGTAGATTTACTTACAACTTCACAGTTTTCTTCAAAGAAATCCACATGATAACCTTTGTCACAGATTTGACTGACACTCAGCAGATTGTATTTAAGTCCTGAGACCAGAGCTACTTTTTTAATGATGACATTCCCAAGATTAATATTGCCATATCCCAATGTTTTTCCAATGTTACCATATCCATAAGACACACATGGGCCAGCCTTCTCCACAAAGTCTGATAGCAGGGCTTTATTTCCAGTCATATGTCCTGAACATCCACTGTCCAGAACTATGATGTTTTTCCTATTGCCCTGCAATCACAAAGACCACTAATGATTAGTTTTAAGGACCCAGACTTGCTTGGATCCTTTGGCCTTATTAAGTTTGTTAACATTTGCAGCGGATTTAGCATCTAAGTTTATGTTAACATTTTTCTTATCATAATTTACACTATCAGACTTTGAATCAGAACTTACACTAGAAGGAACAATGCTAACTTTCTTTAAAGAAGGTTTTATTTGATAATAATAATCATAGTACAGACTATGATATTCCTTACAAGTATAAATGGAATTCCATAAACTACCACAATGAAAACAAGGATTTTGTGGCTTATATCTAACAGACTGACTCTTAACTCCTGACTTTGAAGGTAAGGAGTTTATGTTCTTATTCTTCCTGCAAAAAGAAGCCAGATGGTTAGAACTTCCACAGTTATGACATGTTTTTCTAGGAGCATCAGGAACAGGCTTATAATCATTGCTTTTATTCACACCTTCCTCTCAATTCCTATTTTTCTTAGGTGATTTTACCTTGTTTGCATTCTTAACTTCTTTCAGCTTATGCTTAAGTTGCTTCTTTGTCATTAAGCATACGTTTACTTCAGTTGTCTTTTCCTGTTTTAGTTTGTTAGAAGTTAATTCCTTTTTAACTTCTGATTTCTCAGCATCAGACTTTACATCTACAAACTTAACAAGTTTTAAATTTGGCTTTTGTTTAACAACTATAGGCTTAATATCTACAGTTCCTTTATCATTCTTATCCTCTCCATAACCTAAGCCCTCTTTCCAGTTTTCACTAATTAACAAATTCTGAGTTGTTCTGCCAGAGTTAGTCCAAGTCCTGATAATCTCTCTTTCCTTTTCTAACTCAGCTTTTAAAGATTCATTCATTTTAAGCACTTCATCTCTAACATAGAAAGCATCATCTCCATCTTTCTGAGTTTGATGGAACATGACTAACTCTTTTTCTAAATAATCATTCCTCTTTTTGCAAACAAGATTTTCAGAAGTTAATCTTTCACATGTTAAAGTTTGATCTCTATAGCTAATGAACATGGTTTTAAGATATCTTCTCAACTCATTAATATCATCAGTATGAAAGGCATAAGTAGTTTGAGGTACCTTTAACTCAGCAGCTTCAGAACTGCTTTCAGCACTTGCCATATCAACATTTGCCATCAAGGCATAATTTTCCTCACTTTCAGAATCTGAGGTGTCTTTCCAGCTTTTGTTTTTTGTGACAAGAGCCTTGCTTTTGTCACTCTTCACTTTCTTGCAATCAGGAGATATGTGGCCTTTCTCACCACAGTTGTAGCATTTGACATTTGTATAATCTCCTCTGTCAGACTTTCCTCCTTTGCCCTCGGATTTTTTGAAATTCTTCTTATTAGAACTTGCACCTTTCCTGGAAAACTTCTTTCCCTTCCTGAACTTTCTGTATGCAATCTTCGTGATTCCTTTCACCATAAGAGCACACAGCTTCATCATCTCTTCATCAGCATCCGTCTCAGGCAAGCTTTCAAATTCTGAGTCATCATCACTATCAGAACTTGATGACTCAGTATCAGACTTTGTGAAGAGAGCTTTACCCTTGCCTTTCTTTGAGGTAGCTGCCTTGGGGGATTCTTCTTCAGCCTTAAGAGCAACTGTTCTTGAATTTCCTCCTTTCCTCTTACTTCTTTGTTCCATCTCAAGTTCATGAGTCTTGAGCATCCCATAAATTTCATCAAGAGTCATTTCATCAAGATTATAGTTGTCTCTTATTGTTGTTGCCTTCAAATCCCAGCTTTCAGGAAGAGCCAACAAGAATTTAAGGTTTGAGTCTTCAAAATCATACTCCTTATCAACCAGTGACAAATCATTCAAGAGTTTGACAAATCTATCAGTCAATGACTCATTAGCCTTTGAGTCAAAGTGTTCATACTCTTGAGTAAGTATTGTCTTCCTGTTCTTCTTAATCGTATCAGTTCCTTGACATCTTGTTTCCAAGGCATCCCATATCTCCTTTGCAGTCTTGCAATTTATTACCCTGTTTGACATTATATTATCAATGGCACTATGCAGTAAGTGTCATACCTTAGCATCCTTAGCAATTGATGCGATATCTTCAGCAGTGTAATCACTCTTCTCCTTTGGTACAGACTTTGCTGCTTCACCTGCAACTGCAACTGCGAGCTTGGTTGGTTTATGAGGTCCTTCCTTAATTCTATCGAGATATTCTGGATCTGTAGCTTCCAGAAACATGGTCATCCTCACTTTCCATATGGGATATTTAGATGGTCTCAATATGGGAATTCTAATCGTCTCATATCGGCTTTGGATTTGTGTCTTTGGAGGTTCTTCAGTTTTGGTGGGCTTAGTTGGGGTTTCTACTTTAGACATGATTATTTTTGGATCTGAAACTGTTTATGTGTTAACAGATAGGCTCTGATACCACTTGTTAGGTCACACACACTATAGAGGGGGGTGAATACAGTGTATAGCACAATCAAATCGAACTTTAATAACTCAAGTAACAGAAAACGAACTTTATTCAAAACAATAAACTCTGTTACAGTATGGAACTGTCCTCTCTCAGTGATGAACATATATCACGAGAGTTGCTAGGGTTACAATGAATAATCTTCTCGATAATGATAACACTTATAGTGTAAACCCTATGTCTGTGTTTATATACTACACAGTTACAAGATAATCGCTAATTGATATGGAATATAATTCTGCTTCCTAAAATATATCAATCAGATATCTTTTCTTCCAAGTATTCTATTCTTCATAGAATTCCTTCTTCATGCATATCTCTTCTTATATTTGTCTCGATCTTCTCTTCTTGTAAATCAGCTGCCTTCCTTATCTGAACGTTTCCTTTAAGTCCTGATATTATCTTCTGATAAATATCTCCTGAACCTTAAGTACTGATGACTTAAGTTCTGACTTCAGTATAAGTGCTGATTTCAGTTAAGTACTGATTTGTCCTGTTTAAGTAAGATCTGAAAACTAAACATAAATCACATTAGTCATGACATTATCAAATATATCCAACATACTGGAAACCTTACAACAGCAAACAAATGCTCTAGCTCAACAACAACTAACTCTTCAATAAAGATTTGAAAACCAAGATAACCGTGAACCACACCAACCACCTGATCCACCAGTACCACCTCGACAAGTTGTTACTTTCAAGGCTTTTCAGAATTTGAACCCACCTGCATTTCATGACCACTGATCCAATAATAGCTAACAGATGGATTAAGGAAATAGAAAGGGTTTTTGAGTTGGTACAGTTAAGGGACGATCAGAAGACACCATATGCTACTTACTTCTTGAAGGGCGAAGTCATCTATTGGTGGGAATCAATAAAAGCTATGGAAGCAAATCAGCAATTTCTTAGGAAAGATTTAAAAAGTTATTTCTGGAAAAGTATTACCCTAAGTACATGCAGAATCAGATGGAGCTTAAATTTTTGAATTGAAGCAAGGGAATATGTCTGTACTGGAGTATGAGAAGAAGTTCACTAAATTGTCAAGGTTTGTGATAAAGTATACTAGCAGTGAGGAGGAAAAAGCAAAGAGATTTCAACAAGGATTAGAGCCTTGGATCAGAGATAGAGTGGCTATGTTTGAGCTTGATACTTATGCAGGCGTAGTAAAGAAAGCTGCTCTGATTGAGAATAATGGGATGCAGTCAAGAAAGGAAAGGGATAACAAGAAGAGAAAGGTTCCATTTTATGGAAAAAAGTCTGAAGCCGGAAATTCACAAGATCAGAATGTAAAGAGGATTGGTTTCCGTAAGGACGGAAATTTTCAAAAGAAGGGAAATTTGAGCAAAAGACAAGAATCAAAGGGGAATAACCAGGCAAGCCAAGGACAAGTTGGAGAAAACAGATTTCAGAGATCGGAATGCAAGCATTGTGGAAGAAGGCACCCCGGAGTGTGTAATAAGTTGAGCATGACATGCTATAGGTGCAACCAGAAGGGACATTTGGGAAACGAGTGTAAGATGCCGAAGCCAGGAGTTACATGTTACAAGTATGGAAAGACTGGACACATAGCTAGGGAGTGTAAGACAACTGGACCAGTTAAAGCTCTGATGAATGTGGCAAGTACCAGTGCAAATGTGCCAGCTAAGGTATTGGCATTACCTCCACCACCTACAATAACTCCGCAAGCAACAGCAAGGACATTCGATTTGAAAATAAAGGACACTGTTCAGAACTCTGAGGTGATAGCAGGTACACTTTTACTAAATAATGTCGAAGCTAAAGTATTGATTGATTCGGGAGCAACGAGATCTTTCATATCAGAAACTTTTGTTGATAAACTTCAATGTGATAAAATGGTCATGAACGAGGTAGTAAATGTGGTAATTGCGAACCAAGAGAAGATTCCTGTGAGTCAACTCTGTCCAAAGTGTGAGATTGATATTTCGGGGTATAAGTTTTCAGCCGACATGATACTCTTCAAGTTGGGAGAGTTCGATATAATTTTAGGTATGGATTGGTTAGGGAAGAGTAACGCCCAGATTAGTTGTAAGTCCAAGAAAGTGTATTTAAAGACGAAGAGTGGAGAGAAAGTAGTATTTAAGGGACAGAGGCAAGAATGACTGTTTTTTACAATCGTTCAGGCTAAGAAGTTACTTAGAAAAGGTCGTGAGTCGTTCCTAGATTATGTAGTGGATTCAGAAAAGGGCAACCCCAGCATAGAAGGTATTCCCGTAGTTAAAGAATTTCCAGATGTGTTTCCAGACGAACTACCAGGCTTACCGCCAGATTGACAAATTGAGTTCGAGATCAACCTTGCTCCGGGCACAGAAGCAGTTTTGAAGGCCCCATATAGGATGGCACCGGCAGAAATGAAAGAGTTGGCGAGCCAGCTACAAGAATTTTTGGACAAAGGAGTGATACGGCCAAGTACGTCGCCATAGGGAGCACCTGTCTTGTTCGTAAAGAACAAAGATGGATGTATGAGATTATGTATAGATTATCGGGAGTTGAATAAGATGACGATTAAGAACCGATACCCGCTACCAAGAATAGATGATCTATTTGATCAGCTGAAAGGAGCAAAGTGCTTTTCAAAGATTGACTTAAGATCAGGATACCATCAATTAAAGATCAAAGAAGAAAATATCCCAAAGACAGCATTCAGGATAAGATACAGACATTATGTATTCTTAGTAATGCCTTTTGGATTGACTAACGCCCCGACAGCATTTATGGATCAGGTGAATTGGGTATTTAAAAAGTATTTGGACAAGTTCGTAGTGGTATTCATTGATGACATCCTTATTTATTCAAATTCGGAAGAAGAACATAAGCAACATCCGTGGATAGCATTGGAGATACTCCGACAAGAGAAGTTGTATGCCAAGTTTTCTAAATGTGAGTTTTGGTTAAAGGAAGTTCAATTTTTGGGGCACGTCATTGGAAATGAAGGAGTTAAAGTAGATCCGGCAAAGATTGAGGCGATTATGAGTTGGGAGAGGCCAGAGACACCTATGGAAGTGCGAAGTTTTCTAGGATTGGCAGGGTATTATAGAAGATTTGTCAAGGATTTTTCGAAAATCACCACGCCATTGACTAAGTTAACCAGGAAGAATCAGAAGTTTGAATGGAATGCAGAATATGAGGATAGCTTTCAAGAGTTGAAACAGAGATTGGTAACAACTCCGGTGTTAGTACTACCAGACGACCAAGAAAACTTTCTGATTTTCAGCGATGCTTCACATAAAGGATTGGGATGTGTGCTAGTGCAACATAATAAGGTGATCGCGTATGCGTCAAGACAGTTAAAACCGCATGAATTGAAGTACCCGACGCATGACTTGGAACTAGCCGCCATAGTGTTCGCACTTAAGATTTGGAGACATTACCTCTACGGGGAAAACTGTGAAATCTACACGGATCACAAGAGTTTAAAGTACAGTTTCACTCAGAAGGAGCTCAATATGAGGCAAATGAGACGGTTGGAATTGATTAAGGACTATGATTGCTCGATAAATTATCATCCTGGAAAGGCGAACGTTGTAGCCGATGCTTTGAGTAGGAAGGAAAGATTGAATATGATAGCAACACCAAAAGAATTATCTGAAGAGATTAAAAGATTTCGATTGGAACTTTGTGATTGTGGAATAGTTGAAGAAGTTTGTCGTGCAATGACTTTTTAGTAAACACTAGTGGAAAAAATAAGGAAATGTCAGGAAGAAGTAATGGAGAAAGAGAAGAATCAGCTAACTGGAGAAGAGATTGGTACTCAAAAGGATGAGCAAGGTATACTAAGGTTTTCCTCAAGAATTTGGATTCCTCATGTACCTGAATTGAAGAATGAGATTTTGCAAGAAGCTCACATTTCAAGATTTTCAATCCATCCGGGAAGCACCGAGATGTATCAGGACTTGAAGCAGAACTTTTGGTGGCCAAATATGAAGCGAGAGGTGGCAGAATGGGTTGTGAAGTGTTATACTTGTCAGAAAGTGAAGGCAGAACATCAACGACCAAGCAGATTAATTCAGCCCCTAAAGATTCCAGAATGGAAATGGGAAAATATTGCTATGGACTTTATAGTGGGACTACCGCGAACGAAATCCGGACATGACGCTGTATGGGTTATAGTTGATCGCCTTACGAAGTCGGCGCATTTCCTTCCAATTAATGAGAAGTCGTCATTGGACAGATTGGTTCATCTGTATGTGCGTGAAATCGTACTAAGATATGGAGTACCTGTATCGATAGTTTCAGATAGAGATCCCCGATTTAACTCGAGATTCTGGATGCAATTTCAAGAGAGTCTTGGCACGAAGTTGAACATGAGTACGGCGTATCACCCGCAGACTGATGGTTAGAGTGAAAGGAAACAATCGAAGACATGTTGCACAGTTGTGCAATCGATTTTGCAGGAATTTGGGACGACCACTTGCCATTAGTAGAATTCTCCTATAATAACAGCTATCAGTCCAGTATTGGCATGCCGCCATATGAAGCTTTGTACGGACGGAAATGTAGATCACTGACAAGTTGGGATGAAGTAGGAGAAGAAAAAATTCTAGGCTCGGAATTGGTACAACAGTTGCATGAGACAGTCAAGTTAATTCAGAAAAGTTTGCTTGCTGCTCAAGATAGACAGAGAAAGTATGCAGATCCAGCGCGTAAGGATGTTAGATTCCAAATAGGCGAAGCCGTTTTTCTGAAGGTGTCACCAAGGAAAGGGTTGTCTAGATTTGGCAAGAAAGGAGAGTTAGCACCTAGATATATAGGTCCTTTTGAAATTTTGAGTCAAGTGGGGAAGGTGGCGTACGAGTTAGCCTTACCACCTCATATTCAGCATGTCCATAATGTGTTCCATGTGTCATTGCTTAAGAAGTACAATCCTGATGTCAACCATGTAATAAAATATGAACCTGTAGAAATTCAGGCAGACCTGTCATTTATGGAGCAACCTATCAAATTACTCGACTGGCAAGTAAAGAGTCTTAGGAATAAGTCAGTAAAGTTAATGAAAGTACTTTGGAGGAACCCCAAGGTCGAAGAATCAACTTGGGAGTTAGAGTCTGATATGCGTTCCCAATATCCTTATCTGTTCTCTTAGATTCTGGGGACAGAATCCCTTAAGGGGGAGAGGATGTTACGACCGGCATTTTGTGTAATATTATTTGTGAACATTGTATAATATTAGAGCTGAATGTAAATATACTTAATGATTGTACGTTGTGTGAATGAAAATTTCTGCATTATAAATTGCTTTATGTAGAATATGATTTTTCAAAGTAAAAGTTTATTTATTTCCCTTATTTTTTATTTATAAGGAATATTCTAAACCTTGGAAAAAATTTCTTTTAAAAGTTATTTCATTCATAAATTTCAAAAGTGATCTTATAAAATTTCTAAAAATCCAAGTTATTTTATGGTAAAAATTTTATAATTTTTGAACTTGTATTTTATTTTATAAAAATAAATCTTTAAAAATTTATTTGTTATAATTAGAAAATTACATGGAAACCCTTGCATGCAAATCACTCTTCCATTTTATTAAATGGAAAAGGAGACCTTTCCAACCCCACTAACTCACTTGTTGTTAACCAAATTACCACATTAACCTTGCATGCAAAATGGCCTAACTTTAGCTAGAGGGTATTCTTGTACATTCTCATTTCCACTCATTCTTTTAGTCAATGAAAGGCATAAAACCAAAAACAATATGTGAGAAACCATTTCACTCACTCCACACTCCAACTCACCTCTCTTTTTCTCTCCTCCCCCTCCCTCTCCTTGCTCTCGGCCGAGAACCCCCTCCCCCACTCCCTTCCATTTTTTCCATCCCATTTCTCATCTTTCCTAGTGTAATTCTTCCACCTACATTTATTTTATATACTTCCCAAGAGTTTTATGATTTGGGAGATGAAGTTTCATGGTTGCATGTGTAGCTTTTGTGTGATCTCCAAAGAGAAACTCTTGATTCTTGTGAATTCAAGAGCTCTATATGAGATACATTTTATATATATTTTAACTAAGTGTTTTATGGAGAAACCATGATTTTAAAACCTTTGCATGCTACTGAAATTTCACTATATAATCATGTTTAGCCATGCATGCCAGTTTTAAGATGTTAATATGCTGATCAACCATGTTGTGTATGCTACTCTTCTCGAAATCATGTTTTCATGTTTAAAAATCTATAAATTCGAATTATTTGTGCTTGAAATAGATTGTATCCATAATATATTTCTTAATAATAGTTAATAGATGATATATTTCATGATTATTAAGGTTGAGTAATAGGTACAAGTAGAATTTACAAGAATTTAAACTCTATATTTTAGCCGAAATCTGGTTAAGTGTTTTCCATGAGTTGCATGTTATATTTTTATTTGCATGTTGGTATTCTAGGGCATGGATGATCTCCACTCCTATTGAGTCACTATTTTAGGATGTTGATGCACTAGGTTTGATTTGGTAAAGGTTGGATGTTTGGTTAATAAGTGGGAGTCAAGGTGGAAAGGGATTAGTTAGTTTTTGCATTTTTCCAGATTTGATGCACTAGTTTATGGGGAAGTTTTGAATGAGCATTTGTTGTGAACCTTGAGGCCCAAGCCACCAGAAGGTAGCACTAGGAGTATATAATAGGTTTTAGGTATTCTTTGGAGGTTTGTAAGACGTTTGGTTAGGTGCACGAGTGGAATCACAAAATCTGTCCCGCAGGGGACAGTTTTGTTGCAACTTAGAAATAGGAAATTTTGACCATGTCATAGGTAGGCCCTCATTAGGCCCTGTTGGGCCTTAGTTATAGGGAGTGTCAGAGGAGTTTTTCCAGCCATAGTTCATAGGATTTGAGTTAGAATAATGTGTCACAAAATAGTTCAAGTCAGGACCTTTTCTGCCCAGAAAAATAGGGGAACCATGGACTTTAAGCTTAGGCCTAGGGAGGCCCAAGCTATGCCCTTGAGCCACATCAAGTTTGGGAGTTGCCTTATGATCATAAGAGTCTAGTGCAGAAGTTTTGGAGGTAAACTTGTAGTGTAAGAGTGTCTAATGCACTCAAGAAACCATAGATGTCATTCTGAAATTTACCTTAGTAAGCACCTTCACTTACCACATAGTTTTAGAGCATTTATGAGTGAGGCCTAGGTTGACCACTATAGTTTCAAGATATCATAAAGCCAGTAGAGTGAAAGGCCCAAGTGAGGGTCAATAGGTTTTGGATAGTTTAGTAAAGGCATATCGAGTCAGGAGGCCAAAATTTGGAGACTTTGTCTAGTTTAGCGATCAAGTGACTTAAGTTGTGGAACGAGATCATCCAAGCCTAGTATTGCAATATGGTGTGTGTGTGATATTGTTTGGTATTTAAAATATGGTATGTGAGTATATGTGGCTATATGTACTATTATGTTTATAAGGTGATTATAAATTGCGTGCATATAGGCCTAAGTGCCATTTATGTTTAATTTCGGTTTGTAAATAGGTTGCGTTGGTGAGAATATATTATAATGAGGTTATTATTAATTGTGTAGGATCTCGAGATGAGGGTAAACTTGCCATAAAGGTCGAGTAAAGCTTCCAGTTTCTCCTACTTTCCAGTCCAATCCAGTCCAGCCTTCTCAAGGCAAGTGATTCAACCTACTTTTTAATTTACACTGCGAATGTGTGATAACTAGTTCTTATATATATGATGCGAGTATCCTGATTTACCTTGTTATACCCGGACCAAGTGATTCTCAAATCTATCTTCGTATTATATAAAAATGCCATGAACCCTCCCTCAAGTACTTAATGCAAGTAGATCAAAAATCATACCATGCTAGTATACCAAAGTAATCGGGATGCCATGATAAAATAGAGAATTTTCATAATACCTGATTGATCCTTTTGATTAAAATGCTATTGATTACTGAGAAATCTTGATTTTGCACCCTGATGCTTGATTTAACTCTTGTAAGAACCCCGATAGAAACTTTATCTTGATACCTAAAAGCCAGATATTCTTTATGATGCCCTCCAAACCCGGGGTCTAGATTTGGGGGTCACTAGCCACTAAACTAAAATAAAATAATCACAGCGGAATAATAGAATAAATATGACCCCTTTACCCGCACTGGATCGATCACAGGTTATAGTATGGAACATGCACTAATACAAACCAAATGTTATTACAAACCATAAGTCTAATTAGTTTTACAGATTATTCAAATTTTATTACAAACCTCTAGACTATCCAAGCGTTCTAAAATAGTCTACCTGGAATACACACCAATTATTTACAAGCACTCGTCTTCTGATCAAACCTAAATCTCAAGCCTGCTCTGGCTTAGCTGAAATATTAGATTGATAAACAAGTATGAGCGAAAGAAATGCTCAGCAAGCAGTATAAAATGTGCTTGAAATGATAAACCACATTCTGATAATAATTGAACAACAGGATAAAATCAGTAATATTTGATCAATAATAAAAGCTTCACAAGCTATCAGCAATAAACAGAAATTTTTAGATTGGAATCTAACTCTGACGGACGTACTATCACATGATGATCAGTCCGTGTGATAGCGCAAGGTCATGATTCATAGAAACATGTCCCCAAAACATGAGTACTCAAATAAAAAGGCAATATACCTGGCTGTGGCAAAAATAGTGTCATAATATTTCATATAACATATAGAAATAGCTATCCGCTAGACCGTCCGTCCAGGTCACTTACGCATTCATCCAATCCATAAAACATTTTGATCAAAGGAGCCGAATCAAAGGACATCCTTAACCATATAACTCCCCATTTATCATGGTCCAGAGCTATCTCAACAATCGATGGTGAAATAACTAGAACAATTAGTTATTCACTAATCTCAATTCAATGTTCCACTGTATAGAATAATTTATAGCGAAATATAAAACGTTTAACTATTCTGAACTTAGAATAGTATGGAAATTGAAAGAATATAGTTCAAAGTCAATATTAATTGAATGATAAATGAAGATATAACATTTGGGTAATATGATTCAAAATAAACGTCACTTGAACAATAAGTGAAGTTAGGGGTACTTGCCTGGTATGTTCGATAACCTCTTACTATAACACTGCTTATAACTGATGGCTACTATCTCCGTCTAACACTTGACTACACTCCTTGCTACTCGATTCTATAAACAGAAGGACTATCTTAATTGACATAACCAAACTCAAACGCCGTAATTATACGTCTTGACATCTACCCGATCGCTTATAACAAAGCATGGCATTTTAAACTGTAAACAGATAGCATGCATATCATATAGCACGTAATCATGGTATTCGTATAACACGTAATCACATATTTCATGTAACACATAAGTCAGATCATTAAAAGATACGTCTCAGGGCGTTCAGAACTAAAATCAGGTCAATATTAGCATTTACCGATCAAATACCGACTCAAACTGATGCACAAATCAAATGACATTACAATACAAAAGAAATTAGGACTCAAAAGTATTTTTATTGAAAGCGCAATATTTTTCTGAGTCTGTACGCGTTCGTTTCGTATTAAACGGACGAACGGTTTAATTACTATGAATAAAATAAGAAATAAATGGAATTAAATCAATTAATAATAAAATTAATTGATTTTTAAATACCAAAATTTAATTTTTAAAAGCCTAAAAATAATTTTTAGGAATTATTTGAATTAATTAAAAATAATTTAAATTTATTTAACTATTTATAAATAAAATTAACTGATTAAATGAATTAATCACTCAATTAAACTCATAAATAATTAATTAAAATAAATTATAAATAATTATATCAAATTATATTTTTGAAAATAATAAAAGAAAATAATTTAGAAATTTAAAATAATTAAGAAAATAATTTTTGGTATTTAAAATAATAGGTAAATGATTTTTTTGAAATTAAATAAATAAGATTTTAGAAATAAAATAGAATTTTGAATTATTTTTAAATGAAAATCTGTAGAAACAAATTCCTAAATTTTGTAGAATTTGTAGAACGAATCTGGGTCGCTCAAGGACGACCCACCGGCGTTCAACCAAGCCCAGAATCCGGCCGCCGGGAAAAGTTCCGGCTGGTGCCATTCCTGCTCAAAACATCACGGGTTCAGCCTGGATTTGATGCTAAACAATTTCTGCACACTCCGACTGATCAATTACGGCCTCAACTGTCAGGCACGATTCCGGGAAGTCAATCGCCGGCCGAGTTGCCATTAAAACCGGCGAAACTCGGAGCTTTTGTGGCGAAACATGATTCCCTTCGTTTCTCAACAGAACTCGAAGATATATACATCAAAATCAAGCTCTCAGTTCATAGAATCGATCCACATAATCAAAAACAACAACCAAAACCTCTAAAATTCAGAAAAATGAAAATTAAAAACACAAAAATTCAATCATTCGTTCTTACCCATTACTGAACCAAATTGATTGAAATATATCTTAAATTACTCCTTGTGATGCCAGAAATCATAATCAAGTATCAAGAACAACAAACGATTCATCAAAATAAAAAAAAAACAAAATTTCAAAAACAAGAACACCCCCAAAATAATAATTACGGGGAATAATTTTAAAAACGATAAAATACAAAATTAATGTCAAAATTCCCCGAAAATTGCGAATAATTCAAAAATACAAAAATAAAGGGTATTTGAAATACGAAAATTTTTATAAATATAAAAACACGGATTTTGTGGGGTTTGTCGTCCTGGTGGGGTCCCGGTTTGTTGATTTTTGAAAAACAGAAACGATCCCTAAATTACCAGAAAAACCCGAATACGCATAAAATACATTCCATTGCACATAAACGAGATAAAACAGGTACATTGATAAAGACGTAATTAAATACGGGTCCAAATTACAGACTAATTCATATAATTGCATTTTTAACACATATTATTCAATCGAAAAAAAAAATTCCTGGCCCGCACGGAAACACACATAACAGCTATAACATCTAATAGCATGACAATAATCACTTTAAATTTATAAAACACATAATATTTATTTATTTAACATATAATATTCATATAATTTTCCCAGATATTACATCCTTCCCCCTTAACAGGATTCTGTTCTCAGAAACAGCCTAGGAAAATAAGTGAGGATACTTGGATCGCATTTCGCTTTCCAACTCCCAAGTCGACTCTTTAACCTTGGGATTCCTCCATAAAACTCGCACTAAAGACACAGACTTATTCCTAAGCACTCTTTCTTTCCTATCTAAAATCTGCACTGGTCACTCCACAAAAGACAAATCTGGCTGAAACTCGATTGGCTTGTATTCTATCACATGGTTCGAATCAGGCAAATAACGCTTCAACATTGACACATGGAACACGTTATGGATATGCTGCATGTGAGGTGGTAATGCTAACTCGTACACAACCTTTCCCACACGCCTCAAAATCTCAAAAGGGCCATCATAACACGGAGACAACTTTCCTTTCTTTCAAAATCTTGATAAACTTTTCCAAGGCGAAACCTTTAATAACACTGCTTCACCAACTTCAAATTCCATATCCTTTCTGGCAGGATCAGAATATTTGCGTTGAAGATCTTGAGCTGCTACTAATCGTTTCCGAATGAGTTCTATTTTCTCTTTCGTCTGCTGGATCAATTCTGGACCTAAAATCTTTCTCTCACCAACTTCTTCCCAATATATTGGAGATCTGCATCTTCTCCCGTACAAAGCTTCATAAGGCGGCATTCCAATACTGGCATGATAACTGTTGTTGTAGGAGAATTCAACCAATGGCAAATGTTCGTCCCAACTCCCTTCAAAATCTAGTGCACATACCCTTAACATATCTTCTATAGTCTGAATCGTCCTTTCACTTTGACCATCTATCTGCGGATGATATGCGGTACTCATATTCAGCTACGTTCCGAGACAATATTGAAAACTTCTCCAAAATCTTGAATTAAATCGAGGATCTCTGTCTGAAACTATGGATACTGGAACTCCATGTCGTGTCACAATTTCCTTAAGATATAACCGTACTAATTTATCCATTGAGAATCTTTCGTTGATAGGAAGAAAATGCGCTGACTTCGTCAATCTGTCAATAATAACCCAAATAGCATCATGATTTGCCCTGGTCCTCGGTAATCCAACTACAAAATCCATCGCGATATGTTCCCACTTCCATTCTGGAATGTCCAATGGTTGTATCAGTCCACTGGGCCTTTGATGTTTCGCTTTGACTCGCTGGCAAGTGTAACACTTACTTACCCATTCTGCAATTTCCTTCTTCATACTTGGCCACCAAAAATTCTCTCTTAAGTCTCTGTACATCTTCGTACTTCCGGGATGAATTGAATATCTGGAGTTGTGAGCATCTCGAAGAATTTAATCTTTCAGCTCGGCTACGTTGGGTATCCATATTCTGAAAGAAAATCTTAATATTCCTTTATCATCCTTTTGACTCCCTAACTCTTCTCCTGTTAAACTGTCTCGTTCATGGCTCATTACTTCTTCCTGACATCTTCTTATTTTCTCTAATAGTTCTGGTTGAAAAGATATTGCACACAATACCTCTGTAGACATACTTGGGATACTGACCTCTATTTCCAGCTTCTCAAATTCCTTGATCAATTCTTCGGATGAAATTATCATATTTAACCTTTCTTTTCTGCTGAGAGCGTCTGCCACCACATTGGCTTTACCTGGATGATAGTTGATGGTACAGTCATAGTCTTTGATTAATTCGAGCCATCTTCTTTGCCTCATGTTCAATTCCTTCTGGGTAAAGATATATTTCAAACTCTTGTGGTCCGTATAGATCTCGCACTTTTCCCCGTATAAATAATGCCTTCATATCTTCAATACAAACACTATAACTGCCAATTCAAGATCATGCGTTGGATACTTCTCTTCATGTGTTTCAACTGCCTTGAAGCGTAGGCTATTACTTTGTCATGCTGCATTAAAACACATCCCAATCCTTTGTATGACGCGTCACTGTAGATCACAAAATTTCCTTGTTCATCTTGCAAGAGTAGTACTGGAGAAGATACTAATCTATTCTTTAATTCTTGGAAACTTTCCTCGCACTTCTCGTCCCATTCAAATTTTTGGTTCTTCCTGGTGAGCTTTGTCAACGGCGTAGCTATCTTCGCAAAATCTTGCACGAATCTTCTGTAGTAACCTGCTAATCCCATGAAACTTCGTACTTCTGTTGGTGTTTTTGGTCTCTCCCAGTTGATTATGGCTTCAATCTTTGCTGGATCCACTTCCACTCCTTTATTGTTAATCACATGCCCAAGAAATCGTACTTCTTTTAACCAAAATTCACACTTGGAAAATTTTGCGTACAATTTCTCCTGTCGCAGAGTCTCCAGAACTATCCTCAAATGCTCTACATGCTCCTCTTCTATTTTAGAATAGATCAAGATGTCGTCTATGAACATGATCACGAATTTATCCAAATACTTCTTGAATACTCGATTCATCAGATCCATGAAAGCTGCTGGTGCGTTGGTTAATCCAAATGCCATTACTAGAAACTCATAATGCCCATATCTGGTTCTGAATGTGGTCTTCAGAATGTCCTCAGGCTTGATCTTCAGTTGATGATATCCAGACCTTAAATCTATCTTAGAAAACCATACAGCGCCTCTTAATTGGTCAAACAAATCATCGATCCTTGGTAACAGGTACTTGTTCTTAATGGTTAGCTTATTTAGTTCTCGATAGTCAATACACAGTCGCATACTCCCGTCCTTCTTGACAAATAGTACTGGTGCGCCCCACGGGGATACACTGGGCCTTATAACTCCTTTCTCCAAAAGATCTTGCAGCTGAGTTGCCAATTCTTTTATCTCCACTGGTGTCATCCGATACGGAGCTTTAGAAACTGGTTCTGTTCCGGGTGCTGAATCAATTGCAAATTCAATTTCTCTATCAGGAGGTAATCCTGGTAGATCGTCTAGAAAGACATCTGGAAATTCGTTGACAACTGGAATCGCTTCTAATGCTGGTACTTCTTTGCTGGTATCTACCACATGGGCCAAATACGCCTCGTAATTCTAACGCAATAACTTCTTCACTTGAGCTATCGTTAAAAACTTCTTCTCTTGCTTATTTCCTCGAAATATCATCTTCTTCTTACTATCCAAGGTTTGAAGTCTTACTTTCCTATTCATACAATCATTCTGAGCGTTATTTTCTGACAACCAATCCATTCCTAAAATAACATCAAATTCTCCCAACTTAAAAGGTATCAAGTTGGCATAGAAATGATGTTCTCCTATCTCAATATCACACCTCGGGCACACACGGTCGACGGAAACTTGATCCTTATTAGCTAATTCTATCATTAATGCTTGTTCTAACAACTTAACTTCGCAATGCAGCTTATCGACAAAACTTTGAGAAATAAATGACCTTGTAGCTCCAGAATCAAATAAAACTTTAGCATCTAAGGAGTTGACTGGAAGCGTACTTGCAACCACATATGAACTCTGAACAACATCCTTCATAGTCATATTAAATGTCCTGGCCTTTGGCTGGTCCTTTGCTGATGGTCCTTCAATCCTTGGCACATTCTGAGATGGAGCACCTGTAAGCCTTGGTGTGTTACTCGTCGTACCTTTTGTTGGGAAATTCCTGGAAATATGACCTGGCTTCCGCACTTATAACACCCAGTTCCCAAATTCTGACCTTGAGCCGGATTCTGACACACATTAGCAAAATGTCCTTTTCTGCCGCACTTGAAACACGTCACATTAGCATTACAATTCCCAAAGTGCTTTCTACCATAAAACTGGCAATCTGGTACTGGTGGACGATTGGGCCTCTGCTGATTTGAATTCTGAAAATGGTTGCCTTGTCCTCCATTCCCTGATTATGGTCTTCTGAATCCCATATTCTTATTACCCTGAAACTCTGGCCTTCTGTTGAAATGGCCCTGAAAATTACTTGGTTGCTGACCTCCTTCTGAGGTTTCTATTTTCCTTTTCTTCCTATCCTTTCCTTTCTGAGACATGTCACTTTTACTTTCGATCACCATTGCTTTCTGAACCACTGCCACTTATGAAGTCAACTCAAACATGGCCACTCTGTTCTGAATCCAAAACTTCAAACCCTGTTCAAATCTTCTTTCTTTCTTTTCGTCTGTATCAACCTGGTCTGGCACGAACCTTGCTAACTCAGTAAACTTAGCCTCGTACTCAGCCACAGTAAAATCACCATGGGTCAGGTTCAAAAATTTGATCTCCATTTGATTCTTCATATACCTTGGGAAATACTTTTCCAGGGACAGCTCTGTGAATCCCTCCCAAGTTATAAACTCACCTCCTTCTAATGCTCTCGTGGATTACCACCAATAGTTCGCCTCACCCTTCAGAAAGTAGCTTGCAAACTTGGTCTTCTGTTCAGTCCCTGCTCCGACTAATTTAAAGGCCTTTTCCATCTCCTTGAGCCATGCATTGGCTTCCACGGGATCAGTACTTCCCTTGAACTCAGGTGGCTTCACAGCTTGAAACTGCTTAAAAGTCACTGCAAGTGGTGCTGCTGCTTGTTGCTGCTGTTGTTATTGCTGCTGCGTAAGATGTAACATCTGCTGCTGCATCAGTCCCAACATCTGGACAATCGTTGGATCCATCCAACTCTCGGTACGATCCTCTCCTGAATTATTCCTTCTCTTTGGTGCCATTATTCCGATAAGAAACAAGCAACATATATAATAATCTGTCAAGCATTGTGTCAAATATGTAGCAATTCCTTAGCATCCCAAAATTCTCAAACATTATCTCTTCTCAAAATATCATAAACTTACTACCATATTAACATAAGCGACATGATTATCACATAATCCTGCTTATTATCTTGAGAATAACAACAAAAAGAAAATCAACGAAAAAAAATTATCCAAACCTTTTAAACCCTTACGCAAAATCTCAAATAAACCAACAAACAGTGGATATGGTTGCAACACAACCTCCCAACCTCTTTCATCACTTCTTACCATCCTCAAAACCAACAAAATAGCAAGGCAATAACACAAAGGCCTAAGGCTAAACGCAGAACAGGAAACCTAAACAACTTAACTATAAACCAACCCAATAACCTAAATTTAATCATATAAGAGCTAAACTACACGTGCCTATCTTATGTGATCTTCCTATGACTCATCTATGACAATCCTAAGCCTGTTTCAGTGACCATAACCTGTAGCTCTGATACCAACCTGTGATGCCCTCCAAACCCGGGGTCTAGATTTGGGGGTCACTGGCCACTAAACTTAAATAAAATAGTCACAGCGGAATAATATAATAAATATGACCCCTTTACCTACACTGGATCGATCATAGGTTATAGTATGGAACAGGCACTAATATAAACCAAATGTTATTACAAACCATAAGTCTAATTAGTTTTACAGATTATTCAAATTTTATTACAAACCTCTAGACTATCCAAGCGTCCCAAAACACTTTACCTGGAATACACACCAACTATTGACAAGCACTCGTCTTCTGATCATACCTGAATCTCAAGCCTCCTCTGGCTTAGCTGAAAGATTAGATTGATAAACAAGTATGAGCAAAAGAAATGTTCAGCAAGTATTATAAAATATGCTTGAAATGATAAACCACATTCTGAAAATAATTGAACAACAGGATAAAATCAGTAATATTTGATCAATAATAAAAGCTTCACAAGCTATCAGCAATAAACGAAAATTTTTAGATTGGAATCTAACTCCGACGAACGTACTATCACATGCTGATCAGCCCGTGTGATAGCGCAAGGTCATGATTCATAGAAACATGTCCCCAAAGCACGAGTACTCAAATAAAAAGGCAATATACCTGCCTGTGGTAAAAATAGTGTCATAACATTTCATATAACACATAAAAATAGCCATCCGCTGGACCGTCCGTCCAGGTCACTTACGCATTCATCCAATCCATAAAACATTTTGATCAAAGGAGCCGAATCAAAGGACATCCTTAACCATATAACTCCCCATTTCTCATGGTCTAGAGCTTTCTCAACAATCGATGGCGAAATAACTAGAACAATTAGTTATTCACTAATCTCAATTCAATATTCCACTGTATAAAATAATTTATAGCGAAATATAAAACGTTTAACTATTCTGAACTTAGAATAGGATGGAAATTGAAAGAATATAGTTCAGAGTCAATATCAATTGAATGATAAATGAAGATATAACATTTGCGTAATATGATTCAAAATAAACGTCACTTGAACAATAAGTGAAGTTAGGGGTACTTGCCTTGTATGCTCGATAACCTCTTACTATAACTCTGTTTATAACTGCTGGCTACTATCTCCGTCTAACACTTGACTGAACTCCTTGCTACTCAATTCTATAAACAAAAGGACTATCTTAATTGACCAAACTCAATCGACGAAATTATACGTCTTGACATCTACCCGATCGTTTATAACTAAGAATGGCATTTTAAACTGTAAACAGATAGCATGCATATCATATAGCACGTAATCATGGTATGCATAAAACACGTAATCATATATTTCATGTAACACATAAATCAGATCATTAAAAGATACGTCTCAGGTCGTTCAGAACTAAAATCAGGTCAATATTAGCATTTACCGATCAAATACCGACTCAAACTGATGCACAAATCAAATGGCATTGCAATACAAAAGAAATTAGGACTCGAAATTATTTTTATTGAAAACGCAATATTTTTCTGAGTCTGTACGCGTTCGTTTCGCATTAAACGGACGAACGGTTTAATTATTATGAATAAAATAAGAAATAAATGGAATTAAATCAATTAATAATAATATTAATTGATTTTTAAATACCAAAATTTAATTTTTAAAAGCCTAAAAATAATTTTTAGGAATTATTTGAATTAATTATAAATAATTTACATTTATTTAACTATTTATAAATAAAATTAACTGATTAAATGAATTAATCACTCAATTAAACTCATAAATAAATAATTAAAATAAATTATAAATAATTAAATCAAATTATATTTTTGAAAATAATAAAAGAAAATAATTTAGAAATTTAAAATAATTAAGAAAATAATTTTTGGTATTTAAAATAAAGGTAAATGATTTTTTTGAAATTAAATAAATAAGATTTTAGAAATAAAATAGAATTTTGAATTATTTTTAAATGAAAATCTGTAGAAACAAATTCCTAAATTTTGCAAATGGGAAAAACGGATTAAACTTGGGTCATGTTTTGGAAAAAAAACGGGTCGTCAAGAACGAATCCGGGTCGCTTAAGGAGACCCGCCGACGTTCAACCAAGCACAGAATCCGGCCGCCGGGAAAAGTTCCGGCCGGTGCCATTCCTGCTCGAAACATCACGGGTTCAGCCTGGATTTGATGCTAAACAATTTCTGCACACTCCGACTGATCAATGACGGCCTCAACTGTCAGGCACGATTCCGGGAAGTCAATCGCCGGCTGAGTTGCCATTAAAACCGGCGAAACTCGGAGCTTTTGCAGCGAACACGATTCCCTTCGTTTCTCAACTGAACTCGAAGATATATACATCAAAATCAAGCTCTCATTTTATACAATCGATCCAAATAATCAAAAACAACAACTGTAATAACCCCAAAAATTGTGGACTTTTTGTAACCCTTATGAATAGTGATTTTGCTGATTATGCTGAATAAGAAAACTTTTCATGCCACACGATGTATGGGTTCTTTTATTGATATTCTGAGATCTTATTAGTACTCTATATGGTATATAAGTGTATGTAAAGATCATCAGAATCCAAATTCGAACACTTTGATTTTTCCCGAAAACCCACCAGATACAGAAAGAATTGAGTATAAGGTAACATGATTAAAAAGATTTAAATTCAAGGATTATAAGAGAGGATCATAAAAGGAATATAAAATATTGAGAAAGGTTTAGGGGAACCCAAGTAATAAGATCCCGGATATAATCCTTCAAACGATAAACGAGAATGAAAGTTAAGCGAACCGTATAACAGATAAGAGGTCATTAGCCAAGTAATTAGGGGTTAATCAAAGAGGTTAATGGATGATGATGTCATCACACCAGAAGGAGAAGACATGTGGCAATTGGATGACATAGGAAGGATGACATAAGCATGATAAATGGAGGGATTGGTTGGTTGAATGAGAGCCATTCATTTGTTACCATGGTAAAAAGTTTATTAACAAACAAAATAATAACAACCAAGCCAAAACAAATTATAACACCAAAAAAACACAAATCACTCCCATTTCCAAGTAAGAAGCTCTCGGGTTCTTCACTTTTTCAAAGACAAGAAAATCAAAATCCAAGATCCAAGCATTGTTAATATGTGAGGTAATTATCCAAGGTTCCTTATACATAGATATAGCTATCCTATGAATCTAAGCTTCCATTTCTTTCACAATCTCTTCCAATAATTCATGGAAGAAGAGGGTGAATAGTGTTTTCAAGATCTTAAAAATTTTGATCTTGTGTTTTTGTTTAGATATAGCTTTGGTAAGGATTTTCAAGGGGGATTCCAAGCTCCTTAGTTACTTTTACTCACCAAGGAAGGTATAATCTCATACTCTAGCCCTACTTTTGTATATTTAGAGTTTTTATGATTGATATGGTTCATGAGAAGCATGATTCTTGTATACTTAGAGTGTGGTTGGATTTGTAATGAGTTTGAGTTATAAATCTTGGGTTATTGGTTAATGAACTTAAGTATAGCTTTTAGTTCATGTTTAGGGGTAGTATAAATTGGAAAATCTTGAGATGTTGGGACTGTTGTAATGAAGTATGGATGGAGTTTGGTTGTGATGTTGATTGTGGGTTGATTTGTGGATTGATTTGGAGTGGTATAAATTTGGTAATCGCGTAAACATAGCCGTCGTAATGCCCGATTTACTTTAGACTATTTTTGTTCTTAACTTCAGGACCCGTGAACTCACTGTTAGGTTTTGATATGTGGTTCGCTTGAATCCGATGTACGGTTTAGGAGAAACAAACCGTTTTAAGTAACGGCGTTTCGCGAACGAACCATTACCCCTCGCCTTACTTTGAAACCTTGGTTAAGGCCCTTAAATGATTAATTGGGGTATGAAACAATTATGTAAAGTGGATTAGGCAGTTGGTATTGTACTCGCGGAAGAATCGCCTTAAAATTCTTAATGGTTAATTTATTAAAAATGGTGGAGCCGAGGGTACTCGAACGACTTATGTGATTCATTAAGCGTAGAAGTGACCATAAGCGAACGATAGGGTTCAACTGGTTAAAGTCTAGTTTCTTAAGCGACCGTGGTTTAACTCCGACTTATGCTATTGTTCATAGTTTATCGGACCCACTCTAAGTTTAAGTCTATCTGGGAACATTCAGGCAAGTTTTCTACCCGTTATCCTGTTGTTGTGATGTATATATGTATATGCATTATCTTGTGATAGATGCATGATGGTTATTAGCAAATCTTGCGATATATTGGAGCATGCTGATATGGTTTATATGCATGCCTGTTTCGTAATCTTGATATCTAATTGTTGATTCAATGCTTCTAAGTTGCATAATACCTATGCTAGAGATAAGCAGTAGTTGCGTATACCCTTAGTCTAGGGGACCCAAAGGTGAACATTTTTCTAAACCGGGAGTCGATGTTCCCGAGTATAATATATATATATATTTATTTATTTATTTATATATATATATATGTATAGTTTTCAAAACTATTAATCGAATAAGGTTTATTCGATAACTTTATTTTAATTAATGAATATTATTTTGAATATTCATTCGAGGACTTATGACTCCGCTTATTTTAATTAAGGAATATTATTTTGAATATTTATTCGAGGACTTATGACTCCACTTATTTTATTTAATAAATATTATTTTGAATATTCATTCGAGGACTTATGACTCCGCTTCTTTTATTAAATAATATTCTTTATTTTATTAAAGAATAATGTTTCGATAATCAAACTCATTTTCGATTATTCAAATAAAGATCGTACTTTCGTATAAGTATATCTTTGGTTATTTATTATTCATTTCAAGTATGAGTTTTAAAACTTCTACTTCAATTATTATTATAGAGATTATCCTTTATGGGAATATTATTTAAATAATAATATTCAGATATTCTCCAACATATCGGGACTGATTTATTTTATTAATTCAGCACTACTCCAAACATTCTCAAAAATGTTTTCGAGTCTTCAAAATGATTTTAAAAGTTAGAGTGGATCCCAAAACTCATTTTCAAATTTAAGATCTTCCTTTTTGAAGGGGACTTGAATACTCGCTCAAAAATCTAAGTCCATCTATTTGAGTCGGCATAAGCAACATGGGCTTAGTGGGCGTCCGTGAAAGTGTAAGTGGCTCAGTGGGAGTCCATCAATGCGTAAGTGGCTGAGTGGCAGTCCAACATAGGTCCTAATGCGGCCAGGGTGATGACCAGTGGGGAATTCGTCCATCTACTACTAGAAAAGGTTACTTATTGGTATCTTTGCCTGATCAGCAAGATATCAGGTTTATGCCAAGGTTTTCTCCTTTCCAAATTCATTGGATATTGCAACTCTGTTTATCATTTTCATAACAGAGATTTTCAAGGAGTGTTTGAAATGTATATATATAGGTGTATATATATATATATCGGGACTTAATGAAGTATTTTGTAACTTCATTATTTATAATGATATTTCAAAGATTGAATCTATCCAAGTCTTTTCTTGTAGTCTCATCTATGTGATGAACTTTTGAAACTGATTATACCTTGAACGGTGGTAGTTCAAGTAGTATTCGGAAAAGATATAAGTATATTGGAGTATCTTGTAACTTCATCTTTTCAACTTATATCTGGTTAATGATTATCTTATGCATGACAAAGATTTTCACTAAAACGTTGAGACAAGGTAAGATATATGAGATCACCTTGCAACGATATTTTTATACAGTTATAAACTGGAACTCTGTGTATATTATGCATGGAAGAGGACTTCCAAGATTTTGAAAAGTATATATACATATATACTGAATATTTTGCGACTTGGTCGCGTTAAGATATCAAACTTGGTTCATTTTTACTTGACCAAGACTTTCATGAGTACTATTAGAATGCTCATATACTGTTGATTATTATACATATTATTTCGGTGGGTTTGTTGCTCACCCTTGCTTTCTTCTTTCATCACACAACAATAGATAGACAAGATGAACAGGACCAAGCTCCCAATTCATGAGCGAATAGGGAACGTTCTGTAGTTTCCTATAGGCGTTGATGCCGTTGTAGCTGAGGTAGGAACTACCAATAGGCTTGGCTTTCAACTTTTGATCTACCAGACTTATGTATACTTATGAATTGTAATAATGGCAAAGAATATGTAAATTTATTCAGAAACCCTTTTGTGGTATAATGACTTATAATTGTGGAATAAAATGACTTGTGTCATTTTTGGTATTCATCTCTGAGATTATAACTTGTGGTGTGTGTATATATTGTGGGGTCACCGTACGCAGTGGTTGGTTGTTTATTAAGATTAAGAGTTGTTAAGGGAATTGGAACTCGTGACAACCTGGATCCCCGACCCCGGATTTGGGGGTGTTACAACAACCAAAACCTCTAAAATTCAGAAAAATGAAAATTAAAAACACAAATATTCAATCATTCGTTCTTACCCATTACTGAACCAAATCGATTGAAATATATCTTAAATTACTCCTTGTGATGCCAGAAATCATAATCAAGTATCAAGAACAACAAACGATTCATCAAAATAAAAAAAACAAAATTTCAAAAACAAGAACACCCCAAAATCGATTTTGTAAAATACTCACCCTCGATTCGTGATTTTGATATCAATAGAACGGGCTCGTTACGGGGATTAATTTGATAGGTAGAATGTCCGATTTGGTTTCCTGGTTAGCTCAGAATCATCCATTCTTTGCGATGAACAAGATTATACCCCCAAGAATGTTCTTGTTTTGTATGAATTTTTCTGATTTTTTTATAAAATAAAAATAAATAAATAAACAGTCCAGCTATTTATATTAAATTTGAAACTATATCCCCAAAATAAATTAAGGGAGTTTTTATCCCTTAATTATAATAATTAGGCCCCAAAATAATAATTACGGGAAATAATTTTAAAAACGATAAAATACAAAATTAATGTCAAAATTCCCCGAAAATTGCGAATAATTCAAAAATACAAAAATAAAGGGTATTTGAAATACAAAAAAATTTATAAAAATAAAAACACAGATTTTGTGGGGTTTGTCGTCCCGGTGGGGTCCCGGTTCGTTGATTTTTGAAAAACAGAAACGATCCCTAAATTACCAAAAAAACCCGAATACACATAAAATACATTCCATTGCACATAAACGAGATAAAACAGGTACATTGATAAAGACTTAATTAAATACGGGTCCAAATTACAGACTAATTCATATAATTGCAGTTTTAACACATATTATTCAATCGAAAAAAAAATTCATGGCCCGCACGGAAACACACATAACAGCTATAACATCTAATAGCATGACAATAATCACTTTAAATTTATAAAACACATAATATTTATTTATTTAACATATAATATTCACATAATTTTCCCGGATATTACATTCTTTAAAGTCGTTCACGATTGTTTGATAACCCTATCCTTACCCTAAAGCTTGACATCCTGATATACCTTGAGCTAATGATCACTTTCTTTATATCTTACACCTCTATCATACTTGTAACCAGTAATGCTTATCTTCTTGATGCTCTAATACCTATACCTTGTCTAAAACCATTGCTTTAAGCCTAGTTTGGCATTACTCTTTCATATTATCCAATAACCTTATTAAATCTCCTTGTCAAAATTCTTGTAAATGGAAACCTTTCAATTACCCTGATAGAGTAAAGTCTAGTGGATCATGGCCCTAAGATTTAGTGGACATAATTCCCGTGTTTCAAGTCAATCTACAATCCCTTGATAAAGATGTTTACTGTTTAAGAAATTTTATTATCAATCGGCATCAGTTTTTGAAATGATTAAAATTTGGATTTTCAGTCCCAGAGGGGGATAAATGTTTTCTTTAAATAGTGGATCTGGACTGAGACGCAAGTCCTTTCCACACTGATATTGTAGGCTTAAAAGTTGCCTAGGGATCCCATTAATATTTTAGAACCCAGCGAGGTTCGGGATTACTTCAGCGGCTGATCACCGGCTGTAATCCGTAGCGTCATAAAATGGGTTTTGATTAAGATATGATTTTGAAAAAGTTTTTGATTCAAGCAAATGATGCCATCACCCAAAAGTTCATCTCTTGTTATTATTAATTATATCTTCACATTATCATTCTTTAATATATATCTCAATTTATGTTTTGTATCGTATTGTTTAGCACTTGTTGAGTATTTGGGTCACTACTTGCTTTAACCCTGATATTCCAGCTAGCAGCTATGGTTAGATTCAAGCAGACAGCACGTAAGACCTGTGATGTCGATGCGTATGTACGAGCTCAGGTAGAATAAGAGATAGTTTTGTGTGAGGACTCGATATTAAAACCAGTTGTAATAGTTAGTAGTGTTGGGCTGCTCCAAACCCTAAACTGTAAGATCTTGGATTCAGTTGTATTTACTTTCTTTTAAATATTGTAATAGTTATATATTATGTATTGTTAAGTTGGGGGGTGTGATAATAATGCTTGGTTACTTCTCTTTTTGTCTTAGAAAATGATTTAAATTTTTTACCATGGTAAATTTTGCATGGTCCAAAATCAACCAACAAAACAAAATCCCTTTGTCATGCTTATGTCATCAAGCTTGTGTCATCTTTTTACACTTGTCTTCCCTTTGTGGTATAATGACATCATCACCCACTAACCTCTTTGATTAAACCTTAATTACTTGGCTAATGACCGCTTATCTGTTATACGGTTCGCTTAACTTTCGTTCCCGTTCGTCGTATGAGGGATCATATCCGGGATCTTATTACTTGGGTTCCCCTAAACCTTTCTCAATATTTTATATTCCTTTTTTGATCCTCTCTTATAATCCTTGAATATAAATCCTTTTAATCACGTTACCTTATACTCAATTCTTTCGGTATCTGGTGGATTTTCAGGAATCAAAGTGTCCGGATTCGAATTCTGACGACCTTTACATACACTCATTTACTTTATGGAATACCAATACGATCTCAGAATTTCCATAACAGTACTCCTATATAGTGTTGTCTGATAATTTTCCTTAATCAGCATCATCAGCAAAAAGTTACTATTCATCAGTGTTTCAAAAATTCCAAAAATTGGGGTTATTACAGTCTCCCCTCCTTAAAAGGATTCCGTCCCGGAATCAGATAGAAAATGAATAAGGATACTTTCTTAGCATTGCACTTTCTAACTCTCAAGTCAATTTTCCACATTGTGGTTCTACCATCAAACTCTGACTAGTTTGATAACCCTTCTCCTAAGAACTTGTTCCTTTCGATCTATAACCCTTACTGGTTGCTCCATATAGGTCAACTCTGGTTGCATGTCTATGCGCTCGTATTCTCCTATGTGTCCGACATTCGGATTATGCTTCCTTAATATTGATACGTGGAACATGTTATGAACTTGCTGCAGGTTCGGGGGTAGGGCTAGTTTATTTGATGACTTCCCAATACATCGTAATATATCCAAATGGTCCAACAAATCGTGGACTTAGCTTTCCTTTCTTTCCGAACCTCATCAATCCTTTCCAAGGGTTCCCAAGGGGATACCTTTAACAACACTAGGTCCCCTATTTCATACTCTTTGTCCTTTCGATTCAAATCAGCATACTTCTTTTATCCAACCTGGGGTTGCTACCAAGCCGTCCTCTGATTAGATCCACTATGTCTTTGGTCCTTTTGACCAATTCGAGTCCGAGCATCTTGCGCTCTCCAACTTCATTCTGATACAAGGGAGATCAGCAGTTTTTTTGTACAGAGCCTCGTAAGGCGACATTCTGACACTGTCATATCATCTATCGTCGTAAGAAAACTCAATCCGTGCTAAGTGATCATTCCAAATTTCTTTCAAGCCTATTGCACAGACTCTCATTATATCATCTAGCTCTACAGCTTTTGCTTCTCATTACCCACTCTTTTCCAGTTCGTAATCGTTACTATCTTCCATTCCAAATTTTATATTGATTACACTTTTGCTCGTTAGCGTTCTATAACCTTTTAATAATCGCGTCAACCTTAGTATCACGAACGCGTTAGAATCGGAATACCACCGCACTGGTACCACTTCATCTCTAGCTGCCTCCATTTTCGAAAGCTTGGTCCTTCATATAGAAGTAAAAGAATTTATTGAGAGATCACTATGATCATGAACACTTGTAACATCGCATAGTTAGTACAGAAGGTGGCCATCCTTTAGTACTTGACAAGCAATTAAACAATAGATGGTATCCTACTAGGCTTCTATCACACAGATAGATAGTCATTCGACAATACCTCCCCTTCTGGAAGGGTTGTTCTTCTCAGCTTATATGAAATGAAAAGGAGAGAAAAGAACGAATTGAAGAGAATTGTATATATATAAAATATACTGCCATAAAATATCTGGCTTGGAATCTACCTCTGAACTATAGAGGTTTGTCATAGGAGAACAAAACATATACGTATATATATATCAACATCAAGTATTATAGCATCGTATTTCACATGCCTAAATATTTTTGCTATTCTGTCCATCATTCTATGGACCAGGGCTCTTGCTCGAGCTTAAAAAAACAATCATCTTTGAAACTCCCTCGACATTGAAAATCGAATCTGGGATTTCATTCTAGACATCATCGTTACTAGAATCCATTGCTACACCGTAACCTTCTTCATATAGTAATACTACTCTCTATCGATAAGAAAGAATAAATATATCATAGGTAAATGATCGCCTTAGTTAGTCTAACGATGATTACTTATACATCACCATGACCCGATTAGTGGTACTCAATCTCAACGCTCATTACATTACAACTCTCACAGTTGTCATCGTCTAAATCTTCATAGAATCATTGATGCATTACTATAGTCCACCACGGACCTATGGTAGTCATTTGTTTTCCTCGGAATCTTAATATCTAATCATACAGAGTCCATATCTACCGTATAAAAATCTTTTAAGGAGTTAACATAATGACCATTCATGATTCATAAAGAACACTCCAGATCCTGACTTATATTCATGACATGAAGCAGATAAAATTGCAGAAGAGTTTCAACCAAAGCAACGATAGCAGGTTAATACCATTCTTAATCATACGCCTTCAATAGAAGACTTAACTCAAAGGTTTGTTTAGTCCTTTTTGAAACATGGTCCTGGCTTATTCTCAAGATAGGACCTTCTAAGATAGATAGCCCGCTCACGGCAATTATATGAATTAAATCTTTACCAAACTACTATTATGGTTGAGTATCGCGCAATCATCAGAAGGAATGTCAATCTTTCACACCATAATATAACCTTCACGACTTTAACCATCATCACTATATTCCTCTGGCACGAGCGCCCATAATTGTCCTCTTACACTTAAAGTGTCGACCACCTCTTTGGCCTTTCCTGATAGTAAAATTTCCTTACAATCAATGTCATTTTAACCACCTCCAACTAAATTTTCTACCTCATTTCAATCACTGCTTATGAGAAAATGCTTTTCTTAAGTCCTGGTGAGAAAAAAAATCACCATTTTTCCATAAGTCATTGCCTTAGTCTTTAGATGTGAACATTGCCACGACTAACTCTCGATCATACTTAGGACGTCTCTTATCTTGGGTCCTTCTTGTTTTCACCAATCTCGACCCTCATTGGATCGATCTATACTTTCTTATGGTTCAACACGTGCCCCACCTGGCATTATTATAATTATGTCATATTTCCTTTATCAAAATTTCTATGCTCGAGAACTTTGAATACTACCTTTCTCCTTGTAAAACCTCTAAGGTTATCCTTAAATCCTTCATCAGGTACACCCTAGGTACAGGGCATATCAAGATACCATTTACTAATACCAGAATCATTGTCTATATAGTTCTGAAAACTTTCTCCACTGATCTTTAAAGGTTGTTGTTGCCTTAGTCCTTCATTCCGTACTACCCAAACTCATAATATCCCTATTAAGGGTGAAATGCCAACCTTTATACATTCCCCTAGGGTTCATCTCAAGTTATCGAGGTTCTATCCTTAATTCCACCTTTAAAAAGGTACTTGCATCCTTCCATGGATAAATCAAGTCATATATCCTTGATAGATTATCTTATTCAATAATTCTCACCTCGCTAGTTTATGCCTAATTTCATAATAATATCCTTATCCAAAATGAGGTCAATCCAATGGCCTCCAAAAGAGAACAATGGTTATCCACTTTTCTTGCCTGATTTGGTAATGATAACAGGGATGTTCTGGAAGATATTGGTCGTGTTCAACTTGAACTTCTTTTTACTAAATCCTCATTTACTTTTGTTGTTTATCTCAACAGTCATCTCAATATTGAGATATCTTCTATACTTGGTGTCTCCCTTTTTGGGCATCAAGTCACTGGTCTTACATACACTTCCCATTCTTGAAGGTCACTTCCTTCATCCCATTTTCATAATATCTTGTTATCCTGTCTCCTCAGTCCATCCGTGTTTCCTTATTAATCCATCGGTCTATCTCAAAGTTTCATCGAATACTCTCAACTTAAAGGGAATTAATTATACATATCGCTTACGCCTTCAACCTTGAATTTATCTCATGACCAGACACCATCGCGCTGATGATGACACACTTCTCTATATTTATTGCAAGGGTTTCTTAGGATTTCCCATACCTAACTCCCTTATCACTTCTCAACTCTATTTCCTTTATATCCCTATATACTCCTTCCCCTTTCAGTCTTTTATTTTCGTTTCTATTATAACCATTTCATGAACCAACACCATATAAGCATTGATTTCAAACATCCCGTCATTCTGGGATTCGTGTCCTCAGAACGAATCTTGACAACTTTTTCAACTTAAATTCATAATTCATCATACTCATCCGCCTTTGTTCTGGCTCTAAAGCTTTTACACTAACTTCATATCCTTGGGAAGTACTTTCCTGAAAACAATTGACAGAACTTTAATCGGTTTATTATAACCTCTGGTCCCGTGTCTTTCTTGGCCTTTCACCAGCGGGTGGCCTCTCTCTTAGGAAGGTAAGTGACAAAAATAGTCTTTTGCGCTTCGTCAATCATTTAGAATCTCAAATGATTCCTATATTTCCTTTAGCCAGGCTCTTGCCTCGACTGGGTCAACTTGTTCCTTGGAACTCTGAGAGCTTAGCGACTTAAAGGTCCTGAAAGAATTTCCCAGCGCATTGCTTTCTCGGGGTGGTGGTTGAGGGGTAAAAGTATAAGTTCTATTTAGGCAGGTCCATGAATTGCCCCATAGGAGTACCGTCCTGGTTCTCCCTATCTTGCTCGACTTCTGTTATCTCAATATGAAATGTTTCATCTTTCTCCCATAATCAGGGTTATCTTATACGTTAAAATCCTTGTTTTCCATTTCATTATGTTGTGGGTTCTTTCTTTCTTGATGGCGACCTCCCTGACAATCACATTCAGGGTTTTCCCTAAATCTTATTCCTCAAACTATGGCTTTTATCTAAGATCCTGTCCTTAAGCTCTTAAACGTTTGGAACCCAAATTCTGTAAGAATACCTCATTATTCCCTTATCATCTTTCTCGGTATTAATCTCTTCCCTAGTCATTGGCTTTCTGCCTTCATTCATCACTTTTTCTTGCCACATTATGATCTTTTCCAATAATTTGGGCTGCATTGCAATCTCAAACAGCTTTTCGGTACCGGCTCCGGTTACCTTCACTTCTATTTCCATTTTCTCAAAATCTCTTATAAAATCTCCCAAAGACATTATCATCTTGAGTCTCTCCTTTCTACTAAGGGCGTTAGCCACCATATTGGCTTTCCCTGGATGATAAAGAATCTCACAATCGTAATCCTTGATTAGTTCTAACCACCTCCTCTGGCGCATGTTGAGCTCTTTCTGCATGGAAATATACTTCAGCTCTTATGGTTAGTGTAAATCTCGCACTTCTATTTGTACCAGTAGTGCCTCCAATATTTAGGGCAAACTATTGTCGTGAGTCCAAGATCATGGGTGGGATATCAAACTTTATATTCCCTTAATTGTTTTGACGCGTACGCGATTACCTTACCATGCTGTATAAGCACGCACCCTAATCCCTTGTGCGAAGCGTCACTATAAATCACAAAATCTCCTTTTTCCCTCCGGCAACGCCAACACAGGGGCCGTCACCAATCTTTTCTTTAATTGTTGGAAGCTGTTCTCGCATTCCTCTGTTCATTCGAACTTCTCAGTCTTACGAGTAAGCCACGTTAAAGGGGTTACTATCTTTGCAAACTTGAACGAACCTCCGGTAGTAACAGGCCAATCCTAGCTCTGGTAGTTGCCCTGGCCATGGTCATCAATTCCTCAGTGGTCCTTTCTACATTCTTATCGGGATCCGGGTTGTCACGAGTTCCATTTCCCTTAATAACACTCAATCTTAGTAAACAACCAACTACTGCGTACTGTTACCCCATAATATACACACACACCATAAGTTATAGTCTCAGAGATGAATACCAAAAACAACAAAAGTCATTTTATTCCATAATTATAAGTCATTACACCTCAAAAGGGTTTCTGAATAAATTTACATTTCTTTGCCTTTATTACAATTCATATAGATACATAAGTCTAGTACATCAGAAGTTGAAATCCTAGCCTATTGGTAATTCCTACCTCAGCTATAGCGGCATCAACGCCTACAGGAAACTGTGGAACGTTTCCTATCCGCTCACAAATTGGGTGCTTGGTCATGTTCATCTTGTCTACCTGTTATTGTGTGACGAAAGAAGAAAGCAAGGGTGAGCAACAAGCCCACCGAAATAATATGTATAATAATTAACAATATATGAGCATTCTCATAGTACTCATGAAAGTCTTGGTCAAGAAGAAATGAACTAAGTTTGATATCTTAACGCGACCAAGTCACAAAATAATCAGTATATATGTATATATACTTTTCAAAATCTTGGAAATCCTCTTCCATGCATAATATACATAGGGTTCCAGTTTATAACTGTATAAAAATATCGTTGCAAGGTGATCGCATATATCTAACCTTGTCTCAACATTTTTCTGAAAATCTTTGTCATGCATAAGATAATCATTAACTAGATATAAGTTGAAAAGATGAATTTACAAGATACTCCAATATACTTATAGCTTTTCGAAATACTACTTGAACTACCACCGTTCAAGTTATAATCAGTTTCAAAAGGTCATCACACAGATGAGACTACAAGATAAAACTTGAATAGATTCAATCTTTGAAATATCATTTGAAAGAAATGAACTTATGAGATACTTCATTAAGTCCCGATATATATATTCACCTATATATATATATATATATCTCATACACTCCTTGAAAACCTCTGTTATGAAAATTATAAACAGAGTTTTAATATCAAATGAATTTGGAAAGAAGAAAGCTTTGGCATAAACCCGATATCTTGCTGATCAGGCAAATATACCAATTAAGTAACCTTTTATACTAGTAGATGGATGAATCCCCCACCGGTCATCACCCTGGCCGCATTAGGACCTTGTGCTAGACCGCCACCCGGCCTCTTACTCGTTGATGGACTGCCACCCAGCCACTTACACTTTGATAGACCGTACCCCGGCCTGTCGCTTATGTCGACTCAATTATATGAACTTACTTCCCGAATGTTGGGTAGGTAATCAATTCTTTTATCAAAACAACAACCTCATTGCGAGTATAAAATACACCACAGAGCCGGATCCTTTAGGTTTTTAGCGAGTATTTAAATCTCCTTCGAAAGGAAGATCTTAAATTTAAAAATGAGTTTTGTGATCCGCTCTAACTTTTAAAATCATTTTGAAGACTCGAAAATATTTTTAAAAATATTTGGAGTAATGCTGATTTAATAAAATAAATCAGTCCCGATATATTAGAAATTATCTGAATATTATTATTTAAATCATATTCCCATAAAGGATAATCTCTATAAAATAATTGAAATAGAAGTTTTAAAACTCATACTTGAAATGAATAATAAATAACCAAAGATATACTTATACGAAAGTACGATCTTTATTTGAATAATCGAAAATAAGTTTGAAATATCGAAACATTATTCTTTAAAAAAAATAAAGAATAGTATTTAATAAAATAATATTCATTAAATAAAATAAGCGGAGTCATAAGTCCTCGAATGAATATTCAAAATAATATTCATTTATAATATAAAACTATCGAATAAACATTATTCGATTAATAGTTTTGAAAACTATTAATATATATATATAATATACTTGGGAACATCGCCTCCCGGTTTAGAATATGTTCACCTTCGGGTCCCCTATACTAAGGGTATACAGAACTACTGCTTATCTCTAGCATATGTATTATACAGTTTATAAGCATTTGAATCACCAATTAGATATCAAGATTACGACACAGACATGCATATATACCATATCAACATGCTCCAATATATCGCAAGATTTGCTAATAACAACCATGCACTTATCTCAAGATAATGCATCAATATATTTACATCACAACAACAATATAACGGGTAGAAAACTTGCCTGAGCGTTCCGGGGTAGACTTAAGCTTAGAGTGGGTCTGATAACCTATGAACAACAACATAAGTTGGAATTAAACCACGGTCGCTTAAGAAACTAGACTTTAACCAATTGGACCCTAATGTTCGCTTTTGCGCTTAACGACTCACATAAGTCGCTCGAGTAACCTCGGCTCCATAATTTTTATAAAATTAACCGTTACGAATTTTAAGACGACTCTTTTGCGAGAACTTTACCAACTGACTAATTAATCTTACATAATTTTTTCGTAATCCAATTAGTCTTTTAAGGGTCTTAAGCAAGGTTTCAAAGTTAAGCGAGGGGTAAAGGTTCATTTGCAAAACACCATAACTTAAAACGGTCGTTTCTCCTAAACCGTAAATCGGATCTAAGCGAATCACATACCAAAACGAAGCTTACGACATGATCTAGCCAAACATGGCGAGGTTACAGACTGGTCGGTGAGCTTTCTGTCCCGAACACTAAGTACAAGGAGTTGAATAAAATGGGTATTACGACGGCTATCTTTACGCGATTACCAAATTTCTCACTACACCAAAACCTCACCAAACAACCCATAATTATTAACACATCAAAACCTCAACTAAATAATACTATACAAGTCCTTATTATCCAGATTCTTCATCTCAACCAACCACACTCAAGTTCTATTAACTATAACAAGATTCATTCACCAAATCACTCCAAATTCAAATTAAACTACTAATAATCAAAGATCATGCTTCTCATTTAGAAAACCAACCATCAAACTCACTAATAATCAAAGTAAACGCTATGGTTTGAATTTTATACCTTCCTTGGGAGGTGTTAAGTTGCTAGGAAGCCTTAGGGAGCCTCCTCCAAGCTTGATCTTTCCAAAAAAATCAAGAACACAAAGTTAGGCTTTGAAGTTTCTAAAAGTTTGATTGAAAGAGCTGTACAAATGAGGGTCTTACCATGATTATTTGGACGAGCCTTGTGAACATTACTTGTAGTCCATCTCAATACCTTTCCAACGAGCTATCGAACACAACATTTGAGTGAGTATTGAAGGAGATATGGAAGTTTGAAGTTGTTGGGTTTGTTTTGGCCGAGAGCTTTGTTCTTGGAAGCAAAAGTCAACTCTCCTTCTTTTTGTTTTATGAAATAATGCTTGGTTGCTTCTCTTTTTGTCTTAGCAAATGATTTAAATTTTTTACCATGGTTAATTTTGCATGGTCCAAAATCAACCAACAAAACAAAATCCCTTTGTCATGCTTATGTGTTTCAAAAATTCCAAAAATAGTTACTATTCATCAGTGTTTCAAAAATTCCAAAAATTGGGGTTATTACACTGACTTGGGCCTTTCACTCTAAAGGCTTTAATCTATCTTTCAACTATGGTGGTCAACCAAATCTTCACTCATAAGTGTTTTAAAACTATGTGATAAGTGAATGTGTTCATTATAGTAAATTTCAGGACGACATATATGGTTTCTTGGGTGCTTATGACACTCTTACACTTCAATTTTACCTCTAAAACTTCTACACTAGACTCTTCTGATCATAAGTCAACTCCCAAACTTGGTGTGGCTCAATGGCCTAGCTTGGGCCTCCTTAAGCCTAAGCTTAAAGTCCACATTTCCCCTGTTTTCTGGGCAGAAAAGGGTTCTGATTTGAAATATCTTATGACACATGATTCTAATTCAAATCCTATGAACTATGGCTGGAAAAACTCCTATGACACTCCTTCTAACTAAGGCCCAACACGGCCTAATAAGGTCCTACCTATGACATGGTTAAAACTTCCCATTTCTAAGTTTTGACAAAGCTGTCCCCTGCTGGACAGATTTTGTGTTCCACTCGTGCACCTAACAAAACGACTTACAAACCTCTAACAAACACCTAAAACCTAATGTATACTCCTAGTGCTACCTTCTGGTGACTTGGGCCTTAAAGTGCATAAAAATGACAAGGTCAAATCTCACTCTAAACCTCATGGTACCAAACTGATTTTCTGGAGAATCTAATGCTCTCCTTTCACCATGATTCTTACTTGACAAACTCAACCAAACATTAACCAAAAACCCAAACCAAACCTCAACCAAGGGGATCTACTGAACTAACTCTCCTACACTCAATATTGGCTTAGTGGAGATCATCCTTACCTAAGGTGCAACATAGCAAAAACAAAAGTTAACACACTACACTAATTACAAGTCATCAAATTTTCGAAAACAAGAACTTATATCCTTTATATATATATATATTTGAATTAAAATCACATATCAAGGAGCAAAAATCCAAAATCAATATCTTAACTCAACTGAAATTAAAGCCTATTAATAATTATCAATCCAAATGATCAAGAACTTTCAAAAATCATGAGTTGATTCCATGCATGCATGCATGCCTTCAGATTTTACAAGCCAAAATCATATGATTTCCATAATAAATTTTATCATAAAATCAACATGCAAGCCTAACATAGACTATAACTAAATGATCACTTAGCATGCAAAGGGTTTTATCAAGTTTTTACTACAAAATTCATGCTATTATCACAAAAACACACAAAAATTGAACAAGGCAACAAAACACCTTTCATTCGGCTCCTAACAAGTCATGGCCGAATGGATTAGGGTGAAAACAACATTTCCATAAGTAACACACTCATGTCTAGCCATTCTCATCCCTATGATAATATAACTCATGGTGAAAACCTTAGTTCACAAGAATCAAAGGTGTTCACTTTGAGTTTAACAAAACACCACCATGCAAGGTCAAAACATAGGTTTTTCACTCTAAAATTTTTGGATTATGAATGATCAAGATATAGGAAGTAAAATTTACTTGAATGGAAGATAAATGCTTGAATGAAAAATGAAGAAAAAGAGGGGGGGGGTGAGTCTTCGGCTATGGGAAGGCCGAGAGGGAGGAGCCAAAAGGGGGAGGGAGGAGAAAAAGGGGAGGGTGAAGTGGTGGAGTGAAAATAAAGTGATCATGATACTTGTGCTTGTTTTATGCTTTTGATTTGACTAAATGTGAGTGGAATTAGTAATTGACAAGAGTAACCTTCTAGCAAAAGTTGGGTAAATTTGCATGCAAGGATAAAGAGGTAATTTGGCTAGTAAAATGAGAGTTAGTGGGGTTGGAATTGTCTTTTTAGCCCTTCAAGTTGAATTGGTGGGTATTTGCATGCAAGGGTATTCATGTAAATTGCTAATTACTAAACAACTAATTTTCAAAGATTTACTTTTATAAAATAAAATAAACATTCAAAAATTAATTGTACCATAAAATAACTTGGATTTTTAGAAATTTTATGAAATCAATTTTGTGATTTGTGAATGAAATATTTTTTTAAAAGATAATTTTTCATGGTAAAGAATATTCACTATACATCAAGGATAAGAGCAATTAATAAAACTCTCACTTTGAAAAATTTAAATTTTAAATAAAGCAATTTATAATGCAGTAAATTCCATTCACACAAATGTACAATCAATAAATATATTTATGATCAACTCTAATATTATACAGAGTTCGCAAATAATATTACACAAATTGTCGGTCGTAATATCCTCTCCCCCTTAAAGGATTCTGTCCTCAGAATCTAAGAAAACAGATGAGGATACCGATAACGCATATCAGACTCTAACTCCCAAGTTGACTCTTCGACCTTGGGGTTCCTCCAAAGTACTTTTACTAACTTCACCAACTTATTTCTAAGACTCTTTGCTTGCCAGTCGAGTATTTTGATAGGTTGCTCCACAAATGATAGGTCTGCCTGAATTTCTATAGGTTCATATTCTATCACATGGTTGGCATCAGGATTGTACTTCTTAAGTAATGACACATGAAACACATTATGCACATGTTGATACTGAGGCGGTAAGGCTAACTCATAAGCCACCTTCCCCACTTGACTCAAAATTTCAAAAAGACCAATATATCTAGGCGCTAACTTCCCTTTCTTTTTAAATCTAGATAATCCTTTCCTTGGTGACACTTTCAGCAAAACGGCTTCACCCACTTGGAATCTGACATCCTTATGTGCTAGATCTGCATACTTTCTTTGCCTCTCTTGAGCAGCAAGTAACCTCTTCTGAATTAATTTGACTGTCTCATGCAATTGCTGTGCCAATTCTGGGCCTAGAATCTTTCCTTCTCCCACTTCATCCCAACTAGTTGGTGATCTGCATTTCCGTCCGTATAAAGCTTCGTATGGTGCCATACCAATACTGGAGTGATAGCTGTTGTTATAGGAGAATTCTACCAATGGCAGGTGGTCGTCCCAACTTCCCGCAAATTCAATTACACAACTGCGCAACATGTCTTCGATTGTTTGAATTGTCCTTTCACTTTGATCGTCTGTCTGCGGATGATACGTCGTACTCATGTTTAACCTCGTGCCAAGACTTTCTTGAAATTGCTTCCAGAGTCTCGAGTTAAATCGGGGATCTCTGTCTGAAACTATTGATACGGGTACGCCATGGCTTAATATAATTTCACACACATACACATGGACCAATCTGTCCAATGAAGACTTCTCATTAATTGGAAGAAAATGCGCCGACTTCGTAAGGCGATCGACTATAACCCACATAGCGTTATGTCTGGATTTCATTCACGGTAGTCCCACTATAAAGTCCATAGCGATGTTTTCCCATTTCCATTCTGGAATCTTTAGGGGCTGAATTAATCCGCTTGGTCTTTGATGTTCTGCCTTCACTTTCCAACAAGTATAACACTTCGCAACCCATTCTGCCACTTCTCGCTTCATATTTGGCCACCAAAAGTTCTGCTTCAAGTCCTGATACATCTTGGTGCTTCCCGGGTGGATTGAAAATCTTGAATTGTGGGCTTCTTGCAATATCTCATTCTTCAATTCAGGTACATGAAGGATCCAAATTCTTGAGGAGAACCTTAATATACCTTGCTCATCCCTTTGAGTACCAATCTCTTCTCCGGTTAGCTGATTACTCCCCCGCTTCATTACTTCTTCCTGACATTTCTTTATCTTCCCCAATAATCTTGGATAGAAAGTCATAGTACGACAAACTTCTTCAACTATTCCCCCATCACAAAGTTCCAATTCAAATCTCTTAATCTCTTCAGATAATTCCTTTGGTATTGCTATCATATTTAATCTTTCCTTCCAACTCAAAGCATCGGCTACAACGTTCGCCTTTCCCGGATGATAATTTATCGAACAATCATAGTCCTTAATCAATTCCAACCATATCCTTTTCCTCATGTTGAGCTCCTTCTGAGTGGAAATATACTTTAAACTCTTGTGATCCGTGTAGATCTCACACTTTTCTCCATAAAGGTAATATATCCAAATCTTAAGTGCAAATACTATGGCTGCTAATTCTAAGTCATGCATAGGATACTTTAATTCATGTGGTTTTAACTGACTTGACGCATACGCAATCACCTTATTATGTTGCATTAGCACACAGCCCAGTCCTTTATGTAAAGCATCCCTGAAAATCATAAAGTTTCCTTGATCGTCTGGTAATACTAACACCGGAGCTGTAACCAACCTCTGCTTCAACTCTTGAAAGTTATCCTCACATTCTGCATTCCATTCGAACTTTTGATTCTTCCTAGTCAACTTAGTCAATGGCGTGGCAATTTTCGTGAAATCTTTGACAAATCTTCTATAATATCCCGCCAATCCTAGAAAACTTCACACTTCCGTAGGTGTCTTTAGCCTCTCCCAACTCATAATCATCTCAATCTTTGCCGGATCTATTTTAATTCCTTCATTTGCAATAACATGTCCCAAAAATTGAACCTCTTTTAACCAAAACTCACATTTAGAAAACTTGGCATACAACTTCTCTTGTCGGAGTATCTCCAGTGCTATCCATAGATGCTGCTTATGTTCTTTTTCCAACTTTGAATAGATAAGAATGTCATCAATGAATACCACTACGAACTTGTCCAAATACTTTTTAAATACCCGGTTCATCGAATCCATAAATGCTGCCGGAGCATTAGTCAGCCCAAAAGGCATTACTAAAAATTCATAATGCCCATATCTTGTCCTGAATGTTGTCTTTGGGATGTCTTCTTCTTTGATCTTTAATTGATGGTATCCTGATCTTAAGTCAATCTTTGAAAAGCATTTTTCTTCTTTCAGTTGATGAAATAGGTCATCTATTCTTGGTAGCGGGTATCGGTTCTTAATCGTCATCTTATTCAACTCCCGATAATCTATACATAACCTCATGCTTCCATCTTTCTTCTTTATAAACAGAACAGGTGCTCCCCATGGCGACGTACTTGGCCGTATCACTCCTTTGTCCAACAATTCTTGTAGCTGGCTCGCCAACTCTTTCATTTGTGCTGGTGCCATCCTATATAGGGCCTTCGAAACTGGTTCCGTGCCTGGAGCAAGGTTGATCTCAAACTCGATTTGTCGATCTGGCGGTAAACCTGGTAGTTCATCTAGAAACACATCTGGAAATTCGTTGACTACGGGAATATCTTCTATGCTTAGGCTGTCTCTTTCTGAATCTACCACATAAGCTAGGAACGACTCGCAACGTTTCTTAAGCAATTTCTTAGCCTAGACGATTGTAAGAAATAGTCGCTCTTGCCTCTGTCCCTTAAATACTACTTTATCTCCACTCTCCATCTTTAAGTACACCTTCTTGGACTTACAATTTATCTGAGCGTTGTTCTTCCCTAACCAATCCATGCCTAAGATTATATCGAACTCCCCCAACTTGAAAAGTATCAAGTCAGATGAAAATTTATGCCTCGAAATATCAATCTCACACTTAGGACAGAGTTGACTCACAAGAATCTTCTCTTCATTCTCTATTACCACATTTACTACCTCGTTCATAGCCATTTTATCACATTGAAGTTTATCAACAAAAGTTTCTAATATAAAAGATCTCGTCGCTCCAGAATCAATCAATACTTTAGCTTCAACATTATTTAATTAAAGTGTACCTACTATCACCTCACAATTCTGAACAGCGTCCTTCATTTTTATATTGAATGTCCTTGCTGTTGCTTGCGAAGTGGTTGTAGGTGGTGGGGGTTATGCCAATACCGCATTGGGCATGCTTGCACTTGTACTTGCTACGTTCATCAAAGCTTTGACTGGTCCGGTTGACTTGCACTCCCTAGCTATGTGTCCGGTCTTTCCACACTTGTAGCATGCGACTCTCGGCTTCGGCATCTTACACTCGTTAGCCAAGTGTCCCTTCTGGTTGCATCTATAGCATGTCATGTTCAGCTTATTACACACTCCGGGGTGTCTTTTTCCACAATGCTTGCATCTGGATCTCTGAAATCTATTTTCTCCAACTTGCCCTTGGCTTGCCTGGTTGTTCCCCTTTGATTCTTGTCTTTTATTCAAATTTCCCTTCTTCTAAAAATTTCCGCCTTTGTGGAATCCAATCCTTTTCATACTCCTGTCTTGTGAGCTTCCAGCTTCAGACTTTTCTCCATAAAATGGAACCTTCCTCTTCTTGTTATCCCTTTCCTTCCTTGACTGCATCCCATTACTCTCAATCAGAGCTGCTTTCTGTACTACTCCTGCATAAGTATCAAGCTCAAACATAGCCACTCTATCTCTGATCCAAGACTCTAACCCTTGTTGGAATCTCTTTGCTTTTTCCTCCTCACTGTTGGTATACTTTGTCACAAACCTTGACAGCTCTGTAAACTTCTTCTCATACTCCAGTATAGTCATACTCCCTTGCTTCAATTCAAGAAATTTAAGCTCCATCTGATTCTGCATGTACTTAGGGTAATACTTTTCCAGAAATAACTTCTTAATCCTTTTCCATAGCTTTCACTGAATCCCACCAATAAATGACTTCGCCCTTCAGGAAGTAAGTAGCATATGGTGTCTTCTGATCGTCCCCTAAATGTACCAATTCAAAAGCTCTTTCCATTTCCTTAATCCATGTGTTAGCTATTACTGGGTCAGTGGTATCATGAAATGCAGGTGGATTCACATTCCGAAAAGCCTTGAAAGTGACAACTTGTCAAGGTGCCACTGGTGGATCATGTGGTTGGTGTGGATCACGGTTATCTTGGTTTTCAAATTGTTCTTGAAGAGTTCATTGTTGTTGAGCTATATCATTTGTTTGTTGTTGTAAGGTTTCCAGTAATCGAAGAATATTAGGATATGTGGTAGATGTGGTTGTTGGGTTCTTCTTTTTGGGTGGCATGATCGTGAAATAAAAGTTATATCAAAACAAGTATGGACAATAAGAAAATTTGAGGGTAGGGTGTCACATGGCATTCTTGTTCACATATGAGGTCGGGTTTTAAATTAAACAATTAGGGTGATGCATATAAAGGCGTAAAAACAATTGAAAGCAAATAGAACGATAGTGCATAATAATTGAAATTTTAAGGTCAAGGTACATCAAGATTAGAATAAAGTCTAATCTAGGAATAACATGCTTATTTAAAGGAAACAATAGGGAATTCTAGAAAGTCCAATAATGTAACACCCCCAAATCCGGGGTCGGGGATCCGGGTTGTCACGAGTTCCATTTCCCTTAATAACACCCAATCTTAATAAACAATCAACTACTCCGTACTGTGACCCCGCAATAAACACACACACCACAAGTTATAGTCTCAGAGATGAATATCCAAAAATAACACGAGTCATTTTATTTCACAATTATATGCCATTACACCTTAAAAGGGTTTCTGAATAAATTTACATTTTTTTGCCATTATTACAATTCATAAAGATACATAAGTCTGGTACATCAAAAGTTGAAAGCCTAGCCTATTGGTAGTTCCTACCTCAGCTACAACGACATCAACGCCTATAGGAAACTGCGGAATGTTTCCTATCCGGTCGCGAATTGGGAGCTTGGTCATGTTCATCTTGTCTATCTGATGTTGTGTGATGAAAGAAGAAAGCAAGGGTGGCAACAAGCCCACCAAAATAATATGTATAATGATTAACAATATATGAGCATTCTCATAGTATTCATGAAAGTCTTGGTCAAGAAGAATTGAACTAAGTTGACCTCTTAATGCGACCAAGTCACAAAATATTTAGTATATATATATATATATATATATATATATACTTTTCAAAATCTTTGAAATCCTCTGCCATGCATAATATACACAGAGTTCCAGTTTATAACTGTATAAAAATATTGTTGCAAGGTGATCTCATATATCTAACCTTGTCTCAACATTTTTTCTGAAAATCTTTCCCATGCATAAGATAATCATTAACTAGATATAAGTTGAAAATATGAAGTTACAAGATACTCTAATATACTTATATCTTTTCCGAATACTACTTGAACCACCACCGTTCAAGGTATAAACAGTTTCGAAAGTTCATCACATAGATGAGACTACAAGATAAGACTTGAATAGATTCAATCTTTGAAATATTTTTTTAAAGAAAATGAAGTTACGAGATACTTCATTCGATGGACACACCATTATAACTGTTTGACCCTGTCAATGCTTCGGCAACCACCCATTCGTACCCTTTCGATCGAAATGCTCCGAATAGTGTTGCAGAAATATCCAACTGGATGATGAACTCATTACGGGAGTTTTCAGCGCCAGGATGACCACTTACGATGATCAGTCACAGTAGTGCAACCCCGCCATTTTCTACATATAGAGGACAACCTGTCAAATTTACTTGTCAACCGAATACTAGACTCCTAAGGAATGGACCGTCTTAGCGGAACTTCCAGGCCATTTGGGCCAATATAATAAGGCTGGGCCGGCGCCACTCGACCACTTACGCCACTCCTAGCTCAGATGAAATCCATGACTCTGAAACGTAAAGCTTGTCCCCCTCCCAAGTAGAAACTTGTTGATACGGCTCCACCAAGAAGTCGTATCTAGTTGGAAAGGAAAACTCACCAATATTTCCCAGGCGGTGCCTGTTAATGGATTAACTTGTTCTAAGAATTTTACTTTCCGAGTATTGGGTAAGTAATCAAAAACTCTTTTATCAAAACAGCAACCTTGTTGTGAATATAAAACACACTAGAGAGCCGGATCCCTCAGGTTTTGAGCGAGTATTTAAATCCTCTTCGAAAGGAGGATCTTAAATATAAAAATGAGTTTTGGGATCCGCCCTAACTTTTAAAATCATTTTGAAGACTCGAAAACATTTTTAAGAATGTTTGGAATAATGCTGATTTAATGAAATAAATCAGTCCTGATATGTTAGAAAGTATATGAATATTATTATTTAAATAATATTCTCATAAGGATAATCTTTATAAAAATAATTGAAGTAGAAGTTTTAAAACTCATACTTGAAATGAATAATAAATAACCAATGATATACTTATACGAAAGTACGATCTTTATTTGAATCATCGAAAGTAAGTTTGATTATCGAAATATTATTCTTTAATAAAATAAAGAATATTATTTAATAAAAGAAGCGGAGTCATAAGCCCTCGAATTAATATTCAAAATAATATTTATTAAATAAAATAAACGGAGTCATAAGTCCTCGAATGAATATTCAAAATAATATTCATTAAATAATATAAAGCGGAGTCATAAGTTCTCGAATGAATATTCAAAATAATATTCATTAAATAAAATAAAGTTATCGAATAACCTTATTCGATTAATAGTTTTGAAAACTATATCTATATATATATAAATATATATATAATATACTCGGGAACATCGACTCCCGGTTTAGAAAATGTTCACCTTTGGGTCCCCTATACTAAGGGTATATGCAACTACTGCTTATCTCTAGCATATGTATTATGCAACTTATAAGCATTTGAATCAACAATTAGATATCAAGATTACGAAACAGGCATGCATATATACCATATCAGCATGCTCCAATATATCGCAAGATTTTGCTAATAATAATCATGCACTTATCACAAGATAATGTATATACATATATACATCACAACAACAGTATAACGGGTAGAAAACTTGCCTGAGTGCTCCCGGATAGACTTAAGCTTAGAGTGGGTCCGATAACCTATGAACAACAACATAAGTCGGAATTAAACCCCGGTCATTTAAGAAACTAGATTTTAACCAATTGAACCCTAACGTTTGCTTATGGTCACTTCTACGCTTAACGAATCACATAAGTCATTCGAGTACCCTCGGCCCCACCATTTTTAATAAATTAACTCTTAAGAATTTTAAGGCGATTCCTTCGCGAGTACTCTACCAACTGCCTAATACACTTTACATAATTGTTTCATATTCCAATTAGTCCTTTAAGGGCCTTAACCAAGGTTCCAAAGTAAGGCGAGGGGTAATGGTTCATTCGCAAAATGCCGTTAAAACGGTCGTTTCTCCTAAACCGTACATCGGATTCAAGCAAACCACATATCAAAATGAAGCTCGTAACATGAACTATCTAATAATGGCAATGGTCAAAACCTAACAGTGAGTTCACGGGTCCTGATGTTAAGAACAAAAACAGTCTAAAGTAAATCGGGCATTACGACGGCTATGTTTACGCAATTACCAAATTTATACCACTCGAAACAATTCACAATTCAACCCACAATCACTGCTACAACCAAACTCCATCCATACTTCATTACAACAGTCCCAACATCTCAAGATTTTCCAATTTATACTACCCCTAAACATGAACTAAAGCTATACTTAAGTTCATTAACCAATAATCAAGATTTACAACTCCAAACTCATTATAAATCCAACCCAACTCTAAATATACATGAATCATACTTCCAAAGAACTAAACCAAGCATAAAAACTCTAAATATTCAAAATTAGGGCTAGGGTATGAGATTATACCTTCCTTGGTGAGTAGAAGTAACTAAGGAGCTTGGAACAACCCTTAAAAATCCTTATCAAAGCTATATCTAAACAAAAACACAAGATCAAAAGTTTCAAGTTCTTGAAAACACTATTCACCCTCTACTAAAATGATTTGTTTGAGATAGAAAACCTTTGATTCAAGCACTCAAACTACTTGTTCTTCTTAGTTATGAAATATAGGATCCAAAGAAACAAACCTTATAATTTTCCATGGAGTATAGCTTGTGGTTTGAATTTCTAATTCACCATTTTGGTGAAAAATTCGAAGTGAAGAAGATGAAAAAGGGGGGGGGGAGAAGCTTGCTTTGTTTTATTGATTTTTGTGCATAAAAAGGCTTGGTTGATATCCTTTTGTTTTGTTAATTAACCTTTTAACCATGGTAAAATTTGTGTGGCTTATAATCAACCAACATTTCCTTCCCTTTTGGTCATGCTTATGTCATCCTCCTATGTCATCTTCCCACACTTGTCCTTTTCTTCTTGGTGTGATGACATCATCATCCCTAACCTCTTTGATTAGCTCCTAATTACTTGGCTAATGACCGCTGATCTTTTATACGGTTCCCTTTACTTTCGTTCTCGTTTATCATTTGAGGGATCATACCCGGGATCTTATTACTTGGGTTCCCTTAACCTTTCCCAATACATTATATTCCTTTTTATGATCCCCTCTTATAATACTTTAATTTAAATCATTTTTATCCTGTTACCTTATACTCAATTCTTTCGGTATCTGGTGGTTTTTCGGGAAAAATCAAAGTGTTCGAATTTGAATTCTGACGATCTTTACATAAACTTATATACCATAAAGAGTACCAATAAGATCTCAGAATGACAATAAAAGAACCTCTACAAAGTGTGGCATGAAAAGTTTTCTTATTTAGCATAATCAGCAAAAACACTATTCATAAGGGTTACAAAAATTTAAAAATTTTGGGGTTATTACAGTCTCCCCTCCTTAAAAGGATTCCGTCCCGGAATCAGATAGAAAATAAATAGGGATACTCTCTTAGCATTGCACTTTCTAACTCTCAAGTAAATTTTCCCACATTGTGGTTCTACCATCAAACTCTGACTAGTTTGATAACCCTTCTCCTAAGCACTTGTTCCTTTTGAATCTATAATCCTTCCTGGTTGCTCCATACAGGTTACGTCTGGTTGTATGTCTATGCGCTCATATGCCCCTATTTGTCTGGAATCCGAATTATACTTCCTTAATATTGATACGTGGAACACGTTATGAACTTGCTACATGTTCGGGGGTAGGGCTAGCTCATATGCTAACTTCCCAATACGTCTTAATATATCCAAGGGTCCAACAATTCGTGGGCTTAGCTTTCCTTTCTTTCAGAACCTCATCCATCCTTTCCAAGGGAATACCTATAATAGTACTAGGTCCCCGACTTCCTATTCTTTGTCCTTTCATGTCAAATCAACATACTTCTTATGTCCATCATGGGCTACTACCAGCCGTCTTCTGATTAGATCTATTATATCCTTGGTCCTTTGGACCACTGCTGGTTTGAGCATCTTGCGCTCTGCAACCTCATCCTATCATAAGGGAGATCGACATTGTCTTTATAACGACTCGTATATTTTTATATTGTTTAAATGTGCAATTATTAAATAATTGCATAAATAAAATAGCTTTGTGGGTTCTGTCAGCTGGATATTATTTTTTTGTTAATATTTTAATTAATTATGCGTGATCGTTGGTGTTCGTGTATTAATTGTGTAATTCGTTGTGAAGCTGTGTTGTCACTTTTGTATTTAAAGGCGATTTTATTCAGAATTTATTTCCATAAATCCTTAGGTTATCCCTAAAATCATTTTATGGCTTCATAATTTTATTAATTATTTTTAGGAGTTTTTAAAATTGAGAAATCAACATTTCTTTAATTATTTAGCCATGTATGATTTTCTAATTGTAATTATTTGTTAAATCCGTATGTAATTCCAAAATTCTTTAAAAATTGTGAAACTCATATTTATTTAAGTTTGGAATATTCCGAGAATTTTAAAATTATTTTGGGAATTTTTGAGATTAATTTCACCCGCGTGTCGTTTCGTTTATTCGTTAAAAAAAAAACGGGTATCATTTGTGTTTCGAAAATTATTTTAAAATTTTGAAAATTCTATTTTTATTATCTTTTGATTATCTGTGATATGTTATAAAATATTTTATTAATGTCCGGGTTTTAATTACCCGTGAATTGTTCATTAAATAGTTAAAGTGCGGGTCAGATAAAATTTTATTGCGGGGTTTATATGAAAAAAAAGGGGGCAAGGGCTTGTAAATTCGGGTTCAACCCGTTTTATATCTTTCAGTTCATGTCACTTTCTCCCCATCAATCTCTCTCGACTTCCCTCTCCCTCCAGTCTCGATCTCTCCTCTCTCTCTCTGCAACTCTCCGTCTCTCTCTTTCTTCTCTCTCTACCTCCTTTCCATTTTCCTCCCTCCCCGCCTGCTGTTTCTGCGGTTTCCGGACGCCGCCTTTGTTTCTCCGGTGGGTTTCCATTTGGCTATATATATATATATATGGTCGTGCATATGTGTGTGTAGTGTGAGTATGTGGGTTTGTGTGTGTGATGTTGTGTGTGTGCGTGTTGCGCGTGTGCGCGTGTGTGAGTGTGATGTGTGTGCGTTGTGTGTGTGGGTGCGTGTGTTTGGGTGTATTTGGCCGTGTGTGTGTGTATGTGTTGGTTCAATTGTTCAGTGTTGTTGTTGTTTCCAGTCACTTTACCGGCTTTCAATTATTTTCCTTGCCGATTGTTGATGACTGGTTAATTATTCTATATAATTTGAGTTTGTTTCGTGAGAAGATTTTTGGTGCAGAATTTTTATTATTATTAGTTAATCGATGGAATTTACGTAGGATGCCCGGGATTTACGGGAACCCGTAAATTTTATCGCCGTCAACAATGAGTTTTAGAACGAGTCGACGGTGGACAGTGATGACGTTGTTCTGAGTCCTACAATTTAAAATACAAAATACGATTTAAAATGCGAATTGTGAATAAAAATATAAAATGTGATCGAAATTATAAAACGGGACTAATAAATAATAATTGTATTTAGTTGGTAATTGAGAATTTTGAACTGATATTGATGGCTGAAATCAGTGGTTTGGTTTGGATTGTGATTGATTGTAGTTGTGTTTGTTGGACGTCGGGATGTTCGACGGGTTAGCCGATAATCAAAGGTGGTGCTGCCCGATTTCCGAGAAAATTTAATTACGAAAATACGGGACCTTACCCAATGACTATCGGGACGTCGATCGGTTATATGTACGTACCTTATAAGAAATCTGATTATGTATTGTGATGAAATACTTTACGAAAATCGATAGCCCTTATTTCATAAAGAATAATATACCTATTTCTAAAAACGAACACTGAACCGACTTTCGAAAACGTGAACCCTAATTGATACGTGTCTGATTATATGAAGTATTACGAGTCGGGTTTTGTTAACGTTCGGGTAGATTGTTAGCGAGGATATGTCAAGCATAATCGAAAGTCTAAATTAGGGTATTTCGACTTTGTAGGTGCTAGTCGGAAAGCTCAAGAGTTGGCGCTGGATAGCCTAGTGGACAGTCGACGAGCTCAGTAAGGTTCCAATGGAAGGGCCTGAGTGTTAGAGTCGAATCCAGGGTAATCTAGTGGTTAGACGTTAAAGTCTGAGCGTCCGTGTCGGCTCAAGGTCAATCAATAATAGTTGTAAAGCTTTGCAAGGCAAGTACCCCCGACCATATCTTTATGGTTCAATATATATGAATATAATGTTGTCTTATTCTCGTACTGGAACAGAATGATTTAAGTTACGTATTCCCTGGGTTTCAAATTATTTTATTAACTTGTGTTTTGGGGGAAAAGTAACTTCTGAAAATACCTATCTCCAAGCTTTGAATAAAATGGAAATGTTTTGGGAAAATGTGCTGTGTTATAATTGTTTTAACAAGAGATAGGTAAGTGAATTGGAAAACTGGATAAAAATGATCAGATAATTGGATGAGTGTGCGCAGAAGGCCCGTAACGGCCTGGAAGTTAGCGTAAGAGGCGAAGTGGTTGCGCACCCTATTATAACCACCAGCCCAGCGTGACAGAGACCTAGCTAGTCTCTGAGTTCCGGAACAAGTTTCATATGATAGCCTGATCAGCCGTCTCACCAGGAATCATCCAATGCTTTTATATCTGAGCAAGCGATTTTGAGGTTCCCGGAAAGGGACAAGTTTTATGGTTCCCGTAACGGAACAAATGGTTTTGGGTCCCCGTAACGGGACAAGTGGTTTTATGGTTCCTATAATGGAACAGAAGGTTTGAAAATGAAAATAGCATGCTAAAATTTAACTCTGGTATTTATACACAGCACACGACTGTTGATTTTGGTTTTACAGAGCATGCCGGTTTGATATCCAGTTTATACCTGTTTTACATGTTTCTGGCAAGTTATGATTTCTGTTCCTATAATTGTTTATCATAAACTGTTTTTGATTATTATTCATATAGTGGTACTGCTGAGCAATTGATTGCTCACCCTTGCAAAATGTTTTATATATGTATTGCAGATACCTAGGATATTCTTCAGTGGTAGTCGGGGCAGAGTTCCAGTTCCTTCCGTGTCAGGCTCCTCTGAGGTAGTTGTGTTGGACCCAAGCGGGTCTGTTGAGTTGCTGAATAAAGATAGTATTATTTGAATTGTCCTTACTAAATTGGTTTTGTGATGGTTGTAACCTAAGTCATACTTAAACCTGGAAAAGGTCTTGGTAAAGGGGTCGGAATTATGTTTAAGTAATAATTTGGGTTATATTGTTTATTAGTATTGTTGTTAGTGACGTCAACTCCTGACCCCGGGGTTAAGGTTGTCACAGGTTGGTATCAGAGCTACAGGTTTGAGTCCCTGATTTAGGTTAGGAATAGAGTCAGAAGAGTGCAAGAAGGTTTATTCTATATAGATATGAGTCAGCAACTCAACCAGGGGAGCAAGTTTGTGAGTTTAGTCAAGGGCTCGAAGGCGTAACCCTAATGTCTGTGGAGGATTGGTTGGAACCGCCCTAGCTTTTAGTAAATCTCCCTTATATATAGGTATCATTGGCAATGTCTAGTTGAGGTTTCTAGTTTTCCTTCTCAAGCGAGCGAATCTGACCGTGAAAGTTCAGTTAGAAGGGTAATAGTCAGCGGCTGCCACGACAGCCGAGTTTCATAGTGAATGTGGATCAGTACTGAGGTTTATACCTTGAACCCTTATATTTCTTTCCTCGGAGGTCTATCGGTTGATTGAGGCATACAATACATATGATGTGACTATTTGTCTCTGTGACAAAGGGTCTGGTGGGACGCCACTGAATTATGTGTTGTAAACTGTATGGTACTAAGATTGGCCATCTTACGTACTTGTATGGTTGCTCCCAGTCATATCCGCATTCCCTTCACATTTCTTTTAGAATGAATTATCCTGATTTTGAAATTTTATTTTGTATTTTATGGCAATAAATTTCCTTCGGTAACCACTGTGGTCAGATCGTTCTAGTTATGGAAAGTAAACGAAGAATTGACCGTCAGGAGAAACAAAAGTTATGTGTCTGGTTGCTACTTTGGAATGATGGAAACAGTAAGGATTTGTGACCCATTGGAAAAAGGTTATTGTTTTATAAAAGTTAATTCAGTAGTTGTCGAGTCCATGGCAAATGATAGGGAATTGCCTTTAGAAGAATAGTTAGCTGAAACTTGGACTAGTAGGCCTAGCAGAGATCCTTAAGTTGACCTAGGTTGCGAGGTTGTTTGTTGGTACTTGTGGCTGAAATAGCCAACTTCGTTTTATTAGTTGGTTAGTGATACATATGGTTATTAATATGTTATGTGTCATAATATTGTGAACCGTGGAATGGAGTGGTGGAAGATGGTTAGTATATTTGTTGGTGGTTTGGTTGATGTTGATGGATTGATATGGTTGTTGGTTGATTGTTGGTGTCGGCTTGAGCCCGACTGGTAGTCAGTAATATAGAGGAAATGCTGCCCAAATTTTTTTGAAAGATACCCTACTTTTACAGATACAATGTATACTATGATGTGTTAGTGGGATTTCGGATGATACTCCAATTGGTCAATTCAAGAGGAAGAGTTGGTTAATTTTATCAGCTAATGGTCAGTTATGTAGAAGTCGGTTCCAATTATATGAAGTTAAATGCTAATGTGGTTTTCAAATTCGAAAACAAAGAATGTTCAATATTTCGAATGTGGTCAAGGGTCAGGCTGTGTTGGAGTGTAACCCAGAAAGATCCAGGAGTTATTTGCTACCATTATAGGAAGGTTGAGCATATTGCAAGGAGTTGTGGAATGGTTACTCAAGGTACTACATCCCAAGGTCCAATACCCAGCACGGCTAGAGGTAGAACTTCCAGAGTAACCATAAGTTCGAATGGTTAAAATTCTGACGTAGTGTAGCTGATCTGACACCCTTAAAGTTAGAGGAGTTTGATACGATTTTAGTAACGAATTGGTTGTTCTTTCAAAAGGCAAAGATTAATTCTGGAGAAGCGAATAGTAAAGTGTATGGAAGCCAGTAGTAGGATGAGTTTCTAAAGGAAGGAGCAAGATAAGAAGCTCTTCCAATCGTGTGAAGAAAGGAGTTAATAAGCTAAAGAGATAAAGTAGATCCACCTTGTGTAAAGATACAAGGAAGAAAATACTTAAGTTGAAGGAAGTTGAGTAATATATAATTGCCTTGGAATCTCTTTGAAGGCCAGTGGGGCGAAATAATAGTTCGATAAATGTAAAAGATATTAGTCAGGAAAATGAGCATACCAGATATAGTCCCTTAGTTTACGCCAGAGATGTTGCTAAAAAGAAGGAGGAAATTATGAGAGTATGTAATGATTACCGGGAGTTTAACAAAATGACGAATAAGAATGAGTAACCCCTATTAAGAATTAATTAATTATATGACTTAATTCAAGGAGTGTGTTAGTTCTCGGGGATTGACTTAAGATCCAATCTGAGGACATATCAAAGATTGTGATTAGGATGAGTTAGCGTTGCAGGTTGTGGTGATAATATATGGGATAACAATTGTATCAGTTGTCTATAAGGAATTAAGGAACATGGTGTATAAGGAGTACTTGGATGGTGTAATTGTATTTATTGATAACATCCTCGCCCATTCAAGGACTACGGAAGGCCAAGTTGAACACCTGAAGAGGTGTCTGCGAAGGGTTGAAAAGTAGCAATTGTATACTAAGCTTCAAAAGTATGAAATTTTGGTCAAAATTGATTATGAGCCACGGTTGTTTGAGTAACTACCAACCAAGCAAGGTCCATTTAGGGACAGATGTCTTGAGTAGAAAAGACGGATTGAATGTGATTAAGATTACTAAGGAATTATTAAAAGAATTGGAAAGATTGAAAGTTGGGATTCGAATAAGAAGTAAATATATGAGATTACTCTCTAGTCTTAACTGATGAAAATGAGTAAGAGGTGTTCGAATGTTTGAAAACTGTAGTGAACACCTACCATTGATTGAGTCCTCTATGTTAATAATTATCATGTTAGTAGGGAATGCTACCTTACGAAGCCTGTGTGAGCATAAGTGTGAGTTCCCCTCTACTGAGAGAAAGTGGGAGTAGAAATGTTGTAAGATCCTGAATAAATTCGCCGCACCAAGGACGTAGTGGTGTTAATTCGAAAAAGAGTTGACGTAGTTTGGGATGGACAAAGAAAGAAGATGGACTTGCATCGAAAGAGTATGGATCTAAAGGTAGGATCGTGGGTATTGACAAAATTTCACCTTGAAAGAAATTGGTTAGGTTTAGTTAGAAGGGGCGAGTTGAGCCCTAAATATATGTACCCATTGGAGGTATCGAAGAGGATAGATGAAGTGCTCATGAGTTAGCATTGTTATTATAGTTGCAAACATTTATAGTGTGTCCTGCATGTCATTGTTAAAGCGATATGTTCTTGGTTTGAACTAAGTCATTGAGTAGGAACCAATGGGCTCTCATCCAAATTGTTTTGCGTGGAATGATCGACCCAGAACCTAGATCGTTATGAGTGAGTCCTTAGGAATGAGTTTATATCCTTAGTGAGTGTGCTTTGAATGAATCCTCGAATAGAAGAATCTACTTGAGATTTAGAGTCAGATATGCTTGACAAATATCCTCACTTGTTTGGTTAAAAATCAGATTCTGAGGACAGAATCTTTTTAAGGGGGGAAGATTATAACGACTCGTATATTTTTATATTGTTTAAATGTGCAATTATTAAATAATTGCATAAATAAAATAGCTTTGTGGGTTCTGTCAGCTGGATATTATTTTTTTGTTAATATTTTAATTAATTATGCGTGATCGTTGGTGTTCGTGTATTAATTGTGTAATTCGTTGTGAAGCTGTGTTGTCACTTTTGTATTTAAAGGCGATTTTATTCAGAATTTATTTCCATAAATCCTTAGGTTATCCCTAAAATCATTTTATGGCTTCATAATTTTATTAATTATTTTTAGGAGTTTTTAAAATTGAGAAATCAACATTTCTTTAATTATTTAGCCATGTATGATTTTCTAATTGTAATTATTTGTTAAATCCGTATGTAATTCCAAAATTCTTTAAAAATTGTGAAACTCATATTTATTTAAGTTTGGAATATTCCGAGAATTTTAAAATTATTTTGGGAATTTTTGAGATTAATTTCACCCGCGTGTCGTTTCGTTTATTCGTTAAAAAAAAACGGGTATCATTTGTGTTTCGAAAATTATTTTAAAATTTTGAAAATTCTATTTTTATTATCTTTTGATTATCTGTGATATGTTATAAAATATTTTATTAATGTCCGGGTTTTAATTACCCGTGAATTGTTCATTAAATAGTTAAAGTGCGGGTCAGATAAAATTTTATTGCGGGGTTTATATGAAAAAAAAGGGGGCAAGGGCTTGTAAATTCGGGTTCAACCCGTTTTATATCTTTCAGTTCATGTCACTTTCTCCCCATCAATCTCTCTCGACTTCCCTCTCCCTCCAGTCTCGATCTCTCCTCTCTCTCTCTGCAACTCTCCGTCTCTCTCTTTCTTCTCTCTCTACCTCCTTTCCATTTTCCTCCCTCCCCGCCTGCTGTTTCTGCGGTTTCCGGACGCCGCCTTTGTTTCTCCGGTGGGTTTCCATTTGGCTGTATATATATATATATATGGTCGTGCATATGTGTGTGTAGTGTGAGTATGTGGGTTTGTGTGTGTGATGTTGTGTGTGTGCGTGTTGCGCGTGTGCGCGTGTGTGAGTGTGATGTGTGTGCGTTGTGTGTGTGGGTGCGTGTGTTTGGGTGTATTTGGCCGTGTGTGTGTGTATGTGTTGGTTCAATTGTTCAGTGTTGTTGTTGTTTCCAGTCACTTTACCGGCTTTCAATTATTTTCCTTGCCGATTGTTGATGACTGGTTAATTATTCTATATAATTTGAGTTTGTTTCGTGAGAAGATTTTTGGTGCAGAATTTTTATTATTATTAGTTAATCGATGGAATTTACGTAGGATGCCCGGGATTTACGGGAACCCGTAAATTTTATCGCCGTCAACAATGAGTTTTAGAACGAGTCGACGGTGGACAGTGATGACGTTGTTCTGAGTCCTACAATTTAAAATACAAAATACGATTTAAAATGCGAATTGTGAATAAAAATATAAAATGTGATCGAAATTATAAAACGGGACTAATAAATAATAATTGTATTTAGTTGGTAATTGAGAATTTTGAACTGATATTGATGGCTGAAATCAGTGGTTTGGTTTGGATTGTGATTGATTGTAGTTGTGTTTGTTGGACGTCGGGATGTTCGACGGGTTAGCCGATAATCAAAGGTGGTGCTGCCCGATTTCCGAGAAAATTTAATTACGAAAATACGGGACCTTACCCAATGACTATCGGGACGTCGATCGGTTATATGTACGTACCTTATAAGAAATCTGATTATGTATTGTGATGAAATACTTTACGAAAATCGATAGCCCTTATTTCATAAAGAATAATATACCTATTTCTAAAAACGAACACTGAACCGACTTTCGAAAACGTGAACCCTAATTGATACGTGTCTGATTATATGAAGTATTACGAGTCGGGTTTTGTTAACGTTCGGGTAGATTGTTAGCGAGGATATGTCAAGCATAATCGAAAGTCTAAATTAGGGTATTTCGACTTTGTAGGTGCTAGTCGGAAAGCTCAAGAGTTGGCGCTGGATAGCCTAGTGGACAGTCGACGAGCTCAGTAAGGTTCCAATGGAAGGGCCTGAGTGTTAGAGTCGAATCCAGGGTAATCTAGTGGTTAGACGTTAAAGTCTGAGCGTCCGTGTCGGCTCAAGGTCAATCAATAATAGTTGTAAAGCTTTGCAAGGCAAGTACCCCCGACCATATCTTTATGGTTCAATATATATGAATATAATGTTGTCTTATTCTCGTACTGGAACAGAATGATTTAAGTTACGTATTCCCTGGGTTTCAAATTATTTTATTAACTTGTGTTTTGGGGGAAAAGTAACTTCTGAAAATACCTATCTCTAAGCTTTGAATAAAATGGAAATGTTTTGGGAAAATGTGTTGTGTTATAATTGTTTTAACAAGAGATAGGTAAGTGAATTGGAAAACTGGATAAAAATGATCAGATAATTGGATGAGTGTGCGCAGAAGGCCCGTAACGGCCTGGAAGTTAGCGTAAGAGGCGAAGTGGTTGCGCACCCTATTATAACCACCAGCCCAGCGTGACAGAGACCTAGCTAGTCTCTGAGTTCCGGAACAAGTTTCATATGATAGCCTGATCAGCTGTCTCACCAGGAATCATCCAATGCTTTTATATCTGAGCAAGCGATTTTGAGGTTCCCGGAAAGGGACAAGTTTTATGGTTCCCGTAACGGAACAAATGGTTTTGGGTCCCCGTAACGGGACAAGTGGTTTTATGGTTCCTATAATGGAACAGAAGGTTTGAAAATGAAAATAACATGCTAAAATTTAACTCTGGTATTTATACACAGCACACGACTGTTGATTTTGGTTTTACAGAGCATGCCGGTTTGATATCCAGTTTATACCTGTTTTACATGTTTCTGGCAAGTTATGATTTCTGTTCCTATAATTGTTTATCATAAACTGTTTTTGATTATTATTCATATAGTGGTACTGCTGAGCAATTGATTGCTCACCCTTGCAAAATGTTTTATATATGTATTGCAGATACCTAGGATATTCTTCAGTGGTAGTCGGGGCAGAGTTCCAGTTCCTTCCGTGTCAGGCTCCTCTGAGGTAGTTGTGTTGGACCCAAGCGGGTCTGTTGAGTTGCTGAATAAAGATAGTATTATTTGAATTGTCCTTACTAAATTGGTTTTGTGATGGTTGTAACCTAAGTCATACTTAAACCTGGAAAAGGTCTTGGTAAAGGGGTCGGAATTATGTTTAAGTAATAATTTGGGTTATATTGTTTATTAGTATTGTTGTTAGTGACGTCAACTCCTGACCCCGGGGTTAAGGCTGTCACAGTCTTCCCTCAAGGATCTCATAAGGCGATACCTCGATATTGACATACGATCGATTATCGTAAGAAAACTCAATCCGCGTTAAGTGATCATTCCAAATTTCTTTCAAGTCTATTATACAGACTCTCATGATCTCATCTAGATCTACAGCTTTTGCTTCTCAATACCCACTCTTTTCTAGTTCGTAATCGTTACTATCTTCCGTACCAAATTTTATACTGATTACACTTTTGCTCGTTAGCGTTCTATAACCTTTTAATAATCACGTCAACCTTAGTATCATGAACGCGTTAGAATCGGAATACCACCATACTTGGTACCACTTCATCTCTAGATGCCTCCATCTTCGAAAGCTTGGTCCTTCATATAGAAGTAAAAGAATTTATTGAGAGATCACTATGATAATGAACACTTGTTATAATGCATAGTTAGTACAGAAGGTGGCCAACCTTTAGTACTTGACATGCAATTAAACAATAGATGGTATCCTACTAGGCTTCTATCACACAGATAGATAGTCATTCGGCAATACCTCCCCTTCTGGAAGAGTTGTTCTTCTCAGCTTATATGAAATGAAAAGGAGAGAAAAGAACGAATTGAAGAGAATTGTATATAGATAAAATATACTGCCACAAAATATCTGGCTTGGAATCTACCTCTGAACTATAGAGGTTTGTCATAGGAGAACAAAACATATATGCATATATATCAACATCAAGTATTATAGCATCGTATTTCACGTGTTTGAATATTTACTATTCCGTCCATCATTCTATGGACCCATACTCTTGCTCGAGCTTATAAACAATCACCTTTGAAACTCCCTCGACATTGAAAATCGAATCTGGGATTTCATTCTAGACGTCATTGTTATTAGAATTCTATGCTTGTATCGCAACCTTCCTCGTATAGTAATACGACTCTCTATTGATAAGAAGGAATAAGTACTCAATAGGTAGATAATGGACTTAATTACCCTATCAATGATAACTTATACACCACTATGACCCTATTAGTGGTACTCACTCTCAACATCCATTCCAATACAACTCTCACGGTTGTAAGTAATCGGCTCATTACTCGCAGAATCATTCCTGCATTACTATGGCCCACCGTTGACCTACTGTAGTCATTCATTTTCCTCAAAATCTTAATAGCTAACCATACAGAGTCCATACCTGTCGTATCAAATCCTTCTAAGGAGGTAACATAATCACCATTTATGATTCACGAAGAGAACTCCTGATCCTGACGTACATTCATGACATGAAGCAGATAAAATTGCAGAAGAGTTTCAATGAAAACAACGATAGCAGGTTAATACCATTATTAACCATATGTCTTTATTAGGAGACATGCATCTCAAGGGTTCATTTAGTCATTTCGTAACATGGTCGTGGCTTATCTCAAGATAGTACCTTCTAAGATAGATAGCCCGCTCACGGCGATTACATGAATTAAATCTTTACCAAACTACTATTACGGTTGAGTACCGCACAGTCATCAGAAGGAATGTCAATCTTTCACACCATAATACAACCTTCACGGAATTAACCATTATCACTGTATTCCTCTGGCACGAGCGTCGATAATTGTCCTCTTACACTTAAAGTGTTGGCCACCTATTGGGCCTTTCCTGATAGTATAATTTCCTTACAATCAATGTCATTTTAACCACCTCCAACTAAATTTTCTACCTCATTTCAATCACTGCTTATGTGAAAATGCTTCTCTTAAGTCCTGGTGAGAAAAAAAATCACCATTTTTCCATAAGTCATTGCCTTAGTCTTTAGATGTCAACATTGCCATGACTAACTCTCGATCATACTTAGGACATCTCTTATCTTGGGTCCTTCTTGTTTTCACCAATCTCGACCCTCATTGGATCGATCTATACTTTCTTATGGTTCAACACGTGCCCCACCTGGCATTATTATAATTACGTCATATTTCCTTCATCAAAATTTCTATTCTTGAGAACTTTGAATATTACCTTTCTCCTTGTAAAACCTCTAAGGTTATCCTTAAATCCTTCATCAGGTACACCCTAGGCACAGGGCATATCAAGATACCATTTACTAATACCAGAATCATTGTCTATATACTTCTGAAAAATTTCTCCACTGATCCTTAAAGGTTGTTGTTACCTTAATCCTTTCCAATTCATACTGTCAAAACTCATGATGTCCCTATTAAGGGTGAAATTCCAACCTATATGCATTCCCCTAGGATTCATTTTAAGTTATCGGGGTTTTATCCTTAATTCCACCTTTAAAAGATACTTACACACTTCCGTGGATAAATCAAGTCATATATACTTGATAGATTACCTTATTCAATCATTCTCACTTCGATAGTCTATACTTAATTTCACAATAGCATCCTTATTTAAACTGAGGTCAATCCATATGGCCTCCAAAAGATAACAACGGTTTTTTTCCGCTTTGCTTGCCTAATTTGGTAATGACAACAGGGATGTTCTGAAAGATATTGGTCGTGTTCAACGTGAACTTCTTCTTAATAATTCCTTATTTACTTTTGTTGTTTATCTCAATAGTCATCTCAATGTTGGGATATCTTTCATACCCGGCGTCTCTCTTTCTGGGTATCAAGCCACCGGTCTTACACTTCACATTCTTGAAGGTCACTTCCTTCATCCAATTTTCCTAATTTCTTACTTCCCTGTCTCCTCAGTCTATTCGCGTCTCATTATTTATCCTTCGAACTATCTCAAGGATTCCTCGAATCCTCCCAACTTACAGGGGATAAAATATACGTATCTCTTATGCCTTCAACCATCAATTTTAACTCATGGTGAATCACCCTCATCCTGACGATTACATACTTTTCTATTTCTATTGATACGAGTCTTTAGGGTTTCCTCATACCCAACTCCCTTATCATTCCTCAAACTCTATTGCCTTTATATTCCTTTCCACTTTAGTTTCTTTTTATTTTCCTTTCTCTTATCATTATTTCATGAACCAACACAACATAAGCATTGATTTCAAACATCACGTCATTCTGGATTCATGTCCTCAGAACGAATCTTGACAACTTTTACAACTTAGATTCATAATTCATCATACTCGTCTGCCTTTGTTCTGGCTCCAAAGCTTTTATACTATCTTCATAACCTTGGGAAGTACTTACCTGAAAATAATTGACTGAACTTAAATCAGTTTATTATAATCTCTTGCTCCGTGCCTTCCTTGGCCTTTCACCAGCGGGTGGCCTCTCTCTTAGGAGGGTAAGTGACAAAACAGTCTTTTGTGATTCGTCAATCATTTAGAATCTCAAATGATTCCTATATTTCCTTTAGCCAGGCTCTTGCCTCGACTGGGTCAGCTTGTTCCTTGGAACTCTGAGAGCTTAGCGACTTAAAGGTCCTGAAAGAATTTCTCACCGCATTGTTTCCTCAGGGTGGTGGTTGGGGATAATAGTCTAAGTTCTGTCTAGAAAGGTCCATAAATTGTCGTATAGGAGTACCATCTCGGGTCTCCTTTCCTTACTCGACTTCTGTTTCCTTAGTCTGAACGTTGCCTCCTCCTCCCCATAATCGGGGTCATCCTACATATTTTAAATCCTCATTTTCCACTTCATTATGTTATGGGTTCCTTCTATCTTGATGGCGACCTCCCTGACTATCACATTCAGGGTTTGCCCTAAATCTTATTCCTCGAACTATGACTTTCATCTAAGATCTCACCTTTAAGCTCTTGAACATTTGGAACCAAAATTCTATAAGAACACCTCATTATTCCCTTATCTATTTGTTGGCTCTCTGCCTTCATTCATCACATTTTCTGGCACAATATGTTCTTTTCCAATAATTCGGGCTGTATTGTAATCTCAAACAGCTTTTCGGTACCAGCTCCGGTTACCTTCACTTCTATTTCCATTTTCTCAAAATCTCTTATAAACTCTCCCAAAGACATTATCATCTTAAGTCTCTCCTTTTTACTAAGGGCATCAGCCACCACATTGGCTTTCCCCGAATGATAAAGAATCTCCCAATCATAATTCTTGATTAGCTCTAACCGCCTTCTCTGGCGTATGTAGAGCTCTTTCTACGTAAAAATGTACTAGAGCTCCTATGGTTTGTGTAAATCTTGCACTTCTCTCCATACAAGTAGTGCCTCCAATTTTTAGGGAAAAATTATTGCCACGAGCCCAAGCTCATGGGTGGGGATATCAAATTTTATATTCCCTTAATTGTCTTGACGCGTACGCGATTACCTTGTTGTACTGTATAAGAAGCACCCTAATTCCTTATGCGAAGCGTCACTACACATCACAAAATCTCCTTTTCCATTCGGCAACGCCATCATAGGGGCCATCTCCAACCTTTGCTTCAGTTCTTAAAGCTGTTGCCGCATTTCTCTGTCCATTCGAACTTCTCAGTCTTACGAGTAAGCCGCGTTAAAGGGGCTATTATCTTTACAAACTTGAACGAACCTCCTGTAGTGACCGGCCAATCCTACCTCTGGTAGTCGCCCTAACCATGGTCATCAATTTCTCAGTGGTCCTTTATTCATTCTTGTCAGGATCCTTCACGGGATCCTTCTCATCGATAATCCCTTCTAGGACAACATCCTCAACTGCTACATCCTCAATATGAACATCATCCGGTCCCGTGTTAGGACGCTCTATCGGATCCACAATCTGATCTCCAATAACTAATAAAACATCATCACGTTGTTGCTCCTCAACCTCAGGGTTCGGAGTCCCGCTACCATATACGATAACGTACTACGCTTCTATCAGGATATTTATAAGGGTTCCCTGTAATAACCCCAAATTTTGGAATTTTTTTAAACCCTTATGAATAGTGATTTTGCTGATTATGCTGAATAAGAAAACTTTTCATACCACACTATGTAGGGGTTCTTTTATTGATCTTCTGAGATATTATTAGTACTCTATGTGGTATATAAGTGTATGTAAAGATTGTCAGAATCCAAATCCGAACACTTTGATTTTTCCCGAAAATCCACCAGATACCGAAATAATTGAGTATAAGGTAACATGACTAAAAGGATTTAAGTTCAAGGATTATAAGAGAGGATCATAAAAGGAATATAAAATATTGAGAAAGGTTAAGGGAACCCAAGTAATAAGATCCCGGGTATGATCCCTCAAACGATCAACGAGAAAGAGAGTTAAGCGAACCGTAAAACAAATAAACGTCCAAGGGGCAAGCACATGCAAGTAACATGAGAAGGAAGCTTCTAATATAAGCTAAAACATGTGGTTAGAAGCAAGGTGACATCATCACACCACAAGAATGAGACATGTGGCAAAGTAGTGATGCAAGCAATGACATAAGCAAGTGAAAACAAGATATTTAGCCAATAATTAACCACAACCATGCATTCTTTGCACAAATATCAAGGCAAGACAAGCAAGCAAAAGCTCTCCCCCATTTATTTCTTCTTCCATTCGGCCTTTTCAAGAAATGAAGAAATAGATTTTCAAAACTCAAGTTCTAGGCCATGGAAAATTACAAGGTTTGTTTCCTTGGATCCTATATTTCATAACTTAGTTATACCATGAGTTTAAGATCAAGATTCCATGGTTTGCATAGCTAATCCACTCATCAAAGATGATGATGAATAGTAGTGAATAGTAACTTACTTTGATTTTCTTGATTTTCATGAAAGCTTAAGGTTGATTAAGCATAGATCAAGGTTCCTAGAGGCTTGTTAGTGACTACCCACTCTCCAAGGAAGGTATAAACTCTTGAACCCTTAGTTTTAAGTTTGGTTTGTTTGGATGATAATAGTGCTTAGATGAATGGGTTTAGTTTTGATGTTGATGGATGTTGGATTGTTGTTGAATTGGTGATGATTTGGTGTAGTTTAAACTTTGGAAATCGTTAGGTTATAGCCGTCGTAATGCCCGATTTTCTATAAACTGTTTTTTGATTAACTGTTGGACCCGAACACCCACTTCTATAAACTAACCACTTCCATGCTTAGATAGTTTATGTTTCAAGCTTCGTTTTGATATGTGGTTTGCTTGAATCCGATGTACGGTTTAGGAGAAACGACCGTTTTAAGTAACGGTGTTTCGCGAACGAACCTTTACCCCTCGCCTTACTTTGAAACCTTGGTTAAGGCCCTTAAATGACTAATTGGAGCATGAAACATTTATGTAGAGTGTGTTAGGCAGTTGATAAGACACTCGCGAAAGAATCGCCTTAAAACTTGTAATGGGTAAATTATTAAAAATGGTGGAGCCGAGGGTACTCGAGCGACTTAAGTAAATCGTTAAGCGCAAAACGAGCGTTAGAGTCTGAGTTGGTTAGAGTATAGATTTACAAGTGACTTTGGTTTAATTCCAACTTACTTGTTGCTTATAGGTTACCAGACTCGTCCCGAGCCATTCGTAACCCCCAGTCGCTCAGGCAAGTTTTCTACCCGATATACTGTTGTTGTGATGTAAATATATGTATATGCATTATCTTGTGATAGTGCATGATTGTTATTAGCAAATTTTGCGATATATTTGAGCATGCTGATATGGTATATATGCATGTCTGTTTCGTAATCTGGTTATCTATCTGTTGATTTCAATGCTTATAGTTGCATAATACCTATGCTAGAAATAAGCAAGTAGTTGCGTATACCCTTAGTATAGGGGATAAAAGGTGAACATATTTCTAAATCCGGAGTCGATGTTCCCGAGTATATTATATATATATATATATTTATATATATATATATGGATATAGTTTTTAAAACTATTGATCGAATAAGGTTTATTCGATACCTTTATTTTACTTAATTGAATATTAATTCGAATATTCATTCGAGGACTTATGACTCCTTTTATTTTATTCTTTGAATATTATTTGAATATTCATTCTAGGGCTTATGACTCTTTTATATTATTTATCGAATATTATTTGAATATTCATTTGAGGATCTATGACTCCGATTATTTGCTGAGATATATTCTTTATTTTATTAAAGAATAAGGTGTCGATAATCAAACTTATCTTGATTATTCAAATAAAGATAGTACTTTCATATAAGTATATCTTTGGTTATTTAATACTCATTTCAAGTATAAGTCTTACAACTTCTACTTCAATTATTTGTATAAAGATTATTCTTTATGGGAATATTATTTAAATAATAATATTCAGACATTTTCTAAATATACTGGGGACTGATTTACTTCATTAAATCAGCTTTACTCCAAACACTCTTTAAAGTGTTTTCGAGTCTTCAAAATGATTTTTAAAAGTTAGAGCGGATCCCAAAACTCATTTTTATATTTAAGATCTTCCTTTTTAAGGGGATTTAAATACTCGCTCAAAACCTGAGGGATCTGGCTCTATGGTGTATTTTATATTCACAACAAGGTTGCAGTTTTGGTAAATGAATTGATTACTTACCCAACGTTCGGGAAGTAAGTCCATCTATTGAGTCGGCATAAGCAACTTGGGCTCAGTGGGCGTCCATGATAGTGTAAGTGGCTCAGTGGGAGTCCATCAAATGCATAAGTGGCTGAGTGGCAGTCCAGCATAAGGTCCTATTGCGACCAGGGTGATGACCAGTGGGGAATTCGTCCATCTACTAGTAGAAAAGGTTACTTATTGGTATCTTTGCCTGATCAGCAAGATATCAGGTTTATGCCAAAATTCTTTCCTTTCCAAATTTATTGGATATTGCAATTCTGTTCATACTTTACATGACAGAGGTTTTCAGGAAACGTATGTATATATATAGGTGTATATATATATCGGGACTTAATGAAGTATATCATAACTTCATTTCCTTCAAAATATTTCAAAGATTGAATCTATTCAAGTCTTATCTTGTAGTCTCATCAGTGTGATGAACTTTTGAAACTAATTATAACTTGAACGGTGGTAGTTCAAGTAGTATTTGGAAAAGATATAAGTATATTGGAGTATCTTGTAACTTCATCTTTTAAACTTATATCTAGTAAATGATTATCTTATGCATGGCAAAGATTTTCAGAAAAAACATTGAGACAAGGTTAGATATATGAGATCACCTTGCAACGATATTTTTATACAGTTATACACTGGAACTCTGTGTGTATTATGCATGGAAGAGGACTTCCAATATTTTGAAAAGTATATATGTATATATATACTGAATATTTTGCGACTTCATCGCATTAAGATATCAACTTGGTTCATTTCTTCTGACCAAGACTTTCATGAGTACTATAAGAAGGCTCATATATTGTTAATCATTATACATATTATTTTGGTGGGCTTGCTGCTCACCCTTGCTTTCTTCTTTCATCACACAACAACAGATAGAAAAGATGAACAGGACCAAGCTCCCGATTCGCAAGCGATTAGGAAACGTTCCGCAATTTCCTATAGGCGTTGATATCGCTGTAGCTGAGGTAGGAACTACCAATAGGCTAGGCTTTCAACTTTTGATGTACCAGACTTATGTATCTTTATCAATTGTAATAATGGCAAAGAAATGTAAATCTATTCAGAAACCTTTTTAAGGTGTATTGACATATAATTGTGGAATAAAACGACTTGTGATTATTTTTGGATATTCATCTCTGAGACTATAACTTGTGGTGTGTGTATTTATTGTGGGGTCACAGTACAGAGTAGTTGATTGTGTATTTAGATTGGGTGTTGTTAAGGGAAATGGAACTCGTGACAACCCGGATCCCCGACCCCGGATTTGGGGGTGTTACAGAAGTGGTATCAGAGCTAAGCGTTATAAACCTCAGAGATGATGCGACGTTAAGATAATAAGTTCACTAAGATAATAAGAACTCTTGCCAAGTTCATAGTCGGGCTACCTAACGTAGTACTGACAGTTAAAACCCTTATGGTAACCCTTATAAATATCGTGATAGAAGCGTAGTTCGTTATCGTATATGGTAGCGGGACACCGAACCCTGAGGTTGAGGAGTAACAGCGCGATGATGTTTTATTACTAATTGGAGATCGGATTGTGGATCCGATAGAGCGTCCTAACGCAGGTCCGGATGATGTTGATATTGAGGATGTAACGGTTGAGGATGTTGTCCTAGAAGGGACAGTTGCTGAGGAGGATCCCATGGAGGATCCTGACAAGAATGAATAAAGGACCATTGAGGAATTGATAACCATGGTTAGGGAAACTACCAGAGGTAGAATTGGTCGGTCACTACCGGAGGTTCGTTTAAGTTTGTAAAGATAGTAGCCCCCTTTAACGCGGCTTACTCGTAAGACTGAGAAGTTTGAATGGACAGAGAAATGCGAGAACAGCTTTCAAGAACTGAAGCAAAGGTTGGTGACGGCCCCTATGCTGGCGTTGCCGGATGGAAAAGGAGATTCTGTGAAGTGTAGTGACGCTTCGCACAAGGGCTTAGGGTGCGTGCTTATGCAGCACGGTAAGGTAATCGCGTACATGTCAAGATAATTAAGGTAATATGAAATTCGATATCCCCACCCATGAGCTTGGGCTCATGGCAATAGTTTTGCCCTAAAGATTTGAGGCACTACTTGTATGGAGAGGAGTGTGAGATTCATAAACCATAGGAGCTCTAGTACATTTTTACGTAGAAAGAGCTCAACATACGCCAGCGGAGGCGGTTAGAGCTAATCAAGAATTATGATTGGGAGATTCTTTATCATTCGGGGAAAGCCAATGTGGTGGCTGATGCCCTTAGTAAAAAAGAGAGACTCAAGATGATAATGTCTTTGGGAGAGTTGATAAGAGATTTTGAGAAAATGGAAATGGTAGTGAAGGTAACCGGAGCCAGTACCGAAAAGCTGTTTGAGATTACAATATAGACCGAATTATCGGAAAGAACATATTGTGCCAGAAAAAGTGATGAATGAAGGCGGAGAGCCAACAAATAGATATGAGATTAATACCGAGAAAGATGATAAGGGAATAATGAGGTATCCCTATAGAATTTGGGTTCCAAATGTTCAAGAGCTTAAAGATGAGATCTTAGATGGAAGTCATAGTTCAAGGAATAAGATTAAGGGAAAACCCTGAACGTGATAGTCAGGGAGGTCGCCATCAAGATAGAAGGAACCCATGACATAATGGAGTGGAAAATGAGGATTTTAAATTAAAAGATGACCCCAATTATGGGGAGTAGGATGAAACATTTCATACTAAGGAAACAGAAAGTCGAGTAAGGAAAGGAGACACGAGACGGTACTCCTATACGGCAATTCATGGACCTGTCTAAAAAGAACTTAGACTATTATCCCCAACCACCACCTTGAGGAAACAATGCGGTAGGAAATTCTTTCATGACCTTTAAGTCGCCAAGCTCTCAGAGTTCCAAGGAACAAGCTGACCCAGCCGAGGCAAGAGCCTGGCTAAAGGAAATATAGGAATCATTTGAGATTCTAAATGATTGACGAACCACAAAAGACTGTTTTTGTCACTTACCCTCCTAAGAGAGAGACCACCCGCTGGTGAAAGACTAAGAAAGGCACGGAGCCAGAGGTTAGAATAAACTGATTTAAGTTCAGTCAATTGTTTTCGGGAAAGTAATTCCCAAAGATAAGGAGATAATGTAAAAGCTTTAGAGCCAGAACAAAGGCAGAAGAGTATGATGAATTATGAATCTAAGTTGTAAAAGTTGTTAAGATTCGTTCTGAGGACACGAATCCAGAATGACGGGATGTTTGAAATCAATGCTTATGTCGTGTTGGTTTATGAAATAATATTAAGAGAAAGGAAAATAAAAAAAAAGAAACTGAAGTGGAAAGGAATATAAAGGCAGTAAAGTGTGAGGAATGATAAAGGAGTTGGGTATGAGGAAACCCTAAAGACTCGTAGCAATAGAAATAGAAAAGTATGTAATCATCAGGATGAGGGTGATTCACCATGAGTTAAAATTGATGGGTGAAGGCATAAGAGATACATATATTTTATCCCCTGTAAGTTGGGAGGATTCGAGGAAACCTTTAGATAGTTCGAAGGATAAATAATGAGACGCGGATAGACTGAGGAGACAAGGAAGTAAGAAATTAGGAAAATTGGATGAAGGAAGTGACCTTCAAGAAGGTGAAGTGTAAGACCGGTGGCATGATACCCAGAAAGGGAGACGCCAGATATGAAAGATATCCCAATATTGAGGTGACTATTGAGATAAACAACAAAAGTAAATAAGGAATTATTAAGAAGAAGTTCACGTTGAACATGACCAATATCTTCCAGGTCATCCTTGTTATCGTTACCAAATTAGGCAAGAAAAGCGGATGACCATTGTTATCTTTTGGAGGCCATATTGATTGACACCATTTTGAATGCAGATGTTATTGTGAAAGTAGACATGTACTATCAAGGTGGGAATGATTGAATAAGGCACCCTTATCAGGGATATATGACTTGATTTATCCATGAAAGGATGCATGTACCTTTTAAAGGTGGAATTAAGGATAAAACATCGGTAACTTAAAATGAATCTTGGGGGAATGCATAAAGGTTGGCATTTCACCCTTAATAGGGACAGTATGAGTTTTGACAGTATGATTTGGAAAGGGTTAAGGTAACAACAACCTTTAAGAATCAGTGGAGAAATTTTTCAGAAGTATATAGACAGTGGTTTTAGTATTAGTAAATGGTATTTTGATATGCCCTGTATCTAGGGAATACAGGAGGAACGATTCAAGGATAACCTTAGAGGTTTTACAAGGAGAAAGGTAAAATTCAAAATTTTCAAGAATAGAAATATGGATAAAGGAAATATGACGTAATTATATTGATGCCAAGTGAGGCACGTGTTAAACCACGAGAAAGTATGGATCGGACCAGTAAAGGTCGAAATTGTTCAGGGCAATTATGACCTAAGATAAAAGATGTCCTAAGTATGATCGAGAGTCAATCGTGACAGTGATTAACCTCTAAAGACTGAGGCAATAACTTATGGAAAAATGGTGATATTTTTTTTTACTCATCATATTTTAAGGAAAACATCTTCACATAAGCTGTGATTGAAATAAGGTAGAAAATTTATTTGGAGGTGGTTAAAACGACATTGACTGTAAGGAAATTTTACTATCAGGAAAGGCCAAAGAGGTGGCCGACACTTTAAAGGTAAGAGGATAATTATAGGCGCTTGTGCCAAAAGAATACAGTGATGATGGTTAAAGCTGTGAAGGTTGTATTATGGTTTGGAAGATTGACATTCCTTCTGATGACTGTGCAATACCCAACCGTAATAGTAGTTGGTAAAGGTTTAATTCGTGTAATCGCCATGAACGGGCTATCTATCTTAGAAGGTCCTATCTTGAGATAAGCCAGGACCATGTTTCAAAAAGGACTAGACGAACCTTTGAGTAAGTCTTCTATTTAAGGCATATGATTTAGAATGGTATTAACCTGCTATCGTTGCTTTGATTGAAACTCTTCTGCAATTTTATCTGCTTCATGTCATGTATGTATGTCAGGATCCGGAGTGTTCTTCATGAATCAGAAATGGTGATTATGTTACCTCCTTAGAAGGATTTGATACGACATGTATGGACTCCGTATGGTTAGCTATTAAGACTTCATGGAAAATGAATGACTACAGTAGGTCAGTGGTGGACCATAGTAAGGCAGCAATGATTCTGCGAGTATTGAGCTGATTACAACCGTGAGAGTTGTATTGGAATGGGTGTTGAGATTGAGTACCACTAATCGGGTCGTGGTAGTGTATAAGTTATCATTGATAGACTAATTAAGTAGAGTATCTACCTATTGTATATTTATTCTTTCTTATCAATAGAGAGTCGTATTATTATACGAGGAAGGTTGCGGTGCAAGCATAGAACTCTAGTAACGATGATGTCTAGAATGAGATCCCAGGTTCGATTTTCGAAATCAAGGGAGTTTCAAAGGTGATTGTGTATAAGCTCGAGGAAGAGCATGGGTCCATAGAATGATGGACGGAATAGGAAAAATATTTAGGCATGTGAAATACGATGCTATAATACTTGATGTTGATATAAATACATATATGTTTTGTTCTCCTATGACAAACCTCTATAGTTCAGAGGTAGGTTCCAAGCCAGATATTTTGTGGCAGTATATTTTTTTTCATATATACAATTCTCTTCAATTCGTTCTTTTCTCTTCTTTTCATTTCATGTAAGCTGAGAAGAACAACCCTTCCAGAAAGGGGAGGTATTGCCGAATGACTATCTATCTGTGTGATAGAAGCCTAGTAGGATACCATCTATTGTTTAATTGCTTGTCAAGTACTAAAGGCTGGCCACCTTCTGTACTAACTATACGATATAACAAGTGTTCATGATCATAGTGATCTCTCAACAAATTCCTTTACTTCTATATGATTGATCAAACTTTGGGAAATAGAAACATCTGAAAAAGGAGTAGTAAAGTTATGGTGGTATTCAGAATGGAAGCACATTCGTGATACTAAGGTTGACGTGGTTATTAAAAGGTTATAGAGCGCTAACAAGCAAAAGCTCTAATGCTAAAAGCTATAATAAGAGTCTGTGCAATAGACTTGAAAGAATTTGGAATGATCACTTAACACGGATTGAGTTTTCTTACGACAATAAATCATATGTCATTATCGAGTTGTCGCCTTATGAGATCCTTGAGGGAAGACAATGTCGATCTCCCTTATGTTAGGATGAAGTTGTAGAGTGCAAGATGCTCGGACCCGCAGTAGTCCAAAGGACCAAGGATATAATAGATCTAATCAGAGGACGGCTGGTAGTAGCCCAAGATGGACATAAGAAGTATGTTGATTTGACACGAAAGGACAAAGAATAGGAAGTAGGGGACCTAGTGGTTTTAAAGGTATCCCCTTGGAAACCCTTGGAAAGGATTGATGAGGTTCAGAAAGAAAGGAAAGCTAAGTCCATAATTTGTCGGACCCTTGGATATACTAAAACATATTGGGAAGTTAGCATACGAGCTAGCCCTACCCCCGAACCTGTAGCAAGTTCATAACGTGTTCCACGTATCAATGTTAAGAAAGTGTAATTCGGATGCCAGATAAATAGGGGCATATGAGCGCATAGACATGCAACCCGACGTAACCTATATGGAGCAACCAGGAAGGGTTATAGAGTGAAAAGGAATAAGTGCTTAGGAGAAGGGTTATCAAACTATTCAGAGTTTGATGGAAGAACCACAATGTGGGAAAATTTACTCGAGAGTTAGAAAGTGCAATGTTAAGAGAGTATCCCTATTCATTTTCTATCTGATTCCGGGACGGAATCCTTTTAAGGAGGGGAGACTGTAATAACCCCAAATTTTGGAATTTTTTTAAACCATTATGAATAGTGATTTTGCTGATTATGCTGAATAAGAAAACTTTTCATACCACACTATGTAGGGGTTCTTTTATTGATCTTCTGAGATATTATTAGTACTCTATGTGGTATATAAGTGTATGTAAAGATTGTCAGAATCCAAATCCGAACACTTTGATTTTTCCCGAAAATCCACCAGATACCGAAATAATTGAGTATAAGGTAACATGACTAAAAGGATTTAAGTTCAAGGATTATAAGAGAGGATCATAAAAGGAATATAAAATATTGAGAAAGGTTAAGGGAACCCAAGTAATAAGATCCCGGGTATGATCCCTCAAACGATCAACGAGAAAGAGAGTTAAGCGAACCGTAAAACAAATAAACGTCCAAGGGGCAAGCACATGCAAGTAACATGAGAAGGAAGCTTCTAATATAAGCTAAAACATGTGGTTAGAAGCAAGGTGACATCATCACACCACAAGAATGAGACATGTGGCAAAGTAGTGATGCAAGCAATGACATAAGCAAGTGAAAATAAGATATTTAGCCAATAATTAACCACAACCATGCATTCTTTGCACAAATATCAAGGCAAGACAAGCAAGCAAAAGCTCTCCCCCATTTCTTTCTTCTTCCATTCGGCCTTTTCAAGAAATGAAGAAATAGATTTTCAAAACTCAAGTTCTAGGCCATGGAAAATTACAAGGTTTGTTTCCTTGGATCCTATATTTCATAACTTAGTTATACCATGAGTTTAAGATCAAAATTCCATGGTTTGCATAGCTAATCCACTCATCAAAGATGATGATGAATAGTAGTGAATAGTAACTTACTTTGATTTTCTTGATTTTCATGAAAGCTTAAGGTTGATTAAGCATAGATCAAGGTTCCTAGAGGCTTGTTAGTGACTACCCACTCTCCAAGGAAGGTATAAACTCTTGAACCCTTAGTTTTAAGTTTGATTTGTTTGGATGATAATAGTACTTAGATGAATGGGTTTAGTTTGATGTTGATGGATGTTGGATTGTTGTTGAATTGGTGATGATTTGGTGTAGTTTAAACTTTGGAAATCGTTAGGTTATAGCCGTCGTAATGCCCGATTTTCTATAAACTATTTTGTGATTAACTGTTGGACCTGAAGACCCACTTCTATAAACTAACCACTTCTATGCTTAGATAGTTTATGTTTCAAGCTTCGTTTTGATATGTGGTTTGCTTGAATCTGATGTACGGTTTAGGAGAAACGACCGTTTTAAGTAACGGTGTTTCGCGAACAAACCTTTACCCCTCGCCTTACTTTGAAACCTTGGTTAAGGCCCTTAAATGACTAATTGGAGCATGAAACATTTATGTAGAGTGTGTTAGGCAGTTGATAAGACACTCGCGAAAGAATCGCCTTAAAACTCGTAATGGGTAAATTATTAAAAATGGTGGAGCCGAGGGTACTCGAGCGACTTAAGTAAATCGTTAAGCGCAAAACGAGCGTTAGAGTCTGAGTTGGTTAGACTATAGATTTACAAGTGACTTTGGTTTAATTCCAACTTACTTGTTGCTTATAGGTTACCAGACTCGTCCCGAGCCATTCGTAACCCCCAGTCGCTCAGGCAAGTTTTCTACCCGATATACTGTTGTTGTGATGTAAATATATGTATATGCATAATCTTGTGATAGTGCATGATTGTTATTAGCAAATTTTACGATATATTGGAGCATGCTGATATGGTATATATGCATGTCTGTTTCGTAATCTGGTTATCTATCTGTTGATTTCAATGCTTATAGTTGCATAATACCTATGCTAGAAATAAGCAAGTAGTTGCGTATACCCTTAGTATAGGGGATAAAAGGTGAACATATTTCTAAATCGGGAGTCGATGTTCCCGAGTATATTATATATATATATATATATTTATATATATATATGGATATAGTTTTTAAAACTATTGATCGAATAAGGTTTATTCGATACCTTTATTTTACTTAATTGAATATTAATTCGAATTTTCATTCGAGGACTTATGACTCCTTTTATTTTATTATTTGAATAGTATTTGAATATTCATTCGAGGGCTTATGACTCTTTTATATTTAAGATCTTCCTTTTTAAGGGGATTTAAATACTCGCTCAAAACCTGAGGGATCCGGCTCTATGGTGTATTTTATATTCGCAACATGGTTGCAGTTTTGGTAAATGAATTGATTACTTACCCAACGTTCGGGAAGTAAGTCCATCTATTGAGTCGGCATAAGCAACATGGGCTCAGTGGGCGTCCATGATAGTGTAAGTGGCTCAGTGGGAGTCCATCAAATGCATAAGTGGCTGAGTGGTAGTCCAGCATAAGGTCCTATTGCGACCAGGGTGATGACCAGTGGGGAATTCGTCCATCTACTAGTAGAAAAGGTTACTTATTGGTATCTTTGCCTGATCAGCAAGATATCAGGTTTATGCCAAAATTCTTTCCTTTCCAAATTTATTGGATATTGCAATTCTGTTCATACTTTACATGACAGAGGTTTTCAGGAAACGTATGTATATATAGGTGTATATATATATATCGGGACTTAATGAAGTATATCATAACTTCATTTCCTTCAAAATATTTCAAAGATTGAATCTATTCAAGTCTTATTTTGTAGTCTCATCAGTGTGATGAACTTTTGAAACTAATTATAACTTGAACGGTGGTAGTTCAAGTAGTATTTGGAAAAGATATAAGTATATTGGAGTATCTTGTAACTTCATCTTTTAAACTTATATCTAGTAAATGATTATCTTATGCATGACAAAGATTTTCAGAAAAACGTTGAGACAAGGTTAGATATATGAGATCACCTTGCAACGATATTTTTATAGAGTTATACACTGGAACTCTGTGTGTATTATGCATGGAAGAGGACTTCCAATATTTTGAAAAGTATATATGTATATATATACTGAATATTTTGCGACTTCATCGCATTAAGATATCAACTTGGTTCATTTCTTCTGACCAAGACTTTCATGAGTACTATGAGAAGGCTCATATATTGTTAATCATTATACATATTATTTTGGTGGGCTTGCTGCTCACCCTTGCTTTCTTCTTTCATCACACAACAACAGATAGAAAAGATGAACAGGACCAAGCTCCCGATTCGCAAGCGATTAGGAAACGTTCCGCAGTTTCCTCTGGCGTTGATGTCGCTGTAGCTAAGGTAGGAACTACCAATAGGCTAGGCTTTCAACTTTTGATGTACCAGACTTATGTATCTTTATCAATTGTAATAATGGCAAAGAAATATAAATCTATTCAGAAACCTTTTTAAGGTGTATTAACATATAATTTTGGAATAAAACGACTTGTGATTATTTTTGGATATTCATCTCTGAGACTATAACTTGTGGTGTGTGTGTTTATTGTGGGGTCACAGTACAGAGTAGTTGATTGTGTATTTAGATTGGGTGTTGTTAAGGGAAATGGAACTCGTGACAACCCGGAACCCCGACCCCCGATTTGGGGGTGTTACATTCCCATAAGGGTTTTAACTATCAGTACTACATTAGGTAGTCCGACTATGAACTTGGCAAGAGTTCTTATTTATCTTAGTGAATTTATATTTTAACGTCATTTCATCTCTGAGGTTTATAACGCTTAGCTCTGATACCATTTCTGTAACACCCCCAAATCCGGGGTCGGGGATCCGGGTTGTCACGAGTTCCATTTCCCTTAATAATACCCAATCTTAATAAACAATCAACTACTCCGTACTATGACCCCGCAATAAATGGACACACCACAAGTTATAGTCTCAGAGATGAATATCCAAAAATAACACGAGTCATTTTATTCCACAATTATATGCCATTACACCTTAAAAGGGTTTCTGAATAAATTTACATTTCTTTGCCATTATTACAATTCATAAAGATACATAAGTCTGGTACATCAAAAGTTGAAAGCCTAGCCTATTGGTAGTTCCTACCTCAGCTACAGCGACATCAACGCCTATAGGAAACTGCGGAACGTTTCCTATCCGCTCGCGAATTGGGAGCTTGGTCCTGTTCATCTTGTCTATATGATGTTGTGTGATGAAAGAAGAAAGCAAGGGTGAGCAACAAGCCCACCAAAATAATATGTATAATGATTAACAATATATGAGCATTCTCATAGTATTCATGAAAGTCTTGGTCAAGAAGAATTGAACTAAGTTGACCTCTTAATGCGACCAAGTCACAAAATATTTAGTATATATATATATATATATACTTTTCAAAATCTTTGAAATCCTCTGCCATGCATAATATACACAGAGTTCCAGTTTATAACTGTATAAAAATATTGTTGCAAGGTGATCTCATATATCTAACCTTGTCTCAACGTTTTTCTGAAAATCTTTGCCATGCATAAGATAATCATTAACTAGATATAAGTTGAAAAGATGAAGTTACAAGATACTCCAATATACTTATATCTTTTCCGAATGCTACTTGAACCACCACCGTTCAAGGTATAAACAGTTTCGAAAGTTCATCACATAGATGAGACTACAAGATAAGACTTGAATAGATTCAATCTTTGAAATATTTTTTTAAAGGAAATGAAGTTACGAGATACTTCATTTGATGGAAACACCATTATAACTGTTTGACCCTGTCAATGCTTCGGCAACCACCCATTCGTAGCCTTTCGATCGAAATTCTCCGGGTAGTGTTGCAGAAATATCCAACTGGATGATGAACTCATTACGGGAGTTTGCAGCGCCAGGAAGACCACTTACGATGATCAGTCGCAGTAGTGCAACCCCACCATTTTCTACATGTAGAGGAGAACCTGTCAGATTTACTTGTCAACCGAACACTGGACTCCTAAGAAGTGGACTGTCTTAGCGGAACTTCCAGGCCATTTGGGCCAATATAATAAGGCTGGGCTGGCGCCACTCGACCACGTACGCCACTCCTAGTTCAGATGAAATCCATGACTCTGAAACGTAAAGCTTGTCCCCCCTTTCCCCAAGTAGAAACTTGTTGATACGGCTCCACCAAGAAGTCGTATCTAGTTGGAAAGGAAAACTCACCGATATTTCCCAGGCGGTGCCTATTAATGGATTAACTTGTTCTAAGAATTTTACTTCCCGAGTGTTGTGTAAGTTTGAATCATCGAAAGTAAGTTTGATTATCGAAACATTATTCTTTAATAAAATAAAGAATATTATTTAATAAAAGAAGCGGAGTCATAAGCCCTCGAATTAATATTCAAAATAATATTCATTAAATAAAATAAACGGAGTCATAAGTCCTCGAATGAATATTCAAAACAATATTCATTAAATAACATAAAGCGAAGTCATAAGTCCTCGAATGAATATTCAAAATAATATTCATTAAATAAAATAAAGTTATCGGATAACCTTATTTGATTAATAGTTTTGAAAACTATATCTATATATATATAACTATATATATAATATACTCAAGAACATCGACTCCCGGTTTAGAAAATATTCACCTTTGGGTCCCCTATACTAAGGGTATACGCAACTACTGCTTATCTCTAGCATAGATATTATGCAACTTATAAGCATTTGAATCAACAATTTGATATCAAGATTACGAAACAGGCATGCATATATACCATATCAGCATGCTCCAATATATCGCAAGATTTTGCTAATAATAATCATGCACTTATCACAAGATAATGCATATACATATATACATCACAATAACAGTAGTACGAGTAGAAAACTTGCCTAAGTGCTCCCGGATAGACTTAATCTTAGAGTGGGTCCGATAACCTATGAACAAAAACATAAGTCAGAATTAAACCCCGGTCGTTTAAGAAACTAGACTTTAACCAATTGAACCCTAACGTTTGCTTATGGTCACTTCTACGCTTAACGAATCACATAAGTCGTTCGAGTACCCTCGGCTCCACCATTTTTAATAAATTAACCCTTTAGAATTTTAAGGCGATTCCTTCGCGAGTACTCTACAACCTGCCTAATACACTTTACATAATTGTTTCATATTCCAATTAGTCCTTTAAGGGCCTTAACCAACGTTTCAAAGTAAAACGAGGGGTAATGGTTCGTTCGCGAAATGTCGTTACTTAAAACGGTCGTTTCTCCTAAACCGTACATCAGATTCAAGCGAACCACATATCAAAACGAAGCTCGTAACATGAACTATCTAATCATGGCAATGGTCAAAACCTAACAGTGAGTTCACGGGTCCTGATGTTAAGAACAAAACAGTCTAAAGTAAATCGGGCATTACGACGACTATGTTTACGCAATTACCAAATTTATACCACTCCAAACAATTCACAATTCAACCCACAATCACCGCTACAACCAAACTCCATGCATACTTCATTACAACAGTCCCAACATCTCAAGATTTTCCAATTTATACTACCCCTAAACATGAACTAAAGCTATACTTAAGTTCATTAACCAATAATCAAGATTTACAACTCCAAACTCATTATAAATCCAACCCAACTCTAAATATACATGAATCATACTTCCCAAGAACTAAACCAAGCATAAAAACTCTAAATATTCAAAATTAGGGCTAGGGTATGAGATTATACCTTCCTTGGTGAGTAGAAGTAACTAAGGAGCTTGGAACAACCCTTGAAAATCCTTATCAAAGCTATATCTAAACAAAAACACAAGATCAAAAATTTCAAGTTCTTGAAAACACTATTCACCCTCTACTAAACTGATTTGTTTGAGATAAAAAACCTTTGATTCAAGCACTCAAACTACTTGCTCTTCTTAGTTATGAAATATAGGATCCAAAGAAACAAACCTTATAATTTTCCATGGAGTATAGCCTGTGTTTTTGAATTTCTAATTCACCATTTTGGTGAAAAATTCGAAGTGAAGAAGATGAAAAGGGGGGGGCGAAGCTTGCTTTGTTTTATTGATTTTTGTGCATAAAAAGGCTTGGTTGATATCCTTTTGTTTTGTTAATTAACCTTTTAACCATGGTAAAATTTGTGTGGCTTATAATCAACCAACACTTGCTTCCCTTTTTGTCATGCTTATGTCATCCTCCTATGTCATCTTCCCACACTTGTCCTCTTCTTGTTGGTGTGATGACATCATCATCCCTAACCTCTTTGATTAGCTCCTAATTACTTGGCTAATGATCGCTGATCTGTTATACGGTTCGCTTAACTTTCGTTCTCGTTTATCGTTTGAGGGATCATACCCGGGATCTTATTACTTGGGTTCCCTTAACCTTTCCCCATACATTATATTCCTTTTTATGATACCCTCTTATAATCCTTGAATTTAAATCCTTTTTATACTGTTACCTCATACTCAATTCTTTCGGTATCTGGTGGATTTTCGGGAAAAATCAAAGTGTTCGAATTTGGATTCTGACGATCTTTACATACACTTATATACTATATAGAGTACCAATAAGATCTCAGAATGACAATAAAAGAACCTCTACAAAGTGTGGCATGAAAAGTTTTCTTATTCAGCATAATCAGCAAAAACACTATTCATAAGGGTTACAAAAAGTTAAAAATTTTTGGGTTATTACAAATAATACAACAACATGAGAGGTAGATAATGGAAAGAACTAAGGCTCCACTCCGTCAGAACGGGGTTTGGTAGTCTTATCCTCTCAAAGCGTCTTCACAATACTCTGGATCGTCTGCAACCATCTGGATGATATAATGGCTGGTACGGTCTCGGTGTGATGGCATCTCATCAAGCTTAGCGTTGACGTACTGAACCAAAGTCTCAACTCTCGCAGTCATCTGCTCCTTAGGCTTTCCTTCATAGTTTCAGTTGTCCAGATACACGTTCTTCAATCGGTCTAACAATCGGTCGTACTTGCCCTGAAGCATGTCGAACTCGTGCCTCAACTCAGCATACACATAGAAAGCAATTGTGTCAGTCGGCCCAGAGGATGATGAGGAATGCACCCTTTGCTAACAGACAATACAGAGATATATATAAGAGGAGTATTAATGATAGATCCGCTTAACCTACTCTCTCGCATAATATCCTATAACTTATACATATATCCTATAACCTATTTGGGCTGTCCAGGGACTCTAAACCGTAGCTCTGATACCAAAACCTGTCACGCCACGACTTAACAATATATATTATACAAATTATTACAATAGCTAACAAAAGAAAGTAAATACATCTGAATCCAAGATCTTACAGTTTAGGGTTTGGAATAGCCCAACACTATTAACTATTACAACCTGATTTTTAATATCGAGTCCTCACACAAACCGATCACTTAATTTACCTGAGCTCGAACATACGCATCGGCATCACAAGTCTTACGCGCTGTCTGCTTGAATCTAACCATATCTGCTAGCTGTAATATCAGGGTGAAAGCAAGTAGTCAGCCAAATGCTCAACAAGTGTTATAAAAAACAATACATAGATCCACATAAAGGAATTACCAATGTGAAGGAAGATCTAATAATAGCTAGGGATAAACTTTTGGATGATGACATCATTTATTTGTAACAAAACCATTCAAAACCATTTCTTTATCAAAAACTATTTTATGAAGCTACGGATTATAGCGGGTGATCAGTCGTGAAGTAATCCCGAACCTCGCTGGGTTCTAGAACATTAATTGGATCCCTAGGCAACTTTTAAGCCTACAAATTAAAAGCGGAAAGGACTTACGTCTCAGTCCAGATCCACTATCTAAAGAAAATTATTTGTCCCCCTTTGGGATTGAAAATCAAATTCAAACTTTTTATTTTATTAAAAACTGATGCCAAGTGACGGTTAATTTCTTAAACAGTGAGCATCTTTATTAAGGGTTCTAGATTAACTTTGAAGCACAGGGAATAGGTCCACTAAATTTCAAGGCCATGATCAACTAGACTGTTAGGTCACACATACACTGTAGAGGGGGTGAATACAGTGTAAAGTACAATCAAATCAAACTTTAATAACTCAAGTAACAGAAAACAAACTTTATTGAAATAATAAACTCTGTTACAGTATGGAACTGTTACCTCTTAGTGATGAACAAATATCACGAGAGCTGCTAGGGTTACAATGAATAATCTTGTCGAATATGATAACGCTTATAGTGTAAACCCTATGTCTGTGTTTATAAACTACACAGTTACAAGATAATCGCTAATTGATATGGAATATAATTCTGCTTCCTAAAATATATCAATCAGATATCTTTTCTTCCAAGTATTCTATTCTTCATAGAATTCCTTCTTCATGCATATCTCTTCTTATGTTTATCTCGATCTTCTTTCCTTTAATCAGCTACTGTCCTTATCTGAACATCCTTCAGTACTTAAGTTCTGATATCCATCTTCTGATGATTATTTTCTGATAATATAAGTACTTATATCCTTAAGTCCTGACTTCCAGTAAGTACTGATTTATCCTGTTTAAGTAAGATCTGAAAACTAAATATAAATCATATAAGCCATGACATTATCAAATATATCTAACAATCTCCCCCAACTTGTAAATTAGAATAATATACAAGTTTAACAGGTATTTGATGATGTCAAAAACATTAAGTACAAATGCATGAGAATTAGACTAGATAACTACAACTTATAGTCCTTAAAGCTTTACCAATATTTAACTTCTGATAACAGCTTCAGTCTGTACAAATATCAGAATTTAATCAGTTGTAGATCTTGACTTGGCTTCATCTTCTGATCTCTCTGATGTCAGGAGTTGTTCTGAGATAGTTCTTCAACAAACATTTCTCAGCATATTTAAGTTCATCAATCATTCTCCTTTTAGCATCTTTAAGCTCTGCAGTATCTTCACCAATTTGAAAGATTGCAGCCCTGAGATCATTAATCTTAGTTTTTCTTATATCCTGATCCGGTCTGATCAAATATGCCTTATCAGACTCAAGATTGAATTCTACAGCCCTGTAACCCAGAAAGGTAGTTATAATCTTAGCAGTGTTGGGCTTCATTTCAACTATATCACCCTTGTGATCTCTGTACTTTGGAAAAAATGTGCTGTCAGACTTAACAGAATAAAGTCTTTTCTGTCTCTGAATCTGATCCTTCAAATAGTTTGCAGCACTTTCTGTTAATTTGTCATTCACTTGAAGTAAGAACAGTACATGCTCCAGTTCTTCAAAATACTTCAATGGAATGGCATTTTGCCTTAAATGATAAACCCTACCATCTGTCATGAAGTACAACAAGATGTGTTCTTTCAAGTAGGTATGGTAAACCATTTGTACAGATTCCAGTTGATTCAATTTCTCAGGAGTTGCTCCAATACCTGGTTCACTCAAAGAAGTTGGATCATTGGTAGTATTCTGTATTCTTCTTTCATCAACACTTCCCAATCCATTTTTATCTCTTGCTTCCTTTCCAGTAACTACTCTTGCTTCAAAACCACTTGCAGCAGTCTTCAAAGGTTGAGTCTGTTTTGCTTTAGTGAATCCTGGTAGGAGTGTCTTTGATTTATCTTCTGATATCACGTTAACTTGAGCTATGTCAGAGGTTACTTGCTTCTTCGAAATATCATAACTTACTGTCTCTTGACTCTGAACAACTTGAGCCATGTCAGAGGTTGTCTTAAAAACTTTTCTTGAAGTCAGAGCAAGATCATCCTTTTCATCAGTGATTTCTTCATTCTCAGGAGGCACATAAACCTTGATAGGTTCACCAACTTTTTCTGTACCCTTGGATCTTGGATCTATCTGCGGTTGTGATTTAGCCAATGTTGCTTCAGTATTTGCCCTTTCTTTTATCACAATGCCTTTGAGTTTTGGAAGTATCTTTTTACCAGAAGCTTCAGTTCTAGATGTGACTTTTTCTAATTTAAGTCTGGCTTCTTCTTCCATTAAACTCTCCAAGTCCATTCCTGGATTTTCCTGAAGAAATAACTGTCTTGACATTTCTTCATCAAGATCTAAAAGTTCATCAGAACTTATCCTTTTACCAGTAGCAGAACTAATTCTTTTTCCAGTATCAGAACTTGTCCTGTGACTTGTGATTTCATCTTTTTTTGATGAGAAACCTCTACCTTGACTATGACCTCTACCCATTCCAGGGTTTCCATGATCATCCTTTTCATCATCCTTCTCATTCAGTGTCTTATCAGTTTCGCATTTGGACTTAATTACTTTCTCCCCCTTTTTGGCATCAGCAGGTAAGAGAAGAGAGACAAGCAATTCCACTGAGGCTTGGATTTCATTAAGTTGAGATTGCTGAGAAGCTTGATTTTTCAGAATATCATCAATTTTCTCTTGAGTCTTCTCAATATAAGCAACTCTGTCAAAGGTAGGTTGGAAGAATTTTTTCTTGTCAATTTTCTGAACTTGTTCTTGCTTAACGAAATTTTCCTGAATCTTATGTAATTCTGCATGAGTAGTTGAATGAAGACCTTGTAGATGTTTAGTACTCAATGCAGTGACTCTTAGCTGTGTTTTGAAATCATCAGATATTAACATCTCATCAGCTTTAGTCAAGTGCTCAGCAAGATGCTTTGTATTTGGAACTCAAAGTATAAAAGTGAATAAAAGATTAGAATATCCTCTCTCTGTCTTACTTATACTTTTAAAAAAAATGTAACCGTTGGACACCTGTCAGACATGCAATAATAATGAATAGTTAATGGGCACGGGAAAACAGTAATCATTACTTACCCACTTGCAGTTTTTCAAGGAAAAATCGTTCCACTTACCCAGTAATTCCATTAATCAAGGTAAAGCAGTTTTAATTCAAAATTGAAACTGTTTCCACTTATTCAATTATTTTTCACTACAACAACAATATTCTGAAAAAAAAATCGAGTGAGAATGACCAAAATAAATCAAGGGAACAAGTACTGATAACATAAAATCAGAACTTAATTTAAATTTAAATTGTAATGGTCATCAGAATATAAATTTTTATCAGGATTTATCAATGCATTTCAGAACATCTCAGAGACAAGAACTTGCAAAAAGAGAAATTTCATTAATATATTAAGAGAATACATTCATGAAATTTAAATTACATCAGAACTTTTACAAGATTGTCCTAAGCTGCTAAACCTAACATCAACAACTAATGTCCTAAGCTAAGAAGCCTGACAAAGATGATGATGAAGAAAGACAGGAAGAAGAAAATAAATTATTTCTTCTTCCTACTCTCGACAAAGAGAATAGTGAGTCGTATTATTTTCTCCTGCTTTCGAAGACGACGAAGGTGAAGTTCTCTTCGAACTGCCAGCAGATCACGTTTAATGGCCTCTGGAAATTGAATCCAGAGATTGTGAGGGATGTTGGCGATAGGGTATGGAGTTGGAATCCCATTTAAAAAGACATGTACAGTCTCATCGCCATAGTTGTAAAACCAGCCAAATGCAGCCATTTGTGGTGGTAAGTGTAAAATGAGAGTGAGTTAGTGATAAAAGAGTTGATGTGAAGGCTGATGTGAAGTGGTTGTTTTTATAGGCAAAAGAATGCTAGGAGATGCAAGGAAATTTAATGCTGACAGGTAGAGTTAATTCTACCTCGTCTCCCCAGACTTGGAAGAAGTAAAATAGTCATTGGAAGTTTAAGTCAGGGTTAATGCGCACAAGTAACAAGTAAAAATTACTGTACGTGTATGTGAACCACTATCCCTAATGATATTGACTGTTAATATTGTTCCCAAACATAGTTTGATTTAAAATGAAACTGTTTTTAGATTTTATCCATAAATAAGTCAAGTAAAGAATCAGAATTTAAGATCAGAACTTAGACTTATATCAGAACTTAACAGTTATCAGAACATAATTTCTTAACTCAAAAAATGAATGCCTATCTGAGTAAGTCCTCACACAAATTCGGATATAGATTCTTCAGAACTTAATCCTCAGAACATGCAATCAGAACTTGTCCTCAGAATTTGTGCAATGTGACACAGAAACTGTTCATCTAAAATAATATAGATCACCACATTAATTTTCATCATTCATATGGAGTGTTTAGTGTGTGCATTAAGCTAAATATCAGACAAAGAGTAAAGTCTGATTCACTCCAGTACATCTTAGAAATAAGGCATAACTAAAACTTTACTAAAAACCTGTCATTATTCTGAAACCTACTATTGAATGAGTTCATGCTTGAGTCCACCTCAACTATTTTGTGCTAATTTTGTGCATCTTTTTAAATTCCATTTTACAGTGGCTTCTCAGTGTAAGTGACTCACGACTGCTTATCAGAATTTATGCTATTATCAGAGTATTTCTCCAGTAATCATAGAGTGTGAAAAGTCACCAAGAAAATATTTTGCTTTTCTGATGCATATTTACTTAATACCAGCAAAGCACTTGGGTCGTTCCTTCCACATTTATACTCTAGATCTCAAAGGAGTAGCTGAATTTTAATCCTTGATTCTTTTCTTTTCCTTTTGATAAGTGAGGTTTATCAGAACTTAGTACATCCAAACAGATTTACTAGTATCAGAACTTAACAGATGAGAAGCAATATTCTAGTTTGTGACTTAGTAGTAAGATAGACAAAGTAAACTCAACTAAGCTCAATATCAGAATTTGCTTGTGTCAATAGATTTCCACAGAAATAATTACTTCTTACATGGGATCCCTAGTTTATTGAAGACTACTAGGTCAGCATCTAGCACAGGTATCCTCATAGGATTAAGTAGTTACATTAACAGACATATCACTATCAGAGTTTAGAAACTTACATCAGACAACAGTCAGTACTTAAGCAAATTTTCAATTAAGCACAGAATACACAAAGAGAGTAATTTATATAAATACTGATCATAAAGTCTGATGCATCAGAATAAAACTAAGCAGATTTAGAGAAAGAACCTGAAACCATTCCAAGTTCATTTACCAATCTTGTAAAAGTAGCTTCACACAATGGTTTTGTGAAGATATCTGCTAGTTGTTGATCTGTTGGAACAAAGTGCAATTCCACTGTACCTTCATCCACATGTTCCCTTATGAAGTGGTACCTGATGCTGATGTGCTTTGTCATAGAGTGTTGAACTGGATTACCTATCATAGCAATAACACTTTGATTATCACAGTAAATAGGGATTTTGAAATATATTAACCCATAATCCAGTAACTGATTCTTCATCCAAAGAATCTGTGCACAACAGCTTCCTGCAGCAATGTACTCTACTTCTGCAGTTGATGTGGAAATTGACTTTTGTTTCTTGCTAAACCAAGAAACCAATCTGCCTCCAAGAAATTGGTAGCTTCCACTTGTGCTTTTCCTGTCAATTTTGCAACCTGCAAAATCTGCATCTGAGTAACCTATTAGTTTAAAATCTGATTCTCTGGGATACCACAATCCCAGATCAGCTGTTCCCTTAAGATACTTGAAAATTCTTTTCACAGCTGTTAAGTGAGGTTCTCTTGGATCTACTTGAAATCTTGCACAAAGACAGGTAGCATACATGATATCAGGTCTACTAGCAGTTTGATAGAGTAGAGAGCCAATCATACCTCTGTAATCAGTAATATCTACTGATTTACCAGTATCCTTGTCCAGTTTTGTTGTAGTGGCCATGGGAGTGGATACACTTGAACAATCTTGCATTCCAAATTTCTTCAGCAAGTTTTTGGTGTACTTAGTTTGACAAATAAAAGTGCCTTCTTCATTCTGCTTGACTTGAAGGCCCAGAAAATAGCTAAGTTCCCCCATCATACTAATCTGATACCTTGACTGCATCAGTTTGGCAAACTTTTTGCAAAGTCTGTCATTTGTAGACCCAAAAATGATATCATCAACATAAGTCTGGACCAAAAGTAAGTCCTTTCCATGGTTGAGGTAGAACAGTGTTTTGTCTATTGTTCCTCTGTTAAATCCACTTTCCAAAAGAAACTGAGCTAAAGTCTCATACCATGCTCTAGGAGCTTGCTTAAGTCCATAAAGTGCTTTATCAAGCCTGTAGACATAATCTAGATATTTGGAATCTACAAAGCCTGGAGGTTGTTCAACATATACTTCTTCCTCCAATTCTCCATTGAGAAAAGCACTTTTCACATCCATTTGAAAGACAGTAAACTTTTTGTGAGCAGCATAAGCCAAAAATATCCTTATGGCTTCTGACCTAACAACTGGTGCAAATGTTTCATCATAATCAATTCCCTCCTGTTGAGAATATCCTTTTGCAACCAGCCTTGCCTTATTCCTTATAATTATGCCATCACTGTCAGTTTTGTTTCTGAATACCCACTTTGTACCAACAACAGATCTATTCTTTGGTCTTGGTACTAGGGTCCAGACTTTGTTTCTTTCAAATTCATTTATCTCTTCCTACATTGCTTGCACCCAATCAGCATCTTGAAGAGCTTCTTCCACTTTCTTTGGCTCAGTCTGAGAAAGAAAAGAATTGTAAAGACATTCATTTGAAGTACCTGTTCTAGTTCTGACACCTGCATCAGGATTTCCAATTATCAAATCAGGTGTATGTGATTTAGTCCACTTCCTTGCAGATGGAAGGTTTTCACTAGAACTGGATGCTCCCCCATGATCCATGCTGTCTTCGTTTTCATTTTCTGATGCTCCCCCTGAAACTATGCTCTCTGAGTTGGATTCTTCATAATTTAGATTTTCAGAACTATCGGAACTTGGCTTATCAGAACTTGACGAATCAGAACTTGAAGAGCCAGATATATGTTCTGATACTTCTTGAGATGTGGTAAGATCTTGAGTATGCTCCCCCTGCATAGGTTCATCTTCCTTTGGCGTAGTCACCACAGTTTCAATAACATCAGAGTTTAATCCATCAGAGTTTGCAGTATCAGGACTTAGATTGTCAAGATTTTCAGTATCAGCATTTGAGTTTTCATTTTCAAATCTCAGCTGATCATGATCAATAAAATCTTCAAGTCCAGTAATCTTCTTGTCATCAAAAGAGACATTGATAGATTCCATAACCACTCTTGTTCTCAAATTATAGACTCTAAAGGCTTTTGTGGAAAGTGGATATCAAACAAAGATTCCTTCATCAGCTTTTAGATCAAATTTGGATAGCTGTTCAGGATGAGTCTTGAGAACAAAACACTTGCATCCAAATACATGAAAATACTTCAGATTTGGCTTCTTTTTCTTCACCATCTCATATGGTGTCTTTCCTTGCTTGTTAATGAGTGTTGCATTTTGAGTAAAACAAGCAGTCTGCACAGCTTCAGCCCAGAAATAGGTTGGAAGCTTTGCTTCTTCAAGCATTATATATGCAGCTTCAATGAGAGTTCTATTCTTCCTTTCAACAACTCCATTTTGTTGTGGAGTTCCAGGAGCAGAGAATTCCTGCTTAATTCCATGGTTTTTGCAGAACTCTTCCATTATCAAATTCTTGAACTCAGTGCCATTATCACTCCTTATTGTCTTCACAGAATCTTTGACCAAATTATCTAGTTGTTTGACATGATCAATCAAGATAGATGCAGTTTCATTTTTTGTGTGCAAGAAATACACCCATGTGTATCTGGTGAACTCATCCACTATGACCATAACATATTTCTTCTTTGCAATAGACATGAAATTTACTGGACCAAATAGATCAACATGTAGTAGGTGATAAGGCTCAAGAATTAATGATTCCATCTTGCTCTTGAATGAAGATTTTCTTTGTTTGGCCTTCTGACAAGAATCATAAAGGCCATCCGGGGCAAATACTGACTTTGGCAGTCCTCTCACAAGATCTTTCTTGACCAACTCATTTATATTGTTGAAATTTAAATGAGAGAGTTTATTGTGCCAATTCCAGCTTTCTTCAATTGATGCTCTACTCATCAGACAGATTGCAGAACCATCAGTACTTGTTGAAATCTTAGCTTCATAAATGTTACCACACCTGTATCCTTTCAGAACAACTTTGCCTTTAGATTTACTCACAACTTCACAGTGTTCTCCAAAGAAATCAACATGATAACCTCTATCACAGATTTGACTTATACTCAGCAGATTGTGTTTAAGTCCTGAGACCAGAGCTACTTCTTTAATGATGACATTCCCAAGATTGATATTGACATATCCCAATGTTTTTCCAATGTTGCCATCTCCATAGGAAACACTTGGGCCAGCTTTCTCCACAAAGTCTGATAGCAGGGTTTTATTTCCAGTCATATGTCCTGAATATCCACTGTCTAGAACCAGGATGTTTTTCCTATTGCCCTTTGATTCAGCAGCTTCAGAACTGCTTTCAGCACTTGCTTCATCAGCATTTGCCATCAAAGCATAATTCTCCTCACTTTCAGAGTCTGAGGTGTCTGTCCAGCTTTTCTTCTTTCTTACAATCAGGAGATATGTGGTCTTTATCACCACAGTTATAGCATTTGACATTGGTATAATCTCCTCTGTCAGACTTTCCTCCTCTGCCCTCAGATCTTCTGAAATTCTTCTTATCAGAACTTGTGCCTTTCCTGGAAAACTTCTTTCCCTTCCTGAACTTCCTGTATGCAATCTTTGTGATCCCTTTCACCATAAGAGCACACAGCTTCATCATCTCCTCATCAGCATCAGTCTCAGGCAAGCTTTCAGACTCTGAGTCATCATCACTTTCAGAACTTGATGACTCAGTATCAGACTTTGTGAAAAGAGCTTTACCCTTGTCTTTCCTTGAGGTAGCTGCCTTGGGGGATTCTTCTTAGCCTTAAGAGCAACTAACCTTGACTTTCCTCCTTTCCTCTTGCTTTTTTGTTCCATCTCAAGTTCATGAGTCTTGAGCATTCCATAAATTTCATCAAGAGTTGTTTCATCAAGATTGTAGTTGTCTCTTATTGTTGTTGCCTTCAAATCCCAGCATTCAGGAAGAGCTAACAGGAATTTAAGGTTTGAATCTTCAAGATCATACTCCTTATTAACCAGTGACAAATCATTCAAGAGTTTGACAAATCTATCATATAAATCAGTCAATGACTCATTAGCCTTTGAGTCAAAGTGTTCATACTCTTGAGTGAGTATTGTCTTTCTGTTCTTTTTAATTGTATCAGTTCCCTGACACCTTATTTCCAGAACATCCCATATCTCCTTTGCAGTCTTGCAGTTAATTACCCTGTTTGAAATTACATTATCAATGGCACTATGCAGTAAGTGTCGTACCTTTGCATCCTTAGCAATTGATGCGATATCTTCAGCAGTATAATCACTCTTCTCCTTTGGTACAGTCTTTACTGCTTCACCTGCAACTGTAACAGCGAGCTTGGTTGGTTTGTGAGGTCCTTCCTTGATTCTATCAAGATATTCTGGATCTACAGCTTCCAGAAACATGGTCATCCTCACCTTCCATATGGGATATTCAGATGGTTTAGTATGGGAACTCTGATGGTCTCATACCGACTTTGAATTTGTGTCTTTGGAGGTTCTTCAGTTTTGGTGGGCTTAGTTGGAGTTTCTGTGTCAGACATGATTGTGTTTGGATCTTAAACTGTTTGTGCGTTAACAGATAGGCTCTGATACCACTTGTTAGTTCACACACACAATGTAGAGGGGGTGAATACAGTGTAAAGTATAATCAAATCGAACTTTAATAACTGAAGTAACAGAAAACAAACTTTATTGAAATAATAAACTCCGTTACAGTATGGAACTGTTACCTCTCAGTGATGAACAAATATCACGAGAGCTGCTAGGGTTACAATGAATAATCTTCTCGAATATGATAACACTTATAGTGTAAACCCTATGTCTGTGTTTATATACTACACAGTTACAAGATAATCGCTAATTGATATGGAATATAATTCTGCTTCCTAAAATATATCAATCAGATATCTTTTCTTCCAAGTATTCTATTCTTCATAGAATTCCTTCTTCATGCATATCTCTTCTTATGTTTATCTCGATCTTCTTTCCTTTAATCAGCTACTGTCCTTATCTCAACATCCTTCAGTACTTAAGTTCTGATATCCATCTTCTGATGATTATCTCCTGATAATATAAGTACTGATATCCTTAAGTCCTGACTTCCAGTAAGTACTGATTTATCCTGTTTAAGTAAGATCTGAAAACTAAACATAAATCATATTAGCCATGACATTATCAAATATATCTAACATAGACTATTCTTTATCAAGGGAATTGCAAGGTTTATATATACAAGGATTTTGACAAGGAGATTTAGCAAGGTTATCGGATAGTATGAAGGAACAAAGTCAAACTAGGTCCAAGGTAATGGTTCCAGATAAGACATAGGTATTAAAATATAAAGAAGGTGATCATTAATGGTTCCTGGATAAGATTTAGGTATTAAAATATAAAGAAAGTGAGCATCAGCTCAAGGTACAACAGAGTATCATGCTTTAGGGTAAGGATATGGTTATCAAACAATTATGAACAATCGTTAAGGAACAACTGACTTTTAGGTATCAAGACAAGGTTACTGGGTATAACTTGCACATGGTTCAACATCATAATTACCTTGGTATACTAGCATGGTATGACTTTCGATTTACTTGCATAGCAATCTTGAAGTAAAGTTTAACTACTTGCAATAAACACTTGAGGGTTCATGGCATTTTCATATAATACAAAGATAGATTTGAAACCACTTGGTTCATGCATATCAAGTTAATACTCACATCATATATAAGAACTGGTTATCGCATACTTGTAGTGTAAACAAAAGATAGGTTGAATCACTTGCCTTGAGAAAGGCTTGACTTGACTGGCAGGTTGGAGCAACTGGAACCTTTACTCGACTTTAATGGCAAGTTTACCCTCGTCTCGAGATCCTACACAAATAATAATAACCTCATTATAATATGTTCTCACCAACTCAACCTATTTGCAAACCAAAATTAAACACAATGGCACTTAGGCCTATATACACACATATTTACAAACACCTTATAGTATATTAATACACATAGCCACTTATGCTCACATACCATATTTAAGTACAAAATACTATAACACATACTATATTACATCACGAAGCTTGGATGATCTCACTCTACTTACCTAAGTCTCTTGGTCGCTAAACTAGACAAAACTCCAAATTTTGGCCTCCTAACTCGAAGTGCCTTTACTAAACCATCCAATTCCTATTGACCTTGACTTGGGCCTTTCACTCTACTGGCTTTAAGCTATCTTTCAACTATGGTGGTCAACCAAATCTTCACTCATAAGTGTTCTAAAACTATGTGATAAGTGAATGTGCTCATTAGAGTAAATTTCAGGACGACATCTATGGTTTCTTGGGTGCTTATGACACTCTTGCACTTCAAGTTTACCTCTAAAACTTTTACACTAGACTCTTCTGATCATAAGTCAACTCCCAAACTTGGTGTGGGTCAAAGGCCTAGCTTGGGCCTCCCTAGGCCTAAGCTTAAAGTCCACATTTCCCCTTTTTTCTGGGCAGAAAAGGGTTCTGATTTGAACTATCTTATGACACATGATTCTAATTCAAATTCTATTAACTATGGCTGGAAAAACTCCTCTCACACTCCCTCTAACTAAGGCCCAACAGGGCCTACCTATGACATGGCCAATACTTCATATTTCTAAGTTGTGACAAAGATGTCCCCTGCTGGACAGATTTTGTGTTCCACTCGTGCACCTAACCAAACGACTTACAAACCTCTAACAAACACCTAAAACCTAATTTATATCCTAGTGCTAGCTTCTGGTGACTTGGGCCTCAAAGTGCACAACAATGACAAGGTCAAATCTCACTCTAAACCTCATGGTACCAAACTGATTTTCTGCAGAATCTAATGCTCTCCTTTCACCATGATTCTTACTTGAAAAACTCAACCAAACATTAACCAAAAACCTAAACCAAACCTCAACCAAGGGGATCTACTGAACTAACTCTCCTACACTCAATATTGGCTTAGTGGAGATCATCCTTACCTAAGGTGCAACATAGCAAAAACAAAAGTTAACACACTACACTAATTACAAGTCATCAATTTTTTGAAAACAACAACTTATATCCTTTATATATATATATATATCCAAATTAAAATCACATATCAAGGAGCACAAATCCAAAATAAATATCTTAACTCAACTGAAATTAAAGCCTATTAACAATTATCAATCCAAATGATCAAGAACTTTCAAAAATCATGAGTTGATTCCATGCATGCATGCCTTCGAATTTTACAAGCCAAAATCATATGATTTCCATAATAAATTTTATCATAAAATCAACATGCAAGCCTAACATAGACTATAACTAAATGATCACTTAGCATGCAAAGGGTTTTATCAAGTTTTTACTACAAAATTCATGTTATTATCACAAAAACATACAAAAATTGAACAAGGCAACAAAACACCTTCCATTCAGCTCCTAACAAGTCATGGCCGAATGGATTAGGCTGAAAACAATATTTGCATAAGTGTAACACTCTCATGTCTATCCATTCTCATCCCTATGATAATATAACTCATGGTGAAAACCTTAGATTCACAAGAATCAAAGGTGTTCACTTTAAGTTTAACAAAACACCACCTTGCAAGGTCAAAACATAGGTTTTTCACTCTAAACTTTTTGGATTATGAATGATCAAGATATAGGAAGTAACATTTACTTGAATGGAAGATAGATGCTTGAATGAAAATGAAGAAAAAGAGGGGGGTTAGGCTTCGGCTATGGGAAGGTCGAGAGGGGGAGGGAAGAGAAAAAGGGGAGGGTGAAGTGGTGGAGTGAAAATGAAGTGATCATGATACTTGTGCTTGTTTTCATGCTTTTGATTTGACTAAATGTGAGTGGAATTAGTAATTGACAAGAGTAACCTTCTAGAAAAAGTTGGGTAAATTTGCATGCAAGGACAAAGAGGTAATTTGGCTAGTAAAATGAGAGTTAGTCGGGTTGGAATTGTCTTTTTAGCCCTTCAAGTTGAATTGGTGGGTATTTGCATGCAAGGGTATTCATGTAAATTTCTAAATACTAAACAACTAATTTTCAAAGATTTACTTTTATAAAATAAAATAAACATTCAAAAATTATAAAAATTGTACAATAAAATAACTTGGATTTTTAGAAATTTTATGAAATCAATTTTGTGATATGTGAATGAAACAATTTTTAAAAGATAATTTTCCATGATAAAGAATATTCTCTATACATCAAGAATAAGAGCAATTAATAAAACTCTCGCATTGAAAAATTCATATTTTAAATAAAGCAATCTATAATGCAGCAAATTCCATTCACACAAATGTACAATCAATAAATATATTTATGATCGACTCTAATATTATACAGAGTTCGCAAATAATATTACACAAAATATCGGTCATAACAATCCAATCTTCAAACCTTTTATTGAAAAAAAGAGACGAATCAATCGACATCCTAAATAATTTTATCCCCCTATTCACTTGGGCAGGAATACTCGCAACCAAATCATTTTTCTCAAAACCCAAAACATTTATAAATCCATTCATTTGATAAGTAAAATCACTTAGCTATTCTGAACATAGAATAGCAGAAGAGTATTTGCATAATAAGAATTTAATTCAGCGATATGTGAAACAGTTATGTATTCTGAAGTGGGAATAGAGAAAAGTACTTGCATAATAGGATTCAAAATAACTATCACTTGAACAATAAGTGATGATATGAATACTTGCCTTTGGTTTTTAGCAGTTAGTCACACTCGTAATAACGCAATCCCTCATTCTGACATCTCATGACCTCGTTGTCCTTCTATTTTGAAAACTCACTGATATGATGCTCCTGCGATCGCTAGAAGCTTGATAACCAGTACCATTCCCTTTTACTCTTTATTCAATATCTTGTCTTGATCAACTCGAATGATCCGCATCTATAATAAAAAGATACAACTTTAATCGTCTAACCGATAATTACTCGACGAACTGCGCGTCAAAATCCTATCGTCTACCCATACGATAGCCCACACATAAGGAAGATAGTCAAATACAAGACTCTTGACCCATATACACACATATTTCACATATCACATAATCATATAAGCTACGTATCACATAATTCTTATCACATATGACTCAGTTCGTCAAAAGGTTCGACTCGGTATATTTAAAACTGAAATCGGATCAAAAAAATATGATTTATCGATCAATAATCGACTCAGAATGACTCGTAAAACAAGCGACCTTTCGAAAAAAAATTGGGTCTTGAAAGTATTTTTAATGAAAGCAGAATATTTTTTTGAGTCTAGACGCGTTCGTTTCGTAGTAAACGGATGAACAGTCTATTTCTACGAATATTAATTTATTTTTAAATACCAAAATATAATTTAAAAAGTTAAAAAATAATTTTTAGGAATTATTTGAAATAATTATAAATAATTGTATTTTATTTAACTATTTATAAATAAAATTAATTGATTAAATTAATTAACCAATTAATTAAGTCTATAAATAATCAATTAAAACAAATTATAAATAGTTAAAACAAATATGGATTTTAGAAAATAATAACAGAAATAATTTTTGGAATTTATAACAATTAAGAAAATAATTTTTAAAATTGAAAATACAAACTAAATGATTTTTGGAATTTAAAAGAAATGATTTTTAAAAACAAAAATTAAATTTTTGATTTAAAATTAAAACGAAAAATACAGAAACATGAAAATTAGAACAGACATAACTAAATTCAGATCAAACGGGGGAGGAAGCTGGTGGGGATGGCCGAAAAGATCGCCGGAGGGGACGAACACGTCGTCGGAATCTGTGTTTTCCAGAATTCGGCGGACGTCCGGCCAAACTCCGGTGATCCAAAACTCCTCCAAACACGTTCCTTTGAACGATTTCCACCCCCAATTCATTCTAACCAAACCCAGTGACTCAGTCACTTATTCAAAAGCAACAATCATTCAAGGATTTGATCAATCCGGCCAAAAACTGAACAACCGCGGCGGTACTCCGGCCAGACTTCGGGTTTGTACAAACGGTAACCAAAATTCATCGTTTATAGATCAAATTAAACCTTACAATCATATAAATTCATTCATGTTATCACAACAATTCAACAACTAACGTATAAACATAAAAATCGCTTAAAACTTTCGAAGAACCCTTGAACTCGACAGCCAATTTTGGTAAACAAAAATTATGATTATAAACATAAATCGGCTGGAAACCACATCAGGAAACTATTTATATCATTAAAAATAACAGAAATCATCCTACAAGAAATCCCCAATTCGGGACATGAAACCTAGAAAAACAAAATCAAGAATTACTATTCTGGGATTGTTTTTGATGATTGAAATAGGCAGATAATTGAAATCCAATCATTTTAATTACTCATACTTACAATTTGGAGTTCAAAATCACTTCCAAAATTGAGAATTGATTCCCTATCTCAAGAACACCCCCACCTTCTTGTTCTTCAATTTCTTCATTTCCTGAATTTTTATAAAAAAACTAAATAAAATAAATAAATAACAAAAATCTGCTGCTATTTATATTTTCTGGAAAATAAATACCCAAAATCAAATAAGGGTGTTTTATCCCCATAATTAAAATAATTAGGCCACAAAATATTAATTATGTGGGATAATTTTAAAAGTAATTAAAAATAAAATTTATATCAAAATTCCCCAAAAATTGCGAATAATTCAAAAATGCAAAAATAATGGGTATTTGAAATACGAATGATTTTATAAAAATAAAAACAGGCATTTTGTGGGCTTTAACGTCCTGCTGGGGTCCCGATCCGTTGATTTTTAAAAAACCGAAACGATACAGAAACTAACAGAAAACCCCGAAAACACATAAAATACATTTGAATGCACATAAAATGAGATAAATCGAGTACCTCAATAAAGACGCTAATAAACACGTAAGGAGTATCCTGTTGGATCATATCGGATCCCAAAATACATTACTTAGCCGCTAAGTAATTACAAAAATGATCCAATTTGATACCCGATCGAAAAAGTCAAAACACGGAAAATGCTCAGAATAATCAAATTAGGTGAGGTAGGAGTTTTCTAAAGAGTTTCGGGTTGTAAGAACGCAAAAACAGTTGAAGTTGGACGATTCTCGACTTTATAAAATAGTTTTATAATTACTCAGAAAATATTTATTAAATCTATAAATTCTTATAAAATCATATAACAATCCAAAAATTACAAAAAAATTATCACAGTTATCTATATTTTATTCAGGACATATAAAAATTAGAATACTCAAAATATATCACATATAACATCCAAACATCCACTCCAATTACCAGATAATTCACTAAAATTCACATAAAAATCACATAAATAACTTTCAAATAATAATAATAATATCTGAAAATATGGGATATTACAAGGATCACCCATATACTTCATTTCAAAGTGCCTTTTCAAGAAACTCTTTTCTTTGTTAATAATCTCAATATTAGTTCCAAAAAATAAAAATCATCTACATACAAGCACAAAATCACACAATCATTTTCTCTAACCTTATAGCAGACGCATTTTCATTTTCATACTAAAAAATCGAAGTCTAAAATAGTTTCTTCAAACTTTTTATGCCAGTCTATGGGAGCTTTTTTAAGGCCACAGATGGACTTGACTAGCCTACATACTTTTCTCTCGTGACCAGAAATAGTAAATTCCTGAAGTTGATCCATATAAATCTCTTCTTCAAAGTCACCATCAAGAAAAGCTTTCTTTACATCCATTTGATGGATGATAAGACCATGGGAAAATAATGAGATAATTACATATGAAAAATCAACAAGAACAGGAAAATTAAATCAAATAATGAAACAATCATGAAGGTCGAAACAAGCATATAATTAGCAACTATATTAAAATGAGAAAAAAGGAAATCACTTAGATCTACGAAGATTTATCAAAATTTGAGAACCAGCTGAGTCGTCAAGCTCTCGAGAAGACTTGATTGTTCTTGAAGAGATTATTTCCCCACTTACATTGTGATGGGTTTCCGTAATATCACTTCCAGGAAAAAATAACTCAGAGCGATTTGTTCACAGAAGGCAAGGCTCAAAATGACCAACACCTCAATTTACTAAGAAAACTTATATATCTTGTCTGTAATTATGTGAGATTGAGAGAGATGAGAGACTAGGGTTTGTTCTTCTTCAGTTTTTAAAAAAGTAACGTCTTATCAACTATATATCTATGTATCATATTATTATCATTATTATTATTATTATCTCATTTAGATATCATTATTAAAAATATTATACAATAAGCTTATTTATAAAACTTCATGAATTTAGTTTTAGTATTGAGTTAGCACATGAACTCGATAGACGTCACGACCTGAGCTAAGGAATGAGCACTTTAGGGAGTCCCAATGTTTAGACTCACAAACATGAGCCTATGCTCAGGTCCCTTGATCAGCCTCACAAGTCCTGAGCTTACATTTAAGTCCCTTGAGTATGTCAAGAGAATTCACAACTCACATGTCAACTAAAACTAAATCAACATTTATACGAATAGGTAAATTTTATCTCATTTCTTCATGGGTTACACTAAGAAAATATCTTAGATCCAAACATGAAAGTTTACGTCCTTATGAAAAGGAATAACCTCCACTTGTCAGTTTTCGGAAATTACATCAAGAACACATCTAAACTGTGTCTAAAACTTTTTATTTTCTAACAATCACCTACAAATCCATATATACAAATGTATATCAGATTCTACTCATGACTGACTTATTTCACATTGTCGGTACCCTTTGGGATTTGAAGCCTCCTAACTCCCCTATTTTGATAGCTACCTGATATAGATGGAATGTTTCACCTTGAATCTTTATCCATTTTGGTGTAACCTCATTCCATAAAAGGTGACAAGTCAAAGACTATTGTGTTGATTTATGGCTTTAATACATTATTGTCGTGTGTCAATCTTGTTCGTCGAATGCTTCAAGAAATAACCATTTTCTCTAGTTGTGACCTCACAATAGCATTCGCTTAGTTGGGCATCTCCAAAGAAGTACTTCCTACATCTCGTCTTACGACTTGACCCCATTCAGAGTTTGTAAATTCTGACACGGTATATGGTCCAATCAAAGATTGGGAAACTCTGACCCACAATACTTCCAATAGAGTTTATTAAACTCTTGCTAACTAGCAGTTCTAGTACTTTTTAAGGTTTTCAAAGGATAGAATCGAATATATTAGTATCTAAAAGTATATGGTAGAGTAACAACCAATTCATCCTTACAACTTGTTATCACCATATTGAATACACTTTGATGGATCTCCTCTCATGTGTATTGGGTTCCCGCTGTTGATGAATTATGATGGGTTACCAGTCTGTTGGAAAATATCTAAGTTAGAAATCAGGATTTGCTGGATCAGGACCAGGATTAGCTGAAGTCAATCAGGATTTACATATGTTAGTTAGGATTTGTTAAAGCGTCAGGATCTGATCAGTTGTCAGTATCTACATGCATCAAGATATGACACTGTCAGGTTATGACTATAGTACAGGATAAGTCATAATCTGTTTGATTGATATAGTCCCATCATTGGAGGAGTTTGGTATTGTCAACAGCAGACTTAAAGGAACGTAGTTGTTAAGTAGATATGTATAGAAACTAGATATATCATACTATAACATATCTTGTAATTAATAGAGATTGATTTTGTAGCTGTGAGATATATACACACATATTAGGTTACCACTGTTGGTATATGTCTCGAGTATTATTCATAACCTAACAGCTCTTTGGATTCCTATTTCTTGAGAGAGTTCTGTAACAGTTTATAAAAGAACTAATAAACTGTTATTCGATCTATATTATTCCTACATTACTTCCTTGACAATCGATTTATTTGATAATTGTATCCAACCCCCTTAAAAAATTTACATATTCTGGGTAACAAGTGGTATCAGAGCAGGCTAATTAATTATTAATTAGAAAAGATCAAACATGTTTGGAAGTAAGTATGAAAGCATGACAATTCCAATCCTAAAAAAGGCTCACTACTCTACATGGAGAGTCAAGATGTTGATGTTCCTTGAAGCCATTGATAATGCATAATTGATATAATTTAAAGTGGACCTCCTTATCCTCGAAAGGTTGTGACCATGACTACAACAGTTCCTGAGCACTGCATCAGGAAAGAAAATTTTGAATCGTCAGATCCTGAGAAAGTTGCAATTCTTAAGGATACAAAGGCCAGGAATATTCTGCACAATAGTTTGGACAATGTGATGTCAAACAAGGTTATTGTCTGTAAAACTTCCAAAGTTATATGGGATACTTTGGAAACACAGTGTCAAGAAATACTGGAAATAAAGAAGAATAAAAGGGTTGTTTTTGTGCAAGAGTAAGAACAGTTTGATACTGGAGATCGCGATGTACAGTCTCAAAGTACAAGGTTGCAGATCAGTTCAATATCCAAGATAAACAATCCAACAGCTGGATTGACAAGTCTACAAAAAGCAGTTTGAAGAGTGTGCAAGATCAATGAAAAAGAGTAACTGACAGAGAAAGATTAAAGTGAGCACAGGATGCTAAAGATATGTTAAGCCAGAAATGGAAGATCTGATTTTCTATAAATAGAAATGACAAGTGACACTTTAGAAAAGCTAATAGCATGTTTTATTATCCACTGTGTAAACCAGCAGTTAACTGAGTTATAAAGTTAACATTGGTCCTTAGTCAGTTGTAACAATTTAGATCAAATGTCTTGTAGCACTCTCAAGAAGAAGCTGAGCTCTTAAACATCAAAAAGCTTAGAAATTTTGTAGCAAAACAGTCTTAATTTTAATATAAAATTAAGTGAGTTTTGAAGATCTGTGTTCTTTACTTTCTGCAAGGTTATATTCTGCATGAACTATTAGATATATTTGAGATGTCATGTCTAATATGATTCATGTTTAGTTTTCAGATCTTAACAAACAGGACATATCAGGACTTACTGGAATCAGGACTTACTGGAAGTCAGAACTTAATATCAGAACTTAAGGTCATATCAGAACTTAAGTGCGGGAAGACTTACAGATAAGGACGGAAGTTGATTTACAGGAAAGAAGATCGAGACTAAAAAAAAGATATGCATGGAAAGAGTTAGAGGACCAGAAGACTTGTAGAGGATATCTGATTGATATATTTTAGGAGACAGAATTGTATTCCATATCAATTAGAAGTTATCTTGTAACTATGTACTATATAAACACAGACTTAGGGTTTACACTATATGTGTTATCATTATCGAGAAGATTATACATTGTAACCTAGCAGCTCTTAGTGATATTTGTTCATCACTGAGAGAGAACAACAGTTCTTATTGTAATAGAGTGTATTCAATATACTTGATCTTTGTTACATACTTGTGTTAAATTGATTTAATTATATAAACACTGTATTCAACCCCCTTCTACAGTGTTATGTGACCTAACAAGTGGTCTCAGAGCTTATCTGTTAACACACATACAGTAAAGATCCAAACAATCATGTCTGAAGAAGCACGAACTCTGACCAAGCCTACCAAAACTGAAGAAACTCAAAAGACTCAAACCCACAGTCGATATGAGACTATTAGGGTTCCCAAACTGAGACCTTTTGAGTATCCCATATGGAAAGTGAAGATGGCTATGTTTCTGGAAGCTACAGATCCAGAATACCTTGACAGAATTAATGAAGGACCACATAAGCCTACCAAGCTCTCTGTTGTAGTTGCTAATCAACCAGCAAAGACCATACCAAAGGAGAAAGGTGAGTACACAGCTGAAGACATCTCATCTATTGCCAAGGATGCAAGGGTAATGCATTTGCTGCATAGTGCCATTGATAATGTCATGTCAAACATGGTAATTAATTGCAAAACTGCAAAGGAGATATGGGATGCTTTGGAGACAAGATGCCAGGGAACTGATGCAATCAAGAAGAATAGCAGGACAATACTCACTCAAGAGTATGAGCACTTTGACTCAAAAGCTGATGAGTCATTAACTGACTTATATGACAGATTTGTCAAACTCTTGAATGATCTTTCACTGGTGGAAGGAATATGATCTTGAAGATTCAAATCTAAAATTCCTTTTAGCTCTTCCTAAAAATTGGGATTTGAAGTCTACTACCATAAGAGACAACTATGACCTTACTGAAACTACTCTTGATGAAATTTATGGTATGCTCAAGACTTATGAACTTGAGATGGATCAAAGGAGCAAGAGGCATGGAAGAAAGTCAAGGACAGTTGCTCTTAAGGCTGAGGAGGAATCTCCTAAATTGGCTGCCTCAAAAAGGGGCAAAGGAAAGGCTCTCATCATAAAGTCTGATTCAGAGTCATCATATTCTAATGATGATGATTCAGAAACAGAAAGTTTACCTGAAATAGATGTTGATAAAGAGATGATGAAATTGTGTGCTCTTATGGTAAATGGTATCACAAAGATAGCCTACAGGAAATTCAGAAAAGGCAAGAAGTTATCCAAAAAAAGTGGAAGTTCTGATAAAAAGGGTTCAGAAAGTCTGAAGGCAAGGGAAGAAAGTCTGACAGAGGAGACAACTCAAATGCCAAATGCTACAACTGTGGTGAAAGAGGCCACATATCTCCTGTCTGCAAGAAAGGAAAAATGACAAAGGCAAGGCACTTGTCACAAAGAAGAAAAGCTGGAGAGGCACTTCGGATTCTGAACATGAGGTGAACTATGCCCTGATGGCAAATACTAATAGCAGCCCTGAAACTACTGAATTGAAGGTACCTCAAACAACTTACGCCTTTCATACTGATGATATTACTGAGTTGAGATTATATCTTAAAACCATGTTCATTAGTTATAGAGATCAGACTTTAACATGTGAAAGATTAACATCTGAAAATCTTGCTTTTAAAAAGAGAAATGATTATTTAGAAAAGAGTTAGGCTTTCTTCATCAAACTAAGAAAGAAAATGATGATGCTTTATATGTTAGAGATGAAGTGTTAAATTTGAATGAATCTCTAAAAGATGACTTAGAAAAGGAAAGAGAGATTATCAGAACTTGGACTAACTCTGGCAGAACAACTCAGAATTTACTAAGTAGTGGAAACTGGAAAGAGGGCTTAGGTTATGGAGATGATAAAAGTGAAAAAGGAACTGAACAAATTGAGCCAATTATTGTTAAACAGACTACTAAGCCAAAGGTAAATCCTGTTAAGTTTGTAGCAAAAACTGTAAAGTCTGATTCTGAAAAGATGAGAGAGTCTGTGACAGAAGTCAAAGATAAGTCAGCTTCTGACAAATTAAAACAGGATAAACCAGCTGAAGTCAACATAGGCTTAATGACAAAGAAACAGCTTAAGCATAAGTTGAAAGAGATTAGGAATGTCAACAAGGTAAATAAAGCTAGGAAAAATAGGAATGGAAAAGAAGGTGTGAATAAAAGTAATAATTATATGCCTGTTCCTAATGCTCCTAGAAAGAAATGTTATAACTATGGAAACTCTAACCATCTTGCTTCTTTTTGCAGGAAAAATATATATATAAACTCTTTACCTCCTAGATTAGGAGTTAAGAGTCAGTCTGTTAGGTTTAAGCCACAAAATCCTTATTTTCATTGTGGTAGTTTATGGCATTCCATTTATACTTGTAAGGAATATCATAGTTTGTACTATGATTATTATCAAGTAAAATCTTCTTTGAAGAAAGTTACTTTAATTCCTTCTAGTGTAAAGTCTGATGCAAAGTCTGATATAAACTCTGATAAACAGAAAGTTAGCATAAAATCTGAAATTAAATCCGCTGCAAATGCTAACAAACTTAAAAGGACCAAAGGATCTGTAATAACCCCAATTTTTGGAATTTTTTTGAAACCCTTATGAATAGTGATTTTACTGATTATGCTGAATAAGAAAACTTTTCATTCCACACTATGTAGGGGTTCTTCTATTGTTATTCTGAGATCTTATTAGTACTTTATATGGGATATAAGTGTATGTAAAGATCGTCAGAATCCAAATTCGAACACTTTGATTTTTACCGAAAATCCACCAGATACCGAAAGAATTGAGTATAAGGTAACATGATAAAAGGGATTTAAATTCAAGGATTATAAGAGAGGATCATAAAAGGAATATAATGTATTGAGGAAGGTTAAGGAAACCCAAGTAATAAGATCCCGAGTATGATCCCTCAAACGATAAACGAAAACGAAAGTTAAGCGAACCGTATAACAGATCAGCGGTCATTAGCCAAGTAATTAGAAGCTAATCAAAGAGGTTAGTGAAGATGATGTCATCAAACCAATAAGGGGAGGACAAGTGGGGGAGGATGACATAACAAGGTGATATAAGCATGACAAAGAAAGGTGTGTTGTTGGTTGATTAAGAAACACACAAAAGTTACCATGGTAAAAAGTAATAAATCAAAATAAAAACACCAAAAACAACCAACCAACCATTCATTTTACCAAAAACACAACTTGACTTCTTTTTCTCCATTGAAGCTCTCGGCCTCTTTCTTAAGAAAAGGGAAGTCCAAGCTCCTCCACTTGCTAATTTACAAGGTAATTATCCTAGCTTCTCCTAGTTAAGTTACATACTTCCTAGGAATCTTAGCTTCAAAATCCTTTCCTAGCATTTCCTATAAATCATTCAACAAGATGGTGAATAGTACTTTCTTGAAATTAATTTTTGTGTTATTAATTTCTTTGAAAGATCAAGCTTGTAGGAGGTTAGATTAAGGCTTCCATGGGCATTCCAAGGATCTTTCATGGATTACAAGCTTCAAGGAAGGTATAACTCTTCATGATCTTAGTCTTAAGTTTTGTTGTTTAGATTTCCTAATGTTTAGATGATGGGTTAGTGTAATGGGTGTGTAATCATGTTTAGAGCTTGTTATGAGTAGTTTAGTTGATGAGAGGAATGATTATTGGGTGTTTAGAGATTGGTTGATTTTGTGATGTTTTTGGAGTTTGAAATTTTGGTTATTAGTCAATGAACTTAAGTAAACTCTTAGTTCATGATTGAGAAATAAGTATGAATTGGTAATATTGAGTTGTTGGGGCTGTTGTAGTATGGTATAGATGTATTTTGGTTGTATGAATGAATTGTGGTTGATTGGTGGTTGGTTTGGAGTAGAATAAAAAATTGGTAATCGCGTAAACATAGCCGTCGTAATGTCCGATTTACTTTAGACTGTTTTTGTTCATAACATCAGGACCCGAGAACTCACTGTTAGGTTTTGACCATTGCCATGATTAGATCATGTTACGAGCTTCGTTTTGATATGTGGTTCGTTTGAATCCGATGTACGGTTTAGGAGAAACGACCGTTTTAAGTAACGGCATTTCGCGACCGAACCATTGCCCCTCGCCATACTTTGAAACCTTGGTTAAGGACTTTAAATGACTAATTGGAGTATGAAACAATTATGTTAAGTGGATTAGGCAGTTGACAAGGTACTCGCGAAAGAATCGCCTTAAAACTCTTAATGGTTAATTTATTAAAAATGGTGGAGCCGAGGGTACTCAAACGACTTAGGGGATTCGTAAAGCGTAGGAGTGATCATAAGCGAACGTTAGGGTTCAATTGGTTAAAGTCTAGTTTCTTAAGCGACCGGGGTTTAATTCCATCTTATATTGTTGTTCATAGGTTATCGGACCCACTCTAAGCTTAAGTCTATCCGGGAGCACTCAGGCAAGTTTTCTACCCGTTATACTGTTGTTGTGATGTATACATTTGTATATGCATTATCTTGTGATAGATGCATGATGGTTACTTAGCAAATTCTTGCGATATATTGTAGCATGTGATATGGTATATATGCATGCCTGTTTCGTATTCTTAATACATATATCTATTGATTCAGTTGATAATACCTATGCTAGAGATAAGAGGTAATTTGCATATACCCTTAGTATAGGGGACCCAAATGAGAACATTTTTCTAAAACCGGGAGTCGATGCTCCCGAGTATAATATATATATATATATATATATATTTATATATATATGAATAGTTTTTAAAACTATGAATCAAATAAGGTTTATTCAATAACTTTATTTTATTATTGAATATTATTTTGAATATTCATTCGAGGGCTTATGACCCCATTTATTTTATTATTGAATATTATTTTGAATATTCATTCGAGGGCTTATGACCCCGTTTATTTTATTATTGAATATTATTTTGAATATTCATTCGAGGGCTTATGACTCCGTTTATTTTATTAATGAATATTATTTTGAATATTCATTCGAGGACTTATGACTCCGATTAATTGCTAATTATTATTCTTTATTTTATTAAGGAATAATGTGTCGATAATCAAACTCACTTTTGATTATTCAAATAAAGATAGTACTTTCGTATAAGTATATCTTTGGTTATTTAATAATATTCTTTGCAAGTATAAGTTTTAAAACTTCTACTTCAATTATTTTTATAAAGATTATTCTTTATGAGAATATTATTTAAATAATAATATTCATATATTTTCTAATATATTGGGACTGATTTATTTTATTAAATCAGCATCACCCCAAACATTCTTAAAAATGTTTTCGAGTCTTCAAAATGATTTTTAAAGGTTAGGGAGGATCCCAAAAAAACTCATATTTATATTTAAGATCCTCCTTTCAAAGGGGATTTAAATACTCGCTCAAAACCTGAGGGATCCGGCTCTGTGGTGTGTTTATATTTGCAACAAGGTTGCTGTTTTGATAAAAGAGTTTTGGATTACTTACCCAACACTCGGGAAGTAAAATTCTTGGAACAAGTTAATCCATTAACAGGCATCGCCTGGGAAATATTAGTGAGTTTTCCTTTCCAACTAGGTACGACTTCTTGGTGGAGCCGTATCAACAAGTTTCTACTTGGGGAAAGGGGGGAGGAGCTTTATGTTTCAGAGTCATGGATTTCATCTGAACTAGGAGTGGCGTAAGTGGTCGAGTGGTGCCGGCCCAGCCTTATTATATTGGCCCAAATGGCCTGGAAGTTCCGCTAAGACGGTACATTCCTTAGGAGTCCAGTGTTCGGTTGACAAGTAAATCCGACAGGTTCTCCTCTACATGTAGAAAATGGTGGGGTTGCACTACTACGACTGATCATCGTAAGTGGTCTTACTGGCGCGGCAAACTCCCGTAATGAGTGTTGGGCGATTGTTGAGTGTTGGCAGGTTCGAGTTTTTAAAATGATGTTTGCATCAAATGAAGTATCTCGTAACTTCATTTTATTTTGATGATATTTTAAAGATTGATTCTATACAAGTTTTATCTTGTAGCTTAATGTTAGATATATTTGATAATGTCATGGCTAATATGTTTTATGTTTAGCTTTCAGATCTTACGTGAACAGGATAAATCAGTACTTAACTGTTGATCAGTACTTATACTGGAAGTCAGGACTTAAGGATATCAGTACTTATATTATCAGGAGATAATCATCAGAAGATAGATATCAGAACTTAAGTGCTGAAGGACAATCAGATAAGGACAGTAGCTGATTAAAGGAAAGAAGATCGAGATAAACATAAGAAGAGATATGCATGAAGAAGGAATTCCGTGAAGAATGGAATACTTGGAAGAAAAGATATCTGATTGATATATTTTAGGAAGCAGAATTATATTCCATATCAATTAGCGATTATCTTGTAACTGTGTAGTATATAAACACAGGCATAGGGTTTACACTATAAGTGTTATCATTATCGAAGTTATTATTCTATATAACCCTAGCAGCTCTCGTGATATTTGTTCATCACTGAGAGGTAACAGTTCCATACTGTAACAGAGTTTATTGTTTCAATAAAGTTTGTTTTCTGTTACTTAAGTTCTTAAAGTTCGATTTGAGTGTACTATACACTGTATTCACCCCCTCTACAGTGTGTGTGTGACCTAACAATTGGTATCAGAGCCTATTTGTTAACTTACATACAGTTAAAGATCCAAACACCATCATGTCGAACACAGAAACTCCAACTAAGCCTACCACAACTGAGGAACCACCAAAGACACTAATTCAGAGTCGGTATGAGACCATCAGAGTCCCCACACTGAGACCATCTGAATATCCCATATGGAAGGTAAGGATGACCATGTTCCTGGAAGCAACAGATCCAGAATACCTGGATAGAATCAAGGAAGGTCCTCACAAACCAACCAAACTCGCTGTTGCAGTTGCAGGTGAAGCAGCAATGACCGTACCAAAGGAGAAGAGTGATTATACTGCTGAAGACATAGCATCAATTGCTAAGGATGCTAAGGTACGACACTTACTGCATAGTGCCATTGATAATGTAATGTCAAATAGGGTAATCAACTGCAAGACTGCTAAGGAGATATGGGATGCTCTGGAAACAAGATGTCAGGGAACTGACACAATTAAGAAGAACAGGAAGACAATACTCACTCAAGAGTATGAACACTTTGACTCAAAGACTAATGAGTCATTGAATGATTTATATGATAGATTTTTCAAACTTTTGAATGATTTGTCATTGGTTGATAAAGAGTATGATCTTGAAGATTCAAACCTTAAGTTCCTGTTAGCTCTTCCTGAATGCTGGGATTTGAAGGCAACGACAATAAGAGACAACTACAATCTTGATGAAACAACTCTTGACGAAATCTATGGAATGCTCAAGACTCATGAGCTAGAGATGGAACAAAGAAGCAAGAGGAAAGGAGGAAAGTCAAGGACAGTCGCTCTTAAGGCTGAAAAAGAATTCCCCAAGGCAGCTTCCTCAAAGAAAGACAAGGGTAAAGCTCTTTTCATAAAGTCTGATACTGAGTCATCAAGTTCTGAGAGTGATGATGACTCAGATTCTGAAAGCTTGCCTGAGACCGATGCTGATGAGGAGATGATGAAGCTGTGTGCTCTTATGGTGAAAGGAATCACCAAGATTGCATACAGGAAGTTCAGGAAGGGAAAGAAGTTTTCCAGAAAAAGCATAAGTTCTGATAAGAAGAATTTCAGAAGATCTGAAGGCAGAGGAGGAAAGTCTGACAGAGGAGATTACACCAATGTTAAATGCTATAATTATGGTGAGAAAGGCCACATATCTCCTGACTGCAAGAAGGTAAAGGGTGACAGAGGCAAGGCTCTTGTCACAAAGCAGAAAAGCTGGACAGACACTTCAGACTCTGAAAGTGAGGAGAACTATGCATTGATGGCAAATGCTGATAAAGAAAGTGCTGAGAGCAGTTCTGAAGCTGCTGAAACAAAGGTACCTCAGACTACTTATGCTTTTCATACTGATGATATTAATGAGTTGAGAAGATATCTTAAAACCATGTTTGTTAGTTATAGAGATCAAACCTTAACATGTGAAAGATTAACTTCTGAAAATCTTGTTTTTAAGAAAAGAAATGATTTCTTAGAAAAAGAGTTAGTTATATTCCATCAAACTCAGAAGGATAGAGATGATGCTTTTTATGTTAGGGATGAAGTGCTAAAAATGAATGAATCTCTAAAAACTGAGTTAGAAAAGGAAAGAGAGATAATCAGAACTTGGACTAACTCTGGTAGAACAACTCAAAATTTGCTAAGTAGTGAAAATTGGAAAGAGGGCTTAGGTTATGGAGAGAATAAGAATGATAAAGGAACTGAAGAAATTAAGCCTGTTGTTAAGCAAAAGCCAAAGTTAAAACCTGTTAAGTTTGTAACTGTAAAGTCTGATAATGAGAAATCAGAAGTTAAAGAGGAATTAACTTCTGACAAACTAAAACAGGAAAAGACAGCTGAAGTAAACATAGGCTTAATGACAAAGAAGCAGCTTAAGTATAAGCTGAAAGATGTCAAGAATGCAAACAAGGTAAAATCACCTAGGAAAAATAGGAATGGAAAGGAAGGTGTGAATAAAAGCAATGATTATAAACCTGTTCCTGATGCTCCTAGGAAAACATATCATAACTGTGGAAGTTCTAACCATCTGGCTTCTTTTTGCAGGAAAAATAAGAATATTAACTCCTTACCTTCAAAATCAGGAGTTAAGAGTCAGTCAGTTAGATACAAACCACAAAATCCTTGTTTTCATTGTGGTAGTTTATGGCATTCCATTTATACTTGTAAGGAATATCATAGTTTGTACTATGATTATTATCAAATAAAACCTTCTTTGAAGAAAGTTTCCATTGTTCCTTCTAGTGTAAATTCTGATTCAAAGTCTGATAATGTAAATTCTGATAAGAAAAATGTTAACATAAACTCTGATACTAAATCCGCTGCAAATGTTAACAAACTTAATAAGGCCAAAGGATCCAAGCAAGTCTGGGTCCTTAAAACTAATAATTAGTGGTCTTTGTGATTGCAGGGCAACAGGAAAAATATTCTAGTTCTGGACAGTGGATGTTCAGGTCATATGACTGGAAATAAGGCCCTGCTATCAGACTTTGTGGAGAAAGCTGGCCCAAGTGTTTCTTATGGAGATGGCAACATTGGAAAAACATTGGGATATGGCAATATCAATCTTGGGAATGTCATCATTAAAGAAGTAGCTCTGGTCTCAGGACTTAAACACAACCTACTGAGTATAAGTTAAATCTGTGACAGAGGTTATCATGTTGATTTCTTTGAAGAACACTGTGAAGTTGTGAGTAAATCTAAAGGTAAAGTTGTTCTGAAAGGATACAGACGTGGTAACATTTATGAAGCTAAGCTTTCAACAAGTACTGATGACTCTGCAATCTGTCTGTTAAGTAGAGCATCAATTGAAGAAAGCTGGAATTGGCATATGAAACTCTCTCATTTAAATTTCAACAATATAAATGAACTGGTCAAGAAAGATCTTGTGAGAGGATTGCCAAACACAGTATTTTCTCCTGATGGTCTTTGTGATTCATATCAGATTGCCAAACAAAGAAAATCTTCATTCAAGAGCAAGACTGAATCATCAATTCTTGAGCCTTATCATCTTATACATGTTGATCTATTTGGTCCAGTAAATCTCATGTCTATTGCAAAGAAGAAGTATGCGTTGGTCATAGTGGATGAGTTCACCAGATACACATGGGTGTATTTCTTGCACACAAAAAGTGAAACTGCATCTATCTTGATTGATCATGTCAAACAGCTGGATAAAATGGTCACAGATTCTGTGAAAATTTTAAGGAGTGATAATGGCACTGAGTTCAAGAATTTGATAATGGAAGAGTTCTGCAAAAGCCATGGAATAAAGCAGGAATTTTCTGCTCCTGGAACTCCACAGCAAAATGGAGTTGTTGAAAGGAAGAATAGAACTCTCGTTGAAGCTGCACGTACAATGCTTGAAGAAGCAAAGCTTCCAACCTATTTCTGGGCTGAAGCTGTGCAGACTGCTTGTTTTACTCAAAATGCAACACTCATTAACAAGCATGGAAAAACACCATATGAGATGGTGAAGAAAAAGAAGCCAAATCTGAAATATTTTCATGTATTTGGATGCAAGTGTTTTGTTCTCAAGACTCATCCTGAATAGCTATCAAAGTTTGATCTAAAAGCTGATGAAGGAATCTTTGTTGGATATCCACTTTCCACAAAAGCCTTCAGAGTCTATAATTTGAGAACAAAAGTGGTCATGGAATCTATCAATGTCTCTTTTGATGACAAGAAGATCACAGGTCTTAAAGATTTCGTTGACCATGATCAGCTGAGATTTGAAAATGAAGACTCATATTCTGATACTAAAAATCCTGACAGTCTAAGTCCTGATACTGCAAACTCTGATGGATTAAACTCTGATGTTATTGAAACTGTGGTGACTACGTTAAATGAAGATGCCCCTATGCAAGGGGAGCATACTCAAAATCCTACCACATCTCAAGAAACATTCGAACATGCATCTGGCTCTTCAAGTTCTGATTCGTCAAGTTCTGATAAGCCAAGTTCTGATAGTACTGAAAATCTAAATACTGAAGAATCCAACTCAGAAAGCATAGTTTCAGGGGGAGCATCAGAAAATGGAGATAGCATGGATCATGGGGGAGCATCCAGTTCTAGAGAAAACCTTCCATCTGCAAGGAAGTGGACAAAATCACATACACCTGATTTGATAATTGGAAATCCTGATGCAGGTGTCAGAACTAGAACAGGTACTTCAAATGAGTGTCTTTACAATTCTTTTCTCTCTCAGACTGAGCCAAAGAAAGTGGAAGAAGCTCTTCGAGATGCTGATTGGGTACAAGCAATGCAGGAAGAGTTGAATGAATTTGAAAGAAACAAAGTCTGGACCCTAGTACCAAGACCAAAGAATAGATCTGTTGTTGGTACAAAGTGGGTATTCAGAAACAAAACTGACAGTGATGGCATAATTACAAGGAATAAGGCAAGGCTGGTTGCAAAAGGATATTCTCAACAGGAGGGAATTGATTATGATGAAACATTTGCACCAGTTGCTAGGTTAGAAGCCATAAGGATATTTTTGGCTTATGCTGCTCACAAAAAGTTTACTGTCTTTCAAATGGATGTGAAAAGTGTTTTTCTCAATGGAGAATTGGAGGAAGAGGTATATGTTGAACAACCTCCAGGTTTTGTAGATACCAAACATCCAGATTATGTCTACAGACTTGACAAAGCACTTTATGGACTTAAGCAAGCTCCTAGAGCATGGTATGAGACTTTAGCTCAGTTTCTTCTGGAAAGTGGATTCAACAGAGGGACAATAGACAAAACACTGTTCTACCATGGAAAGGACTTACTTCTGGTCCAGATTTATGTTGATGATATTATTTTTGGATCTACAAATGACAAACTTTGCAAGAAGTTTGCCAAACTTATGCAGTCAAGATATCAGATGAGTATGATGGGGGAACTTAGCTACTTTCTGGGCCTTCAAGTCAAGCAGAATGAAGAAGGCACTTTTATTTGTCAAACCAAGTACACCAGAAACTTGCTAAAGAAATTTGGAATGCAAGATTGTTCAAGTGCATCCACTCCAATGGCCACTGCAACAAAACTGGATAAGGATACCGGTAAATCAGTAGATATTACTGACTACAGAGGTATGATTGGCTCTCTACTCTATCTAACTGCTAGTAGACCTGATATCATGTATGCTACCTGTCTTTGTGTAAGATTTCAAGCAGATCCAAGAGAACCTCACTTAACAGCTGTAAAAAGAATCTTTAAGTATCTTAAAGGAACAGCTGCTCTGGGATTATGGTATCCTAGAGAATCAGATTTTAAACTAATAGGTTACTCAGATGTAGATTTTGCAGGTTGCAAAATTGACAGGAAAAGCACAAGTGGAAGCTGCCAATTTCTTGGAGGCAGATTGGTTTCTTGGTACAGCAAGAAATAAAAGTCAATTTCCACATCAAATGCAGAAGCAGAGTATATTGCTGCAGGAAGCTGTTGTGCACAGATTCTTTGGATGAAGAATCAGTTACTGGATTATGGGTTAACATATTTCAAAATCCCTATTTACTGTGATAATCAAAGTGCTATTGCTATGACAGGTAATCCAGTTCAACACTCAATGACAAAGCACATCAGCATCAGGTACCACTTCATCAGGGAACATGTGGATGAAGGTACAGTGGAATTGCATTTTGTTCCCACAGATCAACAGTTGGCAGATATATTCACAAAACCATTATGTGAAGCTACTTTTACAAGATTGGTAAATGAACTTGGAATGGTTTCAGGCTCCTTCTCTAAATCTGCTTAGACTTGTTCTGTGTTATCAGACTTTATGCTCAGTATTTACAGAATTCATCTCATTGTGTATTCTGTGCTTAATTGATAAATGTCTTTAAGTACTGACTGTTGTCTGTTATATACTGACCTAGTAGTCTTCAATAAACAAATGATTCCATGGAAGAAGTAATTATTTCAGTGGAAATCTTATGACACTAGCAAATTCTGATAACTGAGCTTAGTTAAGTTCACTTTGTATATCTTATTACTAAGTCACAAATTAGAATAATGCTACTCATCTGTTAAGTTCTGATACTAGTAAAACTGCTGAATGTACTAAGTGCTGATAGACCTCTCTTATCAAAAGCAAAAGCAAAAAGATCCAAGATTAAAATCAGGTACTCCTTTGAGATCTAGAGTAAAAATGTGGAAGGGACGACCCAAGTGCATTGCTGGTATTAAGTAAATATGCATCAGAAAAGCAAAATATTTTCTTGGTGACTTTTCACACTCTATGATTACTGGAGAAATACTCTGAAAATAGCATAAATTCTGATAAACAGTCGTGACTCACTTACACTGAGAAGCCACTGTAAAATAGAATTTCAAAAGATGCATAAAATTAGCACAAAAATAGTTGAGGTGGACTCAAGCATAAACTCATTCTTCAGTCGGTTTCAGGACAATGACAGATCTTTAGCAAAATTTTAGTTATGCCTTATTTCTAAGATGTACTGCAGTGAATCAGACTTTACTCTTTGTCTGTTTTTAGCTTAATGCACACACTAATCACTCCATCTGAATGATGAAAATTTCTGTGGTGGTCTATGTTATTTTAGATAAAACAGTCAATGTGTCATTATTGCACAAATTCTGAGGACAAGTTCTACGTTACACGTTTGGATGATTAAGTACTGACGTCAATAACTCAGAACTTGTATGAATATTTACTAAGATAGGCATTCCTTTTTCGAGTTAAGAAATTATGTTCTGATGACTGTTAAGTTCTGGTATAGGTCTAAGTTCTGATTTCTCAGTCTAATCCTTTACTTGGCTTATCTTTGAATAAAATTTGATAACAGTCTCAGTTTGTACTCGAATATGTTGAAGTGGAAGATTAATAGTCACTGTGATTAGGATTAATGGTATTTGTACTTGAACAAACCACTGTTTCTTGTGTTTTGTGCGGTCTAGACCATGCTTCCTCTTCCAATGACTGTTATTCTTTTTCAAAGTCTAGGGAGACGAGGTAGAATTAATTCTACCTGTCAGCATTAAATATCTTTGCGTCTCTTGGCATTCTCTTGCCTATATAAGCAACCACTTCACATCAGTCTTTCCATCACATTCTTCTCACACACTTATCCTCCTTCTTCTATCAAAAACACAATGGTTCGATACAACATGTTTTTGAACAACCAAACCTTCACAATGGAGCTAAGTTGTGCCGATTGGCAGCAGGAGTGGCATGTAACAGCCATTCCTGAGGAGATCTGGGATTCTGTCCCACAGGAGGTGCTAACTCACCTCCTATTCTTCTATATGGACTACCATCGCCATCTGGAGCGATTGGAGGAGGAAAGGAGGGAAGCTATCCATCAGCAAGAGCGAATCATACAACTCGCCATCTTGTTCGTCGAAGATAGGAAGAGGAAGATGACTTAATCTCGTCTTCTTCCTGTTCCTCTTCATCCTCAGCTTTGTCAGGCTTCTTAGCTAGGACTAAAGTTGTTGACGTTAGGATTAGAAGCTTAGGGAAAATCTTGTATAAGTATTAATGTAATTTCCATTTCATAAATGTATTGACTTGATATATTAATGAAAACTATTTTTACTTCAAGATTGTGTCTCTGAGTTATTTTATCTTGTGTTGATAAATCCTGATTGATATTCTGATGACCATTTAAATTGTGCCTTTAGTTAAGTTCTGATTCTCTGTCAGCACTTATTCATTGAAATTATCTCGGTCATTTTTAACATGATTTATTTTTCAGAATATTAATGTTGCAGTGACAAATAATTCAATCAGTGATAACGGGTTAAAATTTGAATTGTTTCCCTTGATAAATGGAACAGGTTTTCCTTGAAACTCGGCAAATGGGTAAGTAATGATTGTTTTCTCGAGCCCAGTAACTATCCGTTATTACTGCATGTCTGACAGGTGTCCAACGGTAATATTTTTTTGTATAAGTACAACAGAGAGAAGATTTCTTTAATCTTTTTAATTTCTTCATCTTTTATCTCTCTTCTTACTTTTACTCTCCTTCACTTTACTATTTCCGTTGTTTTCATAGAGATATTATATCAAACACCTATCAGGCATACTTAATTCTCAATTTTTTTCACATGGCACCAAAGGATTTAATCATTGATGGAGCAAAGTTTGTTCCAAACAACTATGCTGCAATTCTTGATCATGCTGAAGCTCCATCTGAATTGCACTTTGTGCAAGATCTTCTTGCACATAGTGAGGTTGGGTACGCCTTAACTCAGCCTGAATTATTTTCAAGTCAACAAGTTCTGAGGTTCTGGAGGACTGGCGTTTTTGATGATGGTGGTAACCGTGGAACTCCCAGTATTATCTTCCAAGTGGGTGATTCATCTTTTGTAGTCACTCCTGGTACAGTACGCAGGGCTTTACATCTTCCCGAGGATTGTACTTTCTCAGTTCCAGAGGACTCAGCCCTTCGGGAGTTAATGGCTTGTTAGGTCACACTTTCACTGTAGAGGGGGTGAATACAGTGTTTATTACAATCAAATCAAACTTCAAGAACTTATGTAACAGAAAACAAACTTTATTGAAACAATAAACTCTGTTACAATCTAGAACCGTTATCTCTCAGTGATGAACAAAATATCACGAGAGCTGCTAGGGTTACAGTAAATAATATTCTCGATAATGATAACACTTATAGTGTAAACCCTATGTCTGTGTTTATATATTACACAGTTACAAGATAATCGCTAATTGATATGGAATATAATTCTGCTTCCTAATATATATCAATCAGATATCTTTTATTCCAAGTATTCCATTCTTTATGGAATTCCTTCTTCATGCATATCTCTTCTTATGTTTATCTTGATCTTCTTAACTTTAATCAGCTGCTGTCCTTATCTGATCGTCCTTCAGCACTTAAGTTCTGATATCTATCTCCTGATGCTTATCTCCTGATAACATAAGTACTGATATCTCTTAAGTCCTGATGTCCAGTATAAGTACTGATCAGTTAAGTACTGATTTGTCCTGTTCAAATAAGATCTGAAATCTAAACATAAAACATATTAGCCATGACATTATCAAATATATCTAACAATCTCCCCCAACTTGTAAATTAGCAAAATATACAAGTTTAACAGATATTTGATGATGTCAAAAACATTAAGTACAAATGCATGAGAATTAGACAAGATAACTACAACTTACAGTCCTTAGAGCTTTTACCAATTTCAACTTCTGATAACAACATCAGTCTGTATAAATATCAGAATTTAAGCAGTTGTAGATCTTCGACTTGGCTTCATCATTTTCTGATCTCTCTGATGTCAGGAGTTGTTCTGAGATAATTCTTCAACAAACATTTCTCAGCATATCTGAGTTCATCAATCATTCTCCGTTTGACATCTTTAAGCTCTGCAGTATCTTCACCAGTTTGAAATATTGCAGCTCTGAGATCATTAATCTTTGCTTTTCTCAACTCCTGATCTAGTCTTATGACATAGGCTTTGTCAGACTCTAGATTAAACTCAAGCCCCTTAATACCAAGATATGTTCTGATCTGTGCAGTATTAGGCTTCATATCAACAATATCACCATTGTGATTTCTGTACTTTGGAACATATATGCTGTCAGACTTAACAGAATAAAGTCTTTTCTGTCTCTGAATCTGTTCTTTCAAATAGTTTGCAGCAGTCCCTGTCAATCTGTCATCCACTTGAAGTAAGAATAATACATGCTCCAATTCTTCAAAATACTTCAATGGAATGGCATTTTGTCTTATATGATATACCCTACCATCTGTCATGAAATACAACAAGATGTGTTCCTTCAAGTAGGTATGGTAAACCATTTGTACAGATTCCAGTTGATTCAATCTTTCAGGAGTTGCTCCAATACCTGGTTCACTCAAGGAAGTTGGATCATTGGTAGTGTTGTGTACTCTTCTTTCATCAGCACTTCCCAATCCAGTTTTATCTCTTGCTTCCTTTCCAGTAACTACTCTAGCTTCAAAACGACTTGCAGTAGTCTTCAAAGGTTGAGTTTGTTTTGCTTTAGTGAATCCTGGTAGGAGTGTTTTTGATCTTCCTTCTGATATCAAGTTAACTTGAGCTGTGTCAGAGGTTACTTGCTTCTTTTGAATATCAGAGCTTTTAATTTCTTGACTCTGAAAAACTTGAGCCATGTCAGAGGTTGTTTTAAGAACTTTTCTTGAAGTCAGAGCAAGATTATCTTTGTCATCAGTAATTTCTTCATCTTCAGGAGGTACATAAACTTTAACAGGTTCACCAACCTTTTCTTTACCCTTGGATCTTGGATCTATCTTTGGTTGTGATTTAGCAAATGTTGCTTCAGTTTGTGCCTTTTCTTTAATCACAATGCCTTTAAGTTTTGGAAGTGACTTTTTACCTGAAGCTTCAGATTTAGATGTGGCTTTCTTTGATTTAAGTCTAGCTTCTTCTTCCTTTAAACTTTCCAAGTCCATTCCTGGATTTTCTTGAAGAAATAACTGTCTTGACATTTCTTCATCAAGATCTAGAAGTTCATCAGAATTTATTCTTTTACCAGTATCAGAACTTATTCTCTTCCCAGTATCAGAACCTATCCTGTGACTTGCAATTTCAGCATTTCTTGATGAGAATCTTTTACCTTGACTATGACCTCCACCCATTCCAGAGTTTCCTTGGTCATCTTTTTCATCATCCTTTCCTTGCAGTGTCTTGTCATCCTTGCATTTGGACTTAATTACTTTCTCCCCCTTTTTGGCATCAGCAGGAAGTAGAAGAGAGATAAGCAATTCCACTGAAGATTGGATTTCAGTCAATTGTGATTGCTGAGAATCTTGATTTTGCAGAATTTGATCAATCTGTGCTTGTTGACGATCTTGAGTCTTCTCAATATAAGCAATCCTGTCAATAGAAGGTTGAAAGAACTTTTTCTTATCAAGTTTCCAAACTTGTTCCTGCTTGATTAAGTTCTCCTGAATCTGGTGTATTTCTGCATGAGTGGTTGAATGAAGACCTTGTAGATGTTTAGTACTCAATGCAGTGACACGAAGCTGGGTTTTGAAATCATCAGAATTTAACATTTCATCAGCTTTAGTCAAGTGCTCAGTAAGATGTAACGCAGATGGAATACATGAAACTGAGTTCCATTCCTTAGTCCACTCCTGACCTGCAGGAGTTTCACTCCAAGGCACTGGTGGTTCCGCTGTAGCAAACTGCTTTACTAGTTCAGACTTAGAAAGAGGAATATGTCCTGAAGGACCTGCTGCTTCAATATCTGCAGTTGGAGCAGCATCACCAGTATCTCCAGCATGTGTAGCATCAGAACTTACAGAATCAGTATAATCTGATATAATAGCAGTGTGAGTAGCAATGGAGACTTCAGCATCCTCTAATTGCTGATCTGATGCTAAGTTCTGATCAACAGCCATATCCTGATGCGCACCTAAAGTCTGATCATCAGTGTCTAGATGCAGAGAAGGTGACTTAGATAATTCCGGAGTTTGAATAGCATCAGTAACAGGTGTTGGCAAAAGATTTGTTGCTGTTGGAGCTTCTAAGAAAATTACTCCAGGCATAACTAAGTGTTGATCAGCATTATCAGCACTTGTGCCTTGATTACCAAGAGACACAGATGGGAAATTAGCCTTGTCAGATACAGTTTCCTGAGATGGAGTAGATGGAGAAGAAGTAACTGGATCAAATTCTTTTTCTTGTGAGATCAGAGATTCCTGATCCCCTTCCTTAGCTGTTTCCTCCTCATCATCTGAAACTGGCCTTTGTGCCCTCTGTTTCTTGTATTTCTTGTTTGATTTGGATTCTCTTGGAGTTTCAGGAACAGTCATTCGTCTAAGCCTTTTGAGAAGCTTAGAACCCCTAATATCAGAATCCTTCTGAGAAGTTGCTTTCTCAGCTTCATTTACCACAGGTTCTGAAGAAAGAATCTGTTCCTCAGAATCTGATTCATCTCTCAAAGTAATCCTCCTCTTCTTCTGAGGTGTTTGAGATACAGTCTTTGTTATCTTTGACTTAGAAGATGTAGGCTTCACATAGGACTTGAGATATGTTCTGAGAGATGGTTGAGAGGTTTGAGGTGGCTGAGTAGAGGTGGTAGGTGCTGATGAACCAGGTTCTGATGTTTGAACATCAGGATAAAGTGCAGTGTACTTCACAGGATCATAGGTGATTAAGGCTTGTTTGACAGATAAAGGTATTAAGAGGGGTCTTAACACAGCCTTTTTATTATCAGAAGATAATAAATCAGTAAAAGCTCTCTTAGCTATTCTGAAAGATGGAATTAGATCACCAAAATTTTGGGGCTGATTACAACAAAAACTATAAATAAGCTGACAAAATCTTGCAAAATATACAGTATTGCGATCTTCTGTCATCCTATCCCCAATAAAACCTAAGACTGCTCGTGCAGAATCAAAATCAGTGTGATTTAGAAGTGCATACCCGATTTGTTGGCTGAATATGGGAATTGCATCAAAATTTGAACATTTGTTGGCGAAAGCTTTGGTAATGCAATCAAAGAAGAAACTCCATTCCCTCCTTATGAAAGATCTCTTCAACTGTCCAAGCTTGGTCAATGTTCCTTCATATCCCAGACTAACCATCATGTGTTGAAGAACTGAGTCATCAACAGTAGAATAAACACAGTCCTCAGGTAGTTGTAATGCCTGTCTAACTGTAGACAAAGTCACAACATACTCATCTTCCCCTGATGAAAATATTATACTTGGGGACCCTTGAGCACCACCATTGTCATATACTCCACTCCTCCAAAACTCCAGTACTTGAACTCCAGAAATGGATGTAGGCTCAGTTAGAGCAAACCCAATAGCAGAACTAGTGAGAAAGTCCTGAATGAAATGAAGTTCAGAGGGTGCCTCTGTAGTGTTGAGTATCGCAGAGAAGTTATTAGGAACAAACTTTGCTCCATCAAAGAGAATGTCCTTGGGTGCCATTATGTTTGGAAAGAAATCAGTAACCTGTAATGTGTTTGAGAAAATGCCTCTTAAACGAAAATCGTCAGTAGATGAGAGAGTTGAAAAGTAAAGAGAGAGATAAAATAGAAAGGTAAATAAAAGATTTGACAATCTTTGCTCTCTTTTACTTATACACAAAAAGTAACCGTTGAGGACACATGGCAGACATGCATTTAAAAGTAGTGGTAAATACCTTGACACCTGTTATACATAGAGAAGGCAAAAAGTAATGGGCACGGTAAATAAGGAATAGTTACCACCCACTTGCAGTTTTTCAAGGAAAAAACCGTTCCACTTACCTAGATTCCATTAATCAAGGTGAATCAGTTTAATTTAAAATTGAAACCGTTCCCACTAATTCAAATATTTTACTCTGCAATATCAATATTCTGAAAAAAAAACTGTGTGTGAGAATGAGTAATATCAATCAGTTAAGTAAGTACTGATAAAACATTATCAGAACTTAAAGTCAGACACAATTTATACGATAATCAGAATATTTATCAGGATTTATCAATGCGTATCAAAATTTCTCAGAGACAAGATCATAAGACAAAAACAAATTCCATTAATATATCAAAATAATACATTGATGAAATTGAAATTACATCAGAACTTTTACAATCTTGTCCTAAGCTTCTAAATCTAACATCAACAGCCTTAGTCCTAGCTAAGAAGCCTGAAAAAGCTGAGGATGAAGAAGAACAGGAAGAAGACGAGATTAAGTCATCTTCCTCTTCCTATCTTCGACAAACAAGATAGCGAGTCGAATGATTCGCTCTTGCTGACGGATAGCTTCCCGCCTTTCCTCCTCCAATCGATCAAGATGAATCTGGTAGTCCATCTCGAAGAACAGAAGTCGGTTCAGCACCGCCTGTGGGACAGAGCCCCATATCTCTTCAGGAATGACAGTTACATGCCACTCCTGCTGCCAGTCGGCGCAGCTTAGCTCCATATGAAAATTTTGGTAATTCAAAAACATGTTGAATCGGACCATGATGTTTTTGAAAAAGAATATGAAGTTAAGATTGTGAGAAAAATTGATGAAAAAGCTAATGTGAAGTGGCTGTTTATATAGGCAAGAGAATGCCAAGAGACGTGAAGATATTTAATGCTGACAGATAGAGTTAAGTCTACCTCGTCTCCCTAGACTTGAAAAAGAATAACAGTCATTTGAAAAGGAATGTGCACATATAACAAGAGTGAACTGTTCAAGGACGAGTGCCATTAGTCCTAACCATAGACTATTAATCTTCCACTTCATCATATTCTAAATTAATCTGAGACTGTTACCAAATTTTACTCACAGATAAGTCAAGTAAAGGGTTAGACTGAAAAATCAGAACTTAGACCTATACCAGAACTTAACAGTCATCAGAACATAATATCTTAACTCGAACAAGGAATATCTATCTTAGTAAGTTTTCATACAAGTTCTGAGTTATAGTCTTCAGAACTTAATCATCAGAACATATAACTAGAACGTGTCCTCAGAATTTGTGCAAGGTGACACAGTGACTGTTTGTCTAAAAGAACATAGACCACCACAAAAATTTCATCATTCATATGGAGTGATTTGTGTGTGCATTAAGCTAAATAACTAATAAAGAGTAAAGTCTGATTTACTGCAGTACATCTTAAAAATAAGTCATAATTAAAATTTTGCTAAAGAGCTGTCATTATCCTGAAACCTACTGATAAATGAGTTCATGCATGAGTCCACCTCAACTGTTTTTGTGCTAATTTTATGCATCTTTTTAAATTCTATTTTACAGTGGCTTCTCAGTGTAAGTGAGTTACGACTGCTTATCAGAATTTATGCTATTATCAGAGTATTTCTCCAGTAATCATAGAGTGTGAAAAGTCACCAAGAAAATATTTTGCTTGTCTAATGCATATTTACTTAATACCAGCTATGCACTTGGGTCGTCCCATTCACATTTTTACTCTAGATCTCAAAGGAGTACCTGATATTATTCTTTGATTCTTTTTCTTCTTCTTTTGATAAGTGAGGTTTATCAGCACTTAGTACATTCAGCAGTTTTACTAGAATCAGAACTTAAACAGATGAGTAGCATTATTCTAATTTGGGACTTAGTAATAAGATGAATAAAGTAAACTAAACTAAGCTCAAGTATCAGAATTTGCTTGTGTCATAAGATTTCCACAGAAATAATTACTTCTTTCATGGGATCATTTGTTTATTGAAGACTAGTAGGTCAGTATCTAGCACAATTATCCTCATAGGATTGAATGATTACTTAAACAGATATATCACTTATTAGAGTTAAGAGATATATATCAGACAACAGTCAGTACTTAAAAACATTTATCAATTAAGCACAGAATACACAAAGAGATTAATTCTGTAAATACTGATCATAAAGTCGGATAACATAGAACAAGTTTAAGCAGATTTAGAGAAAGAACCTGAAATCATTCCAAGTTCATTTACCAATCTTGTAAAGGTAGCTTCACACAGTGGTTTTGTGAAGATATCTGATACTTGTTGATCTGTGGGAACAAAATGCAATTCCACTGTACCTTCATCCACATGTTCCCTGATGAAATGGTACCTGATGCTGATGTGCTTTGTCATAGAGTGTTGAACTGGATTACCTGTCATAGCAATAGCACTTTGATTATCACAGTAAATAGGGATTTTGAAATATGTTAACCCATAATCCAGTAACTGATTCTTCATCCAAAGAATCTGTGCACAGCAGCTTCCTGCAGCAATATACTCTGCTTCTGCAGTTGATGTGGAAATTGACTTTTGTTTCTTGCTATACCAAGAAACCAATCTGCCTCCAAGAAATTGGCAGCTTCCACTTGTGCTTTTCCTGTCAATTTTGCAACCTGCAAAATCTGCATCTGAGTAACCTATTAATTTAAAATCTGATTCTCTAGGATACCATAATCCTAGATCAGCTGTTCCTTTAAGATACTTAAAGATTCTTTTTACAGCTGTTAAGTGAGGTTCTCTTGGATCTGCTTGAAATCTTGCACAAAGACAGGTAGCAAACATGATATCTGGTCTACTAGCAGTTAGATAGAGAAGTGAGCCAATCATACCTCTATAATCAGTAATATCTACTGAATTACCAGTATCCTTATCCAGTTTTGTTGCAGTGGCCATGAGAGTGGATGCACTTGAACAGTCTTGCATTCCAAATTTCTTCAGCAAGTTTCTGGTGTACTTAGATTGACAAATAAAAGTGCCTTCTTCACTCTGCTTGACTTGAAGGCCCAGAAAATAACTAAGTTCTCCCATCATACTCATCTGATATCTTGATTGCATTAGTTTGGCAAACTTTTTGCAAAGTTTGTCATTTGGAGACCCAAAAATGATATCATCAACATAAATCTGGACCAAAAGTAAGTCCTTGCCATGGTTGAGATAGAATAGTGTTTTGTCAATAGTTCCTCTGTTGAATCCACTTTCCAGAAGAAACTGAGCTAAAGTCTCATACCATGCTCTAGGAGCTTGCTTAAGTCCATAAAGTGCTTTATCAAGCCTGTAGACATACTCTGAATGTTTGGAATCTACAAAGCCTGGAGGTTGTTCAACATATACTTTCTCCTCCAATTCTCCATTGAGAAAAGCACTTTTCACATCCATTTGAAAGACGGTAAACTTTTTGTGAGCAGCATAAGCCATGAATATCCTTATGGCTTCTAACCTAGCAACTGGTGCAAATGTTTCATCATAGTCAATTCCTTCCTGTTGAGAATATCCTTTTGCAACCAGCCTTGCCTTGTTCCTTACAATTATGCCATCACTGTCAGTTTTGTTTCTGAATACCCATTTTGTACCAACAACAGATCTATTCTTAGGTCTTGGCACTAAGGTCCAGACTTTGTTTCTTTCAAATTCATTCAACTCTTCCTGCATTGCTTGCACCCAATCAGCATCTTGAAGAGCTTCTTCCACTTTCTTTGGCTCAGACTGAGAGAGAAAAGAATTGTAAAGACATTCATTAGAAGTACCTGTTCTAGTTCTGACACCTGCATCAGGATTTCCAATTATCAAATCAGGTGTATGTGATTTTGTCCACTTCCGTGCAGATGGAAGGTTTTCTCTAGAACTGGATGCTCCCCCATGATTCATGCTGTCTTCGTTTTCATTTTCTGATGCTCCCCCTGAAACTATGCTCTCTGAGTTGGATTCTTCAGCATTTAGATTTTCAGCACTATCAGTACTTGGCTTATCAGAACTTGACGAATCAGAACTTGAAGAGCCAGATGTGTGTTCTGATGCTTCTTGAGATGTGATAATATCTTGAGTATGCTCCCCCTGCATTGGTGCATCTTCCTTGGACGTAGTCACCACAGTTTCAATAACATCAGAGTTTAATCCATCAGAGTTTACAGTATCAGGACTTAGACTTTCAGGACTAAAGGTATCAGAATATGAATCTTCATTTTCAAATCTCAGCTGATCATGATCAATGCAATCTTCAAGTTCAGTGATCTTCTTGTCATCAAAAGAGACATTGATAGATTCCATGACCACTTTTGTTCTCAAATTATAGACTCTGAAGGCTTTTGTGGAAAGTGGATATCCAACAAAGATTCCCTCATCAGCTTTTAGATCAAACTTGGATAGCTGTTCAGGATGAGTCTTGAGAACAAAACACTTACATCCAAATACATGAAAGTATTTCAGATTTGGCTTCTTGTTCTTCACCATCTCATATGGTGTTTTTCCATGCTTGTTAATGAGTGTTGCATTTTGAGTAAAACAAGCAGTCTGCACAGCTTCAACCCAGAAATAGGTTGGAAGCTTTGCTTCTTCAAGCATTGTTCGTGCAGCTTCAATGAGAGTTCTATTCTTCCTTTCAACAACTCCATTTTGCTGTGGAGTTCCAGGAGCAGAAAATTGCTGCTTTATTCCATGATTTTTGGAGAACTCTTCCATTATCAGATTCTTGAATTCAGTGCCATTATCACTCCTCAAAATTTTCACAGAATCTTTGATCAATTTATCCAGATGTTTGACATGATCAATCAGGATAGATGCAGTTTCATTTTTTGTGTGCAAGAAATACACCCATGTGTATCTGGTGAACTCATCTACTATGACCAACGCATATTTCTTCTTTGCAATAGACATGACATTCACTGGACCAAATAGATCAACATGAAGTAGATAATAAGGCTCAAGAATTGATGATTCAGTTTTGCTCTTGAATGAAGATTTTCTTTGTTTGGCCTTCTGACATGAGTCACAAAGACCATCAGGAGCAAACACTGATTTTGGCAGTCCTCTCACAAGATCTTTCTTGATCAGTTCATTTATCTTGTTGAAGTTTAAATGAGAGAGTTTCTTGTGCCAATTCCAGCTTTCTTCAATTGAGGCTCTACTCACTAAACAGATTGCAGAACCATCAGAACTTGTTGAAAGCTTAGCTTCATAAATGTTACCACGCCTGAATCCCTTTAGAACAACTTTTCCTTTAGATTTACTAACTATTTCACAATGTTCTGCAAAGAAATCAACATGATAACCTCTGTCACAGATTTGACTTATACTCAGTAAGTTGTGTTTAAGTCCTGAGACCAGAGCTACATCTTTAATGATGACATTCCCAAGATTGATATTGCCATATCCCAAAGTTTTTCCAATGTTGCCATCTCCATAAGAAACACTTGGGCCAGCTTTCTCCACAAAGTCTGATAGCAGGGCCTTATTTCCAGTCATATGTCCTGAACATCCACTGTCCAGAACTAAAATATTTTTCCTGTTGCCCTGCAATCAAAAAGACCACTAATTATTAGTTTTAAGGACCCAGACTTGCTTGGATCCTTTGGCCTTTTTAGGTTTGTTACCATTTGCAGCGGATTTAGCATCAGATTTTATGTTAACAGTTTTCTTATCAGAACTTATACTACCAGACTTTGAATCAGAACTTACACTAGAAGGAACAACAGAAACTTTCTTTAAAGAAGGTTTTATTTGATAATAATCATAGTACAAACTATGATATTCCTTACAAGTATAAATGGAATGCCATAAACTACCACAATGAAAACAAGGATTTTGTGGTTTGTATCTAAAAGACTGACTCTTAACTCCTGATTTTGAAGATAAGGAGTTAATATTCTTATTCTTCCTGCAAAAAGAAGCCAGATGGTTAGAACTTCCACAGTTATGACATGCTTTCCTAGGAGCATCAGAAACAGATTTATAGTTATTGCTTTTATTCACACCTTCCTTTCCATTCCTGTTTTTCCTAGGTGATTTTACCTTGTTTGCATTCTTAACATCTTTCAGCTTATGCTTAAGCTGCTTCTTTGTCATTAAGCCTATGTTAACTTCAGCTGTCTTTTCCTGTTTTATTTTGTCAGAAGCTAATTCCTTTTTAACTTCTGATTTCTCATTTTCAGATTTTTCAGTTATAAACTTAACAGGTTTTAACTTCAGCTTTTGCTTATCAACAGGCTTAATTTCTACAGTTCCTTTTTCATTTTTATTTTCTCCATAACCTAAGCCCTCTTTCCAGTTTCCACTGCTTAGCAAATTTTGAGTTGTTTTGCCAGAGTTAGTTCAAGTCCTAATAATCTCTCTCTCCTTTTTTAACTCAGTTTTTAGAGATTCATTCATTTTTAGCACTTCATCCCTAACATAAAAAGCATCATCTCTATCCTTCTGAGTTTGATGGAACATGACTAACTCTTTTTCTAAGAAATCATTTCTTTTCCTAAAAGCAAGATTTTCAGAAGTTAATCTTTCACATGTTAAAGTTTGATCTCTATAACTAACAAACATGGTTTTAAGATATCTTCTCAACTCATTAATATCATCAGTATGAAAAGCATAAGTAGTCTGAGGTACCTTTGTTTCAGCAGCTTCAGAACTGCTCTCAGAACTTGATTTATCAGCATTTGCCATCAATGCATAGTTCTCCTCACTTTCAGAGTCTGAGGTGTCTGTCCAGCTTTTCTGCTTTGTGACAAGAGCTTTGCCTTTGTCACTCTTGGTCTTCTTGCAATCAGGAGATATGTGGCCTTTCTCACCACAATTATAACATTTAACATTGGTGTAATCTCCTCTGTCAGACTTTCCTCCTCTTCCTTCAGATCTTCTGAAATTCTTCTTATCAGAACTTATGCCTTTCCTGGAAAACTTCTTTCCCTTCCTGAACTTCCTGTATGCAATCTTTGTGATTCCTTTCACCATAAGAGCACACAGCTTCATCATCTCCTCATCAGCATCAGTTTCAGGCAAGCTTTCAGAATCTGAGTCATCATCACTCTCAGAACTTGATGACTCAGTATCAGACTTTATGAAAAGAGCTTTACCCTTGTCTTTCTTTGAGGAAGGTGCTTTGGGGGATTCCTCTTCAGCCTTGAGAGCAACTGTCCTTGACTTTCCTCCTTTCCTCTTGCTTCTTTGTTCCATCTCAAGTTCATGAGTCTTGAGCATTCCATAGATTTTATCAAGAGTTGTTTCATCAAGATTGTAGTTGTCTCTTATTGTTGTTGCCTTCAAATCCCAGCATTCAGGAAGAGCTAACAGGAATTTTAGGTTGGTATCTTCAAGATCATACTCTTTATCAACCAATGACAAATCATTCAAAAGTTTGACAAATCTATCATATAAATCATTCAATGACTCATTAGATTTTGAGTCAAAATGTTCATACTCTTGAGTGAGTATTGTCTTCCTGTTCTTCTTAACTGTTTCAGTTCCTTGACACCTTGTCTCCAGTGCATCCCATATCTCCTTGGCAGTCTTGCAGTTGATTACCCTGTTTGACATTACATTATCAATGGCACTATGCAGTAAGTGTCGTACCTTGGCATCCTTAGCAATAGATGATATATCTTCAGCAGTGTAATCACCCTTTTCCTTTGGTACAGTCATTGCTGCTTCACCTGCAACTACAACAGCAAGCTTGGTAGGTTTGTGAGGCCCTTCCTTGATTCTATCAAGATATTCTGGATCTGTTGCTTCCAGAAACATGGTCATCCTTACCTTCCATATGGGATATTCAGATGGTCTCAGTATGGGAACTCTGATGGTCTCATATCGACTCTGAATTAATGTCTTTGATGATTCCTCAGTTTTGGCAGGCTTAGTTGGAGTTTCTGTGTCAGACATGATTGTGTTTGGATCTTTAACTGTATGTGTGTTAACAGCAGGCTCTGATACCACTTGTTAGGTCACACTTTCACTATAGAGGGGGTGAATACAGTGTTTATTACAATCAAATCAAACTTCAAGAACTTATGTAACAGAAAACAAACTTTATTGAAACAATAAACTCTGTTACAATCTAGAACCGTTATCTCTCAGTGATGAACAAAATATCACGAGAGCTGCTAGGGTTACAGTAAATAATATTCTCGATAATGATAACACTTATAGTGTAAACCCTATGTCTGTGTTTATATATTACACAGTTACAAGATAATCGCTAATTGATATGGAATATAATTCTGCTTCCTAATATATATCAATCAGATATCTTTTATTCCAAGTATTCCATTCTTTATGGAATTCCTTCTTCATGCATATCTCTTCTTATGTTTATCTTGATCTTCTTAACTTTAATCAGCTGCTGTCCTTATCTGATCGTCCTTCAGCACTTAAGTTCTGATATCTATCTCCTGATGCTTATCTCCTGATAACATAAGTACTGATATCTCTTAAGTCCTGATGTCCAGTATAAGTACTGATCAGTTAAGTACTGATTTGTCCTGTTCAAATAAGATCTGAAATCTAAACATAAAACATATTAGCCATGACATTATCAAATATATCTAACATGGCTGAATTGGGATATGAAAAGAGTCTGACGAAAATTGGACAGTTGAAACGGGCTAATATCAGAAGAGAATGGAGTTTCTTCTTTGATTGCATCACCAAAGCTTTTGGGAACAAATGTTCAAATTTTGATGCTATCCCAATTCTCTGAGTCAGCACATAGGGTATGCTATTATCCATCAAACTCATTTTGATTTTGCAACTGGAATAATTGGTTTTATTGGGGATAGGATGACAGAGGATAGAGATGTTGTTTATTTTGCTAGATTCTGTCAACTTATTTACACTTACTGTACTGATGAACCCCAGTTAGTCAGCACTCAAACCCCACCTTTTAAGGTTGCAAAAAGGTACTTTAACGACCTGATAAATGCTAACACAAAGAAATCAATGGTGAGACAATTACAGATCCCTCTGTCTGTGAAACAGATTCTGGTAAATGTTGATCCTGCTACTTACAAATCTGTTTACTCAAATGTTCAACCAACTCACCATAACCAAAATCCATCAACCTCAGTACCTACCTCTCATTCTACTCAACCTACCCTCAATACTTATCTCAAATCCTATCTCTCCATTTCACAGACTACTCAACCTTCTTCTTCAGCACCTACTGTGAAGCCTACATCCTCTAAGCCAAAGAGAACAAAGACTGTTCCTCAAACACCTCAAAAGAGGAGGAGATTTACTTTGAGAGATGAATCAGATTCTGAGGAACAGATTCCTTCTTCAGAACCTGTGGTGGTTGAAGCTGAGAAAGCAACTTCTCAGAAGGATTCTGACATTGGGGGTTCTAGGCTTCTCAAGAGGCTTAGACGTATGATAGTTCCTGAAACTCCCAAGGAATCCAAATCAACAAGGAAGTACAAGAAACAGAGGGCACAAAGGCCAGTTTCAGATGATGAGAAGGAAGCAGCTAAGGAAGGGGATCAGGAATCTCTGATCTCACAAGGTAAGGAATTTGCTCCAGTCACTTCTTCTCCATCAACTCCATCTCAGGAAGCTGTATCTGACAAGGCTAATTCACCTTCTGTGTCTCTTGTTGATCCAGGCACAAGTGCTGAAATTGATATTCAAAACCTGGTTGTGCCTGAAATACTTTTCTTAGAAGCTCCAACAGCAAATAATACCTCTACAACACCTGTTATTGATGTTGTTCAAACTCCAGAGTTATCAACAACACCTTCTCTGCATCAAGATGCTGATGATCAGATTTTAGGTGAGCATCAGGATATGGCTGTTGATCAGAACTTAGTATCAGATCAGCAATTAGAGGATGCTAAAGCCTCCATTGCTACTCACACTGTTGTCTTATCAGAAGATACTGATTCTTTAAGTTGTGATGCTGCAAATGTTGGAGATACTGGTGCGGCTGCTACAACTGTAGATGCTGATGAAGCAGGTCCTTCAGGACATACTCCTCCACTAACTCTTCCTAAGTCTGAACTGGTTAAGGAGTTTGTTATCAGGGATACACCAGTACCTTGGAGTGAAACTCCTGCAGGTCAGGAGTGGACTAAGGAATGGAACTCAATTTCATGTGTTCCAAATGCTTTACATCTTGCTGAGCACTTGACTAAAGCTGATGAAATGTTAAATTCTGATGATTTTAAAACCCAGCTTAGAGTCACTGCATTGAGTACTAAACATCTACAAGGTCTTCATTCCAACACTCATGCAGAGCTACACAAGATTCAGGAGAACTTTATCAAACAGGAACAAGTTTGGAAAATTGATAAGAAAAAGTTCTTCCAACCTACCATTGACAGGGTTGCTTATATTGAGAAAACTCAAGAGAAGCAACAAGCTCAGATTGATCAAATTCTGATAAATCAAGCTTCTCAGCAATCGCAACTTACTAAAATCCAGACCTCAGTGGAACTACTTATCTCTCTTTTATTACCTGCTGATGCCAAAAAGGGGGAGAAGGTAATTAAGTCCAAATGCAAAACCAACAAGACACTGCAAGGAAAGGATGATGGAAAAGATGACCAAGGAACCTCTGGAATGGGTAGTGGTCATAGTCAAGGTAGAAGGTTTACATCAAGACAAGCTAGTCACAGAACAAGTTCTGATACTGGGAAAAGAATAAGTTCTGCTGCTGGTAAAAGGATAAGTTCTGATGAACTTCTAGATCTTGATGAGGAAATGTCAAGACAGTTATTTCTTCAAGAAAATCCAGGGATGGACTTGGAAAGTTTAAAGGAAGAAGAAGCCAGACTTAAATCAGAGAAAGTCACATCTAAATCTGAAGCTTCTGGTAAAAAGTTACTTCCAAAACCTAAAGGTATTGTGATCAAAGAAAGGATACATACTGAAGCAACTTTGGCTAGATCACAACCACAGATAGATCCAAGATCCAAGGGTAAAGAAAAGGTTGGTGAACCTATCAAGCCTTATGTACCTCCTGAGGAAGAAGAAATTACTGATGGAAAAGATGATCTTGCTCTGACTACAAGAAAAGTTCTTAAAACAACCTCTGACATGGCTCAAGTTGTTCAGAGTCAAGAAATTGTAAGTTCTGATATTCAGAAGAAGCAAGTAACCTCTGACAGTGCTCAAGTTAACTTGATATCAGAAAATAGATCTAAAACACTCCTACCAGGATTCACTAAAGCAAAACAGACTCAATCTTTGAAGACTACTGCAAGTGGTTTTGAAGCAAGAGTAGTTACTGGAAAGGAAGCTAGAGATAAAACTGGATTGGGAAGTGCTGATGAAAGAAGAGTACATAACACTACCAATGATCCAACTTCCTTGAGTGAACCAGGTATTGGAGCAACTCCTGAGAGATTGAATCAACTGGAATCTGTACAGATGGTTTACCATACCTACTTGAAAGAATACATCATGTTGTATTTCATGACAGATGGTAGGGTTTATCATATAAGACAAAATGCCATTCCTTCGAAGTATTTTGAAGAATTGGAGCATGTACTTTTCTTACTTCAAGTGGATGACAGAATAACAGAGACTGCTGCAAACTACTTAAAAGAACAGATTCAGAGACAGAAAAGGCTTTATTCTGTTAAGTCTGACAGCATATATGTTCCAAAGTACAGAGATCACAATGGTGATATTGTTGATATGAAGCCTAATACTGCACAGATCAGAATGTATCTTGGTATTAAGGGACTTGAATTCAATCTTGAATCTGACAAAGCTTATGTCATAAGACTAGATCAGGAGTTAAGAAAAGCAAAGATTAATGATCTCAGAGCTGCAATCTTTCAAACTGGTGAAGATACTGCAGAGCTTAAAGGTGTTAAAAGGAGAATGATTGATGAACTAAGATATGCTGAGAAATGTTTGTTGAAAAACTATCTCAGAACAACTCCTGACATCAGAGAGATCAGAAAATGAAGAAGCCAAGTTGAAGATCTACAACTGCTTAAATTATGATATTTATACAGATTAAAGTTGTTATCAGAAGTTAAAATTGGTAAAAACTTTAAGGACTGTAAGTTGTAGTTATCTAGTCTATTTCTCATGCATTTGTACTTAATGTTTTTGACATCATCAAATATCTGTTAAACTTGTATATTTTGTTAATTTACAAGTTGGGGGAGATTGTTAGATATATTTGATAATGTCATGGCTAATATGTTTTATGTTTAGCTTTCAGATCTTACGTGAACAGGATAAATCAGTACTTAACTGTTGATCAGTACTTATACTGGAAGTCAGGACTTAAGGATATCAGTACTTATATTATCAGGAGATAATCATCAGAAGATAGATATCAGAACTTAAGTGCTGAAGGACAATCAGATAAGGACAGTAGCTGATTAAAGGAAAGAAGATCGAGATAAACATAAGAAGAGATATGCATGAAGAAGGAATTCCGTGAAGAATGGAATACTTGGAAGAAAAGATATCTGATTGATATATTTTAGGAAGCAGAATTATATTCCATATCAATTAGCGATTATCTTGTAACTGTGTAGTATATAAACACAGGCATAGGGTTTACACTATAAGTGTTATCATTATCGAAGTTATTATTCTATATAACCCTAGCAGCTCTCGTGATATTTGTTCATCACTGAGAGGTAACAGTTCCATACTGTAACAGAGTTTATTGTTTCAATAAAGTTTGTTTTCTGTTACTTAAGTTCTTAAAGTTCGATTTGAGTGTACTATAAACTGTATTCACCCCCTCTACAGTGTGTGTGTGACCTAACACTTAATCTATGGGAGGAACTATTTATACATTGAAAGGTGGTAGTTCAAGTAGTATTCGGAAAATATATAAGTATATTGGAGTATCTTGTAACTTCATCTTTTAAACTTATATCTAGTAAATGATTATCTTGTGCATGTCAAAGATTTTCAGAAAAACGTTGAGACAAGGTTAGATATATGAGATCACCTTGCAACGATATTTTTATACAGTTATAAACTGGAACTCTGTGTATATTATACATGTCAGAGGATTTCAAAGATTGTGAAAAGTATATGTATATATATACTGAATATTTTGCGACTTGGTCGCGTTAAGATATCAGCTTGGTTCATTTCTTCTTGACCAAGACTTTCATGAGTACTATGAGAATGCTCATATATTGTTAATTATTATACATATTATTTCGGTGGGCTTGTTGCTCACCCTTGCTTTCTTCTTTCATCACACAACATCAGATAGACAAGATGAACAGGACCAAGCTCCCAATTCGCGAGCGGATAGGAAACGTTTCGCAGTTTCCTATAGGCGTTGATGTCGCTGTAGCTGATGTAGGAACTACCAATAGGCTAGGCTTTCAACTTTTGATGTACCAGACTTATGTATCTTTATCAATTGTAATAATGGCAAAGAAATGTAAATTTATTCAGAAACCCTTTTAAGGTGTAATGGCATATAATTTTGGAATAAAATGACTCGTGTTATTTTTGGATATTCATCTCTGAGACTATAACTTGTGGTGTGTGTGTTTATTGTGGGGTCACAGTACAAAGTAGTTTATTGTTTATTAAGATTGGGTGTTATTAAGGGAAATGGAACTCGTGACAACCCGGATCCCCGACCCCGGATTTGGGGGTGTTACAGAAATGGTATCAGAGCAAAACGTTATAAACCTTAGAGATGATGTGACGTTAAGATAATAAGTTCACTAAGATAATAAGAACTCTTGCCAAGTTCATAGTCGTACTACCTAACGTAGTACTGACAGTTAAAACCCTTATGGGAACCCTTATAAATATCGTGATAAAAGTATAGTTCGTTATCGTATATGGTAGCGGGACTCCGAACACTGAGGTTGAGGAGCAACAACGCGATGATGTTTTATTAGTTATTGGAGATCAGATTGTGGATCCGATAGAGCGTCCTAACACGGGACCGGATGATGTTCATATTGAGGATATAGCGGTTGAGGATGTTGTCCTAGAAGGGATTATCGCTGATAAGGATCCTGTGAAGGATCCTGACAAGAATGAATAAAGGACCACTGAGGAATTGATGACCATGGTTAGGGCAACTACCAGAGGTAGGATTGGCCGGTCACTACCAGAGGTTCGTTCAAGTTTGTAAAGATAGTGGCCCCTTTAACGCGGCTTACTCATAAGACTGAGAAGTTCGAAAAATGCGAGAACAACTTTTAAGAACTGAAGCAAAGATTGGTGACGGCCCCTATGATGGCATTGCCGGATGGAAAAGAAGATTTTGTGATCTGTAGTGACGCTTCGCATAAGGAATTAAGGTGCTTCTCATACAGCACATCAAGGTAATCCTGTACGCGTCAAGACAATTAAGGGAATATAAAATTTGATATCCCCACCCATGAGCTTGGGCTCGTGGCAATAGTTTTGCCCTAAAGATTTGAGGCACTACGTGTATGGAGAGAAGTGCGAGATTTACAAAAGCCATAAGTGCTCTAGTGCATTTTCACGTAGAAAGAGCTCAACATACGCCAGAGAAGGCGGTTAGAGCTAATCAAGAATATTGATTGGGAGATTCTTGATCATTCGGGGAAAGCTAATGTGGTGGCTGATGCCCTTAGTAAAAAGGAGAAACTCAAGATGATAATGTCTTTGGGAGAGTTTATGAGAGATTTTGAGAAAATGGAAATAGAAGTGAAGGTAACCGAAGCCGGTACCGAAAAGATGTTTGAGATTGCAATACAGTCCGAATTATCGGAAAAGAACATATTGTGCCAGAAAAAGTGATGAATGAAAGCAGAGAGCCAACAATTAGATAAAAGATTAATACCGAGAAAGATTATAAGGGAATAATGAGGTATTCCTATAGAATTTGGATTCCAAATGTTCAAGAGCTTAAAGATGAAATTTTAGATGAAAGCTAGTTTGAGAAATAAGATTTAGAGCAAACCCTGAACGTGATAGTCAGGGAGGTCGCCATCAAGATAGAAGGAACCCATAACATAATGGAGTGGAAAATGAGGATTTTAACGTATAAGATAACCCCAAGTATGGGAGAAGGATGAAATATTTCATACTAAGGAAACAGAAAGTCGAGTAAGGAAAGGAGACCCGAGACGGTACTCCTATACGGCAATTCATGGACCTGTCTAAAAGGAACTTAGACTATTATCCCCAACCACCACCTTGAGGAAATAATGCGGTAGGAAATTCTTTCATGACCTTTAAGTCGCTAAGCTCTCAGAGTTCCAAGGAACAGGTTTACCTAGTCGAGGCAAGAGCCTGGCTAAAGGAAATATAGGAATCATTTGAGATTCTAAATGATTGACGAATCACAAAAGACTGTTTTTATTACTTACCCTCCTAAGAGAGAGGCCACCCGCTGGTGAAAGGCCAAGGAAGGCACAGAGCAAGAGATTATAATAAACTGATTAAAGTTCAGTCAATTATTTTCGGGAAAGTAATTCCCAAGGTTATGGAGAGAGTGTAAAAGCTTTAGAGCCAGAACAAAGGTGGAAGAGTATGATGAAATATGAAGCTAAGTTGTAAAAGTTGTCAAGATTTGTTCAGATGACAAGAATCCCAGAACGATGTGATGTTTGAAGTCAATGATTAGTGGGTTCATGAAAAAATGATAAGAGAAAGGAAAATAAAAAGAAACTGAAGTGGAAAGGAATATAAAGGCAATAGAGTTTGAGGAATGATAAGGGAGTTGGGTATGAGGAAACCCTAAAGACTCGTAGCAATAAAAATAGAAAAGTATGTAATCGTCAGGATGAGGGTGATTCACCATGAGTTAAAGTTGATGATTGAAGGAATAAGAGATACATATATTTCATCCCTTGTAAGTTGGGAGGATTCAAGGAAACCTTGAGATAATTTGAAGGATAAATAATGAGACGCGGATAGACCGAGGAGACAAGGAAGTAAGAAATTAGGAAAACTGGATGAAGGAAGTGACCTTCAAGAATGTGAAGTGTAAGACCGGTGGCTTGATACCCAGAAAGGGAGACGCCAGGTAAGAAAGATGTCCCAGCATTTAGGTGACTGTTGAGATAAACAACAAAAGTAAATAAGGAATTATTAAGAAGAAGTTCACGTTGAACACGACCAATATCTTCCAGAACATCCTTGTTATCGTTACCAAATTAGGCAAGAAAAGCGGATAACCGTTGTTATCTTTTGGAGGCCATATTGATTGACCTCATTTTGAATACAGATGTTATTGTGAAATTAGGCATATACTATCGAGGTGGAAATGATTGAATAAAACACCCTTATCAGGGATATATGACTTGATTTATCCATGGAAGGATGCATGTACCTTTTTAAAGGTGGAATTAAGGATAGAACATTGGTAACTTAAAATGAATCCTAGGGGAATGCATAAAGGTTGGCATTTCACCCTTAATAGGGATAGTATGAGTTTTGACAGTATGAATTGGAAAGGATTAAGGTAATAACAACCTTTAAGAATCAGTGGAGAAATTTTTAGAAGTACATAGACAATGGTTCTAGTATTAGTAAATGGTATTTTGATATGCCCTGTATCTAGGAAATACAGGAGGAACGATTCAAGGATAACCTTAGAGGTTTTACAAGGAGAAAGGTAATATTCAAAATTCTCAAGAATAGAAATTTTGATAAAGGAAATATGAAGTAATAATAATAATGTCAGGTGGGGCACATGTTGAACCATAAGAAAGTATAGATTGACCCAATAAGGGTTGAGATTGGTGAAATCAAGAAGGACCCAAAATAAGAGACGTCCTAAGTATGATCAAGAGTCAATCGTGACAATATTAACCTCTAAAAGACCGATGCAATAACTTATGGAAAAAAAAATGGTGGTATTTTTTTTACTCATCAGATTTTAAGGAAAACATCTTCACACAAGCAGTGATTGGAAATGAGGTAGAAAATTTAGTTGGAGATCGTTCAAACGACATTGATTGTAAGGAAATTTTACTATCAGGAAAGGCCAAAGAGTGGTCGACACTTTAAGTATAAGAGAGCAATTATAGGCGCTCGTGCCAGAGGAATACACTGATAATGGTTGAAGCCGTAAAGGTTGTATTATGGGTTGGAAGATTGACATTCCTTCTGATGACTGTGCAATACCCAACTGTAATAGTAGTTTGGTGAAGGTTTAATTCGTATAATCGCCATGAGCGGGCTATCTATCTTAGAAGGTACTATCTTGAGATAAGCCAGGACCATGTTACGAAATGACTAAATGAACCTTTGAGATGCATGTCTCCCAATAAAGACATACGATTAAGAATGGTATTAACCTGCTATCGTTGCCTTCATTGAAACTCTTCTGCAATTTTATCTGCTTCATGGCATATGTACGTCAAGTTCAGGAGTGTTCTTCATGAATCATGAACGGTGATCATGTTACCTCCTTAGAAGAATTTGATACGAGATGTATGGACTCCGTATAGTTAGCTATTAAGACTTCATGGAAAATGAATGATTACAGTAGGTCAGCGGTGGACCCTAGTAGTGCAGTAATGATTCTGCGAGTAATGAGTCGATTACAACCATGAGAGTTGTATTGGAATGGATGTTGAGATTGAGTACCACTAATCGGGTCGTGGTGGTGTATAAGTTATCATTGATAGACTAATTAAGTAGATTATCTACCTATTGAATACTTATTCCTTCTTATCAATAGAGAGTCGTATTACTATACGAAGAAGGTTGCGGTGCAAGCATAGAATTCTAGTAATGATGATGTATAAAATGAGATTCCAGATTCGATTTTCGATGTCGAGGGAGTTTCAAAGGTGATTGAGTATAAGCTCGAGGAAGAGCATGGGTCCATAGAATGATGGACGGAATAGCAAAAATATTTAAGCATGTAAAATGCGATGCGATAATACTTGATGTTGATATATATATACTTATGTTTTGTTCTCCTCTGACAAACCTCTATAGTTCAGAGGTAGTTTCCAAGCCAGATATTTTATGGCACTATATTTTTTCATATATATAATTCTCTTCAATTCGTTCTTTTCTCTTCTTTTCATTTCATATAAACTGAGAAGAACAACCCTTCCAGAAGGGGAGCTATTGACGAATCACTATCTATCTGTGTGATAGAAGCCTAGTAGGATACCACATGTTGTTTAAATTGCTTGTCAAGTACTAAAGGCTGGCCACCTTCTATACTAACTATGCAATAGAACAAGTGTTCATGATCATAGTGATCTCTCAACAAATTCCTTTACTTCTATATGATGGATCAAGCTTTCGAAGATAGAAGCAGCTAGAAAGGAGTAGTATCAGTGTGGTGGTATTCTGATTCTAACACGTTCGTGATACTAAGGTTGACGTGGTTATTAAAAGGTTATAGAACGCTAACGAGCAAAAGTGTAACCAGTATAGTATTATGTACGAAAGATAGTAACGACTACGAACTGGAAAAGAATGGGTAGTGAGAAGAAAAGGCTATAATGCTAGAAGCTAAGATGAGAGCCGGTGCAATAGACTTGAAAGAATTTGGAATGATCACTTAACGCAGATTAAGTTATCTCACGATAATCGATCATATGTCAGTATCGAGGTATCGCCTTATAAGATCCTTGAGGGAAGACAATGTCGATCTCCCTTATGTTAGGATGAAGTTGTAGAGCGCAAGATGCTCGGACCCGCAGTAGTCTAAAGGACCAGGGATATAATAGATCTAATCAGAGGACGGCTGGTAGTAACCCAAGATGGACATAAGAGGTATGCTGATTTGACACGAAAGGACAAGGAATAGGAAATAGGGGACCTAGTAATGTTAAAGGTATCCCTTGGAAAGGATGGATGAGGTTCGGAAAGGAAGGAAAGCTAAGCCCACGAATTGTTGGACCCTTTGAGGTATTAAGACATATTGGGAAGTTAGCATATGAGCTAGCCCTACCCCCGAACATGTAGCAAGTTCATAACGCGTTCCACGTATCAATGTTAAGGAAGTGTAATTCGGATGCCAGATAAATAGGGGCATATGAGCGCATAGACATGCAACCCGACGTAACCTATTTGGAGCAACCAGGAATGGTTATAGATTAAAAGGAACAAGTGCTTAGGAGAAGGGTTATCAAACTAGGCAGAGTTTGGTGGTAGGACCACAATGTGGGAAAATTTACTCGAGAGTTAGAAAGTGCAATGCTAAGAGAGTATCCCTATTCATTTTCTATCTGATTCCGGGACGGAATCCTTTTAAGGGGGGAGACTGTAATAACCCCAATTTTTGGAATTTTTTTGAAACCCTTATGAATAGTGATTTTGCTGATTATGCTGAATAAGAAAACTTTTCATACCACACTATGTAGGGGTTCTTCTATTGTTATTCTGAGATCTTATTAGTACTTTATATGGGATATAAGTGTATGTAAAGATCGTCAGAATCCAAATTCGAACACTTTGATTTTTACCGAAAATCCACCAGATACCGAAAGAATTGAGTATAAGGTAACAGGATAAAAGGGATTTAAATTCAAGGATTATAAGAGACGATCATAAAAGGAATATAATGTATTGAGAAGGGTTAAGGAAACCAAAGTAATAAGATCCTGGGTATGATCCCTCAAACGATAAACGAAAATGAAAGTTAAGCGAACCGTATAACAGATCAGCGGTCATTAGCCAAGTAATTAGAAGCTAATCAAAGAGGTTAGTAACGATAATGTCATCAAACCAATAAGGGGAGGACAAGTGGGGGAGGATGACATAACAATATAAGCATGACAAAGAAAGGTGTGTTGTTGGTTGATTAAGAACCACACAAAAGTTACCATGGTAAAAAGTAATAAATCAAAACAAAAACACCAAAAACAACCAACCAACCATTCATTTCACCAAAAACACAACTTGACTTCTTTTTCTCCGTTGAAGCTCTCGGCCTCTTTCTTAAGAAAAGGGAAGTCCAAGCTCCTCCACTTGCTAATTTACAAGGTAATTATCCTAGCTTCTCCTAGTTAAGTTACATACTTCCTAGGAATCTTAGCTTCAAAATCCTTTCCTAGCATTTCCTATAAATCATTCAACAAGATGGTGAATAGTACTTTCTTGAAATTAATTTTTGTGTTATTAATTTCTTTGAAAGATCAAGCTTGTAGGAGGTTAGATTAAGGCTTCCATGGGCATTCCAAGGATCTTTCATGGATTACAAGCTTCAAGGAAGGTATAACTCTTCATGATCTTAGTCTTAAGTATTGTTGTTTAGATTTCCTAATGTTTAGATTATGGGTTAGTGTAATGGGTGTGTAATCATGTTTAAAGCTTGTTATGAGTAGTTTAGTTGATGAGAGGCATGATTATTGTGTGTTTAGAGATTGGTTGGTTTTGTGATGTTTTTGGAGTTGGAAATCTTGGTTATTAGTTAATGACCTTAAGTAAACTCTTAGTTCATGATTGAGAAATAAGTATGAATTGGTAATATTGAGTTGTTGGGGCTATTGTAGTATGGTATAGATGGATTTTGGTTGTATGAATGAATTGTGGTTGATTGGTGGTTGGTTTGGAGTAGAATAAAAAATTGGTAATCGCGTAAACATAGCCGTCGTAATATCCGATTTACTTTAGACTGTTTTTGTTCATAACATCAGGACCCGAGAACTCACTGTAAGGTTTTGACCATTGCCATGATTAGATAGTTCATGTTACGAGCTTCATTTTGATATGTGGTTCGTTTGAATCCGATGTACGGTTTAGGAGAAACGACCGTTTTAAGTAACGGCATTTCGCGACCGAACCATTACCCCTCGCCTTACTTTGAAACCTTGGTTAAGGACTTTAAATGACTAATTGGGGTATGAAACAATTATGTTAAGTGGATTAGGAAGTTGATAAGGTACTCACGAAAGAATCTCCTTAAAACTCTTAATGGTTAATTTATTAAAAATAGTGGAGCCGAGGGTACTCGAACGACTTAGGGGATTCGTTAAGCGTATGAGTGACCATAAGCGAACGTTAGGGTTCAATTGGTTAAAGTGTAGTTTCTTAAGCGGTCGGGGTTTAGTTCCATCTTATGTTGTTGTTCATAGGTTATCGGACCCACTCTAAGCTTAAGTCTATCCGGGAGCACTCAGGCAAGTTTTCTACCCGTTATACTGTTGTTGTGATGTATACATTTGTATATGCATTATCTTGTGATAGATGCATGATGGTTAATTAGCAAATTCTTGCGATATATTGTAGCATGTGATATGGTATATATGCATGCCTGTTTCGTATTCTTTATACATATATCTGTTGATTCAGTTGATAATACATATGCTAGAGATAAGCGGTTATTTGCATATACCCTTAGTATACGGGACCCAAAGGAGAACATTTTTCTAAAACCGGGAGTCGATGCTCCCGAGTATAATATATATATATATTTATATATATATATAGAATAGTTTTTAAAACTATGAATCAAATAAGGTTTATTCGATAACTTTATTTTATTAATGAATATTATTTTGAATATTAATTTGAGGGCTTATGACCCCGTTTATTTTATTATTGAATATTATTTTGAATATTCATTCGAGGGCTTATGACCCCGTTTATTTTATTATTGAATATTATTTTGAATATTCATTCGAGGGCTTATGACTCCGTTTATTTTATTAATGAATATTATTTTGAATATTCATTCGAGGACTTATGACTCCGATTAATTGCTAATTATTATTCTTTATTTTATTAAGGAATAATGTGTCGATAATCAAACTCACTTTTGATTATTCAAATAAAGATAGTACTTTCGTATAAGTATATCTTTGGTTATTTAATATTCTTTGCAAGGATTAGTTTTAAAACTTCTACTTTAATTATTTTTTTAAAGATTATTCTTTATGAGAATATTATTTAAATAATAATATTCAGATATTTTCTAATATATTGGGACTGATTTATTTTATTAAATCAGCATCACCCCAAACATTCTTAAAAATGTTTTCGAGTCTTCAAAATAATTTTTAAAGGTTAGGGCGGATCCCAAAAAAACTCATATTTATATTTAAGATCCTCCTTTCAAAGGGGATTTAAATACTCGCTCAAAACCTGAGGGATCCGGCTCTGTGGTGTGTTTATATTCGCAACAAGGTTGCTGTTTTGATAAAAGAGTTTTTGATTACTTACCCAACACTCGGGAAGTAAAATTCTTGGAACAAGTTAATCCATTAACAGGCATCGCCTGGGAAATATTGGTGAGTTTTCCTTTCCAACTAGGTACGACTTCTTGGTGGAGCCGTATCAACAAGTTTCTACTTGGGGAAAGGGTGGAGGAGCTTTACGTTTCAGAGTCATGGATTTTATCTGAACTAGGAGTGGCGTAAGTGGTCGAGTGGCGCCGGCCCAGCCTTATTATATTGGCCTAAATGGCCTGGAAGTTCCGCTAAGAAGGTACATTCCTTAGGAGTCCAGTGTTCGGTTGACAAGTAAATCCGACAGGTTCTCCTCTGCATGTAGAAAATGGTGGGGTTGCACTACTACGACTGATCATCGTACGTGGTCTTCCTGGCACGGCAAACTCCCGTAATGAGTTCATCATCCAATTGGATATTTCTGCAACACTACCCAGAGCACTTCGATAGAAAGGCTACGGTTGGGCGATTGTTGAGTGTTGGCAGGGTCGAGTTTTCAAAATGATGTTTGCATCAAATGAAGTATCACGTAACTTCATTTTATTTTGATGATATTTTAAAGATTGATTCTATACAAGTTTTGTCTTGTAGCTTAATCTATGGGAGGAACTATTTATACATTGAACGGTGGTAGTTCAAGTAGTATTCGGAAAATATACAAGTATATTGGAGTATCTTGTAACTTCATCTTTTAAACTTATATCTAGTAAATGATTATCTTGTGCATGTCAAAGATTTTCAGAAAAACGTTGAGACAAGGTTAGATATATGAGATCACCTTGCAACGATATTTTTATACAGTTATAAACTGGAACTCTGTGTATATTATACATGTCAGAGGATTTCAAAGATTGTGAAAAGTATATGTATATATATACTGAATATTTTGTGACTTGGTCGCGTTAAGATATCGGCTTGGTTCATTTCTTCTTGACCAAGACTTTCATGAGTACTATGAGAATGCTCATATATTGTTAATTATTATACATATTATTTCGGTGGGCTTGTTGCTCACCCTTGCTTTCTTCTTTCATCACACAACATCAGATAGACAAGATGAACAGGACCAAGCTCCCAATTCGCGAGCGGATAGGAAATATTCCGCAGTTTCCTATAGGTGTTGATGTCGCAGTAGCTGAGGTAGGAACTACCAATAGGCTAGGCTTTCAACTTTTGATGTACCAGACTTATGTATCTTTATCAATTGTAATAATGGCAAAGAAATGTAAATTTATTCAGAAACCCTTTTAAGGTGTAATGGCATATAATTTTGGAATAAAATAACTCGTGTTATTTTTGGATATTCATCTCTGAGACTATAACTTGTGGTGTGTGTGTTTATTGTGGGGTCACAGTACAGAGTAGTTGATTGTTTATTAAGATTGGGTGTTATTAAGGGAAATGGAACTCGTGACAACCCGGATCCCCGACCCCAGATTTGGGGGTGTTACAGGATCCAAGCAAGTCTGGGTCCTTAAAACTAACCATTAGTGGTCTTTGTGATTGCAGGGCAACAGAAAAAACATCCTAGTGCTGGACAGTGGATGTTCAGGACATATGACTGGAAATAAAGCCCTGATATCAGACTTTATGGAGAAAGATGGCCCAGGAGTTTCTTATGGAGATGGCAACATGGGAAAAACTCTGGAATATGGCAATAGCAATCTTGGGAATGTCATCATTGAATCAGTAGCTCTTGTCTCAGGACTTAAACACAATCTGCTAAGTGTGAGTCAAATCTGTGACAGAGGTTATCATGTGGATTACTTTGAAGAATACTGTGAAGTTGTAAGTAATTATATAGGCAAAGTGGTTCTGAAAGGTTACAGGCATGGTAACATTTATGAAGCCAGACTTTCAACAAGTTTTGATGGTTCTGCAATCTGTCTGTTGAGTAGAGCATCAATTGAAGAAAGCTGGAATTGGCACAAAAGACTCTCTCATTTAAATTTCAACAACATAAATGAGCTTGTAAAGAAAGATCTTGTGAGAGGACTGCCAAAATTAGTATTTGCTCCTGATGGCCATTATGATTCTTGTCAAAAGGCAAAACAAAGAAAATCTTCATTCAAGAGCAAAACTGAATCTTCAATTCTTGAACCTTATCACCTACTGCATGTTGATCTATTTGGTTCAGTCAATGTCAAGTGTATTGCAAAGAAGAAATATGCTATGGTTATAGTGGACGAGTTCACAAGGTACACTTGGGTGTATTTCTTGCACAAGAAGAATGAAACTGCATCTACTCTAACTGATCATGTCAGACAGCTGGATAAGTTGGTCAAAGATTCTGTTAAAATTATAAGAAGTGATAATGGCACTGAATTCAAGAATTCAATCATGGAAGAGTTCTGCAAAGAGCATGGAATCAAACAGGAATTTTCTGCACCTGGAACTCCACAGCAAAATGGAGTTGTAGAAAGAAAGAACAGGACTCTCATTGAAGCTACAAGAACTATGCTTGATGAAGCAAAGCTACCAACCTTCTTTTGGGCTGAAGCTGTGTAGACTGCTTTTTTTACATAGAATGCTACACTCATAAACAAGGATGGAAAAACACCATATGAGATGGTGAAGAAAAAGAAGCCAAATCTGAAATACTTTCATGTATTTGGATGTAAGTGTTTTGTTCTTAAGACTCATCCTAAACAGCTGTCAAAATTTATTCTAAAAGTTGATGAAGGAATTTTTGTTGGATATCCACTTTCCACAAAATCCTTCAGTATTTACAATTTAAGAACAAGGGTTGTCATGGAATCTATCAATGTATCTTTTGATGATAAGAAGATTACTGGACTTGAAGATTTCAATGATGATGATTAGCTGAGATTTGAAAATGAGGATTTAAATTCTGATTCTGTAAATTCTGGTGACTTAAACTCTGATCCTGTAAGTTCTGACGGGTTAAGTTCATTGAAACTGTGGTAACAACTCCAAAAGAAAATGCACCTGTCCAGGGGGAGCAAGCTGAAGATCCTACCAGAACTCAAGACTCTCAAGAAGCATTAGAACCTGTCACTGGCTTTTCAAGTTCTGATTCATCAAGTTCTGATTAGCCAAATTCTAAAAAATCTGATACTTCAAGTCCTGAAGGATCCAACTCAAATTCTGAAGTTTCAGAGAGCATAACTACAGGGGGAGCATCAGAAAATGCTGATGGAGATAACATGGATCATTGGGGAGGATCCAGTTCTAGAAATTAGCTTTTATCTGCAAGGAAGTGGACCAAATCACATACACCTGACTTAATAGTTGGAGATCCTGAAGCAGGTGTCAGAACTAGAACTGCAACATCAAATGAATGTCTCTATCATTCTTTTCTATGTCATACTGAAGCAAAGAAAGTGGAAGAAGCTCTTCAAGATGCTGATTGGGTGCAAGCAATACAGGAAGAGTTAATGAATTTGAAAGAAATAAAGTCTGGACCCTAATGCCAAGACCAAAGAATAGATCCATTGTTGGCACAAAATGGGTGTTCAGAAATAAAACTGACAGTGATGGCATAATTACAAGGAACAAAGCAAGGTTGGTTGTTAAAGGCTACTCTCAACAGGAGGGTATTGATTATGATGAAACATTTGCACCAGTTGCTAGATTGGAAGCCATAAGAATCTTTTTGGCTTATGCTGCTCATAAAAAGTTTAAAGTCTTTCAAATGGATGTGAAAAGTGCTTTTCTCAATTGAGAATTGGAAGAAGTGGTGTATGTTGAACAACCTCTAGGCTTTGTAGATTCAAAATTTCCAAATCATGTCTACAGGCTTGACAAAGCACTTTATGGCCTTAAGCAAGCTCTGAGAGCATGGTATGAGACTTTAGCTCAATTCCTTCCGGAAAGTGGATTTCACAAAGGCACAATTGATAAAACACTGTTCTACCTCAACCATGGAAAGGACTTAGTTTTGGTACAGATATATGTTGATGATATCATATATGGTTCTACAAATGCCAAACTCTGTGAAAGGTTTGCAAAGCTAATGCAGTCAAGATATCAAATGAGTATGATGGGAGAACTTAGTTACTTTCTAGGACTTCAATTTAAGCAAAATGAAGAAGGTACTTTTATCTGTCAATCCAAATACACCAGAAATTTACTCAAGAAATTTGGAATGCAAGACAGTTCAACTACATCCACTCCCATGGCCACTGCAACAAAGTTATATAAAGATACTGGTTCATCAGTAGATATTACTAATTACAGAGGTATGATTGGCTCATTACTCTATTTAACTGCAAGTAGACCTGATATCATGTATGCTACCTGTCTTTGTGCAAGATTTCAGGCTGATCCAAGAGAACCTCATCTAATAGCTGTGAAAAGAATTTTCAAGTACCTCAAGGGTACAGCTGAACTAGGATTCTGGTATCCTAGAGAATCAGACTTAAAGCTAATAGGTTACTCAGAAGCAGATTTTGTAGGATGCAAAATAGACAGGAAAAGCACTAGTGGAAGCTACCAATTTCTTGGAGGCATATTGGTTTCTTGGTTTAGCAAGAAACAAAAATCAATTTCCACATCAACTATAGAAGCAGAATATATTGTTGCAGGAAGCTGTTGTGCACAGATTCTTTGGATGAAGAATCAGTTACTGGATTATGGGTTAGAATTTTCTAAAATACCTATTTACTGTGATAATCAAAGTGCTATTTCTATGACAAGTAATCCAGTTCAACACTCAATGACAAAGCATATCAGCATTAGGTACCATTTCATAAGGGAACATGTGATGGAAGGTACAGTGGAATTGCATTTTGTTCCAACAGATCAACAACTAGCAGATATCTTCATAAAACCACTATGTGAAGCTACTTTTACAAGACTGGTAAATGAACTTGGAATGGTTTCAGGTTCTTTCTCTAAATCTGCTTAGTTTTTGTTCTCATGCATCAGACTTTATGATCAGTATTTATAGATTGTCTTATCTTCATGTAATCTGTGCATAAATTGCAATACGTTAAATGCTGATTGTTATCTGATGTGGATCTATATACTCTAATAGTGATTTGAATGTTCTTTGACTATTCAATCCAATGAGGATTATTGTGCTAGATGCTGACCCTAGTAGTCTTTAACATACTAGAAATCCCATGTCTGGATTAGTTGTTTATGTGGAAATTAATTAACACAAGCAATTCTGATTTTAAGCTTAGTCAAATTACCTTTGTGTATCTTATTATTAAGTCACACACTAGATTCTTGCTTCTTATCTGTCAAATTATGATGTGAGTAAATCTTAAGGATAAACTAAATGCTGATAAGCCTCACTTATGTAATAACCCCCAAAATTTTCAACTTTTTGTAACCCTTATGAATAGTGTTTTAGCTGAATGAGAAAACTTTTCATGCCACACTATGTAGGGGTTCTATTATGGATATTCCGAGATTTTATTAGTACTCTATATGGTATATGAGTGTATGTAAAGATCGTCAGAATCCAGTTCCGAACACTTTGGTTTTTCCCGGAAATACACTAGATACGGAGAGAATTGAGTATAAGGTAACAGGATAAAAATGATTTAAATTAAAGGATTATAATAGAGGATCATAAAAAGGAATATAATATATTGAGAAAGGTTAAGGGAACCTAAGTAATAAGATCCCGGGTATGATCCTTCAAACGATAAACGAAAACGAAAGTTAAGCGAACCGTATAACAGATCAGCGGTCATTAGGCAAACAATTAGGAAGTTAATCAAAGGGATTAGAGAGAGTGATGTCACCCAACCAATGAGAAAAGGACAAGGAGGGAAAGATGACATCACAACATGACATAGGCATGACATGGGAAGGAAGGAGATGTGGTGGATTATTAACCACACAAAATCAAGGGCAAATAAGTAATTTACTAAAACAAAAACAAAACCAAATCAACCAAGCCAAATAATTCATTCTTCATCCAAAACAAAAAGAAACCAAGGCATTATTTTCTTCATTTGCTCTCGGCTTTTTACTATTTCAAAGGCAAGAAAATTCAAAATCCAAGATCAAAACTTCCTAAATTGGTGAGTTAATTTCCTAATCATCCTTATGCATAGTTAGGGCTATATCATGAGTTTAAGCCATCAATTCTTTCTCAATCTTCTTCATTAAATCAATGAAGAAGACAATGAATAGTGTTTTCAAGGTTTTTAACTTGAATTTTTCTTGTTTTCCTTTAAGATCCAAGCATTCCTAAGACTTCTCAAAGCTTCTTAAGGCTTCCTAGCTACTCCCACCACTTCAAGGAAGGTATATCATCTCCAAACCCTAGCTTTAATTTGTATATTAGGTTGAATATGGTTGTGAGGGTAAAGAGTAGCTGAAACTTGTTTGTTTAAGAGTTTGGGTTGGAATGGTGGTGGTTGATTTGTTGAAATCTTAAGAGTTGGTTAAAGAATGTAGTATAATTTAAATTCAAGTTTTGGGATTAAGTAAATTGTTTATAATGAGTTGATTTGGGGCTGTTGTAATTTAGTTTAGATGGAGGTTTGATTGGGTTGTGAATTAGAGTTGAAATTGTGGTTGTTTGAATTGGTTTAAATTTGGGAAATCGCGTAAACATAGCCGTCGTAACGTCCGATTTTCTTTAGACTGTTTTTGTGCATAACATTAGGACCCGAGAAACCCCTGCTACATTATGACCATTGCCATGTCTAGATAGCTCGTGTTACGAGCTTCGTTTTGATATGTAGTTCGTTCGATTCCGATGCACGGTTTAGGAGAAACGACCGTTTCAAGTAACGGCGTTTCGCGAACGAAACATTTCCCCTCGCCTTACTTTGAAACCTTGGTTAAGGACCTTAAATGACTAATTGGGGTAAGAAACATTTATGGTAAGTGTGTTAGGCAGTTGGTAAGACACTCGCGAAGGAATCGCCTTAAAACTCGTAAAGGTTAAATTATTAAAAATGGTGGAGCCGAGGATACTCGAGTGACTTAAGAGAATCAATAAGCGCAAAATAAGCGTTAGAGTCTAAGTTAGTTAAAGTATAGATTTACAAGTGACTTTGGTTTAATTCCAACTTACTTGTTGTTTATAGGTTACCAGACTCGTCCCGAGCCTTTTATCACCCCAAGTCGCTCAGGCAAGTTTTCTACCCGTTATACTGTTGTTGTGATGTATATGTGTATATGCATGATCCTGCGATAAATGCATATTTGTTATTAGCAAATTCTTGCGATATATTGGAGCATGTGATATGGTATATATGCATGCCTGTTTCATATTCTTGGATTACATATCTGTTGAGTAAAATGCTTACAGTTGCATAATACCTATGCTAGAGATAAGGGGTATTTGCATATACCCTTAGTATAGGGACCCAAAGGTGAAAACATTTTCTAAAACCGGGAGTCGAGGATCCCGAGTAGATTATATATATATATATTTATATATATATATGGTTATAGTTTTCAAAACTATTAATCGAATAAGGTTTACTCGATAACTTTATTTTATTATTGAATATTATTTCGAATATTCATTTGGGGATGTATGACTCCTTTATTTTATTATTGAATATTATTTCGAATATTCATTTGGGGATGTATGACTCCTTTATTTTATTATTGAATATTATTTCGAATATTCATTCGAGGGCTTATGACTCAGTTTATATTAATTAATGATTATTAATTGGATAGTCATTTGAGGATGTATTGACTCCTTTATTTTATTTAATGGGTATTATTTATAATATTCATTCGAGGTATTATGACTCCGCTTATTATTTAATAATATTCCTTATTTTATTAAAGAATAATGCTTCGATAATCAAACTTATTTTCGATTATTCAAATAAAGATATTACTTTCGTATAAGTATATCTTTGATTGTTTACTACTCATTTCAAGTATAAGTCTTACAACTTCTACTTCAATTATTTGTATAAGGATTATTCTTTGTGGGAATATTATTTAAATAATAATATTCAGACATTCTCTAAATATATTGGGACTGATTTACTTCATTAAATCAGCATTACTCCAAACACTCTTTAAAGTGTTTTCGAGTCTTCAAAATGATTTTTAAAAGTTAGAGCGGATCCCAAAACTCATTTTTATATTTAAGATCTTCCTTTTAAAAAGGGGATTTAAATACTCGCTCAAAACCTGAGGGATCCGGCTCTATGGTGTATTTTATATTCGCAACAAGGTTGCAGTTTTGGTAAATGAATTGATTACTTACCCAACGTTCGGGAAGTAAGTCCATCCATTGAGTCGGCATAAGCAACATGGGCTCAGTGGGCGTCCATGATAGTGTAAGTGGCTCAGTGGGAGTCCATCAAATGCATAAGTGGCTGAGTGGCAGTCCAGCATAAGGTCCTATTGCGACCAGGGTGATGACCAGTGGGGAATTCGTCCATCTACTAGTAGAAAAGGTTACTTATTGGTATCTTTGCCTGATCAGCGAGATATCTGGTTTATGCAAAAATTCTTTTCCTTTCCAAAATTCATTGGATGTTCCAAACTCTGTTCATACTTTACATGACAGAGGTTTTCAGGAAATGTATAAAGAAGATGTATATGTGGATATATATATATATATCAGAACTTAATGAAGTATATCATAACTTCATTTCCTTTAATAATATTTCAAAGATTTAATCTATTCAAATCTTGTCTTGTAGTCTCATCTATGTGATGAACTGTTGAAAGCTCAATATACTTTGAACAGTGGTAGTTCAAGTAGCTTTATAAATGATATAAGTATAGTGAAGTATTTGGTAACTTCATCCCTTGTTTTTACTTATATCTAGTAAGTAATTATCTTACACATGATAAAAGATTCTAGTAAGTATCCATTTAGATACTTATATTATTGTTATCACTATATATTATCTTGCGAGCTGTAAGGCTCACTCTTGCTTTATTTCTTCATCACACAACAACAGTTAGGAAAGATGGCCAGACTCCAGCAGACCCAGCGCAAGCGCGTGGGAAGCGTCCCGCGTCTTCCCGATGATGTTGTGGCTGCTATAGCTGCAGAGGTAGATCTATTGGTAGATCATGCATTCTATTTTTGAGAATCAAATTATGTATAATTATAACTTGTGACCGATAATGGCAATTAACTGTAAATTTATCAAGTAATCATTTTGGGTTGTAATAACTTTTAAATTGTGGATTCAAAGACTTGTACTTATTTCAATTTCATCTCTGAGACTATAACGGGTTGTGGTGTGTGTTAGTGTGGGGTCACAGCATAAGGTTATTTATTATTGATTAAGTGAAGTGATATTGTGGAAAGAAAGACCGTGACGACCCGGATCCCCGACCCCGGATCTGGGGGTGTTACAACTTATCTGAAGAAAAGAAAAGAAAAGAAAACTAAAGTCAGGTACTCCTTTGAGATCTAGAGTAAATATGTGGAAGGGAAGACCCAAGTGCATTGCTGGTATTAAGTTATATACATTAGAAAAGCAAATAAATTTTTCTTGGTTACTTTTCAGATTCTCTGAATACTGGAGAAATACTCTGATAATAGCATAAATTCTGATAGCAGTTGTTACTCATTTACACTGAGAAGTCACTGTGATAGAGAATTCTAAAAGATGCATAAAATGAGCACAAATAGTTGAGGTGGACTTTTGCATAAATTCATTCTACAGTAGACTTCATTACTAGTGACAGATTTGTTAGGTCTCACACACTGTAGAAGGGGGTTGAATACAGTATTTATCACAATCAAATCAAATATAAGAACACAGAAAATAGATTTTATTTAACACAATAAACTCTGTTACAATATGGAACTGTCCTCTCTCAGTGATGAACAACTTATCACGAGAGCTGTTAGGGTTACAATGAATAACAACTTTGATAATGATAACACATATAGTGTAAACCCTATGTCTGTGTTTATATACTACACAGTTACAAGAAAAATTCTAATTGATATGGAATATAATTCTGCTTCCTAAAATATATCAACCAGTTATCTTTTCTTCCAAGTATTCTATTCTTCATAGAATTCCTTCTTCATGCATATCTCTTCTTGCGTTTGTCTTGATCTTCTTTCCTTTCAATCAGCTGCCTTCCTTATCTCAAAGTCTCCTTAAGTCCTGATATTAGCTCCTGATAAATATCTCCTGATAACTTAAGTTCTGACAACTTAAGTTCTGACTTCAGTATAAGTACTGATTTCCAGTTAAGTACTGATTTGTCCTGTTAAGTAAGATCTGAAAACTAAACACAAATCATATTAGTCATGACATTATCAAATATATCTAATAATCGCCCCCAACTTATAAATTAGCATAATATACAAGTTTAACATATATTTGATGATGTTAAAAACATTAAGTACAAACGCATGAAAATTTGACTAGATAACTATAACTTACAGTCCTTGTAGCTTTACCATCCTCAAGGTCTGATAACAGCTTCAGTCTGTATACATATCAGAATTTAAGCAGTTGTAGATCTTTGACTTGGCTTCAATTAATGATCTCTTTGATATCAAGAGTTGTTCTGAGATAGTTCTTTAACAAATATCTCTCAGCATATTCAAGTTCATTAACCATCCTCCTTTTAACATTCTTCAATTTAACTGTATTTTCACCAATTTGAAAGATAGCAGCCCTGAGATCATTTATTCTAGCTTTCCTTATATCCTGATCTAGTCTGATTAAATATTCCTTGTCAGACTCAAGATTGAATTCCACATCCTTATAACCCAAAAAAGTAGTTGTAATCTTAGCAGAGTTAGGCTTCATATCGACAATATCACCTTTGTGATCTTTGTACTTGGGACAGTATGTGCTGTCAGACTTTACAGAGTAAAGCTTCTTCTGTCTTTGAATTTGAGTCTTCAAATAATTTGCAGCACCATCTGTTAATCTGTTCTTCACTTGAAGTAAGAATAGAACATGTTCCAGTTCCTCAAAATACTTCAGTGGTATAGCATTCTGCCTAATATGGTATACCCTTCCATCTGTCATAAAATATAACAAGATGTGTTCTTTCAAAAATGTATGGTAAACCATCTGTACAGATTCAAGCTGATTCAATCTTTCAGGAGTAGCTCCAACACCTGGTTCACTTAAAGAAGTTGAATCACTAGTTTTGTTCTGTATTCTTCTTTCATCAGCACTACCCAATCCAGATTTATCTCTGGATTCTTTTCCTGTAACAACTCTTGCTTCAAAACCACTTGTTGCGGTCTTCAAAGATTGAGTCTGTTTAGCTTTGGTGAATCCTGGTAGGAATAACTTTGAAGGTTTAACATGAGCAATGTCAGAGGTTTCCTTTTCCTTATCTTCTGATATCAAGCCAACTTAAGCTAAGTTAGAGGTTGATTGCTTCACTGTCATATCAGAACTTACTATATCTTGACTCTGAACAACATGAGCCATGTCAGAGGTTGTTTGAGAAATCTTCCTTTTTATCAGAGTAAGACTAGCATCTTCATCAGATATTTCTTCATCCATGAATGGCACATAAACCTTTACAGGTTCATTAACTTTTTCTTTGCCCTTGGACCTTGGATCTATCTCCACTTGTGATTTGGCTTTAGTTGCCACATGATTTATCCTTTCTTTTATCACAATGCCTTTAGCCTTAGGAAGTTTCTTTTCAACAACGGAAGCTGTAGATTTGGAGTTGACTTTTTCTAACTTAAGTCTAGCTTCTTCTTTCTTTAGACTCTCAAAGTCCATTCCTGGATTTTCTTTCAGAAATAACTGTCTTGAAATTTCCTCATCAAGTTCCAGATGTTCATCAGAACTTATCCTTTTACCAGTATCAGAACTTATTCTTCTCCCAGTATCAGAACTTGTTCTTTGACTTGTAGTTCCAGCTTTGCTTGATGAAAAACATTTACCTTGACCATGACCTCCATCCATTCCAGAGTTTCCCTGGTCATCTTTTTCATCATCCTTTCCCTTCAGTGTCTTAACAGTTTTGCATTTGGACTTAATTACTTTCTCCCCCTTTTTGGCATCAGCAGGTAAAAGAAGAGAGACAAGCAAATCCACTGAGGATTGGATCTCATTGAGTTGATTTTGATGAGAAGCTTGATTCTTCAAAATTTCATCAATCGGAGCCTGTTGCTTCTCCTGAGTTTTCTCAATGTACTCAATTCTGTCAAAGGTAGGTTTGAAAAACCTTTTCTTGTCCAGCTTGACAAGCATATCTTGCTGATTTATGGATTCTTGAATCTTGTCTACCTTGGCCTGAGTTACAGATTGTTGACCTTGAAGGTGCCTTGTACTTGGTGCAATAACTCTGAGTTGTGTCTTGAAATCATCATTTACTAGCATCTCATCAGCTTTGGTCAAGTGCTCAGCAAGTATGGTTGAAGAAGGAGCAAAATCAACTTTGTTCCATTCCTTAGTCCACTCCCTTCCTCTAGGAGTTTCACTCCAAGGTACTGGTGCCTCTTCTCTAACAAACTTTTTGATTAATTCAGCTTTGTTTGGAGCTTGTTGAGGTGCATGTCCTGATGGACCAGCTACATCAGCATCTATATTGGCAGCAGCTTTACCAGTAAGTTCAGCATTAGCATCATCAGAACTTATAGAATCAGCATCATCAGCTTCCTCTGATAAAAGAATAGTATGAGAGGCTATTGAGGCTTCAACATCATCCTCTAACTGCTGATCTCCAACTAAGTTCTGATCAACAGCCAAACCTTGATGCCCACCTAAAATTTGATTTTCATCATCCAGATTGAGAATTGGTGTAGTAGGAATATCTTCATTAAAATCAGCATCTAGAATTGGTGTTGTTGGTGGAGTGATTTGAGTTGGTGGAGCTTCTAAGTACAAAACCTCAGGCACAATCAAGTTATGAATATCAATCTCAGCACTTGTACCTGGGTCATCAATATGTACTTGTTCAATTATAGGTGACATAAGAGGAGTAGGCACTCTGTCTTGAGCAGTTTCTGGTTGTACTGAAGGAAGTAATTCAGTAACAATTGGTTCTGTTGGGATCAGAGATTCCTGACCCCCTTCCTTAGTTGCTTCCTCATTATCTGATTCTGACTCAATTGTGTCTCTGTGAGCTCTTTGCTTTTTCTTTTTTTAAGGGTGGAGACACTGTAAGAGCTTTATCATCAGGATTTAGCTTTCTAAGCCTTTTGAGAGGCCTAGAACTCCTAGTTACACTATCTTTCTGAGAAGAGATTATGAAGCTGTGTGCTTTTATGGTGAAAGGAATCACAAGGATTGCATACAGGAAATTCAGAAAGGGAAAGAAATTTTCCAGGAAAGGTGCAAGTTCTGATAAGAAGGGTTTCAGAAAATCTGAAGGCAAAGGAGGAAAGTCTGACAGAGGAGATTACTCAAATGTCAAGGGCTACAACCGTGGTGAGAAAGGCCACATATCTCCTGATTGCAAGAAAGTGGAGAGTGACAAAGGCAAGGCTCTTGTCACAAAGAAGAAAAGCTGGACAGACACTTCAGATTCTGAAAGTGAGGTGAACTATGTCTTGATGGCAAATGCTGATAGCAGTTCTGATAATGTTGAGTTAAAGGTACCCAAACAACTTATGCCTTTCATACTGATGATATCACTGAGTTGAGAAGATATCTTAAAACCATGTTAATTAGTTATAGAGATCAAATTTTAACATGTAAAAGATTAACTTCTGAAAATCTTGCTTATAAAAAGAGGAATGATTATTTAGAAAAAGAGTTAGTCATGTTCCATCAAACTCAGAAAGATAGAGATGATGTCTTTTATGTTAGGGATGAAGTACTTAAAATAAATGAATCTCTAAAAACTGAGTTAGAAAAGGAAAGAGAGATTATCAGGACTTGGACTAACTCTGGCAGAACAACTCAGAATTTGTTAAGTAGTGGAAACTGGAAAGAAGGCTTAGGTTATGGAGATGATAAGAATGATAAGGGAACTGTAGAAATTGAGCCTATAGTTGTTAAACAAAAGCCAAAGGTAAATCCTGTTAAGTTTGTAGCTATAAAGTATGATATTGATAAATCAGAAGTTAAAGAGAAATTAACTTATGTCAAACCAAAACAGGATAAGCCAACTGAAGTTAACATAGGCTTAATGACAAAGAAGTAGCTTAAGCGTAAGCTGAAAGATGTTAAGAATGTAAACAAGGTAAAGCTCCCTAGGAAAAATAGGAATGGAAATGAAGGTGTGAGTAAAAGTAATGATTATAAGCCTGTTCCAAATGCTCCTAGAAAGAAATGTTATAACTGTGGAAATTCTAACCATCTAGCTTCTTTTTGAAGGAAAAATAAGAACATAAACTCCTTACCTTGAAAGTCAGGAGTTAAGAGTCAGTCCGTTAGATATAGGCCACAAAATTCTTGTTTTCATTGTGGTAGCTTATGGCATTCCATTTATACTTATAAGGAATATCATATTTGTACTATGATTATTATCAAATAAAACCTTCTTTAAAGAAAGTTAGCATTATTCCTTCTAGTGTAAGTTCTGATGCAAAGTCTGATAGTGTAAATGCTGATAAGAAAAATGTTAACATAAACTCTGATGCTAAATCCGCTGCAAATATTAACAAACTTAATAAGGCCAAAGGATCCAAGAAAGTCTGGGTCCTTAAAACTAATCATTAGTAGTCTTTGTGATTGCAGGGTAACAGGAAAAACATCCTAGTTCTGGACAGTGGATGTTCAGGACATATGACTGGAAATAAAGCCCCGCTATTAGACTTTGTGGAGAAAGCTGGCCCAAGTGTTTCTTATGGAGATGGCAACATGGAAAAAACTTTGGGATATGGAAATATCAATCTGGGGAATGTCGTCATTGAAAAAGTAGCTCTAGTCTCAGGACTTAAACACAATTAGCTGAGTGTTAGTCAAATCTGTGACAGAGGTTATCATCTGGATTTCTTTGAAGAACGCTGTGAAGTTGTAAGCAAATCTACAGGCAAAGTTGTTCTTAAAGGATACAGGCATGGTAATATTTATAAAGCCAAGCTTTCAATAAGTACTGATGGTTCTACAATATGTCTGTTAAGTAGAGCATCAATTGAAGAAAGCTGGAATTGGTACAAGAAACTCTCTCATTTAAATTTCAACAATATAAATGAACTAGTCAAGAAAGATCTTGTGAGAGGCTTTCTAAAATCAGTATTTGCTCCTGATGGCCTTTGTGATTCCTGTCAAAAGGCAAAACAAAGAAAATCTTCATTCAAGAGCAAGACTGAATCTTCAATTCTTGAGCCTTATCACCTACTACATTTTGATCCAGTGAATGTCATGTTTATTGCAAAGAAGAAATATGTTATGGTCATAGTGGATGAGTTCACCAGATACACATGGGTGTATGTCTTGCACATAAAAAGTAAAACTGCATCTATCTTGATTGATCATGTCAAACAACTGGATAAAGTGGTTAAAGACTCTGTGAAAATCATAAGAAGTGATAATGGCACTGAGTTCAAGAATTTGATTATGGAAGAGTTCTGCAAAAACCAAGGAATCAAGCAAGAATTCTCTGCTCCTAGAACTCCATATCAAAATGGAGTGGTTTAAAGAAAGAATAGAACTCTCATTGAAGTTGCACGAACTATGCTTGATGAAGCAAAGTTACCAACATATTTTTGGGCTGAAGTTGTGCAGACTGCTTGTTTTACTCAAAATACAACACTCATTAACAAGCATGAAAAGACATCATATGAGATGGTGAAGAAAAAGAAGCCACATCTGAAGTATTTTCATGTATTTGGATGCGAGTGTTTTGTTCTTAAGACTCATCCTGAACAGCTATCCAAATTTGATCTAAAAGCTGATGAAGGAATTTTCATTGGATATCCACTTTCCACAAAAGCCTTCAGAGTCTACAATTTAAGAACAAGGGTTGTCATGGAATCTATCAATGTCTCTTTTGATGATGAGAAGATTACAGGACTTGAAGATTTCAATGATCATGATCAGCTGAGATTTGAGAATGAAGTTTTAATTCTGATACTGTAAATCCTGACAGTCTAAATCCTGATACTGCAAACTCTGATAGATTAAACTCTGATGTTATTGAAATTGTGGTGACTACGCTAAAGGAAGATGCACATGTGCAGGGGGAGCATACTGAAGATACAACCACATCTCAAGAAGCATCAGAACCTACAACCTGGCTCTTCAAGTTCCGATTCATCAAGTTCTGATGGGCCAAGTTCTGATAATTCTGGGAACTCCAATTTTGAAGGATCCAACTCAGAGAGCATAATTTCAGGGGGCATCAGAAAAGGTTGATGAAGATAACATAGATCATGGGGGAGCATCCAGTTCTAGAGAAAACCTTCCATCTGCAAGGAAGGGGACTAAAGCACATACACCTGACTTAATTATTGGAAATCCTGATGCAGGTGTCAGAACTAGAACAACTACATCAAATGAATGTCTCTATCACTCTTTTCTTTCTCAGACTGAACCAAAGAAAGTGGAAGAAGCTTTTCAAGATACTGATTGGGTGCAAGCAATGCAGAAAGAGTTAAATGAATTTGAAAGAAATAAAGTCTGGACCCTAGTGCCAAGACCAAAAACAGATCTGTAGTTGGTACAAAATGGGTGTTCAGAAACAAAACTGATAGTGATGGCATAATAACAAGGAATAAAGCAAGGCTGGTTGTAAAAGGATATTCTCAACAGGAGGGAATTGATTATGCTGAAACATTTGCACCAGTTGCTAGATTGGAAGCCATAAGGATATTTTTGGCTTATGCTGCTCACAAAAAGTTTACAGTCTTTCAAATGGATGTAAAAAGTGTTTTTCTTAATAGAGAATTGGAAGAAGAAGTATATGTTGAACAACCTCCAGGTTTTGTAGATTCAAAATTTCCTAATCATGTCTACAGACTTGAAAAAGCAGTTTATGGCCTTAAGCAAGCTCCAAGAGCATGGTATGAGACATTAGCTCAGTTTCTTCTGGAAAGTGGATTTAAAAGAGGGACAATTGACAAAACACTATTTTATCTCAACCATGGAAAGGACTTACTTTTGGTGCAGATATATGTTGATGATTTCATTTTTGGTTCTACAAATGACAGACTTTATAAAAAGTTTGCCAAGCTAATGCATTCAATATATCAAATGAGTATGATGGGATAACTTAACAATTTTCTGGGCCTTCAAGTCAAGCAGAATGAAGAAGGAACTTTTATTTGTCAATCTAAGTACACCAGAAATTTGTTGAAGAAATTTGGAATACGAGATTGTTCAAGTGCATCCACTCCTATGTCCACTGAAACAAAATTGGATAAGGATACTGGTACATCAGTAGATATTATTGATTATAGAGGTATGATTGGCTCACTACTCTATCTAACTGCAAGTAGACCTGATATCATGTATGCTACCTGTCTTTGTGCAAGATTTCAAGCAGATCCAAGAGAACCTCACTTAACAACTGTGAAAAGAATTTTCAAATACCTTAAGGGTACAACTGATCTGGGATTGTGGTATCCTAGAGAATCAGACTTTAAGTTAATATGTTACTCAGATGCAGATTTTGGAGGATGCAAAATTAACAGGAAAAGCACAAGTGGAAGCTGCCAATTTCTTGGAGGCAGATTAGTTTCTTGGTTTAGCAATAAACAGAAGTCAATTTCCACATCAACTGCAGAAGCAGAGTACATTGTTGTAGGAAGCTGTTGTGCATAGATTCTTTGGATGAAGAATCAGTTACTGGATTATGGGTTAATGTTAGGTCCCAATTTGTTTGTAGAAGGGGGGGTTGAATGCAAACAATACCGTTTAATCGAATAAAATGCGGAATAAAAAGGTGAAACAAAATTCAAGTTAAATAAAACTTTTATTAAACTTGAAAGGTGTTACAACTACGGTATCGGTTACAAGGGATTAATCTCAAATCAATTATTACAAATCTAGAATAAATTCGACATGAACTTTTTCTATTTTTGAAATTAAAAGTTCAAATGCTAAATGCGATTTGAGATTAAGTTCTAGGTATTTTAATCCGCTAGATTGTTACACAAGAACAAGATAAATAATTCTAGTGGTTTGGATTTAACTTTACAATCTAGAATTTTGATCTTGAATAAAGCAGATGAAAAATGAAATAATTTGCTTTTGTTTCTGCTGTGTTCTTGACTTGTGTACTCTGTTTTTGTGTTAGTGAATGGCTTCTGCTTTCTGTTGATTAAGTAAACAAAACAGTCATGTTGAATCAGCAAGACTTTCGGCAAGACAATCAAATGAACTGGCATGACAATCCATTTGAACTGGTAGGACTTTCGGTGAGACTATCATTTTGAACTAGCAAGACAATCCCAATAGCTAGCAAGACAATCAGAATGAACTAGCAAGACTTTCGGTATGACTATCAATTGTCATACCGATTGTCATAGTAGTTCAAATCATATTGTCTTACTGAATTATTAATAGATTTTAATCTAATAACAATTCTGAAAATCCTTAATATTAATTCTGAATTAATTAATCAATTAATTCAATTAATCAATAAATTAATCTTTGCAGATATAATTTATTTTCTTAATTAAATTATATGACTTAATTAATTAATAGAGAATTAATACTAATCTTGAGCAGCAACCATTCTTCTGAAAATCTTCTGAAAATTACTGTCAATTATGAATCAATTCCACCACTTCAATGTTGACACTCGATGTACTGTCTGGTTCATGAGTGACTAACTTTCGTGATGTTTCTTCAAGCCTTGACCTTGATACTCTTGATTTTCTTCAGATTAAATCCTTGTAATTAATTGATACCCTGACGAGATCTCTGTCACTTGATTAAATCCACAATCTTGATTTATATCACTGAGGCTTGATCAATTTCTTGAGCTTCTTCCAGTGAATTAAGTCTTCAAGTCTATAGATGAATAATGTTTCTTAACCCTTTGACAGATGTTACTTTATGAGATCTCTCTGACGATAGATCCACTATTTACTTATTACATTCTTATTTGAGTTGAGTTAAATCCTCGAATATACAAATAGGCTATGCCATATGCCTTTCAATCTCCCCCTATTTACTTGTTAGACAATAACAACAAATACCTAGAGGATAACTCAACTAACAAATAAGAAAAAGATATAAACAGTAATGCAAAGTAAATAGCAGAAAAGTTCTGGATTATATTTAACATTTTCCAGATTCCAAAAGAAATTTACAAGTGAATACAAGATAGATATTCCTCTAGCCTGAACATATAACTACATTAGACTATCTTGATTCATAAAGCTCTAATCATATTATATTGAGTTTTGAGCTAATTGACTTCAGTTGTCTTATCTTCTGACTTCACCTTCTTCTAAATCTTGAAGCAACTCTTTGTCAAAGACACGATCCTTTTCTGAAGTGAAGCTTGCTGGTCTGACTGGTTGAACTCCAACTGAATTCAGCTTATTCTTGATCTGATTGTACATTTTAATATTCTTTTCACAATAAGCTTGAATCAAATCAGCAGCTTGAGTCTTCAACATGGATGAGTATCCAGCAGTTCTTAAATGATGTTCCATCCAGACCAGATGCTTAGCTGAGTAGTCTTTAAGAGATTGTACATCTAGCTGACAGATTTGAAGACAATCAGACTTAAAGAATCTCACCTGATGAGGATTGTTGACCACTTGAGGACTAGCCCTACTGGCAAACTCTTTAAGCCTTTCTCGAAGAACTTCATTCAATTCTGAGCTTCTTTTTACCTTGTTGAGAAGAACCCAAATCTCTGACAAAGAACGATTCTCAAACAGATGAAGTGACACCTTGAAAGATCCTTCACTCTGACAATATACAAAAATGCTCATCTCATTTAGGGATCTATCAAAAGCAGCTGTGATCCTTGAGACTTCAGTCTTGATAGCATTCATGTACATGTCATTGTTAGGATTTGAGATTTCCAGCTTGTCAAGAAGATGTAGGAACTGCCTATCATTGTTAGTGCTCAGCTGAGGCATATCAAGTACTCTCCTAGCTTCATCCCATTTTTCACCAATCTTCAGTCTGACATCTCTTCTCCTTTCTTGAGCCTTAATGTCATGAAGACGTTGCTTTTGAAGAGTTTCTGTTCTTTGAATGTCTTTCTTCATGTCAATGATCTGGGAGACCTTTTTGAGTTCAGCTTCTTTTCTTTTCATCTCTGACTACTGCTGCTGAAACTCTTTCTCAAAGATAGGATCCACTGAAGCTTCCTCTTCCCATTCTCCAAAATCACTTTCCTCTTCAGCTTCAAATAAACCATCTTTATCTTCCAAGACTGCTTCAGTGGGAATGTCAAAAATATCAAAGTCATCCTGTTCTCCACTGTAGTAGACATCATCAGCCTTTCTTTTGTCTCCAGCAGAGGTATCTTTTTCTTTCCCCTTTCCACTACTCCCTTTCTTCTCCCCCTTAGTTGAGGGATCCTCTACGGACTTTCCCTTAGATCCTCCATGATCTCCATCACCTCCCAAGCCTGAGCCTCCACCAGACGGCCCTTCAAAGTAAGTCCTTTGTTCTTTATTGGGACAGTGAGAATTTTTGATCATGTAGTACAGGTGCTTCATCCCTTCATTCAGATGTTCCATACCTGTCTCTATCTTCAGAAATCTGGAGGAATCCAGTGAATGATTCATTTCAACCAAATCTTCAAGAGAAGTCATCCTTGTATATAGAGAGCAGAAGTTAGAAATGTCATCAGATGATAAAGTTGGAGTTTCCTGAATGGAATTGAGCTTTGGTGTGACAGTGTTCTAGAGATCTGAGATATCATTTCTTATGAGTGCCAGCTGATTGTTGACAGAGGTGGAAGAAGAACACCGTTCAACCACTTGTGCTTTGAATGCTTGAGCCTCAGCTTGGCTTTTAGCAAGTTCTTGTTTTAGAGCAGCAATTTGAGCTAACAGGTTTTCAGTATCTGTGTCTGTGTGTGCTCTCACCTGAATTTCACTCGTGTTTGGTTCACTCACCTCACGTGCTTGTGTTTCTCTCAATATAATTGCTCGTGTGGAGTCTTTCTGTTGCTGTTCTTCTGTACCTGCAGTTAAAATCACCCTAGCCTCTTCAAGAGAGGTCAGTGGTGGTGCAATGGGAATTCGCGAGTCCCGATCCTCAGTCAAACCTATCATTTCATGTGAAATAGATGTCTGAATTGCTTCAGGGATAGATTGACCGAGTTGCCCTCCACTTTCTCCAGATAAATCTGCGAGTGGAGAATCCCGTGAGGGAGCCAGAGGTGTTTGATCTTGGAGGGGAGAAAATGACTCTATTAAAGGTGGCTGAGAGTCAGATTTTCCCTCAGAAGCATGTGACTGCTCTTCTGCCGTAACTATGGCAGACACTGTAACAGACTCTATGTGCACTCCTCGCTCTGTGTCCTGAGTATCATTTGTGGATATGTATGGTTCCATTGTGAGTAATGGAATTGTGCTTGACTCAGTACAAGATGCCATGGCCCTATGGCGAATTTCAATAGATTCATCCGGTTGAGAGAATGTCTCTAGTAACTGTTCATCGGCCATTTCAAAGTCCATGTCCTGTTGGGAGGACAAGGATGGGCTTTCAGATGCCTCAGTATAAGTTCTTCTTTTCTTTGGAGGAGGCAGAGCTGAGGGTTCACTCACATTTAACAATGCACTACTTCCTATTAATCTTCTGGGTAACATTTTAGACAGTGGGGGAGAGGTTGAGATATGTTGTGACTCTGTGTTTGGCTCTATGACCTGGGATTGAAGCTGTGGTTCTACAACTTCATGGTTAGTCCTATCGACCACTGGGGGTCTTTCAACAGAAGTAGGAATGGAGTGAGAGTGAGGAATTACTACCTGTAATGGAAGAGCATCTGATGTTGGAGGAGCCTGGGTGGCTTGAACCATTGGAGGTTGAGGTTACTGTTCATGACCGGGAAGATTGAAAATAGGTAAGGGAATATAAGTGGCCATGAAAGCAGATACAAGTACTGGAACTTGCATGAATTTGAAGGTTGTGTCTTGGCGGGTGTAAATCTTTTTGCTTACTGGAGGGGGTTCGGTTACTGCAAAGTTAGCAAAAAGGGCTTTGTGTTCAGGTGTGAGAAGATGATCTGCTATAAGCATGAGAAAACGAGCATAGTAACATGATACCCTACGATTTGTAGAATGATCACGTAAAGCAGAAGTGAGACGTCTCAAGACAATGGGAAAAAGTAGTTTGCCAAAATTGATCCTTTGATTGAAAACAACCGCAAGACCAATATACTGCAGAGTGGAAGTGATGTTGTGAAAGTTGGATTTAGTGCAGTTGGCAAACACTTTAGAAAGTGTATCGAAGAAAATATCCCATTCAGACACCAAATTAGATTTAGAAAGTTTGGTTAAATTGATCACCCCCTGATAGTGAATAGCATGGAAAAATTTGTGATATCATTTTCAGAGGGTAAATTACAGAAATTGTCCAATGGAAAATTTAACGCTTGATTGACTACTGTTTCATCAACTACATACTGTGTGTTTGCCACGGTGAATGAAAAAGATTTTGAATCATCGGCCACAGTAGAGGTTGTGCAAATCAGTCTAAGAAGATCGACATTTAAAATCACATTTGATTTAATAGCAGAACTAACAATCGAATGGTCATTTAAAAATCTAATCCAAGGCTTAAATTTTTCCACATCACATTTTTCCGGATTAAAATAACCAACCTGATTATGCGCGACAATTTGGAAATTGAGAGCCATTTAAAATAATAATAAGACACACACTTTCAGAATTTTAAGAATAATATTAAGAAAATTCGAATTAATTAAATTAATTTAATAATTCGAATTAAATTAATTATAATCGAAAAATTTAGACAGAAATGTATCTCTTTAAAATTCTTAACTCACAAACGCAGATTTGAAAAGCCAAAAGACACAAAACAGAAATTAAAATTAAAATTAAAAATACCCAAAATCAACGAATACAAACTGTTTTTTTTATAACAAAAATTCAACAGCACTTCTGTATGTATATACTTGTATATATATATCATAGGAGTGATGATTTTTGTATGCTGAGTAAAAACTCGAGCAAGGAAGACAAGGAAGCAGTTGAGTTTGATTCGAATATGAGAGAGAGAGAGAGAGAAACTGTTGAAATTTGAAAAACAAAATGAACTAAACTGATGAAAATAAAAAGAACAGACACAAAAACCATTAAGTAGTATAACTGGTATGACAATCGGATTGTCATACCGATTGTCATACCGATTGTCACACCAGCTTAAAGACAGAAAACTTATTGAAATAAAATTAATAAACACTAAATATATATAACTGGTATGACAATCTGATAGTCATACCGATTGTCATACCAGTATAAAATAAACAGAAAATATTAATAAATAAGGTTTATAACTGGCAAGACAATTGATAGTCATACCGATTGTCTTGCTAGTATAAAACTATACTGATAACAAAATAAAACACAATTATATACTGAAATGACTTTCAGCAAGACAATTTCAATTGTCTTGCCGATTGTCATTCTGGAAACCATCAGATCCAAAGAAAAGCCAATTATTATCTGATTTCATGATTGTTGGATTGAAAGCCAGAAAAGGAAGAGACAGAGCAGGGCTAGGTTCTGATGAAGCTAAGATAAAAACAGGAGTTGAAGTGCTGATTAGAGATCCATTTTTATTGACTGACAGACCTCTTGAAGATGTTACACAGGAACATCTGGATAAGGTTATCTCTGTTCAAGTGGTACCGGATGTTCATGACAAGCACAATGTTAAGAAAAATCTGATTCTATTTCTTGAAGATGGAAGGACATATCAGATGTTAGAATCAGATGTACTGAACAAAGCTCTGAAAGAACTTTAATTCTTTCATTACCTTTTAGAGGTAAAGTCTGATATTACCAGGAGATGGTCAAACTTCATATTGAAGACCATCAGAGATAAAGCAAGAATTTCTGGTTCAAGAGTTACAGAATTCATTCCTAGTATTGTTGAAGATGATGGAAATGAGATTCCTATAAAGAAGAATTCTGCTAAGCTTGAAGTGTTACTGAATAAGAAATGTATGTGCTACAATGAAGATTCTTCTCATCCTAGGGTAATAAGACTGAATGATGGTTTAGAAAGAAACTATATCTCTGCTTTTAGGACTGCAATCTACCCGATTGGAAGTCAGAATGAAGAGATGAAACAAGTTAAAGCTACAATGTCTCAAGTCCCGAGGAGTAAAGAAGAAAGGCTGATATCAAGCTTTGTCAAGAATCATTTTGGATTTCGATTGACTCAGTGAGATTGGTAAAAGCTACAAGGACTGTAAGTTGTAGTTAGTTATCTAGTTAAATTCTTATTGCATTTGTACTTTAAATGTTTTTGACATCATCAAATCTATTAACTTGTATATTTTGCATAATTTACAAGTTGGGGGAGATTGTTAGATATATTTGAGATGTCATGTCTAATATGATTCATGTTTAGTTTTCAGATCTTAACAAACAGGACTTATCAGGACTTACTGGAATCAGGACTTATTGGAAGTCAGAACTTAATATCAGAACTTAAGGTCATATCAGAACTTAAGTGCGGGAAGACTTATGGATAAGGAAGGAAGCTGATTTACAGGAAAGAAGATCGAGACTAAAACAAAAGAAGATATGCATGGAAAGAGTTAGAGGACTAGAAGACTTATAGAAGATATCTGATTGATATATCTTAGGAGATAGAATTGTATTCCATATCAATTAGAAGTTATCTTGTAACTGTGTACTATATAAACACAGACTTAGGGTTTACACTATATGTGTTATCATTATTGAGAAGATTATACATTGTAACCTAGCAGCTCTTAGTAATATTTGTTCATCACTGAGAGAGAACAACAGTTCTTATTGTAACAAAGTTTATTCAATATACTTGATCTTTGTTACATACTTGTGTCAAATCGATTTGATTGTATAAACATTGTATTCAACCCCCTTCTACAGTGTTGTGTGACCTAACATGAACACTTTTCACTACAAGATTTAATTTACTTTGTTCAACCATTAACTTTCAAGAAAAGCCTAAAAACAGTAAAACACATTCACCCCCCCCCGTGTGTTATTCATTACCTAATTTCAAAACCAGTTCCCTTAGGATACCATAATCCCAAGTTTGGAATTCCCTTCAAGTATCTGAAAATCCTCTGTATAGCCATTAAATGTGATTCTTTTGGATTGGCCTGAAATCTTGCATATAGACATGTGGCAAACATGATGTCTGATCTACTTGCTGTTAGGTAAAGCAATGATCCAATCATCCCTCTATAGCTTGAGATATCTGCACTCTTGCCCTTTTTATCTTCATCCAACTTTGTTGCAGTAGATAGGTGTAGATGGAGGTGAACAATCAACCATTCCAAACTTTTTCAATAGATCCCTGACATATTTAGTTTGGCTGATAAAGATATCATCACTTCTTTGGCTGACTTGAAGTCCAAGGAAGTAACTCAGTTCCCCCATCATACTCATTTCATATTCACTTTGCATAAGCTTGGAGAATCTTTGGCAAAGTTTCTCATTAGTAGAACCAAAAATGATAACATCCACATAAATCTGAACTAGGATCATATCTTCACCATGTTTCTTGTAGAAGAGAGTCTTATCTATGGTTCCTCTAGTAAAACCATGCTTTAGTAAAAAATCTGATAGTGTGTCATACCAAGCTCTAGGTGCATGTTTTAGTCCATATAGAGCCTTGAGTAGCTTGTACACAAAATTTGGAAATTTTGGATCTTCAAAGCCAGGTGGCTGTTGCACATAAACTTCTTCTTCTAGCTCACCATTCAGAAAGGCACTTTTGACATCCATTTGATACACTTTGAAGTTTGAATGTGCAGCAAATGCTAAGAAAATTCTTATAGCTTCAAGTCTTGCAACTGGAGCAAAAGTTTCATCATAATCAGTTCCTTCTTCTTGTGAGTAGTCTTTTGCAACTAACCTTGCTTTGTTTCTAGTAATTATACCATTTTCATCCATCTTGTTCCTGAACACCCATTTTGTTCCAATGATGCTTCTATTCTTTGGTGCAGGAACTAATTTCCAGACTTTGCTTCTTTCAAATTGATTCAGTTTTTCCTGCATGGCAGATATCCAGTCAGGATCCAGAAGAGCTTCATCAATTTTCTTAGGTTCTATTTGAGACAGAAAACATGCATGTGGGCACTCATTAGTAGTTGCACTCCTGGTCCTCACACCAGCACTAAGATCACCAATAATTGCATCTCTAGTGTGACTCATATCCCACTTCTTTGTATGAGTTTGTTGACTGGTGCCTTCAGTATTTTCCTCATTATTGGTATGACTGCTGGATTCTTCTTCTCTTTCTCCCCTTGAGTTTGTGCTCTCAAATTCAAGTGTTTGAGATGAGTTTCCATATTCATGATTTTCCTGTTGAGTAGTCTTTTCATTTAATGTCTGATGTGCATCAACTTCAACTTCTCCATCAGAGTAGATTTAAGCATTCAGCGTTGCTAATGGAAGGGATCAAAGAGGCTATTGAAGAACACTTTGGTACATCTAGCAGCTCTTATCAGCCTGGATCCACTTCAACAAATCTGCAAATTCAGCCTCTACAGGGTCAAGTCACAATATTGCAAGACTCCAACTCCTCTCTCACTACACAAGTTCAGGCTTTGACATCTCTTATCAAGAGCCAACAAACAGATATCCAAACTCTGATGGACTACCATAAGCATCTACAAATGCAGAATTATGTAGCTTTAGGAGCCATCATGGGTAAACTCAACATACCACTACCTTCTCTGCCCGAACAAGTAAGGCCTGAAATTTCTACTCCTCTTTTAATGCCTGTCAACAAGACTAAGGGGGAGATAGAGGCTAGGTTGACACGATCAAAAGCTCAATAGCAAGTTCAGGGTGCTGAAAAGAAAGCTAAAGAAGTTGATCTTGATATAGAGAGACTTATTACTTATCAGGTCTGTTGAAGGACCTAGTCTGAGCAGAGAGTTTGAAGAGCTACTCAAAGCCTTAAAAGCTTCTCTTAACAATAATCACTTCACATATAAAAAGGCCCTGGACAAGACAATCAATTTCATAAGAGTGATCAAGGTCAATAAGGACAACTTTCTGGAAGAAAGGATAGTGGTTAATGTAAATTACTCAGGGACGGACAGATGTATGCAGGTGTCCCTCAATTGCCTTGTCTCAAGGAGGGCATCTGAGTTGGATATCTTTATCTGCAAAGTTAGAACTATAACTCGTGAAGATGCCATGCTATTAACTACACTAGGAGATGCTCAAGTAGCTGCCTTCCCTGAAGCATATCTACAGCCAAGCAAGGGTATAACATACATCTGTCCAACCACCAGAAAATTCAGACATTTCAATATCCCCAAACAATGTGTTATGAGCAACAAGAAGCTTATCATGATCCTAGAAACTAGCTTAAAAGCTAAGAAAAACAAGAACAATGATGATATGGAAATGATAAAGCTACTTAAGGAGATATCTGGAAAATGCAGAAGCCAACTTGCCCAAATCTCAGATCAACAATAATGACTTGGATGATGATGAGCAGAAGAAGAGTGATCAAAATCCTTCTAGCTCAAATCAAAGGCAGTCCAGTAAGCCATCTGGTAGCAAGGGTGGAGAGAAGAAGGAGGATGACAAGAAAGATGAAGAAAAGAATAGAAGAGGTGAGAGGAGGAGCAAGAAGCTTCATGATGGCTCAGAACCACACCAATCCTTAAAAATCCAAACACAACTAGCTCAAACCTCAGCTCAACCTACAACATCAACTATCTCAAACATCAAACCTTCCCAAACATCTAAGCCAAAATTTCTATAGAAACAAATAGCAAATTCCTTCCTAAAAATTCCAATCACCTCAAGCCACACAAATCTCAAGAAAATGACAACCCTACCTTTAGCCAAACCTTCACTAAAACTCAAGCTCAAATCTGTTGGGAGAAAGTCTAAGAATGTCAAGCCTGTAAAGAAAGTGGAATTTACTGAAGGAGCCATATGTAATTGCTTTAAGGAATCTGACTTTCTACCTCTAAATTGGTGCACCTCAGATGAAGACCATTTCCAATATCTAGCTGAGCAAATTGTTAGAGTTTGGATTGTATCCTTAGGAGAAGTCAGAATTTATTTTAAGGATGGTACATTCACTCTTCTTGACAAAAGCTTAATGGATTCTTTCGCCCCTACAGAAATTAAGAGAGTGATAAGTTTGTTAAAAGGCAAGGATACTGCTACAAGGGCATGGAGATCATCTCTAGCTGAATGGTTGATTGAAAGGGAGGAAACAAAGAAAAGAGATAAGGTTGAAGCTGAAGAAAGAAGGAGGCATGATGAAGAGATAGACATGTACATAAAAAGATCAGAAGAGTTGAAAGCAAGGGGAATGAGCAGAATTTCTAAAGATGGGAGATTTCTAAACATTAGAGCTGGTGGAGTCTCAAGATTCTGTATAGAGTTTCTGGACCAAGGTTATTCTAAGGCAGCAAGACAAAAACTTGTAGAAGCTCTAAGTGGAACACCTATCATAGAGGAACTTAAAATTCTTGACAAATTGAAGGATCAACTTAGAAAAAAGTAGAAGTAAAAACTGTCTTTACCTGAACCTTGTAACCATTGAACCTTGTGAATCTTATGTTGTACAAGTTGTATTTCTATCAAGCTCTATGTATTAATTTTATCTTCCATCATTTTAAATTTGGGGTTAGTCTTGTTAACAAGCATGAATTTGTGTTAGCAATATTCTCACAAATTGGGGGAGATTGTTGTAAAAGACATGCATGTACTTAACAAGAATAAGACATCTTGTCAACCCTAAGTAAGTTGTATTGTTATCTTAATTTGTATTTTGTACTTGTAACACTTAAAGTCTGTAAAAATGCAAAGGAGCAGACTGGAGTCTTTTCCTGAAACAGTATCAAGCCTAAGGATTCTATCTAGAAGAAGATCAAGAAGATCATGCCTCAGAAGAATTTTGAAGAAGCTTGGAGTTGAATAAATCTGTTTAGAGAAAAATACTCTAAGTCAAGATCTCTACAAGTCACAGATTTAATGTTATAGAGAAGTCATTCGAGAATTCCAGAATGGCTTATCGAGAAGTCAGGTTAGCTACTCGAGAACTCAGGAAGATATCGATAAGCCAAATTGAAGAACTGAAGATTGGAGATATCGACAAGTCATTCCTTCACTAGAGAACTCAGAGGTATCGACAAGTCTACATTCAGTAGAGAACTCTGAGTTATCGATAAGTCAAGTTGCACTAGAGAACTCAGAGATATCAATAAGTCAAAATTCACTAGAGAACTCTGAGATATCGACAAGGTGAATTTGACTAAAGAACTCGGAGATATGGACCAGTCAAGAAGTCACTCAAGAACTAAGAGTTATCGATAAGTCAAAGTGTACATGTAAAGACTAGAGATCTCGACAAGCTGAAGACCTCTATAAACCAAAATAAATATGGAGTGCTAGAAATCTCGATAAGCCTATATACATATCAAGATGTTAAGTGTTCTATATACCTAAACTGGAGATCTCGATGTACAGTCTCAAAGTACAAGGTTACAGATTAGTTCAATATCCAAGATAAACAATCAATAAACAATCCAACAGCTGGATTGACAAGTCTACAAAAAGCAGCTTGAAGAGTGTGCAAGATCAATAGAAATGATTAACTGATAGAGGAAGATTAAAGTGAACACGGGATGCTAAAGATATGCTAAGCCAGAAATGGAAGATCTGTTTTTCTATAAATAGAAATAACAAGTGACAGTTTAGAAAAGCTAATAGCATGTTTTATTATCCACTGTATAAACCAACAGTTAACTGAGTTATAAAGTTAACCCTAGTCCTTAGTCAGTTATAACAATTTAGATCAGATTTCTTGTAGCACTCTCAAGAAAAAGCTGAGCTCTTTAACCTCAAAGAGCTTAGAAATTTTGTAGCAAAAAAGCCTTAATTTTAATATAAAATTAAGTGAGTTTTGAAGATCAGTGTTCTTTACTTTCTGCAAGGTTAAATTCTGCATGAACACTTTTCTCTACAAGATTTAATTTACTTTGTTCAGCCATTAAATTTCAAGGAAAGCTTAAAAATAGTAAAACATATTCACCCCCCCCCCCCTGCGTGTTATTCATTACCTAACATGATTTACTGCCACTGGATAAATACTATGGGATGCTAAAACCCCATGATCTTGAGATTCATTAAAGGAGAAACATGAAAGGACAGAAAATGAAGGTTGTTTCTCGAAATTTTAAAGCTCACAAAGGCAGGGAAAGAGTTAGAGAGAGCTCAAGAAGAAGGCAGGTAATTGAGGAGTCAGATCCTGACACTGAGTCATCAGATCCTGCCACAGATACTGATGAAGATTCTGACATTGAACTGGATGATCCTCAAGTTATTCAGATGGCTGCTATGTTGGTGAAAGGCTTTAGAAGAATGAAGTTTGGAAGGCCACAAAGAAAATAAGATTTTAACAAGAAGTACTCTGGTGATGGAAATGGGAAGTTCAAGAATAATGATGGTCAGTATTCTAAGGGAAGGAAGTTTGACAAGACCAAGGTGACTTGTTACAACTGCAATGAAAGAGGAGATTTGGCTACTGAATGTCCTAAGTCAACTGGGAAGATATTGTTCACTTCAAGCTTCAAAATTAAGTGAGTTTTGAAGATCTGTGTTCTTTACTTTCTGCAAGGTTAAATTCTGCATTAACACTTTTCTCTACAAGATTTAATTTACTTTGATCAACCATTAACTTTCAAGGAAAACCTAAAAACAGTAAAACACATTCACCCTCGCCCCCCTGTGTGTTATTCATTACCTAACATGATTTACTGCCACTGGATGAAGACTATGAGATGCTAAAAACCCATGATCTTGAGTTTCATCAAAGGAAAAATAGGAAAGGACATAAAATGTAGGTTGTTGCTCTAAATGTTAAAGCTCACAAAGGTAGGGAAAGAGTTAGAGAGAACTCAAGAAGAAGGCAGGTAATTGAGGAGTCAGATCCTGACACTGAGACATCAGATCCTACCACAGATACTGATGAAGATTCTGACATTGAACTGGATGATCCTCAAGTTATTCAGATGGCTGCTATGTTGGTGAAAGGCTTTAGAAGAATGAAGTTTGGATGGCCACAAAGAAAAGGTGGTTTTAACAAGAAGTACTCTGGTGATGGAAATGGGAAGTTCAAGAATAATGATGGTCATTATTCTAAGGGAAGGAAGTTTGACAAGAACAAGGTGATTTGTTACAACTGCAATGAACGAGGACATTTGGCTACTGAATGTCCTAAGTCAACTGGAAATACATTGTTCACTTCTAGCTCTAAAAAAACTGGATGGATTCATCAGGATTAGAAAATGATGATGAATGTTATGCTTTGATGGTTAATAATGGAGAGAATGTGTCTTCCACTGATAAGGTACAAATGATTGTTTTCCCTATATATACTAACAGCTTGCCTAAATTGAAAATATTCTTATATTCTCTGCATGCTAGTTTTAAGAGCAAGTCAATTGAAAATGATAATTTAATTGATAAGAATAAAGAACTTAGAAAGAGATTGTATGTATGCATGAAAATGAAAAAGCATGTAAAAAGGCCACACACAATGAAGCTCAGATGCACATTAAATATGCCATGCTAGAGGAAGTTCTTGAGAAGGAAAGAGAAGTGTTTAAAACCTAGATGACTTCAGATAGAAAGGTTCACAACTTCATAAGTGATAAAAACTGAAAAAAGTGTTTAGGATATAATAAATTCACTAATAAAAATATTAATAAGATTATAACCAACACTACACCTATTAAATTTGTCGATACTGATAAGAATGGGGTCAAGTCAGTATATGAAGTAGGTTCTACCTCTAGAGTTCCTGATAAGAAGAAAGTTGAATTTAGAGTCAAGGAAAAGAAGGAGAAAAATATAGGTCTTCTCTCTAAAAGTCAACTAGAAAAGAAGATTGGTGAAGCAACTGTTAGGCCTCACAAATCTAGTGTAAAAAGAGGTTGAAATGGTAAACAGGGTATAAATAAAGCAAGAAATTATAAATGCAGTCCTGATACTCCGTGGAAAGCTTGTTTTAACTGTGGAAGTACTAATCATATTGCTATTAATTGCAGGAAGAATACAAAGAAAGCTACTGTTATTTCTGAGTCTAATATTAGTGGTAGATCAATTTTTTATAAACAACAGAACCCTTGTTTACAGTGTGGTAGTATTTGGCATTATATTTATACTTGTAAGGAGTATCATAATCTATACCATAACAATTATGATCCTTTGCCCAAGTTTAATAAGATTTCTATTCTTCTAAATCTATCAAATTGAATGATCATGTATCTTATTAAGTTAAAACTATCAGGACAAATCCTAATGGACCAAATCCTGATGGACCAAATCTTGATGGACTAAATCTTGATAGAAAGTCTTCTGCTGCCAATAAACATAAGATGTCAAAAAGGACCCAACAAGTGTGGGTTCTTAAAATTCTAATTAATCTCCATATTTCTGATTGCAGGGAAATAAAAAGAGTGTGCTAGTACTGGATAGTGGATGCTCTGCACACATGACTGGAAATAAATCCATGTTTTCAGAATATGAGGAGAAGGCTGGCCCAATGGTTTCCTATGGTGATGGCAATGTAGGAAAAATAATTGGATATGGCAATATAATTATTAGAAATGTCATCATTCAAAATGTAGCTCTGGTAGAAGGACTGAAGCACAATCTGCTAAGCATCAGTCATATTACTAACAGAGGATATTTTGTTGTCTTTTATGATACTCACTGTGAAGTAGTTCATAAAACCATCAAGAAGGTTGTTTTCAAAGGTTACAGACATTAGAACATCTATGAAGCCAAACTTCATGCAAATACTGATGGACCTGAAACTTGCTTGGTTAGTAAGGCATCAGTAGATGAAATTTAGAACTGGCACAAGAAGCTTTCTCACCTCAATTTCAACAATCTCAATGAATTGGTGAAGAAATATTTGGTTAGAGGTCTACCAAATATGTACTACTCTCCTGATGGTTTGTGTAATGCATATCAACAAGCCAAGAAAAGAAGAACCTCTTTTAAGAGCAAATCAGAATCATCCATCAAGATGCCATATCAGATGTTACATATGGATCTCTTTGGCCCTATCAATGTCATGTCAATCAACAAGAAAAGGTACACTTTAGTTGTTGTTGATGAATATACCAGATTTACATGGGTATTTTTCTTGCACAGCAAAGATGAAACTTCAAATGTTCTTTTGGATCATCTAAAATTAATTGAGAATGGTTCCAAGTACAAAGTGCTAATACTCAGGAGTGATAATGGCAGTGAGTTCAAGAACAGCAAGATGGATGAGTTATGCAGATACAAGGGAATTTTCTCAACAATTCTCAGCTCTGGGTACACCTCAGTAAAATGGTGTTGTAGAAAGGAAGAACAAGACCTTGATTGAAGCTGGAAGAATAATTCTTATTGAAGCAAATCTACCAACATACTTTTGGGCTGAAGTAGTCAACACTGCCTGTTATACTCAGAACCTGACTCTGATTAACAAACATGGACTAACTTATTATCAAATAATCAAGGAAAAGAAGCCAAGCTTGAAGCATCTTCACATTTTTGGATGTAACTGGTTTATCCTAAAATTCATCCTGAAATGCTTGGAAAGTTTGACAGAAAAGATGATGAGGGTATTTTTGTTGGATACCTTTCTTCCAAAGCCTATAAAGTATAAAATCTGAGGAATAGAACAATTATTGGATCAATTTATATTTCCTTTGATGATAAGAAGAATGTTGGAATTAAAGAAGACACTTATGAAGAACTTGTGTTTGCCAACAAAAAGCTCAAGTCATAAAAAGATCTAAATTATGATGACTCATCAAATCCTGATGATAACTCAAATCCTGATGATGAGTCAAATCATGATGACAATACTGATCTAGAGTTGATTATTGAAGATGCACATGTTGAGGGGGAGCAACATCAAGACCGTCACAACCCTATTGAATCAAATCCTGATGATACTGATGAATTAGGAAATACTAGATCAACTGAAAATTCTACTAGTTCAACTAATGATAGCTCATCAGGAGAAGATCATTCCACTGAGCATCAAGATCAATTTGATGAACAGTCCGTAAATGGAAGCTCTTCTCAATCGGGAAATGATAACACTGATACAGAAGGAGCTTCATATGAAAATGATGCATCCAATTCAGGGGAGCATCAAGAAATGAGACTGAACTGCCAAGAACTGTCAGGTGGAGAAAAGATCATACACCTAATCTTATCATTAGAGATCCTGATGTCGGTGTTCAAACAAGAAGTGCAACTGAACATGAATGCCTATATCACAACTTCCTTTATAAAGAGGAACCAAAGAAAGTAGAGGATGCACTCAAAGATGTTGACTATATTCCGGCAATGCAGGAAAAGTTGAATGAATTTGAAAGGAATGGAGTATGGAAACTTGTTCCTAGGCCAAAGAACAAGTCAGTAGTTGGTATAGATTAGGTTTTCAGAAATATAACAGATTTAGACAGCACTATAATCAAGAACAAAGTCAGACTTGATGCAAAGGGTTATTCACAATAAAAGGGCATTGATTATGATGAAACATGTGCTCCTGTGGTAAGACTGGAAGCTATCAGGATTTTTTTAGCATATATTACATATAAAAATTTAAAGTTATTCAGATGGATGCCAAGAGTTCTTTTCTGAATGGAGAGTTAGAAGAAGAAGTATATATTGAGCAACCACCTGGTTTCATTGATCCTAGATTTCCAAATCATGTGTACAGACTTGATAAATCATTGTATGGACTCAAATAAGCACTAAGGGCCTAGTATGAAACACTTGCAAACTTCATGATTGAAAGTTGTTTCAAAAGAAGTACAATTGACAAGATCTTGTTTTACACTAATAAGGGTAGTGATCTGCTTTTGGTGCAAATATATGTTGATGATATAATTTTTGGTTCTACTAATTATAAGATGTGCAAGAAATTTTCTGATCTTATGAAGTCAAGGTATTAAATGAGCATGATGGGGGAACTGAGTTACTTTCTTGGACTATGAGTAACACAGACTGATGAAGGAATTTTTATTAATCAGTCTAAGTATACAAAGAATCTTTTGACTAGATTCAATATGCAGGAAAGTACTACAACTACAACTCCAATGGCCACTGCTACTAAGTTAGATCCTAATCAAGGTAATGGGGTTGACATCACTACTTACAAAGGTATGATTGGCTCATTATTGTATCTAACTGCTAGTAGACCATATATTATGTATGTAACTTGTTTGTGTGCAAGATTTCAGGCCAAGCCTAGAGAACCTCATTTGATTGCTGTGAAAAGAATTTTGAGATACTTGAAGGGGACTCAATCTCTTGGTTTGTGGTATACAAGAGAATCATATTTTAGTCTGATAGGCAATTCAGATGCTGATTTTACAGGATACAAAATTGACAGAAAGAGTACCTTAGGTGGCTGTCAATATTTTGGTGGAAGACTTGTTACATAGTAGAGCAAGAAATAGAAATCCATCTCTAAATCTACAGTTTAAGCTGAATATATTGGTCCAGGAAGCTGCTGTGCTCAGATTCTTTGGATGAAAAATCAACTTTTGGATTATGGATTATCTTACTGAAAGATACCTATTTATTGTGACTATGAAAGTGCAATAGCTATGACAGAAAATTTAGTGCAACACTCTCTCACAAAACACATCAGTATCAGATTTCACTTTATCAGGGAACATGTTATGGAAGGGACAATTGAGCTTCATTTTGTTCTAACTGATCAACAAGTAGCTAACATCTTCACCAAGCCATTACCAGAAGCAACTTTTGTAAAGCTCATACATGAACTTGGAATGATCAGCTATGAAAGGAATTGATCTGTCAAATCCTAATTGCGTTAGTCAGATTCTGACACACCATGTCCTCACAAGGTGAGTCAAATCCTGACATGGACAATCAAATCCTGACGAGTTATGCCAAATCCTGAAAAGGTCAAATCCCGATGAGGTAATGAAACCCTGATAAGCTCAGATACTGATTGTGAGGATTTTGTGATTTTGTACAATTATTTTTCTTAATTGATACTTGATTTAATTCAGTATGTTTGAGACTGTTTTTATGCATAATTATAGAAACGTTTGTAATTTAAAATAATCTTTAATTACAATTGCTAGTTATTAGGAACACTATCACATTATTATTCCTTAAAAGATATGCACTATTAACTAGTTTTGCACATTATCTGGTCCACTAATTATTGCATCCAATTAAGTGCTGCCATGTGTAATTATGTCTAGCTGTGTATTCTCTCTTTATCAGTTTTTTTGACAAAAAAAATCGAATTCACAATACATATAATACACACAATTGTTCATCTTCTCAAACTCTCTCACTGAAAATTTTCAACCCTCAAATTTCACAGAAAAATCTTAATTTTCACAATGGCCAACTCTAATTCAGTTTCTAAGTTTACCTTCACTAGATATATGCTGCACGAGAAGACTTTTACTGCTAATAACTTTAAGGCTCCTTTGAATAATCCTGATACTCCGTCTGAATTCAACATGATCTGTGATTTACTTGAGCAAAGCCACATTGGCTATCCCTTAACATCTTCATCCAAGGTTTGGTTTATACAGGTCAAGCAGATTTGGGATACTGTCAAAACTGATGCTGAAAAGGGAACTATTATCTTCACTTATGATAATCAGGAATACACAATCACAGCTGAAGTGGTGGAGAAATCTTTGGGTTTTCTTGTTCTTGATAATCAAACTGTTGTAGTGACTCCTACAAACACTATGTTCAACTTTATCAAGATTATTGGTTATAGTACTTATTTTACAAAGGACAAAAAACTATTCATGACAAAACTGAAGAAGGAGTGGAATTTCTATTTTGATTGCATTAGTCATACTTTTCTAGAACAAGGTAACAAACTTTGATGAATTCCCTCTTGTATCTCTACAATTTAGATATTCACTGATATATGGTCATGTATTTTATTATGGCAATACCATTATATAATTCCTGATAGCTAGATTAGGTGACAAAGAAGGTGTCATAGGCTATACTAGGTTTTTGCAATTGATCTTTACTTATTTGTTACTTGATGTTTCTTTTGATGAGGATGAATTAGTCATGGTTTTTCAAATTACATCCAAATCACTGCTAGATTTGGTCAAAAGAAAGAATACATTTGTAGGTGGAACTTCTTTACCAAAGGAGATGTGGCAGTTCCTGACAAGGGTCATGCCACATAAATACAACATGTCCAATTCTGACACTATAGGACAGTGCACATCCAACCCTATTCCTAACTCAAGTGGTGTTGTTTCAAAACACAAATATAAACACATTTCCACCTCTGATTCTTCCCAAAAAGAGTCAGTTGTTAAATCTAAACCACTAGTTGAGACTGATGTGTCAGGAGGACAATCATGTCCAAGAGTTGGTTCACCATCACCACAGTCATATGAAAAATAAAGTGGAGCAAGGACAAAGTATACATCATCCTATAGAGTTAAACAAGGTTTGGCTACAAAGAAATGAAAAGCTACAGCTAGAGCTCGTGTTAGGCTGGTAGATGAGCCATCAGAAACTGACATTGATGAAGGGCCTATTTCTTTTAAACTCAGAGTAAAATCAGTGGAGGTTACTGGTACTGTGACAGAGGAAGCCTAGATAGTTGTTGGAGAAGATACTCCAAAGAAAAAGAGGAAATTAATGAAGCTGGGTGATAAGCTTAAAGCCAAACATGGTAAAGTTAGGATACAGACAACTCTTCATGCAACTAATGATCAATCACAACTTCATCTTGATAGTACAACTTCATCCATTCCTGATAAAGTCATATCAGTTCCTGATTAAGCCAATATTGAATCCCCTCCAGAAAAAATTATTGAGGTCTCTTATGAGAGACTGTGGGAGTTAGCTCAACAAGTTAGACTTGATGCTGTAAAAGGAAAGGCTACAGTTATATAAGTCTTTCAAAGGAAGAGGACAAAGCTTTAGTCTCCATAGAAGGAGCCCAGCCCACAAGAACCACTTCTTTAAAGTGGAAGTGCAGCTATTTATGCTCCAGCCACACAAAAACCACCCACTCAAAGTGAGTATGAAGGCATTACTATACAAAGAACTATTTTTGACAACGCTCAAGGGTTTTCAATTTTTGTGGAAGCTGAAGTTGCAGACCACATTCAACAGAAGGAAGCTCATCAGGAGCACTTAGAAAAAATGGATGTTATTATAGATGATCCTATCTTTGAGGGAAGCACACAATAACCTTCAACTCAAAGTATTGAAGCAGCTTCTAAACCTTCGGTCATTTAAGAACCACCAGTTCAAAGTACTGATGCAGATAAATCTTCAAATCCTGACACAGGGTCATTGCCTGATACAGCAGTTCCTGAAAAGTCAAATCCTGATGTTAATCCTGATGTTCCTATTCCTGACACTACATATCCTGATCAATATATTGAGTTGGTTACTACAAAGGACAACACTGGAGCAATATTAGTACCTCCAATTACTGTTATTCCAAAAGAAACAACTCCAAAAGGTACATCTCTTTATCACACTGCTACTTTATCTGCTAGTATAACTTTAAATAGCCCTTTATATAAGAATACCCCTATTTATATATTGCAAACCACTTTTTTTGCCACCTCTTATTTCTTCTATTGTGACTGAACTGAGCCTTTTTAGTGAGAATGTGGGAAAAGACTTGGTAAAAAATAGAATTACTGAGAGGCAGTCTCCTGAACTGGCAAAAGGAGAGATAGAGTTGAGTGATAAAGTGATCAAAATATTACTCTTAAAAGTAATATATGTGTGAGAAGTGATGAGATCACTTTGAAAGAACAGAGAGATTTAGGTGTTCCTTGTTTTGTTGTTTCAGGTTCAACATAGGAAGCTAGGCCCTCTAAGCTAACTCCTGATCTAAAGCTTAAAGGCAAATTAGATGAGTCAGTTCTTGATGTTCCTGAAAAGTTTTTTGAGTCTGTTCTGATTTTGATGGTGAAGATCCTGTTAATGCATAGCTCAAAGCTGCTATTCAGCCTTCCAAAATGTCTACTTATGGATCTTCATCAGGCCATGCTACTCTCAATGAACATAAAGAACCTGAGTGGAATCATTCCTGGAGGTTAGCTAGTTAGAAAATTTCTATGGAAGCTGCTCATGTTCTTGCTGATCATGCTGTAAATGCTACTTCAAATCCTGATTTGAAAAATGTCATCAAAGCTACAGCTGTGCTGGTTAAAGAGATGTAATCTTCCATTTCTTCACTCAAAGACTCTAATATTGATTTGAGAGAGGAGGTTGCTGATCTTTTTGTGATAATTAAAGGCACAAACAAGTATAATGGCTTGGTAAAAAGGATGTTGAGTTTGGAGGCTAAATATGAACAAATGACTGAGAAAGTATAAGCTATTGAAGCTAGTAAAAGTGCTACTAATCAAAAACTGGATGCTGTCCTCTTTATTACAGGGTCTTGATGCCAAAAAGGGGGAGATGGTAGCCAAGACAAAATGCATACTTGAATAAGTGTTGATGAAAGATGCCGATCCTAATCATGATGCTGATAATCAAGGTAAAGGGACCTTTGGTGCTATGGTGATTCAATCTAGAACTAGGATACAAACTCAAACTCAAACCACACAGTCAACTCATATCTCTAAGGATGGTGCAAATACTGTAAAAACTCAGATAGTGACTCATTCTCAGATCTTGGTGGAAAAGCAATCAGTATCTGCAATTCCTGTTGAAGATGAGATGATCATTGATAATCCTGATGATTGTATGAGGTTTTACAGAACTTTTAAGATAAAATCTAGTGCAAGTATCACTCTCTACCACAAGGATGGAAGAGTTGAATAGTTGGAAAAAAGAAGAGCCCTTATTCACTTGGTTGATGAATTTCCTGATATGTCAAATGAAGAAATGATCAGGAAACAGGGGAAATTCTTAGTCAACTTCAAACTGCAAATCAGGGTACCTCTAGGGGAAGAGCTAAGGCTAGAGGATCAAAAATTGGAAGAAGAGGAATAAGTTCAAGAGCTGTTTAGCAAACAATAGTTCCTTATCAAAGAAGAACTAGATCCAGTGGGGTCAGGATTGAAGATCTCCTAAAGTTTATGTTGATCCTATATTTCTCAATCATGTGCCTAGACCAATTGAATTTCCAAATCTAAATCTATAAAAAGAATGAGGTGATGAAGAAGAAGAAGCACGGATGTTTAGAAGACCAAGACAACTTCAAATTGAAGCAGCTCCTGAAAACAAAAGTCAATATCCTGACACTGGAAATCCTGACACTACCAACCATGACAATTTAGTTACTGATCCTGACAGATTTTTAATTCTGACTTGATTGAAGATGGAGAAGAGGTTGTCTTGGAGCACTTAAATCTACAGATCTTGTCTGCTTACATTGATGCTTACAATGCTGAGATTGAAGAAGAAAAAAGAAGAGAAGAAGGAAAAATCAGAATAGCAGTCAACAAGGAAAATCAAGAATTTCGTAATATGTTGTGGAGGTGCACTGATAGGAAAGAACTCTATAAAGAGTAGAGAGAAGAGCTTACAACTTTCCTAGAATCAGGCACAATTACAAGTAGGAGAAGGTTGATGATCTAAAATGCAAAAAGCAGATCAGAGACTAGGGTTTGTTCTTTTTCAATTCTTGAAAAAGTAACATCTTATCAATTGTATGTTTGTGGCATATTCATATCAAAAGTCTATCATTATTATTATAAAAATAATAATAATCATTATTTAGATCTCAATATTAAATATAATATACAATAAGCTTATTTATAAAACTTCATAAATTTAGTTTCAGTATTGAGTTGGCCCCTCAGCTTAATAGAGTGTAATACAACTCAAAACCCGAGTCAAGGCACGAGCACTACAGGTAGTCCCAATTTTTAGAGTCACATGCCTGAACCTATGCTCAGGTCCTCTAATCAGCCTCACAAGCCTTGAGCTTTCATTTAAGTCCCTTGAATATGTCAAGAGAATTCACAACTCACTTTTCAGTTAAAACTAAAACGACATGTATACAATTAAGCAAATTTTCTCTCATTTCTACATGGATTACACTAAAAAAAATATCTTGGATCGAAACATTAAAGTTTACGTCCTTAAGAAAATGAGCAACCTCCACATGTTAGTTTCTAGAAATTATATCAAGAAACATCTAAAATGTGTGTCAAATTTTCCATTTTCTAACAGTTACACAATATACTATAATATTCGAAAGAGTACTTGATCCCAAGACGGTGGATAACAATTATACGAATATAAATAAGAATTGTGGGACTTGATCTTTCGCAGACTTGATTCGGCCTCTAGGTATATCTCACCCAAACTAATGGGAATAGAGGAGTAGAGGTTGTGAATAGTCTCGAGGACCAAAACTCTTTTGTGTTCTTTTTTATAGTTGTCAAATTAGACCACCATTAACCCTAATCAGACTTATATTGGGTATTATACATTATAAAGCTCATCTAAATAAGATGTTATTGGACTTTTTATTTATACCACTTAATTAGTCCAATTACAAAATAAATATTCAATATAATTGTCTTTAATTTTTAATCCTGTATATTATTAATATTAAAAAATATTCTAATAACTAAACCCATGAGATAATGTTTGTAACATTAAAGTTATAGGTGAGGTATTCTTTTAAAATGTAATATTTATACAAACAAATATTAAAGAAATTAAATTTACATTGCAAAAAAAATGTTATGCTAATTTTAGAAATGTGAATATAAGGGAAGTTGGATACAATAATATTTCACATGAAAATTTAATAAAAATATGAGGTTATTTATAATATAATTACTATTGAAACTAATCAAAAATCGAGGTGATTTTTATGAGAAATTATACTGAACACTATAAGGTCCGAATAATTAAGATCAAACAGATAGTATAAGTTAAAGCCCAATATTTTAAAATTTCCAAATTTTAGATTATAAGCCCACAAAATATTTTTTATTATATAAATCTAAGTTACTATGCTTATCAATATTAAAACCCCAAAAAGATCTAGAGTTTTCTAATTAAAAATAGTTTACATCTTTGAAGATATGATTTTTCATCATCTTAGTACTCATTTACCTACAAGTGTGTATTTGATTTATGATCAGTAATAGATCTTTACCAATTTCAGAGGATAATTCATTTCGTTGTTGGTGCACAAAAAAATGGTATGTTATTTTCTTTTCATCTTAAAGTTTATGAATTTCCAAATCGCTAATCTAGTGGTTGCTAAATCAGTTTTTTTTTGTATACCACAAATCCTTTAGATAATTTATTTTGAAATCATCAAACAAAAAAGTGAATCAAGATTTAGGTCCATCCCGATCCGATCAAGGTCGGGATATACTCCGATCTAATCCAGATGTAAATTGGTAACCTTAGTTGTAACCCAAATAATTTAAACTGAATGTTTTTAGAAATTTATTTATAATATAATATTTTTTCTTGTAAAATCATTTATCGAATTTGATTGACGCGCGCTTGAAAAATTTGTAGTAAACAATGAAGAAAATGCTCTAAAAGGGGATAGTGGTATATGACCTATTCTTCAGGTAAAATTTCGTAAATATATCGCATATATTACATCTCGTATATTTTGATCAATCCCTTTGTCCCATTTAATTTTATCCATAACATAATTTCATTTTTCTTCTTTCAATCATATTAATCAAATTGTTAGATATGCAACTATGAAGAACATAAAGAAATGTTAAAATAATTGAATTGACCATAATTAAAGAATAGGCATAAATATTTTAGGAGAAAAAATAGAAAAATATAACCACAATATATGGACGAAGATAACATTATTTTACTTGCACGATAGTTTGACAGAGATAGTTTGACATAATGCATATAAAACTATGGCCTACATTTTTTTTATAAAGAGGGGAATCAATTCATTAATAAAAAGTCATATCACATTACCAAATATGATTGAAATTGAACACATTCTTAACATATCATTGTTGAATCCTTTCTTCTTGGAGATGCAACCAAGCAATTTTTTAAAGATGATAGGAATGTACTTGATGTGACCTTACTGTTGTTTTGAGCAGTCGATCATAGATTTGTCCCCATAAAAACTTGTATCACCATAAAACTCTTGTAGATATATAATTTTGGACATGAAGAACACCAAAACACACCAAAATAAATCAAACTCTCACAATTTAGGAGAGACTAAAAAAACCCAATTCAACTAAGAGAATATTGAAGGAAAGAAAAAGCCTAATCAAGAAAACAAACAAGAAAGAAAGAATTGGGCCTTTCGATAAAATCGATAGAAGCCACGCAAAATTTTTTGAGGAGGTTACTCAATAGAGAGGGAGAGAATATTAGGGTTTTTACTTAATTGTTACTATGACTAACTTATGACTTTAAATTGATTAATGGGAATTTGAATGAACATAATACTTAAACCTTATTATTAATAATATTTGATATAGTTAATGTTACTATAATACTTTTGGATATCACTATGTATATAAATATTCATCTTGTTTCATAAATTTTTATCTTTTAACCTTCTTTAATATCCTCACAATACTTAATTAAGTCAATTTTCCGTCCTTCAAGTAGTTGCGCTTCTATGAGTAATCAAACTACGTTTAACCACAACATGGGTGAACCTCTATTATAAGTGAACAAGATTTAACAATAATAAAATAAGGCGTAACAGTAAAACCTGTTTTAAATCACCTAAAGATAGAGTTTATACGGATGTTTGTTTAATATATCACTTGTTTTTAAATCTACATGTAAGAAATTTATTAATACATGTAAATATTAATTCGAATATGCATAATTTAGTTTCTTCAAATAAGTATTGATAAGTTTCAACACTATTTCTAAAATTTTAAGATCAAAGCTCGGTTATAATGGAAATGTATGATAAGTTATTTCAATAAAGTATGTTATAATGCTTGAATTAAAACGTGTATATTTATATATATAGAGTTGTGCTCAAATAAAACCAAATGAGAATCAGTGAAATCTCTAATTAAAAGTCGGTGATTTTCTTACAAGTAAAAATTTAAATTTGATAAATTGGTGATTTTATACATACTAGAAGGGGTTGTGAATATCCGGGAAATATCGTGTAATTATTTTTATCAATAAATAATTATTATGTAATTATTATGTGAATTTTTGGTGAATTATCTCATGATTAATATTAATATTTGGGTGTTTATATGTGGTAAAATTAGGATATTTTAATTTTTAATTATCCAGTGTTAAATATATATAATTTTGGTATTTTTTGGCAATTTTTAGATTATCATATGATTTTATAAGGATTTATAGAATTAATAATAATTATTTTTACGTAATTATAAAATTACTTTTTAGAATCAGAAATCATCCCACTTCAACCATTTTTGCATTTTTACAACCCGAAACTCTTCCGAAAACTATTTTTTAACCTAATTTGATAATTCTGAACACTTTCCGTGTTTTGACTTTTTCGATCCGGGGAACGGTTTGACCCGTACGAGTCCCGGCGTAAAATTTCCGATACGCTAATCATTTTATAGATCGATAAGACTCCGTATTCTCAAAAGACGAGATATTATTACCTTATTTTCTTATAAAGTGTTTTATAGGAAGCACTGTTTTGATAATTATCCAAATCTGGTATTAAAATCGTATCGTCTTTTTAGTTACTTAGCGGCTAAGTAATCTATTTTCAGATCCAATATGTAAATATAATTATCAATATTTAAATAAATAAAGTATGTGATGGTTCTGTCAGTTATGTGCTACTGTATTATTAATTGTATTGATTGGTAGGGTACGAATATTAATTATATAATTAATTATTGAGCTATATGAATTTATTTTTGCTTTTAGATTGATTTTATTGAATATTTATTCTCGTAAATGCTAAAATTGTTTCTAAAATTATTTTTGTTGCTTTATAATTTTATTTATAATTTTTAGGAATTTATAAAATTTAGAAATCAATATTTTATTGATTATATTTTTTTAAATGATTTTCTGATCGCATTTAAATGTAAATTCTGTATTAAATTCTAGAATGATTCAAAAATCATGAAAATTTTATTTTATTAACTCTTAAATATTTTGAGAATTTTAAAATTATTTCGGAAATTTTCTGGCTTTTATTTAACCGCATGTGTATTCGTTAGATTGTAAATGCGGGTTTGTATGCGCGTTCCAAAAATGATTTTAAAATTATATAATTTTTATGATAATTAATTTTAATTATCTCGGGAATTTTAAATTTGTTTTGATAAATTTTCGGGTGGTTGTTACCCGTAAATTATTGGTTGGAATCGATAATTACGGTACGAGTCAGGATAATAACGAGAAGAAAAAAAAACAAAACAACAAAAACTCCCAAATTCACCCATGCACCCCCCATTTTTCAGTCGTCTCTTTCTCAATCCCTCTTTTCTCTCTCTCGTATATCTCTCTCCCCACTCTCTTTCTTCTTCTGTTTCCGGATTTCTTTTCCCCTCCCCGGGTGTCAGGTTCCTTTGCTCCGGTAAGTTTTCCGGCGGGGCTGTGGTTGGTGGTTTCTCCAATTCTGTTCTTGCGTGTTGGTTTTATAAGTATACATAATTATATGTTTATGTATATGTGCGTATGCTGCTATGAGTGGTTGCTTCCGGTAATTCCTTGTCGCTTTTATTACCTTCTTGTAGTCGCCGCCCCTCACCGTTCCCCGTGAGGACGGTGGCGCGTGGCTAACACTGCTGCGTTGGTTGACGGTGTTGCCTTGCTGTTACTCTGTTCAATTATCTTTGATTGATTAAATTTTATTTTTACTTCTGCAGGAATTATTTAAAAAATATATATATATATATTCGTGTAGGACGTCCGATAAACGGAAACCCAAGAATTTTACCGCCGTCGGCGATGAGCCTCGGCGAGCCGACGGTAGGCAATAATGATTTTTATCAGAGTCCTTTAATTATAAATAAATAAAATTAGTTCGTGGAATTAATTTCGAAACGAAAAATACGAATAAAAACATAAAAGTACGGATAATAATAAAAAATAACTTAATTGTATTTGTGATTGGGATTGGTGAATTGTGGCTGATTGCGATTGTTGTTGATTGTGATTGACGTCGAATTGTTCGACGGGTAGGCCAATAAACAGAGGAGACGCTGCTCGAATTTTCGGAAAATTAATTCCAAAAATACGGGAACGTAACCTATAATTATCGAAGACGTCAAACGAGGATATGTAATTAAATTTTAGGAAACCTAATTACGTGTTGGGATAAGAAATTTTATAAATAATCGAGTACCCTATTTTTCAAAACAATGAGTATACGTACTTCCGAAAATAAATACCGAACCAAATTTCAAAGATGTGAACCATAACTGCTATTTGTATTTCAATAATACATATAAATACGAATCAGGATATGAAATCGTATGGGTAGAATTAATAGTGATATAATGTTAAGTTTAAGCGCTTATCTGAATTAGGGTATCTCAACCCTGTAGGTTCTAGTCAGAAGATCTGAGGATTGATATCGGACTAAGAATGATCTAGCGCTTAGTCGTCGAGCTCAGCGAGGTTCCAACCGAAGGACCTGAGTGTTAAGATCGTAGCCAGAATAGGGTAGTGGTTTGACGATAAAGATGAACGTTCAAGGCAATCCAAAAGTCAATCAATAATAGTGGTTAAAGCTTATCGAGGCAAGTATTCCTTACTTTTCTCGTAACATACTGCAAATACTTCATTCCTATTCTAAGTTCAGAATAGTTAACTGTTTTATATTTCGCTGCAATTACTCTTAATTACGCAAGTTCCTTTTATTATTGTTCCTATATTATCGATTGCTCTCTTGAGCAAATACCAGTTCTTTAGGGTTATTTGCGAACCCTGAATTGGGATGTTTTGAAATCAAAATGATTTGACATCAAAATACTCTACGGGCTGGATGGTTATTGTGAGGGCCAGTGATGAGCTGGACCCTATGGGCCGGGGATGGACCGGACCCTTAGGCCATAGTGCCTGGGTACCTTATATGTTGGTGGGTCTATACAGTTGGGTATAGATCCGCACTACTGTATCCTGACTGATCAGCAGGTCATAGTGCATTTGTATGTTCTAGTGTCCAGTCTAATTTATTGTTGATCGCCATTAACGGCATTCTCCCTCGAAGAGTTTTATGCTAACAAAACCGAACATAACCCTGATTCAGGAAATGAATCTGGGATTTGCTCGTCACTTCTGTTTTATAACTCACAGCTGGTAACAGCCAGTTTATTCGCTTATTTACCTCAAATAAATAGATTTGTCTATAATTATTTCAAGATTTTTTCCGGAAAAGATATTTTGATATTGATACTTGGAAATAATTTATATACTTCCTGGGCATTTTTGGCTCACTCTTGCTTTGTAAATTCTTATTTCTTTCAGAAACAAATTAGGTTAAAAGTTAATAGCTTTGAATAGACAACAAAAGTTAGAAACATCTCCGATGCAAGAGGATGAAGATGTTAGAAAAAAATTAGACAAAAAAATTAGTGCAAAGGTATTTAAACTTGTATTTTTGTTGTTGTAAATTGTACAAGGTTAGATTTTTGTTTCATACCATAACCTGTAAACGATCCAGATTTAAGGGGTCATTTGTATATTATTTTAAATTATCTAAAGATTGTTTAGTGACACCAAATCTTGAACCCGGATTTGGGCTGTTACAAGTTGGTATCAGAGCAACAGGTTATTGGTCCCCGAAATAAGAATAGGTGAGATTAAGATAGGTGTGATAGGCCATATAAGATAGGAAAGACCCTAGGCATACTCACTTTAAGTTCAAATTGAGTGCGAATTAGGATTAGCATATCTGATAGGGAATTGGTAAGATAGGACTGTTGAGGAATGTGTAAGGCGAATATAGCAACACTATAGATATATTGAGTCCTCAGATCCTATAGTAATGAGGAGTCGACAGATCGACGGAGACTGGGTATGTTACCCTACTTTTTCATATGGTTTTAAAGAAAAATGCAATTGAGTCTTGTGAGAACTTCGTGTAAGAGAGGCTAGGCAAGTCTTGGTACAATTTAACTTAGAATTAGGTAGTAGAACGAGCTCCACGTCGGAGGCAATGAGTTGATGGAAGCTGATGAAGAGCCAAAGTTGTAAGCTGCAAAAGCACCACCTTTGCGAGACAATTCTTATCACTTATCGAGCGCTGCACGAGGAATGGTATCTACCTTATTAGGTATAGGAAAGACTAGCAAGGAGATGCGACCTTATCTGTAAATGGAACGTCGAATTGCATTAGTAATTGTAAGCATAACATCAAGGACGACGCCGAGAATATCAAAGACATTATTAAACATCGGCATTGGATAGAGTTACGAATAAAATGGTATACAACGGTAAATGAGGTTTCGTCGACTAATAAGTACGAGCAGAATCCAAGGAGAAGTAGAGAATATACCGAAGTGGAAAGACCCGTACATGGCCATTCCTTTAATTAGATATCTCGTTAGTGGATCATAAGAATAGAAAGTAACTTATATAGTAATGACGACCAAATATTTGATTTTCAAAATTTTAGAACCAGTTTGCGGAAAAGATTTTCTTAATAAACTTTAGAAGATCTTTGCATAAAATGAGTTTCACAATTTGGTTGTCGAATTACTACTTAAGTTCTTGTTATTATAAATAGAAAATGACCTAAAAAGAAGAATAGATTTAGACTCGGTATTGTTAATTTGGAGGACCAAGTAGACCCATTAGCAAGAAGAAAGTTTAAAGTTTTTCCGCGAAAGACGAACGAAAACTTTGTTTAACAATATCAATAATTGAATCAATATGTTAAAACATTATTTACTCAATTAAATTATTAAAATTTAACAAGATTCATGATTCAAACAGACAGAGGATAATTGAAGGAAATGAAAGATTCTTCCAGATGATTGGAGAAGAATCATATTTCTATCGATGAAATTGAGGCGTTGTGTGATCAGTGATTATTCTACGCGGCATAGATGAAATCGGAAGCAGTGGTTATAAATTTCGTAAGGACGCGATTATGATCAAGTCATTAAAGCATTTAATGTGAAGCCATTTCCAGATGACATTCCAAAGTGATAATGTGACCAAAATTGTGAATCTTTTATTCAAATGATTCCTGAAGGCATGCGTAAGTGAAGGGTGGACGGTGACCAACACTAACATTCTTTCCTCTAATACGATAGCTTATGTTCTTCCTGATTCTAGAATACGTATGAGCTTTTTCTATTGATAAATCATATGAGGTGAAAATGAAAGAAAATTTATTGTATTCCTTCCAAATTGTTTCTCTTCTCAAATTATTGATTCCTGATTGAGATAAACAGTGTTGTGGTGTGACGCTTTGTCAAAATAACGAAAAGTTGGGTAGGACGCCACCTAATCATGTGCTGTATGCCATATAGTATGAAAGACTGACCATCTTGAGTATGAATCTGGTTGTCTCATTCATATCTAAATTTTCACTCATTCTTCTTCCTTCAATTTACTGACTTACAGATTCACCCAATCGGTTGTTGCACTGTTATTCCTTATCCAGTTTTTCAATCAAAATCAAATTCACAAACTCTCCTCTTGCGTAGAGTCTGTTCTTTGACGATTTCAAAAGAGATGGAATAGTCTCGTCTAGCCAGATAGAATTACATGTCGAATATAGATATGAATGCAAGCCAATAAATGGTGGACATCTACGAGCAAGGAAGAATGGTTATACCGATAACGTGGATGTGGCAAAGACATCAAGTTAGACGGTTGTTCTTATTACGAGAATCTCATCAGTACGGTAGATTGCGTTAACGCGATGCCCTTCAAAATAGAAGATTTCGACGAGAAATAAATCGCTAGTGAACCATAATAAATAAATTAATTATAAAATAAGGAAGTAAAGTTGTGTACACCAAACAAGCGAATGAGTGGCAAGAGGACAATCGAAGATCAAGGGATTATTAAAAATGACTCCAACGGGCAATTAATACGTAAAGCATTCCTTCGTCACGGGAATATATTTATCGTGAAGATTCAAGATCGAAGAAATCTTAATTGCAAACAAATTTTTGAACGTGTTCTTCAAGAAATTGTGAAGTTCTCTAACTTGAATAAATGAGTATGGTGAATTTAACACCCCTATCCAAGCCGGCGATGAAAGTTCGATATGGGAACATAGGTGGAGATGAAGCAACGGTGATTCGACTGTGAAACCTTTTAAGAAATAATGATTTGGCAATTGAGTTTCCATCAAATTGTGACGATAATAATGGAAACCATGAATGGTTATTAAAATATAAGCAAATTAATTAGTAAAAATAAGTTAAAAGAACCGCAAAATAATGTTTTTGAGAAACAACAAGATAATCCTAAGCTCATTAGTAATATTTTATAAAATTCTGAGAGAACTGAGAAAAGCATGGTTATATTAATCATTGTTGGTTTAAGACCCTATTCCAATTACAAGATATATGTTATGTCAGTAGTACATATCATTATCAGCATGATGTATTTTAAATTATGGTGAATTGATAAGTTTGGTGGATGGAAGTGGATCCATATGCTTCTGAATGGTTTGGTTGATTGATCGTGTTGGCCTGAGTCCGACTGGTAGTCGATGGTACAGGGGAAGTGCTGCCCAAATTTTCAGAAATTACCCTACTTTTAAGGATAAAGAAGTATATTTTCATTCCCAGTTGTACTCCAAATGATTGCGATTTCGGTTCTTGAGAAAGATTGTTATGACCAAACCGACTTTATATAATTGGTCTTTGATTCCACTTAGCTAGTCAGCACTTGGTTTAATTGATCAGTTAAAAGAGTTAATTGATTAACTTTACCAACCAATGGTTAGTTAAATGGAGATCGATTCCAATTAGATTAAGTCAAACTCTGACATGATTTTCAGATCCGAAATCAAAGTAATTAGGAATTTGGAGGAAGTAATGGCGTTAGCAGAAATCAAAAATTTAGTAGAATTAGCGTGATGTTACTGCAGACATGTGTGAGGTTTTATTTAGATGAATAAGCCTTTACAATAAACAAGAAGAGTGTTTTCAAGAACTGAAGTTATAAGACAAAACAAAGAGATTTTATCATCTGTAATAACGTTCCAGGAAGGACTTGAATGTATACCCATGTCGAATGGCGATTGAATGGAAGTTATTGTAAAATAGTGGGAAGCTCGCAAATCCAAGTATCCGATATAAGACGGAGATTGACGAAGTCCGCATGTGAACTTAAAAAGAAATGTTGATCAATTAGGGAAATCCAAATATGTGATCAGTGATGATTTAAGCGAGGATGGAAGGAAAAAAAATATAGCTACTGATGAATTTTAATAATTCTGTTAGTAAAAATATAAATATTATAAATAAAAGCCTTCATTCCCGTATTAACTCCGAAAATGGCTTATCTAATAATGAATAGATTAGTATTATCAAGAAAAAAAAATTCCTTATGTTTAAAAGAGATAATGAATGATGAGAATAGAGGACTAACTAAGAACATAAGTGAAATCAAAAGAATGATAAAGAAATTTTATAAAATGATCCAGGATATGAGCAAGTTGTGAACGTCAGTTGTGCTAGAACTAATATGAGAATGAAGTGAAACATCGATAATTGGAGATAGGAATTTCATTCAAAGAATACGTGTAAACAAGGAAGATTAAACAAAGGTATTAATGGCGAATTGTTAGAGAAGAGCGTTACAATGAATCTCATATCGAAATTCTCTAGAATTAAAGTGAAGTCCCGAAGCTTCTAACGGATGATTTACCAAGGTTACCTCGGGGCCTAAGATAAAATTTCTCATTGGTTACTGCATAGAGTCGAGCTGGTGTCAAAAGCCTTATATTATATGGCCCAGTAGGGATTAAGTAATTAGTTAAGGAAGTTTCAAGATTGTAGGATGAAGGAATATTGAGGTAAGGAATATATCGCGCTATGCACAGATGTGGTCATAGAAAGGACGAATGGAGGTATGAAGTCACACATTGGTCATTAGAAGTTGAAAACCTGAGGTCACAATAAAGACTGTATCTAGAATAAGGTATGGATGTTATGAGTTTTAATGATATTATGTACCCTTCGTTCTTGAGAATTAAATGAACATAGTGTATATGGAGTATTTGGATAGTGTAATTGTATTTATTGATAACATCCTCTCCCATTCATGGACTAAGGAAGACCAAGTTGAATGCCTAAAGATATGTCTGCGAAGGGTTGAAAAGTAGCAACTGCGTTCTAAGCTTCAAAGGTAAGAATTCTGGTCATAATTGATTATGAGCTACGGTTGTTAGTTAACTACCAACCAGGAAAGGTCCATTTAGGGACAAATGTCTTGAGTAGAAAAGAAAGAGTGAATATCATTAAAATTGTTGGGGAGTGGGTAAAGGAATTGGAAAAGTTAGAAATTGAAGATCAGGTTTTGACTAAGTTTCTGGTTTATGCTGATACTTACTTTGTTGTTTGTTAGGAATATGTGTATTAGGTTGATGATAAGTTAAACAAAACACTTAGGTAGAAATCTAGTGTTTGTAGCCTCAACGGATAAGACCATTTTGGCTATCCGTTGAAGGAGTAGCTTTACTTAGAAATAAGTTTAGTATTGTAGCACATTTCATTCTCTGTATTTAAGTTGTAATTCTTAGATGTTGTGGGAAATTATCAGTCATGTTGACTACTAGTGGATATGCAAATAGGAGGGCTAATTGTAAATATTTCATGCCTTGTAATTTTGTATAAGTGAAGTAGTATCAACTGATATTAAAGGCCTTCAACGGATGAGAAACAAAGCTTCAACGGATGTCTCTAAAGCTTCAACGGATAACATCCATCAACGGATGAGTGCTTCAACGGATAAAGCTTCAACTGCTAATGCATCAACGGATAAAGCTTCAACGGATAAAGCTATCAACGGATGAAAGCTTCAACGGATGCTTAGTTCAATAGCAGTTGATAGTGATAATTCATAAGCTGACAGAGGCACATGGGTTGACAGAGACAAACTGGAATGTGGCAGCCTCTAGGAGGAATCAAGAAAATGCAGCATTTCCATTCTGGTGCAAACAAGGAAGTATTCAAAGATTCACAGCTAAACCTAAATTGTATTGGATAGAGAAATGAAGAAGAAACATGTGAAGAATCTTTTAATTGTATTTTACAGTTTTGTCTTCACTTGTAAACTTGGTGATATATATAAACCAAGTAGCAACTAGTAATTAGGTGTGAATTTTCCAGAGCTGTTTAGAAAAATCCAAAGAGAAAATCATCTAGTTTGTACTAGGACGCAGCTGTGATTTAATTCTTTGAATCACAGATTTTCTGAAATAACACATCTCTGGTGGAACAACAAATCCACCAGAAAAGTTTTTAAATTCTTTGTGTTCTTTACATTTGTGTTTGAATATATATATGTCTGTATTAGCTTGAAGCAATTCACACACATTTGTTCATTAAAACACTTAGCCTTAGAAACTGCTCAAAACTTGAAAAAGTTTTTAGATTTACATTCAACCCCCTTCTGTAAATCTCATTGTTAGTCCACTGGGAATAACAATTGGTATCAGAGCAAGCTCTTAACATACAAAGAGTTTAAAGATCTATTCTGCTAACATCATGAGTAAGAAGGATATTGGTGTAAAGATTTCAATCCTGGAAATAGATAACTATCATCACTGGAAAGTGAAGATGCATTTACATCTTCTCTCTCAAGATGAAAGCTACATCAACTGCATTGAAAATGGTCCTCACATCCCTCACAAGGTGGCCACAGCTGCTACTGCAACAGTTGCTGTTGGACAGTCTATTCCCAAGCCAAAAGCAGAATGGACTGTTAAAGATATTGGAGAGGTTCACAAGGACAAGAAAGCCATGAACATTCTGTTTAATGGCCTAGATCAAGATATGTTTGACAATGTCATTAACAGCCAAACTGCTAAGGAAATTTGGGATATAGTGCAACTTATCTGTGAAGGTACTGAGCAAGTTAGAGAAAACAAAATGCAGCTTTTCATTCAACAGTATGAATATTTTCATTTTGAAGAAGGAGAATCATTGAATGATACCTTCAACAGATTTCAGAAACTGTTGAATGGATTGAAGCTGTATGGCAGAGTGTACCAAGTCAAGGACTCCAATTTAAAATTTTTGAGGTCTCTACCAAAGGAATGGAAGCCTATGACTGTGTCTCTAAGAAATTTTCAAGATTATAAGGACTTTACACTTGAAAGATTATATGGAATTTTGAAGACCTATGAACTTAAGATGGAGCAAGATGAGCTGTTAGAAAAGGGAAAGAGAAAAGGAGGATCAGTTGCACTTGTAGCTGACAATGAGAAGATTGAAGCCATGAATGAGGAAAAGACAATGCCAAATCTCAAAATTGGCACAAGAAAATCAGAATCAAGCAAGGGAATGGAGCAAGTAGCTGAGGATGAAGACAATTTCAGTCAAAATGACTCTGATGATGTTGATGAACATCTGGCTTTTCTGTCTAGGAGGTTTGCAAAGATGAAATTCAGGAAAAATGCAAAATTCACTAAGTCAAACAAGAACATGGTGGACAAATGTAAGTTCAAATGTTATAACTATGGCTTAAGTGGACACTTTGCAAATGAGTGCAGAAAACCACCCTCTGATAAGAAGAAATTTGAGCAAGTTGATTACAAAAAGAAATATTTCGATTTGCTCAAACAAAAGGAAAGAGCTTTTCTGACTCAAGATGATTGGGCAGCAGATGGAGCCAATGAAGATGATGATATGGAATATGTCAACCTAGCCCTGATGGCTAATTCTGATGAAAATGAAACTAGTTCATCAAGCAACCAGGTAATTACTACTGATCTCTCTCAGCTTTCTAAGATTGAATGCAATGAAGCCATAAATGATATGTCCAATGAATTATATCATTTGCGTGTTTCCCTTAAATCACTAGCTAAAGAAAACACAAGAATTAAAGAGAATAATTTGTTTTTAAGTGATAGGAATGATGTGTTAGAGAATCAGGTAATTGAGCTAGAAAAGATTAAAATTAAATGCTTGACTGTTGAGAATGAACTAGAAGAGGCTGTTAAGAAATTAGAAATTCTTTCTAAACAGTTAGAAAGTGAGCAAGAGGTAATCAAGGCCTGGAAAACATCTAGGGATGTTAGTGCTCAGATTGTCAAGGTTCAGGGAATTGAATCATTCTGTGAGAATGCCTGGAAGAAAAACAAAAAGGAGTTAGAATTAATTGATGGATTGTCAACGGATGTGGAATCAACGGATGATGAAAGTTATCCGTTGAAGGAAGAAAAAGAGCATCCGTTGAAGGCTCATCAATTAAAAGAGGCAAGTGATTCTAAAAAGAAAAATCTCAATAAGAAGGTTGGTTCAACTTTCAAGAACTTTGTCAAAGAAGGAGCTAGCACATCGAAAGATGCCAGTAAGGTGAATATAGGACACATGACTTTAGATCAGTTGAAAAATTGGCTTAAATTGGTTGAGGATAAAAAGGAAACTAAAAGAAAATTTAATAGAAGTGGGAAGGTAGAGATAACAAACACAACAATTACACACCTGATAAGTATGCTCCTAGAAAAAGCTGTGTGCATTATAAAAGTGTAAATCGTCTATTCGATAACTGCAAATCTGTTAAGAATTCTCCCATGCATTTAACTCCCTCCATGCCTAACATGTCTATGTCACCTCTGCATGCTATGCCTGTTATGTCTCATCAGAATCCTCATGCACATTTTCCAAATATGCCATATGTTAATAATCTTTATTTTACTGCATTCAGTATGCCTCAGATGCCATACAACATGCCTATGTGGAATAATATGTTTGCACAATCTATGCCTTATCAAATTCAACCAAATGTGCTAAATGATTCTGTGACTAACCCTACACCTCAACCAACTACATCTGAGACCAAGGTTGACCCAAAGTTACCTAAGTCAAAAGATGCAGGAGGAATGAAGTCTAGGAAAAAGACTAACAAGGCTGGACCCAAGGAAACTTGGGTACCAAAATCAACTTGATTGATTTTGTTGTGTGCAGGGAAAAAGAAGGAATCTATGGTACTTGGACAGTGGTTGTTCAAGACACATGATAGGAGATTTCACCCTGCTCACAGAGTTCAAGGAGAGAGCTGGCCCTAGCATAACCTTTGGAGATGACAGCAAAGGGTTCACTATGGGATATGGCTTGATTTCAAAAGAAAATGTCATCATTGATGAAGTTGCATTAGTTGATGGTCTCAAACACAATCTATTGAACATCAGTCAACTATGTGACAGAGGGAATAATATTTTCTTCAATTCTGAAGCCTGTGTTGTCACAAGTAAGAAGGACAACAAAGTGGTTCTAACTGAAGTTAGAAAAGGGAATATGTACTTAGCTGACTTCAACTCTACAGATTCAGAATCAATTACTTGTCTTCTCAGCAAAGCAAGTCTAGATGAAAGTTGGCTATGGCACAAGAAGCTGTCCCATTTGAATTTCAAGACAATGAATGATCTAGTCAAAAAGGACTTAGTTAGAGGAATCCCTCTAGTGGAATTCACAAGGGATGGACTGTGTGATGCTTGTCAGAAAGGGAAGCAAAAGAAAGCATCATTCAGTAAGAAGCTTGAATCAGCAATTGATGAACTATTACAACTGCTACACATGGATCTTTTTGGACCAGTCAATGTATTATCAATTTCAAGGAAAAGATATTGCCTAGTGATTGTAGATGATTTCTCAAAGTTTTCATGGGCTTATTTCCTTGGATCAAAGGATGAAGCTAGTGAAATCATTATCAATCATATCAAGCAAGTCAACAATCATCCAGATATCAAAGTAAGGAATATCAGGAGTGACAATGGAACTAAGTTCAAGAATACAACCATGAAGTTGTTCTGTGAAGAAAATGGGATCATGCATGAGTTCTCAGCTCCAAGGACTCCACAACAAAATGGTGTGGTGGAAAGGAAGAACAGATCAATAATTGAAGCTGCAAGAACAATGCTTGAAGAGTCAAAACTCCCAACATACTTTTGAGCTGAGGCTGATAACTGTGCATGTTACACTCAGAATATTTCTCTAATTAATCAGGAAAAAGGCATGACTCCCTATCAATTGTTCAAGAGAAGAAAACCAACTTTAAACTTTCTGCATATCTTTGGTTGCAAATGCTACATTCTAAGGAATCAACCTGATCACAAAGGGAAGTTTGATGCAAAGGCTGATGAAGGAATATTTGTTGGTTATTCTGCTGGAAAATCATATAGAGTCTACATTCTAAGAACCAACATTGTCATGGAATCTGTGCATGTTGTGTTTGATGATAAAAAGATTGATGGACTAACAGATGAGGGACATCATGAAGGACTCTAAGTTGACAACATTGAGATATATTGTGATGATAGTGAAGATGAGAATGATGGAGAAGGCACCTCGAAAAGAATTCAAAATCTGCCTTTGGATAATGCACAGAATGCTGCATCCGTTGAAAGTCATAATTCAGCTTCCGTTGATAGAAGCAATGCAGCATCCATTGAAAGACAAAGGACATCATCCATTGAAGTTCATAATGAAGCATCCGTTGATCACAGTCTGTCAACGGATAATCATTTCACTTCATCAGTTGATAGAACTCCCAATTCCTTTCAAAGGATCAGCAACTCAGGGGGAGTTTCAACCAATCAACACTCTATCTCACATCATGACAATACCGAGGCAACCTCATCTAGAGCTAATCTACCACCTCAAAGGAAATGGACCAAGAATCACCCTTTTGAACTGATCATTGGTGATGCTACATCTAAAGTGCAAACTAGAAGAGCTACTCAAGATGAATGTCTGTATAGTAGCTTTCTATCACAGGAGGAACCTAAGAGAGTGGAACAAGCTCTATTGGATCCAGATTGGATTTTAGCAATGCAAGAGGAGCTAAACCAATTTGAAAGGAACAAAGTATGGAAGCTGGTACCCAAGCCAAAGAACAAGAGTTCTATTGACACAAAATGGGTATTCAGAAACAAGATGGATGAAAATGGCATTGTCATAAGGAATAAAGCCAGATTGGTTGCTAAAGGCTATTCTCAACAAGAGGGAATAGATTTTGATGAGACATTTGCTCCAGTTGCCAGACTTGAAGCCATCAGAATCTTTCTAGCCTATGCAGCCCATGCCAATTTCAAAGTCTATCAAATGGATGTCAAGAGTGCAATTCTGAATGAAGAATTGGAGGAAGAAGTTTATGTAAGCCAACCTCCAGGATTTGAAGATCCAAATTTTCCAGACTATGTGTATTGGACTAAAGCAAGCACCTAGAGCCTGGTATGAGACTTTGTCAAAATTTCTGCTAGATAATTACTTCACAAGAGGTACTGTTGATAAAACTCTTTTCTTTAGAAATATTAATGGCTCTACTATACTTGTTAAAATTTATGTAGATGATATTATATTTGGTTCTACAGATGATAAGCTTTGTAAAAAGTTTGCTAAGTTAATGCAAAGTAAATATGAAATGAGCATGATGGGAGAGCTAACTTATTTTCTTGGTTTACAAGTTAAACAAGTTAGTGGTGGAATTTTCATTAGTCAAACTAAATATATTTATGACCTTTTAAAGAAATTTGACTTAATAGATTGTTCATCTGCAAAAACTCCCATGGCCACTGCCACCAAGCTTGAATTAAACAAGACCGAAATGTCTGTGGATATTTGATAAGTGGCATTTTATACCACTTCAAACGTCTTAAAATGGCTTAAATTGGTGTCTTGAAATCAAGTATTTTGTGTATTTGATGCGTTTTTCTAGTGTTTATGCATTTCAGGGTATTAGTTGCATTTCGGGGGAGGAATCATCAAGAATAAGCCTTGGTATGTGTTCACAATTGCGAGAAGAAAGGAATGGGCAGATTACGGCGAAGAAACGGAGCAAACCTGGATTTTTTCCAGTAGAGGCCTGCGCGCCCGCGCAGCAATGCTGAGCGGCCGCGCAGCAACCTGCGCGCCCGCGCAGCTATGCTGAGCGGCCGCGCAGGGTCGGGGAAAAAGATAAATTATTTTAGACTTCTACTTCTGTTTGGCTTCCAACTTCTATGTAATCTGAGTTTTATGGGACTATTATATAGGTAGATTTGAGACGTTTTTCACGGAGAGTAAGAAGGGGATTATGTTTTAGATTGTGTTTTACGCAAGAAGCAAAGGAGATAAGGAAGAAGACCGATTTAGCACACCGCAACGAAGAGGAGCATATTTTCTTGTGATTCTTGTTTTGTTGTAACGTTGGATGCTAGTTTTCTTGCTTTGACTTATTTACTCTTGTGACGTACTCTGTTTTAATATAATTAGTTTAGTTATTATTTTCTTGTGTTTGTTTATCATGATTTCATATGAACCCATGATGGTGATAAGTTCTATTATGGGCTAATCGTGATCATGGGGTTGCAACGGATTTATTATGGAATTCTTTAGTTAATTGTTTAATACTTTAGTGTGTGATGATTGCATGATATCTAGTATTGGTTGTGCGTATTCGTCTTATGTGCGTCGCGAACATATAAGATAGGGTGTTAATCTCTTGTGAAGCGACGGTGGATCTTGAGATTTAGAACTTGCCATGCTAGCATAGGTTCATGTACGTTGAGCATGATTAGTGGGTAACTCTAACAGTTTTATTTGCCCTATGTAATCAAAAGGAATAACTTGAGCTTAAATCGTTGTGTTGTCAATTTCTGTAGACATATAGGAACTCAACATAATTGATGACTATTCAACTTCTATCTTAATTGTGGATGCTTGGTAGAATGGTATTAGTACAATGAAAGTTGGCTTTTATCAGTTTCGTGTTATTCGATTAATATCATCACTGTCACATGCTAAAGGTAATAACAATGGCTATAGAAGGAAGTAATAATGAAGTTGTGATCTCATGAGTGTTTTATTATTGATAAATTGAAGTGTTAGTTAAGTGGTTAATTAAGTAGTTAATTATAGTTAATATTTAATCAACAATCTTAAGTGTTATTATCTTAACATTGAGAAGTAATCATACATTGGTGAGTGAGTTTAATTAGACAATAATTTAGTCTGAGTCTCTGAGGGAACGAACTAGAAAGTATTCTATATTACTTGCGAACGCGTATACTTGCGTGAATATTAGCGCGTGTTTTCACCCTAACAAGTTTTTGGCGCCGCTGCCGGGGACTCGGCGTATTTGTTTAGTTTATGTACTTACCATCATTGGTCATTAGGACTCAGTGATTAGGATGTAGTAGTTACTTACTCTTTTCGGTTGTGTTTCAGGTACTTTATCAAGCGTTTATGCAAACTCGTTCTCGTGCTCGCAAGAGGACTTTAGATACAGCTGAGGAGACAGACGAAGTTCTTGATATTCCGGAGAAGTTAGATTTTGAGGATTCGGATTCAGGAACTGAGCAGAAAGAACCAGTAAATATGGGAGATCGTATTGTTCAAGCTGATCCAGCTCTTATGGATTTTTCTCGGCCTAAAATTGATGACATTCAATCAAGCATCCTTCATCCGGCTATTCAAGCTAACACCTTTGAAATCAAGCCGGGCACTATTCAGATGGTGCAGAATTCTGTTTCTTTTGGAGGAGCGGCAACTGAAGACCCCAACATACACATAAGGAATTTTGTCGAGATCTGCAGCACTTTTAAGTATAATGGCGTGACTGATGAGGCTATCAAGTTGAGGCTTTTCCCATTCTCACTGAGGGATAAGGCTAAAGACTGGTTACATTCTGAACCAGCTGGGTCCATCACTACGTGGCAAGATCTTGCGCAAAACTTTCTGGTGAAGTTTTATCCAATGGCAAAGACTGCTGCTATGAGGAGTGCTCTTACTCAGTTTGCGCAGCAACCTACAGAATATATGTGCGAGGCGTGGGAACGCTACAAGGAAATGTTGAGAAAATGTCCACATGCTGGATTGGATGGTGATCACTGGTTTCTATAATGGTTTGGGGGCCCAATCTCGGCCCATGCTCGATGCAGCAGCTGGAGGCGCCTTATGGGCTAAAAGCTATACTGAGGCGTATAATCTTATCGAGACGATGGCTGCAAATGAGCATCAAAACCCAACTCAGAGGATGACGTCAGGCAAGGTAGCAGGTATTCTGGAAGTTGATGCAGCCACCGCTATTGCAGCCCAGCTCCAAGCGCTATCAATGAAGGTTCATTCTCTGGCTACATATGGAGTTAATCAAATAGCTATGGTTTGTGAGCTTTGTGCAGGTTCTCATGCTACGGATCAGTGTTCTCTTGTCAACGAATCTGTTCAGTATGTGACTAATTATCAGTGACAACAGCAGCATGTGCCAGTGACCTATCATCCTAACAACAGAAATCATCCAAATTTCAGCTGGGGGAATAATCAAAATGCTATTCAGCCACCATATCAGCAAGGAGTGAGTAAACAGTTTAACCCACCTGGATTCCAGCAACCACAGCAGTATGCTACAAGGCAATCATATCCTCAACAGGGAAGTACAGCTGCACCCACTAGTGCTGATTTTGAGGAACTTAAGCTGTTGTGCAAGAGTCAGGCGGTTTCTATCAAGACCTTGGAAAATCAAATCGGTCAATTAGCCAATGCAGTGCTCAATCATCAACCTGGCACTCTTCCCAGTGACACGGAAGTACCAGGTAGGAAGGAAGCTAAAGAGCAAGTCAAGGCTATTACCTTAAGGTCTGGAAAAGTGGCTGATGCTGAAAAGGCAAAGGAAGGAGAAGCTGAAATTAGAGGTGAAGAATCTAAGCAAAAGGAGAAAGCGGCGGAACCAAGGAAGATTACTGTTGAACACACTCTGCCTGAGGCTAATACAGGGGAGAAACAGCTCTATCCTCCACCACCTTTTCCTAAGAGATTGCAGCAACAAAAACTGGATAGACAGTTCGGGAAGTTTCTGGAGGTGTTCAAGAAACTTCACATCAATATACCTTTCACTGAGGCTCTGGAACAAATGCCTAGTTATGCGAAGTTTATAAAGACTATTCTTGCAAGGAAGGTGAAACTGGATGACCTTGAAACCGTTGCTCTCACGGAAGAATGCAGCGCCGTTCTGCAGCAAAAGTTACCACCAAAACTGAAAGATCCAGGAAGCTTCACCATTCCTTGCACCATTGGCAATCTAACTTTTGACAAGTGCCTTTGTAATTTGGGAGCAAGCATTAATCTGATGCCGTTGTCAATCTTTAAAAAGCTGGATCTGCCTGATCCAAAACCCACATACATGTCGCTTCAATTGGCTGACCGTTCCATTACTTACCCAAGGGGCATAGTTGAGGATGTGCTCGTCAAGGTGGATAAGATCTTCTTTCCAGCAGATTTTGTTATTCTGGATTTTGAGGAAGATAAGAAGATTCCCATAATCTTGGGAAGGCTTTTCTTGGCTACAGGCCGTACCTTGATAGATGTGCAAAAAGGTGAACTTACTATGCGGGTCCAAGATCAGGATGTGACCTTCAATGTATTCAAGGCAATGAAATTCCCTACAGAAGATGAGGAGTGCTTAAAAGTGGATGTGATTGATACTGCGGTTACTTCAGAACTCGATCACATGCTCATGTCTGATGCATTGGAAAAGGCCTTAGTGGGGGATTTTGACAGCGATGATGAAGATAGCAACGAGAAATTACAATATCTGAACGCTTCTCCCTGGAAGCGAAAGCTAGATATACCATTTGAATCTCTTGGTACTTCTGACCTTAAGAATACTGAAGGGAAGCTCAAACCATCAATAGAGGAAGCACCTACCTTGGAGCTCAAACCATTACCTGAACACTTGAGGTATGCTTTTTTAGGTGATTCATCTACGTTACCTGTTATTATTTCATCTGACCTTTCAGGTAGTGAGGAAGACAAGCTCTTAAGGATTTTGAGAGAATTCAAATCGGCTATAGGATGGACCATAGCAGACATCAAGGGGATAAGTCCTTCATATTGTATGCATAAAATTCTGCTAGAGGAAGGTAGTAAGCCAACTGTGGAACAGCAGCGAAGACTGAATCCCATCATGAAGGAGGTGGTGAAGAAAGAAATTCTGAAATGGCTAGATGCAGGCATCATTTATCCTATTTCTGATAGCTCATGGGTGAGCCCCGTACAATGTGTACCTAAGAAGGGAGGTATCACTGTGGTCGCAAATGAAAAGAATGAGCTCATCCCTACTCGAACAGTTACAGGATGGAGAGTATGCATGGATTATAGAAAATTGAACAAAGCCACAAGGAAGGATCACTTCCCTCTTCCATTTATTGATCAGATGCTTGACAGATTAGCGAGTCATGAGTATTTTTGTCTTCTGGATGGTTATTCCGGGTATAATCAGATTTGTATTGCACCAGGGGATCAGGAAAAGACCACCTTCACTTGTCCATTTGGCACATTTGCTTTTCATAGAGTTTCGTTTGGGTTATGTGGCGCCCCGGCCACTTTTCAGAGATGTATAATGGCTATATTCTCTGACATGATTGGAAATAACGTCGAAGTGTTCATGGATGACTTCTCCGTATTTGGACACTCATATGATGAATGTTTGAATAATCTGCGCGCCGTACTCAAAAGATGCGTGGAAACTAATTTGGTGCTTAATTGGGAAAAATGTCATTTTATGGTGCATGAAGGCATTATCCTTGGGCATAAGGTCTCTAGCAAGGGTCTGAAGGTGGACAAGGCCAAGGTGGGAGTCATTGAAAATCTTCCCCCACCTAATTCTGTGAAAGGAATTCGTAGTTTTCTTGGTCATGCGGGTTTTTATCGGCGATTCATCAAGGACTTTTCAAAGATATCTAAGCCGTTGTGCAATTTGCTTGAGAAAGATGTGCCTTTCAAATTTGATGATGAATGTTTGGCAGCATTCGAGACTCTCAAGGAGAGTTTGATCACTGCACTAGTTATTACAGAACCGTTTGAGATGATGTGTGATGCGAGTGATTATGCGGTAGGTGCAGTTCTGGGACAGCGCAAGAAAAATCTCTTCCATGTGGTCTACTATGCGAGTAAGACTTTAAATGGTGCCCAATTGAACTACACCACTACTGAGAAGGAGCTTTTGGCTATAGTCTTTGGTTTTGAGAAATTTCGATCTTATCTGCTTGGTACGAAAGTAACAGTATTCACTGATCATGCAGCTATTCGCTATCTGGTTTCTAAGAAGGATTCGAAGCCGAGACTCATTCGTTGGGTACTTTTACTTCAGGAATTTGAGTTAGAGATCAAAGATAGAAAAGGTACTGAGAATCAAGTAGCTGACCATCTCTCTAGGTTGGAGAATCCCGATTCTACTTCACAAGATAGGACGTTAATCAATGAATCTTTTTCGGATGAGCAGTTGTTTGCAATTCAGGAGGAAGAACCATGGTTTGTAGATATTGTAAACTATCTTGTCAGCAATATAATGCCTCTTAATTTGACATCCGCTCAAAAGAAGAAGTTTCTGCATGAGGTGAAGTGGTATATGTGGGATGAACCATATTTGTTTAGACAGGGAGCTAACCAGATCATCAGGAGATGTATCTCGTTCTGTGAGATGGAGGGGATATTACGAGACTGCCATTCCACGGTTTATGGTGGACACTATGGAGGTGAGAAGACGGCAGCTCGTATTCTGCAAGCAGGTTTTTTCTGGCCTACTTTGTTCAAGGATGCTCATCAGTTTGTTTTAAGGTGTGATCGTTGCCAAAGAGTGGGAAATTTGTCAAGGAAGGATGAGATGCCATTAAATGTGATGCTTGAAGTCGAGGTCTTTGATGTATGGGGAATCGATTTCATGGGGCCTTTTATCTCGTCTTGCAATAATCAGTACATCTTGCTGGCAGTCGATTATGTCTCAAAATGGGTCGAAGTTAAAGCTTTACCGACAAATGATGCAAAGGCAGTACTAAATTTTCTTCATAAGCAAATTTTCACAAGGTTTGGAACACCTCGGGTAATCATAAGTGATGAAGGATCGCATTTTTGCAACCGTAAGTTCACTTCTATGATGCAGCGTTATAATGTGAATCATCGAGTAGCTACTGCCTATCATCCGCAAACAAATGGTCAAGCGGAAGTGTCTAACAGAGAGATAAAGCACATTCTAGAGAAGGTTGTTTGTCCGTCAAGGAAGGATTGGTCTTTAAAGCTCGATGAAGCTGTTTGGGCTTACAGAACAGCATACAAAACTCCACTTGGGATGTCACCGTTTCAGTTGGTGTACCGTAAGGGATGTCATCTACCGGCGGAGCTTGAGCATAAGGCCTACTGGGTATTGAAGAAACTGAACCTGGATTTAGATGCAGCTGGTAAGAAAAGAATGCTTCAGCTTAATGAACTTGATGAATTTCAACTTCAAGCGTACGAGAATAACAAAATGTATAAGGAAAAGGTGAAGAGGTGGCACGATAGAAAGCTACATCCTAAGTTATTTGTGCCAGGGCAACAAGTTCTTTTATTCAACTATTGGCTCCGACTTTTTCCTGGGAAGTTGAAATCAAGGTGGTCTGGACCTTTTATTGTCAAAACTGTGTTTCCACATGGAGCGGTGGAAATTTTTGAGAATGATTCGGACCAAGCATTCAAGGTTAACGGTCAGCGGTTGAAGCACTACTATGGGGACATGGCAAACCGAGAGGTGGTTAGTGCCATTTTGTTGACTACTTGAGAAAGGTACGGAACGTCAAGCTAATGACGAAAAAGAAGCGCTGCGTGGGAGGCAACCCATGAATTGTTGTTACAGGAACCCTTAGAAGTTAATAACCTATCCAAAAACACAAAAAAATCAGAAAACAGGGGCTGAAAATTTTTTTTTCCAGAGACCCTCTGCGCGCCCGCGCAGCTATGCTGAGTGGCCGCGCAGCTTGCTGCGCGCCCGCGCAGATATGCTGAGCGGCCACGCAGGGGTCGAGTTCCATAAAATTTTTTACAGTTCAGAAAAAAAAAAAACAAACAAAAACACAAAAACAGTTTTAGCCCATAAACCCACGAATTGTTCCCACTATCCCATCATTTTATCCCTTAATTCCCAAACCCTAATCTAATCCACACCCTATATATACATACACCTATCCTACATATCTCCCACAAAACTTCCTACAATTAAACCCTCTCACAAACATCAAAAATCAGTTCTTACACACTTTTACTCATGAATCAATGGCACCCAAGAGAGCACGCACTATTGATAGCAGCAGCACAGTTCCTACTGTTGATTCATCGAGGGGTACTGTTGCAAGGCCTCGGTTAACTGACAGAGCTGCGGAGGAGGAGTACACTAGGCTGTTGGGGAAGCCGATTCTGAAGGAGAGGGGGTTTTTACCATCAGGGAGGGATGGTGAGTTGTTGCCCATGATTGCAGAGAAGGGGTGGATAGCGTTTTGTGAGTCACCCGAAGCAGTACCGATGGGCATTGTTCGCGAGTTCTACGCGAACGCGAAGGATGAAAAGAATGGGTTTTCTGTAGTCCGTGGGCTGACAGTTGATTATCATCCTGCGGCGATTCGCCGTGTGATTGGACAGCGAGAGAGGAAGCCCGAGGAGGAGAACTGTAATGAAAAGACTGCTGAGGATTTTGACTTGGATTTGATTTGTGCGACTCTCTGTCGACCGGGCACAGTTTGGAACCGCAGTCCAGCCAATAATGAGTATCGTCACTTTCCGGCGATCGCCATGAATAGGTATGCCCGTGCATGGAATGCATTTATATGTGCTAATATTTTGCCTTCTTCACATGCACACGAGGTCACAGTTGAGAGAGCACAGTTATTGTGGGGAATTCTGAATGAGGAGTATTATGTGGACCTTGGTGAGTTTATCTACCAAGGAATTCTGAAGTTTTTGAGGGAAGCAAAGCATATGAACATCCCTTATGCATCTACGGTTACAAAGCTATGCCGAGCAGTGGGAGTGAACTGGCCGGCTCATGAGCAGTTGCAGTTGCCAGCCGCTCCGATTGATTCTGGCACTCTGAATGGGATGCAGGAGTGGATCGGTGGTGAGCCTGAGGAGCATGGGCTGGGTTATCGTCTTCCAGGAGGGCGTCCAACACGAGGTGCTACTATGGCTAGGCCAGGGCGTGGTGAGGCTGGTTCTTCGAGAGCTCAGGAGGGTGCTGGGATGGGTGATGCCCAGTATAGGAGGCTTTCACGGCGGATGGATGCCATGTATGAGACGCAGAGCAGGTTTGCTCAGGAGCTCACCCTTGCGTTAGGGACTGCTTTTCGAGGCCTTGGAGCTGATATCCTGTGGCCAGTTTTTGGTGAGGACTCTGCATACCCACCGCGTGATACTCCACCCAATGAGGGTGATGATGATGACTCCGAGTAGGTATACCCTGTGTTCCTTTCTACTACTTTCACTGAGGACAGTGAAGATTTTTAGTTTGGGGGTGGTAGTTAAGGAATATTGTGTGTGTGTCAGTTAGTTGCATATTCATGATAGTTTAGTTCATATAGTTGCATAATTTATGCCATATAGTTTTTGTTTATGAATGTCATGTAGCTCATGCATTTACCATGATCCCTTTTGCAATGATTTATCGACTGAATTGTGATATTGATGCGAGTGTAGTGATAGCATTAAAGTGATATTAAGTTGTGTAGGTTGATATGCATGCTAGAAACAATTGTAAGTCCACTAAGTCTTAAAGAATACGTAAGGGCTAGATTGTTGTTATGATTTGGTTGTTTTCAAGGTCAATCTACTTATTATGCTTAGAATTCGATTATAGGTTCTTAGTGATAAAGGCATGAAAAAAAAAATTTGGAGAAAAAATATGGAAGTTGTTGCTAGTTGTGGCAAGGTGTCAAATGGCTAGTAGCCGGCTCGCATATGTTGCGAGTAGTCTAGGGTTGAGCAAGATGGAGCGAAACGCACTTGCTCAGAAGTTATGAAAAAAAAAAATTGGCATAATTGATCAAGAGTGGGCTCTTTGGTATTCGAGTTATTAAGTTCTTAGGGGACTTTGTGCCTAGCGACCTAAGGCTTTTAGAGTCTGGGATCCGCTATCCTAACACTCGTTACATGGATACCATTGTATAAGTCTTTTGTGGACCTCACTCATTGCACGGTCAAATAAGCACTCGAGTTGTAAATAAAAAGCACGATTCCATAGTAAGCTCCAGAGTTCTTGTAGTGTTGTATATCACTTTGTGCCTAGAATTTTTATTCTTTGTATAATCGTAGGATTGCCTTGAGGATAGTCTAGTCATAGTAATTGGTCTAGTTCCGAAGCATATTTGTTAAGCATTTGCACACACCACGTTTCTGGATGTATGTCCGTTTGCATGAGTTTATTGATCTTTAGTTGTCTAACTGCATTCGTTGAGATGTGACAATTTGGTTGGTTAATTGTAGTAAGGGGGATCGTTGCATTTTCATATAGATTGCATTCATGCATATTTGTTTTTGTTTTTGAGTCTGTGACGCTTGAGGAAAAGCATCGATTTAAGTTTGGGGGTGTGATAAGTGGCATTTTATACCACTTAGAACGTCTTAAAATGGCTTAAATTGGTGTCTTGAAATCAAGTATTTTGTGTATTTGATGCATTTTTCTAGTGTTTATGCATTTCAGGGTATTAGTTGCATTTCAGGGGAGGAATCATGAAGAATAAGCCTTGGTATGTGTTCACCATTGCGAGAGGAAAGGAATGGGCAGATTACGGCGAAGAAACGGAGCAAACCTGGATTTTTTCCAGTAGAGGCCTGCGCGCCCGCGCAGCAATGCTGAGCGGCCGCGCAGCAACCTGCGCGCCCGCGCAGCTATGCTGAGCGGCCGCGCAGGGTCGGGGAAAAAGATAAATTATTTTAGACTTCTACTTCTGTTTGGCTTCCAACTTCTATGTAATCTGAGTTTTATGGGACTATTATATAGGTAGATTTGAGACGTTTTTCACGGAGAGTAAGAAGGGGATTATGTTTTAGATTGTGTTTTACGCAAGAAGCAAAGGAGATAAGGAAGAAGACCGATTTAGCACACCGCAACGAAGAGGAGCATATTTTCTTGTGATTCTTGTTTTGTTGTAACGTTGGATGCTAGTTTTCTTGCTTTGACTTATTTACTCTTGTGACGTACTCTGTTTTAATATAATTAGTTTAGTTATTATTTTCTTGTGTTTGTTTATCATGATTTCATATGAACCCATGATGGCGATAAGTTCTATTATGGGCTAATCGTGATCATGGGGTTGCAACGGATTTATTATGGAATTCTTTAGTTAATTGTTTAATACTTTAGTGTGTGATGATTGCATGATATCTAGTATTGGTTGTGCGTATTCGTCTTATGTGCGTCGCGAACATATAAGATAGGGTGTTAATCTCTTGTGAAGCGACGGTGGATCTTGAGATTTAGAACTTGCCATGCTAGCATAGGTTCATGTACGTTGAGCATGATTAGTGGGTAACTCTAACAGTTTTATTTGCCCTATGTAATCAAAAGGAATAACTTGAGCTTAAATCGTTGTGTTGTCAATTTCTGTAGACATATAGGAACTCAACATAATTGATGACTATTCAACTTCTATCTTAATTGTGGATGCTTGGTAGAATGGTATTAGTACAATGAAAGTTGGCTTTTATCAGTTTCGTGTTATTCGATTAATATCATCACTGTCACATGCTAAAGGTAATAACAATGGCTATAGAAGGAAGTAATAATGAAGTTGTGATCTCATGAGTGTTTTATTATTGATAAATTGAAGTGTTAGTTAAGTGGTTAATTAAGTAGTTAATTATAGTTAATATTTAATCAACAATCTTAAGTGTTATTATCTTAACATTGAGAAGTAATCATACATTGGTGAGTGAGTTTAATTAGACAATAATTTAGTCTGAGTCTCTGAGGGAACGAACTAGAAAGTATTCTATATTACTTGCGAACGCGTATACTTGCGTGAATATTAGCGCGTGTTTTCGCCCTAACAATATTACAAGTTATAGAGGCATGGTTGGCTCACTTTTATATTTAACTACTAGTAGACCAGATATAATATTTTCTACATGTCTTTGTGCTAGATTTCAAGCTGACCCTTAAGAGTCTCACTTAGTGGCTATTAAAAGGATTTTCAGATATCTCAAAGGGACTCCAAATCTAGGAATTTGGTACCCTAGAGAGTCTGGTTTTGATCTAATTGACTACTCAGATGCAGATTATGCAGGTTGCAAAATAGACAGGAAAAGTACAACTGGCACCTATCAATTTCTAGGGAATAAGCTTGTATCATGGTTCAGCAAGAAGCAAAATTATGTTTCTACATCAACAGCTGAAGCTGAATACATTGCTGCTGGTAGTTGCTGTGCATAAATACTATGGATGAGGAATCAACTATTTGACTATGGACTAACTGTTGACAAAATTCCTATATTCTGTGATAACACAAGTGCCATTGCCATTACTGAAAATCCAGTGCAGCATTCAAGAACCAAGCACATTGACATCAAGTACCACTTCATAAGGGAACATGTGATGAAAGGTACAGTGGAACTTCATTTTATTCCAAGTGAAAAGCAGATTGCAGACAAATTTACCAAGCCACTTGATGAATCAACATTCACAAGATTAGTAAGTGAGCTAGGTATGCTTAATTATTCATAAATTCATGTCCTCATTATAATTTGCATTGGAGCCTGAAATAAATTTGTTGCAAGAACAAAGTTGGCTTTAGGTAAAGATTATTCTATCAATGGATATTCCCTATCCATTGAAAGCCAAAAATGTTCTATCAACGGATGTTCATTATCCGTTGAAAGACAAACACATTTCTGGTAATTTTATCCTTCAACGGATAAAAACTGTGTTAATCTTCAATGGATAACTATTTACCTCATCCGTTGAAGTGTCACATCAGTTACTTTAAGTGAGTCACAGCCTTTGATTCATTTACTTAACCGTTGATACATATATACACAGTTGTATGTATTTGTATTAAAGGCAGTTTTCAGAATTTCTACAGTTTTCTTTGTTCTCAAACGGCTGTAATTCACTTAAAAGTATCATTTAATCATTTTATTTACGTTTTAATTCGAGAAAGTATAAAAGCCCCATGAATTCTCATTTTCACTTTACGCTTTCTCGTAAGTTTTATTCTCTTTCTCTCCCAAAACTCTCAATCTTTCTCTGCAACCTCTACTCACAACAATGGCACCAGTAGTCAAGATTATGTCTGAGTCTGGATTTGTTTATGAAAAGAATAATTTCGTAGCTTTGGTGGAAAAGAATGAAGCCCACTCAGATTATCACAAAATGATGGACTTCATCAAGAACTGCAAACTAAGCTATGCAATGCTGGAAGCCCCAACTATCTATTGTGAGGTAATTGAGGAGATTTGGACAACTGCAGAGTTCAATTCCACAGATATGACCATTGCTTTCTCTCTCAAAGGTAAGGATTACTGTATTAACTGTGATGATATACAGTCTTACTTTAAGTTACCTGAGAATAATGCCATGACACCACACACTGATAATGATGTATCTGCTATGTTAGATTCCATAGGCTATTCTTTTGATTCTGCTAGTTTAGGGAGCATTAGAAGGAAGGGCCTTAGGAAAGAATGGAGTTTTCTTGGAGATGCCTTTATCAAGGTTTTCTCTGGGAAGATTAGCAATTTTGATGCCATAACTTCATCTCTTGTTAATATGCTCTATATGCTAGTTTCTGATAGGTACTTTAATTTTAGCAACTATGTTATGCTAGAATTAGGTTCCAGGTTAGGTAACAAAGCTAATAGACCTCATAACATCTACTATGCTAGATTCTTTATGTTATTGGCTAACCATGTTGTTGAAGGTTTGGTCATAACTAATGAGAGCAATAAACTCAAATGCTGGGCACAAGAGAAAAGGGTCCTTGCAGACCTTGTGAGAATTAACCTCAACAGCCAGGTGCCATTGGTATATTTGCCAATAATGAATGCACCTCAGGTAAGTGAGGTAAATACTTCTGCAACTCCTACTTCTTCCAACCCCATTGTTTCTTTGCCTTCTAGTGTGGCAATGGAATCTGTGTCTTTGTCCCAACAGATTCCTACCAAAGCCACCAAAACTAAATTTCCAAAACACAAGTCAAAGAAAACCACCTCAGTTGTTTCTCAAAAGACAACAGTTGTAACAACTGTCATAAACCCTGAAGGGAGTGAACTGTTACGACCGACATTTTCGTGTAATATTATTTGTGGTTTTGGTATAATATTAAAGCCGAAAGTAAATATGTTCAATGATTGCACGTTTGTGTGAGTGAGAATTTCTACATTATAAAATTTGTATGTGTAGTACATGTTTTTTTCAAAGCAAAAGTTTATTTATTTCCTTTAGTTTTGATTTATAAGGAATATTCTAAGCCTTGGAGAAATTTTATTTTAAAAGATATTTTGTTCACAAATTTTGAAAGTGATTTCATAAAAACTCTAAAAATCCAAATTATTTTATGGTATAAATTTTATAATTTTTGAACTTCTATTTTATTATATAAAATAAATCTTTGAAAATTAGTTGCTTAATAATTATCAAATTACATGATTACCCTTGCATGCAAACTCTCTTCTATTCAACCAAGGGGCAAGGAGTGTTGGATTTTAATCACAGCGGAAGCATGGTAAAAACACTTTTACACATATAAAATCCAAATAAAAGCATATAAATCGTGATTAAAACATATGAATCGATTACTAACCTTTAATAGCGATCCAAAAGCAACGATCGGAGATCCTTAGCAGCTGCTCCTCAAATGTGAAACACTCCACCGGTATCCACCAAGAAAACGATGCTAAGGAGGAGGAGGAGGTGGAGAGAATTAGGTTTTTCTAAAAATTATGGGTTAGAATAAAAATAGGGTTTATAATAGTATATTTATAGACAAAATTTTCAGCTGAAATTTTCCCATAAAATATTATTATTATTAATCCTTTATTATTCACATTAATAATTAAAACATCTTTTAATTATTAATCCTTTTTCTAAACACTTTAGAAATAATTCTCTCTCTTGATTTAATTTCCAAAAATTAAATTCTTAATTAATAATATTAATAACTTTTCTTAATTAATTTATAATCAATTAAATCTCATTTAATCAATTATTAAATTTTCCAATTAATTATTTATTTCATAAATAAATAATTATTAGCCATTATTAATTAATTCCTCCACCATTAAATCATTCTCTTTTTTGGTGTGACCCTGTAGGTTCAATATTAAGCCGGTAGTAGAAATAAATAATAATAAAACTATTTTATCATTATTTATATAAATTCTCTAATTTATTAAATATGATTAATTAATTAATCATATTTATTCTACATCGTGAGGGATACTTCTCAGCATATCGCGACTATCCGGATAATACGAATTCACTGCTTAGAATACCAAGAACCTATTCAGTGAATAGTTACCGTACAATTAACTCCTTCTACCCTCCAATGTCCTGATTAAATACAAGGCATGGATCTTGTGTCAAGCCTATCTAATTTAATCATTTGCTTTCCCATTTACTATGCTCAGTTCTACGGAAATTAGAAACTCCTTTCTAATTTCATTCACTCTGGCCAGAGATTCCTGAACTAGCATAAGTGGATCAGCCTTGAACATTCTCTTCCTTCACTGGAAGGGGTAGATCCTTTATTGATCATACACTATCTTCGTGTACAAATTCCTATACCTAGTAGAGCCCTAATAATTATCCATGGAGACTAAGAACTAAACCAAAGCATAGTTCAGTGTACACAAGATGACTATGATGACCTCAAGTCTAAGGATACTTGTACAACTATCACTATGTGAACAACTACTGACACGTGAGTGAACTCCATCAGTTGTTCAGCTGTACGAGTCATGTTCAGTGAACTTATTCTATAATAAGCACCTACATACTAGCTATAGTGTCACCACACAAATATCTATGAGAACAGACATCCTTCATAATGAAGCAGGCATAGTATGTACCGATCTTTGCGGATTATTAATTACCAGTTAGTAATCCTATGACCAGGAACTATTTAAGTTTAGAGTTATCATCTTTTAGGTCTCACTATTATGATCTCATCATAATCCATAAAAAGCTTTACCCTAAACTATGGTAAATCTTATTTAAACACTTAAATAGATAGAGCCCGTAATAAAAACAAAACAAGTATTTTATTAATATCAATGAAATCAAAACAGATTACATAAAAGTTATTTCTAAATCCTCATACATGATTGGACTTAGAACATATTCTTTTCAATCTCCCACCTGTACTAAAGCCAATCACTCTGGTATCTAATACCCATCTTGTCACTATGACGATCAAAGTGACTTTCAGAAAGTAGCTTTGTGAGTGGGTCTGCTATGTTGTTATGTGTGTCAACTCTCTTTCAATACAATACAAGAAATGTTATCGCGCTCCCACTAACCCTTTTGTAGACACATGGTTCATCTACGTTTTTTATAAAACTAAACTCTTTGATTGTCTCATCAAAACGGATGTTCCATCTACGAGAAGCTTGCTTTAAACCACATATGGTTCGCAGCCGCTTACACACTAGGTTTTCATTTCCCTTGGAAAGAAAACCATTTGGCCATTTGTCAGATTTCATAGTCGTAGTAAGCAGCAATCGCTAGCAAAATCTGAACTGATTTTAACAGGGCTACAGGTAAAAGGTTTCATCAAAGTCAATCCATTGCCTTTGTTTGAATTCTTTTGCCACAAGCCTGGCCTTAAAGGTCTCCACCTGGCCATCTGCTCTAATCTTTCTTTTGTATACCGTATACATAGATTCCATTTCGGATTTCATGGCACTTTGCCATTTCTCTGAGTCAACACTACTCATAGCCTCATTATAGGTCACAGGGTCGTCTTCATCGATGATTGACAACTCATTGTCATTCTCAATGACAAGGCCATAATACCTCTCAGGTTAGCGAGACACTCTCTCTGACCTACGAACAGGCTGTTCCACAGAAGGTTGTTCAGTCTGAACAGGTGTTTCCACTTGAACCGTAGTAGTTTGTGCTTCTTGAACTTCATCAAGTTCAATTTTGCTCCCATTGTTTCCTTCAAGGATAAACTCCTTTTCCAAGAAGGTAGCATGTCTGGAGATAAACACCCGATGATCGGTGTAAAAGTAATACCCTAAAGTCTCTTTAGGATATCCCACAAAACTACATTTTACGTATCGAGATTCCAGCTTATCTGGGTCAACTTTCTTGACATAAGCTGGATATCCCCAAATCTTAACATGTTTAAGACTCAGTTTCCTTTCTTTCCATATCTCATATGGAGTTTGAGGAACAGATTTGGAAGGCACCTTATTTAGTAAATATGCTGAGGTTTCCAATGCGTAACCCCATAGGAATACTGGAAGATTCGCATAGCTCATCATGGACCGAACCATGTCTAACAAAGTTCGATTTCTCCTTTCAGATACCAATCTGGAGGAGTCCACTGGGAGACTATACACTTTTCTTTGAGATAATCCAGAAACTCTCCATTCAAGTATTCACCACCTCGATCTGATCGAAGAGTTATAATACCATTTTTGGTTTGTTTCTCCACTTCATACTTATACTCTTTGAACTTTTCAAAGGCTTCAGACTTGTGTTTCATCAAACACATATCTGAATCTAGATCTATCATCTAAGAAAATAATGAAGTATGAAAATCCACCCATGGCTTGCGTAGACATTGGTCCACATACATTTGTGTGTACCAATCCTAGCAAATCTACAGCCCTCTCTCCATGTCCACTAAATGGAGATTTGGTCATTTTACCTAATAGACAAGACTCGCATGTAGGATATGATTCAAAATCAAAAGGGGTCAAGTAACCCTTCCTTATGCAATGTCTGCAGTCTATTTTCACTAATATGGCCAAGTCTGCAGTGCCAAAAGAAAGTGAGATTTTCATCATCCCTTTTCTTTTATTAGTTTGTTCAATCTGAAGTAAATTATGTCACATACATACAGACCATTATTTAAAGTACCACGTCCATAAAGAATATTATCTCTAAGAATAGAACATTCATTATTCTCAATAATAAACGAAAATTTAGCCAAGTCTAACATGGGAATAATATTCCTCACAATCGAGGGAACAAAATAAAAATTATTTAAAAAAAACAATAGTCTTGCCCGTAAGCATATGTAAATGAAAGGATCCTACATCTTCAGCAGCAACTCTTGCTCCATTTCCCATCAGTAGAATCACCTCCTCTTCCTTAAGAGTCCTACTTCTCCTTAGTCCCTGCAACGAATTGCAGATATGAGAACCACAGGCGGTATCTAATACCCAAGTAGAAATTTGATTTAATGACATATTCACTTCTATCATGAACATACCTGAATCAGAAGCGGTAGTCTCACTACCCTTCTTCTTCTTCTTCAATTCTGCAAGGTAAACCTTGCAGTTCTTCTTCCAGTGCCCCACCTTGTTACAGTGAAAGCAAACAACTTTGCTCTTGGGGTCTTCAGCTTTTGGTGGAACCGGCTTTTCTTCACCTACTTTCTTCTTCTTGGAAAGGTTACTCTTCCTTTTCTTAGGATTGGAACCTTCACCAATTAGAAGAACAGAACTCTTCTTAGGGGGAAAATTCAATTCCGCAGTCTTCAACATGTTGTGGAGTTCAGGCAGGCTGACATCCAACTTATTCATATGAAAATTCACAACAAACTGCGAGAACGAACTCGGAAGCGATTGCAAGACTAATTCTTGGCTCATCTCCCCATCCATGGCAAAACCAAGTTGTCCAAGACGTTTAATCAAATTGATCATCTTAAGTACATGGTCATTCACAGATGATCCCTCAGACATCCTACAACTGAACAGCTCCTTCGATATCTCATATCGAGCTGTCCTCCCCGCCACATCATACAACTCTTGTAGATGCATTAGGATAGTGTGAGCATCCATATGCTCATGTTGCTTCTGTAGCTCAATGTTCATGGAAGCTAGCATGATGCATTAAGCAACATTTGCATCATCTATCTACTTACGATACACAACATGTTCATCATTATGTGCATCGCTAGCAGGTTCAGTAGGCTTAGGTGAGTCAAACACATATTCCAGCTTCTCAACCCTGAGAATAATTCTCAAGTTTCGAAGCCAGTCAGCATAATTAGGACCAGTCAACTTGTGAGCATCTAGTATGCTCCTGAGTGATAGTGCAAAAGACATAATGTATATAGTAAATCTGTAAATGATAAACACATAACAACACTTAGCAAATATTCAATTTCATTTCAAAACACTATATGAATCGGGTCTTTATTCATAAGTGGCTCCCACTAGTTTATCTAATTTATTCAACCCCCTACGTGAAAAATTAAGCATTCATAATGCTAGTGGGAATAGGGATCCTACATTCCATTACACAACCCCGGCTGTAGCACGAACCGCCATGTAATGTTCAATAGGCAGACAACTCTTGTTAATTACATCTTATGTTATTCCCTAATCAAACTTTAGCCTCTTGAATAATTGAGTCACGGCTGTGGCACGACAAACTCAATATTTTAAGTCAAGTCTAACCCAACATTTCGTACAATTGAATCAGTCTCCAAAGGCCCATGGTTGTGGCACGTACCGACCTTTAGATTCTAATTCAATGTACACATCTCGATGTAATAGACAAGTATTTCTTATTTCAAAATCAAAGCCCTCGGCTGTAGCATGAACCGACAATGATTCAAAAATAAGAACTACTTTCTATCATGTTGGAAGGCTATGACCGACACAAGCCCGTTATGTCATTGGCCAATTACTACTTGATATTATTTAATTTTAGAGGGATTATATTACGTTACAATCATAATCATATTATAAAGAGATTCTTCCTATTAAATTAAATATTTCAAATCAATAATCAATAATCAGATGATTCCCAGATCGGGTGGAGCATTGTCAAGAGGCGTCACTTAATAACCCTTTCTTATAGATAGAAATCTGTTGTTGACAGAATCATCCTTTCTCTCATATTGAAAATTCATATTCAATTACGTGTTTCATAAACACAAGAATCTCATGATTGTATTCATAATATTATTATTAAGGTTATGAAACAATTTCACTATACTAGGTTGTCTAACAAACACCTTATATTCATTTAAGTTCACCTAAATCTATCATCGCATGATAAACTAAGCATATATCACATATATAAACATGAATAAATGTCAAGGTAGGCATGTTACATCATCTAGCATATTGGTCTAAGCATTTTACATCTCTATGTATCACATGAAGCATTTAAAAGCTATTAAAACAGTCAAAAAATAGCTTTAAAACACTTCTGTTAGCTATAAACAGTTCGAAACAATTTCATAAAATATCATATAATATACCATTAGAAGCGTCTCGAAAAGACGAATCCAACGGCACCAGGAACGCCCAATTCTGAGCTCCCACGCCCCCTCACGCGCCCCGAGAAGGTGACTCACGCGCCGCCACGCGCACACGCGCTGTCAGGCGCGTGTCACACCGCCGCCCACACGCGCCCACGCGCCTCACGCGCCAAAAACCCTACGCTGACGTTAGCATGACGTCATCTGATGACGTCAGCACTGCTTGACCAGCGCGTGTCTGACACGTGCCGCGCGTGGCAAACGAGCGCGTGTACCCCACGCGCGCGCGCCAGACGTGCGGTCCTCCCTTCTGCTTCGAAAGTCGACTGTTGTCGCCGCCTTTTCTCTGACACCGTACCTTACAGACAGCCGTTTTTTCTTGCACGAAAAACCGTGCCAATCATAACACAGCAGATTATTCTCTTTACTGTAAAACCTTTACAGCAGCAATACAAATAAATATATATATACTATATATACATATATTTAATTATGAAATTTAATTGATACAACTTCAAAAATTCATAATAAATAATCTATACATCATAAATTATGAGAAAAATGCCCAGACGATCTACAACACTTGTAGAACCCAGATCAACATTCAAAATTATTCTGAGAAACGATTTCTCATCAGTTATAATTAATCCATGATATAACTTATAAAAATCATAATTAATTCATACAAGCTCATAAAATTCTGAAATTTTTACCACAGATCTATATGCATACAACCTAGGCTCTGATACCATTGTTGGATTTTAATCACAGCGGAAGCATGGTAAAAACACTTTTACACATATAAAATCCAAATAAAAGCATATAAATCGTGATTAAAACATATGAATCGATTACTAACCTTTAATAGCGATCCAAAAGCAACGATCGGAGATCCTTAGCAGCTGCTCCTCAAATGTGAAGCACTCCACCGGTATCCACCAAGAAAACGATGCTAAGGAGGAGGAGGAGGTGGAGAGAATTAGGATTTTCTAAAAATTATTGGTTAGAATAAAAATAGGGTTTATAATAGTATATTTATAGGTAAAATTTTCAGCTGAAATTTTCCCATAAAATATTATTATAATTAACCCTTTATTATTCACATTAATAATTAAAACATCTTTTAATTATTAATCCTTTTTCTAAACACTTTAGAAATAATTCTCTCTCTTGATTTAATTTCCAAAAATTAAATTCTTAATTAATAATATTAAGAACTTTTCTTAATTAATTTATAATCAATTAAATCTCATTTAATCAATTATTAAATTTTCCAATTAATTATGTATTTCATAAATAAATAATTATTAGCCATTATTAATTAATTCCTCCACCATTAAATCATTCTCTTTTATGGTGTGACCCTATAGGTTCAATATTAAGCCGGTAGTAGAAATAAATAATAACAAAACTATTTTATCATTATTTATATAAATTCTCTAATTTATTAAATATGATTAATTAATTAATCACATTTATTCTATATTGTGAGGGATACTTCTCAGCATATCGCGACTATCCGGATAATACGAATTCACTGCTTAGAATACCAAGAACCTATTCAGTGAATAGTTACTATACAATTAACTCCTTCTACCCTCCAATGTCCTGATTAAATACAAGGCATGGATCTTGTGTCAAGCCTATCTAATTTAATCATTTGTTTTCCCATTTACTATGCTCAGTTCTATGTAAATTAGAAACTCATTTCTAATTTCATTCACTCTGGCCAGAGATTCTTGAACTAGCATAAGTGGATCAGCCTTGAACATTTTCTTCCTTCACCGGAAGGGGTAGATCCTTTATTGATCATACACTATCTTTGTGTACAAATTCCTATACCCAGTAGAGCCCTAATAATTGTCCCTGGAGACTAAGAACTAAACCAAAGCATAGTTCAGTGTACACAAGATGACTATGATGACCTCAAGTCTAAGGATACTTGTACAACTATCACTATGTGAACAACTGCTGACACGTGAGTGAACTCCATCAGTTGTTCAGCTGTGCGAGTCATGTTCAGTGAACTTATTCTATAATAAGCACCTACATACTAGCTATAGTGTCACCACACAAATATCTATGAGAACAGACATCCTTCATAATGAAGCAGGCATAATATGTACCGATCTTTGCGGATTATTAATTACCAGTTAGTAATCCTATGACCAGGAACTATTTAAGTTTAGAGTTATCATCTTTTAGGTCTCACTATTATGATCTCATCATAATCCATAAAAAGCTTTACTCTAAACTATGGTATATCTTATTTAAACACTTAAATAGATAGAGCCCGTAATAAAAAGAAAACAAGTCTTTTATTAATATCAATGAAATCAAAACAGATTACATAAAAGTTATTCCTAAATCCTCATACATGATTGGACTTAGGACATATTCCTTTCAAGAAGGGCATTTCCAACCCCACTCACTTTCATTCTACTAGCAACATTACTATTTTGTCCTTGCATGCAAATCTACCTAACTGTGTTGGAAGGTTATTATTGTAATTTCTCTCATCCACTCACTTATGGGCAAATAAAAACCAAGTAAATATGACAAACACACCACTTTCACTCCACCATTTCCACACTCCTCCTCCCTCCTCCCTCTCCTCTCGGCCCTCCCCCTCTCCTCTTGGGTTTTTAGCCGAAAACCTACCCCCTCCCCTTTTCTTCATTCGTCATTCAAGCTCCCACCTTCCATACAAGTAAATATTACTTCCTATATCATGATCATATGTAATTCAAAAAGTTTTGAGTAAAAAGTTTAAGTTTTAAGTTTGCATGTCAAAGTTTTAGTTGGAACTCAAAGTACAATCTTGATTCTTATGGATTTAAGGTTATTTTTGAGAGGACTACAAGGAATGGTGAAATGCCAAGTCTTGAGAAAGAGACTCTTGATGTTGAATGGCCATTTCCCTTCCATTTCATTTGGCCATGACCTTAAGGGAGCCGAATGAATGGTTCTTGAGATTATTCTTGTTGCCTTGTTTCATTTCTATGTGTTTTGGTGGTTATAACATAAATTTTGTATCAAAAACTTGATAAAAACCTTTGCATGCTAAGTGATCATCTAGATATAGCTTATGATAGGCTTGCATGTCGATTTTATGGTAGAATATATTCAGAAAATATGTTGCTTTGGTTTGTAAGACTTGAAGTCATGCATGCATGTAGATTTCTCTTGGAATGTTGGAAGATTTTGATCATTTGGAAAGATTTTGTTAGTAAGCTTTAATTTCAGTAGGGATAAGGTATTAATCTTGATTAGTGCTCCTTGATATGTGGTAATAATTCGTATATATATTTTATAAGAATATATAACTTGTTGTTTTCAAAAACTTGATGACTTTTAAATTGTGTAATGTGATTTCCTTTGTTTTGCCATGTTGCACCTTAGGTTCAGTACTTTGGTTCAGTACGTCAACACTAAGCTTGAGGAGATGCCAGTGCACCGGGACCGCACCAGCCAGTATGTCATCCAGATGGTGGAAGATGAGCTCCAGAGCATTGTGAAGACGCTTCGAGAGAAGAAGACTACCAAGCCCCGTTCTGATGGAGTGGAGCCTTAGTTCTTTCCATTATTTACCTTTTCATGCTGTTGTACTATCAGACTTTGTAGAATTCCCAGTTGTTTCCTTTAAATAAGCATGTTGTTCCTAGAATCAGACTTTGTCCTACTCCTGATGTATTGCGACCCTTAAATTTCAATAATCATGCAATATCGTTCCATTTGCTCTCAACTGTTATTTTACGCTTTTATATGCATCGCCATATCTGCTTAATTTGAAACTTGACCTCATATGTAAATAAGAATGCCATGCGATACCCTAAAATTATTTCATCATTCATATCTGTTTTGACAAAACTCTTATTTCAGGATCATGCCTCCCAAAAAGAAGAACCCAACAACCACATCTACCACAGACCTAAATATTCTTCGACTACTGGAAACTTTGCAACAGCAAACCAATGCTATAGCTCAACAACAACTAACTCTTCAACAACGAATTGAAAACCAAGATAACCGTGAACCACACCAACCACCCGAGCCACCAGTACCACCTCGACAAATTGTCACTTTCAAGGCTTTTTAGAATGTGAATCCACCTACATTTCATGATACCACTGATCCAGTAATAGCTAACACATGGATTAAGGAAATGGAAAGGGCTTTTGAGTTGGTACAGTTAGGAGACGATCAGAAGACGCCACACGCTACTTACTTCTTGAAGGGCAAAGTCATCTATTGGTGGGAATCAGTAAAAGTTATGGAAGTAACTCAGCAGGTTTCTTGGGAGAGACTTAAGAAGTTATTTCTGGAAAAGTATTACCCTAAGTACATGTAGAATCAGATGGAGCTTAAATTTCTTGAGTTGAAGCAAGGGAACATGACTGTACTGGAGTATGAGAAGAAGATCACTGAGTTGTCAAGGTTTGTGACAAAGTATACCAGCATTGAGGAAGAAAAAGCAAAGAAATTTCAGCAAGGATTGGAGCCTTGGATCAGAGATAGAGTGGCTATGTTTGAGCTTGAAACCTATACGGGAGTAGTACAGAAAGCTGCTCTGATTGAGAATAATGGGATGCAGTCAAGGAAGGAAAGGGATAACAAGAAGAGAAAGGTTCCATTTTATGGAGAAAAGACTGAAGCCGAAAATTCACAAGATCGGAATGTAAAGAGGATTGGATTCCAAAAGGGAGGAAATTTTCAAAAGAAAGGGAATTTAGGCAAAAGGCTAGAATCGAAGGGGAACAACCAGGATAGCCAAGGACAAGTTGGAGAAAACAGGTTCCAGAGACCGGAATGCAAGCACTATGGAAGAAGGCACCCCGGAGTGTGTAATAAACTGAGCATGACATGCTATAGGTGTAACCAGAAGGGACATTTGGCAAATGAGTGCAAGATGCCGAAGCCAGGAATTACATGTTATAAATGTGGAAAGACTGGACACATAGCTAGGGAGTGCAAGGCAACCAGACCAGTCAAAGCTCCAATGAATATGGCAAGTACCAGTGCAAGCGTGCCAGATGAGGTATTGGCATTACCTCCACCACCTACAACAACCCCGCAAGCAACAACAAGGACATTCAATCTGAAGATGAAGGATGCTGTTCAAAATTCTGAGGTTATAGCAGGTACACTTTTACTCAATAATATCAAAGCTAAAGTATTGATTGATTCGGGAGCAACAAGATCTTTCATATCAGAAACTTTTGTTGATAAAATTCAATGTGATAAAATGGTTATGAGCGAGGTAGTAAATGTGGTAATTGCAAACCAAGAGAAGATTCCTGTTAATCAATTCTGTCCGAAGTGTGAGATTGATATTTCGGGGTATAAGTTTTCAGCCGACTTGATACTCTTCAAGTTGGGAGAGTTTGATATAATTTTAGGAATGGATTGGTTAGGAAAGAATAACGCCCGGATTAATTGTAAGACCAAGAAAGTGTATTTAAAGACAAAGAGTGGAGAGAAGGTAGTATTTAAGGGGCAGAGGCAAGAACAATTGTTTCTTACAATCGTTCAGGCTAAGAAGCTATTTAGAAAAGGCTGTGAGTCATTCCTAGCTTATGTAGTGGATTCAGAAAAAGGCAGTCCCAGCATAGAAGATATCCCCGTAGTTAATGAGTTCCCCGATGTGTTTCCGGACGAACTACCAGGTTTACCACCAGATCGACAAATCGAGTTCGAGATCAACCTTGCTCAAAGAATGGAACCAGTTTCAAAGGCCCCATATAGGATGGCACCAGCAGAAATGAAAGAGTTGGCGAGCCAGCTACAAGAATTGTTGGATAAAGTAGCGATACGGCCAAGTACGTCGCCATGGGGAGCACCTGTTCTGTTTGTAAAGAATAAAGATGGAAGTATGCGACTATGTATAGATTATCGGGAGTTGAATAAGGTAACGATTATGAACTGCTAACCGCTACCAAGAATAGATGACCTATTTGATCAGCTGAAGGGAGCAAAGTGCTTTTCAAAGATTGACTTGAGATCAGGATACCATCAATTAAAGATCAAGGAAGAAGATATTCTCAAGACAGCAATCAGGACCAGATATGGGCATTATGAATTCCTAGTAATGCCATTTGGATTGACCAACGCCCCGGCCGCATTTATGGATCTGATGAATCGGGTATTTAAGAAGTATTTGGACAAGTTTGTAGTGGTATTCATTGATGACATCCTTATTTATTCTAAGTCGGAAGAAGAACATAAGCAACACCTCCGGATAGCATTGGAGATACTTCATCAAGAGAAGTTGTATGCCAAGTTTACCAAATATGAGTTTTGGTTAAAGGAAGTTCAATTTTTGGGGCATGTCATTGGAAATGAATGAGTTAAAGTAGATCCGGCAAAGATTGAGGCGGTTATGAGTTGGGAGAGGCCAAAGACACCTACGAAAGTACGAAGTTTTCTAGGATTGGCAGGGTACTATAGAAGGTTTGTCAAGGATTTTTCGAAAATCGCCACGCCATTGGCCAAGTTAACCAGGAAGAATCAGAAGTTCGAATGGAGTGCAGAATGTGAGGATAGCTTTCAAGAGTTGAAACAGAGATTGGTAACAGCTCCGGTGTTAGTACTACTAGATGACCAAGGAAACTTTGTGATATTCAGCGACGCTTCACATAAAGGATTGGGTTGTGTGTTAATGCAATACAGTAAGGTGATCGCGTATGCATCAAGACAGTTAAAACCGCATGAGTTGAAGTACCCGACACATGACTTGGAACTAGCCGCCATAATGTTCGCACTTAAGATTTGGAGACATTACCTCTACGGAGAGAAGTGTGAAATCTACACAGATCATAAGAGTTTAAAGTACATTTTCACTCAGAAGGAGCTCAATATGAGGCAGAGGAGATGGTTGGAATTGATCAAGGACTAAGATTTCTCGATAAATTACCATCCGGGAAAGGCGAATGTTGTGGCCGATGCACTAAGTAGAAAGGAAAGATTAAATATGATGGCAACACCAAAGGAATTGTCTGAAGAGATTAAGAAATTTGAATTTGAACTGTGTAATTATGGAGTAGTTGAAGAAGTTTGTCGTGCAATGACTTTTCAGCCAACACTAGTGGAAAAGATAAAGAAATGTCAAGAAGAGGTAATGGAGAAAGGGAAGAATCAGCTAACTGGAGAGGAGATTAGTACTCAAAAGGATGAGCAAGGTATACTAAGGTTTTCTTCAAGAATTTGGATTCCTCATGTACCTGAATTAAAGAATGAGATCCTACAAGAAGCCCATAATTCAAGATTTTCAATCCACCCGGGAAGCACCAAGATGTATCAGGACTTAAAGAAGAACTTTTGGTGGCCAAATATGAAGCGAGACGTGGCGGGATGGGTTGCGAAGTGTTATACTTGTCAGAAAGTGAAGGCAGAACATCAACGACCAAGCGGATTAATTCAGCCCCTAAAGATTCCAGAATGGAAATGGGAAAATATTGCTATGGACTTTATAGTGGGACTACCGCGAACGAAATCTGGACATGACGCTATATGGGTTATAGTTGATCGTCTTACGAAGTCAGCACATTTCCTTGTAATTAATGAGAAGTCGTCATTGGACAAATTGGTTCATCTGTACGTGCGCAAAATCGTACTAAGGCATGGAGTACCCATATCAATAGTTTCAGACAGAGATCCCCGATTTAACTCGAGATTCTGGAAGCAATTTCAAGAAAGTCTTGGCACGAAGTTGAATATGAGCACGGCGTACCACCCGTAGACTGATGGTCAGAGCGAAAGGACAATTCAAACAATCGAAGATATGTTGCGCAGTTGTGCAATTGATTTTGCAGGAAGTTGGGGCGACCACTTGCCATTAATTGAATTCTCTTACAACAATAGCTATCATTCCAGTATTGGCATGCCACCATACGAAGCTTTGTACAGGAAAAAATGTAGATCACCGACAAGTTGGGATGAAGTAGGAGAAGGAAGGATTCTCGGCTCGAAATTGGTGCAACAGTTGCATGACACAGTCAAGTTAATTCAGAGAAGGTTACTTGCTTCTCAAGATAGACAAAGGAAGTATGCGGACCCGGCGCATAAGGATGTTCGATTCCAAGTAGGCGAAGCCGTTTTGTTGAAGGTGTCACCAAGAAAAGGGTTATCTAGATTTGGCAAGAAAGGGAAGTTAGCACTTAGATATATAGGTCCTTTTGAAATTTGGAGTCAAGTGGGGAAGGTAGCCTACGAGTTAGCCTTACCACCTCAGTATCAGCATGTGCATAATATGTTCCATGTGTCATTGCTTAAGAAGTACAATCTTGATGCCAGCCATGTGATAGAATATGAACCTGTAGAAATTCAGGAAGACCTGTCATTTGTGGAGCAACCTGTCAAAATACGCGACTGGCAAGAGAAGAGTCTTAGAAACAAGTCAGTAAAGTTAGTAAAAGTACTTTGGAGGAACCCTAAGGTCGAAGAATCGACTTGGGAGTTAGAGTCTGATATGCGTTCCTGGTATCCTCATTTGTCCTCTTAGATTCTGGGGACAGAATCCTTTAAGGGGGAGAGGATGTTACGACCGGCATTTTCGTGTAATATTATTTATGGTTTTGGTATAATATTAAAGCCGAAAGTAAATATGTTCAATGATTGCACGTTTGTGTGAGGGAGAATTTCTGCATTATAAAATTTTTATGTGTAGTACATGTTTTTTTCAAAGCAAAAGTTTATTTATTTCCTTTATTTTTGATTTATAAGGAATATTCTAAGCCTTGAAGAAATTTTCTTTTAAGATATATTTTGTTCACAAATTTTGAAAGTGATTTCATAAATCTCTAAAAATCCAAATCATTTTATGGTATAAATTTTATAATTTTTGAACTTTTTTTTTAATATATAAAAATAAATCTTTGAAAATTAGTTGCTTAATAATTATCAAATTACATGATTACCCTTGCATGCAAACTCTCTTCTATTCAACCAAGGGGCAAGGAGGGAATTTCCAACCCCACTCACTTTCATTCTACTAGCAACATTACTATTTTGTCCTTGCATGCAAATCTACCTAACTATGTTGGAAGGTTATTATTGTAATTTCTCTCATCCACTCACATTTGGGCAAATAAAAACCAAGTAAACATGACAAATACACCACTTTCACTCCACCATTTCCACACTCCTCCTCCCTCCTCCCTTTCCTCTCGGCCCTCCCCCTCTCCTCTCGGGTTTTTAGCCGAAAACCTACCCCCTCCCCTTTTCTTCATTCCTCATTCAAGCTCCCACCTTCCATACAAGTAAATATTACTTCCTATATCATGATCATATGTAATTCAAAGAGTTTTGAGTAAAAAGTTTAAGTTTTAAGTTTGCATGTCAAAGTTTTAGTTGGAACTCAAAGTACAATCTTGATTCTTATGGATTTAAGGTTGTTTTTTAGAGGGCTACAAGGAATGGTGAAATGCCAAGTCTTGAGAAAGAGACTCTTGATGTTGAATGGCCATTTCCCTTCCATTTCATTCGGCCATGACCTTAAGGGAGCCGAATGAATGGTTCTTGAGATTATTCTTGTTGCCTTGTTTCATTTCTATATGTTTTGGTGGTGATAACATAAATTTTGTATCAAAAACTTAATAAAACCCTTTGCATGCTAAGTGATCATCTAGATATAGCTTATGCTAGGCTTGCATGTCGATTTCATGGTAGAATATATTTAGAAAATATGTTGCTTTGGTTTGTAAGACTCGAAGTCATGCATGCATGTAGATTTCCCTTGGAATGTTGGAAGATTTTGATCATTTGGAAAGATTTTGTTAGTAAGCTTTAATTTCAGTAGGGATAAGGTATTAATCTTGATTAGTTCTCCTTGATATGTGGTAATAATTCGTATATATATTTTATAAGAATATATAACTTGTTGTTTTCAAAAACTTGATGACTTGTAAATTGTGTAATGTGATTTCCTTTGTTTTGCCATGTTGAACCTTAGGTAAGTATAACGACTCGTGTATTCTTTTTGAATTATTTAATTATGCAATTATGGAAATTATTAAATAAATAAGATATGTGTGTTGGTTTTGACCGCTATGTGTTGTTTGATTAGTATCCATATGTGAATTATAGTATACCGGGTTGTCCGCGCGATTAATTATGGGATCGTATTGAATTGTTTTCACTTTCAAAAGTGGATTTAGTGCAAATTTATTTGCATAAATATTGGGAATATTTCTAAAATTGTTTTTATGATTTTATAATTACAATAATTATTTTTAGGATTTTGTAAAATTGAGAAATCAATATTTCATTAGTTATATATCTTTAAATGATTTTCTGAGTATGTTTAATGGTAAATTTCATATTTAATTCTAAAATTCTTTAAAAATTATGAAACTCGTATTTATTTAAGTTTGGAATATTCTGAGAATTTTAAAATTATTTTGGAAATTTTCGGGATTAATTTCACCCGCACGTTATTTCGTTTAATTGATAAAAGCGGGTATAAGTGGCGTTTCAAAAATTGTGTTAAAATTATAAAAATTATATTTTTATTTACTTCGGGATATTTATAATATCATAATATTATTTTTGTGATTTTCTGAAATTATTTTAAGTGGAACTCATTTCGTTAATTGCGAATTGCGAGTACGAGTTACGTTTTAAAAATACTTTAAAAATTATGAAAATTTTATTTTATTAGTTTCGGGATTTTTAGAAAATTTTAAGACTATTTCTGTGATTTCCTGAATCTGTTTTAAGTACGACTCGGTTCGCTAAAATTAAATTTCAGATTAAAAATTGGGCTGCCAGAAGGTTATATTTATCTTTTAGGCTACGTGTGCAATTTATATGCAATCTGGGCCACGTGTTGTTTGTTTGTGGGTTTAACTGAAAGGGGGAATAAACTAAATTAAAGATAAAAACACATAAACACGCACACGGGGGAGGGGTTATATCCTCTCGCCGGATTATTTCCTCCTCGTGTCTGTAATTCTAGTAAGGCAGCCATGCGAGTTCCGATTTCACTTTTTCCAACCTTGTTTCTCCAGTATGGTGTATGTGTATACAGTATATATGTATGTATATATGCTGCCGTTCTTCTTCATTTTTCCGGCCGCCTGTTGCCGTCGGTTCGCCGGAGAGGCGACGGTGGGAGGATTATGCCGGAATGTGTGCTTATATGCTTTTATTGGTTCACTCGGTGTATTCATAACTGTTTATTTGTGCAATTATATGGGTTGGTGTCGCTACTGGTTTACCCTGTCACTGCAATGGTTGTTCGACTGTTCTTTGTTTCTTTTTCCATTTCCGCGCGTGAGGCGCGTACGACTGTGGTTCATATTTTTTATATATTATTTTCTATGCAGGAATGGTTGATTGATTGCGTGAAATAAAATTTACTGGTTTGGTGTGAAATTAATGAATAATCGGCGGAATCGGTCTGGACACCTGAATTATTCGGGCACCGATAGATTTCACCGCCGTCAGTAATGAACATCAGTAAGCTGACGGTGGACTATGATGAATTATTGTGAGTCCTAATCTTTTAGACTAAATAAAAATAAAATAAGAATAATAATAATAATAATTAGTTGATTTAAATCGGTGGTTGAGAAATTGCGGAAGGTAAATTACGTGATTGGTATGGAATGGATTGATTGGTTGTGTTTTGACGTCGAGTTGTTCGACGGGTAGGCCGATAAACAGAGAAGGTGCTGCCCGAATTTTTGGAAATTAAATTCAGAAATTCGGGACATACCCTGTAATAATCGGAACGTCGAACGAGTATAAACAAGTATATACATATATTCTCTGCGGAACGTGATTGTATGTGGTGGTGAATGTTCTGTTAAAACCCAATAACCCTAATTTCGTAAAATAATGAGTATACGTATTTTCTGAAAATGAACACCAAACCGATTTCTCGAGAACGTGAACCCTGACTATTGGGTATGTTATGGTATTGTAATAATGTATATAATTACGGGTCGGGTTTGAATATCGTTGGGTAAGAATTAGTATCATAGGATATGTCAAGAATACTTAGACGTCTAACGTAGGGTATTTCGACCCTGTAGGTTATAGTCGAGAACCTGAAAGTGGACGATGGACTAAAGATAACCTAGTGGTCAGTCGACGAGCTCAGTAGAGTTTCAACAAGAAGACCTGAGTGTCGAAATCGAATCCAATGGGATCTAGTGGTTGGACATTAGAGCCTGAACAGCAAAGTCGGCTCAGAGTTGATCAGTAATAGTTGTAAAGCCTTGTAAGGCAAGTACTTCCAAACTTTTCTTCAAGATATATTACAATTATTTTCGAACTGTTTCATAACATGTCGTTATTATTTAAAATAACTTCTTTTTTGTATTGCAAGTGTTTTTAAACTATTTAACCTTGAATCCTGATTTCTCTTGATCTTGAGCCATAAGCCTTGTTCTTTTTAATCCGTCCTTAATTGATCCTCAGGCACCAAACCATACAAATATAATACTCCTTCCCAAAGGTATAAATACCAACACCAAACACTGAAAGAGAATGATTTGAAAACACAGAAACTTTCATACTCCAATCATTCTTAATAACATCAAAGAACCATATCTTGAAAAATCATTACCGGTCAAATACCTGACCCCTGTACAAACTGAAAACCTTTTCTTATACATACCCTGTTATACCCTTGAGATATCCATGAGTTTCCTTACGTTTTTATGCAAATGTTTAACCGTTATTGATTATGATCTTGTTTTATTCAATCATATTGTTATCGTATTGAACTGCTTTAGGATTGGATAGTTTTTATATATGTGGACAAGATTCGTGGTCAGACCATACCAATGGTCAAGTTAGGCCAATGTGTGCCTTAGATCCAGTAATTAGAGCAGTGCTGTGTGCTTGCTCGGGGTTAGTGCATGACTGATCAGCAGCCTAACCTTGGTTTTTAAAACTTAAAATGAATATCCAATTCTAATGATTAGTTAAGAATAAACTTGATTCATTTGAATCATCTCACTTGATTATTGTTTAACCTCACTTATCGTTATTATGACTTGATGAGCTAGTTAGCTCACTCTTACGAATCTTTTTATGTATTCTACAGTTAAAAAGGGGTACGGTTGATAGCGAGGTTTCCCAATTCAATGTACGAGCTAGGATTCCAGATTGAGTTGGTTCGAGCTAGCAGAAGCTTATGGAGGTAGTGAGATAGTAAGATTGTAAGAGTAATTTTATTATCAGTTGTAAGTTAAATGAGTTGGGATTTGGTACGTTGTAATAAAAATTAAGGTTGTGGCTTGTTTTCGTACTTTAACCTGTTGTGATCCGTGGTTTCGTGAAGCAGGGTCATTATAATTAATATCTCTTTTACAGAATTATATATTGTGTATGTGTTGTGGACCCCAAACTTCTGACCCGGGTTTGGAGGGCGCCACAGGATTGTATCAGAGCTACAGGTTATAAGTCACTGAAACAAGCCTAGATTGTCGGGATTGGGTAGAGGGTTAGGATTAGGATTAGGAAATAGAAAGATAAGACGTTGTGAGGTTGAGTGCGATTGTATAGTAGGTCTTCGGTACGGTTCGTATTGTGATTTGGGATTCTTAACTTGCGACGTGATTCCCAGACAACGGCAATGGCGGATCCTGGTTTTCCTGTATCATCTGATCGTTTGGAGCTTTCCATTCGAGGATCGTCATCTTCTCTCAGATTTGATTTGCACCTTGTTCCTCCATCAGTATTAATGGTACTATCTCACCTTCTGTTATAACAGTTGCACTTCTTCAAGCTATTCTACCATCTCTTAATACAAGACTATCTATTTAAGAACCTCCATCTGTTTATTCTTGTTTTACTGGATATTCGGCTGTGAGTGTATCTCTTTAGGTTACCCTACATCCTGTTCTATACCCTCAGTTTAAAACTTGTCCTATGAAGCAATAGTACCTACGAGGATGGATTCGAGGGTTACTGTAAATGGTGAGTACTTGAGATATAAATAAAGGTGAAAAGAAGTTTGGAAAGAAAATTTAAGTGTTCCGGAGGATAGCTGTTAACAGGTTAAAAGAAGCCATTAGTAATTAGACCACCCATGGCTGGCTTGTGGAATGTACTAGATAAGTTTTGAAAGGAGAGAGTTAGAGGAGATTATGGATTTAGAGATTTCTTGAAGTTAGATAATGGTGTTATGATGATTTGATATTTATTTTAACAAGACGATGTGACATTAGCCGACTTGTTGACTATTGGATAGTCTGTTTCACTTAACGATCGTATAGTTGATAACGGAAGTATTACCAGTATGGAAGCTTGATGTGAAGCTACGAATAAGATAGCATGCAACGACAATTGAAGTTTTCGTCGATTAAGGAAGGCAAATGGACCTGATAAAGGAGAAAAGGTAGATTGAAGTGAATGGACCTTTATATGATCGTTCCATTAATTTGGTACCTTGTTATAGGTCGGAAGGACAATAACTAACTCATATAGTAAGGACAACCAGGTTTGTGATTTTCCAAACTTTTTTAAACAAGTTTTTGAAAAAGATTATCCTTAACAAATTTCTATAAGCCTTTTCGAATAAAATAATTTTTAAATATTGGTTGTCAAGTTACTACTTGAGTTTCTTGTTTGTTAGAAAGCCCGGATTACCTGGAAAGATGCTGTTTCAGACTTAGTATTGCTAATTTCGAGGATGAAGTAACCTATGATTATGAAGAAGTTGATTATTCCTAACAGTAAAGTGCAAGTATTGTTTGATAAGATTAACAACATAATCAGTGTACGGAGCAATTGCTCATCCAATTACAGGATTATCCAAGTTCAAAGAATTCACTGATCTAACAGAAGTCTGAGTATGACTGAAGGAGATTGAGAAGATTTCCAGATTTCCTAAAAAAAAGAAGAATATTATTAACACAAGGATCGCTATGTTGAATGCTTCGGGGTTATTCTAAATTGAAAAAGGAAACTCGAGGTTGTCCGGTAGGGACGTCATTATGATCGAGTTGTTAAAGTATTATATGTAGAGGTGTGATGATAAAGACGCCAGACGTGACAAGTAAGAATCTACCATAATGCTTAATTTGCGAAGGCATTTCAACGTACTTTCTAAAGTTATTATATGAAACAATGGAGATATGATCGAACAAGTTCAAAAGATGAATAGAAGTGAAATGTGGATGGTGACCCATGGTATCGTTCTTGTCTTCAATATTACAGCATATATTCCCTTTTTGATTCCTAAATAAGTATGAACTTCTTTTCTTAAATAAACTCCTTGCTATGATATCGAAAAGGAGGATATTGCATTCCTTTCAAATTTAATTGTTTCCCCCAATTTTTGTTTTCTGATTGCGACAAACAATGTTATGGTGAGACACTTTGTCAGAATGACGAAGAGTCGGGTGGGACGCCACCTAATCATATACTGTATGCCATATGGTATGAAAGACTGGCCATCTTAAGTACCAATGTGGTTGTCTCATTCATATTCAAATCCTTACTTCTTCTTTCTTTTCAACTCTAATTTTTGTTAAATTTTGAATCCTTCTAGTCATTTTGTTGTAATGTCGTTCTTTGCCAGAAGTTTTTAAACAGAAATCAACGTATCCTGAATCAAGTGGATGAAGTTCCATCTATATCTTATGTATGGGAAGGAAATAAGGGCACCTGGCGAGGATTGCAAATCACTAGTCCCGGTGAAGAAGCCACTAGGAATCAAGGGAATCTACTCCAATTAGGATACGTCTTCGAGAACGAGAATATGCGACTTTCCTGTGAAATATGTTGTTTAGATTACGGACGTGACAACATGGATGACGATGGTAAATACCTTATGCGTTAAAGTATTAAAAGATGTGAGAGAAACTTAATTGTTTATCTCTCAAAGTTTTGTTGATGAAATAAATTACCCTGTTGAATTGATAAGATTATGGTTAAAAGGATTAGCAAGTCAAGAACATGTAGTTGTTAAATAAGTAAGTACCAATGGTGGAATTGAGGTATTCTGGCAATAAATTGTGAAGATTTGATATACTTTGAGATAAGAGGATTTGACATTATTCTAAGGAATGGATTAACTATGGAAACATGATGCCCAAACGAACAATCATGATGAAGAGATAGTCCTGAAGATGTTAAATAAGAATAGGATGAGGCATAAAGGAAAAAGGGAGGTAAAGAATTGGTTAACAATGATTACGATGATCAAGATGTGAGTATTACGGTAATTATGGGATAAATAAAAGTTAGAGGCAAACAAAATTGAAGATTTTATGACAATTAAAGAGTTTGAAGATATGTTTCCAGATAAGTTATCAACATTTCCTCCAGATAGAGAAATGAAGCTCGCGATTGACGTAGCACCGGGGACGAAGCTAGTGACCAAGGCCTTACATAAAATGGCACCAGTTACAAGGAGGAAGTTAGCAAAGCAGATGCAAGAGATGCTAGAAGAAGAAGCGATTAAACCCAGTGTATCCCATGATGCACCAGTACTAATTGTTAATAAGGAAACGGAAGTATGAGATTATGCATCGACTAAAGAAAGCTCAACAAGTTTACTATCAAGAGTAAGTATTTATTACCTCGAACTACTAATTTGTTGATCAAATAGAAGAAGCAAAGCATTTCCTAAAATTGATTTAAGATTTGGGCGTTACCAATTGGAGATTGAACCTATGGAAATAATCTTTAAGGAATATATGGATGAGTCGTACTTGTGTTACTTAAAGTCAATGGAGGACCATGCAAAGTATTTAATGACAACTGAGGAGTCTGGAAAAAAAAAGAGAGAAGTTGTATGTAAAGTTTGCAAGGTGAAAGTTTTGATGATAGAAAGCATAAGTAATCAGTGAGGAGGAGACCAAAGAAGATCCAATAGAAATTAAAGTTACTATGAATGAAAAGAGACCAGAAACACCAACAAAAGTAAGGAGTTTTACCATGGACTGGTTATTATTGAAAATTTGTGCAAGATTTCTCTGAAGTTGCAATACCTTCAACGAAGCTAACCAGGAAAAAAACAAGAAATTTATACGAAATGGAGAGGGGTAAAGAAATTTTTGCAGAGTTAAAGGAGAGAATGGTTACATCACCTGTTTTATCATTTCGAAAGTATCAAGGAGATATGGTAATTATAGTGATGCTTCTCATAAAGGAATAGGATGTGTGTTGATGCAGCACAATAAAGTTGTTGTATATGCACCCAGACAACCGAAACCTTATGAGCAGAAGTATCCTAATCATAACTGGGACTAATAGTAATAATATTTATTTTGAAAGATTGGGGAAACATGATATGTACGGAGAAAGATGTAAGATCTATATGGACCATAAGAGGTTGAAGTATGTATTCACGAGGAAAAGTAAATATAGAGGCAAGCAATAAGCAAAAAGGAGAAAACGCACATAGAAACTGTACCAGAAGAATTATCTATGAAATTTTAGAAGTTGGAATTGGAAGTCAGGGTTTATAATCCAAAAAGGAGCAAGGATGAATAGTATGACCTTTTAGTCGAAGTTGTTAGGAGAAAGATAAGGATATGTCAAGAGAAGATAATGGATCACGATGTTAGCAGTTAGTAAAAGGAAATTTATGCGCCCAGGAGAACGAGCACGATATCCCCAGGTTTTCTTCCAACACTTGAATGCTACAAGTAAAAGGATTAAGAAATGAGATCCCACAGGGAATTTACAATATAAAGTATTTAATCTATTTGAGAGATGCCCAGATGTACGGAAATTTAAAGAAAAAAAATAGTGATAACTAGGTATAAGAAGGAAATTTCAAGATGAATTAGGGAGTGTTTGATATGTCGAAGAATTAAGGCGAAGTATGAGAGGCCTAGTGGATAACGCAGACCCAGGGAGTGGTTTTACAAGAAGCGAATCGTGAAGTATATCAATGATGTTAAGGAGAAGAAGGAATGAAATTATGAGAGTATGTACTGATTATCGGGAGTTTAACAAAACAACGAATAAGAATAAGTGACCCCCATAAAGAATTGACTACTTATAAGACCTAATTCAAGAAATGTGATATGTATCAAGGATTAACTTAAGATCCGACCTGAGAACATAACCAAGATTATGACCAAAATGAGTTAAGAGCATTGCAAGATCTGGTGATATTATGTGAAATAACAAGCGTAACAGTTGGCTATAAGAAATTAAGAAATATGTTGTATAAGGAGTACTCAGATAAGTAAATTGTATTTATTAATAACATCCTCGGCCATTCAAGGAATAAGAAAGTATGTGTGGAATACCCAAGGATTTTTCTCCAAAAATCAGAAGGAAAGCAATTATACGTTGAGTTTTCAAGAATGAAATTCTGACTAAGGTTAACAAAAGATTCTGAATTAATCCATTAACAACTACCTAAGCAAAGCAAAGCCATGTGGTAGCAGATGCCTCATGCTGACAGAAAGAATTGGATGTAATTAAGACCACTGAGGAGTTAATAAATGAATTGGAAAAAAATGGAATCTGAAGTTCAAATACTTAAAGATGATAATACGTGAATATATGAGATTACTTTTCAGCCTTAACTAATGAAAAGGAGTAAGAAATGTTTAAATGTTTGAAAACTAAGTTGAAAACGAGCACCGCCTAACATCCTTAAACGAAGAGTCAAAGTACGGAAATGGTTCAGGAACTGTAAGATATGTTGAGAGGTTGAGTTTTAAGGAAACATTGGAATGATCATTTATCAATGATGTCAGCTTTAGAAAGCCACTTTACCAAGCTTTATATAAACGCAAGTGTAGGTCCCCATTTCTATTAAAATAAAGTGAGAGAAAGAAAGTTATCAAATTCTAAGTTAAATCGGCACACCAAGAGCGTAGTGATATTGATTGAAGCAGCTTGGAGTAGACAAAGAAAGAAGGCGAAATTATATTGAGAGAAAGTATGAGTATAGAAATAGGACCAGTAGTGTTAGTAAAAGTGTCGTCTTGAAAAAGAATGGATAAATTTGAATAGAAGGGACAAGATAAGTCCTAAAATTAGTGAACCATTTGAGGTATTGATAAATATAGATAAAGTTGTTCATAAATGATATGAACGTCACACCTGTGTGTACACCTAATGTATTTTACTTGTCAATGTTACAGTGATAAGTATTGAGTTTGGATTAAATGATTGATCAGGAGCCAATGGGGCTCTTGTTCAAGTTATTCTGCATATAGTGATCAATCCAAATTCTTGATCGTCAAAGGCAAGTCCTTGGAAATGAGTGCATACCTATTGGGAGTACGTTTGAACCCTCGAGTAGAAGGGTCTACTTAGGAATTAAAATGAGATATGCTTGACAAATATCCTGACTTGTGTAACTAGACCAGATTCTGAGGACAAAATCTTTTTAAGGGGGGAAGGATATAACGACTCGTGTATTCTTTTTGAATTATTTAATTGTGCAATTATGGAAATTATTAAATAAATAAGATATGTGTATTGGTTTTGATCGCTATGTGTTGTTTGATTAGTATTCATATGTGAATTATAGTGTACCGGATTGTCCGCGCGATTAATTATGGGATCGTATTCAATTATTTTCACTTTCAAAAGTGGATTTAGTGCAAATTTATTTGCATAAATATTGGGAATGTTTCTAAAATTGTTTTTATGATTCTATAATTACAATAATTATTTTTAGGATTTTGTAAAATTGAGAAATCAATATTTCATTAGTTATTTATCTTTAAATGATTTTCTGAGTATATTTAATGGTAAAATTCATATTTAATTCTAAAATTCTTTAAAAATTATGAAACTCATATTTATTTAAGTTTGGAATATTCTGAGAATTTTAAAATTATTTTGGAAATTTTCGGGATTAATTTCACCCGCACGTTGTTTCGTTTAATTGATAAAAGCGAGTATAAGTGGCGTTTCAAAAATTGTGTTAAAATTATGAAAATTACATTTTTATTTACTTCGGGATATTTGTAATATCATAATATTATTTTTGTGATTTTCTGAAATTGTTTTAAGTGCAACTCATTTCGTTAATTGCGAATTGCGAGTACGAGTTACGTTTTAAAAATGCTTTAAAAATTATGAAAATTTTATTTTATTAGTTTCGGGATTTTTAGAAAATTTTAAGACTATTTCCGTGATTTCCTGAATCTGTTTTAAGTACGACTCGGTTCGCTAAAATTAAATTTCAAATTAAAAAATGGGCTCCCAGAAGGTTATATTTATCTTTTAAGCTACGTGTGCAATTTATATGCAATCTGGGCCACGTGTTGTTTGTTTGTGGGTTTAACTGAAAGGAGGAATAAACTAAAGTAAAGATAAAAACAAATAAACACGCACACGGGGGAGGGGTTATATCCTCTCGCCGAATTATTTCCTCCTCGTGTCTATAATTCTGGTAAGGCAGCCATGCGAGTTCCGATTTCACTTTTTCCAACCTTGTTTCTCCAGTATGGTGTATGTGTATACAGTATATGTGTATGTATATATGCCGTCGTTCTTCTTCATTTCTCCGGCCGCCTGTTGCCGCCGGTTCGCCGGAGAGGCGACGGTGGGAGGATTATTCCGGAATGTGTGCTTTTATGCTTTTATTGGTTCACTCGGTGTATTCATAACTGTTTATTTGTGCAATTATATGGGTTGGTGTCGCTACTGGTTTACCCTGTCACTGCAATGGTTGTTCGACTGTTCTTTGTTTCTTTTTCCATTTCCGCGCGTGAGGCGCGTACGACTGTAGTTCATATTTTTTATATATTATTTTCTATGCAGGAATGGTTGATTGATTGCGTGAAATAAAATTTACTGTTTTGGTGTGAAATTAATGAATAATCGGCGGAATCGGTCTGGACACCTGAATTATTCGGGCACCGATAGATTTCGCCGCCGTCAGCAATGAACATCAGTGAGCTAACGGTGGACTGTGATGAATTATTCTGAGTCCTAATCTTTTAGACTAAATAAAAATAAAATAAGAATAATAATAATAATAATAATTAGTTGAATTAAATCGGTGGTTGAGAAATTGGGGAAGGTAAATTGCGTGATTGGTATGGACTGGATTGATTGGTTGTGTTTTGACGTCGAGTTGTTCGACGGGTAGGCCGATAAACAGAGAAGGTGTTGCCCGAATTTTTGGAAATTAAATTCAGAAATATGGGACATACCCTGTAATAATCGGAACGTCGAACGAGTATAAACAAGTATATATATATATATATATTCTGTGCGAAACGTGATTGTATGTGGTGGTGAATGTTCTGTTAAAACCCAATAACCCTAATTTCGTAAAATAATGAGTATACGTATTTTCTGAAAATGAACACCAAACCGATTTCTCGAGAACGTGAACCCTGACTATTGGGTGTGTTATGGTATTGTAATAATGTACATAATTACGGGTCGGGTTTGAATATCATTGGGTAAGAATTAGTATCATAGGATATGTCAAGCATACTTAGACGTCTAACGTAGGGTATTTCGACCCTGTAGGTTATAGTCGAGAACCTGAAAGTGGATGATGGACTAAAGATAACCTAGTGGTCAGTCGACGAGCTCAGTAGAGTTTCAAAAAGAAGACCTGAGTGTCGAAATCAAATCCAATGGGATCTAATGGTTGGACGTTAGAGCCTGAACAGCAAAGTCGGCTCAGAGTTGATCAGTAATAGTTGTAAAGCCTTGTAAGGCAAGTACTTCCAAACTTTTCTTCAAGATATATTGCAATTATTTTCGAACTGTTTCATAACATGTCGTTATTATTTAAAACAACTTCTGTTTTGTATTGCAAGTGTTTTTAAACTATTTAACCTTGAATCCTGATTTCTCTTGATCTTGAGCCATAAGCCTTGTTCTTTGTAATCGGTCCTTAATTGATCCTCAGGCACCAAACTATACAAATATAATATTCCTTCCCAAAGGTATAACTATCAACACCAAACACTGAAAGAGAATGATTTGAAAACACATAAACTTTCATACTCCAATCATTCGTAATAATATCAAAGAACCATATCTTGAAAAATCATTACTGGTCAAATACCTGACCCCTGTACAAACTGAAAACCATTTCTTATACATACCCTGTTATACCCTTGAGATATCCATGAGTTTCCTTACATTTTTATGCAAATGTTTAACCGTTATTGATTATGATCTTGTTTTATTCAATCATATTGTTATCGTATTGAACTGCTTTAGGATTGGATAGTTTTTATATATGTGGACAAGATCCGTGGTCAGACCATACCAATGGTCAAGTTAGGCCAATGTGTGCCTTGGATCCAGTAATTAGAGCAGTGCTGTGTGCTTGCTCGGGGTTAGTGCGTGACTGATCAGCAGCCTAACCTTGATTTTTAAAACTTAAAATGAATATCCAATTCTAATGATTAGTTAAACAGAAACTTGATTCATCTGAATCATCTCACTTGATCATTGTTTAACCTCATTTATCGTTATTATGACTTGCTGAGCTAGTTAGCTCACTCTTGCGAATCTTTTTATTTATTCTACAGTTAAAATTGGTACGGTTGATAGCGAGGTTTCCCAGTTCAATGGACGAGCTAGGATTCCAGATTGAGTTGGTTCGAGCTAGCAGAAGCTTATGGAGGTAGTGAGATAGTAAGATTGTAAGAATAATTTTATTATCAGTTGTAAGTTAAATGAGTTGGGATTTGGTATGTTGTAATAATAATTAAGGTTGTGACTTGTTTTCATACTTTAACCTGTTGTGATCCGTGGTTTCGTGAAGCAGGGTCATTATAATTAATATCTCTTTTACAGAATTATATATTGTGTATGTGTTGTGGACATCAAACTTCTGACCCGGGTTTGGAGGGCGCCACAGTAAGGATGATCTCCACCAAGATTATTTTGAGTGTAAGGGAGTTAGTTCAGTAGATCACCATAGTTAAGTCATGGTTTGGGTATTTGGGTTATTGGTGGTTGAGTTTGTCAAGTAAAAACCTTGGAGAAAGGAGAGTCTTAGTTTCTGCAGAAAATCAGTTTAGTACCCTGAGGTTTAGAGTGAGTTTTGACCATGTCATTGATGTGCACCTTGAGGCCCAAGCCAACAGAAGCTAGCATTAGGAGTTTATGAAAGGTTTTAGGTGTTGGTTGGAGGTTTGCAAGTCGTTTGGTTAGGTGCACAAGTGGAATCACAAAATCTGTCCAGCAGGGGACAGTTTTGTTGCAACTTAGAAATAGGAAGTATTGACCATGTCATGGGTAGGACCCTCATTAGGCCCTGTTGGGCCTTAGTTAGAGGGAATGTCAGAGAAGTTTTTCCAGCCATAGTTCATAAAATATGAGTTAGAACCATGTGTCACAAGTTAGTTCAATTCAGGACGTTTTCTGCCCAGAAAACAGGAGAACCTTGAACTTTAAGCTTAGGCCCAAGGAGGCCCAAGCTAGGCCCTTGAGCCACATGAAGTTTGGGAGATGCCTTATGGTCAGAAGAGTCTAGTGTAAAAGTTTTGGAGGAAAACTTGTAATTTAAGGGTGTCTAATGCACTCAAGAAACCATAGATGTCATTCTGAAATTTACTCCAGTGAGCACTTTCACTTATCACATAGTTTTAGAACACTTAGGAGTGAGATCTAGGTTGACCACTATGGTTGTAAGATAGTATAAAGTCACTAGAGCAAAGGGCCCAAGTGAGGGTCAATAGTTTTTGGATAGTTTAGTAAAGGCACATCGAGTTAGGAAGCCAAAATTTGGAGACTTTGTCTAGTATAGCGACCAAGTGACTTAAGTTGTGATTCGAGATCATCCAAGCCTAGTGTTGCATTATGGTGTGTGTGATATTATTTGGTATTAAAATATGATATGTGAGTATATGTGGCTATGTGTACGCTTATATTTATAAGGTGAATATAAATCGCGTGCATATAGGCCTAAGTGCCATTTGTGTTGTAAATAGGTTAAGTTGGTGAGATTATATTACAATGAGGATTATTATTATTTATGTAGGATCTCGAGACATGGGTAAACTTGCCATAAAGGTCGAGTAAAGCTTCCAGTTGCTCCTACCATCCAGACCAGACCAGCCTTTCTCAAGGCAAGTGATTCAAGCTGTCTTTCGTATTCACTACAAATAGTTCATATATATTGATGCGATTATCCTGAGTCATTTTGATATATTTGAACCAAGCGTATCTTAAGTTTATCTTTGAATTATATAGAAATGTTATGAACCCTCAAGTACGTATTGCAAGTAGATCAAAAGTCTTATCATGATAGTATATCAAAGTAATTGGAATGCCATGATAAAATAAAGAGTTGTTATAATACTTGATTGATCCTTTTGATTAACATACTAATGATTCATAAAGTATTGATATCTCACCCTGATGCTTGAACCCCTATAGAACTTTACCTTGATACCTAAAAGCCAGATATTCATTAAAGTTGTCCATAATTGATTGATACCCCTCTTTATTACCTTAAAGTTTGGCAATCCTGTTATACCTTGAGCTAAAGATCATTTCTTCATACCTTAACACCCTTGGTATTCTTGAAGCTTATCTTCTTGATGTTCCAGCACTTGTACCTTGTCAAAAACCATTGCTTTAAGCCTAGTTTGGCATTACTCATTCATAATATTCAATAGCCTTGCTAAATTTCCTTGTCCAAGTTTTTGTATATGGAAACCTTTCAGCTACCCTAATGTAGTAAAGTATAGTGGATCATGGCCCTGAGATTTATTATCGTATTTCCAATGTTTCAAGTTGATCTATAATCCCTTGATAAAAATGTTTACTGTTTAAAGAGATTTTGTTATAAATCGGCATCAGTTTTTGAAATGATTAAAATGTGGATTTTCAGTCCCAAAGGGGGATAAATGTTTTCTTTGAATAGTGGATCTGGACTGAGACGCGAGTCATTTCCACACTTATATTGTAGGCTTAAAAGTTGCCTAGGGATCCCATTAATGTTCCAGAACCCAGCGAGGTTCGGGATTACTTCACGGCTGATCACCGGCTGTAATTCGTAGCGTCATAAAATGATTTTGATTAAGATATGATTTTGAAAATGTTTTGATACAAGCAAATGATGCCATCACCCAAAGTTTTATCTCTTGACATTATTGGTTATGTCTTCACATTGTCATTCTTTAATATATATCTCAATTTATGCTTTGTACCGTATTGTTTAGCACTTGTTGAGCATTTGGCTCACTCTTTGCTTTACCCTGATATTACAGCTAGCAGCTATGGTTAGATTCAAGCAGACAGCACGTAAGACCTGTGACGCTGATGCGTATGTTCGAGCTCAGGTAGAATAAGAGATAGTTTTGTGTGAGGATTCAATATTAAAATCAGTTATAATAGATGGTAGTGTTGGCTGTTCCAAACCCTAAACTGTAAGATCTTGGATTTCGTTATGTTTACTTTCTTCTAAATATTGTAATAGTTATATTTATTTTGTTTGTTAAGTTGGGGGTGTGACAGGTTTTGGTATCAGAGCTACGGTTTAGAGTCCCTGGACAGCCCAAATAGGTTATAGGATTTATGTATAGGCTATAGATAATATGCGAGAGAGTAGGTTAAGTAAATTTATTATTAATACTCCTCTTATTGGTTTGTCAGCAAAGGGCACATTCCTCGGCACCTTCTGAGTCGGACGATATTATTGCTTTCTCCGTGTATGCTGAGTTGAGGCGCGGGTTGACATGCTTCAGGGCAAGTACGACCGACTGAAGAACGTGTACCCGGACAGCCGAAACTATGAAGGGAAGCCCAAGGAGCAGATGACTGCGAGACTTGAGACCTTGGCTCAGTATGTCAACACTAAGCTTGAGGAGATGCCAGCGCACTGGGACCGCACCAGCCAGTATGTCATCCGGATGGTGGCAGATGAGCTCCAGAGCATTGTGAAGACGCTTCGAGAGGAGAAGACTACCAAGCCCCGTTCTGATAAAGTGGAGCCTTAGTTCTTTCCATTATTTACCTTTTCATGTTGTCGTACTATCAGACTTCGTAGAATTCCCAGTTGTTTCCTTTAAATAAACATGTTATTCCTAGAATCAGACTTTGTCCTAATCCTATGTATTGTGGCCTTTAAATTTCAAATATTATGCACTGTCTTTCCATTTGCTCTCAATTGTTATTCTACGCCTTCATATGTATAACCATATATGTTTAATTTGAAAACTTGACCTCATATATAAATAAGAATGCCATGCGATACCCTCGAATTATTTCATCATTCGTATCTGTTTTGACATAACTCTTATTTCAGGATCATGCCACCCAAAAAGAAGAACCCAACAACCACAACTACCACAGATCCAAATATTCTTCGATTACTGGAAACTTTGCAACAACAAAGCAATGTTATAGCTCAACAACAACTAACTCTTCAACAACGAATTGAAAACCAAGATAACCATGAACCACACCAACCACCCGAGCCACCAGTACCACCTCGACAAATTGTCACTCTCAAGGCTTTTCAGAATGTGAATCCACCTGCATTTCATGATACCACTGATCCAGTAATAGATAACACATGGATTAAGGAAATGGAAAGAGCTTTTGAGTTGGTACAGTTAGGAGACGATCAGAAGACGCCATATGCTACTTACTTCTTGAAGGGCGAAGTCATATATTGGTGGGAATCAATAAAAGCTATGGAAGCAACTCAGCAGGTTTCTTGGGAGAGATTTAAGAAGTTATTTCTGGAAAAGTATTACCCTAAGTACATGCAGAATCAGATGGAGCTTAAATTTCTTGAGTTGAAGCAAGGGAACATGACTGTACTGGAGTATGAGAAGAAGTTCACTGAGTTGTCAAGGTTTGTGACAAAGTATACCAGCACTGAGGAAGAAAAAGTGAAGAAATTTCAGCAAGGATTGGAGCCTTGGATCAGAGATAGAGTGGCTATTTTTGAGCTTGATACTTATGCGGGAGTAGTACAGAAAGCTGCTCTGATTGAGAATAATGGGATGCAGTCAAGGAAGGAAAGGGATAACAAGAAGAGAAATGTTCCATTTTATGGAGAAAAGTATGAAGCCGGAAATTCACAAGATCGGAATGTAAAGAGGATTGGATTCCATAAGGGCGGAAATTTTAAAAAGAAAGGGAATTTGGGCAAAAGGCAAGAATCGAAGGGGAACAACCAGGCAAGCCAAGGAAAAGTTGGAGAAAACAGGTTCCAGAGACCGGAATGCAAGCACTGTGGAAGAAGGCACCCCAGAGTGTGTAATAAACTGAACATGACATGCTATAGGTGTAACCAGAAGGGACATTTGGCAAATGAGTGTAAGATGCCGAAGCCAGGAGTTACATGTTACAAATGTGGAAAGACTGGACACATAGCAAGGGAGTGCAAGACAACCGGACCAGTCAAAGCTCTAATGAATGTGGCAAGTACCAGTGCAAGCGTGCCAGCCGAGGTATTGGCATTACCTCCACCACCTACAACAACTCCGCAAGCAACAGCAAGGACATTCGATCTGAAAATGAAGGACGTTGTTCAGAACTCAGAGGTGATAGCAGGTACACTTTTACTCAATAATGTTAAAGCTAAAGTATTGATTGACTCGGGAGCAACAAGATCTTTCATATCAGAAACTTTTGTTGATAAACTACAATGTGATAAAACGATTATGAGCAAGGTAGTAATTGTGGTAATTGCGAACTAAGAGAAGATTCATGTGAGTCAATTCTGTCCAAAGTGTGAGATTGATATTTCGGGGTATAAGTTTTCAGCCGACTTGATACTCTTCAAGTTGGGAGAGTTTGATATAATTTTAGGTATGGATTGGTTAGGGAAGAATAACGCCCAGATTAATTGTAAGACCAAGAAAGTGTATTTAAAGACAAAGAGTGGAGAGAAGGTAGTATTTAAGGGGCAGAGGCAAGATCACTTGTTTCTTACAATCGTTTAGGCTAAGAAGCTACTTAGAAAAGGTTGTGAATCGTTCCTAGCTTATGTAGTGGATTCAGATGAACTACCGGGCTTACCCCCAGATCGACAAATCGAGTTCGAGATCAACCGTGCTCCAGGCACGGAACCAGTTTCAAAGGCCCCATATAGAATGGCACCAGCAGAAATGAAAGAGTTGGCGAACCAGCTACAAGAATTGTTGGATAAGGGAGTGCCACAAGTTTGGCATTACTCTTTCATAATATTCAATAGCCTTGCTAAATTTCCTTGTCCAAGTTCTTGTATATAGAAACCTTTCAGTTACCCTAATAGAGTAAAGTCTAGTAGATCATGGCCTTGAGATTTTGTGACATATTTCTAATATTTCAAAGTTGATCTATAATCCCTTGATAAAAATGTATACTGTTTAAGAGATTTTATTATCAATCGGCATCGGTTTTTGAAATGATTAAAATATGGATTTTTTTTAATCCCAAAGGGGGATAAATGTTTTCTTTGAATAGTGGATCTGGACTGAGACGCGAGTCCTTTCCACACTTATATTGTAGGCTTAAAAGTTGCCTAGGGATCTCATTAATGTTTTACAACCCAGCGAGGTTCGGGATTACTTCGCGGCTGATCACCGTCTGTAATCCGTAGCGTCATAAAATGATTTTGATTAAGATATGATTTTGAAAATGTTTTGATACAAGCGAATGATGCCATCACCCAAAGTTTTATCTCTTGACATTATTGGTTATGTCTTCACATTGTCATTCTTTAATATATATCTCAATTTATGCTTTGTACCGTATTGTTTAGCACTTGTTGAGTATTTGGCTCACTCCTTGCTTTACCCTGATATTACAGCTAGCAGCTATGGTTAAATTCAAGCAGACAGCACGTAAGACCTGTGACGCTGATGCGTATGTTCGAGCTCAGGTAGAATAAGAGATAGTTTTGTGTGAGGATTCGATATTAAAATCAGTTGTAATAGATGGTAGTGTTGGGCTGTTCCAAACCCTAAACTGTAAGATCTTGGATTTGGTTATGTTTACTTTCTTCTAAATATTGTAATAGTTATATTTATTTTGTTTGTTAAGTTGGGGGTGTGACAGCCGATGTCTAAGGACCGATGTCGTATCTACTATTTCTAGTAGTGGATATGCACACCTTTAGATTCCAATATATTTTTAACGGGAACATTTTTATAATAGAATCTCTATAGAAAGGTTTTAACCTTATGAGGAACATTTATTCGCCAAAGTTTACTCCAGCCACTGCATTGCACAACAGATGTGTTACCCGTATTGTTGTCACACCAAAACTGATAACCCAATTTAACATTGTAATGACCATTCGATGATCTAGTCCATTCCATACGGTCCTCAACCATTCCATGAGGGATACGAGGACCATCACTAATAAAAAAGAAATTTTGAACCTTTGCTTCATCCGAGTTTTTAGAACCAGGCAGGATGAACTTAGAAATAGGAATATTAGAAACTCCATAATTCACAGTTTGATCAATATAGAAGCCATTCTTTTTTCTAAGCCAAGGGTCCTTGACTTGATTTATGTGCATTTCATCACCTAAAACCCATCTGAAGCCCCCATATAGAGCATCTTTTGCAGTCATTAAGCCAACCTAAATAAAGCTTGCTCAGGTCTATATAGTTGCCTGCAACAAATGAGTATTGAAAAAATACCGAGCTTTATATATGTGAGACACCGGTGATTGAGATTCCCATATAAATTTCCACCTCACAGTTTGCCGTATTCCCATAGTAATGCTTCAGATGCTGTCCATTTACCTTGAAGGACTGGCCCGGATCATTCTCAAAAATTTCCACCGTTCCATATAGAAACACAGTTTTGATAACAAACGACCCTGACCATTTTGACTTCAACTTTCAAGGAAATAGACGGAGACGAGACTTAAACAAAAGAACTTGTTGCCCCGACACAAATGATTTGAGCACTAGACCCCTATCGTGCCACCTCTTGACTTTCTCCTTGGATATTTTATTGTTCTTATACGCTTAAAGTCGAAACTCATCAAGTTCATTCAATTGAAGCATCCTTTTCTTACCAGTTGCATCCATATCAATGTTCAATTTCTTTAAAGCCCAATATGCTTTGTGCTCTAACTCCACAGGAAAATGACATCCTTTACCATAAACCAGCTGAAATGGTGACATGCCTAGCGGAGTCTTGAATGCTATTTGATACACCCAAATAGCTTCATCCAGCTTCAAAGACCAATCCTTCCTTGATGGACATACAACTTTCTCCAGAATTCGCTTGATCTCTCTATTAGATACCTCAGCTTGACCATTAGTCTGAGGATGGTAGGCTGTAGCAATGCGATGATTCACATTATATCTTTGCATCATAGTAGTGAACTTGCGATTGCAGAAGTGCGATCCCTCGTCACTGATTATGACTCTTGAAGTCCCAAATCTTGTGAATATCTGCTTGTGAAGAAATTTTAGCACTACCTTCGCATCATTCGTCTGCAAAGCTTTAACTTCCACCCATTTCGAGACATAATCAACCACCAACAAGATATGTTGATTATTTCAAGATCAGACAAATGGCCCCATGGAGTCAATTCCCCAAACATCGAAGACCTCAACCTCGAGAAGCACATTAAGAGGCATCTCATCCCTCTTGGATATATTACCAACACACTGACAGCGATCATACTTCAAAACGAATTGATGCATATCCTTAAACAATGTAGGCCAGAAGAATCCTTCTTGAAGGATACGAGCTGCTGTGTTTTCTCCACCATAGTGGTCTCCATAAACAGTCGAATGACAGTCTCGCAAGATACCCTCCGTCACGCTGTACGGAATAAATCTCCTGATGATTTGGTCAGCTCCTTGCCAAAATAAAAATGGCTCATCCCACATGTACCACTTCACTTCATAAATAAACTTCTTCCTTTGAGCAGAAGACAAGTCTGAGGCATGATGTTGCTCACAAGGTAGTTCATAATGTCTGTGAACTACAGTTCTTCTTCTTGCACCCCAAACAAATGCTCATCGGGAAAAGACTCATTTATCAAGGTCTTGTCATGTGAAGCTGTACTTGGATCTTCTAACCGAGAGAGATGATCAGCAACTTGATTCTCAGTACCCTTCCTATCCTTGATATCCAACTCAAACTCCTGAAGTAAAAGAACCCATCGAATCAATCTAGGCTTTGAGTCCTTCTTCGAGACAAGATAGCGGATTGCAGCGTGATCTGTGAAAACTGTCACCTTCGTCCCAAGCAAATAAGATCGAAACTTCTCAAAGCCGTAGATAATGGCTAAGAGTTCCTTCTCAGTAGTAGTATAGTTCAGTTGAGCACCATTGAGGGTCTTACTAGAATATTAGACCACATGAAATAGATTGTTCTTCCTTTGCCTAATAACTGCGCCAACTGCATAGTCACTTGCATCACACATCATTTCAAAAGGCTCATTCCAACCAGGTGCAGTTATGACTGGTGTCGTGATTAAACTCTTCTTTAAGCTCTCAAAAGAAGCTAGACACTCATCATCAAACTTGAAAGGGACATCTTTCTCTAATAGATTGCAAAACGGTTTAGAGATTATAGAGAAGTCCTTGATGAACCACCAATAAAAACCCGCATGTCTAAGAAAACTGTGGATTCCCTTAATAGGATTTGGTGGAGGAAGATTTTCAATGACCCCCACATTGGTTTTGTCCACCTCAAGACCTTTACTAAAGACCTTGTGCCCAAGAATGATACCCTGTTGCACCATAAACTGACATTTCTCCCAGTTGAGAACCAGATTGGTCTCAACACACCTTTTAAGAACTGTGCCAAGATTTTGCAAGTACTCGTCGAAAGAATCTCCGAACACAGAAAAATCGTCCATGAACACCTCCACATTCTGCCCAATCTTGTCAGAGAAGATAGCCATCATGCATCTTTGAAATGTAGTAGGTGCACCACACAACCCAAAAGAAACTCTTATGAAGGAAAAAGTACCAAACGGACAAGTGAAGGTAGTCTTTTCCTGATCTTCCGGAGCGATGCAAATCTGATCATAACCCGAATAGCCATCCAGAAGACAATAGTATTTATGCCCGTCCAACTTTTCAAGCATCTGATCAATAAAGGGAAGAGGGAAGTGATCCTTCCTCATTGCTTTGTTCAGCTTCCTGTAATCCATGCAAACTCTCCACCCCATGACTGTTCGAGTATGAATGAGCTCATTCTTTTGATTAGCAACCACGGTGATGCCTCCTTTCTTCGGCACACACTGAACTGAGCTTACCCAAGAACTATCAGAATTATGATAGATAATCCATGCGTCTAGCCACTTGAGAATTTCCTTTTTCATGACCTCCTTCAAGATCGGATTTAGCCTTTTTTGTTGCTTAACAGTCGGCTTACTTCCTTCCTCTAGCAGAATTTTATGCATGCAATAAGAAGGGCTGATTTTCTTGATATCTGCTATAGTCCATCCAATTGTCGATTCGAACTCTCTGAGAATTCTCAAGAGCTTCTCCTCGTTACTACCTGAAATGTTAGATGCAATAATAACAAGCAAAGTAGATGCATCACCTTAAAAAGCATACCTCAAGTGTTCAGGAAAAGGTTTAAACTCGAGTGTAGGAGTTTCCTCAATAGATGGCTTGAGACGCCCCTCAGCATTTTTAAGTTCTGACATTCCAAGAAATTCAAAAGGCATATCCAGCCTTTGCTTCTAAGGAGAAGCATTCAAATTTTGTAACTGCTCATCACCTTCATCATCTTCACTATTTAAATTTCCCATCAAGGTCTTCTCTAAGGCATCAGACCTTAGCATTTGATCAAGTTATGAAGTAACCACATAATCAACCAATTCCACTTTTAAGCACTCCTCATTATCAGTAGGGAATTTCATGGCATTGAAAACATTAAAAGTCACATCATGATCCAGTACTCACATAATGAGCTCACCCTTCTACACATCAATCAAGGTTCAGCCAGTAGCCAAGAATGGTCTTCCCAAAATTATAGGAATCTTTTTATCCTCCTCAAAATTAAGAATTACAAATTCAGCAGGAAAGATGAGTTTGTACACCTTGACCAAAACATCCTCTACAATGCCTCGTGGATATGTAATAGAACAATCGACCAACTACAAGGACATATATGTACACTTTGGATCAGGTAAATCCAACTTCTTGAAGACAGACAAAAGCATCAGATTGATGCTAGCTCCCAAATCATATAAACACTTGTCGAATGACAAGTTTCTGATGGTGCAAGGAATAGTGAAGCTTCTAGTATCTTTAAGCTTTGGAGTCAACTTCTGTTGCAGCACATCACTGCATTCCTCCGTGAGAAAAACGGTCTCTTAGTCATCAAGCTTCACTCTCTAATAGAGAATACCTTTCATAAACTTCGCATAGCTAGGCATCTGTTCAAGAGTTTCAGCTAAAGGTATGTTGATATGAAGTTTCTTGAACACCTCCAGAAACTTATCAAACTGCTTATCCAACTTTTGCTTTTGCAGCCTCTTAGGAAAAGGAGGGGGAGGATTGACCTATTTCTCCTCTGTATTACCCTCAAGAGGAGTGTGTTCCATAGTTTTCTTCCTTGATTCCACTTCTGCACATCTTCTTCAGCCACAACTTTAGATTCTGAAATTTGAGATTTTTCGGGGCTTACAACCTTCCCAGACCTCAATGTAATTGCCTTTACCTGTTCTTTTGCTTCCTTCTTTCCTGGAACTTCTGTGTCACTAGGGAGTGTTCCAGGTTGTTGATTCAATAAGGCATTGGCGATCTGCCCAATTTAATTCTCTAAGGTATTAGTAGAAACTGCTTGGCTCTTGCACATGAGCCTCAACTCCTCCAATTCAGATTTTTCATTAGATTGTTGAAGTTGGAGTTATTGTATTGGTGCATATTTCAGTGGTTGAAAACCAGGAGGGTTGAATTGTTTTGCTGCATATTGCTGATAAGGCTGTTGTACCGCATTCTGTTGCTCTAGCTGAAGTTAGGATGATTACGGTTGTTGGGATGATAAGTGGCTGAAACAGGTTGTTGCGACCTATGAAAGTTGCTCACGAACTGAGCTGATTCACTAGAAATAGCACATTGCTCTGTCTCATGCGCACCAGCACAAAGCTCACAAACACTAGTGATCTGATTAACTCCATAATTAGCCAAAGAATCCACCTCCATCGTTAAAGCTTTAAGCTGAGCAGCTATAGTAGGAGCTACATCCACCTCCAGAATTCCTGCTACCTTTTCTTGAGGTAGTCTCTGAGAAGGGTTTTGGTATTCATTAGCAGCCATCAGTTCAATTAACTCATAAGCTTCATCATAGCTCTTAGCCCATAAGGCTCCACCTGATGCTGCATCAAGTATGGTTCTATATTGTGCTCCGAAGCCATTATAAAAGTAGTTGATAATCATCCAGTCAGGCATCCCATGATGAGGACACCTTCTAAGCATATCCTTATAACGATCCCAAGCTTGACATAAAGACTCTTCTGATTGCTGCGCCAAATGAGTAAGAGTGTTTCTGATTGCAACTGTCTTTCCAATAGGGAAGAATTTAGTAAGAAACTTTTGAGCAAGATCTTCCCAAGTAGTAATAGAGCCTGATGGTAGAGAATGCAACCAACACTTAGCTTTATCCCTCAGAGAGAATGAGAAAAGCCTCAGCTTAACAGCATCTTCAGAAACATGATTGAATTTGAAAGTGTCACAGATCTCGATGAAATCTCTAATATGCTTGTTGGGATATTCCGTTGAACCCCCAAACTGGACTGAGTTCTGCACCATCTGAATCGTGCTAACCTTGATTTCAAAATTATTAGCCGCAATGGCTGGTCTGACAATGCTAGACTAACTAATATCGATCTTCGGTTGAGAGTAATCCATCAAAGCCTTCAGATTCGCTGTTGGTTCTCCCATTGTAATAACAACTTCTTCTTCAACTTTCTCCTCAAAAAAAACTTCTTCAACTACTTTCTCCGCTTTATCCATAGTTCTCTTGCGAGATCGAGAACGCATTAGCATAAACGCTCTCTAGAGTACCTGAAATAGCAACAAGCAAACAAGTAAAATATCCGAGTCAGTAAACTTTAACGACCACTGATGTCAAGCACATAAACTAAAAATTAACACTGAGTTCCCAGCAGCGGCGCCAAAAACTTGTTAGGACGAAAACATGTGCTAAAATTACGAGCAAGTATATGCGTTTGCAAGTAATATAGAATTATTTCTAGTTCGTTCCCACAGAGACTGATTTAGGTTAAGTTTAATTTATGCACTTATGCAACAATGATATGACTATCGTTCAATGCTAAGACAAATAACAAATTGGTTTTGATTAAAATAAGAGATTATATTAAATAGCATTAACTAAAAGAATTGAGGTTGAATTACTTATATGAGACAAATATGAGATTCTAACTTTATTACTACTTCATTCAAAGTCATTGTTCTTAATCTTAGCATGCAATGGTGATGACAACTAATCAGATAACACGAAACTAGTAAACACCAACTTTCGTTGTACGAATACCCTACTACCAGACATCCACAAAAGAGATAGAAGCTGGATAGACACCAATTATGTTGAGACCCTATATGTCTATAGAATTTGACAACATAAAGGTTTAATGCACAACTTATCTATCTTGATTACATAGGGCAAGTAAGATGGTTAAATTTACCTATGAATCATGCATAAGAAATACATGAACCTATGCTAGCATGGCAAGTTCTAAACCTCTATATTCACTGTTGCTTCAATAGAGATTAACACGCTATCTTATAAGTTTGCAACACTCATAAGATGAATAAGCACAACCAATACTAGGATATCATAAAATCATCACACACTAAGATATCGAAACAAATTAACTATTGAAATCCATAAGTAAATCCGTTAGAACCCCACGATAACGATTAGTTCATAACCGAACTCATCATCACCGTGGGTTCCGATGAAAGCATGGTATAATAAACTAAGTCTTTATAAACTAAATAAATAATCAAATTACATTAACAAGAGTATTAGGTTCAACAAAACAAGAAAACAAGCATCCAAGATTACAACTTTAGCAAAGAATCACAAGTAAAACAAGTTCTTCTTCTCCTTCGTTGTATTGTGCTTCTAGGTCTTCTCTCTGTTATCTCCTTGCTCTCTGTTATGAAAAACATCTTGTTTGATATATTTGATAATGTTATGGCTAATATGATTTATGTTTAGTTTTCAGATCTTACTTAAACAGGATAAATCAGTACTTCCTGAAAGTCAGGACTTAAGGATATCAGTACTTATATTATCAAGAGATAATCATCAGAAGATGGATATCAGAACTTAAGTACTGAAGGACGTTCTGATAAGGAAAGCAGCTGGTTAAAGGATAGAAGATTGAGACAAACATAAGAAGAGATATGCATGAAGAAGGAATTCATGAAAAATAGAATACTTGGAAGAAAAGATATCTGATTGATATATTTTAGGAAGCAGAATTATATTTCATATCAATTAGCGATTATCTTGTAAATGTGTAGTATATAAACACAGACATAGGGTTTACACAATAAGTGTTATCACAATCGAGAAGATTATTTATTGTAACCTAGCAGCTCTCGTGATATTTGTTCATCACTGAGAGAGAACAGTTCCATACTGTAACAGAGTTTATTGTTTCAATAAAGTTTGTTTTCTGTTACTTGAGTTATTAAAGTTCGATTTGATTGTACTATACATTGTATTCACCCCCTCTACAGTGTGTGTGACCTAACAAGTGGTATCAGAGCCTATCTGTTAACGCACAAACAGTTTAAGATCCAAACACAATCATGTCTGAAACAGAAACTCCAACTAAGCCCACCAAAACTGAAGAACCTCCAAAGACACAAATTCAAAGCCGATATGAGACTATCAAAGTTCCCATATTGAGACCATCTGAATATGGCATATGGAAGGTGAGGATGACCATGTTCGTGGAAGCTACAGATCCAGAATATCTTGATAGAATCAAGGAAGGGCCTCACAAACCAACCAAGCTCGCTGTTACAGTTGCAAGTGAAGCATCAAAGACTGTACCAAAGGAGAAGAGTGATTACACTGCTGAAGATATCGCATCAATTGCTAAGGATGCTAAGGTACGACACTTACTGCATAGTGCCATTGATAATATAATGTCAAACAGGGTAATAAACTGCAAGACTGCAAAGGAGATATGGGATGCCCTGGAAACAAGATGTCAGGGAACTGATACGATTAAGAAGAACAGGAAGACAATACTCACTCAAGAGTATGAACACTTTGACTCAAAGGCTAATGAGTCATTGACTGATTTATATGATAGATTTGTCAAACTCTTGAATGATTTGTCACTGGTTAATAAGGAGTATGATCTTGAAGATTCAAAACTTAAATTCCTGTTAGCTCTTCCTGAATGCTGGGATCTGAAGGCAACAACAATAAGAGACAACTATAATCTTGATGAAACAACTCTTGATGAAATTTATGGAATGCTCAAGACTCATGAACTTGAGATGGAACAAAGAAGCAAGAGGAAAGGAGGAAAGTCAAGGACAGTTGCTCTTAAGGCGAAAGAAGAATCCCCCAAAGCAGCTACCTCAAGGAAAGACAAGGGTAAAGCTCTTTTCACAAAGTCTGATACTGAGTCATCAAGTTCTGAAAGTGATGAAGACTCAGAATCTGAAAGCCTGCCTGAGACGGATGCTGATGAAGAGATGATGAAGCTGTGTGCTCTTATGGTGAAAGGGATCACAAAGATTGTATACAGGAAGTTCACGAAGGGAAAGAAGTTTTCGAGGAAAGGCACAAGTTCTGATAAGAAGAATTTCAGAAAATCTGAGAGCAGAGGAGGAAAGTCTGACAGAGGAGATTATACAAATGTCAAATGCTATAACTGTGGTGAGAAAGGCCACATATGTCCTGATTGCAAGAAAGTGAAGAGTGACAAAGGCAAGGCACTTGTCATAAAGAAGAAAAGCTTGACAGATACCTCAGATTCTGAAAGTGAGGAGAATTATGCCTTGATGGCAAATGCTGATAAAGCAAGTGCTGAAAGCAGTTCTGAAGCTGCTGAATCAAAGGTACCTCAAACTACTTATGCTTTTCATACTGATGATATTAATGAGTTGAGAAAATATCTTAAAACCATGTTTATAAGTTATAGAGATCAAACTTTAACATGTGAAAGATTAACTTCTAAAAACCTGGCTTTTAAGAAAAGAAATGATTTCTTAGAAAAGGAGTTAGTTATGTTCCATCAAACTTAGAAAGATAGAGATGATGTTTTTTATGTTAGGGATGAAGTGCTAAAAATGAATGAATCTCTACAAGCTGAGTTAGAAAAGGAAAGAGAGGTTATCAGGACTTGGACTAACTCTGGCAGAACAACTCAGAATCTGTTAAGTAGTGAAAACTGGAAAGAGGGCTTAGGTTATGGAGAGGATAAGAATGATAAAGGAACTGTAGATATTAAGCCTGTAGTTGTTAAACAAAAGCCAAAGATAAAACCTGTTAAGTTTGTAGCTGTAAAGTCTGAAAATTAGAAATCAGAAGTTAAAAAGGAAGTAACTTCTGACAAACTAAAACAGGAAAAGACAACTGAAGTAAACATAGGCTTAATGACAAAGAAACAGCTTAAGCATAAGCTGAAAGATGTTAAGAATGCAAACAAGGTAAAATCACCTAGGAAAAATAGGAATGGAAAGGAAGGTGTGAATAAAAGCAATGATTATAAGCCTGTTTCTGAAGCTCCTAGGAAAACGTGTCATAACTGTGGAAGTTCTAACCATCTGGCTTCTTTTTGCAGGAAGAATAAGAACATAAACTCCTTACCTTCAAAGTCAGGAGTTAAGAGTCAGTCTGTTAGATATAAGCCAAAAAATCCTTGTTTTCATTGTGGTAGTTTATGGCATTCCATTTATACTTGTAAGGAATATCATAGTTTGTACTATGATTATTATCAAATAAAACCTTCTTTAAAGAAAGTTTCCATTGTTCCTTCTAGTCTAAGTTCTGGTTGAAAGTCTGATAGTGTAAATTCTGATAAGAAAAATGTTAACATAAACTCTGATGCTAAATCCGCTGCAAATGTTAATAGACTTAATAAGGCCAAAGGATCCAAGCATGTCTGGGTCCTTAAAACTAATCATTAGTGGTCTTTGTGATTGCAGGGCAACAGGAAAAACATCCTAGTTCTAGACAGTGGATGTTCAGGACATATGACTGGAAATAAAGCCCTGCTATCAGACTTTGTGGAGAAAGCTGGCCCAAGTGTTTCTTATGGAGATGGCAACATTGGAAAAACATTGGGATATGGAAAAATCAATATTGGGAATGTCATCATTAAAGAAGTAGCTCTGGTCTCAGGACTTAAACACAATCTGCTGAGTGTTAGTCAAATCTGTGACATAGGTTATCATGTGGATTTCTTTGAAGAACACTGTGAAGTTGTAAGAAAATCTACAGGCAAAGTTGTTCTGAAAGGATACAGGCGTGGTAACATCTATGAAGCCAAGCTTTCAACAAGTACTGATGGTTCTGCAATCTGTCTGATGAGTAGAGCATCAATTGAAGAAAGCTGGAATTGGCACAAGAAACTCTCTCATTTAAATTTCAACAATATAAATGAGTTGGTCAAGAAAGATCTTGTGAGAGGACTGCCAAAGTCAGTATTTGCTCCTGATGGCCTTTGTGACTCTTGTCAGAAGGCCAAACAAAGAAAATCCTCATTCAAGAGCAAGACTGAATCATCAATTCTTGAGCCTTATCATCTACTACACGTTGATCTATTTGGTCCAGTGATTGTCATGTCTATTGCAAAGAAGAAATATGCTATGGTCATAGTGGATGAGTTCACCAGATACACATGGGTGTATTTCTTGCACACCAAAAGTGAAACATCATCTATCTTGATTGATCATGTCAAGCAACTGGATAAATTGGTCAAAGACTCAGTGAAGATAATAAGAAGTGATAATGGTACTGAGTTCAAGAATTTGATAATGGAAGAGTTCTGCAAAAACCATGGACCAAGCAGGAATTCTCTGCTCCTGGAACTCCACAGCAAAATGGAGTTGTTGAAAGGAAGAATAGAACTCTCATTGAAGCTGCACATACAATGCTTGATGAAGCAAAGCTTCCAACCTATTTCTGGGCTGAAGCTGTGCAGACTGCTTGTTTTACTCAGAATGCAACACTCATCAACAAGCAAGGAAAGACACCATATGAGATGGTGAAGAAAAACAAGCCAAATCTGAAGTATTTTCATGTATTTGGATGCAAGTATTTTGTTCTTAAGACTCATCCTGAACAGCTATCCAAGTTTGATCTAAATCTGATGAAGGGATCTTTGTTGGATATCCACTTTCCACAAATGCCTTCAGAGTCTATAACTTGAGAACAACAGTGGTCATGGAATCTATCAATGTCTCTTTTGATGATAAGAAGATTACTGGACTTGAAGATTTTATTGATCATAATCAGCTGAGATTTGAAAATGAAGACTCAAATTCTGATATTGAAAATCCTGACAATCTAAATCCTGATACTACAAAGTCTGATGGATCAAACTCTGATGTTATTGAAACTGTGGTAACTACGCCAAAGGAAGATGCACCTATGCAGGGGGAGCATACTCAGGATATAACCACATCTCAAGAAGCATCAGAACATACATCTGGCTCTTCAAGTTCTGATTCGTCAAGTTCTGATAAGCCAAGTACTGATAGTTCTGAAAATCTAAATTCTGAAGAATCCAACTCAGAGAGCATAGTTTCAGGGGGAGCATCAGAAAATGTTAATGAAGACAGAATGGATCATGAGGGAGCATCCAGTTCTAGAGAAAACCTTCCATCTGCAAGGAAGTGGACTAAAACACATACACCTGATTTGATAATTGGAAATCCTGATGCAGGTGTCAGAACTAGAACAGCTACTTCAAGTGAATGTCTTTACAATTCTTTTCTTTCTCAGACTGAGCCAAAGAAAGTGGAAGAAGCTCTTCAAGATGCTGATTGGGTGCAAGCAATGCAGGAAGAGTTAAATGAATTTGAAAGAAACAAAGTCTGGACCCTAGTACCAAGCCCAAAGAACAGATCTGTTGTTGGTACAAAATGGGTATTCAGAAACAAAACTGATAGTGATGGCATAATTACAAGGAATAAGGCAAGGCTGGTTGCAAAAGGATATTCTCAACAGGAGGGAATTGATTATGATGAAACATTTGCACCAGTTGCTAGATTGGAAGCCATAAGGATATTTTTGGCTTATGCTGCTCACAAAAAGTTTATTGTCTTTCAAATGGATGTGAAAAGTGCTTTTCTCAATGGAGAATTGGAGGAAGAAGTATATGTTGAACAACCTTCAGGCTTTGTAGATTCCAAATATCCAGATTATGTCTACAGGCTTGATAAAGCAATTTATGGACTTAAGCAAGCTCCAAGAGCATGGTATGAGACTCTAGCTCAGTTTCTTCTGGAAAGTGGATTTAACAGAGGAACTATAGACAAAACACTGTTCTACCTCAACCATGGAAAGGACTTACTTCTGGTCCAGATATATGTTGATGATATCATCTTTGGTTCTACAAATGACAGACTTTGAAAGAAGTTTGCCAAACTGATGCAGTCAAGATATCAAATGACTATGATGGGGGAACTTAACTATTTTCTGGGCCTTCAAGTCAAGCAGAATGAAGAAGGCACTTTTATTTGTCAAACTAAGTACACCAGAAATTTGATGAAGAAATTTGGAATGCAAGATTGTTCAAGTTCATCCACTCTCATGGCCACTGCAACAAAACTGGACAAGGATACTGGTAAATCAGTAGATATTACTGATTACAGAGGTATGATTGGCTCACTACTCTATCTAACTGCTAGTAGACCTGATATTATGTTTGCTACCTGTCTTTGTGCAAGATTTCAAGCAGATCCAAGAGAACCTCACTTAACAGCTGTGAAAAGAATTTTTAAGTATCTTAAGGGAACAGCTGATCTGGGATTGTGGTATCCCAGAGAATCAGATTTTAAACTAATAGGTTACTCAGACGCAGATTTTGCAGGTTACAAAATTGACAGGAAAAGCACAAGTGGAAGCTGCCAATTTCTTGGAGGCAGATTGGTTTCTTGGTTTAGCAAGAAATAAAAGTCAATTTCCACATCCACTGCAGAAGCAGAGTACATTGCTGCAGGAAGCTGTTGTGCACAGATTCTTTGGATGAAGAATCAGTTACTGGACTATGGGTTAACATATTTCAAAATCCCTATTTACTGTGATAATCAAAGTGCTATTGCTATGACAGGTAATCTAGTTCAACACTCAATGACAAAGCACATCAGCATCAGGTACCACTTCATAAGGGAACATGTGGATGAAGGTACAGTGGAATTGCACTTTGTTCCAACAGATCAACAACTAGCCGATATCTTCACAAAACCACTGTGTGAAGCTACTTTTATAAGATTAGTAAATGAACTTGAAATGGTTTCAGGTTCTTTCTCTAAATATGCTTAGTTTTGTTCTGATGCATCAGACTTTATGATCAGTATTTATAGAAATTACTCTCTTTGTGTACTCTGTGCTTAATTGAAAATTGCTTAAGTACTGACTGGTGTCTAATGTGACTTTCTAAACTCTGATAGTGATATGTCTGTTTAAGTAACTACTCTATCCTATGAGGATACCTGTGCTAGATGCTGACCTAGTAGTCTTCAATATACTAGAGATCCCATGTTAGAAGTAATTATTTATGTGGAAATCCATTGACACAAGCAAATTCTGATATTGAGCTTAGTTGAGTTTACTTTGTCTATCTTATTACTAAGTCACAAACTAGAATAATACTTCTCATCTGTTAAGTTCTGATGTTAGTAAATCTGCTGAATGTACTAAGTGCTGATAAACCTCACTTATCAAAAGAAAAAAAAGAAAAAGAAATAAAATCAGGTACTCCTTTAAGGTCTAGAGTAAAAATGTGGAAGGGACGACCCAAGTGCATTGCGGGTATTAAGTAATATGCATCCGAAAAGAAAAATATTTTCTTGGTGACTTTTCACACTCTATGATTACTGGAGAAATACTCTGATAATAGCATAAATTCTGATCAGCAGTCGTGACTCACTTACACTGAGAAGTCACTGTAAAATGGAATTTAAAAAGATGCACAAAATTAGCACAAAATAGTTGAGGTGGACTCAAGCATGAACTCATTCAATAGTAGGTTTCAGAATAATGACAGATTTTTAGTAAAGTTTTAGTTATGCCTTATTTCTAAGATATACTGAAGTGACTCAGACTTTACTCCTTGTCTGATATTTAGCTTAATGCACACACTAAACACTCCATATGAATGATGAAAATTAATGTGGTGATCTATGTTATTTTAGATGAACAGTTTATGTGTCACATTGCATAAATTCTGAGGACAAGTTCTGTTGAACATTCTGATGATTAAGTTCTGAAGAATCTATATCAGAATTTGTGTGAAAAATTACAAAGATAGGCATTCATTTTTTGAGTTAAGAAATTATGTTCTGATAACTGTTACGTTCTGATATAAGTCTAAGTTCTGATATTAAATTCTGATCCTTTACTTGACTTATTTGTGGATAAAATCTAAAAACAGTCTCATTTTAAATCAGAATATGTTGAGGCGGAATATTAACAGTCACTATAATTAGGGATAGTGGTACACGTACATGCACAGTAATTCTTACTTGTTTCTTGTGCGCATTATACCCTGTTTTACCTTTCCAATGACTGTTTTTCCTCTTCCAAGTTCAGGGAGACGAGGTAGAATTAATTCTACCTGTCAGCATTAAATTTCCTTGCATCTCCTGGCATTCTCTTGCCTATATAAACAAACACTTCACAATAGCCTACACATCAATTCTTTTCTCACAAACTCACCTTCATTTTCTTCATACCAACAACACCATAGTCAACTACAACATGTTTTTGAACTATGAAACATTCAACATGGAGCTGAGCTGTGAAGCCTGGCAGCAGGAATGGCACGTCACTGCCATTCCTGATGAGATTTGGGACTCGGTTCCCCAGGAGGTTCTCACTCACCTCCTGTTCTTTTACATGGACTACCATCGCCATCTGGAGCGATTGGAGGAGGAAAGGCTGGAAGCTCTCTGCCAGCAAGAGCGAATCATCAGACTCGCTATTCTTTTTATAGAGAGTAGGAAGAAGAAATAATTTATTTTCTTCTTCCTGTTTTCCTTAATCGTCAGCCTTGCCCTGCTTCTTGAGCTAGGACTAAGGCTGTTGATGTTAGGTTTAGAAGCTTAGGACAATCTTGTAAAGTTCTGATGTAATTTAAATTTCATGAATGTATTCTCTTAATATATTAATGAAATTTCTACTTTTTGCAAGTTTTTGTCTCTGAGATGTTTGTAATTTAAATGCACTGATAAATCCTGATATATCCATATTCTGATGACCATTTCCATTGTAATTTAAATTAAGTTCTGATCTTACAATATCAGTACTTATTTACTTGATTTAATTTTGGTCATTCTCATACTTGAATTTCTTCTCAGAATATTGGTGTTGCAGTGAAAAATAATTGAATAAGTGGGAACAGTTTCAATTTTGAGTTAAAACTGATTTACCTCAATTAATGGAATTACTGGGTAAGTGGAACGGTGTTTCCTTGAAAAACTGCAAGTGGGTAAGTAATGATTACTGTTTTCCCGTGCCCATTAACTATTCATTATTACTGCATGTCTGACAGGTGTCCAACGATTATATTTTTTTTTCCAAGTATAAGTAAGACAGAGAGAAGATTTTCCAATCTTTTATTTACTTTTACACTTATCTCTCTTTGTTTGCTTTTACTCTCTTTCATCTCCTAATGTTCGTTTTTCATACAGACATTTTCTGAAACACCTAACAGGCAACCCTTAATTTTCGATTTTTCTCATGGCACCTAAGGATTTGATCATTGATGGAGCTAAGTTCGTTCCAAATAACTATGTTGCAATTCTTGATCATGCTGAAGCTCCGTCTGAGTTGCATTTTGTGCAAGATCTTCTTGCATACAGTGAAATTGGGTATGCATTGACCCAGCCTTCAGTCTTTTTAAGACAACAAGTTCTGACATTTTAGTGGACTGGGCACTTTGATAATGGTGGTACAAATGGTACTCCCAGTATTGTTTTCGAAGTGGATGATTCTACAGATGTGGTAACTCCTGGTATAACTCGCAAGGCCCTACATTTACCAGAAGGATGTACTTTTTCAACCCCGGAGGAATCAGCTCTTCAAGAGTTAATGGCTAGTTTGGGGTATGAGCAGAGTTTGGCAAAGCTTGGGCAGTTGAAACGGGCTCATATCAGAAAGGAATGGAGCTTCTTCTTCGACTACATCACTAAAGCTTTTAGGAATAAGTGTTCCAACTTTGATGTCATTCCTATAATGAGTCAGCACATCGGGTATGCTATCATTAACCAAACTCATTTTGATTTTGCAAATGCTGTGATAGGTTTTATTGGGGATAGGATGACAGAGCATAGGAATGTAGTTTACTTTGCTAGATTCTGTCAGCTTATATATAATTTATGTTGTGCTGATGAACCCCAACCTTCCACTGACTTAACTCCACCTTTCAAAATTGCAAAACGAGCTTTTAATGACCTGGTAAATGCTGACCTTAAGAAGAAGGTGCTTAGACCTTTACAGATTCCTCAGTCTATAAAACAGATCTTGGTAAATGCTGATCCTCAAATCTATAGATCTGTTTATCCTGATGTCCAGCCTACCACCACCTCCCAAATACCACAGCAACCATCAGAACATACCACTCATACATCTATACCTCAACCATTTCTCAGAACATATCTCCAATCATATCTCTCAACTTCACAGACAGCTCAACCTTCATCCTCAACACCTAATGTGAAGCCTTCATATTCCAAGCCTAAGAGGACAAAGGTTGTTCCTCATACACCTCAGAAGAGAAGGAGGATTATTTTGAGAGATGAGTCTGATAGTGAGGAACAGGTTTCTACTTCAGAACCTGTTGTTAAAGAAGCTGAGCAAGTTCATTCTCAGAAGGATTCTGGAATTGGAGGATCTAAGCTTCTCAAAAGGCTTAGAAGAATGACTTCTGTTGAACCTCCCAAGGAATCCCCACCTTCAAAGAGATACAAGAAACAGAGAGCTAAAAGGCCAGTTTCAGATGATGAGGAAGCAGCAGCTAAGGAAGGAGATCAGGAATCTCTGATCTCACAAGAACCAGAATCTGCTCAAGCCACTGCCTCTCCATTGACTCCAACTCAGGAAGCAGTTACTGAAATGGAAAACACACCATTTGTGTCTCCTGTTCAAAAGACTGTATCTCCTGTTGATCCAGGCACAAGTGCTGAAATTGATATTCAGAACCTGGTTGTGCCTGAGGTACTTTACTTAGAAGGTCCGACATCAATTAATCCATCAACAACACATGTTACTGATGCTACTCAAACTCCAGAATTATCAACTACACCTTCTCTGCATCTAGATGATGATGATCAGAATATAGGTGAGCATCCGAATATGGTTGTTAATCAGAACTTGGAACCAGATCAGCACTCAGAGGATGATGCTGAAGCCTCAATTGTTTCTCATACTGTTGTTTTATCAGAAGTAGCTGATTCTGTAAGTTCTAATGCTGCAAATGCTGATGATACTGGTGATGCTGCTCCAAATGCAGATGCTGATGAAGCAGGTCCTTCAGGACATGCACCTCAACAAACTGTTCCTAAAAGTGAATTAGTTAAGAAGTTTGTTACAAGAGAAGCACCAGTGCCTTGGAGTGAAACTCCTGTAGGATAGGAGTGGAGTAAGGAATGGAACTCAGTTACCTGTGTTCCATCTGCAAAGCATCTTGCTGAGCACTTGACAAAAGCTGATGAGATTTTAATTACTGATGATTTTAAAACACAGCTTCGAGTCACTGTATTGAGTACTAAACATCTACAAGGTCTCCATTCAACTACTCATGCAGATTTATATAAAATTCAGGAAGAATTAATAAAGCAAGAACAAGTTTAGAAACTTGATAAGAAAAAATTCTTCCAACCTACCTTTGACAGAGTTGCTTATATTGAGAAGACTCAAGAGAAACAACAATCTCAGATTGATGAAATTTTAAAAAATCAAGCTTCTCAGCAATCTCAACTTCATGAAATCCAAGCCTCAGTGGAATTGCTTGTCTCTCTTCTCTTACCTGCTAATGCCAAAAAGGGGGAGAAAGTAATTAAGTCCAAATGCAAAACTGATAAGACACTGAAGAGGAAGGATGATGAAAAAGATGACCAAGGAAACTCTGGAATGGGTGGAGGTCATAGTCAAGGTAGAGGTTTCTCATCAAGAAAAGCTGAAATCACAAGTCACATGACAAGTTCTGATGCTGGAAAAAGAATTACTTCTGCTACTGGTAAAAGGATAAGTTCTGATGAACTTTTAGATCTTGATGAAGAAATGTCAAGACAGTTATTTCTTCAGGAAAATCCAGGAATGGACTTGGAGAGTCTAATGGAAGAAGAAGCCAGACTTATATCAGAAAAAGTCAAATCTAAATCTGAAGCTTCTGGTAAAAAGAAACTTCCAAAACTCAAAGGCATTGTGATTAAAGAAAGGACAAATCATGAAGCAACCATGGCTAAATCACAACTGCAGATAGATCCAAGGTCCAAGGGCAAAGAGAAAGTTGGTGAACCTATCAAGGTTTATGTGCCTCCTGTGAATGAATAAATTACTGATGAAGATGATGATCTTGCTCTGACTTCAAGAAAATTTTCTAAGACAACCTCTGACATGGCTCAAGTTGTTCAGAGTCAAGAGATAGTTAGTTCTGATATTTCGAAGAAGTAAGTAACCTCTGACATAGCTCAAGTTAACTTGATATCAGAAGATAAATCAAAGGAAACCTCTGACATTGCTCATGTTAAATCTTCAAAGAAACTCCTACCAGGATTCACTAAAGCTAAACAGACTCAGCCTTTGAAGACTGCTGCAAGTGGTTTTGAAGCAAGAGTGGTTATTGGAAAGGAAGCAAGAGAAAAAACTGGATTGGGAAGTGCTGATGAAAGAAGAATACAGAACACTACCAATGATCCAACTTCCTTAAGTGAACCAGGTATTGGAGCAACTCCCGAGAGATTGAATCAAATGGAATCTGTACAAATGGTTTACCATACCTACTTGAAAGAACACATCTTGTTTTACTTCATGACATATGGTAGGGTTTATCATATAAGGGAAAATGCCATTCCACTGAAGTATTTTGTAGAACTGGAGCATGTATTATTCTTACTTCAAGTGAATGACAGAATAACAGAAAGTGTTGCAAACTATTTGAAGAATCAGATTCAGAGACAGAAAAGGCTTTATTCTGTTAAGTCTGACAGCACATATCTTCCAAAGTACAGAGATCACAAGGGTGATATAGTTGAGATGAAGCCCAACACTGCTAAGATTATAACTACCTTTCTGGGTTAGAGGGCTGTGGAATTCAATCTTGAGTCTGATAAGGCATATTTGATCAGACTGGATCAGGATATAAGAAAAGCTAGAATTAATGATCTCAGGGCTGCAATCTTTCAAATTGGTGAAGATACTGCAGAACTTAAAGATGCTAAAAGGAGGATGATTGATGAACTCAGATATGCTGAGAGATGTTTGTTGAAGAACTATCTCAGAACAACTCCTGACATCAGAGAGATCAAAAGATGAAGCCAAGTCAAGATCTACAACTGCTTAAATTCTGATATGAATATAGGCTGAAGTTGTTATCAGAAGTTAAAGATTGGTAAAGCTTTAAGGACTGTAAGTTGTAGTTATCTAGTCAAATTCTCATGCATTTGTACTTAATGTTTTTGACATCATCAAATATCTGTTAAACTTGTATATTATGCTAATTTACAAGTTGGGGGAGATTGTTTGATATATTTGATAATGTCATGGCTAATGTGATTTATGTTTAGTTTTCAGATCTTACTTAAACAGGATAAATCAATACTTACTAGAAGTCAGGATTTAAGGATATCAGTACTTATATTATCAGGAGATAAGCATCAGGAGATAGATATCAGAACTTAAGTGCTGAAGGACGATCAGATAAGGACAGTAGCTGATTGAAGTTAAGAAGATCAAGATAAACATGAGAAGAGATATGCATGAAGAAGGAATTCCGTGAAGAATGGAATACTTGGAATAGAAGATATCTGATTGATATATATTAGGAAGCAGAATTATATTCCATATCAATTAGCGATTATCTTGTAACTGTGTAGTATATAAACACAGACATAGGGTTTACACTATAAGTGTTATCACAATCGAGAATATTATTTATTGTAACCCTAGCAGCTCTCATGATATTTGTTCATCACTGAGAGAGAACAGTTCCATACTGTAACAGAGTTTATTGTTTCAATAAAGTTTGTTTTCTGTTACTTGAGTTATTAAAGTTTGATTTGATTGTACTATACACTGTATTCACCCCCTCTACAGTGTGTGTGAAACACATCTTTAAAAGGTCTTTATGTATCAGCCCAAATCGATCCAGAAGTGCAACAGATCATTATTCTACTTAAATCAGGATTCTGAAAAATGACCTAGTGCGGCCGCCTTGGGATCCGGCGCGACCGCTCTGAGTATGGCGCGACCGCTCCCAAGTGTAGCGCGGCCGCGCTGAGCTTCTGGAAAAAATCATTTCTTCTTTATTTCTTGCCTTCAACTACTGGTTTCTTTTGCGCATTTGACTGAGGCTCCATCCTAACACCTTTCCAAGCATAAAGCATGCAAGATCCAGTCCTTCTTCCTGATTATGTCTTGAAATACAAAACACTACAAAAACACATCAAATACACAAACAACTTGAGTATAAAATACCAATTCGAGTCTTTACGAAGCGTTCTAAGTCGATATAAATGCCACTTAATAGTATTAAGGAGCTCCTTGATAATTACATTTTTCTCCCAGTTGGCACGAAAAAATAAGAAGCTGTCATCCGCGAAAAGAAGATGAGTAACTACTGAAACTACCTGAAATATTTGAGAACCATGAATGAGGCCTTCATTTGCTCCTTTACTTAAGCTTGTAGATAATTTCTCAACACAAAGAAGAAATAGATATAGGGATAGAGGATCCCTCTAGCGAAGTCCCCAAGTAGGCTAAATAGGACCAATAGAATGTTAGTGTTTGTGCCCTAGAGATAACACTATGATGTTTTAGTTTAAGACATTAGGATTATTAATATTTATGTTCTATCGATTATTCTCTTTATAATTTATTAATTCTTAATTTACTGCGATATAAATGTTAGATTAATAAATGTCCTTGGAATATGATATGCAATTCTATATCTCTAAGTACGTGACTTAGAAATGAGATGATGAGAATAGTATCAATATTCCTAAAGGTCCCTAGTCGAGTATTATTATTAAGGGACAATAATAATGCATTAAGACTGGTGTGTTTGTTGACTGATGATCACATCTCATTGATCATAGGTATAGTGATACTAAAGTAAAAAACACAGGAAGATGTATATGTACATGGTGCTCGACAGACCCAATGTGAGATTCTACATGTCTGTTGTGTCATAAGTAATTTTCACAGTGATAATGATGTAATGGTCCTTAGACCTGAAGTCATTATATTTCTATACGAGAATTAATATACGTTGATTCCATTAAAAGTTATCCTTGATCGGGTAATGATAAAAATGGGCATTTGGTATATTATGAATCGTATGAGAAATATGAATAATCTAGATGGGATTTAACCCTCCTATATTAGAAGTGATATTATTGGCCTCTTGTGTGAGCTAGACTATGAAATGCGTGGCCACGCTCATATGTTGATTTGATATAATAGTCTACTCATTGATCAAGGAAACTTAGATTAAACTATGATGAGGATGACACATTACATGCCTCTAGTTTAATCTACAATATTTGGTTAAAGGGATTATATTACATTGTACATTATTCACGAAAGGTTTAATCGATCACCGATTCAATTATTATTACTTGGGTAGCAATGATGTATTACTAGATGCCGCTCATTGTTTACGATTTTAAATTATATTTAAAATTCGTTGTCAACGTAATAATAACCTATAGGGTCACAAACTAAGAATGCTTGAAGGATTATTTAATTTAAATTGGATTTAAATTATATTAAAGTAATTCAAATTATTTATAATATTAATATGAAATTCATTAGATAAATATTGATATTCGAATTTACTAATATTAATTATGAAATTCATTTGTTAAATTATTAAGTGTGACTTAATTATTATACAAATAGGAATTTTGAATTAACAATAACTCCTAATTAGTTAAGAGTTATAATTCTTATTATACTCTCTATATAATATCTCTTGGGTGGCTGATTTTGCGTGAAAAGCTTTTACTAAAACCCTAGCCACAAAAAGAGAAGATGGAGAGAGCAAGAAGAAACGGGTTTAAGCTAGTACACATCCAATTCTTGAGTTCAAACATTCCTGTGGATACCGATAGAGTGTAGATCGCGAGAGCGGGATGCGTGGTGATTGAACAAGCTTTGGATCTCTGATAGGGATAAATAAATCCTGATTGTATAATTAAATATTACATTAATCATACATGATTTGGGCTACTAGGCCCAATAAGAAGATGTATGACATTCAGGCCAAAAAGATTAACACATTGATCAGGCCTGATGGACCAGATTAGGCCTGATGAAACAAAGAAGGCCCAAAAACCCTGAATATTAATTAATTTCGTAATTAATTAATAAGGGAAAAATCAGCTATTGAGAAGAGTCCCAATGAGGACATAAATCCATGCAGATTAGCCTCTAAGGGACCTAGAAGGATAAGGAATCAGTTTCCTACTATTTAGGACTCCAAAGTCCATTCTAATTCTGAGACTTGGCTACCAAGTCTCCTATACCAAGTCCAATTCAAGGACCACCAACATCTATATAAGGGGCCTCACCCCCACAAATCAGAACTATGTTTTTTGGCTTGATTCTCTAATTCACAGAGATACGTAGGCATCTTGTAAAGGCATAGTTAAGCTACAAAACACGAGAGCAGCCATTAAAGGCCTTGAGCTCCCGAACCTTATTAATAAATACAACAAATAATAACCTTAGTTTTTTATCCATAACATTTGGCGCCGTCTGTGGGAACGCAAAACAACAACCATGGCGAAAACAGGGAGAACAGTTAGAGTCCTTGAAGGAGGAACACCAACAAGGACAACCCAAGTGATCTCTTCAACTGTGGAGGTACCTCCTCATTCAACTTATGCAACCACGCCAGGAAAAGCCCAGATAGGGGCAACTGAACCTCAGCCACAAGGGATGATTCCCTAGGCTACTCAAGGTACGAATCCACAAGTTCAACAACTACATGCATCTGTGAATTCTCGACCCATCGAGTACGAATATTCAACTGTTGTTACTACTAACCCCCCTTATGGGATGCCCCTTTACCCCGAGGTTGGAGGAAGTGGACATGCTGGACGGAGTGAAGCACGAGGGCGATCGCCCCCATACATACGAGGTTTGGCTCCTATCCCTGAGGATCAAGAATTTTCTGGTCCTTACACTGAGAGAGACTCTGAATCATCGGATGATGAAGTAGCCCCGAGAAGGAGACGTGCTGGCAAAGGGCCGATGGCTGATGGCAGCCAACGTCCTTAAAGCACCCAAGGGACGAATCCCCAAGAAGTGCAGGAAAGGATCAGGGCTCACGAGGCTGAGATTCAAAGGCTGAGGTGCGACTTGGAGGGCCACCAGACCACCAGACCCTCAGTACCTCCTAGGGGGAGAAATCCTCCTCCTATCATAGACCTGGATGGTCCAGTGCAGAGAAGGGCTGTTGTCCCAAGGGCTGATCCAAGCAATCTTCTTCCCCTTGGAGATCCTGATGATCCTACTCCGCCCTTCACTGAAGATATAATGAATGCCCATATCTCAAGGAAGTTCAAAATGCCAACTATAAAAGCTTATGACGGCACGGGAGATCCCGCTAATCATGTTAGGACATTCTCTAATGCACTGTTGTTGCAGCCCGTGAATGATGCTATTAAGTGTCGGTCCTTTCCTCAAACCCTGTCGGGTATGGCTGAAAGGTGGTATAGTCGTTTGCCCCAAACTTTATTGGGTCGTTCAGAGAATTAAGTGAGGATTTCATTAAACAGTTCACCAGTGGGAGAGTGCATGAGAAAAGTTCAGCATCCCTCATGAGCATTGTGCAGGGAGCAAAGGAATCTTTGAGAGACTACCTGAATCGTTTCACAAAGGAAGCTCTAAAAGTCCCGGACCTTGATGACAAGGTCGCAATGATAGCACTACAACAAGGAAGTAGGGATGAGTTTTTCAAGATGTCCTTGGCCAAACGCCCCCCTGAAAGCATGTTGCAGCTCCAGGATAGGGCAGGGAAGTACATAAAGGTGGAAGAGAGCATGAGGAAGACCGTAGTGAGTAATGAGCCCACTGGAGGCAAGAAGCGGAAAACTGACCTGGAATATATCACTAAGGACAAGTATCCTAGAACTGAACAAAACCCTGATTCAACCCCCAAGAAGGGAGGACCTGGGCAAAAGTTCACTGAATACGCTAAGCTAAATGCTCCTAGAAGCCAGATCTTGATGGAAATCGAGAAAGATAGAGATATTCGTTGGCCTAAGCCCTTGAAGGTTGATCCTGCAAAGCTAGATAAAAGCAAGTATTACAGATTTCACAAAGATGTTGGTCATGACACCGATGAGTGTAGACAGCTGAAAGATGAAATTGAGTTCCTCATTCGAAAAGGAAGATTGAACAAATACACTGGAGAAGGAGGGGATAGAAGCAACAACGTGAGGAGAAACTTTGATGACCAAAGGAAAGATCAAGAAGATCAGGGGTGAAATCCCCAACCTAGGGGACCGGTGATAAATACAATCTTCAGAGGACCGCGCCCCCGAGGGCCTGTGATTAACACAATTTTTGGAGGACCAACTGTTGCTGGGTTATCCAAGAACTCCAGGAAAGCGTATGCCCGAGAAGTTATGCATATTGTTGGGGAAGCCCCGAAGAGGGCCAGGACAAGAGTAACAATGTCTTTTGATGATTCTGATCTGGAGGGTGTGAAATTTCCCCATAACGACCCGTTGGTTATAACCCCGATAATAGGGAACAGCCCAGTGAGAAGGGTCCTTGTGGATAATGGTGCTTCAGTGGATATCTTGGTCCATGATACCTTTTTGAGGATGGGATATAATGACTCCCAATTGACCCCAACCGACATGCCAATATATGGGTTTGCGGGAGTGGAGTGCCCCATAGAGGGGATAATCAAGTTGCCAACAGCCATAGGACAGGAACCAAGGCAAGCAACTCAGATGTTGGACTTCGTGGTGGTGAAGGCTAGTTTGACTTACAACGCTATCATGGGAAGAACAGGGATACACGCCTTCAAGGCAGTCCCTTCTTCCTACCATTCAGTTATGAAGTTTCCAACCCGGGATGGGATCGGAGAAGAGAGAGGAGACCAAAAAATGGCTAGAAGCTATTATGTGGCCTCTTTGAGGGCAGATGGAGTTGGGGGGCAGGTTCTTCCTATTGAAGATCTGGATATCTGAGAGAATGATGAGAAAAGAGGAAAGCCAGCAGAACTTTTATTGGAGCAACGCTCGAGGAGCCCCTTAGAGGGAAGTTGGTGAAATGTTTGCAAGAAAATAGTGACGTATTCACATGGTCAGCAGCTGATATGCCAGGCATAGACCCGAAACTGATTACTCACAAGCTGAATGTGGACCCAAATCCGAAGACAGTGAAATAAAAGAAAAAAAGTTTTACTCCAGAAAGGCAAGAAGCTATAAAACAGGAAGTGGAGAAGCTCTTAAAGGCTGGTTTCATTGAGGAGATTCAATTTCCAGAATGGTTAGCAAACCCTATAATGGTGAAGAAGGCCAATGGAAAATGGAGAATGTGTGTGGACTTCACTGATCTAAATGATGCATGTCCTAAGGATTGTTTCCCGTTACCAAGGATCGATACTTTGATAGACGCCACTTCTGGGCACGAAATGCTGAGCTTCATGGATGGATTTAGTGGATACAATCAGATTAAGATGCACAAGGATGACATTCCAAAGGTATCATTCATCACTGACTTTGGTATTTATTGTTATCTTGTTATGGCATTTGGTCTTAAGAATGTAGGAGCCACCTATTAAAGGTTCGTAAATAAAATTTTTAAGGATCTTATTGGCAAGACTATGGAAGTCTATGTTGATGACATGTTAGTCAAGAGTCTAGTAAAGACTGATCATATAACCCATTTGAGGGAAGCTTTTGAGCACCTGAGGTACCACAAGATGATATTAAATCCTACAAAGTGTGCTTTCGGAGTAGGATCTGGAAAATATTTGGGATTGATGGTCTCCAAGAGAGGGATCGAGGCCAACCCTGATAAAATAAAAGCAATCCTGGACATAGAACCACCAAAAACTGTCAATGATGTTCAGAAGCTCACAGGAAGGGTTGTTGCGCTAGGACGATTCATCTCCAAGTCAGGAGACAAGTGCTTATCATTCTTCAAGTCACTAAAAAACATTAAGGACATTGTATGGAGTGAGGAAAACCAGAAGGCTTTCAAGGAGTTAAAGAAATATATGGCCCAGGCTCCGTTGTTGGCCAAACCAGTTTTGAATAAAGTTTTATACTTGTACTTGGCCGTTTCAGAGAGTGCCTTGAGCGCTGTGTTGGTTAAGGAGGAACTGAAAATCCAGAAACCCGTATACTATGTCAGCAAAATTCTGCATGGTGTTGAGTTGAATTATTCAACTATTGAGAAATTTGCTCTAGCCTTGGTAATGGTTTCCTACTATTTAGGACTCCAAAGTCCATTCTAATTCTGAGACTTGGCTACCAAGTATCCTATACCAAGTCCAATTCAAGGACCACCAACATCTATATAAGGGGCCTCACCCCCACAAATCAGAACTACATTTTTTGGCTTGATTATCTAATTCACAGAGATACGTAGGCATCTCGTAAAGGCAGAGTTAAGCTACGAAACACGAGAGCAGCCATTAAAGGCCTTGAGCTCCCGAGCCTTAGTAATAAGTACAGCAAATAATAACCTTAGTTTTTTATCCATAACAAAAAGAAACGGGTTTAAACTAGTACACATCCAATCCTTGAGTTCAAACATTCTTATATACCGATAGAGCGTAGATCACGAGAGCGGGATGCGTGGTGATTGAACAAGCTTTGGATCTCCAATAGTCAATCAATTGGTAAGATTCTTAAGGTAAACAATCTGACTTACGATATGTTTTTCGCATGGATCCTGCGGTGGGTTTCGAAAATTCTGATTTTTTTATGTTTTTAATTACTGTTTCCGTTATGTTTATGTCCACGAAACATAACACAGAAGAACCGTTAAAACAAAAGTCGTACGATACAGTGGTAATACACATCATCATCCAACTTATCCATTTTTGGTTGAAGCCCATTTTCCTCATTTTTTTCCTTGAGAAAAGCCCAGTCAACCCTGTCGTAACCCATATGAATGTCGAGTTTTAGAGCAATTTCATCTTCCTCTCTTGATTTTTTCTTTGCGTAAAATGAATGACCTCAAATGCGACCAAGATATTATCAGTAATACTCCTTCCAGGTATAAATGCAGATTGGTGTTCAAAAATAAGAGAGGAAAGAATGACCTTCAAGAGATTTGCTAGAATATTTGCCAATATCTTGTACAAGACATTGCATAGAGCAATTGGTCTCAAGTCTCTCATAAAATTGGCATTTTCCTTCTTTGGTATAAGCACCACGTTCGTACATTTAAGTTTGTTGGAATTGAGCAACTGGATAACCATTCCTTATAATAGTTGAAGACCTCATGTCCTAAAATAGGACATAATTATTGGAAGGAAGCCGAGTTTAATCCATCTGGCCCAGCTGCTTTGTCTGGGTGCATCTGTTTTACTGTTGTCGTGAACTTATTAAAATTTAACTCTTTAACCAGGTATTTGATTTTGTTTATTATGACACACCTGTCAATGGTGACTTCTAGGACATCACCCACCTCTCGATCAGTTGTGAATACCTTTGTAAAATAATTCTTAACCATATGGCACATTGCCTTATGTTCATGAATTCGTTCACCATCTCATATTCCAAAAATGATAAATGATTTTTCTTCTTCCATGTTGTAGCAGTAGCATGAAAGAACTTGGTATTCGCGTCCCCTTCAACTAACCAGAAGTTCTTCGCTCTTTGTTTCCAATAAGTTTTCTCGTCAAACAATAAAGTATTGAGCTTCTCTTTTTCATTGAAATACTATTCCACACCTAGAATATTAGTTTTATCACACAAACTGGCTATGATTTTCTTCTGCTTTTATATTTTGTTATGGAATTTGTGAAAAAAACTCCTGCTCCAATGAGCCATAAAACCAAAAACCGAGATAAGTTTGCGTAAGATATTAATAGAAGGCATGTCAAGCCAGAAGTCTGCAATATCCTTCCTGAAATTAGGCTCTCTCGACTACGTATTCTTGAACCTTAGTTGAAATACTTTCTTCGGGAACGAGACATTAACTAGGTCAAGAAATATGGGATTCTGATCAAAGATAGAAGCATGGTAAATAGTTAACTTATAGAGAGGAAAAGGATCCACCATGCCTGATTAACAAAACATCTATCTAATCTTTCCTTGACCCAATCTGGTTTTCCCCGACATTTTTCCCACGTGAATTTGCCACCCTGCTAATCAATCTCTGCAAGCAAGCTGTCATCAATAGCATTTCTAAAACCCTCCATTAAGCTTTTTGGATGAGGCACATTACCCCATTTGTCTGAATCAAATAACTGATCAACGAAGTATCTCATAATGCACCAAGTGAGATTTAATTTGTTAGCCATAGTGCGAATAAGATCCTACGAGTTTTGTCTCCTCGTTCGTTTGGGAAACCATAGAAACAAGAGAGTCGCTACACAATAATATTATTATTCAAAAAAAATAAGTCAACGTGATTCTGGGAATACCTCGTTATTTCACACGCTACATTATTTTTCTAAAAAACTCCAAGGCCACCACTACTGCCAATATAATCTACTGCAAAACATTGAGAAGATCCAAACTTAATATGAAGTTGCTCTATTCTATTTGCTCTCGATATACTTTCAGAAAGAAAAAGTACATCCGGGTTATGTGATTTAATTAAATCACAAAGAACACGAACTTTTCGAGGGCTCTCCAACCCTTAACAGTTCCATCTTAAGGCATTTACTGCGTCCTGCTAGCTTGCTCTGCATGCTTAGCCATTAGTCTAGGAGGAGAAGCTGCAAAATCACTATGAGAAATAGCAGTTTTAGAGAAAACACCATTATTTCCACCTTCTATTTCCATAAACTCAGTAACAGCAAGGCCGCGTCTTCCTTTACGCTCATCCATATTAAGCCCAATTAATTCTTGAGCAGACGGGCCAATAACATTGTTAGGTATGTTATTTCCCTCCAATACATTTAAATAATCCAGATGACAATCTGATCCCGAGATAATAACATTGTTGTTGTAGTGTTTCCATATTTCACTATTTGATTGATCTTTGACTCTGTCATCATCTACATTTCCTTTCGAATAGCCCTGAAAGTAATTGGTATTCTCGTAATTTGCACCCCATATTTCGTCCTTCTCATCACCAAGCCATTTGCTCCGTTCTTTCCCCGCCATGCGTCGTGGCAGCGCTCTCAGCCAGCCAACCCACTCTCTGAAAGAATCATTAGGACTCATGTTCAGTCTTTTATTGCAAAATCTCTCTATGTCTGTTATCATGCCACATGTGAAACATAAGTCTCCCAATCTCTCATATTTGATTGTACAATGCACTCAGCTCCATTCATTTTACAAATCTTTTTCTTCCTTTTCAAAGGTCGCCTTACGTCAATCATGATTATAACCCTCACACACTCTCGCTAGATGATGGGGGGGTTGTTTGGATTATAGGACAAGAATGAACCAAAAAAATCTCATAATAGTTTGCAAGCTGCTTTAGTCATGAAACCATTTGAAAATTCATGTAATTGAATCCAAAAGGGTAATTCAAACAAGGGAACTTCAAGCGGATCCGCACCCTTGTCAATGGTGTTGAGGACAAGCATTGCCCCATCAAACGACCATGGACCACCAGATATGACCCACTACGAATCATCAATATGATAGATTTGAAATAAGAAAATACCAGGTTTAAGATCCATGATATTGATTCCACGAACCTGCCGCCATACATCTGCATGCTTCGAGTTCATTGCTCTAATATTGAGTTTTTTTGTCAAAAAATGCCCCATCAAGCATAACTCAAACTTATTGGCTGTCTCATCTGCCTCCTCTCTAAAGTATAACCCCTCATTTTATTCATCTTTAATACCCATAGTAGCCATACGTTCATTGATATCTTCCACCCTTGCCATGATTGCAAGAAAAAAGAACTCTCACAACTCAGAGATGAGAGAAAACCTAGGCTCCCAAAGGAGAAGAGATACATGTATTATGTGTGACTTATAGGATTGTAGGATTAATCTTCTCAGACATGAATAACAAACGAATAATAAAATTTACATGAGCTGAGATCTTAAAATAACTTATAACTTAAACAAGTATGTTTTTAATTATAAGTTATTTATGTGTTTAAAAGTGATTAAAGATATTTTAATTATAAGTTAATTTTTTTTGTTAAAGTTATGTTCATTTAATCCGAAATTTTGAAGTAAAAAATTTAAAAATATATTAATATACAAATAACTAAAAACAAATAAATCAAATATATGTATGTGAATTAGAATAAAAATTTAATAATTTACTAGTGTAATAATCGCCGTCTGTTTAAATACAGAATTATAACAGTATATAAACTCGTTTATGTACATTGATTTTTTAATCAATGTTTGAAGAAAGGGATATAAATAAATGGCTCTTATTAGAAAGTACCTGCAAACTAATTTTGTTGCTAATTAAAATTTGAGTTAAATTTACTTTGGGCCCTCAAACTTTGTTTCAAAAACAAACGAGTACTAAAATTTTGAAAACTCACTTTGCACCCCTTAACTTAGACTTTAGCATTTAATAAATACCCCTTCTCAGAATTTCATGGAATTGAGTAAGGGCAAAATCATAAAATGAGCAAAAAAATAATTCAAAATCAATTTCATATTTTCTGAATAATATTAAAAATTAAATTTTTATTTATACCAACTACAAAATAATAAATTATGAATTGTCAAATTACAGTATTAAATGTAGTTTCGATTTTCATTTCAAAGTAATAATTTTAAATTTTACAATTCTACTAAAATTAAATTTAAGAATATAAAAATTAATGTTAAAAAATAATTTTTAATAGAATTATAAAATTGAAATTACTAATATGATTTGAAAATTTAGAATTTATTATTTTGTAGCTTGTTAAAAAAATCAATTTTTAATATTTTTTGAAAACTATGAAATTACTTTGATTAAATTTTTGCTAAATTTCCAATTTTGCATGTGACCAATTGCATGAAATTCATTAAAGGAGTGCATATTGAATGCTTGCAAACTGAGTTTCTAATAGTTTGGGTGCAAATATGTTTTTTTGAAGAAAGTTTGAGCATGCAAAACATATTTAACTCTTAAAATTTTATAATAGAACAAATGTACAAAATCTGAGGGCATACCTTGCTGAAAAAGGAATTAACTAATGCATTACAAATTATTACACATTAGCAATGTATCCAAACTAAACAACACTTACAGTTAAACCTCGATTAAGTAATATCCGATAAAGTAATAACCTCGCTTAAGTAATAATTTTTATCGGTCCCAACTTGGGTCAATGTTGTAAAGTAATATTCTCGCTAAAAGCATAAGATAATAAAAAATTCGAAAGTCATTAAGGGCCCAAGTAATATGTAAAGTAATAATTCCATAATTATATATATATATATATACTGTATAATGTATATGATTACAAAATTTAATTCTTATTAAAATATGAATCTATTGTAGCTTGTTTCTTCTTTCCACCAAAGCCAAAATTAATCTCGTCCTTGACTTTATGTAAAGCAAAAATAACTCCGTATGTTTTGCTCGTGTTGTAACAAGTAATTGTTCAAAGTGGTGAGTGCTTGAAATGCTTTCTTTGATGACACGCTTGGGATGACATTGCTATCGTCGAGTTCAGGATCAGTCCCTTCATCAGTGCTCATTACCGACTCAATGATTTCTTCATCCGTAGGTGATTCCATAACCGCATCATAAAAATTCATTGCATGTGATTAATTCTAGTTTTTATACGTGCATTATATATTATACTGTACCACGTAAACATAAAAATTCGGTAAAGTAATAAAATATTACTTTATCGATAAAGTAATAAAATATTATTATATCGATAAAGTAATAAATTCGGTAAAGTAATATTTTTTCCCGGTCCCAAGGGTATTATTACTTTAAAGAGGTTTAACTATACTAGCGAAGTATAAATCATCCTAAAATGTAAGAAAGCAAGCTGCGGGTTTTTATGAATCTGCTTCTTGAAACTACGCATTGAGAAAAAATTCTCCACTAAAGAAGTGTTAGTGAAGGGGTTGAGGGGTACCCCTTATTGGAGGTCAGGAGTTCGATTCCTTGCATGTGTATGTAATTAATTAACAAAAAATAGATTCTCCCTCACCATACATTTAGTACACTGCATTAGCTTATCAACACTCAAGTAACCTTCCGTGTTATGTATTCTAGAATTAATTTAATGCTAAATATTATAAATAAAAACTGAGATGAACAAGTAACCCCATATTTTTCTTCAAACACGAAAGCTGATCTTCAAAGAAATCACTATTTCTCCAACTGCTCTAGTCTATCTTAAGACAAACATGGCAACATTTCAAGATTAGGCATGAAACAAATGAAACAACTAAAAAAGACATATTTATAGAGCTCGTGTGCCCTTGCTGGAGGTCACCAGTTCGAATCCTGCAATATGTGTGTCTTATGAAAAAGACCTAATTGTAGAGCTGTATTATAAATACTGCCATTTTGTTATTCAACAAATGATGTGTTTTGGTTCGAACAAAACACATCGGTGCAATTGTGTCAAATTCAAACTTTTGGTGAAAATTTATATGCAAAAATATATAAACATCACTTATTGATACAATTTATATACATATCCTAGTCATTACTCACAACAGATTCATACTAAGGTGAGAGTACAATACGTAACCTTTCAACATAGACTGCAATAACCATTGAAATATTATAATGTTTGAGTGTATAAATATTTTGACTACACTACTATGATCTCATTGTATACAAGCTTTTCTTTCACTTGTACATTCCTCTACCATCATAGCTAGTTTCTTTGATAATAGCTTTAATAGGGTATTTTAACAGACTGTTGCAGATGGATGATCTTACCAAATAACTGGAATGAGCTAATGCTAACTTTAGGTGAAGCAATGCAAACTTGTGTCACAGTTTCCTCATTGCTAAAGATTTTGACATTATGATAAATTTGTTGTAAATAATTTTGCAGGAATGCACCGTAAGCAAATAAGAATGATTAGTAAAGCTTTATTTATAAAAATTGTACTACACATATCATAAACAAATAGACGTACTTTTGGTAACACGATTAGAGGGCTGTATCAACGTTGTAAAACTGGGAAGCCAATCAGGCATTATTCAAGAATCTTTTCAGCTTTCTACATAGCAATGCCTGAAGTACTTCCAACTTCGAAATGCTTATAGTACTTCCTGTTGAGAATCTCACTAACAAGTATAGCAACATAGAGGCAAGTGTATAAAGAATTTAACAAGTTTAGGCCAAGACCACAGTTAACAAAACAAAACATGCAGGTAAACAAAATCAGTAACTGAAATAACGTAGAGAGAAAGAAAGATGTACCCGAAACCATAGCTTTCAACAGTTACTGAAATAAAGGTTTACAGATACAAAACGCCAAGAAAATGATTACAGCTGAGTCACCAGGCCTTACTTGAAGTCCTGACTGCTCTTGAAGAGATTATTGCCCCCTACCTGCTGCCTTTGGGATGTGCGCAATATCTCCACCAGGATAAAACAGCTCGGAGTTTATGTTAACAGCAGCAACAAAACCTCCACTTCGACCAGCACCTCAGTCGCCGGAAAATATCAGCACTTCAGGACTTATGGGAGAGAAATGCAGAGAGGTTGAAGAGAAGAGATGAGAATGTAGTGTGTTCTATCTTATTCATTCAGTTTAGCCTCTATTTATAGGAGAGGAAAAATGAAACTGTCCACACACTTAATGTCTGAATTAAACTGCTTCATTAATAAAAAAAATCAAAACTGATCAGATTTTGAATTCATTAATGAAAAAATCAAAACTGATCAGCTTTTAAATTTAAATTATTTGTAACAGCTTTTCACATTAACACCCACATTATTATCAGAACTTAAGTTAAGTTCTGATTTGATTCATCAGTACTCAAAAAAATAAAATCCTCGCCCAGGTCGCCTCGCGTACGCGAGACGCCGAGACATTCGCCCAAATCGCCCTTCGACCCGACCCGACCCGGTCCGGTCCGGTCCGGTGCGGTGCGTGGCGGGGCGGGCGCGCGCGTGTGTGCGCGTGAAGCACATAACAACACAATGGACCATCACACACCTTAGTAGTTGTATACTACTCATGTGTGTAATACCATATAAAGCACACAACCCCCTTTATTTATTTCAATGTGGGACAAACATTCTCAAATTTTCCAAGCTTTTCCAAGCTACTTTCAACTCTCATTTCATATGGATTTCATTAAGAAAATTCTTAAAACCATACATGAAAATTTAAGTTCAAATATCATTGAACAATTTCCAATCATTAGATTTTAGGATTAACATCAAGAACATAATTAAATTAAGCTCTAAAATCCTAATTTTCTAACAATCCCCCACAAATCCATACAGAAATGTGATCAATTTCCCATCATGACTTGTTTTTCAGAGTCGGTACCCTTCCGGGTTTGAACCCTCCTAATTCCTCTACTTCAATGGCTATCGGACTCAGATGGAATGTTTCACCTTGAATCTTAATCCGTTTGGTATAACCATATTCCATAGACGACGACAAGTCAAAGGTTATGGTGCCAATCTACGGCTTTGAGACATTAATGGTCATGTCTCGATCCTGTTCGTCGAATGCTTCAAGGATTAACCCTATCCTCTAATTGCGACCACACAATTACATTCGCTTAGCTGGGCATCTCCAGAGATATACTGCCTCTATCTCGTCAAATAACTTGATCCCATTCAGAGTTTTAACACTCTTGCTTTTCTGGCAGTGTCAGTACCTTCTAGGTTTACAGGGGATAGATTCAGATACTATAGTATCATCTATGTAGCAAAGGTACTACCAACTCATCCTTACAGCTTGTTATTACCCATTGAATACACTTCGAGGGATCTCCTCTCATGTGTATTGGGTTCCCACTGTTGATGAATTATGATGGGTTGACAATCCCATCCCCAACCTTGACTTAAGGACCACTGCAGGTTCCAGTCCTTTAGTAAGAGGATCAGCTATATTATTCTGAGTTCCTATGAACTCTATAGCTATGATCCTATCAGTCACTAAACCCCTTATAGACTTGAGTCTAACTTGGATGTGTCTCTTAGTTTTAGCATTATGCTTTTTACTGCTAATCTTGTCGATAGTTGTTCGACTATCACAGTGAATAGCAATAGCAGGGAGCGGTCTGCTTACTACATGTATTGCAGACATAAGTCTGTGTAACCATTCAGCCTCCATCCCTGTGGCATCAAGTGCACACAACTCAGCCTCAAAAGTAGACCGAGTAACAATAGTCTGTCTGCTTGACTTCCAGGATATTGCTCCACCAGCCAAGGTGAATACGTATCCAGTCACTCCATTGGAACCAGACTTCTTAGCTATCCAACTTGCATCACTGTACCCTTCAAGCACACCAGGAAATCTCCTGTAGTGTAAACTAAGGTTCGTTGTGCCTTTTAGATATCTAAGTACTCTATCAAGAGCATCCCAATGAGTTCTGTTTGGACAGCTTGTATATCTAGCTAATTTAGACACATAATATGAAATATCTGGTCTAGTACAGTTAGCAAGATACTGCAAGCTCCCAATAATCTGAGAATACCTTAACTGAGACACAGGCACTCCTGAAGTATTCTTGACAAGGACAACTTTCGAATCATAAGGTGTACTAGCGATTCTACACTGTGAATAACCATATTTCTCAAGTATAGATTTCTCTATATAATGAGATTGAGTCAAGGTTATTACTTCAGTGGACTGAATCAATTTGATTCCAAGAATCACACTTGCCTCACCCATATCCTTCATTTCAAAATGCCTTTTCAAGAATTCTTTAGTCTCGTTAATAATCTCAATATTGGTTCCAAACAATAAAATATCATCCACATATAGGCACAAGATAACACACTCATTACCTTTAACTTTAGTGTAGACACACTTATCACTTTCATTAATCTTATAACTGAAAGGCAATACAGTTTCATCAAACTTTTTATGCCAATCTCTGGGAGCTTGTTTCAAGCCATAGATGGACTTGATCAACTTACATACTTTCCTTTCATTGCCTGATGCAACAAATCCATCAGGCTGATCCATATAAATCTCTTCCTCAAGTTCACCATGAAGAAAAGCCGTCTTTACATCCATCTGATGAATGATAAGACCATGGACTGAAGCCAATGCTATAAGCATTCGGATTGTTACCATTCTTGCAACCGGAGAGTATGTATCAAAATAATCAATTCCTTCCTTTTGCTTAAAACCCTTAGCTACCAGTCTAGCTTTGTACTTATCTATTGAGCCGTCAGGGTTCAACTTCCTTTTAAAGACCCATTTGCATCCAATAGTAGAACACCCAGGAGGGAGATCAACCAACTCCCATGTTCCATTGGAAACAATAGAGTCAATTTCACTCTTGACAGCGCCCTTCCAGTGTCTTGACTCAGAAGAATCCATAGCTTGCAGGAAAGTTAAAGGTTCATCCTCGATATTGTAAGTGATGAAATCACCTCCAAAATCCTTGACTACCTTTGCACGCTTACTCCTCCTTGGTTCCTCTAATTCCTTAGGAATAGAGCTACTACTAGGTTCTGCCCCCACATTTGTCATCTTTTCCACATGATCAGGAATGTAACTTGATGTGTGAGTAGGATCTTCCTCAGAAGTCGTTTCAGGTATTCCAGTCTTCATAGGGTAGACATCCTCAAAGAATGTCGCATCTCGAAATTCAACTATCGTGTTTGCCACTATACCATCTATGTCAGATTTTAACACTAAAAATCACATAGCTGTAGTGGTTTCAAGATAGCCCAGAAAGATACAGTCAACAGTCTTTGGACCTAGTTTCTTTCTCTTGTGTTCAGGAACAAGCACCTTCGCAAGGCACCCCCACACACGAAGATACTTAAGACTAGTCATCCTGCCTTTCCATAACTCCAAGGGTGTTTTATCCATGTGTTTCAGAGGGACTCTATTCAAAATATGGCAAGCCGTATTTAGAGCCTCTCCCCACATGTATTTAGGCAACCCAGAGTTAATAAGCATACTATTAATCATATCTTTAAATATTCTGTTCTTTCGCTCAGCAACCCCATTAGACTCAGGTGTGTATGGTGGAGTAACTTCATGAACTATACCATTGTTTGCACAAAATTCATTAAAAGCATTACTCGTATACTCACCACCTCTATCAGATCTCAATCTTTTAAGTAACTTACTAGTTTGTTTTTCTACTTCAGTTTTATATATAATGAATTTACTAAGTGCTTCATCCTTATGTCTAAGTAAATAAACATAACAATATCTACTACTATCATCTATAAAAGTAATGAAGTATCTAAACTGGTCCTTGGTCAACACACCACCAAATTCACAAATATCAGTGTGTACTAAATCTAACAAGTCTGAATCCCTAACAACGTTATGAAAAGGTTTCCTTATCTGTTTAGCAGACACACATACTTGACATTTAGAATTCTTTTCTATGGTATATTTTGGAATCAACTCTAAGTTCATCATGTTCTTAAGAGCACCAAAGTTTAAATGACCTAGTCTAGCATGACATATATTTGAGGATTCGATACAGTTAACAGTAGGAATAACATTATTAATCAAATTTCCCCAAAATGGGATCCGCATTAATAACAAATAAACCATTTGACAAGTAACCCTTGCCAAAGAATGTACCAGTGTGAATAAGAACTACTTTATTACACTTAAACGAAATTTCAAAACCACTAGAAACTAAACAGCTTCCACTTATTATATTTCTACGCATGTTGGGAACATGATGCACTCTCGTCAGAGATAGAATACGTCCTGAAGGGAACTTCAGATCCACGTTTCCAACTCCATGTACTTGAGCAACACTAGCATTCCCCATCTTCACAGTCAGGCTATGACTCTGTTGATAAGATACAAATAAACTAATATCAGCACAAATATGTACATTAGCTCCAGTATCTATCAACCATTCATTTGACAGATAGGTAGAAAATATCACAGGGTTGTAGGATACATACCGGTCAACGTTGGTTTCAGAAGCCGTAGCCTCACCAACAACCATGTTCACTACAGGCCCACTTGCGGTTCCAAGCACAACATTTGCTTGTGCTACCTCGGTTTTCTTCGCTTTCTTCGTAGGGCAGTCCTTACTCCAGTGCCCAACCTGCCCACAAGACCAGCATGGTTTGTTTGCCTTGGGTTTCTTGGCCTTGTCCTTGTCACTCTTAGGTTTATTACTATTAGCTTTCTTAGCAAAAGCCTTCCTCTTTTGTCCTACAGTTGCTATGTTTACCTTCGAGGTACCGTGTTCAGTTGGCATCACATGTCCCTGTTTGGACTTGTGTTGTTCTTGTACCGATATGTCCAGCATAAGGTTGGTCCAGGTGATCTCTCCTTTCTGTCTTTTCAGGGAGAGAGAGAACTCTTCCCAAGACTTCGGGAGTTTTTCAATCACACTCATCACCTTGAACTTCTCCGGGAGATTCATTCCAGACTCTTTCAAAGCATGCACTATCATCTCGAACTCATGCACCTGCTCAGTCATGGACTTATTGTCCACCAGCTTGAACTCGAGGAACCTTGCCACATAATACTTTTCTAGACCTTGTGAGTCAGTATTATGTGTCTGGTCCAGCTTCTCCCATAAGAGTTTTGCAGAGTAGGCATCAGAAGAATAGACATAAAACAAAATGTTTGTTAGTGCCGCCAGAATGGCCGCTCTAGCCACTCCATCCTTCTCAGCCCACTTCGCAAAAGCCTTAACTGTGTCAGCCTTCTCTTGATCCACTACTGGTTTCTCATATTCCACAACCGGCCACAGACCCTTTATAGTCAACCACAACTTCATCCTTTTCTGCCAGCGAGAAAAGCCAATGCCACCGTTGAATTTCTCCAGTAAACCGGTTAGTTCAACAGCCTGTGGGAAACTATAGGTGGTCCAATCAATGGCCCCAGCAGTTACACCCGAACTGCTACCACCACCAACGATAACCTCACTTTCGTTAACCATTATGCTAAATTCTAAATAACCAATAATCTCTTCAAGAATGATGAGAATCTCACTAACAAGTATAGCAACATAGAGGCAAGTGTATAAAGAATTTAACAAGTTTAGGCCAAGACCACAGTTAACAAAACAAAACATGCAGGTAAACAAAATCAGTAACTGAAATAACGTAGAGAGAAAGAAAGATGTACCCGAAACCATAGCTTTCAACAGTGACTGAAATAAAGGTTTACAGATACAAAACGCCAAGAAAATGATTACAGTTGAGTCACCAGGCCTTGCTTGAAGTCCTGGCTGCTCTTGAAGAGATTATTGCCCCCTACCTGCTGCGTTTGGGATGTGCGCAATATCTCCACCAGGATAAAACAGCTCAGAGTTTATGTTAACAGCAGCAACAAAACCTCCACTTCGACCAGCACCTCAGTCGCCGGAAAATATCAGCACTTCAGGACTTATGGGAGAGAAATGCAGAGAGGTTGAAGAGAAGAGATGAGAATGTAGTGTGTTCTATCTTATTCATTCAGTTTAGCCTCTATTTATAGGAGAGAAAAAATGAAACTGTCCACACACTTAATGTCTGAATTAAACTGCTTCATTAATAAAAAAAATCAAAACTGATCAGATTTTGAATTCATTAATGAAAAAATCAAAACTGATCAGCTTTTAAATTTAAATTATTTGTAACAGCTTTTCACATTAACACCCACATTATTATCAGAACTTAAGTTAAGTTCTGATTTGATTCATCAGTACTTAAGTTCTGATTCTGATATCAGAACTTGTTAAGTTCTGATTTTATTCATCAGTTCTTAAGTTCTGATATCAGAACTTGTTAAGTTCTGATTTTATTCATCAGTTCTTAAGTTCTGATATCAGAACTTGTTAAGTTCTGATTTTATTCATCAGTTCTTAAGTTCTGATTCTGATATCAGAACTTGTTACAGATCAGATTATTTGCAGGTTCAATATATTTAGACTAAGCCCACTGACTTAGCCTATTTCAGAGTACCCAGCCCAATAATCCAGTCACCGATAAATAAATTCGAATTAAAATAATTCTCAAATAAATAAAATCTTCGCCCAGGTCGCCTCGCGTACGCGAGACGCCGAGACATTCGCCCAAATCGCCCTTCGACCCGACCCGACCCGGTCCGGTGCGGGCGCGCGCGTGAAGCACATAACAACACAATGGACCATCACACACCTTAGTAGTTGTATATTACTCATGTGGGTAATACCATATAAAGCACACAACCCCCTTTATTTATTTCAATGTGGGACAAACATTCTCAAATTTTCCAAGCTTTTCCAAGCTACTTTCAACTCTCATTTCATATGGATTTCATTAAGAAAATTCTTAAAACCATACATGAAAATTTAAGTTCAAATATCATTGAACAATTTTCAATCATTAGATTTTAGGATTAACATCAAGAACATAATTAAATTAAGCTCTAAAATCCTAATTTTCTAACACTTCCAACTTTGAAATGCAGCATGGCTTTACTCATTCCTCTCTTTCCTTTGCGTGTAATTATATACAACTGAAATCAGTAATAAACTTGATATTAGTCTCCAAGGAATAGATTTCATAAAAAAGCCAAAATCTAAGTATTTCAGGGAATTAATCTTCAAGAAATAAATTTTACAGAAAAGCACAAACTAAGTGTGTTAGGGTCAATCTACAGAGCAGGTAATCGACTAAAAATAATGGTCTCTTGCTGATTTTGGTAATTTTTATTAATGTAGATGATGTGATGGAAGAGAATAGTTGTGGCAGCTCAGGGTGATCATTAGGAATGATAAATGTGAGTTTATTGTTATTACTTGTTCTTTTTTCCTATCCGTACTCTTCATGGGTTCCAAGTTTTTTTTCTAATAATTATGGCATGGAGTGTGGTCTTCATCACAAGATGAATGAAGAAATTATAATTTCCAAATGACCTGACGTTTATTGAGTTGAAACCGAAAGACCATCCGTCACAAACCATTTTGTTGGGTCACTTCACCCCCTTGAATATTTTACCTTCTATTATTTCTCCAGCTACTTGACCAATTCTAGTGTTTATTATGGTAGCATTTTCATGTGAATACATTTTTCTGCCCCAATTACCTGATAATTCTTGATTTAGAATGTGAAGAACACCAGTCATATAACCATTTGACATTTGTTAGGGTCATTTGAGCCCCTCCCATCAACACTTTAACACGTCCATTTTTCCATACTACTTAATGACTTCCAGTATTCATCATAATAGCATTTTTCAGTTGTTCCATCCAGTACATTAATTAACTGCAATTTGTTTAGCTTTTGTTGCATACCTTCAAATACCTTCAAGGGTAATGCGAGCAAAGTTTGTGCTTGGACGATTCATTGAGGGATTTGAAGGAAGAATCTTTTATTCACGATGTTCTTGGAGTGAATACGATAAAGTTGTAGTACTGGAGGATTATTAAAATATTTGATCAGAAAAATATCTATAAGACTAAAGAATAAAATATTCTATTATGTAATCACAAACCCAAACCACATGTCCATATTTAGTACTTCAATATTACAAATTATATATGCAAGTAACTATTAACCTCTTGATTGTACCAGAGATATACAAATTTAATACATACCCAAGATACTCTATAGACTACATTTACCACAAATGTATAGTATCTTGCATTTAACAAACTTGAATTCATTCCGCAAAAACATCACTAGCTTTGAAAGCCATAATAATTTTGACATGATTAAAACTTACTATAGAAAGTGACAGATTGAAGCTTTAATGTAAATGTAGAAGATGAAGAATGAAAATATGTATTACAAAGCCTAACAATTACAGAGGGATAGTTTTGTTTATATACAGGTACATATGAATCTTCTATACAATCTGTATGTATAACTCTAACTAACTATGCTGATGTGGCTTGATGATTCAACAGTTTTTCCCGTCTTTTCTTTCCTTGAGTCTTTGCAGTCTTTACTCTCTATATTTGGCAATGTCTCTGTACTCTCTATATCTGTAACATCCCCCCTCAAGTTGGAGGGGAGAAACAAATTACACACTCCCAACTTGGAGATAAGAAACTGCAATTGAGATGAAGATACAGCCTTGGTGAAAACATCAGCAGGCTGAGATGTAGTAGAAATATGTGCAGTAGTAATAACCCCAAGCTGAATCTTTTCTCTGACTATGTGACAATCATGCTCAATATATTTTGTTCTTTCATGGAACACAGAATTTAAAGCAATATAAAGAGCTGATTTGCTGTCATAAAACAAGGTCACGGGAGTAATATTATAATAACCAAATGTCTGAAATAAGATAAGCAACCAAACCAGCTCACAACAAGTATCAGTCATGCATCTGTACTCAGCTTCTGCTGATGATCTAGAAACAGTATGTTGTTTCTTACACTTCCAAGAAATTAAAGATTCACCAAATTTAACACAATAACCTGTCAAAGAGTGTCTTGTGGTTTGACACCCACCCCAATCAGAATCACAAAATGCAGTAAGAACAGGTTTAGAAATTGCAGACATTAACAAACCTTGACCTGATGAACCTTTCAGATATCTGATAATTTTGTAGGCAGCATGAAGATGATCAAGTCTGGGCTTAGCTATAAATTGTGATAGAACCTGTACAGCATAAGACAGGTCTGGTCTTGTGACTGTAAGGTAGAGCAGCCTGCCTACTATCCTTCTATAAGTAGAACACTCAGAATCAGATAAAAGCATGCTAATATTCTGTTGTAGATTATGATTTTGCTCTATAGGTATTTTAGATGGTTTTGCACCTAGAAGTCCAGAGTCAGCAAGTATGTCTAATGTGTACTTCCTCTGATTCAAGTAAATACCAGCAGAAGATCTAGCTACCTCAACACATAAAAAATACTTTAAATCACCCAAGTCTTTGACTTTAAAACGAGTGCTGAGAAAATCAATCCCTTGCTGAATTGCAGACTTTGTACTACCAGTAACTAGAATGTCATCTACATATACCAAGATGGCCACAAATTGAGAAGAAGTGTGTAGAGTAAACAAACTGTTATCTGAATGAGATTGCTTATATCCAACAGATTTCAAAGCATCAGAAAACTTTGTAAACCAACATCTAGGAGCTTGTTTAAGTCCATAAATGGATTTTTTGAGTCTACAAACCCAATCAGAAGTGTTTTTAATGATATTTAACACTGGAATAGATGAAAGCTGAAAGTATCCAGGAGGCACTCTCATGTAGACAGTTTCTTGTAGATCACCATGTAGAAAAGCATTGGTTATGTCCAGTTGAGATATGGACCGGCCTTGAGCAGCCGCAATAGCAATTAAAATCCTAACTGTAGTCATTTTTGCCACAGGAGCAAAAGTTTCAAAGTAGTCTAGGCCAAATGTTTGTGTAAATCCTCTGGCAACTAACCTTGCCTTGTATCTTTCAACAGTACCATCAGAATTGTATTTTACTTTAAATAACCACTTACAATCAACAATATGAGTATTGGCAGGTTTGGGAACCAATTCCCAAGTGTGATTACTTTCAAGTGCATGTAACTCTAACTTCATAGCAGCAAGCCATTTAGAATCAGTAGCAGCTTGTTGATAAGTATATGGTGTAGGTATGACAGCAGTAGCACACAAGTATTTGTGATATGAAGATGAGAAAGCCTGATATGACATATAGTTGTGAAGTGGATAAACACAAAAAGATGTACCTGACAGAGCTCCTGCAGATGGAGTAGATTGATGCTTGTTGAAAAGAGGGAAGCCTGTATAGTCTTTGAATTTTGGAGGCACAGTCCTGGTTCTAATAGGTCTAGTTTGAGCAACAGGTATAGATGATGATGAAGGATTAACAACATGTGTATTAGAATTATTATCTATATCTGGTGAAGATATATGTGGAATAGATGAAGGCATAGTTTGAACAAATATGACATTATCATCAGTAAACAATGGTGTATCAGGAAATATGTATGTAGAAGATGTGGATAAAGAAGTAGAGACAGTATCAGATGTCTTATTGTGAAAAGGAAAGCAATCTTCTACAAACACAATGTCTCTGGTAATATAACATTTTTTTGATGAAATATCTAAAACTCTGTACCCTTTTTTGTTAAAAGGATAGCCAATAAAAACACACTTGAGTGTTTTGGCTGCAAATTTATCTTTCTGAAAATAAAGATCAGAAATGTAACAGAGACAACCAAAAGCTCTCAGTGAAGAATAATCTGGAACTTTTTTAAACAGTATCTCATAGGGTGATTTAAAATTGAGAATAGGAGAAGGTAACATGTTTATGATGTGAGTAGCTGCAAGAATGCAGTCTCCCCAAAACTGAATAGGTAAGTTTGACTGAATTTTGAGAGATCTGGCTACATTGAGTAAATGTTGATGTTTTCTTTCTACAGTGCCATTTTGCTGAGGTGTATGTGAGCAACTGGTCTGATGAATTATTCCTAAAGATAGTAAATGAGTTGACAGATCATGATTAACAAACTCTGTGCCATTATCTGTTCTTAGAATTTTGACAGAGGTTTTAAACTGATTTTGTACATACTGAATGAAGTTTTTGAGTAGCTGTGCTACTTGAGATTTTGCAGTTAGAAGAAAGACCCATGTACATCTGGAACAATCATCTACTATTGTAAGAAACAGATTACATTGACCATGAGTGACATGTTTATATGGTCCCCAGATATCACAATGAACTAGACCAAATATTTCTGTAGTAACAGTAGCACTAGTAGGAAAACTAGGTCTGACTTGTTTAGACAAATGACACACATCACAATGCTCAATTGGAGTAATATTACAAGAAGAAATACTTTTGATATGACTAAGTACACTATTAGAAGGGTGACCTAGCCTCCAATACCAGTGATGACCTTGAATAGAAGTAGAAGAATGAACATGAACATGAGTGTGCTGCAATTTGTCACTATACAGTTTGTACAAACCCTCTTCCAACTCACCAATCTCTTTCTCCATCTTGGATGCAAGGGCCTGCAGAATACATTTATTGGAAGAAAAAACAATAGAGCAAGAAAGTGATTTGGTGAGTTGTGGAACAGATAACAAATTACATTCAAATGTAGGCACCACCAAAACATCTCTAAGTTGAATCTCTGGAGTTAATTGTACTGTACCAATATGGCTCACTATTGATATATTACCATTTGGTAAGTGAATTTCTGAATTAACAACTATTGCATCTTGAAGCAAATGATAATGAGGAGTAATGTGATGTATAGCTCCAGAGTCATTTATCCAAGTATAATGTGATGACTTAAATTTAGTATTACCAGCAAAAATAACAGAACTGGTGAAATATGTACCTGCACCTTGACTGACATCAGTGTTAAGCCAGGGAGCATAATTTGCAGTATGTGAAGGCAATTTTGCTTGCAACATAGAAATCAACTGTTGACACTGAGTTTCTGATAGACTATCAGTTGATGAAACCTGAGAAACCTGAGAAACCACATCTGAAGAATTCTGAGAATTCTGAGCCAGATTAACAACTTGATTTGTCTTCTTAGGCTTGACTTTAGGCTTTGGTTGCCCATACAAACGATGCCATTCTGGATAACCATGTAGTGTAAAACATTTCTCCCTTGAATGCCCTGTGAACTTGCAGTAATCACAAACAACAGATGTATTTTCTGACTTACGATCATCCTTTTTCACAAATTTTGGCTTATTACCAAACTTCACATTCATAGCAGCATTTTCAGGAAGAAATGCAGTGTGATTAACACTCTCCCTCTGGTTTTCTTCTTGAAGAAGCATTGCATAAGCATGACTTAAATCTGGCAGAGGACTCATTAACAATATTTGTCCACGAATACTCGTGAATTGCTCATTGAGCCCCATTAGAAACTGACTAAGTTTCATCAATTATTCATACTGTGTGATTTTCTGTGTGTGTTGACAAATACAAGCAGGAATTTGACAAACACAACGAGGAATAGGTGCAAGGTTATCTAATTCATCCATTAATCCTCGAAACTTAGTGAAATAAGTTGTAACAGATTTTGTACCCTGAGTAAGTGATGATAATTCTTTGCGTAGATTAAATAGACGAGGAACATTATTCTGAGCATAACGATGATGTAAATCGTCCCAAATCTGCTTAGCAGTTGACATATAAACAACACTTTTACGAATTTCTGATGAGACTGAGTTTAAGATCCAGGAGATTACCAGATCGTTGCTACGCATCCAGAGCGCAAGAAGAGGCGAGTTTGCAGCTGGTTTCACATGAGATCCATCAATGAAACCGAGTTTGAGTTTCGCAGATAGTGCAATTGATACAGAACGACTCCAACGGTGATAATTTTGATCAGTAAGCACTTCACTTACAAGCGAAAGTCCAGGATGATCGGATGTGCTAAGATAATAAGGATGATTAATGTCGATGGCTGGAGTAGTAGAAGAAGATGCCATGTATTGCGTTGTTGAAGTAGTAGATGTCGAGTTTGTTACAGCGGAAGCATACGATTTATACATTCAAAGAAAACAAGCAGAGACGAAGCTCTGATACCATGACAGATTGAAGCTTTAATGTAAATGTAGAAGATGAAGAATGAAAATATGTATTACAAAGCCTAACAATTACAGAGAGATAGTTTTGTTTATATACAGGTACATATGAATCTTCTAGACTATATGACATATACAATCTGTATGTATAACTCTAACTAACTATGCTGATGTGGTTTGATGATTCAACAGCTTTTCCCGCCTTTTCTTTCCTTGAGTCTTTGCAGTCTTTACTCTCTATATTTGGCAATGTCTCTGTACTCTCTATATCTGTAACAGAAAGAGATCAAGAAATTTGCACAAAACCCAACATAAATAATTTTTAAAGATTTAAATTTAAGTACCTAAATGTGAAACCCCGACACGATAAGTGATATATAAAAGCTGATAAAATTGATCATCATCCGAAAATATTAAAGATAATAAAATAAAAATATACAGATGTTCGTAAGCTTTGAATTAGTACCTGGAAATTTACTAGGGGCTTGGTTATAGCCATGCTCATTCCTCATGTTTGAAGTTTTCTTTTGACGATATTCTGCTAAAAATAAGCTGAAAAGTTTAAATATAAATCTTGCGTTGGTGTTGATATGTTTTCTCATCATAATTACCTATATACGGCATACGACCTTCTGCAGTCCGACCCTTTCTTCATTTTCCATTTCTGTCACCAAAATTAATCAAGGTCCTTACTTTTCTTTCTTAAAGTAGCACAAGGAAGCGTCCCTCTTATCCACAAGATCGGAAGGTACAAGTAGTTTTTCTAGGAAAAAAACAACAACCATCACTGTAGACTATTTATAAATTAGTAATTCACCATCAAATACAAAATGAGTGTAAGTAACTTATAAGTTAATACACAAACAACCTGTAACATCCCAAATCCGGGGTCAAAATTTGGTGTCACTAAAAAATCTTTACATAATTCAAAATAATATACGAATGCCCCCTTAAATTTGGATCGTTTACAGGTTATGGTATGAAACAAGAATCTAACCTTCTACAATTTACAACAACGAAAATACAAGTTTAAATACCTTTGCACTAATTTCCTTATCTAATTTTTTTTCTAACATCTTCATCCTCTTGCAGCGGAGATCTTTCTAACTTTTGTTGTCTATTAAAAGCTATTAACTTTTAACCTCATTTGTTTCTGAAAGAAATAAGAATTTACAAAGCAAGAGTGAGCCAAAAATGCCCAGCAAGTATATAAGTGATTTCCAAGTATAAATATCAAAAGATCTTTTTCGGACAAAATCTTGAAATAATTATAAACAATTATATTTATTTGAGGTAATTGAGTGAATAAACGTTGGATGTTACCAGCCGTGAGTTATAAAACAGAAGTGATGAGCAAATCCCAGATTCATTTCCTGAATCAGGGTTATGTCCGGTTTTGTTAGCATAAAACTCTTCGAGGGAGAATCCATTATTGGCGATCAACAATAAATTGGACTGGACACTAGAACCAAACATATGCACTATACCCTGCTTATCAGTCAGGATACAGTGTGGATCTATACCCAACTGTATAGACCCACCAACATATAAGGTACCCAGGCACTATGGCCTAAGGGTCCGGTCCATCCCCGGCCCATAGGGTCCAGCTCATCACTGGCCTTCACAATAACCATCCAGCCCGTAGAGTTTTTTGATGTCAAATCATTTTGATTTCAAAACATCCCAATTCAGGGTTCACAAATAACCCGAAAGAATGGGTAATTGCTCAAGAGAGCAATCGATAATATAACAACAATAATGAAAGGAACTTGCGTAATTAAGAGTAATTGTAGCGAAATATAAAACAGTTAACTATTCTGAACTTAGAATAGGAATGAAGTATTTGCAGTATGTTACGAGAAAAGTAAGGAATACTTGCCTCGATAAGCTTTAACCACTATTATTGGTTGACTTTTGAATTTCCTTGAACGTTCGTCTTTATTGTCAAACCACTACCCTATTCTGGCTACGAACTCAACACTCAGGTCCTTCGGTTGGAACCTCACTGAGCTCAAAGACTAACCGCTAGATCATTCTTAGTCCGACGTCAATCCTCGGATCTTCCGACTAGGACCTACAGGGTTGAGATACCCTAATTCAGATAATCGCTTAAGCTTAACATTATATCACTATTACAACTACCCATACGATTTCATATCCCGATTCGTATTTATATGTATTATTGAAATAAATATAGCAGTTATGGTTCACATCTTCAAAATTCGGTTCGGTATTTATTTTCGGAAGTACATATACTCGTTATTTTGAAAAATAGGGTCCTCGATTACTTATAAAATTTCTTGTCCCAACACATAATTAGGTTTCGTAAAATTTAATTACATATCCTCGTTCGACATCTCCGATAATTATAGGTTATGTTCCTGTATTTTCGGAATTAATTTCCCGAAAATTCGAGCAGCGTCTCCTCTATTTATCGGCCTACCCATCGAACAATTTGACGTCAATCACAATCAACAACAATCGGAATCAGCCACAATTCACCAATCCCAATCACTAGTACAATTCAGTTATTTATTATTATTATCCGTACTTCTATATTTTTATTCATAATTTTCATTTCGAAATTAATTCCACGAACTAATTTTATTTATTTATAATTATAGGACTCAGATAAAAATCACCATTGCCTACCGTCGGCTCGCCGAGGCTCATCGCCGACGGCGGTAAAATTCGCGGGTTTCCGTTTATCGGACCTCCTACGCGAATTTCACTGATTAATACAACTTATTCCCCCACAAAATAAATATTTATCTCACGAATATATATATATATATATATATATATATATTTTCAATAATTCCTGCATAAATAAATAATAAAATTTAATCAATCAAAGACAATACAGAGTAACAGCAAGGCAACACCATCAACCGAAGCAAGGCTGTTGCAATCGGGAAAAAGAATAACCGGAAAAAACACAGCCGTAGTAGCCAGAGCCACCGTCCTCACCGGAAACGGTGAGGGGTGGCGGCAACAGGAAGGTAATAAAAGCGACAAGGAATTACAGGAAGCAACCACACATAGCAGCATACACATATATACATAAACATTTAATTATGTATACTTATAAAACCAACACGCAAGAACAGAATTGGAGAAACCACCGGCCACAGCCCCGCCGGAAAACTTACCGGAGCAAAGGAACAGGACACCCGGGAAGGGATAAGAAAACCGGACACAGAAGAAGAAAGAGAGAGGGGAGAGAGATATACGAGAGAGAGAAAAAAGGAATTGAGAAAGAGACGACTAAAAAATGGGGGTGCAGGGGTGAATTTGGGAGTTTTTATTGTTTTGTTTTTTTTCTTCTCATTATTATCCTGACTCGTACCGCAATTATCGATTCCAACTAATTATTTACGGGTAACAACCACCCGAAAATTTATCAGAACAAATTTAAAATTCCCGAGATAATTAAAACTAATTATCATAAAAAAAATTTAATTTTAAAATCATTTTTGGAACGCGCATTCAGACCCGCATTTTACAATTTAACGAATACACGTGCGGTTAAATAAAAGCCATAAAATTTTCGGAATAATTTTAAAATTCTCAAAATATTTAAGAGTTAATAGAATAAAATTTTCATGATTTTTGAATCATTCTAGAATTTAATACAAAATTTACATTTAAATGCGATCAGAAAATCATTTAAAGATAAATTATCAATAAAATATTGATTTTTAAATTTTATAAATTCCTAAAAATAATAAATAAAATTATAAAGCAACAAAAATAATTTTAGATACAGTTTTAGCATTTATGAGAATAAATATTCTACAAAATCATTCTAAAAGCAAAAATGAATTCATACAGCTCAATAATTAATAATACAATTAATCTTCGTACCCCACCAATCAACACAATTAATAATACAGCAACACATAGCTGACAAAACCATCACATACTTTATTTATTTAATAATTCGATAATTATATTTACATATTGGATGCGAAAATAGATTACTTAGCCGCTAAGTAACTAAAAAGACGATATGATTTTCATAAAAGATTTGGATAATTATCAAAACAGAGCTTTCTATAAAACACTTTATACGAAAATAAGGTAATAATATCTCGCCTTTTGAGAATACGGATTCTTATCGATCTAAAAAATGATTAGCGTATCGGAAATTTTACGCCGGAACTCGTACGGGTCAAACCGTACCCCGGATCGAAAAAGTCAAAACACGGAAAGTGTTCAGAATTATCAGATTAGGTTAAAAAAAATAGTTTTCGGAAGAGTTTCGGGTTGTAAAAATGCAAAAACGGTTGAAGTGGGATGATTTCTGATTTTAAAAAGTAATTTTATAATTACGTAAAAATAATAATTATTAATTCTATAAATCCCATAAAATTATATGATAATCTAAAAATTACCAGAAAATACCAAAATTATCTATATTTAATTCTGGATAATTAAAAATTAAAATATCCTAATTTTACCAAATATAAACACCCAGATATTAATATCAATCATCAGATAATTCACCAAAAATTCACATAATAATTATTTATTGATAAAAATAATTACACGATATTTCCCGGATATTACATCCTTCCCCCCTTAAAAGGATTCTGTCCTCAGAATCATACTAAGGAACATACAATAATATTTTTCAGGTATCTCACTTAGAATTTCTCAGAACTCATCACTTTAACCATTACTCAATGGTCTTCTATTGACATCAAATATATCAGTTGCTTATGTAACTCAACTCAATCTTTTCTTCATACATTTGGAGCTAAATTACTCTTCCTGGTTGTACACACAAATAAATATCTTGTGAAATTGTTATACCTGTAACAACAAGGCTAACTCATTCGCAATCGTTCTATCTATCTCATTGTCTCAAAGGACTAGCTTAATTTATACTACTCTTCTTTTCTTTCTAATTCTAATAATTTGTGCTCATGAATGCCTCCCATTTTCACTGGCTGTTCTACTTTACTTTCCATGTCTCTTTTTATTCGGTTAGCCTGGCCTATGATCGTTTTTAATCGTATTCGAAAATCTTTAATCGATCTCCTGTACTTTTCATTCATCTGCAAATCATATATTGAACTCTTGGCGTTTTCGGTTTCTAGATATCTTAAGTTTATTCTAAAATTTAAATTTACAAGAAAATTTCGACAATTGGATTTAACTCACTATTTAATAGCATGCCTCAATTTCTTTTTAATCACTATCAAGTAGATTCATTGAGCGAGAATCTTTTATTATTTCGAAGAAAATATAGTAATTTGGAATGGGATGAATCATAACTTTATTCAAAACCGAACTCCTGGTATTAATACTCATTTTGTTGTCATATCAAATGTAACACCCCCAAATCCGGGGTCGGGGATCCGGGTTGTCACGAGTTCCATTTCCCTTAATAACACCCAATCTTAATAATTAATCAACTACTCTGTACTGTGACCCCACAATAAACACACACACCACACGTTATAGTCTCAGAGATGAACATCCAAAAATAATCACAGGTCACTTTATTCCACAATTATCTGCCAATACACCTTAAAAGGTTTTCTGAATAAATTTACATTTTCTTTGCCATTATTACAATTCATAAGTATACATAAATCTGGTACATCAAAAGTTGAAGCCTAGTCTATTGGTAGTTCCCACCTTAGCTACAGCGACTTCAATGCCTATAGGAAGCTGCAGAACGTTTCCTATCCGCTCGCGAATTGGGAGCTTGGTCATGTTCATCTTATCTATCTGATGTTGTGTGATGAAAGAAGAAAGCAAGGGTGAGCAGCAAGCCCACCAAAATAATATGTATAATAATTTACAATATATGAGCCTTCTCATAGTACTCATGAAAGTCTTGATCAAAAGAAATGAACCAAGTTTGATATCTTAATGCGATGAAGTCGCAAAATATTCAGTATATATACATATATACTTTTCAAAATCTTGGAAGTCCTCTTCCATGCATAATATACACAGAGTTCCAGTGTATAACTGTATAAAAATATCGTTGCAAGGTGATCTCATATATCTAACCTTGTCTCAACGTTTTTCTGAAAATCTTTGTCATGCATAAGATAATCATTTACTAGATATAAGTTTAAAAGATGAAGTTACAAGATACTCCAATATACTTATATCTTTTCCAAATACTACTTGAACTACCACCGTTCAAGTTATAATTAGTTCAAAAGTTCATCACATAGATGAGACTACAAGACAAGATTTGAATAGATTCAATCTTTGAATATCATTATAAATAATGAAGTTACGAGATACTTCATTAAATCCCGATATATATATACACCTATATATATACATTTCATACACTCCTTGAAAATCTCTGTTATGAAAATTATAAACAGAGTTGCAATATCCAATGAATTTGGAAAGGAGAAAACCTTGGCATAAACCTGATATCTTGCTGATCAGGCAAAGATACCAATAAGTAACCTTTTCTACTAGTAGATGGACGAATTCCCCACTGGTCATCACCCTGGCCGCAATAGGACCTTATGCTGGACTGCCACTCAGCCACTTACGCATTTGATGGACTCCCACTGAGCCACTTACACTTTCATGGACGCCCACTGAGCCCATGTTGCTTATGCCGACTCAAATAGATGAACTTACTTCCCGAACGATGGGCAAGTAATCAAGATGTTTTCTCAAAACAGCAACCTCGTTGCGAATGTAAAATACACCACTGAGCCGGATCCCTCAAGTTTTGAACGAGTATTTAAATCCCCTTTAAAAGGAAGATCTTAAATATAAAAATGAGTTTTGGGATCCGCTCTAACTTTTAAAAATCATTTTGAAGACTCGAAAACACTTTAAAGAGTGTTTGGAGTAATGCTGATTTAATGAAATAAATCAGTCCCAATATATTAGAAATTATCTGAATATTATTATTTAAATAATATTCCCATAAAGAATAATCTTTATAAAAATAATTGAAGTAGAAGTTTTAAAACTTATACTTGAAATGAGTATTAAATAACCAAAGATATACTTATACGAAAGTACTATCTTTATTTGAAAAATCAAAGATAAGTTTGATTATCGACACCTTATTCTTTAATAAAATAAAGAATATATCTCAGCAAATAATCGGAGTCATAGATCCTCAAATGAATATTCAAATAATATTCATTAAATAATATAAACTGAGTCGTAAGCCCTCGAATGAATATTCAAATAATATTCAATAAATAATATAAAGGAGTCATAAGCCCTCGAATGAATATTCAAATAATATTCAAATAATAAAATAAACGGAGTCATAAGTCCTCGAATGAATATTCAAAATAATATTCATTTAGTAAAATAAAGAAGTCATAAGCCCTCGAATGAATATTCGTAATAATATTCATTAAATAAAATAAAGGAGTCATAAGCCCTCGAATGAATATTCGTAATAATATTCATTAAATAAAATAAAGTTATCGAATAAACCTTATTCGATTAATAGTTTTAAAAACTATATCAATATATATATATATATATTATACTCGGGAGCCTCGCCTCCCGGTTTTAGAAAAAGTTCACCTTTTGATCCCCTATACTAAGGGTATACGCAAATACCGCTTATCTCTAGCATAGGTATTATGCAACGAATAAGCATTTGAACCAACAGATATATAAATCAAGAATACGAAACAGGCATGCATATATACCATATCACATGCTACAATATATCGCAAGAATTTGCTAATAACAAATATGCATTTATCACAAGATCATGCATATACACATATACATCACAACAACAGTATAACGGGTAGAAAACTTGCCTGAGCGACTGGGGCTGATAAAAGGCTCGGGACGAGTCTGGTAACCTATAAACAACAAGTAAGTTGGAATTAAACCAAAGTCACTTGTAAATCTATACTCTAACTACCTTAGACTCTAACGCTCGCTTTGCGCTTACTGATTCTCTTAAGTCACTCGAGTACCCTCGGCTCCACCATTTTTTATAATTTAACCATTACAAGTTTTAAGGCGATTCCTTCGCGAGTGTCTTACCAACTGCCTAACACTCTTACCATAATTGTTTCATACACTAATTAACCATTCTTGGTCTTTAACCTATGCTTCAAAGTAAGGCGAGGGGAAAAGTTTCGTTCGCGAAACGCCGTTACTTAAAACGGTCGTTTCTCCTAAACCGTATATCGGAATCAAACGAACTACATATCAAAACGAAGCTCGTAACATGAACTATCTAAACATGGCAATGGTCATAATCTATCAGGGAGTTCTCGGGTCTAAATGTTATGAACAAAAGCAGTCTAAAGTAAATCGGACATTACGACGGCTATGTTTACGCGATTACCAATGTTTAAACTACTCCAATTAACCACCAACTCATAACCATCAATACAACAAAACTTCACCTAAACCATACCACATCAGTCCATAATCTCCAAGGTTTTCAACTCAAACAACCACAATCAAGACCTATGAACTATAATCAAGCTTCAATTACAAAAACACTTCCAAATCTAACCAAACTACTAATAATCACAATCCATGCTTCTCATTTCACAAAACCAACCATTAAACTTACTAACAAATAAATTAAAGGCTAGGGTTTGAATTTTATACCTTCCTTGGGAGGTGTTAAGTTGCTAGGAAGCCTTAGGGAGCCTCCTACAAGCTTGATCTTTCCAAAGAAATCAAGAACACAAAGTTAGACTTTGAAGTTTCTAAAAGTCCGATTTAAAGAACTGTAAAAATGAGGGTCTTAACATGATTATTTGGACGAGACTTGTGAACAAGAGTTGTAGGCCATCTCAATACCTTTCCAATGAGCTATAGAACACAATATTTGAGTGAGAAATGAAGGAGATACAGCAGTTTTAGTGTGCTGGTTCTGTTTTGGCCGAGAGCAATGGAAATGGGGGAGGAAATGCTTTTGCTTTCTTGTGTTGGTGGAATAATGTGGTGGATAATGATGGGTTCTCTTGATATTTTGCTAGGTTAATAATAAACAAAGGAGTTAGTGAAAGATGATCTCACCATTTGCCATGTGTTGGTGATTTGTGGTGAGATGAGATCATCCCTAGTTAACTATATAATTAACTAGCCATTCCTTCCTAACTATCACTTGGTTTCTTGTTTGATCAACCATCCACTTGCCTTGCCACTTGCAAAGATATTTACAAGAGTCGTTATTCATTTCTTTGTCCAGTTATCACTCAATCTCGTTGATCATTTGGTTAAATACCTTAATGGTTTTATTGATAAAATCTTCTTGGTATTTTTAATACCTAAATTAATTCTCCTTTATAATCCTTGGATTTAAAATCCTTCATCTTAATATTAATTCCTTAAATCCCTTAATGTCTGGTGGAAATCTCGGGGAAAAATAAAAGTGCTCGTTTTCAAAATCCGACAGCTTTTACATACACTTATTTTCTTTATGGAATACTAATACGATCTTAGAATTTCCATAACAGTACTCCTATATATCGTGGTCTGATAATTTTTCTTAATCAGCATTGTCAGCAAAAGTTACTATTCATCCGGGTTTCAAAAATCTCCAAAAATTGGGGTTATTACATCAAATTAGACATCAATACGAACTTTGATGCTCACAACATTCCATACTGACGTCAACATCAATCATTTATATTAATACCACCTTTGATATCTAACAATGTTATTCCCAGTGGACTAACAATGAGATTTACAGAAGGGGGGTTGAATGTAAATCTCAAAACTTTTTCAAGTTTTGAGCAGTTTCTAAGGCTAAGTGTTTTAATGAACAAATGTGTGTGAATGAATTGCTTGAAGCTAATACAGACAGATATATATATTCAAACACAAATGTAAAGAACACAAAGAATTTAAAAACTTTTCTGGTGGATTTGTTGTTCCACCAGAGATGTGATATTTCAGAAAATCTGTGATTCAAGGAATTAAATCACAGCTGCGTCCTAATACAAACTAGATGATTTTCTCTCTGGATTTTTCTAAACAGCTCTGGAAAATTCACACCTAATTACTAGCTGCTACTTGGTTTATATATATCACCAAGTTTACAAGTGACGACAAAACTGTAAAATACAATTAAAAGATTCTTCACATGTTTCTTCTTCATTTCTCTATCCAATGCAATTTAGGTTTAGCTGTGAATCTTTGAATACTTCCTTATTTGCACCAGAATGGAAATGCTGCATTTTCTTGATTCCTCCTAGAGGCTGCCACATTCCAGTTTGTCTCTGTGAACCCATGTGCCTCTGTCAGCTTATGAATTATCACTATCAACTGCTATTGAACTAAGAATCCATTTAAGCTTTCATCCGTTGATGACTTTATCCGTTGAAGCTTTATCCGTTGAAGCTTTATCCGTTGATGCATTAGCAGTTGAAGCTTTATCCGTTGAAGCACTCATCCGTTGATGGATGTTATCCGTTGAAGCTTTAGAGACATCCGTTTAAGCTTTGTTTCTTATCCGTTGAAGGCCTTTAATATCAGTTGATACTACTTCACTTATACAAAATTACAAGGCATGAAATATTTACAATTAGCCCTCCTATTTGCATATCCACTAGTAGTCAACATGACTGATAATTTCCCACAACATCTAACAATTACAACTTAAATACAGAGAATGAAATGTGCTACAATACTAAACTTATTTCTAAGTAAAGCTACTCCTTCAACGGATAGCCAAAATGGTCTTATCCGTTGAGGCTACAAACACTAGATTTCTACCTAAGTGTTTTGTTTAACTTATCATCAACCTAATACACATATTCCTAACAATCTCCCCCTATTTATGTCTACTAGAACTGTAGGCATAAATTTGGGTTTAACTTGATGATAACAAAACACTTATCAAACATATGAACTGAAATAAAGTAGAAATTCAAAAGTGCTGCAAAAACGTGTATACTGAGATAGGATTGAAGAATTACATTATTTCCAAGGGTACTCTTTTAGCCTGAGTAGATTAATTTCTTTTCCTTTGATCCCTTGTTTTCTTCCCTAGCCTCCTGTCATTCTCCTCTATTTGGAGTTGGAGTTGTCTGTAGAATTCAGCTTCATCTTCTTCATTGATGTCCAACTTAGATTGCATATCCTTGAGAGTTTCATTACTGGAAATCTTGAGCTGATCTTCAAGTCTGAAAAATCTTCTGACTCCTTTATTGTCTCTGAACTCCATCAACCAATGAGGTGATTTATGAACTGTAATTCCTCTCTCTGGGATGAGTAATATTCTAGGCAAGGCATTGGGCTCCCACCAAGTTTTCCTTATGCTGGCAATCTTGTTGAGAATCTCAGTTTTGGCAGTCCTGGTAAAGCCAGAATCCCTTTTTATAGCTGAGTAGACTCTAACCAAGGTAGAATAGCCTTCATTCAGAATTCTGTAAAGAGGCCAAGTCCTTTCCCCACTTCCTTTATATTTTAACACTAGTCTTTCTGGAAGCTGTCTGTAGGCATCAATTCCTCTTACTTCCTCCAGCTCATCCAGATATAGTTCAATATCTGTAAATTCCTTTATGTCACAAATGTGAACATAATCATCCTTTGAGGCTTGTGGCTTAGGCTTAGGCTTCTGAGTGAATTTGATTGAGGTTAGAGGAGGTGTTGATTTGATTTTTCTTTTACATTTCTTTGATGGTGGAGAAGTGGTTAAGAAAGTGGGAAATTTGATGGTGTCCCAATCAATTGGTTCCTCCTTAGGAGTGATTGTTTCACCATGGATGTTTATGAAGGGGTCAGTCACAATGGGTTCAGGAATTGAAGGTAGTGGTTTGGATTTTGATTGGGTTTCTTCAGTTTCATCTACAATCTTCCTTTTTGCATTGGCCTTCTTTCTGTTCCCTTTCTGCCATTCCTTTATTTCCCTACTTCTTTCTTCCACATCATCACTAAGCATGTCCCCCATACCTACATCTTCACCCTTGTCTTCAATTTCTTTCTTTTCTTCAGCTTGACTTGACTTTAGCTATTTTTCAATCTTTGCTTGTGCTCTTTTATCAGCCTTTAGCTTTTTAGCTTCATCCTTCAACCTTCTGGCTTCTTCCCTCTTGGCTATTGAGAATTTGGGATGTCCTTGTATCACACGGATACTCTTTCCCTCTCTAAAGATAATAGCCATGTTCATTCTTTCAACCAAATCCTTGGTCTCCTTGTGCTTCATGATATTACCACCCAAAACCTTGTCTTCATCAGGCTTTGGAAGAGATAAATCCACTCCTTTCGACTGAGCAAGGCTTAGAGGGTTCTTTGTAGAGTCCTTATTGGATCTGTTGTTGGGCTTGAGAACCATAGGTTTCAGATTCTTGGAAGAAGTCTCTCCAACCTTATTCCTCCTTACTGGCTTGAGCTCCATAATGATTGGCTCCACCTTTGTGCTATACTTCACAGATTATGATTTTGAAGTTGAAGAACCAAAAATTTGTTGCATCCTTTCATCAATTCTCCTCCTTTGCTCTTTGACTTTCATCTCAGCTGCTGCTATCTGGATTAGATCAATTCCATCAAGCTTTCCTTTGATTTGAAGGGTTGGAGAAGTGGTGATGGCAGGAACTGGCACTTTAGATATTTGAACTTTTGTTGATGGCTCTCCTTCCCTTTTTATTCTCCCCCTTTTTGTTATCATCAAGGATAGGGGTCAAGCCTTGTGCTTTTGCCAGCTGTAATAGTAGACTTGTCTGAGATTATTAATTTTGAAGAATGGTGACCACAGAGTCTTCAATGAATTGAACTCTGTTTTCCAACTTGGCTAGCCTCTTGTCAGCATCAGATTCTCTCCTCAATCTCAGCAACAAATCTTGCATTGTACCATAAGGCATGACTGAATCCAACTTCTCAGAATTGTAGGATTTCCGATCAGCAATATCCTTTTTGAGTTCATCCACACTCAAATTATGTATGATGTGTTGCAACTGTAGGAGATGCAGAGAGTCTAGATGAGCTTGAAAAATAGCCTTGGTACCAGCATCTGAAGTGTCCTGAAGGGCCTTTTGAATAGCCATAACCTGCTTGACCAAAGCTACACCAAACTGCCCTGGTGTAGATTTCTTTGTCCATGCCCATTCAGGTAAATTTGGAACAGAACTTGGGCATGCATCTCCCCCTAAGTTCATGCTCCCATCCAAAGAAATAGAGTCATCATCATTAGAATTTACTTCAAATTCTTCAGATGGCTCACCAGCTTGAGAAGGCATCCTATTAACAGCAGCTTTATCTCTTTGAAGAGATTCTGAAGTGTGCACTATATTCAAAGTCTGCTCTGCCTCCATATTGCCCTGAGCAGCCAACAGTTGATAGGCTGAAACAGGATGAGTAAAAATGTCAGTATCCAAGGAAATGTTATCAATTTCAGCTTTGTAATGTTGCTGAAATTGTCTTCCCTTTTCAGCATCATCCACAATCATTGACTCACTAGATACCTACTTTTCTCTCATTTTCTCTATATTCTTGCATCAGGGGCTCCCCCTGGCTCACACACACCCTCACCCTCACCCTCACCTACTAAGGTGGCACTCCCCTCACTCACTTTTGCCATGCTGGAAGAAATAGCATGCATATTTTGACTCTCAACCTCTCCTTTTGCCTGGGAGCAACCCAACCTCTCACTCAAATTATCACTCCCTTCCCTCAATACTAGAAGTGATTGTACAGTAACCATGTCTTCTACACTTGGAATTGATTCAGTTATATGTGTAGAGACCATCAACGGATTGGGAGTATCCGTTGAAGTGGAAACTAATGATATCAACGGATAACTGCTGTTAAGCTTATCCATCGAAGAACAACCACTTGTCAACGGATGAGAGATATCCGTTGAAGAAGGAAAAGATGTAGATATTGAAAGTGACATAATTGTTGAAGCCGTGTGAATTGATTTTAAGTGAGGTGACACAGATTCTTCAACTAAGTCTGAAAGAATTGGCTGATGATCCAACAAATCATCTAAAAGATGATGATCACCAGGATTTGAGTGGGGCTCCTCCATGAGTTTTAAAGAGGGAGAATCAGGGATTGATGTGAATATCATATCCACATCTAGAGATGGTGATGAAGAATTTGGTGATTGATGTGTGTCTATTATGAGAGAATGGGGATGTGACTCCACATTTGCTGGAGCCACATCAAGCTGAATTTGAGAAGGCAAAGATACAGGTGGATGTATATGTGCAGTGTGTGCCCCTTGTGTTGAAACTAGGGTTTTAGCCTTCTTTCTTCTTGAAAAGGCTTTGATAGGTGAATGTGTGGTTTCAGTGTCCCTCCCTCTTTTGTTCTGTGTCCCTGGTTAGGGACTATTTTCAATAGCTACATCCTTTTGGGAGGATGCAACTAGGGATGTGTTTGAATCCTTTTAAACCACCACAGTCTTTTGAGAAACTGTGGCTTGGCTGGCTAGGGTACCACTCACCTCTCCCACCTTATCCTGGGGGGTTTCTTGATGTTCACCCCTCCCCTCACCACTCACACCCTGTTCATGTCACACCCCCAACTTAACCAACAAATTAAATATAACTATTACAATATTTAAAAGTAAGTAAACATAACCAAATCCAAGATCTTACAGTTTAGGGTTTGGAACAACCCAACACTACCATCTATTACAACTAATTTTTATTTCGAGTCCACACACAAAACTATCTCGTATTCTACCTTAGCTCGAATATACGCATCAGCGTCACAGGTCTTACGTGTTGTCTGCTTGAATCTAACCATAGCTGCTAGTTGTAATATCAGGGTAAAGCAAGGAGTGAGCCAAAATCTCAACAAGTGCTAAACAATACGATACAAAACATAAATTGAGATATATATTAAAGAATGACAATGGGAAGACATAACCAATAATATCAAGAGATAAAACTTTGGGTGATGGCATCATTTGCTTGTATCAAAACATTTTCAAAATCATATCTTAATCAAAATCATTTTTTGACGCTACGGATTACAGCCGGTGATCAGCCGCGAAGTAATCCCGAACCTCGCTGGATGGCATGATCCTGAAATAAGAGTTATGTCAAAACAGATATGAATGATGAAATAATTCGAGGGTATCGCATGGCATTCTTATTTACATATGAGGTCAAGTTTTCAGATTAAACAGATATGGTTATACATATGAAGGCGTAAAATAACAGTTAAGAGCAAATGGAACGACAGTCCATAATATTTGAAATTTAAAGGTCACAATACATAGGATTAGGACAAAGTCTGATTCTAGAATAACATGTTTATTTAAAGTAAACAACTGGGAATTCTACGAAGTTTGATAGCACAACAACATGAAAAGGTTAATAATGGAAAGAACTAAGGCTCCACTTCATCAGAACGGGGCTTGGTAGTCTTCTCCTCTCAAAGCGTCTTCACAATGCTCTGGAGCTCATCTGCCACCATCTGGATGACATACTGGCTGGTGCGGTCCCGGTGCGCTGGCATCTCCTCAAGCTTAGTGTTGACATACTAAACCAAGGTCTCAAGTCTCGCAGTCATCTACTCCTTGGGCTTCCCTTCATAGTTTCGGCTGTCCGGGTACACGTTCTTCAGTCGGTCTATCAGTCGGTCGTACTTGCCCTGAAGCATATCAAACTCGCGCCTCAACTCAGCATACACGGAGAAAGCAATAGTGGCGTCCAACCCAGAAGGTGCCGAGGAATGCGCCCTTTGCTGACAAACCAATAAGAGGAGTATTAATAATAAATTTACTTAACCTACTCTCTCGCATATTATCTATAGCCTATACGTAAATCCTATAACCTATTTGGGCTGTCCAGGGACTCTAAACCGTAGCTCTGATACCAAAACCTGTCACACCCCCAACTTAACAAACAAAATAAATATAACTATTACAATATTTAGAAGAAAGTAAACATAACCAAATCCAAGATCTTACAGTTTAGGGTTTGGAACAGCCCAACACTACCATCTATTACAACTGATTTTATTATCGAATCCTCACACAAAACTATCTCTTATTTTACCTGAGCTCGAACATACGCATCAGCGTCACAGGTCTTACGTGTTGTCTACTTGAATCTAACCATAGCTGCTAGTTGTAATATCAGGGTAAAGCAAGGAGTGAATCAAATGCTCAACAAGTGCTAAACAATACGGTACAAAGCATAAATTGAGATATATATTAAAGAATGACAATGTGAAGACATAACCAATAATGTCAAGAGATAAAACTTTGGGTGATGGCATCATTTGCTTGTATCAAAACATTTTCAAAATCATACTTTAATCAAAATCATTTTATGACGCTACGGATTACAGACGGTGATCAGCCGCGAAATAATCCCGAACCTCGCTAGGTTCTAAAACATTAATGGGATCCCTAGGCAACTTTTAAGCCTACAATATAAGTGTGGAAAGGACTCGCGTCTCAGTCCAGATCCACTATTCAAAGAAAACATTTATCCCCTTTTGGGATTGAAAAAAAATCCACATTTTAATCATTTCAAAAACCGATGCCGATTGATAATAAAATCTCTTAAACAGTATACATTTTTATCAAGGGATTATAGATCAACTTTGAAATATTAGAAATATGTCACAAAATCTCAAGGCCATGATCCACTAGACTTTACTCTATTAGGGTAACTGAAAGGTTTCCATATACAAGAACTTGGACAAGGAAATTTAGCAAGGCTATTGAATATTATGAAAGAGTAATGCCAAACTAGGCTTAGAGCAAGGATTCTAGGCAAGGTATAGGTATTATAACATCAAGAAGATGAGCATCAAAGGTTACAAGAAGACTAGAGGTGTTAAGGTGTAATGTAAGTGATCATTAGCTTAAGGTATATCAGGATGTCAAACTTTAGGGTAAGAAAGAGGGGTATCAATCAATCAAGAACAACTTTGATGGATATCTGGCTTTTAGGTATCAAGGTAATGTTTCTATAGGAGTTCAAGCATCAGGGTGAGATATCAATACTTTAGGAATCATTAGCATGATAATCAAGAGGATCAATCAAGTATTATAACGACTCTTTATTTTATCATGGCATACCAATTACTTTAATATACGATCATGATAAGACTTTTGATCTACTTGCAATATGTACTTGAGGGTTCATGGCATTTCTATATAATTCAAAGATAAACTTAAGAAATGCTTGGTTCAAGTATATCAAAATGACTCAGGATATTCGCATCAATATATATGAATTATTTGTAGTGAATACGAAAGACAGGTTGAATCACTTGCCTTGAGAAAGGCTGGTCTGGTCTGGCTGGTAGGAGCAACTGGAAGCTTCACTCGACCTTTATGGCAAGTTTACCCTCGTCTCGAGATCCTACATAAATAATAATAATTCTCATTATAATATATTCTCACCAACTCAACCTATTTACAACCTGAAATTAAACACAAATGGCACTTAGGCCTATATGCACGCAATTTATATTCACCTTATAAATATAATTGTACACATAGCCACATATACTCACATATCATATTTTAATACCAAATAATATCACATACACCATAATGCAACACTAGACTTGGATGATCTCGACTCACAACTTAAGTCACTTGGTCGCTATACTAGATATAGTCTCTAAATTTTGGCTTCCTTACTCAATGTGCCTTTACTAATATATCCAAAACCTATTGACCCTCACTTGGGCCTTTTACTCTACTGGATTTATACTATCTTGTAACCATAGTGGTCAACCTAGGTCTTACTCCTAAGTGTTCTAAAACTATCTAATAAGTGAAAGTGCTCACTGGAGTAAATTTCAGAATGACATCTATGGTTTCTTGAGTGTATTAGACACCCTTAAGCTACAAGTTTACCTCCAAAACTTTTACACTAGACTCTTATGACCATAAGGCATCTCCCAAACTTGATGTGGCTCAAGGGCCTAACTTGGGCCTCCTTGGGCCTAAGCTTAAAGTCCATGGTTCCCCTGTTTTTCTGGGCAGAAAACTCCCTGACTTGAACTAACTTGTGGCACATGGTTCTTACTCAATTCCTATGAACTATGGTTGGAAAAACTTCTCTGACACTTCCTATAACTAAGGCCCAACAGGGCCTAATGAGGGCCTACCCATGACATGGTCAAAACTTCCTATTTCTAAGTTGCAACAAAATTGTCCCCTGCTGGACAGATTTTGTGATTCCACTTGTGCACCTAACCAAACGACTTGCAAACCTCCAAACAACACCTAAACCCTTTTATATACTCCTAATGCTAGCTTCTGGTGGATTGGGCCTCAAAGTTCACAACAATGACATGGTCAAAACTCACTCTAAACCTCAGGGTACTAAACTGATTTTCTGCAGAAACTAAGACTCTCCTTTCTCCAAGGTTTTTACTTGACAAACTCAACCACCAACAACTCAAATACCCAAACCATGACTTAACTATGGTGATCTACTGAAATAACTCCCTTACACTCAAAATAATCTTGGTGGAGATCATCCTTACCTAAGGTGCGACATGGCAAAACAAAGGAAATCACATTACACAATTTACAAGTCATCAAGTTTTTGAAAATAACAAGTTATATATTCTTATAAAATATATATACGAATTATTACCACATATCAAGGAGCACTAATCAAGATTAATACCTTATCCCTACTGAAATTAAAGCTTACTAACAAAATCTTTCCAAATGATCAAAATCTTCCAACATTCCAAGAGAAATCTACATGCATGCATGACTTCGAGTCTTACAAACCAAAACTACATATTTTCTAAATGTATTTTACCATGAAATCGACAAGCAAGCCTATCATAAGCTATATCTAGATGATCACTTAGCATGAAAAGGGTTTTATCAAGTTTTTGATCCAAAATTTATGTTATCACCATCAAAACACATAAAAATGAAACAAGGCAACAAAATATTCTCAAGAACCATTCATTCGGCTCCCTCAAGGTCATGGCCGAATGAAGTGGAAGGGAAATGGCCATTCAACATCAAGAGTCTCTTCCTCAAGACTTGGCATTTCACCATTCCTTGTAGTCCTCTCAAAAACAACCTTAAATCCATAAGAATCAAGATTGTACTTTGAGTTCCAACTAAAACTTTGACATGCAAACGTAAAACTTAAACTTTTCACTCAAAACTCTTTGAATTATATATGATCATGATATAGGAAGTAATATTTACTTGTATGGAAGGTGGGAGCTTGGATGAGGAATGAAGAAAAGGGGAGGGGGTAGGGTTTCGGCTGAAAAACCGAGAGGAGAGGGGGAGGGCCGAGAGGAGAGGGGGAGGGAGGAGGAGTGTGGAAATGGTGGAGTGAAAGTGGAGTGTTTGTCATGTGTACTTGGTTTTTATTTGCCCACAACTGAGTGGATGAGAGAAATTACAAGAATAACCTTCCATCATAGTTAGGTAGATTTGCATGCAAGGACAAAATGGTAATGTGACTAGTAGAATGAAAGTGAGTGGGGTTGGAAATGCCTTCCTTGCCCCTTGGTTGAATAGAAGAGAATTTGCATGCAAGGATAACCATGTAATTTGATAATTATTAATCAACTAATTTTCAAAGATTTATTTTTATATAATAAAATAAAAGTTCAAAAATTATAAATTTTATACCATAAAATAACTTGGATTTTTAGTGATTTTATAAAATCACTTTCAAAATTTGTGAACAAAATATCTTTTAAAAGAAAATTTCTCCAAGTCTTAGAATATTCCTTATAAATCAAAAATAAAGGAAATAAATAAACTTTTGCTTTGAAAATTCATCTACTACACATAAAAAAAATTATAATGCAGAAATTCTCACTAACACAAACGTACAATCATAGAACATATTTACTTTCGGCTTTAATATTATACCAAATCCACAAATAATATTACACGAAAATGCCGGTCGTAACATCGGTATGTAATGCACCCGATGTTAAAAGCCTGTTTAACATCGGTTTAAAAAAAATCGATATTGAATATAAATCTGACATCGGTTTTATATAGTATCTGTTGTCTATGTTCAGCTTTAAAATAATAACAAATAAATGCTTTTCACTTTAACATCGGTTATTTATGCTAATCGTTGTCTATAGCCATTTCTAAAAAATTGACTAAATAAATGTTTCAGTTCCCCCGCTGAGTACCCAAATTTCCCCTTAACAAAAAAGTTAAAATTTATTTCCCCCTTCCCCCTTTACTCATACATCGACTATCTCTCTATCTCTCTCTCTCTATCTCTATCCCCATCTTTATCTCCCTCCCTCTCTCCCCCAAACCTCAACTGCGACTTCACTTCCCTTATCTCTCTCTTCCCCCACACCCCAAGGCGACTCTGTCTTCTCTCTCTTTCCTCTATCTCTCGAACTCGCTCTCATAAACCCTAATTTACACTAGTACATATTTTACATTCAAATTATACCTAATTAAGCACCAACTTACGCTTTGAATTGGTAAGATTAGACAAAAATCATAGATTTGAGGATCTTCGAAACTTTGGGTATCGTTCAATTAAGTTTTAATTTCAAATTTGATTCGTTAAATTTGAACTAGTCTCTAATTTTCAATTTTTCTTTCTCTTTAGTCTATTTTTGTTCACAAAATTGCTGCTTTTGAAGATTAAGGATCTTTGTGAAGATTTGGTTTTGGAGCTTTGGGTTCGTCAAGAAAGATTTCCCTATTTCTTGAGCTTTTAATCCATCTTTGTTCCTTTCATTATGCTTGTTTGATGCTTGTTATTATATAGAGCTATTTTTTTTAGTATTCGAAGTCGTTAAGCTTTTTTTGAATATGGAGAAGTTTGTCTTTTTGGGTTGTAGTGATTGTCCCTTACGATTGTTTGCGCTTAATGTTGAATCAAAACTGTGTGATATCCTTGTTTGAGATAGAGAAGATGCCTAGTCGTAAGTTCACCCACTCTGTTTGATGTCCACCAAGCTGGGGTATGAATCTAGATTTTCAGTCATTTAGTGAAATAAACAAATATCTTGCAAGATCCTTTATTTTTTAGTTTTTATGCTCGAAAAAGATTATAAATTTGGTAAACTGATATGGTTGTGTGGCTCATCTAAAAACCAGGTGCTTCCTCCAAATTTCATTAAGCTTGCCAAAGATGTGTACATGCCTGATTTCATTGCAGCTTCTGATTGTATGCTTGGTGAGTTGTCCTGGTAAATAATGTACTTAAAGTCTTAATCATACATGCGTAACCATATGTGTAATTCTGTATTATTTCTCTTAATGGTAAATTCTGTTGAAATTATTCATTCCAAGTGCTGATTATTCATATATTTTAATTGAAGGGTCTTGTAAAGAGATTGGATTTGAGTCATGTGATGTATAGTGTACATGTGTTACCTTGATCTTTAAGTTTTAAGAGCTATTCATTTCATCTAGTAGAAATCTCAAGTTTTATCGTCAGTGGCCCAGATATTGTTCTATGCGCTATATGTTTGTTGAGTACTTGAGTTGGTGTTTATGTTTTTAGAGAATTTTATTTATTCTCTGTGTTTGCTACGCTTTGGTAGGCATTTTCAGCTTTTTGTCTCTATATCTTTGGAACTTATAATTTTGTTATTCATTGTAGGGCATACATCCCTCTATTAAGGCGGCAGTTTGAGAGTTCTTGCTAGGATGCTTTGATTCCAACAACACCTATGTTGAGCAAGATGAGCGAGATGAGTTAATTGGTTTTTTCTTATTGCTCGAACTATTCTCATTGAGTTATTCAAACATTAGGACAGAGACAAAAGGGGGTGATAGCAAGATCTGTTTTCTTTAGGCCAGGATGTCCTTTAGCATTTGAATTGGCAAAGCACCCTGTTATTCTTAAAGTTAATGATTGGTTGTTTTGTCATGGAGGCCTTCTACCGTACCATGGTAGATTCTTTATTCTACTAGTCTACTAAATTTTTTTAATTTTGAAGCTGGCTCATGATTCTTGTCGTACTATTGCAGCTGCCTATGGTATAAAGAGGTTGAATAAGGAGGTCTCGACTTGGATGAGAGGCCTTAGTGAGAGTAATGACCATCAGAAACTCCCTTTTATTGCCACCAGAGGATATGACAGTGTTTTGTGGAACCGTTTATACTCTCAAGATTTAGGGGAGTTGGAAGACTATGAGACTACATGAATTTCTAAATTGTGATCACCGTTATTGCAGCTTGCAGCAAGGCCTGGATCTCCTGAGTCTTTACAACAACTTGTGGAGATTGCTAGGAATCCTTCTTCTAGTGCACTGGTTTATCTGGTCTTGTTATCGGGAAAGAGGATAACCTAACACACTCTAGAGACAGAAAGGTCAACAGAAGTGCCATCTTCTCCACTTTGCTCTGTCTCTCTGTTAGTGTATACAGAAAATATTTATTTGAAGTATATACATTTATTTCTGGCCAGTTTAATTGAGAATCATTTGAATGTTTACATGTTGTCTAATATTATATATTGTGAACAATCTAGTATCAAATGGGATACAGAATATTAGATTGTTAAATACGGTTATATAATATAATAAGGTTCACAGCACAGGTGGTGTTGGACAATCCACTGGTATGGCTGTAGTATTATTTAGATTAGTTTATATTGACTAATAAATAATACTAGTATACTTTGTGTATATTGAACATGATCAAATTTAGAATTGTTCCCTTAATACTAATTAAGAAGGAGAACTAAGATTCTATGTTATTATTAATGCTTAGGTTCTTAATCCGGAAATAATAATTGACACGTGTATATTATTTACATGCTTTGATTTATATATGAAGTAATTCTTTTGAATTATATCATTATATTTTGGGTGATGGAATTATATACATGGTGGATATTATTTATTGAAGGAATCCATGTCCTGATAATATTCAGGTTAATGATGTCCCCTTGAAAGCTCAAAAAGATTTAATTATGTGAAACCATGCAGGTGGAATTTATTCTGGCATAATTAAATAAAGGTTGAGTGGATGATCAAGGATAAAAGATATTAATTAAATAAATTATCAGTAATTTATTTAATTAATGGACATGTAATATTTTAAATATGGGGAATTTAATAAGCAAATAATATTGGAACCGAATTAATTAAATTGCGGTATTAGGAAAGGTAGTGCAAATATTAATTCGTTAGTGGATTGAATTAATATTTAATTACATTGGGTTAGGCTCAAGATGTAATTAGAAGGTCCAACCTAATTATCCATGGTCCCTATTGTTGCCTATATATATTCTTATTCTCTTCTTGCTTGGTAGTGTGTGAAAACATATTGTAGCCACCAAGGAGCAAGAAGAGAGGATAACTTGAGAAGACGGAGGCCACACTTCGCTCAAGGGAATTTGGGAATACAATAGAAGAGCGTGGAATCAACCATTAATAAGGTGATTTGTTTTTCGTAATCTTTATCGTAAAACATAGTAACACCCCAAGTCCGTGGTTCCCAACAATTGGTATCAAGAGCCTGGTAATGGGTTCTACGTTTTATGATATAATGTCCATGTCGTAATTATATATGTGTGTATATAGTGTTTTGCTTGTATTGGTTTTGATGCACGTTGTTAATCCACTATTATGGCCATGTATATTTTAATTATATGTTTGGATCCCACGTGGTTTAATCGTGGTTAATTTTTTGTTTTGGTTTCCACGTGGTTTAATCGTGGTTGTAATTTACACGAGGGTTAATCGTGTTAGAATAGATTTTACAAAATTAGTTTTGTATTAGATCTATTTTTTTGTAATTGTTTCGGGTATTTTGAAAAAGTTATGTGCGATCGGAAATCAATTCTGGTGGTTTTTTGTTCCGCTGTGCAATTACAAGGGGCTGCAGTTGGTGTTTGGATCAAACAAACCAAAACAAAACTCAACAGAAAAGGAACTGGCGGCTGGCGCGTGCAAAATCTGGAGAAACAGGGGTAACGCAGGCCGGACCTGTGCAACAGGTGAAGTTATGGCGGTAACGCAAGCTGAACCTGCGCAACATGCCTATTTTGGCTGTAACGCAGGCCGTACCTGCGCAACACACCCAGATTGGCTGTAACGCAGGTCTGGCATGCGCAACAGGTGCTGGCGGCAGAAATCTTTTTCTCGAGAGCTGGATTTTTTTTTCAAAAGGCCATAATAGTGGAAAATTTATTTTAATTTTTTCCATTAATTTTTTAATTATTGCTTTAAATTTATTGATTATGTGTTTTGTTAATTATGTGTGTAATTCCTTTAAAATTGCATGTTTAACATAATTAGGACGACATGAACATAAATTTTATTTATTGCTTTAATTAAATGTTATATGTTGCTAAAATTATGTGTGTATTTTGAATGCATGTTAGACATAATTGTAACGACATAGGGCCCCATTTAATTTTAAAATTCCTCAATTTTAATAAAAATTCTATGTGGGAGAGGGAATTAATATGAAATTAAATCCCATGGTCTCCATTATTGTTTGTATGTAATTTAACATAAAGACGAATATAAATTATATATACGTCACCCATCGTGGCATGTAATTTATGGTGTCTAGAATGTTATAGAAATTACTAGAACAAACTTCTTAAATTAATAAATTTTAAAAAGGAATAAATACGAATTTTCTTTATTTCTGATATGGGGCGATTTTGTCAAAAACGGGTTCATCGAACTTGTAAGGTTGTGGGTATTAAGCGAGACCGATGTGACTCTTCCACTACCTGGAAATAAAACCATTGATGAATATTAAATTGAAGTATTCTATTCAAGGTAAAATTACGAATATTGGAAGGTATACACGCCGCCCATCGTGGCGTACCAAGTTCCATAGATTTCGAATAATTTAAGATTTGATGATGGTATACACTTAGCTATGAAAAATAATATAGTCCACCCCAACGTGGCATATTATTTAGTAATAGGACCGAAGTAACATTTAAACAAAATTAGGTGGTATACATGTCACACATCATGGCGTACCAGAAACTTATGGTGTTTGGATGTTAGTGCATTTAATTTTAATAATTGTTAGAGGAATCAATAGCTCTTAATAATTAATGCACCCTTATGTGATGTTTTTATGCATGATTCTCAGGATAAAATGGGCTTTAATCCACTATTCACCATACTTAAGGATAACAAACTTACCGGACCTAACTATATTGAATGAAAACGAAATTTGGACATTGTGTTGACTGCTGAGGAGTACAAGTTTTGCACTTATGAACCCAAGCCTGATCAGCCTGCTGCTGATGCTCCTGAAGATGAGAAAGAGTATTATAAACGGTGGATTAAGGCTGATGAGATGTCGCGATGTTACATTCTGGCACCAATGTCGGGTGTTTTGCAGCATCAGCATCAATCTATGGCCACTGCTTCGGATATGCTCTTTAATCTCAAGGAACTTTTTGGAGATCAAAATAAGGCTGCTAGGCAAGTAGCCATGAAGGCTTTAATGAACACTCAGATGGCTGAAGGCACACCTGTAAGGGATCATGTTCTCAAGATGATGTCACATCTGAATGAGATAGAGATCCTTGGTGCTGAACTTGACGGGGAAACCCAGATTGACATTATCCTTATGAGCTTGTCCAAGAGTTTTGAGCAGTTCTGCTTGAATTACAACATGAACAAGAGGCAGTATAGTCTCGCGGAACTACTGACAGAACTTCAGGCAGCTGAAGGATTATTTCGGCAGAGTGTTCAAGTGAATGTGGCTGAGAAAGGTTCTTCCTCTAAACCGAAAGGTATTAAGAAGAAGAAGAAGGCTCAGACACAGAAAGCTGTGAAGGCAGTGGGAGTTCAGGGTGGTGTGAAAAAACCTAAGGGAAAGTGCTTCAGATGCAAACAGTCAGGTCACTGGAAACAGGATTGTCCTCTTCCAAAGAAGACAAACAATACCGGTATATCTCTTTCTCTAGTTACAGAAACATTTATAGCGGCTATATCTACGAGCACTTGGTGTGTAGATACAGGAGCCACTGATCATGTTTGTAATTCTATGCAGGGGTTCCGGCTATTCAGAATGCTTAGAGATGGTGAGATATACGTGTTCATGGGAGATGCTACGAAAGTAGCAGTAGTTGCAGTAGGAGTTATTCATTTATCTTTTGGTTCTGATAGGATTTTGGTTTTGAATAATTGTCTTTATGTACCTTCTTTTAGAAGGAATTTAATTTCGGTTTCTAAACTTGCTTTGGATGGTTATAATGTTTGTTTGGATCGTAATGTTTCTATTATGATGAATAAACGAATTATATGTTCTAGTACATTGCAAGACAATTTGTATATAATTAATCCTAGTCAACCTGCACTGCAACTGCAATTTAGGGAATTGAACAACACATCTACTAACTCTAATAAAAGAAAGGAACCTTCTAGTATGAACCAAACATATCTTTGGCACTTGAGATTAGGTTATATTAACTTAAGGAGGATTCAAAGACTGGTAGTAGACGGGCCTTTAAGCTCATTGGCAGTGGAGCCATTTCCAGTTTGTGAATCCTGCTTAGAAGGTAAAATGACTAATAGGCCTTTCAAGGCAAAGGGGAATAGAGCCAAACAACTGTTAGAATTGGTTCACTCTGATTTATGTGGACCCATGAATATCCAAGCAAGAGGTGGTTATGAATATTTCGTCACTTTCATTGATGTTTATTCTATATATGGGTACGTTTATTTGTTGTGTCGTAAGTCTGAGTGCTTTGATAAGTTCAAAGAGTACAAAGCTAAAACGGAGAAGCGACTTAATAAAAGTATCAAGTCACTACGATCAGATCGTGGTGGCGAATACTTGCTTGGAGGATTTAGGGAATATTTATCAGAAAATGGGATAGAATCCCAGTTAACTGCACCAGGCACACCCCAGCAGAACGGTGTAGCAGAGAGAATAAACCGAACTCTTTTAGAGAGTGTTAGATCGATGATGAGTTATTCGGATTTACCCAAGTCCTTTTGGGGACATGCCTTAGAGACAACAGCTTATCTTCTGAACTTAGTACCTTCTAAGTCGGTTCCTAAAACCCCCTTAGAATTGTGGACCGGGGATAAACCGAGTCTAAGACATATTCGAATATGGGGTTGTCCAGCACATGTGTTGAACAAGAACGCGACTAAGTTAGAATCTCGTACAGAAGTAAAGTTATTTGTAGGCTACCCCATGGGAATGAAAGGATATTTATTTTATAGTCCGAAGAATCGGGATGTCATTGTTAGCACCAATGCAAGATTCTTAAAGGAGGAATATATAATGAATCACAAACCCATGAGTAGTGTCGTTTTAGAGGAACTAGTGGGAGGGACAGTTAATACCCATGAAGCTGTAGTACAAGTAGAACAACCACAACAAAATGTACAACCTGTCACTAATACCGCACCAGTGCCTCGTCGTAGTGGGAGGGTTGTTCAACAGCCTGATAGATTCATGTTTTTGGGAGAGTCTTCAGACGTGATCTCTGGTGAACATGATGATGATCCCCGTACATACGAAGAGGCAGTACAAGATAAAGATGCAGATGTTTGGCAAAAGGCGATGGAATATGAGATAGAATCAATGTATTATAATCAGGTCTGGGAGCTCATGGAACCACCCAAAGGTATAAAACCTATTGGATGTAAGTGGATCTACAAGAAAAAGAGGGGATTAGATAAAAAAGGGAAAGCCTGGAAAGCAAGACTTGTTGCGAAAGGGTATACTCAGAAAGAAGGTATCGATTATGAGGAAACCTTTTCACCGGTAGTCATGCTTAAGTCAATCCGTATTCTTTTATCTATAGCAGCTCATCTCGATTATGAGATTTAGAAAATGGATGTCAAGACAGCTTTTCTTAATGGAAGTCTTGAAGAACCCATCTATATGCAGCAACCAAAAGGATTCATTAAGGAAGGCCAAGAGCATCTGGTATGTAAGCTTAAGAGGTCTATTTATGGACTTAAACAAGCTTCTAGAGACTGGAATATTCATTTTGATCAGGCAGTCCAGTCATATGGATTTGATCAAAGTCCAAGTGAATCGTGCGTGTATAAGAGAAGTGCAGGTAATACAGTGGTTTTTCTAGTACTATATATAGATGACATTTTACTCATTGGAAACAATGTTGAGATGTTATCATCAGTAAAGGCATGGTTGTTCAAACAATTTGACATGAAGGACTTAGGTGAAGCGACATACATCCTTGGGATCAAAGTTATAAGGGATCCCAAGAAAAGGATGTTGGCTTTATCCCAAGAGCCCTACATTGATGAAGTATTAGCTCGTTTTAACATACAGAACTCCAAGAAAGGTTTTCTACCTTTTAAGCATGGAGTTGCTCTATCTAAGAAGCAGTGTCCTTCGACACCTAAGGATATAGAGAGCATGAAAGCAGTTCCTTATGCTTCAGCATGTGGAAGCTTAATGTATGCTATGTTATGTACGAGGCCTGGCATCTGCTTTGCTGTAGGCATGGTTAGTAGATATCAGTCGAACCCAGGTCAGGAACATTGGAGTGCAGTAAAAACTATACTCAAGTACCTGAGAAGGACTAAGGAGTATATGTTAATTTACAAGGCCTCAGATCTATTTCCTTTGGGATATACTGATTTAGATTTCCAATCAGATAGGGATAAGAGGAAATCAACCTCGGGATATGTTTTTACTTTGGGAGGTGGAGCCGTTATATGGAGGAGTGTAAAGCAGAAATGCATTGCAGACTCCACCATGGAGGCCGAGTACGTGGCGGCCTCTGAGGCTGCCAAGGAGGATGTATGGTTCTGGAACTTCCTTTTGGACTTAGATGTGGTACCTAATTTGCCTAGGAGCTTGACAGTGTATTGTGATAACACTGGTGCTGTGGCAAATTCAAAGGAACCGCGAGACCACAAAGCAGCTAAACATATTGAACGTAAGTATCATCTCATACGAGGAATCGTAAAGCGAGGGGATATACTTGTGGCTCACATATCATCAGAAGACAACCGGGCAGATCCTTTCACAAAGAGCTTGCCAGCCAAGATTTTTGACAAGCATGTGGAAGCGATATGAGTCAGATGGATGGACACAAAGATTTTTATGTAATAGTGGATTAAATAAACACTGATGTACACATAGAATATTTTGAGTATAAGTGGGAGATTGTTAGTGTATACTGAAAATATTTATTTGAAGTATATACATTTATTTCTGGCCAGTTTAATTGAGAATCATTTGAATGTTTACATGTTGTCTAATATTATATATTGTAAACAATCTAGTATCAAATGGGATACAGAATATTAGATTATTAAATACGGTTATATAATATAATAAGGTTCACAGCACAGGTGGTGTTGGACAATCCACTGGTATGGCTGTAGTATTATTTAGATTAGTTTATATTGACTAATAAATAATACTAGTATACTTTGTGTATATTGAACAGGATCAAATTTAGAATTATTCCCTTAATACTGATTAAAAAGGAGAACTAAGATTCTATATTATTATTAATGCTTAGGTTCTTAATCCGGAAATAATAATTGACACGTGTATATTATTTACATGCTTTGATTTATATATGAAGTAATTCTTTTGAATTATATCATTATATTTTGGGTGATGGAATTATATACATGGTGGATATTATTTATTGAAGGAATCCATGTCCTGATAATATTCAGGTTAATGATGTCCCCTTAAAAGCTCAAAAAGATTTAATTATGTGAAACCCTGCAGGTGGAATTTATTCTGGCATAATTAAATAAAGGTTGAGTGGATGATCAAGGATAAAAGATATTAATTAAATAAATTATCAGTAATTTATTTAATTAATGGACATGTAATATTTTAAACATGGGGAATTTAATAAGCAAATAATATTGGAACCGAATTAATTAAATTGCAGTATTAGGAAAGGTAGTGCAAATATTAATTCGTTAGTGGATTGAATTAATATTTAATTACATTGGGCTAGGCTCAAGATGTAATTAGAAGGCCCAACCAAATTATCCATGGTCCCTATTGTAGCCTATATATATTCTTATTCTCTTCTTGCTTGGTAGTGTGTGAAAACATATTGTAGCCACCAAGGAGCAAGAAGAGAGGATAACTTGAGAAGACGGAGGCCACACTTCGCTCAAGGGAATTTGGGAATACAATAGAAGAGCGTGGAATCAAGCATTAATAAGGTGATTTTCTTTTCGTAATCTTTATCGTAAAATGTAGTAACACCCCAAGTCCGTGGTTCCCAACACTCTCAACAGCCAAGTCATGATAAGAATTATGTGCTCTTTTGCTATATAATCTTACTGTTGTCTGTTTATGCAGCAAACTACTGGTCTATCTGCAGCAACCCGGGAAGAGTATTATCTTTTAGATTCCGTGGAACCAGATCCAGTTGGATTTCATAATCAGGTGTGTCCATAAGAGCCATTAACATCAAAATGATTTAAGACTCTTTAGTAACACAGTGTTTTCCCTTGATATTACTTGTAAGAGAAAATCGTTTTAGAACTTGGCTTAAAATACTTGGTATCTGATCTTTAATTTGACCGGTTTCATAACTATGCAGCAGTATTTACTATAAATAGATAACTAAATATTCCCTCATGTACTTCAAATCCATTTTGATTAGCCTATTGCACCAGTTCCTTCATTACCATAGTTTATGATATTTTATCCATGAAATAAAAAAAGATTAATTGCACTTTTGCTGTTGAAAACCAGATAGATTGAAGGAGGGTTAAAAATTTTCAAAGTTCTTGTTGGAAAAGCTCTGATACTATATAACAGTATAAGTTATGATTTAGAGTTTTGTATTTTGTAGTGTTTCTTAGCTGGATTTAAAGTATGCCTGTCTTAATATTTTTCATTCAGGTGTTTGTCAAAGCTAACAAACCGAGGGCTTACTTCAAGAGGTTTCAATTTAAGTTTAAGAGAAGGCGAGGTAAACATTCATAGACAGTCGTCATTTACATCCTAATAATGCTAGGCATACAACAGGTGAGGTTGCCGAGAGGATTTGGTGTCTTTACATATTTCACGTCTGTGGCTCCCGTATAATGAATGAAGCTAGTAGCAGTTAAGGCAGATCCATGTTGCAGATGGTAAAAGCTTCTGAACTAAATTGCTACTCATATTATTTGTTTATTCTGTAATTTCATTATCTTATCAAAACATATATAGTCTTGTGCTAAAAAAAGTAAATTTTTGTAACAGTCCTCTCAAACTTTGCAAGAATTATATGAAGGAATCTAATAATATAAATGTCGCCCACCAGGTCAGGTTATACTTAAAGGCAAGTACAGTCTGTTCTTCTTTTTTATGTGTAGTAGTTACTCACATTCTCCTTTTCCCTCCAACAATCTATTTATCTGGATAAATTTCTACAAGAAGTAGCATATATCACCTTTAATGAATTTTATATATTCTTAAAGTTGCTCTTTTTCACTAATGATGTTACAATACCAGAGTCAAGTGTCATGCCTTTTCCATTAGTAGGGACCATGAAGAATCTGAGGTAGGGAAACAGAGTTCAATAGGCTATGTTAGAGAATATTATGAGAATGTTATCAAATTTGATCTAGACTGATGCCCACCAGGGCCAGGCCAACAAAGGATACATAATACAATTCTCTGTTAATTGTATCTGAAGAATATTCACTGCTTTTAATCTGTAGATTACAATATCTTCATTCTTTTACATCTATCTTTCAGCCAACTGGACAGGATTATTCAGTTGAACCTGCTGAAAGCCGAAGACCCTTCAGGGCTCTACTTGATGTTGGCCTTTTAAGGACTACTACAGGCAATCGTGTCTTTGGTGCCCTTAAGGTATGAATTGGTATATAATGAAATATTAACTATAATTGTACATGATCCATCTTTTTTTCACAGTAATGTTACATTACTTGATATAGAATCTCTGTATCTATGTACCTTTTTTTATCTGTACTATAATATTGGTATTATTTACAATTTTCGCAAATACTACTGAAATACAATAATCTATCTTGTTGCTCCCACAAGTTATGTTGTGTATTAAATTGATTTAAATGGTTTCAGTTATGGGTATACTTTTTTCATTTTACCCCACATTTTATCGGGAAATATTACTGTCTTGGATGAAGGAGTCCTAGTCACTATATGTCTCTATGTACTAAATGTCAGCATGTAATACTGAGTGTGACTTAGGTCTCAATTAGAAAGTGTATGTCTGGTGTACAAGTAATATGGTATTGGTAGCATGTGATTGCTTGTATTTGTGCATATATACTAGAACTTATTCGGTTGTTAATTGTAGGGTGCTTTGGATGGTGGCGTTGACATTCCTCACAGTGAAAAACGATTTGCTGGCTACTCAAAGGATTCTAAACAGCTTGATGCTGAGGTTCACCACAAGTATATCTATGGTGGCCAAGTATACGGCTCTGTTGTGTAAGCAGCACTTAACGGCTTGTATTGAAAAAATAAATGGACTAATCTGTGATTAGCTTGAAGAAAGAGATTAGCCCATTCCTGAACTTGTGTATTCAAGTATGCATTTTACGTTAATTTTTTTGGTCATGTATAAACTCTTGACAAGTCCTTAGTTAAAAGAGTCTGGATAACTAAGTTATTTTATTTTTATTGGTTGGGATGTTTATTTTAGACTTCGAATGTATGTCCGAATTGGTTGTTGAAATATTGTATGTTAAGAAATTTGGTATCAATGTAGCTTTATGTTTCTGTTGGATGTTTTTGGTTGGATGTTGCATTGTTTGGTACTTTTTGGTTGTGTAAATGTAATTGGTTCATGTGGCTGTAAAACAGGACTAGGATGGCATGTAATTTACACCACATTAACATGACAATGGTAAATATAAACCCGTGTAAAAATGTACAAAAGATATCATGTAAAATAATATTAAACGAAAAAGAACTAAAAACCCGATGTGAAATAGGTATTTGACATCAGTTTTGAAAAGAAACTCAGTGTATTTTAAGTCAAATAACATCGGTTAGAGAAGTTGGTTGATGTTAAACAAAAAGATTTAACATCAGTTTCTTGAAGAACACCCATGTCTTATCCATCATTTCACATCGAGGGGCTAATTTAACCGATGTCTGATCAAACATTTCACATCGGATAACTAATCTAACCGATGTCTGATCTAGCATTTCACATCGGTTTGTTCAAAGGAATTTTAATAAATGGCTTTTAGAGCTTGTAGGTTTCATGTTTTAATGGATAAATACCTCATAATATACTCATATTCACCTAAAATACTGTAATATAAGCTGAAATTTGTTGTAAAGACATCACATTTAATCTTAAAACCGATGTATAACACTGTCATAGACATCGGCTGTTAACCGATGTCAAAAGCTGATGACATTTAACATCACACGCGAAGACATCGGTTTAGATTTTTTTTAACATCAGTTCTGGACCGATGTCTGATCCCATATTTCTAGTAGTGATCCCAGCCAATTGTCCTATATGTGATTTAGAAGTGGAGCATCTGCTGCATGTGTTTTTTACTTGTCCATTTGCTATTAGCTGCTGACAACATGTAGGAGTTTCTTTTGACATGAGCGGAGTGGTGCATGCCCCAGATTGGTTGCTTCAAAAATTGAGCATGACGGATCATGTAGAGATAATGCTCATAGCCAGGATGCTATGGGGAATATGGTTCTTTTGTAACAAAAAGGTTTACGAAAACAAGACAGTAACTGGTTGATTGCTATGGATTGGAGTTTGAAGTATTTTGTTGATTGGCGACTGGAAAAGGATAACAAATCTGTGTTGACAACTACTCCCTCCATCCCTTTATACATTTCCTATTTTGACCTCTGACATAATTCATGGTAAGCGGTTGACTATTAATTTACATCTAATCTATAACATCAAATATAGTCATGAGTGATTTTATTGAATTCGTATTTATGAATACTTTAATACAAGGAAATTTTTATATTTAATACTAATACGAAATTAAAGATATTAACAATCAAAAGTGTTTATTGGCAAACGTGTGTTGTACAAATAGAAAACATTTTTCGGGACGGACGGAGTATCAATCTGCAAAGCTACCAGACTTTGTCTCATAAAAGAAAACCTCCACCAATGCACTACTAAAAATCTTTTAATAGGCATCGCACTTTAGACATCGGTCTGAAAAACCACTGATGTTAAAAGATATTTTTACATCGGTTAAAAAAACTTTAAATCAGTTTAAAAAAATGATGTCTTTTTATAATATGAATACATCATTCATTCGTCATCGCGATGTCTAAGTCGTTTTCTTAAAAATTAAATCCCGCTCTTCTCCCCTTCCTCGCGATTCTCAGCCAAAATTTTGAGTTGTAGTTCACCCTATAAACAAAATTCCCCCCTTAAAGTATCCCCGCGCTTCTAACACACCCCTCCCCCAGTTTCAAATTAATTAAAAGCAAAAAAACATAAAACATAAAACAAAAGCATAACCCGTAACCATTCTAGAAAACAAAATTTCTTCCCCGGCTGCTCAAACCAAACCCTAAAAATTGGTCTTGCTCAATTACACTTTCAATCTCCAAAAACACCTTCCAGTTTCTTCATTTTACGCTTTTTTTTTTTTGTATGTTTTAATTGTTCGATTGAGTCGTCATATTATTTTCTTCAACAGCTTAAACTTAAAGAGTGGAGTTTGTTCGAGCTTGGAGGTTAAAGATTTGAAGTTGGAGCGGAGTTTGAGCTTGATAAGGTATTGTGTTGTGGATCATAGTCTGATTTTAAGGTTCATGTTTGGCTTGATTTTAGGGTTCATTTTTGGGATTCCATTTTGGGGTTTGTTTGATTAGGCTTGATTTACATATTAATCTATGTTTCTTTGGTTTCATATAAATCAAATATATATGTAGAGTTATATGTCCTAGTTATTTGAGACATGTTTAAAATGTTTATGTGCAGTCCTCTTAAAAAATCTCTATATGTTTCCAATTTAAATTCCCCTGTAAACATAAATTTAGTTAATATAAATGTGAAATTAAAAGAAAAGAATGACATAGTCCAAGTATCAAGGTGCCTATGCAAGCTTTTCTTCATCCTGCATATGGTAGCTTACCTATGCAATGCATATATTGCTGATTTTTCGATTAGACGACCAAATTTACATAACCCTAGAAGACATCTCAATCCTGGATGTAATAATCAACAATCATATGGTTCCAATAAGATTATCCTTGGGCAACAAGGTGTTGAACCTAGGGCCTTTGGGATCTTTTAAAACACAGATGCAGCTTTTAAGGTGGGTGATGATACCTTCTCCATTGGCCTTGTCCATCGTGATCACCTGGGGGAGTTTATCATGGGGAAACTCAAACGAATGCAAATGGTGAATTCAGCTTTTGAGGCAGAAGTTGCAGCCATCAGGGAGGGTCTTCAGTGGTTGTTATCGTCACCATATCACAATATCCAGATTGAGTCTGATTCTCTCCTATTAGTTCAAGCTCTAAATCGACTACATGATAATGTGTTCGAAGTTGGCTTTGTCTTAGATGAATATCATGCTATAATTCAATCTAGACCAGGATTGTCGATTATTTTTGCCAAAAGGCAAGCAAACAAAACATCCCATTTGATGGCTACATTTCAATATTTGCTGGACTTCCAAAGCATTTTTACGTCTCCTCCTCCTAGTATGTTGTTGGAGACTTTACTATATGAAGCTTCGTTTTTAATGAAATTCCTTTTTATTTCAAAAACAAAAGATCTCAGCTCGTGTAACCTTTTGTAAATTAGAGGGTTGAGATCTAGTGTCACTTGTGATTCTAATTGCCCGTCTTATTTGAGTACTTGTTTACCGATTCAACCTCATCAATAATCTGTAGTAAAAAAACCTCATCAATAATCAGTTTGATAATTCGTGGACAATTAACTTGATGGAGTTTGTGACTCTGCAAAAAAGGAAAAAACTATTTTGCTATTCTCAACTGATCCTTCAAAGGATTTCTAGTTTTTTTGCACTGAGGCAGCCTGAACATGAGTCTGCACGGCTTCACCTAAAGTTGGTATGACCTCATTCCAGTTGTTAGGTAAGATCATCCATATGCAAGGAAACCAGCTATAATGGGAGTGGAGTGTTTAATCGAAAGAGAAGCTAGTATACAATGATGAGATGATAGCAGTATATTTAAAATATATAATAATTGCTCAAACAACATAATGCTTATATGATCATTGTAGTCCATATTGAAAGGTTACTTGCAGTCTCATCTCAGTATGAATGTGTTGAGCAATGACTAGGTTTTGGATGAAACTTATTAACTTGTACCCGTGAATGATGTTTATATATTTTGCATTTTTTTTGCCGAAAAGTTTAAATTTGACACACTTGCACCGATGTGTTTTGTTTCCAACCCAAACACATCATAAGCTCACTAACAAAATGACTTGCTATAAATGAACAAGGAGTCCCCCCTGTGACATAAAAGGTTTGTTGCTGCCAATTAAATCCAACTCAGAGTACTGCATCACAACAAAAAAGTATGTTGTGTTTATGGAAATATGTATGATTTAAATACTAGGAGATCCAAAATTTTGTCTAATGCATATCTGTTAAACATATTTTCGACAGAAAATTATATGAGAAACTGATTACATGTTTTTATTGTATAATATTAATGTAATATATTAATTATTTAGTACATATTTTCTCTTTTTACGCTTGATTTTGCGGTAATTTTTATTGTGCATGCTATTAAGAAGATTTTTCGGGATTTGCCGTCAAATAGAAATAATTGGAGTACAAGTCAGAATATTGTGATATGTCAACACGAGTCAGCAGAATCGTGGTGAATCGAGCGAATATCTTTTAAAGAGGGAAATCTGAGCAAGCATGTGATCACAAAAATTGTTGTAAATCAATTAGAAGATCTTTGTAATTAATGCTAATGTGTAGTGTTTTAGTATAAATAGACCCCCTAGCCTCATTGTAAAAACACATCTTTCATCTTACACATAACATCTCATCTCACACATCTCTTACTTCTCTCTTGTATCTCTTTCATTTTTCTCCCTTGTATTCAAGATTTTGTTATTAGTAAAAGCTTCAAGTTTGTCTCGATTCTAGGTATGAGTTTTTATTTTCTTATACCATGATGGTCTCGATGATGTTCAACTAAGCCCTCTCTAAGGGGCAGATGTAGTTGGCTAAAAATACCTGATATCATGGTATATGCGCTTTAGTTGCTACATATTTGTTTATTGATTATATCCAATATCATGTCTATGTGTATATTTTCATACGTTCCACACAAATAAAGTTGGGAGTTCGTATAGTTAGGATCCATAAAATTTTGAGAGTTGATTTAATTTGTAAAATGAATGTGAAATATTTTTATGGTTTTGAATGAATGAGAGTTTATTTTAAAAAAACATGTTTATGCTATGATATTCGTATTTAGCCGATGAAATTCAATTCTTAGACCTTTAAAAAGTGATATTTTAAGTGCTAGTATAATTATTTCATTAGTTTATTAAAATAGAAACTTGATTCGCGTTCTCTGTGGTTCAACCCGTACTTACGTACGGCCGTGCACTTGCGGTTTTGTTAGTTGCGGAATTTTCCCCAACAAGTTTTTGGCGCCTCTATTAGGGAACGCCGTTTTTTAGTTTTAATTGTTTAGCTAGGTGTTACTCCTGACTATTTGTTAAATTTATTAACCATTTTTTTAGTTTGCTTACATCTACTTTTTTTTGGATTTTTTTTATTTTTTATTCTTTTATGTGCAAATGTGGAAGAAGAGAAAATGAAATTAAAATATTTTTGTAATTCAACTGGATTTAATTAGAATTTTCAGGTACTTAATGACGGCGTAAGTTAATTTTTCGCGGAGTTAATTAGTTATTTAGGGTACAATTTTTTCATAGTTTTTTTTACATAAATAAAAAAATACAAAAAAAATAGTTTAAATTATTTGTCGATAAAAATTATGTGCCGCATCATACATTTATGTACACATAGAGCACATCTTATTTAGGACTTTTGTTTCCATTTTTTTATTTCATTTTCATATAAATTGTGGTGATTACTGGACGACCCAAAGGTACGTACCATATTAGTATAACCATTCACATTTGTATAATCAATTTTTGTGTTTAGTTATTAATTCTTGGGTGCTGTATTTCCATCTAATTAATTTTAAGGGCAAAACCACAATATCAAAATAAGGTGAGGGATTTCATTACCCTTTCATTGGCCCACAAACCATTAATTCTTCATCTTGCATTCCCTTCCACTCCCTTAAAATTTAATTAGACATTGGCCCCTATGAATTTCGAGCTCAATTAGGAAGGTACCTAAAAGAGAAAAAAAATTGGAATAATTCGAACTTTTGGTGACAAGGCAAGTGTATCACTTACCTGGCCAATTGGGATTGATGACTAGGCTAGCGGTTCTCTAATTCAACGTCTTATTTACAAGGAAGTGCCCCCACTTACCTGGCCAATCGGTTTGAATAAATCTAGATTTATGGATTTTTGGTGTTCCAAAAGTTATGAGCTGTCTATAAATTTTTAATCTAACCTAGTAACAGATTTTTTTTTCTATTTTCAAATTTTGTGTATATTTTTATGTGCTAATTGCTAGTTAATTTAGGAATCTTCCAAGTGTACACCTAGGAAAGGAAGTACTAGCGGTCATTTAACTTGTCCAACCATTAGACTTTAACATACACTTTCATACACCATCATGGGAGATGCTTCACCTTCTCATTCTACCATGCTCCACCAAATCTTATATCCTCAACAACCTCAAATTGATGTAGGAGCAAACATTGACTTTCTTCATGAAGATGAGTTAATTAATGAAGAATTTAGGGAGCTGTTTAGGGATATGTCATCAATAAAAATGCTTGAGGAACTAAACGCCATTATTGCAAAGTGGGAGACCTAATGTGAGGAGAGTTATCTCAAGCCTAGGATCATTGAAAAGCCTTCCATGATAAAGTCTCATGGAATTTCACTTTTTCCTCCCACTTATCAGTTTATTTTTCTAATGGTCAATGACACGGACTCACCCTTTATTGTTCAGGACCAAAAAACACACTGTAGTTATCAGTTTCAACAACATAAGGAAGCACCTAGTTGGTTTAGGATATCTAATAAGGGAGAATGTCTTTTTGAGGTTTACAACCTTGAATTAGACCATCAAGGTCAAGCTTTTGATGATTACTTACCTAATCTAAAATAATTTTTGGTTAGGTGTAAGCATAAATTTTGGGAGAGACTTCATGGCCTAGTTAGACAAGGTGTAGGATAGTGGTCAAAACTTGATATGGGGGACACATGTATATTTTGTATAATTTGTTTTGTCTAGTTTTTTCCTTTATTTTTAAATAGGATTATTAGTGACCTTCAAGTTTTCTCCTCCTTCACCATGGTGAAAGAATGGTACACCTCTCTCTTTTGTGTATCCTTTTCTTTACATTGAGGTCAATGTAGATTTTTGATATGGGGGGAGTTAGTTGTGATTAATATTGATCCTGTTATTTTGATCATTTAAAAAAACACACAAAAAAATGAAAATGAAAAAAAATGATGAAAAGTAAAAATACAAAAAAATTAGAAAGATAGCTAGGTTGTCTTCTCTTGGTCTTAGTTACTAGTTGGTGTTGACTGTTTTTCAAAAATCTTATATCTATAGTGCCTATAGACGAGTTGAATTTTATTACGCATAGTGATCTTCACAAACTTGCATCACACTTAGATTTTTCCTTGAATTCTGAGACGCCACACACTATTCACAAGGTCTTTGTTGGGAAGATCGGTGAGACAGTTTTCGATACTTGAGAGAGAACTCACATGTTAGAATAATGTCGAATCATGCCTTTACGAAAAAGAAAAAAAATGGTTGCGAGTAGTAAATTGACTAGTCTTGTTTTGTGGCTTTTGTTACTCGAGTAATTAAGTCCTTAGGGTTGTCTCAACACCTAATGCCCTATTCTGGTTTAGGAGTCATTGACCCAAAACTCGTTACATGGGTAACATAGAAAGCGTAAGAAAACGGACATTGTACGGTCAACAAAAAAAGAAAAAAAAAGGAAAAATAGCAAAAGGCGAATTTGGCTAGACACTTGTTTTGATAGAGATTGAGTCAGTTCAATATTGATTGAATAAAAGAGAAAATGATTTGTCTGCTTCTAAACAGCATTGACCGATTTCAAACACACCTTGAAAGTCTTGGCAACTTTTTAGTGGGGAAAGTGGGCTTGTATTATGATAATAGTCTTTGGCACATATTTTTTTTAAAAACTTGAGTTAACACCAGTAAATGCTAAGAGATGGAGTTACAATCCAGTTAATGTAGTAAAGATTTTATGGGTATATCTTCTGTAAACCCTTAGGAGACAACACTCCTCTTGTGGAGATCGTCTACGAGTTTAACGGGTTGGTACACCTAAAAGTACCCATGATTCCTACGACAGTGAGTTAGGTTTTTCTTTAATCTCGAGGACGAACTTGATTTTGATATGGGGGAATTTGATTACATGTTTTTATTGTATAATATTAATGTAATATATTAATTAGTTAGTACATTATTTTCTCTTTTTACGCTTGATTTTGCGGTATTTCTGATTGTGCAAGCTATCAAGAAGATTTTTCGGGATTTGCTGTTGAATGGAAATAATTGGAGTACAAGTCATAATATTGTGATATGTCATCACGAGTCAGCAGAATCGTGGTGAATCGAGCGAATATCTTTTAAAGAGAGAAATATGAGCAAGCACGTGATCACGAAAATCGTTGTAAATCAGTTAGAAGATCTTTGTAATTAATGCTAATGTGTAGGGTTTTAGTATAAATAGACCCCCTAGCCTCATTGTAAAAACACATCTTTCATCTTACACATAACATCTCATCTCACACATCTCTTACTTCTCTCTTGTATCTCTTTCATTTTTCTCCCTTGTATCCAAGATTTTATTATTAATAAAAGCTTCAAGTTTGTCTCGATTCTAGGTATGAGTTCTTTATTTTCTTATACCATGATGGTCTCGATGATGTTCAACTAAGCCCTCTCTAAGGGGCAGATGTAGTTGGCTAAAGAGACCCGATATCATGGTATATACGCTTTAATTGCTACATATTTATTTATTAATTATCTCCAATATCATGTCTATGTGAGTATTTTCATACGTTCCACACAAGTAAAGTTGGGAGTTCGTATAGGTAGAATCCATATGATTTTGAGAGTTGATTTAATTGGTAAAATGAATGTGAAATATTTTTATGGTTTTGAACGAAACTTGATTTTGAGTCATTGGATGTCTTTACTCTAATAACTCGTGAGTTTATTTGCTATTAAAATACATGTTTATGCCATGATATTCGTAGTTAGCCGATGAAATCCGTTCTTTAGACCTTTAAAAAGTGATATTTTTAGGGCTAGTATAATTATTTTGTTAGTTTATTAAATTAAAAGCTTGATTCATGTTCTCTGTGGTTCGACCCGTACTTGCTCCGTACTCACGTACGGCCGTGCACTTGTGGTTTTTTTAGTTTCGGAATTTTCTCCAACAGAAATCAAAGTGTGCCCTTAGGAATTAGTCTTATTATATTCTAAATTTTCTATCTTTGTGCTTCACTCTAGATACCAATGAAGAGTAGCTTAAGCATTAAGGTGAAATCTGTTGGGCTTAATTTTAAACATGTTTTATTTAACTGCTTTGTTTTATATCTGATTGAATAAATCAATGATTACGTTGAAGTTGTAATAGGCAGTTAGAATATCTGTTAGTCGCTAAACACGCGCTAATAATAAACGCCAATATACGAGTTCGTAAATAGTATAAGATATAAATCAGATTCGTTCCCACAGAGACTGTATTGGTTAACTAAGTAATTCTCGCACCTAAGCAACAATGTATGGTTATTATCCAATGCTAAGACGATAACAAAGTGAGATTGTTTATAACTAAGAATTACGCTAACAATTATAACTACGAGAATAAGATTGAGTGAATTAATATGTATGATAAACATGGGATTCTAACTTTATTAAATACTTAATTCAATAGTCTTATTGTTATTAACCTTAGCATGCAATGGTGATGATACTAATCAGACAACACGGAACTGATAAACGCCAACTTTCGTTGCACGAGTACCATTCTACCAGACATCCACAAAAGAGATAGAAGCTGAATAGGCACCAGTTATATTGAGACCCTATATGTCTATAGAATTTGACAACATAATGGTTTAAGCACAAGTTATCTATCTTGATTACATAGGGCAAGTAAGATGGTTAAAATTACCTACGAATCATGCATAACAAATACATGAACCTATGCTAGCATGGCAAGTTCTAAATCCTTAAATTCACTTTCACTTCATTAAGAATTAACACACTATCTTATAAGTTTGTGACGCTCATAAGACGAATACGCACAACCAATACTAGGATATCATAAAATCACCACATACTAAGGCATCAAACAATTAAACTAAAGAAATCCATAAATAAATCCACTAGAACCCCATGATAACGATTAGCCCATAATCGGACTCATCATCAACGTGGATTCCGATAAAAACATGATATAGCAAACGTAGTCTTTATACAAATAAATAAAACCATGTACAAACAAGAGTATAGGTTCAACAAAACAAGAAACAAGCATCCAAGATTATAACTCAAAACAAAGATTCACAAGAATAAACTAGTTCGTCTTCGCCTTTGTTGAATTGTGTTATAGGTCTCTTGCCATCTTCTCCTTGTGCTCTGGTAGGTCTCTTTATTGAAAAACGACTTTAAGTTATCAATATATATCAGTCCAATCATTCCAGGAGTCCAGAAAATAGAATTGTAATAGAATCAAGATTTTGTTTATCCCGACCCAGCGCGGTCGCACGTTTCACCAGCGCGAGCGCGCTGACTTCCTGTACCCCGGCGAGGCCGCGCGCTTCATCAAAGCGGGCACGCTGGACTTCTGCCAAAAACACTTCTTTTCTTTCTCTTTATTCTTGTAGCTTCGAGCCGGCTTCAACGAGCTTTTATTCCAACACCACCTAGACACCGTATTAGCATCAAAACAATGCTAATTCACCTGATCCACAAATTAATGCCTGAAATGCAAAAATACTTGAAAACACGTTAAAACACAAATAACTTGAGTACAAATACACCAATTCAAAGCTTATTAGAGCATAAATAAGTGTCATAAATGCCACTCAACAATATCATGGAGACAAATCAGGTGTATGCCCTGATCTTTAGGAGTAATAGACGTTGGTTGCATATTTTATATATTCCTTGTAATTCTTCCAGAGACCAGAAGTAATCCCAGTTGCAATTTCATATAAAATCATTAATCTGATTCTTAGCATATCAGTTTAGTTCTATCATCTAGTATCAGAGCCCTACAAATACCTAAAGTAATACATTACCGAAATATAATATTGGCAGATTCAAGCAAAGGAAAAGAAGCTAAAATAGGACTCAGCTACCCAATACTAACATAAACCAACTACACCACCTGGGCTATGAAAATGAAAGTATTTTTGCAGACATACAATGTGTGGGAAGCAGTAGAGCCCAAGGATCCAAAGGGTATCATCGATGACTAGGCAGACAAGTGTGCTATGGAAATGATCTATCTATCAATCTCAGAGGAGTTGTTGTTGACACTGGCGGAACACGCGACTGCCAAAGCAGTTTAGGAGGCCATCAAAACGGCTTCTTTAGGTGTTGATAGGGTGAGGAAAGCTAAGGCTCAGACTCTCAAGGCCGAATTTGAGTCACTAACCATGAAAGAGTCAGAGCAGTTGGATGATTTTTATCTGAAATTGAATGGTCTGGTTGCAAAAATCAGGGTACTTGGTGAAAAAATTGGAGAGGAGTATGTTGGGAAATAGATACTTCGAGAAGTACCAACAAAGTTCCTACAAATTACCTCATCCATTGAGCAATTTGGGAATCTATAAATGATGTCTATCGAGGAGGTAATTGGCTCGTTAAAATCTCACGAGGAACGCCTTTCGGGGCTAGAAGAAAGCAAAGAGGAACAATGACTACTTATGACTGAAGAAGAGTGGTCGAAGCATGAGGCCAGTAGTGGAAAGCTCTTACTTACACGTGAAGAGTGGCTTCAAAAATCAAATCGAGGTGGAAACGTTTTCCGTGGAAGAGATAACCAGAGAGGTCGTGACAGAATCGACATGAGCAAAATAAAGTGTTTCAATTGCGGAGCATATGGGCATTTCGCAGCAGAATTTAGAAAGCCAATGAAGGATAGAATGCATCGTGGAGAAGCAAACTTGACACAAACTATTGATGATGAACCTGTACTTTTAATGGCAATGAGTGAAGAAAGAGTGGGCGGTGTGATTATGTTTAGTGAAGGTCCAAACTCGAACACAAAGGAGATTGCAGACAACATGTGGTATCTCGATAACAGAGCGAGTAACCATATGATTGGGTTTCGTGACAAGTTTGAAAGTCTGGATAAGTCGATGCGAGGAAAGGTGAAATTTGGTGATGGTTCATTAGTGAAAATTGAGGGCAAAGGTACAATTAATATGATATGCAAAAATGGTGAGACCAGGACGCTTCATGGAGTCTATTACATACCGACACTACGTATCAACATTATCATTTTGGGCCAACTTTCAAAAGAAGGGAATCGAGTGGTGCTAAACGGGGGAAGCTTGTGGGTCTATGATAGTTGCGGCAGACTTTTGATGCCCGTGAAAAGGTCGCAAATCGCCTCTACAAATTTTATATTGAAAGAGCAAAGAAGTGAGCTTGTTAACTAAAGCAGAAGAGGAAGCCTGGCTTTGGCATTCAAGGCTCGGGCACGTTAATTTTAAAGCAATGCAACTAATGGCACTAAACAACATGGCTCATGTTTTTCCTTTAATTTGTATACCAAAAGAATTATGCAGTGGATGTCTCTTGTCGAAACAGCAACGTAAGTCTTTCTCCCATTCAAATTTTGTTGTTAAACACGTATTAGAATTAATACATGGCGACCTTTATGGTCCAATTTCTCCTCCAACCCCAGCTGGTAACAAATATTTCATGCTATTAGTAGATGATTATAGTCGTATGATGTGGGTTTATATGCTGAAAAACAAAGATGAAGCACTTGATTGTTTTAAGAAATTTAAACCGTTGGTGGAGAATTGCAAAAAAGAAACAGTACAGGTCTTTCGTACTGATCGAGGAGGGGAGTTCTGCTCCAAAGATTTTGAGAAATTCTGTGTTGAATCAGGTATTCTTAGACATTATACAGCGCCCTACACACCACAGCAAAACGATGTTGTAGAGCGCCGTAATCGTACTGTGGCAGCCATGACACGAAGTTTGTTAAAAGAACGAAATATACGAGCAAAATTCCGGGGAGAAGCAATCAAACATGCTGTTTATATACTCAACAAATTACCTACACGGGCTTTGTCTAATGTCACTCCTCATGAAGTGTAATAACCCCAATTTTTGGAAATTTTTGAAACCCTTATGAATAGTGATTTTGCAGATTATGCTGAATAAGAAAACTTTTCATGCCACACTATGTAGGGGTTTTGTTATTGATATTCTGATATTTTATTAGTACTCTATATGGTATATAAGTGTATGTAAAGATCGTCAGAATCCAATTCCGAACACTTTGATTATTTCCGGAAATCCACCAGATACAGAAAGAAATGAGTATAAGGTAATAGGATAAATAGGATTTAAATTCAAGGATTTTAATAGGGGGTCATAAAAAGGAATATAATATTTTGAGAAAGGTTAAGGAAACCTAAGTAATAAGATCCCAGGTATGATCCCTCAAACGATAAACGAAAACGAAAGTTAAGCGAACCTTATAACAGATCAGCGGTCATTAGCCAAATAATTAAAAGCTAATCAAAGAGATTAGTGGGGATGATGTCATCAAACCAATGAGAAGAGGACAAAGAAGGGAGGGTGACATCACATGGTGACATAAGCATGAACAAGCAAGTGTGTTGTTGGATGATTATGAGCCACACAATATTTACCATGGTAACAACCTAATTAACAAGCAAAACAAACACAAAAATCAAAAGCAACCAAAACAAAAACATTTTCTTCTTCCCCCACTCTTTGCTCTCGGCTTTTCCATGAAAAGCAAAGGAGAAAATTTCAAAAATCAAGCTACACACCTTCATAATTCAAGAGGTTTATTTCTTTAGCTTCCATAATTCATAACTAAGATGAGCCATAAGTTTAAGCTCAAGATTCCATGTTTAACATAGCTAATCAATTCATCAAAGTTATTGGTGAATAGTGTTTTCAAGAAACTAACTTTGTGTTTTCTTATGTTTTCTTCAAGATCCAAGCTTAGTAAAGATAGTTAGTGGTTATTTAAGGCTTCCTAAGTGATTCTCCACTCTCCAAGGAAGGTATAACCCCTCCAAACCCTAACTTTACTTTGAGTATTAGGTTTGGTTTTGTTTGTTATAGTTCATGAGAGCATGATTCTTGTATGTTTAGAGTTTGGATGGAATTATAATGATTTTGGGTTATAAATCTTGGTTGTTGGTTGATGAACCTTAAGTATAATTAGTAGCTCTTGTTTGAGATTGAATAAGTTTGAAAAATCATGAGGTTATGGACTGAGTTAGTAAGTTTTGGATGAAGTTTGGTGGTATTGGTGGTTATGGGTTGATTTGTGGTTGATTGTGGTTGATTGGAGTAGTTTAAAATTTGGTAATCGCGTAAACATAGCCGTCGTAATGTCCGATTTACTTTAAGACTGTTTTGTTCTTAACAATCAGGACCCGTGAACTCACTGTTAGGTTTTGACCATTGCCATGATTAGATAGTTCATGTTACGAGCTTCGTTTTGATATGTGGTTCGTTTGAATCCGATGTACGGTTTAGGAGAAATGACCGTTTTAAGTAACGGCATTTCGTGACCGAACCATTACCCCTCGCCTTACTTTGAAACCTTGGTTAAGGACTTTAAATGACTAATTGGGGTATGAAAAAATTATGTTAAGTGGATTAGGTATTTGGTAAGGTACTCGCGAAAGAATCGCTTTAAAATTCTTAATAGTTAATTTATTAAAAATGGTGGAGCCGAGGGTACTCTAGCGACGTAAGTGAATCGTTAAGCGCAAAAGCAAGCGTTAGAGTCTAATTGGTTAAAGTCTAGATTCTTAAGCGACTTTGGTTTAATTCCAACTTATATGTTGTTTATAGGTTACCAGACTCCTCCCATGCCATTTATAACCCCCAGTCGCTCAGGCAAGTTTTCTACCCGTTATACTGTTGTTGTGATGTATATATGTATATGCATTGTCTTGTGATAAATGCATGTTGGTTAATTAGCAAATTCTTGCGATATATTGTAGCATGTGATATGGTATATATGCATGCTTGGTTCGTAATCTTGATACATATATCTGTTGATTCAGTTGATAATACCCATGCTAGAGATAAGCGGTAATTTGCATATACCCTTAGAAAAGGGGACCCCAAGGTGAACATATTTCTAAACCGGGAGTCGATGTTCCCGAGTATATTATATATATATATATATATATATATATATATATGGATATAGTTTTCAAAACTATTGATCGAATAAGATTTATTCGATAACTTTATTTTATTTAATGAATATTATTTGAATATTCATTCGAGGACTTATGACTCTGTTTATTCTATTTAATGATTATTATTTGAATATTCATTTGAGGATGTATGACTCCGTTTATTTTATTTAATGAATATTATTTATAATATTCATTCGAGGTATTATGACTCCGCTTATTATTTAATAATATCCTTTATTTTATTAAAGAATAATGTTTCGATAATCAAACTTATTTTCGATTATTCAAATAAAGATAGTACTTTCATATAAGTATATCTTTGGTTATTTAATATCCATTTCAAGTATGAGTTTTAAAACTTCTACTTCGATTATTTTTATAAGGATTATCTTTATGAGAATATTATTTAAATAATAATATTCAGATATTTCTAATATATCGGGACTGATTTATTTTAATAAATCAGCAGTACTCCAAACATTCTAAAAAATGTTTTCGAGTCTTCAAAATGATTTCTAAAAGTTAGGGTGGATCCCAAAACTCATTCTTTTATATTTAAGATCCTCCTTTCGAAGGGGATTTAAATACTCGCTCAAAACCTGGGGGATCCGGCTCTGTGGTGTATTTTACATTCGCAACGTGGTTGCTGTTTTGAGAAAACAATTTGATTACTTGCCCAACGTTCGGGAAGTAAGTCCATCTAATTGAGTCGGCATAAGCGACAGGCCGGGGTACGGTCTATCAAAGTGTAAGTGGCTGGGTGGCAGTCCATCAACGCGTAAGAGGCCGGGTGGCGGTCCAGCACAAGGTCCTTATGTGGCCAGGGTGATGACCGGTGGGGGATTCATCCATCTACTAGTAGAAAAAGGTTACTTATTGGTATCTTTGCCTGATCAGCAAGATATCAAGTTTATGCCAAGGTTTTCTCCTTTCCAAATTCATTGGATATTGCAACTCTGTTTATAATTTTCATAACAGAGGTTTTCAAGGAGTGTATGAAATGTATATATATAGGTGTATATATATATCGGGACTTAATGAAGTATCTCGTAACTTCATTATTTATAATAATATTCAAAGATTGAATCTATTCAAATCTTGTCTTGTAGTCTCATCTATGTGATGAACTTTTGAAACTAATTATAACTTGAACGGTGGTAGTTCAAGTAGTATTCGGAAAAGATATAAGTATATTGGAGTATCTTGTAACTTCATCTTTTCAACTTATATCTGGTTAATGATTATCTTATGCATGACAAAGATTTTCACAAAAAAACGTTGAGACAAGGTTAGATATATGAGATCACCTTGCAACGATAGTTTTATACAGTTATAAACTGGAACTCTGTGTATATTATGCATGGAAGAGGACTTCCAAGATTTTGAAAAGTATATATATACATATATACTGAATATTTTGTGACTTGGTCGCGTTAAGATATCAGCTTGGTTCATTTCTTCTTGACCAAGACTTTCATGAGTACTATGAGAATGCTCCTATATAGTTAATCATTATACATATTATTTTGGTGGGCTTGTTGCTCACCCTTGCTTTCTTCTTTCATCACACAACAACAGATAGAAAAGATGAACAGGACCAAGCTCCCAATTCGCGAGCGGATAGGAAACATTCTGCAGTTTCCTATAGGCATTGATGTCGCTGTAGCTGAGGTAGGAACTACCAATAGGCTAGGCTTTCCACTTTTGATGTACCAGACATATGTATCTTTATCAATTATAATAATGGCAAAGAAATGTAAATCTATTCAGAAACCCTTTTAAGGTGTAATGGCATATAATTTTGGAATAAAATGACCCGTGTTATTTTTTGGATATTCATCTCTGAGACTATATCTTGTGGTGTGTGTGTTTATTGTGGGGTCACAGTACAGAGTAGTTGATTGTTTATTAAAATTGGGTGTTATTAAGGAAATGGAACTCGTGACAACCCGGATCCCCGACCCCGGATTGGGGGGTGTTACATGAAGTGTGGTTTGAAAGTAAGCCAAGTGTCGTTGATTTAAAGGTCTTTGCCTGCATCTCCTATATGAAGGTACCATATGTTCTTACTCGAAAGCTTGATGATAGAAGTCAATTGTTGGTACATTTTGGACGAAAAACAAGTACAAAGGCTTATCGCCTCTATGACCCAACCTCTGGTCGTATTCATATCTCTCGAGATGTCGTTTTTGATGAAGCCAAATGATAGGATTGGGAATTCAAAAATCATGCAGTAGAAGGACCTCTACAACAAACTACACTTGACATTCCTGAGTATGATGATAAATCCAGTCCTGAGTCTGACAGAGACACCCCAGTCACGCTCATCTCGGCCATATCCTCCCCTCAATCAGTCACTCCCAGTTCTGCTTCGAGTTCTGCTACCTGTGAAAGTGAGCTAAAACGATTTCGATCTCTTGCAGACATTTATGACACAACTGTTGTTGTCGAACTTGAAGAGGAGCTATTGTAATCTGGGATTGACGAGCCTATTACATTCGAGCAAGCCATTAAGGATGAGGCCTGGCGAGCAGCTATGGATACGGAGATTGAAACTATTGAGAGGAACCATACCTGACAACTCACAGACTTACCACGGGGTCACAAAGCTATTGACCTCAAATGGGTGTTTAAATTGAAGCGGGATACATCTAGAGATGTCATTAAACATAAAGCTCGACTGGTAGCAAAAGGATATGCTCAATGACCGGGTATTGATTACGATGAGGTTTTTGCTCCAGTCACTCGACTAGAAATGGTTCGCCTTTTATTAGCTCTTGCTGCCAAGAACGAATGGGAGGTTCATCACCTCGATGTCAAGTCTGTATTTCTTAATGAGGTTCTTGAAAAAGAGGTCTAGTATCTCAACCTAAGGGTTATGTCAAGGCTGGACATGAAACACAAGTTTATAAACTCTTAAAGGCGCTATATGGTTTATGTCAAGCCCCCCGAGCATGGTACTCTCAGTTAAACAAGTGTTTGCTTCGTTTAGGATTTCTCAAGTGTCCTTATAATTATTCAGTTTTTACACGTAAGGATGGGAATGATTCTTTAATCATAGGAGTCTATGTTGATGATTTGCTCATCACTGGTACCACTATTTCAGCCATTGTAAAATTCAAGGGGGAGATGAGTCGTGAATTTGACATGACTGATCTTGGAAAACTTTCTTATTATTTGGGTTTGGAGGTTGAACAGACAAAGGGTTGTATTGAAATAAAGCAGACGTCATATGCAAAGAAAGTGCTACAAAGAGTTGGCTTAAGTGAATGCAATGCAGTTAAATATCCCATGGAATTAAAGTTGCAAATCGATGTTGACAAAAATGATGAAGCAGTAAACCCAACTCATTATAAGAGCCTGGTGGGAGGATTAAGCTACTTAGTTTATACTCGACCCGATATAGCATATTCTGTAGGCATAGTCAGCCGTTACATGGAGATGCCCACCGTCATGCATTTGAACGCAATAAAACGGATATGTCGATATTTGAAAGGTACTTTGCATTACGGTGTGGTGTACATAAAAGGTCGTGGTAATTATCTATTGTCGGGCTTATCCGATAGTGACGTTGCTGGAAGTATTGAGGATCGGAAAAGCACAGGGGGCATGGCTTTTAACCTTGATGAAAGCTTAATTACGTGGGTCTCACAGAAGCAGAGATGTGTAGCCCTGTCATCATGCGAAGCCGAGTTTATGGCTGCTACTACTGCAGCGTGCCAAGTAATATGGCTTCAAAGGGTACTAAGTCAGATCATGGGCGTGAAGGCTGCACCAGTCGTTCTCTATATTGATAATAAGTCTGCCATAGACCTTACAAAAAATTCAGTTTTCCATGGTAGAAGTAAGCACATTGATGTGCGTTATCATTTCATAAGAGATTGTGTGGAGAAGGGTTTGATCGAGATCAAGCAAATAAGAACAAGTGAGCAACGAGCAGATATATTAACCAAGGCATTGTCTGCAGCAAAGTTCGAAAAGATGAGACGTTTACTTGTATAACGACTCGTACATTTTTGTAATATTTAAATGTGTAATTATTAAATAAGTTATGTGTATGGGATCTGTCAGTTGAATATTATTTTTGTTAATATTTTAATTAATTATGTGTGATCGTTGGTGTTCGTGTATTAATTGTATAATTCGTTGTGAAGCTGTGTGGTGTCACTTTTGTATTTAAAGATGATTTTATTCAGGATTTATTTCCATAAATACTTGAATTATCCCTAAAATCATTTTATAGCCTCATAATTTTATTAATTATTCTTAGGGGTTTTTAAAATTTAGAAATCAATATTTTATTGATTATTTACCCTTAAATGATTTTCTGATTGTATTTATTTATAAAATCCGTATTAAATCCAGAAAAGTTTCAAAAAAATTATGAAACTTATATTTATTTAAGTTTGGATTTATTCCGAGGTGTTTCTAATCGCACCTCATTTCATTAAATTATAAACATTTTGGATAAAAACGATTGACAAATGAAATTATTCATCCCCTTTTCTATCTATTAATCCCTGTAAACCCTTTTCCTCTCCCATCTCTGAGGTTCGATCTCTCTCTCTCTTTAATCCTCTCGCTCTCTATTTTCTCTCGAAAATTCTCTGTTCTCTTGATTCTCTGCAGTCTCTCTCTCCCGGGAAATCTCTCATCTTTTTCTTCTTCTCTTTCCCTCATTTTTCTCTACCGGTTTCTTCCATTTCCGGCGAGTTTGGTCGCCGTCCGGTTGCTGGTTGACGCTGGACTCTGGTTGATTATATATGTGTGTATTTTGTATGTATATATATGGGTGCAAGTAATCAGTTCTCGAGCCGCCTCCATTCGCCGCCCCTTTTGCTTTTTCCGGCGAAGGGTGTGGTGGCGTGAGGGGCTGCTTTTGTGCGCACACCTGTTGCGTGCCTTTTTCCGTTCTGTTCTTCCTGCTACTTGTTCTATTTGGTGAAGCGCACGCGCTTGCGAGTGTTTAATTCAGCAGATTGTATTTTATTATGATTTCTGAAATTTTAATGAAATTAATTGATATGTGGTGCAGATAATTTAGTTAATTAATTGGTAGAATCCGTAAGGAAACCCGAAATTTATCGAGTACCGACGTATTTTACCGCCGTCGGCGATGAGTTTCGGCGAGCCGACGGTGGACGGTGATGAATATTTCTGAGTCCTATGAATAAATATTATAAAACATGAATAATAATTCATAATTGTATTTAGTTGGTGTTTGGGAAATGTGTGGATTGTTGTTGTTGTGGTTGAATCGGTGTTTGGGTGGTCGTTGTAGCTATTGTGATTTGGTTTGATGTCGGGATGTTCGACGGGTTAGCCGATAATCAAAGGAGGTGCTGCCCGATTTCTGAAAAATTTAATTACGGAAATACGAGGCTGTACCCAATGGCTATCGGAACGTCGATCCATTATATGTAATTATTTTGTATGAAATATGATTATGTGTTGTGATGAAATACTTTACGAAAATCGATAACCCTAATTTCATAAAAAGATAAATATACCTATTTTCTGAAAACGAACACCGAACCGACTTTCAAAGACGTGAACCCTAATTGATACGTGTATTATAATATTGAAAATGTTACGAGTTGGGTTTGTTAACATATGGGTAGATTGTTAGCAAGGATAGTCAAGCTTATTCGGACGTCTAATTTAGGGTATTTTGGTTCCCGTAGATTCCAGTTGAAATCCTTAGCATCCCGGTCAGTGCAAAGCCAGTCAGAAATTAGTGTTAAAGCGTATTAAGGCAAGTACCCCTGATCATATCTTTATGGTTCGGTATATATGAATATAATGTTGTCTTATTCTCGTACTGGAATAGAATGATTTAAGTTACGTATTCCCTGGGTTTCAAATTATTTTATTAACTTGTGTTTTGGGGGAAAAGTAACTTCTGAAAATACCTATCTCTAAGCTTTGAATAAAATGGAAATGTTTTGGGAAAATGTGCTGTGTTATAATTGTTTTAACAAGAGATAGGTAAGTGAATTGGAAAACTGGATAAAAATGATCAGATAATTGGATGAGTGTGCGCAGAAGGCCCGTAACGGCCTGGAAGTTAGCGTAAGAGGCGAAGTGGTTGCGCACCCTATTATAACCACCAGCCCAGCGTGACAGAGACCTAGCTAGTCTCTGAGTTCCGGAACAAGTTTCATATGATAGCCTGATCAGCTGTCTCACCAGGAATCATCCAATGCATGTATATCTGAGCAAGCGATTTTGAGGTTCCCGGAAAGGGACAAGTTTTATGGTTCCCGTAAAGGAACAATTAGTTTTATAGGTCCTGCGATGGGACAAATGATTTGGAAATGTAAGTAGCATGCTAAATTTAATCCTGCTATTTACACAGCACTATTAATAAAATGTTTAGAGAGCATGCTAGCTATTAAAAGATCCAGTTTCAACAGTTTATCAGTTTTTATCTATTTACACTTGTTTTACTTGTTTTCCACTATCAAGTTGTAATTTCTGTTCCTACAATTATTTATTATAAACTGTTTTAGTTAGTAATCATATAGTGGTACTGCTGAGCGGTTGATCGCTCACTCTTGCAAATGTGTTTGTATATTTTCGCATTGCAGATGCTTAGGGGATGTTGCTGTTTTGCTAAGGGCCAGTTTCCAACTCCTCCTGTGTCGAGCTCCTCTGAATAGGTTGTGTCTGGGAAGTGTGGTCTGTGAGTTGCTATAGAATAATAGTCACAGATGGCAGGTTGTTTTTAATAAGATGGTTTGTAATAAGTGTGTAACCTAAGTTATACTTGAACCTGGAAAAGGTCTTGTGGAAGAGTTGTTTATATTGAAATAAAGTAAGTAGTTGTCTTATAATTATAGTTTCATTTTGTTAGTGACGTCAACTCCTAACCCGGGGTTGAGGCCGTTACAGGTTGGTATCAGAGCTACAGGTTTGAGTCCCTGATTTAGGTTAGGAGTAGAGTCGGAAAGGGGTAATATTGGTATATAGGGAGTGAATCAGCAACTCACATCTAAAGTAGCAAGTTTAAGAGTCTAGTTGAGGGTTCGAAGGCGTAACCCTGGCATATTTTGAGGATTTTGGAACTGCCCTAATCTTTAGTGTGTTTTCCCTGGTATATGTACCATTGGTAGTAGCCAATAAGGATTCCTAGATAGTTTTCCACAAGAACGAGTTCGACCATGTGAATTTAGCCAGTGTTTTATAATAGGTATTGTTGCATGCTGCTAGTGTCGTGTTTTTATTACTGTTGTTATTTTATTGTTGCAATTGTTGCTGATTTTGTTAAATCCAGCCATTCATTACAGTCGGACCCCAATCAATGAGGGTGGGAATATCTTATTGCGGCAGTATTCTCTTGGCACATGAAAATGTTGCTACCCGGGGGCAATTCTTTTAAACTAAAATCATTTGCTATATTTCAGGAGAATGCCGCCCAAGAAGAATATCCCACCCAATTCCTCTAGCAGAGCTTCTAAAGGGGGCCCAGTTATGGGTGAGTTTCTAGATTTGCTGCGCCAACAGTCTAATCAAATGGCTCAGCAGCAAGAACAATTTCAGCAGCAGCAGCAGCTATTTCTACAACAACAGCAACAACAACAGCAGTTCATACAGCAGCAGCAACAACAAATTCAACAACAACAGCTGCAGCTTCAGCAGCAACCTCAGCAAAGAGAAGTGAACCAAACTGTGAGTTTTAAATCTTTTCAGTCGGTAAAGCCTCCAGAATTTAAGGGCGAGGTGGACCCAGTTGCTGCTAGGATTTGGCTAAAGGAAATAGAGAAAGCTTTCACCCTTACGCAAGTAAGTGATAATCTTAGATCAGACTATGCGAGCTATTTTCTCAAGGGTGAAGCGAATTATTGGTGGGAATCCACCCGTGCCGTGGAAGGAGAAGGCCCTGTCTTGTGGGCCAGGTTTATAGAGTTGTTCTTGGAAAAATATTTTCCGGACTGTTTGCAGAACCAGTTAGAAGTTGAGTTTTTGGAATTGAAGCAGGATGAAAAGAGTGTGGCTGAGTGTGAGGCAAAGTTTACGGAATTGGCCCGATTGGTGCCTGTGTATGTGAATACTGAAGCTCAGAAAGTAAAGAGGTTCCAGCAGGGACTGAAGCCAGAAATTCGCAGTGGGGTTGTAGCCTTGCAGCTCAAGACATATTCCTCCGTAGTTCAGGCCGCGCTGGTAATTGAAAGTGACCAGAAGTTGGCTGCCAAGGAAAAGGGCGATAAAAAGCGGAAATCTGAAAGCATCACTGGTGAAACGAATTCAGGGGGGTCCGGTCAGAGGTTTCAGAAGAGGTTTGGCCAGAACAGAAATCAAAGATGTAGAAGACAGAATTTTTCTCAGGTTAGGCCTGCTACCACCTCAGTTGCCTCCACTCCAGCTCAGTCATCAAATTCCGTAAGAGATTGTAAGGTATGTGGGAAGAGACATAGTGGCCCATGCAAAAGGGATGTTCAGTGCTTCAAATGTCATCAAAAGGGTCATTACGCATCTGAATGGAATATAGAGAAACCCGCAGTTACTTGCTACAACTGTGGGAAGGTGGGACATGTTGCTCGGTATTGTAAGACAGTTACTCAAGGTACTGCATCTCAAGGACCGGCATCCAGCACAGCTAAAGCCAGAACTTTCAAAATGACAAAAAAGTCCAATGCTCAGGACTCGGACGTAGTGGCAGGTACGCTCTCTCTCAACTCCGTACCTGTTAAAGTTTTATTTGATTCAGGAGCATCTAAGTCTTTTATATCAAAGAATTGTGTGGTTAAGATGGACTTAATGTTAGAAGATTTGGTTGAACCTTTGACTATAGAAGTAGCCAATCAGGATAGAGTTTCAGTGAGTCAGTTTTGCCCTAAATGTCAATTGGAAATCCACGGATACTCTTTTTCGGCTGATCTAATACCCTTCGAGCTAGGAGAGTTCGACGTGATTTTGGGAATGGATTGGTTGTCCCGGTATAAGGCTAACATTGATTGTAAGAAGAAGAAAATTTTGATGGTTACTGAGGATAATATTAAGGTGACTTATCAAGGACAAAGGCAAGAAAAGAAATTTCTCTCGATACTCCAGACGAAGAAATTGTTAAGACAAGGATGTGAAGCTTACTTAGCACATGTGGTGGACGTGGAGAAGGAAGTACTTGATTTAGATAAGATTCCAATAGTAAGGGAATTCCCAGACGTTTTTCCAAATGAATTGCCCGGATTGCCACCAGATCGTGAAATTGAGTTTTCCATAGACTTAGTTTCCGGAGCAGAATTAGTTTCAAAGGCACCCTATCGCATGGCTCCAGTGGAAATGAAAGAACTAGCTAAGCAACTCCAGTAATTATTGGACAAAGGCGTGATTAGGCCAAGTGTATCCCCGTGGGGTGCTCCAGTGTTATTCGTAAAGAAGAAGGATGGAAGTATGAGATTGTGTATTGATTATCGGGAATTAAACAAGTTAACCATTAAAAACAAGTATCCCCTTCCAAGGATAGATGACCTGTTTGACCAACTTAAGGGAGCGTGTTGTTTCTCGAAGATTGACTTGAGATCAGGCTACCATCAGTTAAAGATTAAGCCTGAAGACATACCAAAGACTGCATTCAGGACCCGATACGGACATTATGAGTTCTTAGTAATGTCGTTTGGATTGACCAATGCACCAGCTGCCTTCATGGATTTAATGAATCGGGTGTATAAAGAATACTTGGATAAGTTTGTGATTGTATTTATTGATGACATCCTCATTTATTCGAAGACTAGAGAAGATCATGCTAATCATTTGAAGATTTCCCTGCAAAGGCTAAGAGAGAAGCAGTTGTACGCAAAGTTTTCGAAGTGCGAATTTTGATTGGAGGAAGTTCAATTCTTAGGTCACGTAGTAGGAAAAGATGGCATTAAAGTGGATCCCGTAAAGATTGAAGCTATATCCAAATGGGAACAACCAAAGACTCCAACAGAAGTCAGAAGCTTTCTTGGGTTAGCAGGTTATTATAGAAGATTTGTAAAGGATTTCGCCAAGATTGCAACTCCATTGACCAAGTTGACCCGGAAGAATGAGAAGTTTAATTGGACAAAGAAGTGCGAGGAAAGCTTCCAAGAATTGAAAAAGAGGTTAGTAACAGCTCCAGTATTAGCATTGCCAGATGAGACAGGAAACTTCGTGATCTATAGTGATGCTTCCTTGAAAGGTTTGGGTTGTGTATTAATGCAACATGATAAAGTCATTGCCTACGCTTCCAGACAGTTAAAGCCTCATGAGCAAAAGTATCCAGTGCATGATTTGGAATTAGCCGCAATCGTGTTCGCGTTGAAGCTGTGGAGACATTACTTATACGGAGAAAAATGCGAAATTTATACAGATCACAAAAGTTTAAAGTATATATTCACTCAGAAGGATCTAAACATGCGACAACGGAGATGGCTAGAACTGATTAAGGATTACGATTGTTCTATTAATTACCACCCAGGCAAGGCCAACGTAGTGGCAGATGCCCTAAGTAGGAAGGAAAGATTGAATGCAATCAAAATTTCAGAGGACCTCGCCAGAGAATTGGAGAAGCTGGAAATTGAGGTTCGAGTAACAGACAAAAATCAAGGACAATTGTATGAGATCACTTTTCGGCCAGAATTGATGGACAAGATCCAGAAGTGTCAGGAAGAAATGATGAATCGAGAGTTAGATAGTTTAACTGGAGAAGAACTCTGCACACAAAAGGATAGCAAGGGTATGTATAGGTTTTCCTCGAGGATATGGATTCCCAATGTAACTGAACTAAGGAATGCGATATTGCGGGAAGCTCATAATTCCAAGTTTTCCATTCACCCGGGAAGCACTAAAATGTATCAAGATTTGAAGATGCACTTTTGGTGGCCAGGAATGAAAAAGGAAATTGCAAGTTGGGTTAACAAATGCCATGTATGCCAGACAGTGAAGGCGGAACATCAAAGACCAAGTGGATTGTTACAACCGTTGGATGTTCCACAGTGGAAATGGGAAAAACTCGCGATGGATTTTGTAGTAGGACTACCAAAGACGAAATCGAACCATGATGTAATTTGGGTAATTATTGATAGATTGACCAAGTCTGCACATTTTCTCCCGATCAATGAAAAGTATCCTTTGGACAGGCTAGTTAAATTATATTTGGATGAAATTGTTACCAAGCATGGAGTTCCTGTTTCAATCGTATCTGATCGAGATCCAAGATTTAATTCCAGATTTTGGATGAAATTTCAGGAGTGTTTAGGGACTAAATTGAAAATGAGTACCGCCTACCATCCCCAGACAGATGGCCAAAGTGAAAGAACCATTCAGACGATAGAAGACATGTTAAGGGTTTGTGCTTTGGATTTTAAAGGAAATTGGGATGAACACTTGCCACTGATTGAGTTTTCTTATAATAACAGTTATCATGCCAGTATAAGAATGCCGCCCTACGAAGCCCTGTATGGACGTAAATGTAGGTCCCCTCTTTATTGGGATGAAGTAGGAGAAAAGAAATTATTAGGCCCTGAATTGGTTCAACAGACTAAGGCTGCAATTATATTAATTCGAAAAAGGTTAGAAGCAGCTCAAGATAGACAGAAAAAGAACGCAGACCTTCATCGAAAAGACGTGGAGATGGAAATAGGATCGTTGGTATTGCTAAAAGTGTCGCCCTGGAAAGGATTGGTTAGATTTGGACAGAAAGGTAAGTTAAGTCCTAGATATATTGGACCTTTTGAAATACTGAGGAAAGTTGGTAAGGTTGCCTATGAGTTGGCATTGCCACCACAATTACAACATATCCACAATGTATTCCATGTGTCCATGCTGAAGCGTTATATCCCTGATTCAAATTAAGTTATTGAATATGAACCAATCGATCTTCAACCAGATTTATCCTACGAGGAACGGCCGATCCAGATCCTAGATCGTAAAGAGCGAGTTCTTAGAAATAAGTCTATTCCTATAGTTAAAGTACTGTGGCGGAATCCTCGAGTAGAAGAGTCCACTTGGGAATTAGAGTCAGATATGCTTGACAAACATCCTCATTTGTTTAATTAGATCAGATTCTGAGGACATAATCTTTTTAAGGGGGAAAGAATATAACGACTCGTACATTTTTGTAATATTTAAATGTGTAATTATTAAATAAGTTATGTGTATGGGATCTGTCAGTTGAATATTATTTTTGTTAATATTTTAATTAATTATGTGTGATCGTTGGTGTTCGTGTATTAATTGTATAATTCGTTGTGAAGCTGTGTGGTGTCACTTTTGTATTTAAAGATGATTTTATTCAGGATTTATTTCCATAAATACTTGAATTATCCCTAAAATCATTTTATAGCCTCATAATTTTATTAATTATTCTTAGGGGTTTTTAAAATTTAGAAATCAATATTTTATTGATTATTTACCCTTAAATGATTTTCTGATTGTATTTATTTATAAAATCCGTATTAAATCCAGAAAAGTTTCAAAAAAATTATGAAACTTATATTTATTTAAGTTTGGATTTATTCCGAGGTGTTTCTAATCGCACCTCGTTTCATTAAATTATAAACATTTTGGATAAAAACGATTGACAAATGAAATTATTCATCCCCTTTTCTATCTATTAATCCCTGTAAACCCTTTTCCTCTCCCATCTCTGAGGTTCGATCTCTCTCTCTCTTTAATCCTCTCGCTCTCTATTTTCTCTCGAAAATTCTCTGTTCTCTTGATTCTCTGCAGTCTCTCTCTCCCGGGCAATCTCTCCTCTTTTTTTTCTTCTCTTTCCCTCATTTTTCTCTACCGGTTTCTTCCATTTCCGGCGAGTTTGGTCGCCGTCCGGTTGCTGGTTGACGCTGGACTCTGGTTGATTATATATGTGTGTATTTTGTATGTATATATATGGGTGCAAGTAATCAGTTCTCGAGCCGCCTCCATTCGCCGCCCCTTTTGCTTTTTCGGCGAAGGGTGTGGTGGCGTGAGGGGCTGCTTTTGTGCGCACACCTGTTGCGTGCCTTTTTCCGTTCTGTTCTTCCTGCTACTTGTTCTATTTGGTGAAGCGCACGCGCTTGCGAGTGTTTAATTCAGCAGATTGTATTTTATTATGATTTCTGAAATTTTAATGAAATTAATTGATATGTGGTGCAGATAATTTAGTTAATTAATTGGTAGAATCCGTAAGGAAACCCGAAATTTATCGAGTACCGACGTATTTTACCGCCGTCGGCGATGAGTTTCGGCGAGCCGACGGTGGACGGTGATGAATATTTCTGAGTCCTACGAATAAAAATTATAAAATACGAATAAAAACATAAAACATGAATAATAATTCATAATTGTATTTAGTTGGTGTTTGGGAAATGTGTGGATTGTTGTTGTTGTGGTTGAATCGGTGGTTGGGTGGTCGTTGTAGCTATTGTGATTTGGTTTGACGTCGGGATGTTCGACGGGTTAGCCGATAATCAAAGGAGGTGCTGCCCGATTTCCGAAAAATTTAATTACGGAAATACGAGGCTGTACCCAATGGCTATCGGAACGTCGATCCATTATATGTAATTATTTTGTATGAAATATGATTATGTGTTGTGATGAAATACTTTACGAAAATCGATAACCCTAATTTCGTAAAAGGATAAATATACCTATTTTCTGAAAACGAACACCGAACCGACTTTCAAAGACGTGAACCCTAATTGATACGTGTATTATAATATTGAAAATGTTACGAGTTGGGTTTGTTAACATATGGGTAGATTGTTAGCAAGGATAGTCAAGCTTATTCGGACGTCTAATTTAGGGTATTTTGGTTCCTGTAGATTCCAGTTGAAATCCTTAGCATCCCGGTCAGTGCAAAGCCAGTCAGAAATTAGTGTTAAAGCGTATTAAGGCAAGTACCCCTGATCATATCTTTATGGTTCGGTATATATGAATATAATGTTGTCTTATTCTCGTACTGGAATAGAATGATTTAAGTTACGTATTCCCTGGGTTTCAAATTATTTTATTAACTTGTGTTTTGGGGGAAAAGTAACTTCTGAAAATACCTATCTCTAAGCTTTGAATAAAATGGAAATGTTTTGGGAAAATGTGTTGTGTTATAATTGTTTTAACAAGAGATAGGTAAGTGAATTGGAAAACTGGATAAAAATGATCAGATAATTGGATGAGTGTGCGCAGAAGGCCCGTAACGGCCTGGAAGTTAGCGTAAGAGGCGAAGTGGTTGCGCACCCTATTATAACCACCAGCCCAGCGTGACAGAGACCTAGCTAGTCTCTGAGTTCCGGAACAAGTTTCATATGATAGCCTGATCAGCTGTCTCACCAGGAATCATCCAATGCATGTATATCTGAGCAAGCGATTTTGAGGTTCCCGGAAAGGGACAAGTTTTATGGTTCCCGTAAAGGAACAATTAGTTTTATAGGTCCTGCGATGGGACAAATGATTTAGAAATGTAAGTAGCATGCTAAATTTAATCCTGCTATTTACACAGCACTATTAATAAAATGTTTAGAGAGCATGCTAGCTATTAAAAGATCCAGTTTCAACAGTTTATCAGTTTTTATCTATTTACACTTATTTTACTTGATTTCCACTATCAAGTTGTAATTTCTGTTCCTACAATTGTTTATTATAAACTGTTTTAGTTAGTAATCATATAGTGGTACTGCTGAGCGGTTGATCGCTCACTCTTGCAAATGTGTTTGTATATTTTTGCATTGCAGATGCTTAGGGGATGTTGCTGTTTTGCTAAGGGCCAGTTTCCAACTCCTCCTGTGTCGAGCTCCTCTGAATAGGTTGTGTCTGGGAAGTGTGGTCTGTGAGTTGCTATAGAATAATAGTCACAGATGGCAGGTTGTTTTTAATAAGATGGTTTGTAATAAGTGTGTAACCTAAGTTATACTTGAACCTGGAAAAGGTCTTGTGGAAGAGTTGTTTATATTGAAATAAAGTAAGTAGTTGTCTTATAATTATAGTTTCATTTTGTTAGTGACGTCAACTCCTAACCCGGGGTTGAGGCCGTTACAACTTGGAGTTCAGAACCTGGAATATGTTTAGATTAAAGGGCGATCATGTTGGGCTTAATTCTAAACATATTTTATTTAAGGCTTAATTATAACTTGGACCTTAAAGTATCATCATGTGTACACATAAACCCTTGAAGAAAAAAAACATACACATCAACACTTCATGTATGGAATGTGTATATTCCCGCCCTTGCCTCTTCAAAACCAAATGAATGGTTGACTATGCACATAACACAGGAGGGTAATCTCGGAAATTAAGCTTTTAGACCTTTGACAGATGGGGGGGGGGTCAAACCAGTGATGGAAGTTACCAGCGTTCATCCTATCGTGCTGCAATAAATTGATAAATATTAAGAATCGACAATAAAAATAAATATCATTGTCAATTTAAAGTTCATACTATTTACAACGAACATTCCCAAAATCTCCTCCCTGGATTTCTGTTGGTCCAGGATGTTTTTAGCACTACAAGTTTTCCACACTAACAGCTAGGATTCATCTTCAATGGCTGATATATAGTGTTATATGTAATACCATATACTACCTGCATATATAGTAGAAGGGCTGAAGCGTTTGAGGGAAATGGAGAAGCAACTTAATTTGGAGGGAAAAGATCAGTCTGGTTTCTGCCTACAATGCCCTCACCTGTTATATGCATAACCAACAAGTCATGAGGTTTGATTATACATATTCCATACATAAAGGGTTGACACATGATCATACTTTGAGGTTCGAGTTATAATTAAGCCTTTATTTAATTACATTATTTTATATCTGATTGAATAAATCAACGATTACGTTGAAGTAGTAATAGGCAGTTAGGATATCATGGAGACAAATTAGGAGTATGACCTGATCTTTAGGAGTAATAGACGTTGGTTGAATATTTTATATATTCCTTGTAATTCTTCTAGAGACCGGAAGTAATCCCAGTCGCCAGCCTAAGCTCTGATACCATGTTGAGTAACCAGCTCATCTAAAACCTTAAGGTGTTAGAGGAAGGCCCCAATAGGATCATATATTTAACACTCCCCCTCACTCGAAAGCTCATTTATGGGTCGAAGAGTGGAACACCGGCACCCATCTTTGGGGTATTAATTGTCTTTAGTGTCCACAATAAATTGTGAGAATATTGGGGGTGGCTGGGAATCGAACCTTAGTTCTCCCGCCAGCCTAAGCTCTGATACCATGTTGAGTAACCAGCTCATCTAAAACCTTAAGGTGTTAGAGGAAGGCCCCAATAGGATCATATATTTAACATTAGCATATCAGTGTGGTTCTATCAAAATCAAAATGGACAAAGTCTAGAATTTTCGTTCCCATTTGCCATGGTATTGCGCAAAAAAAAACACTACCAATGTATCACTGCCAGTCCTATAAGTATCATCCTAGTGCCATATCCCTAAATCAACCTCACAAAGCTCTTCGCGATTCAAATTTATTGCCTCTCCTCAGTTTTCAGAATATCTATATAAATTATGGGTTTCGCAAGCTACACTGATGAGTACACTTCCCCTATTGCTGCATCAAGATCTTCAAGGCCTCCATCATCGACTCTCACAACTTGATTCCAAAACTCTTGCCACAGGGTATTTCAGAGCATTGAACTCGCTCAAGGAGATGGAGGAGCTGGAAGCATCAAGAATATCAACTTTATTGATGGTTAGCTCAATTAGTTGTGCTTAGCAACACATGCTTGCAAATTTTCATGATTATATGCATACTCATACATTTGCATTCCAGTTGAACATGACTAATGCCTATATTGCTCATGTAGGCCGCAATTTCAGCAGTGTAAAGTACCACATTGATGAGCTCAGTGAAGAAAACTACACCTAAAACTATACATTGCTAGAAGGAGATGATTTAGTAGAAAATTTTGAAAAAAATTAGCTTTGAGGTTAAATTTGAGTCTTCTTCGAGTGGTCGTACTATCTCTAAGGTGACCAGCAAGTATTACACTAAAGGCGATTTCATGCTTAAGGAAGAGGACATCAAGGCGGGCAAGTATAAAGTTCTGCTCATGTACAAAGTTGTGGAAGCCTACCTCACCCAAAACCCTGATGCCTATGTCTAGAGGTTTTATTTCTGATTATATCCGCTATTTTCTCTCCGACAGGTGTTTAAATATTGTTCTATAACTAAGTACTAGAATAAGGACAGATTGGTTTGACTAAGTACGAACTATGTACTGTCATTTCCTTTACGTTTTGTATTTTTGTCTTCTGAAAAAAATTAATAAACCTTCTTCCTTATAATGTTATTCCATATAATGTAATCCCTTTTACGTAACTTTTGATCAGTATGAATTTTTTTCCCTATACTCAACTAACACTATCATATATTAGCTAGAAAATAAAATATATCATGCAGACTAAGGCTATCCTTAGCGATGTTGACCTTTATACTTGGACAAACTGTTTATTTCAAAGTATATATATCCAGCGACGGAAGTATTAAAGGGCTAGCCTGGGTTTAAGCCCAAGATGATTTTAAAAAAAACAGTACTTATATATTTGCTAACTTTTGACAGCCCTATTATGTATTAAAGCCCATTTCCCAACTAAATATTGTACACCAAAAGAACACTCAGCTACAAACATGAACACAAACTCTGACTAAAACTATTTTGAATTTTATGATAACATATATAGAAAGATAATTTGTTAAAAAAATTAACATAAAATCGATGGTCTATGAATTTGCTGACATGGATGATAGGAAAACTTCGCTAAAGACTCGTAAGTACACCCCATTTTGAATTTCCGGTTCCGTCCCTGTATATATATATATCGCTGCTATGGCTGAATATATTGACATCTTGAACGTTATAATCGAAAAGATACTGACTTGGACTTAATCTATGAGCTTAGGGAGATGCTAAGATCATGTTAACACTGAAAATGGAATTGGTTCGAATGACTAATCGCTACATGAACTTATTTTTCTACTGGCAAGAAACTTTCTAACAATGTTTAACTTCCGGAAGATCCAAAATTAAGTGAGATCATATATCAGTGAAGCCTGCCTCATATTCTAGGTAGAACTACCAATCAGTTAGTCGATAGAGATGTTCTAAAGCTTCAATTATCTACAGAATAACATGCATTATTTGTGACGCATTTCGTTCATGCAGCACAGATACGCACCTAATCTATTGCAAAATTTTCTGCGAAATTAAGGAAGGCTAGTTCATAAAGACTGTTGATTGAGTGGAAAGGTACAAGTTAATAAAACAGTTCGAGTATAAACGTAACAAGGTGACTGTTTCTGTGAACTGCTTGAATCTATAACTACTGCTGCAGTGGTAGTAAGTTACAGTCGAAGTGATCTTATCAAGTCACATAGGGCCACAATACAATCTATCATTTTCCTCAGTATAACTATCATTATATGTTTTTCATTTACGTCAATCTTACACATTCCTCCAGCTCCAGGCAATTACATGCTGCTAGGCGCTAAAAGCACATGCTGCTTAGTGCTACAAGTATCGACTTATAGTTCTCAACAGAATAAGAAACTTGTAGATTTATTCATCTAATCTGGAAGCCTATTCTACGGTCATTTCTTTCAGAGAAAAGTGTATTTGTTTAGTCTTTAGTGAGCTTACACCAAAATCACAGTCACACATAGGTAATCCGTCATACAAATGTGAAACACAAATTAGGTGTATGATTAAATGAAGACTTCAACCTTCGCCACTTCAAGAATTAAAACTTTGCATAGTAAATGTAAACCGAACTACACTAACACCACACCAACATAGATAAAACTGCACCAATTCAAAACTTGCAGATATAAACTGCAAATTGATTTACGACTATATGTCACAAGAGAATCAGGCCACTGGAAAACAATAATTAGATTATAGTTGGAATGGGGAGTTCTGTAACAGAATAAGAATGTTGTCATACTTACCTCCAAGTAAAAGCATGACATTATATCAAAGCATTTTGGATCTCTGGATATATTTTGGCATTATATATCAGTTTATGTTTCCTAATTCTCTTTGATCCAACATATTGTCTTGTGCATTTCTTTGGAAAGTAATAGCCATGCAAGTATGCAACATTATCTAAGAAACTGAAGGGTATCCTTAATTACCTCCCCAACCAATATATTCGATTAATCATATGATTATACCAGAATAGACAAACACCAGAATATTTGTTGCCCTGAATCATGATAAACTTTCATGGTATTACAGAATAAGAAACACTTCAAGACTGATCCCTGCTTATCCTATAAATATCATCCTCTCACCATATCCCTTAATCAATCTCAAAAAGGCTTTTACTATTCTAATTAATCATTACTCCTTAGTTTTCATTAGCACCTTTGATAAAAAAAACATGGGTTTCACAAGCTAAACTGATGTGTACTCGTCCCCCATTGCTCCATCAAGGATCTTCAAAACTTCCATCATCAACTCTCACAACGTGATTCCGAAACTCTTGCCACAAGAGTATTGAACTCATTCAAGGTGACGGAGGTGCTGGAAGCATCAAGAAGATCAACTTTATTGATGGTTAGCACTTACTTTTTCTTATCAATAAATTCTAGCAAATTTGCATGATTATGATGCATACACATAAATCTGCATTCATAAATCATGATGAATTATAAATGCTTTTATACTAATTGGTTTGATATCAATATAACTTTTGTAGGCCACTGTTTCAGCAGTGTAAAGTACTACATTCATGAGTTCAGTGAAGAAATCTACATCTATAACTATATACATTGCTAGAATGTGATGCCTTATTGGAAACCTTGAAAAAATAACTTATGAGGTTAAGTTTGAATGTTCACCGAGTGGTGGTACCATCTCTAAGGTGAACAGCAAGTATTACACTAAAGGCGATTTCATGTTTAAGGAAGAGGACATCAAGGCGGGAAAGGATAAAAGTTCTGCTCATGTACAAAGTTGTTGAAGCCTACCTCCTGTTGGAAAAACAAAAAGGAAGAATACTACTAAATCTTAGGGGTGAGCAGACGAACCGCTCAACCGCTCGCAACGGAACTGCATTTTGCGGATAATCGCGAAACGCGGGTTGGTTGTGGATTAAATTTTAAAAACCGCTCATTCGCGGTTTGGATGCGGTTTTAAATTATTGAAAATCGCAAAATCGCAGCCGCAACCGCAACTGCAACCGTAACTCGCAATATATATTTATAATAAAATATATTTCCAAAAATGTAGTTGATATCATATAAATTAATAAGTACACACATTTATTAATTAATCTTAGATTAATGTTAAGACTTCGTTCATAAGATTCACAATCATTCTAAGATATATAACCAAAATAAATAGAAAATGTAATTAACATGTAATTTTATTTTTATCCGTTTCTTTTTTCTTTTCTCACCTCCATATTTTTGTATGCTTTTAATATCCTTACTCCATACGGAGCATTAGTTTGTATTTTATTTTTGAATGTAAATTTATCACGTAACTTAAACTTCAATTTATTAATATTCCGAATTTAATTTTTTGCAAATTATTAATTATTTTAAAATAAGTAGTTGAACCGCAAACCGATCCACAATAACCGCAATTGACGCAGTTAACCGCAACCGCATTTGCGGTTGCGGATAACAATTTTCTAAAACCGCTCTTCGCGGTTTGGTTCGACTTTTACCCCAAAACCGATCTGATCCGAACCGCGTACACCCCTACTAAATCTGATAGCCTGGAGAATACTAATATATATTAAACTTTTACTTGCATTTCACTGACCCAGAGCTTGTCAATTTATAGCTAGCATAACACTTGGTACATGAATTAATAATAAAAGAAACCTCCTGGACTTCTTAAATATCCCCTCTTAAACTTGATTTTTTTTGTAACTCCAATCCAAGCTCGCAGTCTAGAAAAAACTTCAAATTTCAACGATTTTGTAAAAATATCTCGAATCTGATCATTTGTGTTGACATAGGTCAGCTCTACTTTATTTTCAAAACATTCTCTTATGTAGTGATATTTGGTGTCGATGTGTTTACTGTGATAGTGAAAAATCGGATCCTTTGTCAGAGAAATAGCAGACTTGTTATCAACAAATATGGGTGTTGGTTCTTCTTGAGGAATGTGAATCATCTTTAGCATTCTCCTCAAATGCATGACAAACTATTGGCGCATGGAATAAAGCAAGAATTTTATGCACCTGGAACTCCACAGCAGAATGGAGTTGTAGAAATAAAGAACATGACTCTTATTGAAGCTGCACGAACTATGCTTGATGACGCAAAGCTACCAACCTATTTTTGGACTGAAGCTGTGCAGACTGCTTGTTTTACACAAAATTCTACACTCATGAACAAGCATGGAAAAACACCATATGAGATGGTGAAGAAAAAGAAGCCAAATATGAAATACTTTCATGTATTTGTATGCAAGTGTTTTGTTCTTAAGACTCATGCTGAACAGCTGTCAAAATTTGATCTAAAAGCTGATGAAGGAATTTTTGTTGGATATCCACTTTCCACAAAAGCCTTCAGAGTCTACAATTTAAGAACAATCTTTTTGGCTTATGCTGCTCATAAGAAGTTTAAAGTCTTTCAAATAGATGTGAAAAGTGCTTTTCTCAATGGAGAATTGGAAGAATAGGTATATGTTGAACAACCTCCAGGCTTTGTAGATCCAAAATTACCAAATCATGTCTACAGGCTTGACAAAGCACTTTATGGCCTAAAGCAAGCTCTTAGAGGATGGTATGAGACTCTGACACAATTCCTTTTGGAAAGTGGATTTCACAGTGGCACAATTGACAAGACTTTATTCTACCTCAACCATAGAAAGGACTTACTTTTGGTACAGATATATGTTGATGATATTATCTTTGCCTCTACAAATACAAAACTTTGTGAAAGATTTTCCAAGTTAATGCAGTCAAGATATCAAATGAGTATGATGAGAGAACTTAGCTATTTTCTGGGACTTCAAGTCAAGCAAACTGAAGAAGATACTTTCATAAATCAATCCAAGTACACCAGAAATTTACTCAAGAAATTTGGAATGTAAGACAGTTCAATTGCATCAACTCCCATGGCCACTGCCACCAAGTTAAATAAAGATACAGGAGCATCAGTAGATATTACTAACTACAGAGGTATGATTGGCTCTTTACTCTATTTAACTGCAAGTAGACCTGATATCATGTATGCTACCTGTCTTTGTGCAAGATTTCAGGCTGATCCAAGAGAATCTCATCTAATAGCTGTGAAAAGAATTTGCAAGTACCTCAAGGGTACAGCTGATCTAGGATTGTGATATCCTAGGGAATCAGATTTTAAGATAATAGGTTACTCGGATGCAGATTTTGCAGGATGCAAAATAGACAGGAAAAGCACTAGTGGAAGCTGCCAATTTCTTGGAGGCAAATTGGTTTCTTGGCTTATCAAGAAATAGAAATTAATTTCCATATCGACTGTAGAAGCAGAATATATTGTTGCAGGAAACTGTTGTGCACAGATTCTTTAGATGAAGAATCAGTTGCTGGACTATGGGTTAGAATTTTCTAAAATACCTATTTATTGTGATAATCAAAGTGCAATTGCTATGACAGGAAATCCAGTTTAACACTCAATGACAAAGCACATCAGCATTAGGTACCATTTCATAAGAGAACATGTAATGGAAGGTACAGTGGAATTGTATTTTGTTCCAACAGATCAACAACTAGAAGATATCTTCACAAAACCACTATGTGAAGCTACTTTTACAAGACTGGTAAATGAACTTGGAATAGTTTCAGGTTCTTTCTCAAAATTTGTTTAGTTTTTGTTCTCATACATCAGACTTTATGATCAGTATTTACAGATTTTCTTATCTCAATGTAATATGTGCTTAAATTGTTACATATTAAACGCTGCTTGTTATCTGATGTGATTCTATAAACTCTGAGAGTGTTTTGAATGTTTAGTGACTATTCAATCCAGTAAGGATTATTTTGGTAGATGCTGACTTAGTAGTCTTTAACAAACTATGTATCCCATATTTGAACTAGTTATTTATGTGGAAATCAATAACACAAGCAAATTCTGATTTTGATCTTAGTCAAATTTACTTTGTGTATCATATTACTAAGTCACAAACTAGATTATTGCTTCTTATCTATCAAATTCTGATGTCAGTAAATCTTAAGAATGAACTACATGCTTGATAAGCCTCACTTATCTTAAGAAAAGAATTGTAAAGAAAATTGAGGTCAGGTACTCCTTTGAGATCTAGAGTAAATATGTGAAAGGGAAGATCCAAGTGTATTGTTGATATTAAGTAATATGCATTAGAAAAGCAAATTAATTTTTCTTGGTGACTTTTCACATTCTCTGATTACTGGAGAAATAGTCTGATAACAGCATAAATTCTGATGGCAGTTGTAACTCATTTACACTGAGAAGCCACTGTCTAAAGAATTTCAAAAGATGCATAAAATAAGCACAAACAGTGAGGTGGATTCTTGCATAACTTTATTCTATAGTAGACTTCACAATTCAAGACAAATGTTAAGCATTTTTCTTAGTTATGCCTTATTTCTAAGATATACTGAAGTTTATCAGACTTTAATCTTTATCTGATCATTTGCACATGTTGGGAACCACGGACTTAGGGTGTTACTACGTTTTACGATAAAGATTACGAAAAGAGGATTACCTTGTTAATGGTTGATTCCACGCTCTTCTATTGTATTCCCAAATTCCCTTGAGCGAAGTGTGGCCTCCGTCTTCTCAAGTTATCCTCTCTTCTTGCTCCTTGGTGGCTACAATATGTTTTCACACAATTGCCAAGCAAGAAGAAAATAAGAATATATATAGGCTACAATAGGGACCATGGATAATTAGGTTGGGCCTTCTAATTACATCTTGAGCCTAGCCCAATATAATTAAATATTAATTCAATTCACTAAAGAATTAATATTTGCACTACCTTTCCTAATACCGTAATTTAATTAATTCGGTTCCAATATTATTTGCTTATTAAATTCCCCATGTTTAAAATATCATATGTCCATTAATTAAATAAATTACTGATAATTTATTTAATTAATATCTTTTATCCTTGATCATCGACTCAACCTTTATTTAATTATGCCAGAATAAATTCCACCTGCAGGGTTTCACATAATTAAATCTTTTTGAGCTTTCAAGGGGACATCATTAACCCGAATATTATCAGGACATGGATTTCTTCAATAAATAATATCCACCATGTATATAATTCCATCACCCAAAATATAATGATATAATTCAAAAGAATTATTTCATATATAAATCAAAGCATGTAAATAATATACACGTGTCAATTACTATTTCCGGATTAAGAACCTAAGCATTAATAATAACATAGAATCTTAGTTCTCCTTCTTAATCAGTATTAAGGGAACAATTCTAAATTTGATCTTGTTCAATATACACAAAGTATACTAGTATTATTTATTAGTCAATATAAACTAATCTAAATAATACTACAGCCATACCAGTGGATTGTCCAACACCACCTGTGCTGTGAACCTTATTATATTATATAACCGTATCTAACAATCTAATATTCTGTATCCCATTTGATACTAGATTGTTCACAATATATAATATTAGACAACATGTAAACATTCAAATGATTCTCAAATAAACTGGCCAGAAATAAATGTACATACTTCAAATAAATATTTTCAGTATACACTAACAGCACATACACACGCTATCACTCCAATTGAATGATGAAAATTACTGTGGTGATTAAGTTGTTCTGACAAACAGTTAAGTATTATTTGCATAAATTCTAAGGACAAGTTCTGATGAAAGTTCTGATGATTAAACTCTGAAGAAACCAGTCAGTATTTGTGTGAAGAAACACGGAAACAATCATTCATTTTTTTGAGTACAGGAGCCATGTTCTGATGATCGTTAAATTCTGATAATAGTCAAGTTCTGATGCAAATCCTGATGCTTACGTGGCATTATTTATTTACTTGACTTATTTATAGTTTTTACTGTAACGGTCATATTTATCAGAAAATATTAAGTGAAATAAAAATAGTGATAATCATTTGGTTAATGGGTTGCGTGTTTGTTTTGGTAACCGCATGTGAGCAATAATTACTGTACGTTTACCGTGCTCACTAATAATGTTTTAACTGTTTACATGTTGCCAGGTGTCACATGTCTATTTTACTTCCAAAAAGAGCCGTTGAGTGGGAAGAGTATAAATATTAGAGATAAAAGATTATACAAATCTTTTACCTTATCTCTTACTTTAATCTCTTACTTCTTTTACTCTCTTTCTCTTTTTCTATTTATTTTCTGAAGGACTTTCTTACAGGCATTTTATCAAATACTTTGCAAACACACGATTTTCACTTAATTTCTCACAGAAATGGCACCTAAAGATCTTATCTATGATGGAGCCAAGTTTGTCCCCAACAACTACATGGCTATTCTCAACAAGGACGAGGCTCCTTCAGAACTTCACTTCATTCAAGATTTTCTCGCTCGAAGTGAAATTGGGTATGCTCTGACCCAACCACAGCTTCTCTCAGGAAAATAAATTTTGTAGTTCTGGAGGTGAAGGGTATATGATGATGGTGGTGAAAATGGGTCCCCGAGCATTATTTTTACAACAGGGGAAGATGAGCACTTGGTCGCCATGTTTACTATTCGACAAGGTATGAATCTGCCAGAAAAGTGTACTTATAGTTCACAAGTTGGGGAGTCAGCTCTTCAAAATATGATGGCAAATCTTAGGTATGAGAAATCATTGTCCAATCTGGGACAACCGAAGAGGCCCTACATCAGGAGGGAGTGGAGCTTCTTTTTCGACTGCATTACCAAAGCCTTTGCCAACAAATGCTCCAACTTTGATGGTATCCCAATAATAAGTCAGCAAATTGGGTATGCCCTTCTTAATCAAACGCATTTTGATTATGCTACTGCAATTTTGGGTTTTATAGGTGATAGGATGAAAGAAGATAGCAAAACAATTTATTTTGCTAGATTCTGTCAGCTTATATATAATTTATGTTGTTCCGATGCACCTTAAAATTTTAGTGAGACAATTGAACCCTTTAAACTTCATAAAAGAGCTTTCACAGACTTATTATCTGCTGATAATAAGAAGAATATACTAAGAACCCTCCAAATTCCTCAATCTGTAAAACCGTTCTTAATAAACTCTGATCCTCACATATACACAACCATATATTCTGATGTTGCACCTACACAGCCTTCTACTTCTCAACCTCCACCAACACAGCCTTCCAATACTCAACCACAGCCTACTATCAGAACCTACTTTCAACCAGCACAATCCTCTCAACCACAATCATCAGCACCTACAATCAGAACCTCACCTCTCAAATACAAAACCTCTGGTACTTCTTAAAAGGTGCCAGTTGTAACATATGACAAATCCTCTAGGCCTAAAAGAACTATCTCTATGCCTAAATCTCCACCAAGGAGAAGAAGGAGGATTATTCTGAGTGATGAATCTGATAAGGATGAACAGGTCCAGGTTCCTGCATCAGAACCTGTGACAGTAGAAGCTGAAGAGTCAACTCTTTAGAAGGAGAATGAAGCTGAGGGTTCTGGCATTTTGAAAAGGAAAAGATCTGTAAATTCTGATACAGATCATATCTCTCCACCATCCAGAAGATCAAAGAAGACAAGAGCAGGTGTACATATGGCACAAATTCAATTTGAAGATGCTGAAGAAGCTGAGGAAGGGGATCAGGATTCTCTGATCTCACAAGAACATATAGTAATTAAAGCCCTTCCAGCTCCCGGAGAAATTCTGATTCAGGAATCTGATATTCCTGAAGTTCACAGATCAGAACCTGTACAGGAATCTGTGATTACTCCACCTCACTCTCCAATCAAAGCTACAGATGATATTGAAGAACAAGAGAACAATTCTGAAATAGATTTTCATAACTTGAATATACCTTCTGTTCTCTATCTGGAAGCTCCACCAGCAAAACAGCCAACATCTCCTGTTTCACCAATTTTACAGGCTGAGAGACCATCAAATCCAATTCTTGATCTTGGCACTGAAGATCAGAATTTAGATGAAGCTGCTCCAGAATCTCCTTCAGTTACACACATTCTTGTGTTATCAGAAGATGATGAGATTCTATCAAATTCTGGAGATAGTGCTCCTGTAAGTGCTCCAGTAAATGCTCCAATTCTTGGAAAGGAGGCATTGCTTAAATTTGCTGAAGAAGATGCTCCTATTCCTTGAGAAGAAACTTTCAAAGGAGTTGAGTGGACAAAAAAGTGGAATGAACCTGACTTCATTCATTCCCAGCTCACATGTTCTGTCAGAACATATTTCAAAAGCTGATGAGTTGCTAACAAGTTCTGATTTCAAGCACCAACTTAAAGTCATTGATTTCAGTACTAAAACACATCAAGGTCTACACTCCAAGACTCATGAAAAGGTTGATAAACTTCAGGAAAATGATGATAAGCTGGACCTGATGCTCAAGCTAGACAAGAATAGGTTTATCAAACCAATTCATGAAAAAGTGGAAGCTATTGAGTAAGTTAAAACCAAGCACCAGGCCCAACTGGATGAGGTCTTGCAGAATCAAGCTTCTCAACAAACACAACTCAATGAAATCCAATCTTCAGTGGAACTCCTTCTTTCTCTACTCCTGCCAGATGATGCCAGAAATGGGGAGAAGGTAGTTAAGTCCAAATGCTCAATTGGAAAATCACTGAAGAAAAAAGGATGATTCTGAAGATGACCAGGGAAACCCTAACAAGGGCAAAGGTCAAGGTCAAGGCAAGCAAAGCAGTAAAGTTTTTTCACAGAAACTAATTTCTGATTCTAGCAAATCTTCTACACAGAAGAATTCAAGTTCTGAAGCTGTGAATGCTCAAACTCTGATAGCAAGTTCTGATAATCAAATTTTGATGACAAAGTCTAATGTTCTGATTCAGTCTGGAAGTCAAGGCTCTCAAAAGTTTTTACAAACTCAGAAGTTTAAGGGAAGGGAGACTACTGTCTACTATAAGGATCCCAAGATTCAGACTCTTGATGAAGAAATTGCTAAAAGATTGTTTCTCAAGCATAATCCTGGAATGGATTTAGAGACTCTAAAGGAAGAAGAAGCTAGATTTGTAGCTAAGAAGACAAATCCTAAGTCTAAAGCTTCTAATGCAAAGAAACCTCCAAGGCCTAAGGAAAAAGGCATTGTGATACAAGAAAAATCTGCCACAGAGATTCCAAGATCAATCACTAGATCTCAAACCACTACTGATCCCAAAGACAAGGGAAAAGGAAAAGTTGGGGAGACAGTCAACAAACAGAAAATGAAGATTCCTCAAATTCTGATGGATCATGTGTGCAAGATGGTTCAGGTTTTTGATGATGCTGCTCCTGAAGATGAAACTGTTGAAACTCTGAAAAGATGAAAAGTGATAAAAGAATCTAAGACAACCTCTGACATAGCTCAAGTTGCTCAGAGTGAAGAAAGTTCAAAACAGCAAGCTATAGAATAATCTGCAAATCCTGAACAAATCATCAAGACATCAACCTCTGACAGAGCTCAAGTTGATTTGAACAAGATGACAGTTACTGATAAGAAAAAACTCCTATGGAAAAATGTTAAACCATCAGGTCCTAAGAAATGGCAACTGCTATCTGATTTCTTGACTATTGGATTGAATGTCAGAGAAGCAAGAGACAGATCAGGGTAAGGATCAAGCGAAGCCAAGTTCAAAACAGGAGTTGAAATAACTATCAAAGATCCATTCTTATTAACTAACAAACCACTAAAGGAAGTTACACAGAAACACCTTGACAAGCTTATATCTGTTCAAGTGGTACTGGATGCTCATGATAAGAGTAATGTCAAAGAAAAGCTGATTCTATTTCTTAAAGATGGAAGAACATACAGAATGTCAGAATCAGATGTGCTGAATAAATTTCTGAAAGAACTTCAATTCTTTCATTATTTTTTGGAGATAATGTCTAAGATTACCAGAAGATGGTCAAATTTCATAATGAAGACCATAAGGGATAAAGCCAGAATCTCTGGATCAAGGGTTGCAGAATTTATTCCAAAGATAGTTGAAGATGATGGAAGTGAAATTCCAGTGAAGAAGAATTCTGCTAAGATAGAAGTTATTCTGAAAGAGAAATGTCTGTGCTACAATGAAGACTCTTCTCATCCAAGAGTAATCAGACTTGGTGATGGTTTGGAAAGAAATCACATTTCAGCACTTAGGACTGCCATCTACTAGATTGGAAGTCAAGATGAACAAATGAAGCAAGTCAAGGCTATATTAGCTCAAGGCTTGAGAAATGCAGAAGAGAAGCTGAAATCAAACTTTGTCAAGAATCACTTTGGATTTAGATTGATTCAGTAAGATTGGTAAAAGCTGCAAGGACTGTAAGTTGTAGTTAGTTGTCTAAATAAACTCTCATTACATTTGTACTTAAATATTTTTGACATCATCAAATCTATTAACTTGTATATTTTTCATAATTTACAAGCTGGGGGAGACTGTTAGATATATTTGTGATGTCATGTCTAATCTGATTTGTTTAGTTTCAGAACTTAATATCAAGACTTATCAGGACTTACTGGAAATCAGGATTTACTGAAGACAGGAAGATATCAGAACTTAAGGTATCAGAACTTGTGATATTAGAACTTAAGGAAGATATGCTTCAGGAGTAAAGTGCGCCTGCTTCTAGGAGAGGATTTGGACTTAAACAAAGGAAGATATGCTTTAGGAGTTGGACGACTAGAAGACTTGTAAAAAGATAATATATGATTGATATATTTTAGGACGAGATATATTTCATATCAATTAGAAGATATCTTGTAATTGTGTACTATATAAACACAGCTTAGGGTTTACACTATATGTGTTATCATTCATGAGAATATTATTCTTTCTAACCCTAGCAGCTCTTAGTGATATTGTTCATCACTGAGAGAGTAGTTTAACCTACTTTGTAACAGAGCTTATTATATTGAATAAACTTGATTACTGTTACATACTTGTGTTCTAAATCGATTTGATTGTATAAACACTATATTCAACCCCCTTTTATAGTGTTGTGTGACCAAACACGCATATATTAGCATGAACGTGTTTCAATCGCTTTGTTGCTCAAAAATTTGCGTTTTGTGGAAAGCTTCTTCTTACTTGTTTGTCGTAAAAACATCCTTCACACATATGATTAAGATTATATATTATGGGAAGACCATACACCATATTTGTAGTTGATAACAACTTCAAACTTTGAAAATTAAGATGGCCAAATCTCAAGTGCTAAATCCATGAAGTTTCTTCAACACAAGTTTTTAAACACTTTGGACGATCAACCTCAATATTAAGCAAAAACATTCTATTTTTTGCAATTGGAAATTTTGCAATTAACATGTTTAAATCATTTTTCAAAGTCAAGTAGTTATCTTTCACGTGAATATCATAACACATCTCAAGTAATTGTCCCGGACTCAATATATTTATCTTTAAATTAGGGACATAATAAACTTGAGAAATTAAAATATGATCTCCGATTCTGGAACAAATAAAAAAGTCATTTTTTTCTCTTATTGGTGCTTTGTTGTTGTTTCCAAAAATAATATTTCATATCACCATTTCATTAAAAGATGGAAACAGCTTCTTGTTCCCACTCATGTGATTTGCTGCACCTATATCAAGATACCATACTTCTTTGTCTTTTTCTTCTCTGGTTGCCATTAATAATAGCAATTATTTATCCTCATCTGCTTCCACATAGTTTGTCTACTCATCTTTTTTATTGTTGGTATTCCTACATTCATTGGCATAATTGCCATAATTTTGGCAGGAATAACATTAAATGTTTGATTTGTCATACCTTCTCCCTTCAACTCTTTTAATCTGATTCACATGTCCTCTTGAGTAGTTAAATATCCTACCATTATTAAAATTTTGGCTTTCTATAGAGCGGCCACGACCATGACCAAAACTTTCCCCTTTGTCACGGCCTCTTCCTCGTCCACGATGTTGTCCACTTTAAAATTTATTATGTTCTTTTTTATTATTTTTTTCATAAAATACCTTAGTTTAAAGAGCATGAGAATCTGGTTCTTCTTTCTTTATTAATCTTTCTGCATATGATTGCAATGACTCCATAAGCTGGTCCACGGTCATGGTTTATGTATCGTTTGCTTCTTCAACGAAGACTCCAACAAGATGTAACTTAGAGTTGAGAGATCTGAGAATCTTATCTTTAATATATACATCATCAATTTTCTCTTTATAATGCTTCATTTGATTTACCACAAATGATACTCTCGTGAAATAGTCTTGAATGGATTCAGATTCCTTCATATGTAATGCTTCAAATTTACCGTGTAGAGTTTGAAGACGAACCTTTTTTACTTTATCAATTCCCTTGAAGTTATTCTCCAAAATTTCCCATGCTTCTTTTGCCTTTGTTGTTGAAGCAACTTTCTTAAACATGGCTTCATCCAAATCCATATGTGATAACTCCGATCTGCGGCCTGGTCCTTCCGAAACCAGTCCTGGACTCTTCTTGCGGTTGTGGTGTGGTTGTGTTTCTGCAAAAAAACACTGGATGGGGGGTTTGAGTCTCGCGACGTCTCCGGTGTGAGAACAAGAGATGGCTTTTGGATGATGAAGATAGAAATGTAAGGTGGATGTGTGTATGAGTATGTGTGAAAGAGAGTGTAACCCCAAACCTTCTTTCTTGAACTATTTATTGGCCAAGGGTAGGGTTTAGGGGTTAGTACCTTTCAATTAGGGTTGTCCATCCTTGTGGAGGGTAAACACCTGTGACCTGTGGATGCTTTACACGTGTCTAGATCCGGATGATGTAGGAGCATGTTTGTCCTTATCCATTTATAGTTATCCATGTCATGTGACGTGGCTTGCGCTTCACGAATCATGCCCTGTGTGGGCTTTCATAAGTAGGGGTCACGGGATTGAGCTGTTGTCGGGTTCAAGTGTTGCTAGACCCGGGTGTTGCTGGACCCGGATGTTGTTGGACCTAGGTGTTGCTGGAATTGGGTGTTGCTAGACCAGGATGTTGCTGGACCTAGGTGTTGTTGCTGGACTGTGTTGTTGCTGGATTCGGGTGTTGTTGGATCTAGGTGTTGTTGTTGGACCTAGGTGTTGCTGCTGAACCGGGGTGTTGCTGTACCGGGGTGTTATTGATGGACCTAGGTGTTGTTGTAGGACCTAGGTATTATTGTTGGCCCTAGATGTTCCTAGACCCTGAAAGTTGTTGGACCCGGGTGTTGTCGGAACTGGGTGTTACTGGACTGGGGTGTTGCTGGACCCGGGTGTTACAACCTGGGTGTTGCTGGATCCAAGTGGCCTTGGGATGGATCTGGGTCTATCCTTGGGTTAGGCAGTTTATAGCCCATCATTTTCCCCCACTTCCTTATGCAGATTTTTTGGATGATGGATTGGATTTGGTTGCCTTCAGAAAAATGTGATGCCTTTTTGCCCCCAATCCAGGTTGGGTATGTAAGACCAATCCGGATTCAAAGATTGAGAGTTGTGCTGGCTAAAGAGAAAAAATTGTTACATTGTTGCCCCCAATCCAGGTTGGGTATGTAAGAGAGAAAATGTTGCCTTGAGATTTTTTGCTGCTTCTTTCCCCCCAATTCGGGTTGAGGACTCATTTACCAATCCAGATTCAAGGATGGAAAATTGTGCTAACTTTAAAGAAAAATTTATTGTCTTCTTGCCCCTAATCCGGATTGGGTATGCAGAGGATTTAAAGATAGAAAATTATTCTGGATTTAGCTTTGAATCCATTTCGAAAATGCATCGTGTAAACCCATGATTTTTTTACCCAAGACAACACTTCTTTTAAACTCAATGTTTATGCCTCTCTAGGTGACCATGACTCTGGCATCTGTCTAGACATAGATCATAAAAACCAAGCTATTTCATCTCTGATCACACCTCTAATGCCAATAGCTAATAAACTATCAAAGATAGTTACATCGATATTTACCTTCACCCACCGTGCTTGTGGCATCTGCCATCTTCTGGAGCTCGATTTTATCATTGCTTTACATTTGATAGCTTCATCCTGTGCTTCCTTCCAATCCTCTAATAGGTTCAACACAACATTTTTTTTCATAAACACAGACACCTCAGTCTCATTCCACATCCACTTATTACGTCGATTCCATATACTCCAATACATGAATGCTAACAGTGGACATTTTTCATTTGTACCACTGCCAAATAGACGTTTGAACAACTCAAAATTGATTATCATTGTATAATATGAACCCACTGCGTTATATGCACTAATTCCCAAACCTGCTGAGCAAAACTACATCTGAACAAAACATGGATTATGTATTCATCTCCCACATGACACCAGCTTCATTTACGCTCTATATTCATTCTTTTTTCACTCAATGTTATAGCAATTGGTAAACATGATCGACTTATTCGCCATAATAAAACCTTTACCTTCACATGTACCATTAAACCCCATAAATTTTTCCATAATGATTCATCTATTGTATCACACTCCCCGACTAACTAACGATAGCAGCTTTTCACAGTAAAGTCACACTTCCCATTGAACAACGAGAGCCATGAGTCTTGTCTATCTAATATTGACAAAGGAATAATACTAACCAATCGAGCAACCCTAATATTGAAAATATCTTCCAAGACTTCATCATCCCATCTTCTATCATGCACTGTCATTAAATTTGATACCCTTACATCTTTCAGTTCTGGAGGCATATTTGTTGTCACATATCCATTATCTGTACAGGGAAGCCAATGAACCTTCCACACAAACGTATCCTCCCATATACCAATGCTTCTTCGACAACCTTTTTTCAACACTTCTTGACCTTTAATAATACTTCTCCACAGATAACTTGGGTTATCTCCAATCCGTGCACTAAAAAAATTGTTATTTGGGAAGTATAGTGCCTTCATAATTGAAGTGACCAAAGGGTTTAACTCATTTAGAAAATGCCAACCTTGCTTGGCTAGCATCGCAATACTAAATTGCTTAAGGTCTTTAAAACCCAAACCCCCCCTCCCTTCTTTAACACTACACAACCTCTCCCAAACCATCCATTGTATCCTCTTCCTGTTAGTTCCACTTTCCCATCAAAATCTATTCATGTGGCGTTGGATTTTATTATGGATATCTGCTTATATGAGTAGAAAATTCATCCAAAAATTGGGTATTGACTTCGCCCCTATTTTTAACATGAGATACTTTTATGAGTAGTAAATTCATCCAAAATTTGGGTTTGACTTCGCCCTTGTTTTCAACATGAGACACTTACCTGCTTCTGACGATGATTTATTCTTCCAACCTTGTAGCTTCAGACTCAATCACTTAGAAAATTAAGCATTTCATTCTTTCGTCTCCCCACTCCCATTGGTACTAGGGATGTTTCACCTTAGGAATCAAACATACTACCGTGTGATTAATTTCCATCTCCATAACCCCGGTATCCAAAAAAATTTTATAAAAACCCACAACATCCTCATGTACTTCATTCTAGTAAGCTTGATAAAATGATGGGTTCAGTCCATCATAACCTGGTGCCTTTTCTGCGTGCATCAAAAAAATAGCATCCTTCACTTCTTTATTGAGATGGGTTGTACTAACATCGTATTTTGCTCCTTTGTAATACGTTGTAATCCTTCTAAATCTGATAACTAACCTGCAGCTCTCGACGAAGCAAACAACTCAGAGAATTAATTTGTGATAACATGCTGCATTCCTTATACATTCTCGACCATCACCATTTTTATCCCCTAACCTAGATTTATAATTATTCTTTTTTCTCCCTGAGGCATAGTTATGGAAAAAATGGGTATTTTAATCCCCTTCCCGTAATAAAAGTTGTTTGGATCTTTGTTCCCAATAGATTTCTTGTCATTCCAGCAACTTCAAAAACTCACATTTGGCTACATTATATCTCTGCACACCATACTCATCCCTTCTTAATCAAAACTTTCGCATCACCCAACTACAATTTTAATATTTTTTCCTCTACTCTTTCACCTTTCCTCCTCCTTATTCATCTAGCTTCAAACAACAGTACTCAATTTTCCCAAAGATACTTTCAAAACCAGTCACATTCCAACCATCCTTTATTATAACTAAGCCCTCAATATCTCTAATCCATATATTTTCAAAACCTAAACCTTCTAGATTTAGGTAAACAAATCTGAGAATTCTATTGAAGGTCTAAAAGAAGATTATCTGAGGTAGATACCTCCAGCACCTGAATTTCTGCTTTGGGAAATAGTTGATGCCAACTTTGATTTGTAAAACCCCTGTCCAGTCATTCTTGAATCCACCCTGGAGTCCCTCGTGATTTCTTCCAATAAAGCCAAGCTCTTCCAGCCCACAATCTATAATCACTTCATTGAACCCTGCTAGCAAATTATTTGGGTGTGGTCGGCCTCCCCACTTTTCAAAAATAAATAACGTGTCATTGAAATTTCCTAAGACGCACCATGGCAGCTGTGACATTGATGCTAATTCACGAAATATATACCATGATTCTTGTTGTCTAATTCTTTCCGGACAACCATAAAATCTAGTGTAATGCCAACGACCAATCTGCTCACACACAACCTCACAATCAATGTAATTATCGCAGCTCCCTTTGATTTTAACAGCTCCTTCATTCTTTCACATTAAAGTTAAGCCTCCCTCATGACCTCGAGCATCAATAATAAATGAAACAGTAAAGTGAATAGATTTATAGATATCATCTATTTAGTTTTTTAACTAAAATTTCTGAAAGGAAAACTAAACCGGGCCTGTACTTTTAGATGATTTCCTTAAGAAATTGAACTTCTCGTGGATTGCCCATTCCACGACAGTTCCATCCTAATAGACTCAAGGCGCTAGGCGGGCCTGGACCCAGAGCCGGCCATTTTCACATTTTTTTGGATCCAATATTTCACCATTTTTCCTTTCTTGAGCAAGCCCATCATCTTGCATATTTACTGGCCCATTATCCTCTATTAGTATTTTCGTATCTCTACAACGTCTCTTTGGATCGATAACAAATCCCCCCCCAAATCTTTCTCATTCATACTTTTACCGCACATATCTTTTAGCTCCTGATTTCTTGTTGTTACAGTAATCATATCATTATCTCCTAAATTATTAATAACAGTTCCCTGAAATCTCTTTTTCCTTTCCCTCATCTCATTTTCGGCTATCGTTGATTTTAAATGCTCACTTGTTTCTTCCTAGTTACTTCTCCCATCGCCATTTCTTAGCCATCTTGATCCAGTACTATTCTTAGTATTTCTTCTAGGTGCTCGTAGCCATGCACCATATGCCCGTATTACTTCCTTCCCCGGATTTGCATATATGACATCACAGTCTCTCTCCGAATGACCTAACTTTCCACATACAAAGCAAAAGTACACAATCTCTCATATTTAAAATTATACAGCTCAAGTCCCCTCCTTCTCTTTTAATTTTCATTCTCTGTTTTAAAGGTTTACACACGTCCATTCTAACTATGATATGATAGAACTGTTTTCATATTCCATTAAGGTTTGCAGTATCATACTCAATATATTCACCAATATATTTTCCAATGCTGTAAAAGATGGACTCTGATACAAACCACATGGGAATGTCATCAACCTATAGCCATATATCTGCTTGATTGAGTGGTATCTCCTGTGGATTCTCCCCTTCTGTTATTTATTTACATATCAGCATCCCTTGTTCAAACAACCATGTCTGCACATCCAATGGATAGTAGAAAATAAAAGAATAATGCATACCCCCTATATCATGAATCTCCACACTCTCCTTCGGCCACCATACGGATGTTAATACATTTTGTATCGCATTGAAGTTGATGTTCTTCTACGTAAGAAATCTCCCGATCAGAACAAATTTTTTTTTGTTCTATTCAATCGCCTCACTACCAACAATAACCCATGCTTCTTCTTCAACTTCAATTGTTGGACTGGCATATAATTCATTTAATGATTTTTTGGCATGCTCCATAATAGTCATTAAAAAATAGAAATGAAAGCCAAAAGATAGGACTTGTTACATAAATAAGAGGAATACTCTCAAACAAGGAGAGAGAAAAAACTCTCATTTAGGTGTCATGAGTCTATGAAAGGATATCTTCGATATATTATTTATTTTGGTATTTGTATGATTAAACATAAAATTAAGAACACATAGATACTCTCCATTAGGACATGAATTTAATTGATCCAAATCAATGTCAAAAAGTCAAACTAGCAAAATCATGTCTTTTAAATAAATAAAAGAGATATTCCATTCTTACAAAATATCAAAACTATATCTTTATGGAATATATCTCTAAGAAAATATGATCAAAGAAGAAACATAAAGATATGATATTTCTTAGATCTGTGTTGCAACTGGAATATGGCAACAAGCTCGAATAAGGAATATATCAGAAATATTCTTTAGAGGTCTCGTGCTATATCAAAATTATTTAACTCTTCGATCCAAAATATATCTCTACATATATCAAAAGATTTGTTATTCAAAGTTTATTAATATTCATGGTTGAAATATTAATATCCAATTCTGTAAATCATTTTTGTATACTTACATAATTTTCTCGCGGTTCGTAAAATTAGCATTTCTCGGAGTAAATTATTCAAAAATACTAAAACACATTTCCTATCATCCAAATATATTTTATATATTAGGAAATATATTTTAAGTATTTATTTAAGTCAAAACTTTGCTCAAAAGATCCATATCCTTTATTTCAAGACCAATGATATTTTCACTCGGAAGAAAGGCTGACAAGAACAGTTTTATTTTAGATAAAATACTTCCACGTTCTATAATGACTTGAAATTTTTTAAGGATCATTTAAATGGTATTTTCTAAGCATGGTTAAAATTTCATAACTTTCAGAGAATTTTTGTCCGGGCACAAAAATCGAGGCAGTTGATCCCACAGTTGACCACGTTTGACCTAGTTACCATTGACTAAAGTTGACCAAAACTTTCAGGACATCATTTTATATTATTTAAGTAATTATCATATTTTTACGGTATTTATTTAGGAGTTTTTAAGGTGGTCATAATTAATAGTTTTTAATCCTTAATTAAGTGATTAAACAATGATTAAAAGAAAAGGAAAGTATATATTAATTCAAATATATCAGCTGAGATTTTGAACCCATAAAGTTGTTTGTATCATATGTCAAGTTGCAAAGAAACACACTTTGCTTTCTATGTCATCAATCCAAGTGACATACACCATCCACCATCCACCATCCATTTTCCTCAAATCTCCACCATTCAATCCACTCAACTTCTCCTATAAATAAACCCGCACCCCGTCCCATTTTCTTCAAGCTAAAGAGGCACAAAGTTTCTGGGATTTTTCAAGAAGTGCTTCTCTTCATCTCTTTCAAATTCTACACACACTTCTTCTCAAAAACCTTCTCTCTCTTCTATATACTTAGATATATACAAGGTTTTTGAAACCCAAGCTTAGCTTCACCCAACCAAGCTTTATCCCACCAAGTGAGCTCATCCACTACCATTTTCCGGCCTCCTGAAGGGCTGCCCAAGTTCGACCAAAGTGCCAAAATCCGTCCGAACCTCCGGCGAACTTTTCCGGTGAACTTTTCCAACCGTTCTTCAAAATTGGTAACTTTTAGCTTCTTATTTGAGTTATTTTTATTTGAACTTTGTACTTAATTTCTCTACTTCATCTTAAGCTCTAATACAAGATCTCTTATTAATAAAGTTCTCAAGAGAACTAAGATTCGAACTCGAAATTGGAATAAGTACTTGATCTTCACATAAATCATCTCAAGAAGAAGATCTATAAACAAAAGTACTTCATCTCCTAAAGGGAGATTATATTTGACCAAAGTTCACTGAGTTAGCCAATTATTTTTATTATTGGATCTTGGCTAACAATTATTCGTGCACATAAAATATTACGAAGTAAAGTTAAATCCTTTCTAATATCTTTAGTGTTCCGGGGGATTATAACTCGATCTATAAACACTTCGGAATAAGTGAAATATCAAAACGGATTAAGTTCACGAGTTAGCCATTTAATTGCACTTATTTAATTCGATCTTGGCTAACACACATCGTGCACATAAATTATTATGGAGTATAGTTTTAATCCCTTCTAACATCTTTAGTGTTCCGAGGGATTATAACTCGATCTATAAATACTTCGTAATCATTCATTAAAATTAAGGACGAATCAAATCCATGAGTTAGCCAATTAATTTCACGCTATTTATTTGGATCTTGGCTAACACATATCGTGTATATAAACAATTACGATTCATATCATATAAGCCCCTTCTAACATCTTTAGTATTCCGTGGGGTTATACTAAGATATCTATAAAGTACTCGTAATTATTCATCCAAACTTCGAAAGCACAATCTTAAGCCAATTACTTGCACTTAACTTATTTGGATCTTGGCTAAGACTCATAAATCTTATAAACGTGCTTGAAGTTAAAAGAGTATACTTTGACCTTATAATCGTCAATATACAAGTATACCTTAAAACCTTAAGTTGATATATTTAAAGGTAAAATTACAACTCCGAGGTTGTAACTAAAGTATTCTTTGATCTATAAATATAGAATCGAAAGAAGAAGAATATTAACAAGTCATAAGCAATAAGTGCTTAATATAAAAAGACTTCTCATATTACTCCACCTATCTATTTAATCTATAAAGGAGTAATCATTAAAATACTTGGACTACTATTTATTATCTTAATTCAAGTATTCTTATTTAGTTTTAATATTCTTATTTGAATATTATACTATTTATGGGCTAGTACAGTAACATACTAGTTCAAACCATTTTTTCTATACTTGGTTTGTTTTGTGGATTGTCTTATTAGTTTTGTAGTGAGGTTAAGTGACGTGAGGTGATTCTCGTTCTAAGACCCAAGTCCTAGACGTACTAACGGGGAGTTAGTAGTCTTCGCACCATGAAGAAGAGGAAAGACCCAAGACCGGATCACTAAGATCCAAGACCGACAAAAGCTAAGGAAGCCAAGTCCACACAAAGGCTCTACAACAACTTTGAAGAAATAGCGGGGAGTTATTGTCTAAGATAAGTTGTGTAGTTATTACATTTATTTTGAGGTGGTGACCCTTCTGTTACACACCAAGACAAATACTTGTAAGGGTGTAAAGGTTTTTCTGCCTACTAAAGGAGCGAGTTTATCATAAGGGAAAATCCCGTGTCCGAGAGAGGAGCTCGGGGACTGGAGTAGGGGTGAGCGAATGTATTAGAGGTTGCGCCATTGCGAACCAGGATAAAATCACCATGTGGTATTTTCTTTCCTTGCACTTTATTTTCCGCACATATAAACTGCATAACCACTCGGTAAAGTTTTAAAAATGGATAAATTATTTTAAAACGCATAACAATTTTTAAATTGGTAATTAAGCTATTCAACCCCCCCCCCCTTCTAGATTAAAATAGCCCTCTTAAGGGACCTTAAAATTGGTATCAGAGAGGTGCTTTTTAACGTGTTTGTTAAGTGATTTGCAGATTTACAGGCACAACAAAAAGTGATCCGGAATGGCGTATATTAATCCCGTTGGATGTGGTGAAGGTCTATCTAGCTCACGACCTCCTCTATTTGATGGCACCAACTTTGCAACATGGAAAACGAGGTTTCATATTTATGCTAGATCTCAAGGAGTCAAAGTTTGGATTGCTATCGAAGACAGTGTTCGTATTCCTACAAAAACTATCGATGACATCATCGTCGAAAAGAAGGTTAGTGAATACAACTTAGAGGAAGAAGCCACAATGAATATAGTCGTCAAGGCGGAAATGGTTCTCATAAGTGCACTTGCAGAAAAAAGAATATATAAGAGTAAATAATTGCAAGTCGGCACAACAAATGTGGAACATATTAGTGGTAACCTATGAAGGAACCACTAATATAAAAGATTCTCGGATGGATACATTGATCCAAGAATATGAGAACTTTAAACTCCAAGAAGGAGAAAATATCATTGATATGGAAATAAGATTTACTCGTATTATCGATGAATTATCTCAACTTGGAAAGAATTATACTCAAAATGAAAATAATAGAAGAGTGCTCAAATCTCTACCTCCTAGTTGGAAGGTTAAAGTCACTACTATAAAAGAGATGCACAACTTAAATGAGTATAAGATTGATAACCTATTCGGAAATCTTCGTGCTTATGAAGAAGATAATATTTCGGAAAAGGTTGCTCCAAAAGTGGAGGATAAAAAGAAAAATATGGCTCTAAAAGCCATATTAATTGATGAAGATGAAAACGACGAGGAGTTAAACGAGGAACTCCAAAATCTCGATGAAAGTGAAATTGCTCTACTCACGAGACAACTTCGTCGTGTGCTTCAAAGTAAAGCTCAAAGATACGGATAAGGCTTCCTCAAATCAAATAATCAACATAGAGTTTTTAACTCAAACGGAAGGCCAAATTACTCTCAAAATTATTCTTCCAACTATAAGAGTAATAATCCGACAACGAGCTACAATAAAGGCAAAGGCAGTCAAAATATAAATATCTATAGTAATTCCAATGCCTTTAAGTGGAGGCATTTGGTCCCATACTTGACCACATTTGACCTAGTTACCATTGACTAAAGTTGACCAAAACATTCAGGACATCATTTTATATTATTTAAGTAATTATCATATTTTTACGGTATTTATTTAGGAGTTTTTAAAGTGGTCATAATTAATGGTGTTCAATCGTTAATTAAGTGATTAAATAATGATTAAAAGAAAAGGAAAATATATATTTATTCAAATATATCAGCTGACATTTTGAACCCATAAAGTTGTTTGTATTATATGGCAAGTTACAAAGAATCACACTTTGCTTTCAATTTCATCAATCCAAGTGACATACACCATCCACCATCCATTTTCCTCAAATCTCCACCATTCAATCCACTCAATTTCTCCTATAAATAAACCCCCACCCCAACCCATTTTCTTCAAGCTAAAGAGCCACAAAGTTGCTGGGATTTTTTCAAGAAGTGCTTCTCTTCATCTATTTCAAATTCTATACACACACTTCTTCTCAAAACCCTTCTCTCTCTTCTATATACTTAGATATATACAAGGTTTTTAAAACCCAAGCTTAGCTTCACCCAACCAAGCTTTATCCCACCAAGTGAGCTCATCCACTACCATTTTCCGGCCTCCTGAAGGGCTGCCCAAGTTCGACCAAAGTAACAAAATCCGGCCGAACCTCCGGCGAACTTTTCCGACCGTTCTTCAAAAGTGGTAACTTTTAGCTTCTTATTAGAGTTATTTTTATTTGAACTTTGTACTTAATTTCTCTACTTCATCTTAAGCTCTAATACAAGATCTCTTATAAACAAAGTTCTCAAGAGAACTAAGATTCGAACTCAAAATTCTTATAAGTACTTGATCTTCACATAAATCATCTCAAGAAGAAGATCTATAAACAAAAGTACTTCATCTTCTAAAGGGAGATTATATTTGACCAAAGTTCATGAGTTAGCCAATTATTTTTATTATTGGATCTTGGCTAACAATTATTCATGCACATAAAATATTATGAAGTAAAGTTAAATCCTTTCTAACATCTTTAGTGTTCTGGGGGATTATAACTCGATCTATAAACACTTCATAATTTGTCAAATATCAAAATGGATTAAGTTCACGAGTTAGCCATTTACATACACTTATTCAATTGGATCGTGGCTAACACACATCGTGCACATAAATTATTGCGGAGTATAGTTTTAATCCCTTCTAACATCTAGTTCGGAGGGATTATAACTCGATATATAAACACTTCGTAATCATCCGTTAAAATTAAGGATGAATCAAATCCATGAGTTAGCCAATTAATTTCACGCTATTTAATTGGATCTTGGCTAACACATATCGTGTATATAAACAATTACGATTCATATCATATAAGCCCCTTCTAACATCTTTCAGTGTTCTGTGGGGTTATATTAAGATATCTATAAAGTATTCGTAATTATTCGTCCAAACTTCGAAAGCACAATCTTAAGCCAATTACTTGCACTTAACTTATTTGGATCTTGGCTAAGACTCATAAATCTTATAAATGTGCTTGAAGTTAAAAGAGTATACTTTGACCTTATAATCGTTAATATACAAGTATACCTTAAAAACTTAAGTTGATATATTTAAAGGTAAAATTACAAATCCGAGGTTGTAATTAAAGTATTCTTCAATATATAAATATATAAACGAAAGAAGAAGAATACTAAAGAAGTCACAAGCCATAAGTGCTTAATATAAAAAGACTTCTCATTTTACTCCACCTATCTATTTAATCTATAAAGGAGTAATCATTAAAATACTTGGACTACTATTTATTATCTTAAGTCAAGTATTCTTATTTAGTTTTAATATTCTTATTTGAATATTATACTATTTGTGGGCTAGAACAGTAATATACTAGTTCAAACCATCTCTTCTATACTTGGCTTGTTTCGCGGATTGTCTAATTAGTTTTGTAGTGAGGTGATTCTTGTTTTAAGACCCAAGTCCTAGAGGTACTAACGGAGAGATAGTAGTCTTCGCACCGTGAGGAAGAGGAAAGACTCAAGACCGGATCACTAAGATCCAAGACCGACAAAAGCTAAAGAATCCAAGTCCACAAAAAGGCTCTACAATAACTTTGAAGAAATTGTGGGGAGTTATTGTTTAATATAAGTTGTGTAGGTATTACATTTATTTTGAGGTGGTGACCCTTGTGTTACTGATGAGGATCAAGGAATGAATATTTTAATTTGGATTTGGTTATGCGTACTTGTGGTGATGTTCAATTGGAGAGGATGCAAATATTGGTTATGAAGCTTACTTGGACAACAAGGAATAAAGGAGCGATGCATGAAGTTGGACAAGTAGCTGACTATTATATAATTATTAATTAGAATTTTGCTTGCAAGTTTTTACCTTTCACTTGAAAGGGTTTTTCTTGTTTTAAGCACTTAGGATTTTATTTTCCTATTTGGATTTGGTTTTTGTCTTTTTTCTATTCGGGTTTGATTTTTAAATTTGTTTCCTGGAAGGATTCATATATTGGCTAATTCAAGCTGATATTGGATTTCTCTTGGAATCCTATAGGGTTTGGGTTATTGTCTAAGCCTATAAATACTCCTCTCATATAATCTTTTGGAGACAATGGATGATATAAAACTTTTGTTTTGAGATAAACTATAAGTAGTTTTTCTTCCCTCTAAACTTCAATTACTGGATTGTTTTGAAGGTTAGATTCAAATTACTTAGTTTCTGGATTGATCTAAGCAATTTGAGATTCAAAGTTCACATTTCTGGATTGATCGTGTTTTTTTTGAAATATCCTCTTCAAAGTTCACGTTTCTGGATTGATCGTGTTCTTTTGAAATATCCTCTTCTTCTCTTATCCCTTTTCTTCTTCTTCTTCCTTTATTTGTGGAGAGATCCACATCAATTTGGTATCAAGAGCCAAGGTTTTTTTTCTCCGATTTCCTAATAGTTGGGAGATCTAGGTTCTGGGAAAAAAAAATTACGCACGAGTACTGCTCATCGACACTGTTCACGAGTTACTGTTCACGGCACTGTTCATCGGCACTGTTTCACGGGTACTATTCATCAAAAAAATTCAGATTTTTCTGATGGCTACGGATGAATTGCTCAGAAAATTACTTGGAAAATTGGATGAGATTGATAAACGTACTCAAAAGCTTGCTAATTTAACGGAATCGAGGTTTGATGAATTGGATCAAATTTTAGTTAAGGTGAAAGATAGTGATGAAGTCTATGATCCTGGTATAGAGCTTGGTTATTTTACAGGTTTGGGTAGCATAGATGATTTTGTTGAATGGGTTACACAAGTCGACAAGATTTCTGCTTATACAGGTTGGACTGAGATGAGAATATTCAAGATTGCAGCGCTTAAACTTATAAAGAAAGCAGGCTTGTGGTTTGATAATCTAAACACAAAAAGAGTTAGATCTGGAAAAGAAAAGATTATGACTTGGATATCTCTGAAGAAGAAACTTCATGCAAAATATATTCCTCTGTATTGTAAATTCGAATGTATAATGAAGATGACATCCCTCTCTCAAGGTACTATGAGTGTTTCTGAGTATACTTCTGAATTTTATAGATTGCGCCTTATTTGTGACTTGGAGGAGACAGAAACAATTAGAATTAGAAGATTTATTCGTGGATTGAATTTGCCTATTTATCGAAAGGTTAAATCAAGTCCATATATCTCGTTTAATGATGTATGCAATCTTGCTTTGGAATTTGAATCTTTTCAACAAAAAGAGAAATTGAAGTCTTCCCTTCACGAGTTTACTCTTTCAGAAGAAACTAAAGAAGAAGACTTTGTCAGTGTGGAGAATGTCGCGAATCTTGTTGTTGATTACCATGTGTTACATGTGGCGACTACATCAAGTTTGGATGAAAAGGATGAACCAGTTACAAAAGAAGCTATAATAGAGAAGCATGAAGAAAGACAGTCACTTGTTGAGAAAGTCTTGGTTGTTGAAAAAGATCAGATAGATGCATCTCCTAAATTTGTGCATGACGACATTGTTGAAGGACAAGAGATACTAAAGGAGACGTTCGAAACTAAAGAGGTTGTGTACAAGGGAAACAACATTATCCTAGTGGAACACAATGATTTTCTGGGGGTAGAGAACTTGTTGAATTCACCTATCTCATCAAACTATCTTATTCTTTCGAGTTTACTTCCAAAGATATTGCTGATGGAATTGAAATTTAAGGCTTTCAAGTTCTACGAGAAATCACCTCATTATGTGCTTATTCTTAAATACTTTAGAACTCGAGGACGAGTTTTCTTCAAAGGAGAGGAGAATGATGAGGATCAAGGAATGAATATGTTAATTTGGATTTGGTTATGCGTACTTGTGGTGATGTTCAATTGGAGAGGATGCAAACATTGGTTATGAAGCTTACTTGGACAACAAGGAATAAAGGAGCGATGTATGAAGTTGGACAAGTAGCTGATTATTATATAATTATTAATTAGAATTTTGCTTGCAAGTTTTTACCTTTCACTTGAAAGGGTTTTTCTTGTTTTAAGCACTTAGGATTTTATTTTCCTATTTGGATTTGGTTTTTGTCTTTTTTCTATTCGGGTTTGATTTTTAAATTTGTTTCCTGGAAGGATCCATATATTGGCTAATTCAAGCTGATATTGGATTTCTCTTGGAATCCTATAGGGTTTGGGTTATTGTCTAAGCCTATAAATACCCCTCTCATGTAATCTTTTGGAGACAATGGATGATATAAAACTTTTGTTTTGAGATAAACTATGAGTAGTTTTTCTTCCCTCTAAACTTCAATTACTGGATTGGTTTGAAGGTTAGATTCGAATTACTTAGTTTCTGGATTGATCTAAGCAATTTGAGATTCAAAGTTCACGTTTCTGGATTGATCGTGTTCTTTTGAAATATCCTCTTCAAAGTTCACGTTTCTGGATTGGTCGTGTTCTTTTGAAATATCCTCTTCTTCTCTTATCCCTTTTCTTCTTCTTCTTTCTTTATTTGTGGAAAGATCCACATCAGCTACGCACCAAGACAAATACTTGTAAGGGTGTAAAGGCTTCTCCGCCTACTAAAGGAGCGAGTTTATTATAAGGGAAAATCCCGAGTCCGGGAGAGGAGCTTTGGGACTGGAGTAGGGGTGAGCGAATGTATTAGAGGTTGTGCCATCGCGAATCAGGATAAAATCACCGTGTGGTATTTTCTTTCCTTGCACTTTATTTTCCGCACATATAAACTGCATAACCACTCGGTAAAGTTTTAAAAAGGGATAAATTATTTTTAAAAGCCATAACAATTTTTAAATTGGTAATTAAGATATTCAACCCCCCTTCTAGATTAAAATAGCCCTCTTACGGGACCTTAAAATTGGTATCAGAGCGGTGCTTTTTAACGTGTTTGTTAAGTGATTTGCAGATTTACAGGCACAACAAAAAGTGATCCGGAATGGCGTATATTAATCCCGTTGGATGTGGTGAAGGTCTATCTAGCTCACGACCTCCTCTATTTGATGGCACCAACTTTGCAACATGGAATATGAGGTTTCATATATATGCTAGATCTCAAGGAGTCAAAGTTTGGATTGCTATCGAAGACGGTGTTCACATTCCTACCAAAAGTATCGATGACATCATCGTCGAAATGAAGGTTAGTGAATACAACTTAGAGGAAGAAGCCACAATGAATATAGTCGTCAAGGCGAAAATGGTTCTCACAAGTGCACTTGCAGAAAAATGAGTAAATAATTACAAGTCGGCACAAGAAATGTGGAACATATAATTGGTAATATAACACCCCCAAACCGGGGTCGGGGATTCGGGTTGTCACGAGTTCCGTTTCCCTTAATAACACCCAATCTAAATAAACAATCAACTACTCCGTACTGTGACCCCACAATACACACACACGCCACACGTTATAGTCTCAGAGATGAATACCAAAAAAAACACAAGTCATTTTATTCCACATAATAAGCCATTACACCTCAAGAAGGTTTTGAATAAATTTACATTTCTTTGCCATTATTACAATTAATATTATACATACGTCTGGTTCATCAATAGTTGAAAACCCAGCCTATTTGTAGCTCCTACCTCAGCTACGGCGGCATCAACGCTTCCAGAAAACTGCAGAACGTTTTCTAACCGCTTGCGAATTGGAAGCTTGGTTTCATCTTTTCTATCTGTTGTTGTGTGATGAAAGAAGAAGGCAAGGGTGAGCAACAAGCCCACCAAAATAATATGTATAATGATTAACAATATATGAGCATTCTCATAGTACTCATGAAAGTCTTGGTCAAAAGAAATGAACCAAGTTTGATATCTTAATGCGATGAAGTCGCAAAATATTCAGTATATATACATATATACTTTTCAAAATCTTGGAAGTCCTCTTCCATGCATAATACACACAGAGTTCCAGTGTATAACTGTATAAAAATATCGTTGCAAGGTGATCTCATATATCTAACCTTGTCTCAACATTTTTCTGAAACCTTTGTCATTCATAAGACAATCATTAACTAGATATAAGTTTAAAAGATGAAGTTACAAGATACTCCAATATACTTATATCTTTTCTGAATACTACTTGAACTACCACTGTTCAATGTATAAATAGTTCATCCCATAGATTAAGCTACAAGACAAAACTTGTATAGAATCAATCTTTAAAATATCATCAAAATAAAATAAAGTTATGAGATACTTCATTTGATGCAAACATCATTTTGAAAACTTGACCCTGCCAACACTCAACAATCGCCCAACCGTAGCCTTTCTATCGAAGTGCTCTGGGTAGTGTTGCAGACATATCCAATTGGATGATGAACTCATTACGGGAGTTTGCCGTGCCAGGAAGACCACTTACGATGATCAGTCGTAGTTGTGCAACCTCACCATTTTCTACATGTAGAGGAGAACCTGTCGGATTTACTTGTCAACCGAACACTGGACTCCTAAAGAATGGACCGTCTTAGCGGAACTTCCGGGCCATTTGGGCCAATATAATAGGCTGGGCCGGCGCTACTCGACCACTTACGCCACTCCTATTTCAGATGAAATCCATGACTCTGAAACGTAAAGCTCGTCCCCCCTTTCCCCAAGTAGAAACTTGTTGATACGGCTCCACCAAGAAGTCGTATCTAGTTGGAAAGGAAAACTCACCGATATTTCCCAGGCGATGCATGTTAATGGATTAACTTGTTCCAAGAATTTTACTTCCCGAGTGTTGGGTAAGTAATCAAAAACTCTTTTATCACAATAGCAACCTTGTTGCGCATATAAAACATTTCACAGAGCCGGATCCCTCAGGTTTTGAGCGGATATTTAAATCCCCTTTGAAAGGAAGATCTTAAATATAAAAATGAGTTTTGGGATCCGCTCTAACTTTTAAAATCCTTTTGGAGACTCGCAAAACATTTTTAAGAATGTTTTGAGTGATGCTGATTTAATAAAATAAATCAGTCCCAATATATTAAGAAATATCTGAATATTATTATTTAAATAATATTCCCATAAAGAATAATCTATATAAAAATAATTGAAGTAGAAGTTTTAAAACTTATACTTGCAATGAATATTAAATAACCAAAGATATACTTATACGAAAGTACTATCTTTATTTGAATAATCAAAAGTGAGTTTGATCATCGACACATTATTCTTTAATAAAATAAAGAATAATAATTAGTAAATAATCGGAGTTATAAGTCCTCGAATGAATATTCAAAATAATATTCATTAATAAAATAAACGGGGTCATAAGCCCTCGAGTGAATATTCAAAATAATATTCAAATAATAAAATCAACGGAGTCATAAGCCCTCGAATGAATATTCAAAATAATATTCAATAATAAAATAAACGGGGTCATAAGCCCTCGAATGAATATTCAAAATAATATTTAATAATAAAATAAACGGGGTCATAAGCCCTCGAATGAATATTCAAAATAATATTTATTAATAAAATAAAGTTATCGAATAAACCTTATTCGAATAATAGTCTTGAAAACTATTCATATATATATATATATATATATTATACTCGAGAACATCGACTCCCGGTTTTAGAAAAGTGTTCACCTTTGGGTCCCCTATACTAAGGGTATACGCAAATACCGCTTATCTTTAGCATAGGTATTATCAACTGAATCAACAGATATATGTATCAAGAATACGAAACAGGCATGCATATATAACATATCACATGCTACAATATATCGCAAGAATTTGCTAATTAACCATCATGCATCTACCACAAGATAATGCATATACAAATGTATACATCACAACAAAAGTATAACGGGTAGAAAACTTGCCTGAGTGCTCCCGGATAGACTTAAGCTTAGAGTGGGTCTGATAACCTATGAACAACAACATAAGTCGGAATTAAACCCCGGTCGCTTAAGAAACTAGACTTTAACCATTTAGAGTCCTAACGTTCGCTTTCGCGCTTAACGATTCACTTAAGTCGCTCGAGTACCCTCGGCTCCACCATTTTTAATAAATTAACCATTAAGGGTTTTAAGGCGATTCTTTCGCTAGTACCTTACCAACTGCCTAATCCACTTTACATAAATATTTCATACCCCAATTAGTCATTTAAGGACCTTAACCAAGGCTTCAAAGTAAGGCGAGGGGTAATGGTTCGGTCGCGAAACGCCGTTACTTAAAACGGTCGTTTCTCCTAAACCGTACATCGGATTCAAGCGTACCACATATCAAAACGAAGCTCGTAACATGAACTATCTAAACATGGCAATGTTCAAAACCTAAAAGTGAGTTTAAGGGTTCTGATGTTAAGAACAAAAATAGTCTACGGTAAATCGGGCATTACGACGGCTATGTTTACGCGATTACCCAAATTTATACCACCCCAAATCAACCCACAATCAACCCACAATCAACATCACAACCAAAATCCATCCATACTTCACCATAACAGCCCCAACAACTCAATATTATCAACTTATACTACTTCCCAATCATGAACTAAAAGCTTACTTAAGTTCTTTAACTAATTATCAAGATTTACAACTCCAAAAACACCACAAAACCAACTAATCTCTACATACACAACAATCAAGCCTCTCATGAACTATAATACTTATTTTATGCTCTTAACATTAAATAACAAATCTAGGTTAAGAGATTATACCTTCCTTGTGAGTGGGAGTAACTAATTAGCTTGGAATCACCCTTGAAAGTCCTTATCCAAGCTTAATCTAAACAAAAATTCAAGAACAAAAATTTAAGTTCTTGAAAAAAACTATTCACCCTCTTCTTCCATGATTTTTAAGAAGAGATTGTGAAGGAAATTGAAGCTTAGATTCATGGGATAGCTATATCTATGTATAAGGAACCTTGGATAATTACCTCATCATTTAACAATGCTTGGAACTAGGATTTTGAATTTTTCCTCTTTGAAAAAGAATAAAACCGGAGAACTTTGATGAAGAAATGAAATGAACTTTGTGTTTTGGTGAAAATGAAATATTTTGGCTTGGTTGGTTGCTTTTGATTTGTTTTGTTTTGTTACCTTTTACCATGGTAACTTTTGTGTGGTTCTAAATCAACCAACAACACACTTTGCTTTGGTCATGCTTATGTCACCAAGTGATGTCACCCTCCCACCTTTTTCCTCTTCTTATTGGTTTGATGACATCATCCCCACTAACCTCTTTGATTAGCTTCTAATTACTTGGCTAATGACCGCTGATCTGTTATATGGTTCGCTTAACTTTCGTTTTCGTTCATCGTTTGAGGGATCATACCCGGGATCTTATTACTTGGGTTCCCTTAAACTTTCTCAATACATTATATTCCTTTTATGATCCTCTCTTAAAATCCTTGAATTTAAATCCTTTTTATCCTGTTACCTTATACTAAATTCCTTCGGTACCTGGTGGATTTTCGGAAAAAATCAAAGTGTTCGGATTTGGATTCCGACGATCTTTACATACACTTATATACCACATAGAGTACTAATAATATCCCAGAAGATCAATAAAAGAACCCCTATATAGTGTGGCATGAAAAGTTTTCTTATTCAGCATAATCAGCAAAACACTATTCATAAGGGTTTCAAAAATTCTAAAAATTGGGGTTATTACAGGTAACCTATGAAGGAACCATTATAAAATATTCTCGTATGGATACATTGATCCAAGAATATGAGAACTTTAAACTCCAAGAAGGAGAAAATATCATTGATATGGAAATAAGATTTACTCGTATTATCGATGAATTATCTCAACTTGGAAAGAAATATACTCAAAATGAAAATAATAGAAGAGTGCTCAAATCTCTACCTCCTAGTTGGAAGGTTAAAATCACTACTATAAAAGAGATGCACAACTTAAATGAGTATAAGATTGATAACCTATTCGGAAATCTTCGTGCTTACGAAGAAGATAATATTCCGGAAAAGGTTGCTCCAAAAGTGGAGGATAAAAAGAAAAATATGGCTCTAAAAGCCATATTAATTGATGAAGATAAAAACGACGAGGAGTTAAACAAGGAACTCCAAACTCTCGATGAGAGTGAAATTGCTCTACTCACGAGACAACTTCATTGTGTGCTTCAAAGTAAAGCTCAAAGATACGGAAAAGGCTTCCTCAAATCAAATAATCAATAAAGAGTTTTTAAGTCAAACGGAAGGCCAAATTACTCTCAAAATTATTCTTCCAACTATAAGAGTAATTATCCATCAACGAGCTACAATAAAGGCAAAGGCAATCAAAATATAAATACCTATAGTAATGCCAATGCCTCTAAAAACCATCATGTTTACACTCCTCCAAAACCTAAAGATCCATCTCCGGAGGAAACACAAGATGTGTGTTTCGAGTGTAAACAACCCGATCATTATAAAATAGAATGTCCTAAACTTTCAAAGGGACGAAGTCTCATGGCCGAAACTGGTTGGGATCTAAGTGAAGATGAAGAAGATCCGGAAGCTAGTGAAAAAGTGGTCAATCTATGCTTAATGTCTCTCAGAGATGAAACTGCCTCAACAAAAATCTCCTCTTCAAATCATGAGGTAACATCTAACTATGTCTCAATTAAATCTTTATTAGATGAATCTAATTTATCTCTCGTAGATATGAATAAGCATGATTTAATTGAACTTGTAGTAAGTTATAAGAATAAATATAAAGATGTTGAACAAAGGTTTCATTTATTATGGTCCGAGAAGATAAAAATTGAGGAAATTCATCATACTCAAAATAAAGAATATAATCGGATGATGGACTCAAAAGTCCAAGATGAGAATGAGATTACATCTCTAAAAGATCAAAACCATCTCATCAAGATTGAGGTAAATAAATTTCAAGAAAATATACTCAATCTTTAAACGGAGAATATATCATTAATTCTCAAAGACGAAGAGATGAAACGAGAAAAGATACCATTGAATGATAATATTTGTAAACTTCACGTTGATCTATTGAACTTAAAGATTCTAAATGAATCAAATGTTCAAGATAAAGAAACATCTTATAAAGACAATCTTGATAAAGAAAATGAGCTATTAGAAACCAATGAGCTTAAAGGTGAAGCTCTAAGGTTAAAAGAAGAAAATTATGAACTCATAGCTCAAGTTAAGGATCAAGAAAGAATCCTTAAAAATAAGATTGATGCCTTAAAGAAAGAAAATGAAAATATTAAAGAAGTCATTCAAAGATTTACAAAAGGCAATAAGATGTTGGATCAAATAGTGCATACAAAAACCTCATATAATCATGAAGGTTTGGGATATAATAAGAATTCTCCTCCTAAAGGAAATATTCGGATATTTGTATCACCAATAAAGACTTCACCCAAATCACCATCTTATAAATGTTCTTATTGCAATAAAATGGGACATACCATTCAATATTGTAAATTCAAGAATGGTGAAATTAAGGGGAAGCATGTATGGATTCGAAAGGAATCATACAAGAAAAATGATAAACATGTGCCTCACAAAAAAATGGAATATAAGAATCCAAGGCAACAATGGTCTCATCAACCAACTATGTTTCAAATTAGAAACACACAATATCATGTAATTGATAATGCATTTAGAAGGCAATAACCTCTTAGTAGAAATGCTTATGCTACTTACCATGCTAATAATAGATATAATATTTATCATGCTCCATCAAGGTTTCATGATAGCTCTAGGTATTATCAACCTCAAACTAGGCCTTATGCATCTAGAAATATTTATATGCCTAATGATAATTATGATGTTCAAGACATATGACCGGTGCCAAGTCACATCTTGAACAATATTAAAAAGGTTACCGCAGGGAGCGTAATATTTGGTGATAGTAGGAAAGGAAATATTGTCGGCATCGGAGATATCGAAAATGGGAAAGTTAAAAATTCCGATGTTCAATTGGTCACCGGGTTAAAGTAAATTCTTCTCTCCATTAGTCAATTATGCGACAATGATTAAAAGGTAATTCTCTACACTACTCATTGTTCTATATTAGATAAATTTGGAAAGTTGGTTCTCACTTGCCCTAGAAATAAAAATGTTTATACATGTGACATGAGCAAGCAAGTGAACGTGTGCCTAATCACTATAAATGATGATCCATGGCTATGGCATTGAAGATTAGGACATGCCAACATGAAGTTGATAAAGAATATATCAACTAAAGACCATGTCCTAGGTATACCAAAACTAAACTTTCATAAAGATCATACTTGTGAAGCTTGCGAAGTTGGTAAACAAATTCGAGTTTCTCACAAAGCAAAGTTTATGGTATCTATCTCGAGCTACTACATATGGATCTTATTGGTCTGGTTCCAATACAAAGTCTCGGAGGTTGCTCATATACGTTGGTAGTTGTGGATGATTATTCATGATTTACATGGATTGAATTTCCTAAAGCCAAAAGTGATGCTTTTGAATCCTTCTCATCTTTATGTAAAAGGATTCAAAATCAATAAAATAAAACCATAGTTTATATAAGGACTGATCATGGTAAAGAATTTGAGAATTCGAGTTTCACCAACTTTTGTGATGAACATGGCATCACTCATAATTTTTCCGCTCCATACACTACTCAATCCAACGGAGTAGTTGAACGGAAAAATAGAACACTCCAAGAAATTGCTAGCACAATGCTAAATGAATATCATCGACCTAAATATTTTTGGGCTGAGGCTATGTCAACCGCTTTCCATACTCTTAAACGGGATTTGTTACGACCTATAAAACAAAAGACACTTTACGAGCTATATTTTGGCAAAACTCTGAAACTAAGCTACTTTCGAGTATTCGGAAGCAAGTGCTTCATATTAAATTCTAAAGAATACCTTACGAAGTTTGATCCTAAATCAAACAAAGGTATATTTCTTGGATACTCGAACAATTGTAAAGCTTACCGAGTGTTTAACCTCAAATCGCTTGTGGTGGAAGAATCTATGAATGTCGCTTTTGATGAAAGTAAACCACCGGTGAAATATAAAGATCTTGTTGACCAAGAAAATATTGAACAAGATGATATTGAAAAGGTTATTCGACAATTCGAGAATATGAATCTCGGGACTCCCGTACATAAAAATCCATTAGAATTGGACGAAAAGGAAGATGAACTTCCTAAAGTAATTCCCACTATAAAAAGTCATCCACTGGATAATGTACTTGGAGACTTAAAGAAGGGAGTTCAAACGCGGTCACAAGTTTAAAATGTTGTGAATCATCTTAGTTTTCTATCTCAAATAGAACCTAAGACCGCAAAAGAGGCTTTATTAGACGAGGATTGGATTTCTGTTACGCAAGATGAATTGCTCCAATTTACTCGTAGTAAAGTGTGGGAACTTGTCCCTAAGCCTCATGATACTTCCATAATTGGTACAAAATGGGTATTTCAAAATAAATTAGATGAAAATAGAACGGTAGTTTGAAATAAAGCAAGATTAGTTACACAAGGATATACCTAAATGGAAGGTATAGACTTTGATGAAACATATGCACCGTTAGCAAGAATTGAATCAATTCAAATGCTATTAGCTTATGCTTGTCATAAAAATTTCAAAGTCTATCAAATAGATGTGAAATTTGCATTCTTAAACGGGATTTTGGAAGAGGAAGTATATGTGAAACAACCTCCCGGGTTTGAAGATGCAACACATCCTGATTATGTCTATAAATTATATAAAGCTGTATATGGCTTAAAACAAGCCCCAAGAGCATGGTATGAAAGGTTGAGCAAGTTCCTACTAGACAATAAATTTAAGATGGGAACGGCCGATAAAACCTTATTTACGAGGCAAGAAAAAGATGATATATTGCTCGTACAAATATACGTAGATGACATCATATTTGGCTCAACAAATGATGCACTATGTAAAGAATTCTCTGAAAATATGAGTAAATAATTCGAGATGAGTATGATGGGAGAATTAAACTTCTTTTTGGGATTGCAAATAAGGCAATCTGATGAAGGCATCCATATCTCTCAATCCAAGTATTGTAAAGCGATTTTGAAAAAATTCGAAATGGATAATGCCAAACCCATCTCTACTCCTATGTCTACATCCGATAAATTAATGGAAGATCCAAAAGGAATTCCCGTAGACATAAAGAAATATCGAGAAATGATCGGTAGCTTGCTCTATATAACTGCAAGTCGTCCCGATTTTCAATATAGTGTTTGTTAGTGTGCTAGGTTTCAAGTAGCACCGAAAGAATCTCACTTATTTGCGGTAAAAAGGATATTGAGATATCTTAAAGGAACCACTAATGTTGGTCTTTGGTATCCAAAAGGAATACCATTTGACTTAGTATATTTTTCTGATTCGGACTATGTCGGGCATTTAGTCGACAGAAAAAGTACTAGTGGTACTTGTCAGTTTCTCGGTGGATGTTTAGTTTCTTGGTTTTTAAAGAAACAAAATTATGTATCCATCTAAACAACCGAGGCTGGGTATATAGCAGCTGCAAAGTGTTGTGCTGAAATATTGTGGATGAAGCAAACACTGGCTGACTATAATATAAAATTTGATGTGATCTCAATCTTATGTGATAATACGAGTGCTATTGATCTTAGCAAGAATCCTGTACTACATTCTAGATCTAAACATATAGATGTGAGACATCATTTTTTACGTGATCATGTCAATAAAGGCGATATAAAAATGACTCATATTGATACTGAAATCAATCTCGCTGAAATATTCACAAAACCATTAAATTCTGAAAGATTCACTAAACTCCGCTTGGATTTAGGAATGTTGGAACCTATGAAATAATGGTTTATATATAAAGAACAGTTGAGAATTATAAAGAAGTCTCAACGATAAAGGTTATTTTTCTGATCAAGTTATTAAATTTATCTGAAACTCAGATTTATCAATAAAGAAATTTATTGATCTGGTTAAGATAACTTAAATAGCTCAGATTAACCGGGAAAATTAAACCAATCGAGTGAATATTTATTATTCCATGAGATTTATAAATATTTAGAAGTTTCTCTTATACATAGTGTTATTATATTTATTTTCAGTTATTTATATTTATATATATATATATATAATTATTTATATATTTACTTACAGATAAATACATAAATGTATGTTATTTTAATTTCTGTAATATGTAAATAAACTTTCTTGAAAAATATTTTTACAAAATATATATTTCAACAAAAGTATTTAAGGATAGATATATATATTAATCCAACTATTTTATAAAATTAAATAATTTTATATAAATATATTTTTTTTATTTTTATTTTGCATTTTCTATCCCAAACAGAAAATTATGACTGGCCCAATATTATAAGCCCATACAATTTTTTAAAACCTGGCTTATTTTAAAAGGCCCAGCCCATTTAATCAAAAACGTAAATTCAATATACCCTCTAATCCTGACCATTCATTCCTAACCCTAGTAAATCCTAATCGTTTATTCAATAAATTATATAAACAAAACACTGTTTTGAACAGTGCACACACACGATTCAGTTGTTACCCTAATTACTAAATCCTCTTGCCTTTTTTTCTTCTCTCCGCCTCTTTCGAAGAACCCTAGATCGATTTCTTCAATTTCCCTTCAAATCTTCGATGAAATCATACAGATACTATGCTTATATATATATACTCATCATATCTCTAAAAGATTTGATGAAAACAGTTGATTGGGTTGGTAAAATCGATTTTGATGATAAAAATCAACGATTTATATATAAATCGAACGAGAATCATCAAATCGGACACTAAATCGATTGATTTATATATATATACACTCATTTTTTTATTTTGAATCATTGATTCAATGAAAACCTAACTCATTTTCAAGTCTTATGATAGGAGAAGACTGATTGTTGCAATATCTTCTCGGAGAGGAAGATACAACGGCTGCATGCGACAAAAAAGGGTGAATCGGAAGTTGACTCAGTCCGCGACTGAGTCAACCGGGTAAGTCCTATTAGTCAGGCCAGACTATAGGCTCAGGTGAGTTTTTTTTTGTATCATTCTCATTTGTTTGAATCTGTGGTTGTTGAGTGGCAGTTATGACACTTATTTATGCTCTAATAAGCTTTAAATTGATGCATTTGTACTCAAGTTGTTAAGTATTTTAATGTATTTTCTAGTTTTTTTTCATTTCAGGCATTATTCAGGCAATCAGGTGAATTAGCATTGTTTTGGTGCTAATTTGGTGTCCAGGTGGTGTTGGAATAAAAGCTCATGGAAAGCCGGCTTGAAGCAGCAAGATTTAAGAAGAAATCTGAGTTTTTCCCAGAAGGACGGCGCGCCCGCGCAGTGATAGCGTGCGGCCACGCCAGGGTTCCAGAAATACAGCGCGCCCACGCAGTGATAGCGCACGCCCGCACCGATGCTGAATTCAAGAATCCTTTTTTTAATACAATTCTAAAAGGGAAGGCTTCCAGATTGTTGAGGGCTGCTATATATATTCATATTAGGTCATTTTAATAGAGAGGCGGACTAGAGCGCAAGGAGAAGACGACAAGAAACCTTTAGCATAATTCTACAAAGGCGAAGACGATCTAGTTTATCCTTATGAATCTTTGTTTTGAGTTATAATTTGGATGCTTGTTTCTTATTTTTCCGAACCTATACTCTTGTTTGTATTTGGCTTAATTATTCGTATAAAGACTACATTTTATATATCATGATTTCATCGGAACCTACGTTGATGATGAGTCCGATTATGGGCTAATCATTATCGTGGGGTTCTAGCGGATTTATATATAGATTTCTTTAGTTAATTATTTTGATACCTTAGTATGTGATGATTATATGATATCCTAGTATTGGTTGTGCGTATTCGTCTTATGAGCGTCGCGAACTTATAAGATAGTGTGTTAATTCTTAATAAAGCGAAAGTGAATTTAAGGATTAAGAACTTGCCATGCTAGCATAGGTTCATGTATTTGTTATGCATGATTCATAGGTAATTTTAACCATCTTACTTGCCCTATATAATCAAGATAGATAACTTGTGCTTAAACCGTTATGTTGTCAAATTCTATAAACATATAGGGTCTCAATATAATTGGTGCCTATTCAGCTTCTATCTATTTTGTGGATGTCTGGTAGAATGGTACTCGTGCAACGAAAGTTGGCGTTTATCAGTTTCGTGTTATCTAATTAGTATCATCACCATTGCATGTTAAGGTTAAGAATAATAAGGCTATTGAATGAAGTATTTAATGAAGTTAGAATCCCATGTTTGTCATATATATTAATTCAGTCAATCTTATGCTCGTAGTTATAATTATTAGTTAATTCTTAGTTATAAACAATCTCAATTTGTTATTCGTCTTAGCATTGGATAATAACCATACATTATTGCTTAGGTGCATAAATTAAATAGTTAACCAATACAGTCTATGTGGGAACGAACTAGAAAAGATTCTATACTACTTGCGAACTCGTATACTTGCGTGTATTATTAGCGCGTGTTTAGCGACTAACAAGTTTTTGGCACCATTGCCGGGGACTCGGTGTTATTAATTGTTTAGTTTATGTTCTTGTCATCAGTGGTCGTTAAAGTTCACTGACTCGGACTCTTTTACTTTAATGGTTACTTGTTGTGTTTCAGGTACTCATTACAATGGGAGATCCAGCAGCACGAACGAAAGCCTTGATGGAATTCTCTCGACCCAAGATCAATGACATTCAATCTAGCATTCTCAGGCCAGCTATCACAGCTAATACCTTTGAGATCAAGCCTGGCACAATTTAATGGGTGCAGAATTTAATCCAGTTTGGGGGTTCTCCAACGGAAGATCCTAATATGCACATTAGGGATTTCATTTAGATCTGTGACACCTTCAAGTTCAACGGTGTTTCTGAAGATGATGTGAAGCTGAGACTATTCCCATTCTCTCTGAGGGACAAGGCTAAGAGCTGGTTACACTCTCTACCAGCTGGTTCGATTACTACTTGGGAAGATCTTGCTCAAAAATTTCTCACTAAATTCTTCCTTATGGCAAAGACAACTGCAATCAGGAATGCTCTTACTCAATTTGCGCAACAATCAGGAGGATCTTTATATGAAGCTTAGGAGCGCTACAAGGAGATGCTTAGGAAGTGTCCTCATCATGGAATGCCTGACTGGATGATCATCAATTGTTTTTATAATGGTTTGGGAGCACAGTCCAGACCCATGCTCGATGCAGCATCAGGTGGAGCCTTATGGGCTAAGAGCTACAATGAAGTTTATGATCTAATTGAACTGATGGCTGCTAAGGAATATCAGTATCCAACCCAGAGATTGCCACAGGGCAAGGTAGCCAGAGTTGTTGAAGTGGATACAGTTATTGCTATCACTGCTCAACTAAAGGTGTTGTCTATGAAGATCGATTCTCTGGCTAACTATGGTGTTAATCAGATAACCAGAGTTTGTGAGTTGTGTGCAGGTTCGTATACGATGGAGCAATGCACTATATCTAGTGAATCAGCTCAGTTTGTGAGCAACTTTCAGAGATCGCAGCAACCAGTTCCAGACACTTATCATCCTGACAACTAGAATCATCCTAACTTCAGATGGAGCAATAATCGAAATGCGATACAACAGCCGTTCCGGCAGTTTGGAGAAAAACAATTCAACCTTCCTGATTTTCAGCAATAATTTGCACCAAGATAACAATTACAACTTCAACAACAAACTCATGATGTAGGTCAATCTTCGAATAAAAAATTTGAATTGGAAGAGTTGAGGCTTATGTGCAAAAACCAGGCTCTTATATACCAAAGTCAAGATGTTTCTATCAAGACCTTGGAAAATCAAATTGGGAAAATTGCCAATGCCTTGCTAAATCATCAACATGGTACATTGCCTAGTGACACTGAAGTGCCAGGAAAGAGGGAAGCTAAGGAGCAGGTAAAGGCAATCACTTTGAGGTCTGGGAAGGTTGCGAATCCCGAACAAACTCAAGAGTTAACTGAGGAAACTGGGGCTGAAAAAGAAGCAAAGCAGCAGGATGAAGAAGTGGAACCAAGGAAGACTACTGTTGAGCACACTCCATCTAAGGGTAATATAGGGGAAAAACAGATCTATCCTCCACCGCTTTTTCCTAAGCGGCTGCAGAAGAAAAAGCTGGACAAGCAATTTGAGAAGTTTATGGAGGTGTTCAAGAAACTTCATATCAACATACCTTTCACCGAGGCTCTCGAGCAAATGCCTATTTATGCAAAGTTTATGAAAGGTATTCTCTCTCAGAAGGTGAAGCTAGATGATTTAGAGACTGTCGCTCTCACGGAGGAATGCAGTGTTGTGCTGCAGCAGAAGTTGCCTCTAAAGCTTAAAGATCCAGGAAGTTTTACTATTCCATGTACTATTGGAAAAGTGTCTTTTGACAGAAGCTTATGTGATTTGGGAGCTAGCATCAATCTGATGCCTTTGTCAATTTTCAAGCAGTTGGATCTACCTAATCCTAAACCGACGTATATGACTTTACAGTTGGCCGACCGTTCTATTACATATCCGCGAGGTATTGTGGAGGATGTCTTGGTCAAGGTTGATAAACTCATCTTTCCTGCTGATTTTGTAATTCTTGATTTTGAGGAGGATAAGAAGATTTCCATAATCTTGGGAAGACCTTTCTTGGCAACTGGCCGAACCTTGATAGATGTGCAGAAGGGTGAGCTTACAATGCGAGTGTTGGATCAGGATGTGACTTTTAATGTGTTCAATGCTATGAAATTTCCTACTGATAATGAGGAGTGCTTAAAAATGGAGTTGGTCGATTCGGTGGTCACATCGGAACTTGACCAATTGCTAAGGTCTGATGCCATAGAAAAAGCCTTATTGGGGAATTCAGATAGTGAAGATGATGAAAGTAAAGAAAAATTGCAATATTTGAATGCTTCTCCCTGGAAAAGGAAAATTGATATGCCTTTTGAATCTCTTAGAATGGAGGAATTAAACAAAGCTCCTACACGCCTCAAGCCTTCTATTGAGGAAGCCCCCTCTCTTGAGCTTAAGCCTTTACCTGAGCATTTGAGGTATGCGTTTAAGGTGATGCATCTACTCTGCCTATTATTATTGCCTCTGACCTTTCAGGGAGTGATGAGGAAAAGCTTTTGAGGATTCTAAGAGAGTTCAAATCGGTAATTGGATGAACTATAGCATATATCAAGGGGATCATCCCTTCTTATTATATGCATAAAATTCTGCTAGAGGAAGGTAGCAAGCCTACAGTCGAGCAGCAAAGAAGACTTAATCATATCATGATGGAAGTAGTGAAGAAGGAAATTCTAAAGTGGCTAGATGCAAGGATCATCTCTCCTATCTCTGACAGTTCATGGGTAAGCCTGGTTCAATGTGTACCAAAAAAGGTGGAATTATTATGATAGCAAATAAAAAGAATGAGCTTATCCCTACCAGAACAGTCACGGGGTGGAGGGTCTGGATGGACTATCGGAAGCTGAACAAGGCCACCAGGAATGACCACTTTCCATTGCCCTTCATTGATCAGATGCTAGACAGGTTGGCCGGTCATGAGTATTACTGTCTTCTGGATGGCTATTCGGGTTACAATAAAATTTGTATCTCTCCTGAAGATCAGGAGAAGACTACCTTCACTTGTCCATTTGGTACTTTCGCCTTCGGACGAGTTTCTTTTGGTCTGTGTGGTGCACTAGCCACATTTCAGAGATGGATGATGGTCATCTTTTCTGATATGATTGGCCAGAATGTGGAGGTGTTCATGGACGACTTCTCAGTCTTTGGTAATTCTTTTGATGAATGTTTGCAGAATCTGGGACACGTTCTCAAGATGTGCGTTGAGACCAATCTTGTTCTCAATTGGGAGAAATGCCATTTTATGGTGCGTCAGGGCATTATTCTCAGGCACAAGGTTTCTAATAAAGGCCTAGAGGTTGACAAGGCCAAGGTGAGGGTCATTGAGAATCTTCATCCACCAATTTCTGTTAAGGGAATTCGTAGTTTTCTTGGTCATGCGGGTTTCTACAGGCTTTTCATCAAATATTTCTCTAAAATTTCAAAGCCTTTGTGCAGTCTGTTAGAGAAAGATGTTCCTTTTAAATTTGATGACGAGTGACTTGCATCTTTTGAGATATTGAAGAAGAGTGTAATCACGGCACCTGTCATAACTGCACCTGATTGGAATGAGCCTTTTGAGATGATGTGTGATGCAAGTGATTACGCAGTTGGAGCAATTCTTGGGCAGAGAAAGAACAACATATTTCATATGGTCTACTACGCTAGTAAGACTCTAAATGGCGCTCAACTGAATTACACTACTATGGAGAAAGAACTTTTGGCTATTATCTATGGTTTTGAGAAATTTGGATCTTATCTACTTGGGACTAAGGTGACAGTTTTCACTGATCACGCCGCCATTCGATATCTAGTCTCAAAGAAGGAATCGAAGCCTAGATTGATCCGATGGGTTCTTTTGCTCCAAGATTTTGAACTAGAGATAAAGGACAGAAAAGGAACTGAAAATTAAGTTGGTGATCATCTCTCGCGTTTAGAGAATCTTAATGCTACTTCATTGGATAAGACATTGATAAATGAGTCTTTTCTCGATGAGCAGTTGTTTGGAGTGCAAGAAGAAGAGTCGTGGTTTGCAGATATGATAAACTACCTAGTGAGTAATATCATGCCTCCCGACTTATCTTATACTCAAAGAAAGAAGTTTCTTCATGAAGTGGAGTAGTATATGTGGGATGAGCCGTTTCTTTTTCGCCAAGGAGCTGACCACATCAGGAGATGTATTCCTTACAGCGAAACCGGGGGGGGTCTTGCGAGATTGCCACTCGACAGCTTATGGAGGACATTATGGTGGAGAAAAGACAGCAGCTCGTGTTCTTTAAGCAGGTTTTTTTTTGCCGACATTGTTTAAAGATGCTCATCAGTTCGTTTTGAAATGTGATCGATGTCAACCTGTGGGTAATATATCTAAGAAGGATGAGATGCCTCTTAATGTGCTTCTTGAGGTTGAGGTCTTTGATGTTTGGGGAATTGACTTCATGGGGCCATTTGTCTCATCTTGTAACAATCAGTATATTTTGTTGGCGGTTGATTATGTGTCGAAATGGGTTAAAGTTAAGGCGTTGCCAACAAACGATGCAAAAGTGGTGCTTAATTTTCTTCACAAGCAAATATTCACAAGGTTTAGAAATCCAGGAGTCATAATCAATGATGAGGGGTCACTTTTTTACAATCGCAAGTTCACTGTTATGATGAAAAGGTATAATGTGAATCATCGCTTATCATCCTCAGACAAATGGTCAAGCTAAGGTATCTAACAGAGAGATCAAGCGTATTTTCGAGAAAGTGGTATGTCCATCAAGGAAGGATTGGTCTTTGAAGCTTGATGAAGCTGTTTGGGCGTATAGAATAGCATATAAGACTCCATTGGGAATGTCATCCTTTCAGTTGGTTTATGGTAAGGGGTGTTATTTGCCTGTGGAGCTCGAGCATAAAGCATATTGGGCTTTGAAGAAATTGAATTTGGACTTGGATGCAGCTGGAAAGAAGAGGATGCTTCAGTTGAATGAACTTGACGAGTTTTGACTTCAAGCTTATGAGAATAACAAGATGTATAAGGAGAAAGTCAAGAGGTGGCACGATCAGGGTCTAGTGCTCAAGAAATTTGTGCCAGGGCAACAAGTTCTTTTATTCAACTCTCGCCTGCGTCTTTTTCCTGGAAAGTTGAAGTCAAGATGGTTAGGGCCCTTCATAATCAAAACTGTATTTCCACATGGAGCGGTGGAAATTTTTGAGAATGATCCGGAACAAGTATTCAAGATAAATGGTCAATGGTTGAAGCATTATTATGGTGACACGGCAACCCGCGAGGTAATTAGTGCCGTTTTATTGTCCACTTGATCTCAAGATTCTACGTCGAGCTAGCGACGTAAAAGAAGCACTTCTTGGGAGACAACCCAAGTTTGTTGTACATTAGTAAGTAGAGGAAATAAGAAGAAAAGAGAAAATCACAAAAAAAATCAAAAAATGGAAAAAAAATCAGGTTTGACTACAGAAGCCTAGCGCGCCCGCGCTATCCCAGTGCGAGGCCGCTCCATTTACACAGAAGCATGGCGCGCCCACGCTGTTACAGCGCGCGGCCGCGCCGACGCTGTTACAGCGCGCGGCCGCGCCGGTCTGGCAGAAGTAGCCCGCGCCCGCGCCGGTCTGGCAGAAGTAGCCCGCGCCCGCGCCGGTCTGGCAGAAGTAGCGCGCGCCTGCGCCGTCCCAGCGCGCGGCCGCGTTGTGTCCTGACTCTCGAAAAAAACAAAAGGCAGTTTGAGGGGGAAAAACGGAAATTTTGTCCCAAAATCAATTCCCAGCCAGATTTTACTCCCCCACATCCCATAATTCCCTCTCCAAATCAAATCCATTACTCCCATTATTCCCATAATCAAATCTCACTTCTATTCCATATCTAATTCTCTTTTCACCACCTATATATACATACACCCCATACACAAACTTCTTCACCAATTCACAAACTCTCAAACACAAGTTATCTATCAAACACAACTCTTATTCTCTCTAATCAATTTTCATGGAACCCAAGAGACAAAGAACGCAAGTTGGAAGCAGCACCACCGATTCTTCAACTGCGAGTGGTGTGAGGCCCAGGTTTTCTACTCCTGAAGCCAATCGTTAAGGAGCGGAGATGGGAGCTGGTTTTAGTTCGACGCAGTATAGGCGTCTTGGGAGGAGGATGGATGCGATGCACGACATCCACAGTCATTTTGCACATGATCTTATCCAGGCACTTGGGACTGCATTTAGGGACTGAATTTAGAGACACCGTAGTTGACATTCAGTGGCCAGTATTTGGTGAGGACTCTGTGTATCCGCCTCCTGACACGCCTGACACTCCACCCCTTAAAGGTGAGGATTCTGATTCAGAGTAGGTATGCCTGATTCCTTACTATTACCTTCACTGGGGACAGTGAATATTTTAAGTTTGGGGGTAGTAGTTGAAGGTATATGTTTGTGTGAGTCTCATATAGTTGCATGTTCATGATAGTTTAGTTCATATAGTTTGCATATTTTGCCATGTAGTTTTTTTTTATTTTTGGTAGTTTTTATGATAATTTGTTCATGTAGTTTCATGCATTTGCATTATAACATGATCCCTTAGATAATTTTTTCGATTGACTTGCGATATTGATGTTAGTGTAGTGATGTCATGTTTAGAGATGTTAAGTCGTATTAACTTGATTTGCATGCTAGAGACACTTGTATTTCACTAAGTATTATAGGTTGCTAGAGTGCTAGATCATGATCATGGTTTGTTGATTTGTCGAGGTTTAATCGTTTGTTTATATTTAGGATTTAGGGTATTCTCTTAATAATAAAAGACATGGATATTTAAAAATTGGAGAAATTGGATTTTATTACTAGTTGTGTGGCTAGGTGTCAAATGGCTAGTAGCCGGCTCATATTTTTATGAGTAGTCTAGGGTTGAATGAGATGGAGCGAAACGCACTCTTTCAGAAATTGTGGGAAAAAAAAGAAGAAAAAAAAGAAAAAAAAATAAGTGTTATGTATAATTGATCATGAGTAGGCTCTTTAGTACTCGAGTTATGAAGTTCTTAGGGGACTTTGTGCCTAGTGACCTAAGGCTTTTATGGTCTGGGATCCGCTAACCTAATGTTCGCTATATGGGTGCTATTGTATAAATCTTTTATGGACCTCACTCATTGCATGATCAAATAAGCATACTTGTGTTGTTTTGTTGTAAATAAAAGCATGAATCCCTATAAAACTCCAATATAAGAATTGAAGTGTTATAAGTTATTTTGAGTCTAGCTTTTTATTTTATTTATAACCTTGCGATTGCCTTGATGAGTAGTGAGTCATGATTATTGATCTAGTTGCGATAGTATATCTGTAAGCATCTTCACACATGCACGTCTCTAGTTTGTAGGTTGATTTGTATGATTTGATTGATCTTCATGCGAGTAACTGCATTTGTTGATATATTGCTTGTTGATTGGTTGAGTTATTCTATTCGGATCGTTGCATTCATATAGTTGCATTCATGCATTTTTGTTTCTTGTTCTTTGATTCCGTTTATGCTTGAGGACAAGCATCGATTAAAGTTTGTGATGTTAGAATAAAAGCTCGTGGAAAGCCGGCTCGAAGCAGCAAGATTTAAGAAGAAATCTGAGTTTTTCCCAGAAGGACGGCGCGCCCGCGCTGTGATAGCGCGCGGCCGCGCCGGGGTTCCAGAAATACAATGTGCCCGCGCTGTGATAGCGCGCGCCCGCGCCGATGCCGAATTCCAGAATCATGTTCTCAATACAATTCTAAAAGGGAAGGCTTCCAGATTGTTGAGGGCTGCTATATATATTCATATTAGTTCATTTTAATAGAGAGACGGACCAGAGCGCAAGGAGAAGATGATAAGAGACCTTTAGCATAATTCAACAAAGGCGAAGATGATCTAGTTTATTCTTGTGAATCTTTGTTTTGAGTTCTAATTTGGATGCTTGTTTCTTGTTTTACTGAACCTATACTCTTGTTTGTATTTGGTTTAATTATTCGTATAAAGACTACATTTTATATATCATGATTTAATCGGAACCCACGTTGATGATGAGCCTGATTATGGGCTAATCGTTATCGTTGAGTTCTAGCGGATTTATTTATGGATTTCTTTAGTTAATTTTTTTGATACCTTAGTATGTGATGATTGTATGATATCCTAGTATTGGTTGTGCGTATTCATCTTATGAGCGTCGCGAACTTATAAGATAGTGTGTTAATTCTTAATGAAGCGAAAGTGAATTTAAGGATTTAGAACTTGCCATGCTAGCATAGGTTCATATATTTGTCATGCATGATTCGTAGGTAATTTTAACCATCTTACTTGCCCTATGTAATCAAGATAGATAACTTGTGCTTAAATCGTTATGTTGTCAAATTCTATAGACATATAGGGTCTCAATATAATTGGTGCCTATTCAGCTTCTATCTCTTTTGTGGATGTCTGGTAGAATGGTACTCGTGCAACGAAAGTTGGCGTTTATCAGTTTCTTGTTATCTGATTAGCATCATCACCATTGCATGCTAAGGTTAAGAATAATAAGGCTATTGAATGAAGTATTTAATGAAGTTAGAATCCCATGTTTGTCATATATATTAATTCAGTCAATTGTATTCTTGTAGTTATAATTATTAGTTAATTCTTAGTTATAAACAATCTCAATTTGTTATTCGTCTTAGCATTGGATAATAACCATACATTGTTGCTTAGGTGCATAAATTAAATAGTTAACCAATACAGTCTCGGTGGGAACGAACTAGAAAAGATTCTATACTACTTGCGAACTCGTATACTTGCGTGTATCATTAGCGCGTGTTTAGCGACTAACAATGGTTAAGGGCATTCGACTTAAATTGATTTGAGCATAATTCGATTAAATCGTATCTCATTCTTGATATGAATGAAGTAAATGGTATGTGATGTGTTTATGATACAGTTGTGATCTGATATTTAGTTTATTTTGCTTTTGCTCGAATTAAAAGTATAAAGTTTCGGATTATTGTAAATTTATATGGTTGATGTAAAGTTTGTAACTGTGATTTAAAAATTAAATTTATATATTCGAGGTTATGAGTTCATTTTGGAAACTATTCTCTTAGGTTCCATTAAACTATATTGTTTGAATCCTTGAAAATCTGTGTTGAATTGATTTACTGACTCAATTCTGCTTGAATTAAGAACATGAACCCTGGATATGAATTATGATGGATGCTTATGATTCATGATATTGTTACCTGGTCAGATTGGAGTTGATTATTGTATATGTGACATAGTTGTAATTGAATTCGACTGTATTCTTGTTGTTGTGATTAAAATGGTTAACTGTAATGAAATTTATAAATATTGTATGTTTGACAGTCAAACTATTGATTCTTGTTAAACTAAGTCTGATATATATATATATATATATATATATATATATATATTGGCATCTATGTTCGGACTGGTGGTGTGTATATATAACTAAATCTTTGTGCTATGTGAATTGATCTGCTTGCATTTATAAATTGAGAATTGTTAAATTAATTGTCTGAGTTCTATTTTTAAGCACACTGAGAAGCACACTAGATGTGATAAAGCTTATGGTTAATCAATCAGAGCCTGATTTAATTGATATATATCTGTGTAATCTAAGCTTGGTAATCTATTTGAAATTTATTGTTAAGATTCAAAACCTACTAAATCAGAATCTGTTGAATTAATCAAATGATTTATGGATTAACTGCTTTGATATATTAAAGAATCTTATACAGTTTAAGGTGAATTTGGCAAGGTCTGAGTTATAAATCTTGAATGAAATTTATGTATAAAGACTCTGTCATACTTCTCTATGCTAAATGTATGAATGATTATGTGTCAATAACCCTGGGGTATGTCCTTGATCATAATAATTCTTTATTTATATTAAAGCTTCACCTAAAATATACTTTATATAAATAATTCAGAGTATGGATGGATGATAAATTTTTGGTTAAACTATTAATCTGATTACTTGCAAAATATGAGATGTTCTATAAAGATATAACATAACTGTCAAATCAGTATAGCTATCACCTCTATGAGTTACTTGCTACTGTGTGTGTATGTGCTCATTACAATCAGTTCCAGTATATAAATCTGGTAAGTAGGCTTGAAATTCTCAAGGATTAAATGTGTAATTACATACTTTGCATCTGTGATAGATAGTTTAAAAACACTTGATCATCTATAAGCACTATGAAATCCCTTGATAAGATTGATGCAATACCATGTTAATAAGATCAAAAATTATGTGCTTTATAGATTACTTGCTTACTGCAACAACATGTTATGATAATTTCAGTAATCCTATTTGACTTGTATTATCAGCTTAATCAGTTCTGTGCAAGCTTAAACTTTGGTTAATGATTAATAAATATTTACACAAACACACACATCCCTTACAGTAAGACCTGGCAAGGAGGCCATGAGCAACCTTGTATCTGGATCACTGATGTGATCAATGGCCACCTAAATTTCTAGTAACTAATTTCTAAATGTGTGTTCTCCTTTATTAAGTTCATTAACTGCTATCTGATATAAATGTGATATGAATTAATTGGTGCTTATCATTGGGTATTATATGATAAGTGTTTAATGCATCTTACATTCTTAGTGTTGCATTTTGCACCTTATTACATTAAATAGCCTTGCCTTGAGAAATAAATGTAACAGATTTTATAAAATTTGCATTAAAAACTCAGTCTTTCTTTCAAACTCACCTCAAACACAACACATCCTTAAATGTACCTACACTGAAAGTACAGTCTATGTGTAATAAAGTAAACTATGATATCAACTTTATGTCACACAGTTTTCAAAAATATGTACTTATGTACTGTGATGTTTTCTAAAGTAGACACAAAGACAAAGAATTAATACATTCTTTATGCTCTGCTGTAATAGTCCATGCATCTGTGTATATGTGTTGTATTCATCATTCCTTCATATGCATCATCCTAGTATCTATTCATAAAGGACTTGGATTTTTGTGTAACACAACCATGCATGTATTAAATGATTTTCACTGTTATGAATAGTAAACAATTTCTAAAATCTTAATTTTTAAAATCTTTTCTCTTTGCATCTGTGTTAAATGGTTATATATATGCATATCTTGTAGGCTACATTCACACATACACTCAATAGTTGCATAAACTTCACTTCACTTGCAACACGAACCCAAATGATAATCCTTTTTACCCTAAGCCCAGACCACTGATTGAAAACCCATATCTTCTTGAAGATATGGAGAAATATCAGTTTCATCACCACAAAACCTCCGCCTTCAAACCTGTTCAAACCTCACAACCTAAACACTATCACAAAAGACACTTCCATCCAAGACAATTCTGAAAGGGATATAAATTATACCATCCCTTTCTATCAAAGCAGAAAATATCAAAACCCTAAATCCCCTAATCCTAGACCTCCTAAACCTTTGCAAGCCAAAGTGTACAACAGAAAGGCCAACCTAAGACAAAATCAAAACACCTCTATGAACACACCAAAGCCCCCTCCACCAAAACTGTCAAACCCTTCAAACTCAAAAAAGTTTCTTGAACTTATCAAAAATATCCAACCTGGCACTTGTGTTGATGAGAAGGGTGAAGTGGAGTTCTTAATTCAAAGGGCTAGGTGGGATGGTCTCATGTATAACTTAGGTAAGCACTACTACACACACCTCATGGGAGAGTTCTACTGTAACATGAATATCATAAAAAGGGTAGATGGCATACTGCATTTCACTACATCAGTCAACAAAAAGGTCATTTGGGTTGATAACAAAAGCATTAATAGGGCCTTGCATTTACCCTTGCATTTGTGTGAGTTGCCTTGTGAGGATATCTTCTCTCTGTTTGTTTTTAACAAATCTGAATTTGAACTAATGCTTGGTGATAGGTCCATATTATTGCATATTATTAATACCTATTTTATGTCCGTTTTCGTGATTTTATTAATAAATAAATTATTTTACTTTCTTTTGTAGGAAAATAAATAAAATCAGAATTTGAGTTGGAAAAGGTGCAAAAAAGCAAGTAGGTGGACTATTCTAGAAATCAAGGGAATTGGAGGATAAATAGAATCCTTATTGGAGAAGAAGAAGAATTTACTTTAAGAATCCTACTTTTATTCCAAGAACCCAACCCTTATATTTTCCCTATATATATGGGTCTCCCCTCTTGTATTTTACACATTCAACATTCCAACACCCAAGACACCCAATTAGTTATTTGTTTTGTTTATCTTTTTATCATGTGTAGCTAAATTTGTTCCCTAGGATGAAGATGAAGTTAATTTAATTGCTTTGATATCTTCTCGTTCCTATTATTTGATTCACATGATTTTTCTTGGTGCTTAATTGTTTAATTGACAAAGTGATTTTGATATATTATTGTTACCAGGTTTATTTTTCACAACTTATGCTTGCTCCATGAAGTTTTGATGGGTTATTGTTGGATAACAAGTTTCATAGTATATGTTTGTCTCGTTAATTAAAATTTATTTGTAAAGAAAAGAGAATTGATTTTAGGGCGAGTTGATTTTAATTGTGATTGATTAACAGATTCAGATTCCTAGGTTTTTCATATTATTTGATCTATTTGCTAATTAGGTTAATTCAAACTCCTCTCAAATCTTATTGTCTAGTTCGCCTGATTTAAATTGTTAGGGTTTTGAAAATTCATAGTCTCTTTGGATCGACCTGTATTTGCTACAATTAACCGTTGTGCACTTGCAGTTATTTTACACATCAAGTTTTTGGCGCCGCTGCCGGGGACTATTGTTAATTTGCATTCCTTGATATTTAATTCTTCGGACTAGTTTTTTTGTTTTCTCTTTGTTTTTTAGGGAATTGTGAAGCGGAGGAAAGTTTGGAAAAGAAGATCGCTAGGAGTGTGGCGCCCCAAAATCCGGGGTCAGGAATCTCGGAGGCCACGCCAACTAAACTACTACAATCACATACCTCACACTACAATATATAAATACTCACACTTTATGACCCCATACTTATCACACACACAGACACTTACAGGTTATTGTCTTGGAAATGAACCATTCATAGCTAGAGTAATTCAACCATAAAGTGATAATTATTACAACCCAAAGGTAGTTAAGTCTTACCGGGGAGTATACCTTTAAGTAAAGCTAGTTCGTCGGTCAAATATACGTTTCTTGTTTATTACCTTACATAAGTCATACTTATAAATAAGCCGAACTAAAAACAACTGAAAACAAATCCAGCTTATTCGGACTACATGTGGTACAACACCAAACAATCTACGGAATAGCTAGCCATTTCCTACCCGTTTCCTGGCTGTGGTTCTCATGGTAGGCATCTTGATTCACTGTTGTGTTGTGTCAATTTAAGAAAACAAGTGTGAGCTATAATGCCCAGTATAATAATGTACAGTATGAAAATGACTGTATGATAACTTATGTAAAACATCATATATGATAATTATGTATTATTCGAATTTAGTTTTTCCTTGGTGACACACACATTCTTATAAAAACAATTCTTTAGTGGATTTTATTATCCTGCGAATACCTTAATAGTAAACCCAGCACCTAGACTTGGGTTACGGTATTGCATCACAATTCCAATTGGAAGAATAGGACATTCGTTGGAGCCACCGCATACGATGATCAGTCATACTGCGATAAAGTAACCTTTTCTACTAGTAGAAGGATGACACCTTCGTATCCCGGTTATCAACCTTGCCGCATACGGGCTATGTGTCCTCATTTTGAGTATACACACACTTCGCAGGTCCTTAGGTACAGGTTGTACCGTCTCCTGCGGTACCAGTAGTCTACCCAATACACGAAGTACTTGGATCCTACCCCTCCCTTGTCCTTTAGGAGATCCTATCATATCCCGAGAACTTGAATCACATCGAAGTTCCCCCAAGCGTTTTGCTTGTTGATAGGTATAGCTTTACTTCATATATATATATATATATATATATATATATATATACTTCTGAAAGTTTCGGAGGAAGTGATGTGAGTTGACCGTTGTCAACAAGTAATTAAATAAGGGGGGAGTTTCTCTTTAAAACTTTATTCAAAAATAAGTCGAGATAATATTCTCCGACGATCTGAAATTATTCGAATGATTTTTCCAAAAATCAGAAGGTATTTTAAATCATAAAAAACCCTTTAATGAATAATAATTAATTAAATGATAATCGATAAATAATTAAACCTCGACTGAGTTTACTCTTTAAAAGAATATTTAAAATAATATTCCTCAACTAGTTTATGTCTATGCAATTAATAATCTATAATGTTTAATCGGGTTCGAAATAAATAATCGTCGGAGTATACTTCTCCCATAATAAAGGAATAGGTATATAATATTTATTACTTGAACAATAAAATATAGTTGAGGGAATATGATCGTTGTAAAGTCGTTTTAATAAAAGTTCGAGGTATTTTAATATTTCGTAAGTGGACGTTGAGTCCCTTTAAAACGTACTATTATGGACTTGTAATCGTCCCATAATATCACCGGAATGATTACCGGGTTTTCATCTTAAAATCCCGACCAACTCTCGGTCTTATAATCATACGTCACGCTTAAAGCAGAATTAAATATTTTATGACATATACTTATCGTACAACATCGCTACATTATGCGAAAAGTTCAATTACTATGTATCATGGCAAGCATGGTATTTATGCAATGATAATAAAAAAATCCTTTCATAACACAACAGTAAATGGAGTTAGGTTCATAAACTTGCCTGGGTATCTCGAGGTGGAGGATGCTCTAGGTTCCGCTCGGAAATCTATAATCATAAACACAATTCGTTTTATTAGGTCCCGTTCTAATTTACGGCGATTCGCACTCATGCGCTACTTATTATGCACCCTCTCAACTTATATTACCCTTATTATTCCTTTAAGTCCTTATTCACATCATGGTCGCTTCATTTTTCTAAGTATCTTAGGTTCATTTTCATTTTCGTCGTCGGCTCCGCTTATGGATTTTACGGTTTATAATCGCGCGGTCTCGGCTCTGATATTTTTATAAAATTGAAAAATCATTATTTTCATTTGAAATTTTTATGGAAGTTAGTAAACTCAAAATACTACTGTCTGTAAAAATTTCATTATTTATGAACATTCTTAAGTTGATCCTTTACATTTTCAAAGTTCGTAATTCATAGCAGTTTTTGTCGCGTAAATCACTTTTAGTAAAATAGTCATAACTTTTTATCCGTAAATCAGAATCAAGCGATTCAAGTGCCTAAACGATCCCTATAACATTTTCTATCATAATAAAGGTTTATTTTTCAATAAACTACACTTCAAGTCTTCGGGACTTTCTGCAGAAACTTAAAGTTATGTTTTGTTCGTTTTAACGGGGTTACATTTATGATCGGAGTTTCATTTACGCCTTAAATCTTTATACCACCAACAATCACCATATCATCATCAACACACTAAATACTCTCAAGAACATCATGTTCTTGAGGCAAAAACAATCAAACTTAAATCTACTTAACTAAACATCAAGATTTCAATAATATCACCTCTAAAATTAGGTTTATAACTACATACTAAAAGGATCTTGAAATTGAATCTTGAAATAAAGTTGGGTCAAAGGTTTTTATCTTTCTTGAAAGCTTGAGATGTATTCTTGAGGATGCTGGAGTTTTGGGAGTGCTTTGTATGGTTTTTGGAACCTAAAACCACCATTGAAATCAAGAAACCAAAGAAGAGTTACTATTCATACTATTCACTAGCAACTTTCTTGATTTTATTTCACCCATCAAACCTTGATAAAAAGAGATCAAAGAATTATCTTACATTATTTTGGTTGTTAGGAAGCTTTAGAATTAATGGGAGGATTTATCCATGGTTAGAACTTGAAGAATTGATTTTGATTTCTTGGCTTGAAGGTAAAGGGCTGAATGGAAGAAATGGGGAGAGAATGAGTGTTTTATGCTTGCTTTCTTGGTTGCTTCTAGGAAAGTATGTTGGTGATATCCTTATATTGATTTGATATTCTCCTATTATAGAATCCTAGGTTTAATCTTGTTTCCAAATCCATGGACAAATCTAAGTAGCTTCCTAGTTTGCAAGCTAAGCTATTTATTTTAGCTTCCTTAGCACACTATTTGATTAGCCTTGGTTGATCATCCTATATCTAGCTCACTATTTGATAAAGTAACCATGGTTACTTTCTTACCATGGTTAGTTAGTGTGTTACGTTTATTTAATCATTTACGCGTTCGCTCGGTCGCTTAAACGTTTTCGTAATACTTACTCGTAAATGGTTCGCGACGTAATTCCTTTCATATTTATTCCTTATATTTTGAATTATCATACTTGGATATAAATCCGTAGGGTTTTAATCTTGTAATTATATTGTGATTCCCGTAATCCTCGATGAGTCATAAATATGGTCCTTTTTCAAAGTTCATTTTCTTCGAAAACTAATAGCGTTTACATACACTCATTTGGTACGTATAATCATAATATCAACTCTGAAACTCATTTTCTCATGCACTACATAGTGTGGGCTCAAAAGTTTTTCCTGTCCGTCAGGGTTACTATTCATTAAACGATTTACAAGGTCTCAAAAATTCGAGTTATTACAAGGAGGCCTCGCCGTCTCTTTTGGAATTGTTGAAAGCACTTTTCGGTATTCCGTATCACCTCTCTATTTTTTTCTCACTTTTATTATTGAAAACTCCAAAAAAATCAATATTTGAAAAATTCAAAAATATTAGTTAGTTAATTGTTAGAAACCAATTTGTTGCATCATTCATTCTCTCACGTAGGATCACATCATCTAGATTTTCTTTTTGTATTTATTGTTTTCCATCTTATACAATTGTGGTGATTGCTGGAGGAAAGATGTACATACAATTTAGAATAATACACGTAGTGTAGTGCATCCATAAGTGTTTATTATCTTGTTCTTTGTGTGTTGCATCATCTAATCAATCTTAAGGGCGCCACCCCATAACAAGATAAGGTGAGGGATTTCATCACCCTTTCCTTGGCCCACAAATCACTAATTCCTTCATCTTGCATTAACCCACCTCAATAAAATTAAGTAGACGTTGGCCCCTAGGATTTCGAGCTCAATTAGGAAGGTACCTAAAATAGGAAGTAAACTTGTAATTATTCAAACTTTTGGTCACAAGGCAAGTGTATCACTTACCTGGCCAATTTGGATTGGAGACTAGGCTAGCGGTTCTCTAATTCAGCGCCTTGTTTACAGGAAGTGCCCCCCGCTTACCTGGCCAACCGGTTTGAATAAATCTACATTTATAGACTTTTTGGTGGTCCAAAAGTTAGGAGCTGTCTAGATTATTTTTAGGATTACCCATAGATCAAAGATTTTCTTTTTGATTTTTTAATTTTTTTTAGGTGTTTACTTATAGCTTTTGTCTGCTACATGATTATTTGTCTTATATGCAAAGTAATTAGGTTCGAGACCATTCATCTAGATTAATAAGACACTCTAACCTTTCATATCCTAAAGTAGTAAGGCAACTCGACTTTTCTTCACCCACTACAAAAACTTACTTTGATCACGCATCAATGAGGTGAATCACCTCTTCCTCAGAATCAACTGGCAGTTCTAAAAATGGCTTATGCCTTTGACCATTTACTTTAAAAGTTTCACCAGTTTTAGGATTTTCAATTTCAATAGCACCATGAGGAAAACCAACTTTAACAACATATGGTCCCTCCCACCTAGATCTCAATTTCCCAGGAAATAAATACAGCCTGAAGTTGTACAAAAGAACTTTTTGACCCGGAGAAAAAGACTTTCTCAAAATAGATTTATCATGCAAAAGTTTAGTTCTTTCTTTGTATATCTTAGCATTTTCATAGGCATCATTCATAATTTCTTCTAACTCAGATAGTTGTAATTTCCTATGGCAACCAGCAGTGGGTTAATCAATATTTAACTTTTTAATGGCCCAATAAGCTCTATGTTCAACTTAACAATGAGATGACATGCTTTAACAAAAACAAGCCTATAAGGAGACATACCCAAAATGGTCTTAAATCAGTACGATAAGCCCAAAGTGCATCTACCAACCTAACAGACCAATCTTTCCTATTTGAATTGACAGTTTTCTCTAGAATTTGTTTGATTTTCCTATTAGAGACCTCTACTTGACCACTAGTCTGAGAATGGTAAGGTGTGGCTAACTTATGAGAGATGGAATACTTCCTCAAAAGAGACTCAAATTGATGGTTTTTGAAATGTTTACCCTGGTCACTAATTATAGCTCTAGGCGTACCAAATCTAGAGAAGATATTCTCTTTCAAGAACTTAAGAACTACCTTCTTATCATTAGACTTAGTTGGTATGGCTTCGACCCATTTAGACACGAAATCAACCGCTAAGAGAATGTAGAGGTTACCAAAAGAATTAGGAAAAGGACCCATAAAATCTATACCCTAGACATCAAAGATCTCGATAACTAAAATTGGATTCATTGGCATCATGTTTCTTCTAGTTATCTTTCCTAAGTGTTGGCACCTACTACAAGCGGCACAAAATTCAGCAGAATCTTTAAACAAACTAGGCCAATAGAAACCACATTGAAGTATTTTAGCAGCTGTCTTTTTAGCACTAAAGTGACCTCCACAAGCCTGATCATGGAAAAAGGAAAGTATACTTATAAACTCATGGTTTGGAACACACCTCCTAATGATTTGGTCTGGACAATACTTAAAAAAAGATAGGGATCATCCCAAAAGAAGTATTTGGCTCGTGAGAGAAATTTGGATTTTTCTTGTTTAGACCAATGAGAAGGAATGTCACCAGTGACAAGGTAGTTAACAATATCAGCAAACCAAGGAGTGGTAGATATGGAAAGAAGATGTTCATCAGGAAAAGACTCATTCAAATGCATATCAATGGTGGACTCCACTATTAAACGGGAAAGATGATCAGCAACAACATTTTCAGAACCCTTCTTATCCCTGATTTCTAGGTCAAACTCTTGGAGCAACAAGACCCACCTAATCAATCGGGCCTTCAAGTCTTTATTAGAGAAGAGATATTTAAGAGCGGAGTGGTATGTGTAAACAATGATTTTAGAGCCTATAAGATATGACCTAAACTTTTCAAGAGCAAAAACTACCGCTATAAGTTCTTTTTCAGTGGTGGAGTAGTTAAGTTGAGCATCATTTAAAGTCTTACTAGCATAGTATATGACATGAGGTATCTTATTGATTTTTTGTCCTAAAACTGCCCCTACAGCATAGTCAGACGCATCACACATAAGCTCAAAAGGTTGATTCCAGTTAGGGGATTGAATGATGGGGGCTGAGGTTAACTCTTTCTTAAGATGTTCAAAAGATTGAAGACATTCATTAGAGAACTCAAATTTTATGTCTTTAGAAAGAAGATTGGTCAATGGTCTAGCCTTTTTGCTAAAATCCTGAATGAAACGCCTATAAAAACCAGCATGTCCTAAGAATGAACGGATTTCTTTGATAGATTTTGGTGGAGGTAGATTAGCAATGAGATTAATTTTAGCTTTATCAACTTCAATTCCCTTTGATGAAATTTTATGACCAAGAACAATTCCTTCTTTAACCATGAAATGACACTTTTGCCAATTAAGAACAAGGTTTGTTTCTTTACATCGTTTTAAAACCAAGTCAAGATGATTAAGACACTGATAAAAAGAGGAACCAAAAATGGAAAAGTCATCTATAAAGATTTCTAAGAAGTCTCCTACCATATCAGAGAAAATGCTCATCATACATCTTTGAAAGGTGGCAGGGGCAGTAGTGAGACCAAAAGTTAAGCGACGATAAGCAAAAGTTCCAAAAGGACAAGTGAAAGTGGTTTTTTCTTGATCCTCGGGAGTAATGGGAATTTGGAAATATCCAGAAAAACCATCTAAGAAACAGTAGTAAGAGTGACCTGATAATCTTTCTAACATTTGATCAATGAAGGGTAGAGGAAAATGATCTTTCCTAGTGGCAGCATTAAGTTTCCTATAATCAATACACATTCTCCAACCAGACTGAACATGAGTGGGAACTAGTTCATCATCCTCATTGACAACGACAGTGATCCCTGACTTTTTAGGCACTACTTGAACAGGACTGACCCATGAACTATCAGATATAGGATAGATGATTCCATTATCTAGACATTTAAGAATTTATTTTCTAACAACTTTCTTAAGAGTCGGGTTTAACCTCCGTTGTGGTTCTCTAACCGGTTTAGTATCATCAACTAAGTGAATCCTATGTTGGACAATGGCAGGGCTGATGCCCTTGATGTCGGATACGCTCTACCCTATGGCTTCCTTACTCTCTCTAATACATATAAGAATTCTTCTTCTTGAGAAGGTGTTAAATTAGATGCAACTATGACTGGAAGAGACTTAGAAGGACCTAGAAATATATATTTAAGAGTTTCGGGAAGAGGTTTGAGTTCTAATTCTGGTGGACTTGCCTCAACGGATTCACTAGCATCAAAAAGTGGCAAAGGAAAAGGTTCTAACTCTTGGTTGGGACTAGGAATTGTGGACTCTAACAGTTCATTGACCTCATTTTTATTTTTATTTTTTTTTATCGTAGGTAACCCGCAGCCGCTACCCTTCGGGTGCGCACTGGGTAAACCCTACGGGCTCACGTAATAGTCTGCAAGCCACGTGAACCAAGGTAAACCGCATTTAAGCGACAGGCTCTGACTCAAGAGGTATAATCATAAATTCTCCTCCCGTGGGATTCGAACCTGTGACCAAGAGGATAGTTATCCCCTCTTTAACCAGTTGAGCCAACCCTTGACCAGTATCATCCCAATCTTGACCAAAATAATCTTGACAAAAGCTAAGGACAATATCAACATTCATGATTTCATTATCAACTAACTCATCAATCATATTAACATCTATGGGTTGGTCAAAAAGCTCATTGGGTTGTTTTCCTACATTGAAAATATTGAGATCAATTGTCATGTTTCCAAAAGTAAGTTTTCTTGTTGTATAATAGTTAGTTCTATTTTACTGTCATGCCCATATCAGGTATTCTCGTCCTTTTACTTTGTCATTTTTCTCTCATTTACATTCATGGAGGACAATGCATGTTTTAGGTATGGGGGATGGGTTTAGTAGTATTTACATATATATAAAAAATTGAAAAAAATTGAAAAAAAAATTGAAAAAATCAGAGATATTTTAGCTAAGTTGTCCAGTCCACTCTTGTAGTTTAATACTAGTTGGTGTTAGCAGTTTTCCAAAACTTATATATATAATGCCTTGAGATGATTTGAACGTAGTTGAGTAAGGTTGCCTTCATGAAACTTGTGTCAAACGAATTTTTGCTTAAGAGTCCAAGACGGCACATTTGCACAAGGTCTTTGTAGGAAAGATTGTTTAGGGAAGTTTTCGATATCTGAGACAGAGCCCACATGTTGAAACAATGTCGAATCAAATTTTGCGAAAAAAAAAAGAAAAAAAAGAGAAAAAAAAGAGAAAAAAAAATAAAAAAAAAGATGCTTGAATAAACTACTTCAATACCCAATATTCCTCACAAATAAAAAAAAAGAGAAAAAAAAATTGAGATGATGGGCACAAGTAGTATAACTGACTAGTCTTGTTTTGTGGCCTTTGTTACTCGAGTAATTAAGTCTGTAGGGGTATTTCAAAACCTAGTGCCCTAAGACCATCTGGTTTGGGAGTCATTGGCCCAAAACTCGCTACATGGGTAACATAGAAAGCCTAAGAAAACGGACATTGCACAGTCAATTAGAAAAAAAGAAAAAAACTGTAAATTTTGGCTAGATACTTGTTTTGATAGAGATTGGGTCCGTTCAATATTGGTTGAAAAAAGGAAATGTACTTACTCAATTGATTCTTTAGAGACCTACTTTCACGACACACGTTGGGATTTTTTGTGAACGTTCAGAGTCGATATAAGTGGATTGTTGATACCTATATCTTGGCTATAATTAGAAGAGTCTTAAAGGCATGTATTTTCCTAAAAATTCTTGTGTTGACACCGATGAATGTTATTTTTGATAGAGTTTGGACACTTACTAGAGTAATTCACAGATTTTTTGGGTATATCTTCTGTAAACCCTTAGGAGACAACACTCCTCTTGTAGAGATCGTCTATGAGTTTAACGGGTTGGTAAACCTAAAATTTCCCGTCACGCCTCCGAAAAGGAGCATGGGACTTTTCTTAGTTAGCATTTTTCTTTTTGATTTTTCTCGAGGACGAGCAAAAGATAGGTATGGGGGCATTTGATAGGTCCATATTATTGCATATTATTAATACCTATTTTATGTCCGTTTTCGTGATTTTATTAATATATAAATTATTTTACTTTGTTTTATAGGAAAATAAATAAAATCAGAATTTGAGTCGGAAAAGGTGCAAAAAAGTAAGGAGGTGGACTATTCTAGAAGTCAAGGGAATTGGAAGATAAATAGAAACCTTATTGGAGAAGAAGAAGAATTTACTTTAAGAATCCTACTTGTATTCCAAGAACCCAACCCTTATATTTTCCCTATATATATGGGTCTCCCCTCTTGTATTTTACACATTCAACATTCCAACACCCAAGACACCCAATTAGTTATTTGTTTTGTTCATCTTTTTATCATGTGTAGCTAAATTTGTTCCCTATGATGAAGATGAAGTTAATTTAATTGCTTTGATATCTTCTCGTTCCTATTATTTGATTCTCATGATTTTTCTTGGTGCTTAATTATTTAATTGACAAAGTGATTTGGATATATTATTGTTACCAGGTTTATTTTTCATAACTTATACTTGCTCCATGAAGTTTTGATGGGTTATTGTTGGATAACAAGTTTCATAGTATATGTTTGTCTCGTTAATTAAAATTTATTTATAAAGAAAAGAGAATTGATTTTAGGGCGAGTTGATTTTAATTGTGATTGATTAACGGATTCAGATTCCTAGGTTTTTCATATTATTTGATCTATTTGCTAATTAGGTTAATTCAAACTCCTCTCAAATCTTATTGTCTAGTTCACCTGATTTAAATTGTTAGGGTTTTGAAAGTTCATAGTCTCTGTGGATCGACCTATATTTGCTACAATTAACCGTTGTGCACTTGCAGTTATTTTACACATCACTTGGCACTTTTTATAAATCTGATATTCCTAATGGTCTCTGTGATGTTAATTGTGGTATTCATTTCAAACACTTCACTGGCACATTTCAGCATCTTACTCTAATCATTAGGGCAAATGTTATGCCAAAACCAAATCAAAGTAAGTACTTTGATTTTTTTGATATGAAAATCATGTATCTTCTCTGCCCTAACAAAATCCACTTTAGTATATCTTATGTTATTCTTCTAAACATGATCAATGCACATCTTGAAGATTATATGCCTTATGGTATGTTGGTTAAATCTTTCTTTATCTATCTTATGCAGGAAAAATGTTTACACTATCATGTTTCTCTATTCTAATTGTGATAAAACTGCTAGTATAAGAGCCAGTCATGTTTTGTCAAGATTCAATCTTGTTATACTCTGCCATGTCCAGTATCTTGTGGTACTTAGTAACTTCTGATTTATACTTAAAAGAAATATTTACAAAATCAGAAATCAAACTATATGTTTTTTATAACCATTATGCAGAATCTTCAAAGTTTATGAACTTAAATTAATGAAAAACCTGCATGTATTTACTATGACCGGATTTTTTTTAAATACATATGTAATCTGTCTCTAACATCCTCTGTCTATTATTAAGACTGAAAGATTACCAAAGGGTGGTCCTTGTATTGTATCTAACTGACATACAGGAAACTCAAATGTCCCTGAATGAACTCCAGAAGAAAAGAATGGCAAATTTGAGTCCTTTGAATCCAGCAAGAGCTTCTCAAAGTACACAAGGAACACTACTTGACTTCCCAAGCAATCTGTCAGAATCCACAAGGTAAAACAGGTATATACTTTCAACCTCTGCTCATTTTACTTCACATACACACACTAGATTAATGTATTGTGTTCCAGTCTCAAACTAATCCAACTGTACCTATTGTGGAAATTGACTGTGTAAAATTTATTGAGTATAAGTAATGTGGATTTATACGTATTCTTTTCTGTTGTTTTAGAAATGTGGTTTTTCCTTAGAATGTATTAAATCTCCAAACTGTATAGTCTGTTACTCAGACCTAGAATAGGCATGGATTGTATTAGTGTTAAAGTTTGTAACATGAAAATAGCCAAAATTGTCTAAATGAAAAAATAGTATGTATCAGTGTTAGACTTTGTACCAAGAGAATAGTTTGTATTAGTGACAGTTGGTGTAAAATATGATTGACAGATTAGAATGCATTGTAAAACACTAAGTCTTGTATTCGTATATCCTGTTGAGTTCTAAAGACTGAAAAGGTGCAAAAATGGATGTATGCATAATTCGAAATCATTAACAGACACAATTTCAAATTTTAAATATTACCAATGCATGATAATCACTAGACTCATTGTTTTCTATTAATACAATCAATAAAACTCATAGTTACAAACAAATGTCTAGCATTCTCAAAAAGGGGTACAGTCAAGAAGTCCTACTTATGCTATAAAATTGAATTTATACAACTGATTTGCTCACTGCATGATATATATTTCAAAGGTATTGCATTACTGTTTAAACTTAAGTATTTGATTACACAAGTTTCACTTTTATCAAATACTCTAGTTAAGGTCAATACATGCAAAAACAGATTAAAAATACCATGCATACAATTTTGAATTCATTCTTATATGCTCAAAATACATGCACTTGACTAGATCTATGATCAAAATGTCATATTTTCTAAAGTTAATGTTTTTAGATAAAACTCTTCTTCTAAAATATATACTCTTTTTGGCATGTACCAAACAAAAGGGGGAGAGAAATTAGACCCCTAATGTTCAATTTGAACAAGTATAAGAAAATTAGACCCCTCATTTTCAAATTGCTATCTTTTTGATATAGAAGGATCTATCTATGCTTCTATTTTTTATGATAAATCTAACAAATCATTTTGCAGGAAAGGAGCTTTAAATGTATTAGGTGAAAAATACATTTTAAAAAAATTGATGCATACACCAAGGGGAAGCACACACTGATAATTTTATGTTTGTTTGGCAAATACCAAAAAGGGGAAGATTGAAAGGATATCTTCGATATATTATTTATTTTGGTATTTGTACGATTAAACATAAAATTAAGAACACATAGATCCTCTCCATTAGGACATGAATTTAATTGATCCAAATCAAAGTCAAAAAGTCAAACTAGCAAAATCATGTTTTTTTAAAGAGATAAAAGAGATATTCCATTCTTGCAAAATATCAAAAGTATATCTTTATGAAATATATCTCTAAGGAAATATGATAAAAGAAGAAACATCAAGATATGATATTTCTTAGATCTGTGTTGCAACAGGAAGATGGCAACAAGCTCGAATAAGGAATATATCAGAAATATTCTTTAGAGGTCTCGTGTTATATCAAAATTATTTAACTCTTCGCTCCAAAATATATATCTACATATATCAAAAGAGTTTTTATTCAAATTTTATTAATATTCATGGTTGGAATATTAATATCCAGTTCTGCAAATCATTTATGTATACTTACAGTAATTTTCTCGTGATTCGTAAAATCAGCATTTCTCGGAGAAAATTATTCAAAAATACTAAAATATATTTCCAATCATCCAAATATCTTTTATATATTAGGAAATATATTTTAAGTATTCATTCAAGTCAAAACTTTGGTCAAAAGATCCATCTCCTTATCAAGACCAATTATATTTTCACTCGGAAAAAAGGCTGACAAGAACAGTTTTATTTTAGATAAAATACTTCCACATGCTAGAATAACTTGAAATTTGGTATGGATCATTTAAATGGTATTTTCTAAGTATGGTAAAAAATTTGTAGCATTCAGAGAATTTTTGTCCGGGCACAAAAGTCGAGGTAGTTTGTCCCACAGTTGACCACGTTTGACCTAGTTACCATTGACTAAAGTTGACCAAAACTTGCAGGACATCATTTTATATTATTTAAGTAATTATCATATTTTTTACAGTATTTATTTATGAGTTTTTAAGGTGATCATAATTAATGGTGTTTAATCCTTAATTAAGTGATTAAACAATGATTAAAAGAAAAGGAAAATATATATTTATTCAAATATACTAAAGAAGTCATAAGCCATAAGTGCTTAATATAAAAAGACTTCTCATATTACTCCACCTATCTATTTAATCTATAAAGGAGTAATCATAAAAATAATTAGACTACTATTTATTATCTTAAGTCAAGTATTCTTAATTAGTTTTAATATTCTTATTTGAATATCATACTATTTGTGGGCTAGTACAGTAACATACTAGTTCAAACCATCTTTTCTATACTTGGTTTGTTTCGTGGATTGTCTTATTAGTTTTGTAGTGAGGTGAAGTGACGTGAGGTGATTCTCGTTCTAAGACCCAAGTCCTAGACGTACTAACGGGGAGTTAGTAGTCTTCGCACCGTGAAGAAGAGAAAAGACCCAAGACCGGATCATTAAGATCCAAGACCGACAAAAGCTAAGGAAGCCAAGTCCACACAGAGGCTATACAACAACTTTGAAGAAATAGCGGGGAGTTATTGTCTAAGATAAGTTGTGTAGATATTACATTTATTTTGAGGTGGTGACCCTTGTGTTACGCACCAAGACAAATACTTGTAAGGGTATAAAGGCTTCTCCGCCTATTAAAGGAGCGAGTTTATTATAAGGGAAAATCCCGAGTCCGGGAGAGGAGCTCGGGGACTACAGTATCGCGAACAAGGATAAAATCACCGTGTGGTATTTTCTTTTCTTGCACTTTATTTTCCGCACATATAAACTGCATAACCACTCGGTAAATTTTTAAAAAGGGATAAATTATTTTAAAACGCCATAACAATTTTCAAATTGGTAATTAAGCTATTCAACCCCCCTTCTAGCTTAAAATAGCCCTCTTACGGGAACTTACAGTTTAACTTTAAAAATGATAAAATTAGATCGATTGATTCCGACAGAGTGTACTCGTCGCTCACTATACTGATTATATTAAAAATCAATGTACCATTATAGTTATGATATGAAATTCTAAGAAAGAGATTGGTGATATGATACTCTCATAATACAAATTCATCTAATTTTGCACAAATAAAAAAAAGAGATTATATTTTTTTAATTTTCAAATATACAAGGAATAGAAGATAACTTCATAGTCATTTCATTGACTTTCTTTACCCTTAAATTTACATTTATTTCTTGTATATTATTTATTGTGATTAAATTTTTATTATGACTACATCATCATTCAAAAAAACTCAACTCAATTTTAACTATACCAATTTTAAAATTATATATATTAATTAATAGTATAATAATTTGATTCAATTACTCAAAATTCGATATAATCTTCAACACATTTATTGATTTATATTTGTTTCATATATTTGAAATGATATTGCCCTTGAATATTTTTGAATTATTTGAACATAAAACCTAATAATCGATCATTAACCGAGATTTTTCTTAACATAATACAAAATCTTCTTCGCTAGATGATGTACACTTTAATTATTTTATTAAGTGTGTATTAGTTATTCATGCAAATGTATGCTAATTCAATTAAACATTTTGATCCAATATACATATATATATACATATATGTATAAGTATATGTATATGTATATGTATATGTATATATAGTATCATAATTTTAATTTGTCCGAATATATTAATTTAGTTATGCATATGAATTTATTTAAATATTTAAGGCACAATTAATGTATAGCCAAAAACTCAAATTTCATATCGGCTAATATGATTATAAACTATGTTGAACCCGAACAACCTTAATTCATATTATTTTCTTTAAAAAAAACTTAAAGATCCTTGTTTTGAATAATATAGACGATACAATTTATTATTTAGCAGGATATAATATTTGCACCATTAGATACTTAATGTAATTATATACGTTTCTATTATAAAAGAAATTGATATAATTTTTGTCATTTTACAATACTTTATTATCTACTTATTTTTTGAGGATGGGGTTCTCCAATATGGTTAAATTTGAAATAAACAGTTGCCAAAAATTTGATATTAAGATATTTGTGTAGACAAATTTTATACCTTAATAAATTATAAGAAGAGTAAGCGAAAAATTATTAAAATGTACAAATAAATGGTTTGTGAAGTGGTTGAGTTTTTGTCCCCAAATTTAATAATTTCATTCCAGGTGTGCACATGTGTAATTAATTAGTAAACAAATTAAATAGAATATGGAATACTTGCAAATATTCATGATGAATTTTATTTGTGTTCAAATTGAATATGTAGCATAACTGGGTGAGAGTCTCACCTTTTAAGTTCAATATTAAGTTCGACTCCCAACACGAACTAATATTTTTCTAAATTAAACTTTTAGTAACTTTTTGTTTGTAATTATTTGATAAATAAGGGTATAATAATAATTTTAAGTCACTTTTTACCTTGTGTCAAGATCAAGTATAATATCAATTAGTATGTATATGTATATATTAATTTAATTATCTTTGTTTAAAAATAAATTTAGTATAATTTACTTTTTATTTTTTGTTATATTATGTACGTTCAAGAGTATATGTGTTATGAAAATAGAATAATTAGAATTTGTTTATTTCATTATATCTTCATATATAATTGTCAAGATAATTTTACTATGAACATCATTCTCCTTTTTTTATATGGTCCCTCTGTTGGGTCTCAGACTCTCGGTCACAAAAACCCAATTTATATTATGTTTGCGTCTAGATTTGAATTACAGGAACAGATTTGCCGGGTCAAAAACATTGTGTCCAAAATAAGTGACCTCGAAATTTCAAAATATTTTGAATAAGACCCCTGGACCCTGTGTAATATAATCACACTGGTGACAGTCCTAGGTAAACGCTAGGTTAATTTAGACGACCATAACAACAATTTCGATTGGTAGCATTGGGAAATTTCGGGGCTTTTACAACGAGTAAGGTGCGAATTGGTCAATTTTTTATCATAGAAAAGGTCCTTCCAGACTAGTAATCAAGGGCACATAGACCAACACGATTGGTTGATTGATTGTTAAAATGTTAAATCTCCCCAACATGGTAATTTCGTACTAGACATGACAATACGACACAAAAATAATATGAAAAGAAGGGGTTTAATTTGACATTTTTTTATACGAACACGAAAGTTCATAGATAAATTTTATGTCAGTTTTGGATTTATACTTGGGTACACGACACGAAACGAAAGTAAACGAAATAAATAAATCTTTAAATAAATTATCAAAATTATATAAATACAAATATTTTAAAATAATATTTTACATATAATATTTACTGAAAATAGATATAAAATAGATTCAAATTTAAATTTCATAAGACTTGAGTTTTTACGACTTATTGACTTAAAACTTGATGAGTAAAAACTTAATATTTAAATGTATAATTTATTAATCTTTATTTTTAATATTAATTTTAAATTACACGAAATATGACACGAAATGTACACGAACACGAAACGAAACGAAATGAATTTTTAATGGTTTGGGCTTAGGTGAGGCATTCATGATACGAAACACGAAAGTGCACGGCATGAAAGTATATGAAACGAACGAATTGTCAGCTCTAATATTCCCTCCGCTCCTACTCATTTCTTTTAGGTGCTCCTTTTCATTTTTTACATTTCAAATATTTCCTCAAATAGTAAACTTTTATAATATAAAAATGAACCACATCCGCTATTTTCCTCCGATATACTTACTTTATATATTGAATATTAATCTCTTCGTCCATTTTAAGTTATCACATTTTCTTTTATAAAAATTAAATTGACCATTTTTTAACCAAAAATTTAACATTACTTTTATATCATATAAAAAAACTAAAAATTTTATATTTAAGTAGATTAAATGTACTTTAATGTAATTTTTATTTTGTTCAATTATAATATATTAATAAAATTTGATCAAATTTTTGTCAATTTGAAAAGGGACAGAGGAAGTAACCGATCACAACACCTTATTAACTTTTTTTACTCCTTCCATCCCTCTCAAATGTTTATATTTGGGTTGGACACGAAGTTTAAAAAAAATGATAAACTAATGGAGGAAAGTTAAAAAAGTAAAGCAGTGTGATTGATTAATATTATATGTATAAAATGGGTATTGTGGAGAGAAGTAGTGGATGTAGTTATTTTAAAAAATATAAAAAATTTACTATTTTTAGAAAATTTTAAAATATAAATAATTGAATGGAACATTCAAGGTGTAAACAAATGGGAGGGACCGAAGAGTATTTTTTATTATTAAATTATATTTTTTCTTAATGCGGCGCGGATATACAGAAATCAAGGGGACAGGAAGTAGTAGTTTTTTAGGGGTTTCCAAACTCTGTTTTGCTTGTGATTTTAATAGGTGTTCTTGGTTACTACTCCATTTTTATAATTCTATATATAATTGATACAATAACTTATCTTAATTTCTCCGAAACTGTCATCAAGTAAACAAAGATTGCTAGCTGTCATTGAACATTATTGAAATACAATATGTGAGTTACAAGCAGCTTGACACAACCACTACATGTATGTGAAAGGTTCATCCCTTCCCGTATAAATATCAAAATCTTCTCTTACCTACATTCAAATTCATTTCAGAAGTACTAATGGATATCAGAATATGTTTGCTCTCCTCTGTTATCTTAAATTTTGTTTTGTCAGGTAGTTTTTTCCCCTTGTCATGTTCAGCTCAGAAAAATATAACTAATGATCGAAATGCTCTTAATGCTTTCAAAGCTCACATCACTCTTTCTGACCCTAGTAACAACATATTGTCACTACTCTGGTCTAACAAAATCCCCACATGCAAATGGGAAGGTGTGTCATGCAGCATTCGTCGCCAAAGGGTCACTGCCTTGGACCTTTCCAATATGAACCTCACTGCCACCATTTCTCCCCATTTAGGTAACCTGTCTTTTCTCTCTTCTCTCATCTTAAAGTTTAACAATTTCCATGGCTTCCTCCCAGTAGAATTAGCAAATTTACGACGTTTGCAACAGTTGCATCTGCAATTTAACAACTTATCCGGAGAAGTACCAACATGGCTTGGAAAATTTCAGAATCTTAAACAAGTAATACTTTCTAATAATAGTTTTACTGGTTTAATACCATCCTCGATATTCAATATATCCTCTCTGAGAGTGCTCAAGCTCGTAGCCAATGACTTGTTTGGTAGTCTACCTGAGAAAATATGTGATGATCTTCCCCATCTGGAAACATTCTCAGTAGCTATTAATAGGCTTCACGGACAAACTCCAGCCAATTTATACAAGTGCACGAGGCTGCAGAAACTATCACTATCATATAATCAATTCAGCGGTAGCATTCCACGCCAGATTGGAAATTTGACAGATCTCAGGGAACTATACCTTGGCTTCAACAACTTTAAAGGCATGAACTCATTTAAATTTCATGTATTTTTGTTTGTGTACGCATGTGTATATCCTATAACTGTGCGTTTACAATGTTTCAGAAGCAACAATTCCATGGGAGATTGGGAATCTTGTGCAGCTAAAGAGACTAGACATCCCTAGTGCTTCTTTAACAGGGACAATCCCATCATCGATTTTCAATATGACTTATTTGGAAAGTCTTAATTTTCAAAATAATAGCCTTTCTGGAAGCCTCCCGCAGGACATAACTTATAACCTCCCTGCTCTTAAACATCTCTCGTTTTCCTTGAATAATTTAAGCGGACAGATTCCATCAAGCTTGTGGGAATGCAGAGGACTTCAAATTTTATTGTTGATGAATAATACGTTTACTGGAAGCATACCAAAGAATATTGGGAATCTTACTTCACTCCAAGTCTTGAACCTTAAATTCAACCAGTTGACAGGTATCTCTAAATTGAAGAGTGCAAGACGGTCTATTATATCATGACTTTATCTTATTGTTTCATGAAATAGAAAAATGCTTTTACATTATTGTATTGTTTCAGGCACTTTGCCGGATGAGATTGCTAACCTTAATCTAGAGATGATTAGCATCGGACACAATGGCTTCACTGGCCCCATTCCATCCAAAATCTTTAATGTATCAACTCTGAGAAACATTGATATGCAGTTCAACAGTTTATCAGGTCATCTTCCATCAGATATTAGGCTGCCAAATCTTGAACAACTGTATCTAGATAACAACAAACTCAGTGGTTGGATCCCAAACTCTATTACAAATGCTTCCAAGATCACTCTACTTCAGTTGTTTCATAACTATTTCGAAGGCTCTATACCAAATACTCTTGGTAACTTAAAATATCTAAGCAGTTTGCATCTTTCAGGCAACAGGTTAACCAAGGAGTCCGGAACTACAGAGTTGAGTTTTTTCAACTCCTTGTCAAACTGCAAATTTCTAGAAACACTTACAATATCAGAGAATTACTTGTACGGATTCATTCCAAACTCGGTTGGGAATTTATCTACCTTTTTGCATTACTTTGAGGCGTATGAAAGCAACATTAAGGGTGAGATTCCTCTTCAAATTGGAAATTTGAGTGGCATACAAGCGTTAGAGTTGTATGGCAATGAGCTGACAGGAATTATCCCAACAACAATAGGAAGATTAACAGAAATGAGGCGCTTGACGCTTTCAAGAAATGGCTTACAAGGTTCACTACCAAATGAACTTTGTAATATGAAAAATATCGCAGAGCTAAATATAAGTCAAAATAGGCTCAGCGGTTCCATACCGACGTGTATGGGAGATTTGATAACTCTGGAAAAGCTCAGCTTAGACTCCAACAGATTAACTTCCAATATACCGTCAAATTTTTGGAGTCTTGTTAAGCTCATAAGTTTAAACTTATCATCAAATCTGCTAATAGGCAATATCACGTCAGATATTGGAAATTTGAATATCGCAACACAGATAGACTTATCAAGGAATCAGTTATCAGGTGATATTCCATCAACCATTGGTAATGCTCAGGTGCTAAACTTTTTATCCTTAGCAGATAACAACTTGCAGGGACCAATTCCAAAATCATTCAGCAATCTAAAAGGCCTAGAATTCTTGGATCTTTCCACAAACAACTTGTCTGGAGAGATACCAGAATCCTTGGGCACAATCAGGTATTTAGAATATCTGAATGTATCTTACAATATGCTGCAAGGAGAAATTCCAACCACCGGATCTTTTGCAAACTTTCTAGCTGATTCTTTTGCACATATGGCCCTTTTTGGTGCTCCTTGGCTTAATGTTCCACGCTGCAAATCTCAGAAGGTACCAAAGTCAAGGTCAAAATTCGTGCATTTGCTAAAGTACATATTACCACCTACGTTTTTAGTAATACTCACTAGTTGTGTGGTATATATCTGGGTGAGCAAATACAAAAGAAATCGAAGTAAACCAGGTGAAACAGAGTCATCACTTGTTTCATGGAGAAGGTTTTCGCACTATGATCTTCAACGAGCTACAGAATCATTTAGTGAAAGAAACTTACTTGGGAGAGGTGGCTTTGCATCTGTCTTCAAAGGAACACTTTCTGATGGGACAACTACTGCTGTAAAAGTTTTTGACATGCAATGTGAAAAATCAATGAAGAGTTTTGACTGTGAAAGTGAAGTATTTGTGAATATTCGACACAGAAATCTGTTAAAGATTATCAGCAGCTGCACTAATTTTGAATTTCGAGCCCTGGTCTTAGAGTACATGCCTAACGGCAGCCTCGACAAATGGTTGCATTTGCATAATTATTGTCTGGACACTTTGCAGAGGATAAACATAATGATTGATGTTGCAAATGCACTGGAATACCTACATTATGGACAGGCCACAACAATCGTCCATTGCGACTTGAAGCCTAGTAATGTCTTGCTTGATGAAGACATGATCGCACATGTTTCTGACTTTGGCATTGCTAAGCTCTTGGGTGAAGAAGAGTTCAGGGCACAAACTCAAACATTGGGAACAATTGGTTATATGGCACCAGGTTATTTTCTTTCGTTTTTTAATAGTTAACATGGTAATACAAGTTAACCAAATGTTGGATATTTTTCGTTCGTGTTGCATTGTATGCACATTTACGAACTGTCGTGATAATTGATTTTTTTTGTTTTCTATTACAATTTGGTAACATGCAAACTAGATTGGTAAGTAGTGTGTTGGTGATCTAACATGCAGAATATGGAAGGGAGGGGACAATATCTAGAAAAGGGGATGTGTACAGTTATGGGATTGTGTTAATGGAAACATTCACAAGGAAGAAGCCAACAGATGAGATGTTTTCTGGTAAACTGAACCTAAGAAGTTGGGTGAACAAAAACTTACGTTGTTCTTTCCTGCAAGTGGTGGACAATAAGCTGATGGAAACAGTTGATGATGAACATATACATGCAGAGGAGCAATGTGTGGTGTCCATCTTGGATTTAGCCTTAGATTGTTCGAGGGATTCGCCTGCTCAGAGAATTACCATGAAAGAGACCGTGCATCGGCTTGAGCAAATCAAATTGATGTTCCAGATGAGTATTAATGCTGAAGTTAGCAAACGGTGATCGCTACGATAACCATCCTCATTCTTCCTCATACATGTTTATTGTAGCTTGTTTAGTATTGTACTTTCACATTCCACTTTTTATTTCAAGAACATTACAGTATTCAGCAGGAATTAATCCAAATAAATTATCATTTTTAAAATTTACTAATTATGAATAAAATGTTTAAATAACATAACATCTGAATCGAAACACTCTTCCTGATAGACATTCTCCGGATTCATTTTACAATCAACTTCTTCAATGCAGTTGAGATGCCCTCCAAGCATTCTCAATCACTATCAAAATAAGATCAGTTATCCAACTTGACTAGCCTATCCCATTCATATCTCGCCACGTGGCAAGTTGTGGTGACGCACGAGGTGATGCAAGGCCATAAAACTTAACTAAAATTGGAAAGAGTCCCAAACTAAAATCTAACCAAACTAAAAAAAATAGAAAAGTTACCTCATCAACAAAATCTAGTTAAAGCCTACAAGCCTATATACCCACTTATGATGGAGTGTCAGATTACTACTACTATAAATTCCCAAATCAAATGCTTAGCTTGTCAAACATGCAACTATACAAATTGAAAGATACCCTTTTTCTTGGTGGAGAAAGGGGGGCTAAGGCTATAAAGGTATGTATACATGTACATAGTGGGTGAAAAGGAATCTCATAAGTGGGCCTATGCCTCTTTGAACCTGGAAAAAGATATAATGATATAATTAGTCAAGGGAAGAAAGAATAAACATGGGTTTAATTAATTAGTGATACTAATCAAAATATGTGAACTAGAATTGGTGATTATTTGTTGGGGTCATTTGCTTTTTTCACTAGGGTCATCGAATCTTTAATTTTATCCCGTATATATATCTTGTTTCTTAATAAAGGGTTACTAATTTTATTTATTTGACTCTAATTTCTTTCCTAATTTACCCTAATAAGATGAATTAAGAACGAGGTGATCCACTGAATGGAAGTAGTATAGCATCATGGTCCACTCCAAAGATGATGCAATTGCAGGCTGGTTCATGCATAACTTGGCATAAGTACAGGCACAAACATAGACGAATTTAGTAAGAAACATCAAATTAAACACAAATTCTTTAGTGCTTGGCATGATATGTCTTCAACTCAAGCCCACTCGAGAGTGAATAACACTTCTTTTCTTCCGCTTCTAACAAATTTTGATTTTGGGTGTTTAAAACTCAAACTTTCCAATTCACAATTAATAAGGCGAGCTGACTTGAAAAGACTAGCCATCTTTTATTTTTTATTTTTCATATCCTTTTCTTCATTTATGATCAAGAAAGTTAAAACTATGTCCCATCCCAGTTGTATCCATCCATACATCATAAAGAAGAAAATGAAACATTCTTTCTAACATAATTTCTCCGGAGTATATATGTTACGGAGAAATCTCGCTTACAAAATTGTTTTCAGAAATTTTTTTAGCATGTCTTTGAATTCTTTCTTTTTCTTCCTTCTTTAATTTTGTTCATTATCAAAGATGAGTCTATCCTCCGGAATATTTAGATATTCTTTGGCTAAAATTAGAATGGGGGTGGTGAGAATAAGTTAGAGAGATAGGGGTGATTAAGGGCTTATTTGGCAAATCTAATAAGCCGGCTTATTGACTTATAAGCTCGTAATAATTTATTGACGGTTGTTTATCGATCCTATTAATAAGTTGAATTTACAACTTATAAATTGATAAGTTAAATGTTAGTAACGACCTATTTTTTCTCAACTTATTTTTTATTTTTCATTTTCTATCAAATTTTATATTATAAAATTTTACTATTTTTGATAACTTTTCAAATGTATAAAATTAAATGACACATTCAAAAAACCTTATAAAAATGAATGGGATATATGGAGAGGTACAATTCAGTTACCATTGGTGTATAATTTATATGTCTAATATTATGGTACCAAGTCACAATATTAGTGTATAATTAATATGAAATATTCCTTATGTCTCGTTCATTTCTATACACTTTTCTTTTTTGGATGTCCAATTTAATTCTACACATTTCAAACTTATCAAAAATAGTAAGAATTTAATAATATAAAAATCAACCACATTCACTACTTTCTCCCACTACATTCAATTTATTCATTAAATATTGATTGGTCTCATCACTTTACTCAACTTTATTCTTTTTCTCGTTAAATTACACATTTTCTTTCTTTTTCATCCCACTAACTTACTAAAACAAATATTATTTTAATAAATTTATTGTACACCGTGCCCAAACCATTTGTAGAGAAACGGTCGGGGTGGGGGAGTATGTGTTATAACTAAAACATCACAAATGAGAAAGACTACAAAACTTTACTCGATGGAATCGGTATATATTTTACACATGCAGCTGCTAACATATGCATATATCAGATCAGTAATAATAATAATAAAAAAGTTGATATAAGTTATCTGCTTTTTTACTTTAAACAAAGTTGCAAAGAAATAGGATCAAACTTTATGAAACATATTTTTTAAAAGAAAAACTTTTTAAGATATGAATTCTAAGAAGAAAGACTAGCTAGTGCTATTACATCAGTTAACAATGACATGCTGCGCAAGCTTACTCCCTACTGACGACATTTTACAGTAAGCATCCAAGCTATGTTTACTGCCTATAATTGTAATAATCCTGTTAACCGATTTAGCTAACTTATATCGCCTATGTTAAGCACCTGGCTGACATCTTTAACCGTCATTGAACCGGAACTGTATACGATACGGGACATAACTTTTCTTTTTTCTTTTTTTTTGGTGTTTTTCACACCCTCCTGACATTAACATTTAAAACAGAATATTAATTAATCTTCTGACATCAAATGAATAATTTTGGGCTTTTTCTAAAAATATTAATCCTTTTAGCTGTTTTTTAAATATTACATTTTTATATTTTTATTTCACAAAAACAAAAATGTTCAAAATTTTTGCAAAAAAAAAAACGGGTTTGCAACTCTATACAACAGATGCAATCTCGAATGAAACAACATGTTACCCTTGAATGTAACAAAAAAAATCAGTTTTTTTTCAGAAAACGTGAAAATAAAGTTATATATAGTTATTTGTTGTTGCAGCCGTATTTTTGTAAATATTTTCATAATATAATAAAATTGCAAACAAACTTAAAATAATTAGTTAAATTTTATTAACATTTGAATTCGAAAAATTAAGTCTAAATTGTAGTTTTGGATAACTCAAGATAAAGTCAAAATAAAATCAAATGAAATTTGTTAATTTTTTTTGTTTGAATGTTAATTTGATTCTTTTTCCTCTATCTATTTCAAATTAATAAATAAATAAAACTCCTATACATAAAAGGTATCAAAGGCTAGTTGTTATAAGCAATTAGTAACTGGTTCATAAGTCAGAATTGACTACTAATTCTTACATCTAAAACATAATACTTGATCCATAATTTTTAAAATAAAAGCAGTGCAAAAATATTTAGAAAATTTCAAAATAAAATAAAGTGTGAAAAATTAACTTCCCTTGATTTAAAAAAAAACACCAAATACACAATTTTCATAATACTTGATCCATAATTTTTAAAATAAAAGCAGTGCAAAAATATTTAGAAAATTTCAAAATAAAATAAAGTGTGAAAAATTAACTTCCCTTGATTTAAAAAAAATCACCAAATACACAATTTTCACATATAAATGCTAGAAGATAAGTCTAAATTAAACAAATAAACAATCTTTATTATAAAACTATATACTATAAGTGAAAAAAACATGTAACATACATCGAATTAACTCCCATTAATTATACAATTATAGTTAGGTCACCTAGACACAACAAAACGCATACATCTCTGCACATAAATAAATAATCATTAACTAACACAAAGAATTACATTTAATTAAACAAACTATATACATTTAATTGACTATAATAATTAAATAATAAAAATATACAATCACAGTTCTATTTTAAATTATGCTAAAAATATAATACCAATTCTAAAAAAACAAATCCAAATAAAAGTATTTGTATTTTTTTGTCAAAATAAATAAAAGCATATATACAGTTATTTATATAAAATAAATCAACAAGAAATTAAATATAATTATAACCCTTTTTTTATACCAATAAATGGTTTAAACAAATATACAATTTACTCATTTTTTTGCATACATTCAAATTAATAACATAAATTAGTTAGAACAACGAATAAAATATTTAAATATTATCAATTTTAACTATGTAAACTCGTTCGGTAACACAATTTGAGGTGAATTACCAAACCTATAACATGCTATATAATTAAATGCAAATCATGGCAAGTAACAATATATATTATAATATATATGTAAGCATACAAAATATATAGGTTGTAAGTAGAAGAATAACCTACTAAAAACCTATATACACATGTATTAATACAACATCTATCAACACCAGAGAGGTAACTTGTTAAGAATAACCTGTACAAAAATACAAGTGAAGCAAGTTCATATATTTATATATGAGTTCAATGCAAATCATAGCAAGTATTGAAGACCTTATACACATCGTACACCTTAAAAGTAGTAACTACATAAGATAGATATTTTAATAAGACAAAAACAGATAAAAAATAGAATAAAATAAGAGGTAACTTATTAAGAAGAACGTGTACAAAAATACAAGTGAAGCAAGTACGTATATTTATATACATAATTAGTTCAATGTGTTCCTAAAATAATGGTATGTGACCACTATTTTAAACTGATGTATATCTCCACTAACAACAGTTTTTTACTGAAAATATTTAAATAAATATATTTATAAAACAATTACACATATTTTAAAATTGTAGGCATAAAATAATTAAACATTAAATTGAATTTATGCACACATAAATTAAAATATTTTTTTAAACCATACTTAAATATTTTAGATAATTAGAATATAAATATTTTTAATATAAAAATACACGTCTTCATGTTTTATAATTAATCTACATAATAAAATATTATTTTCTTATCTAAACAAATAAATAAAATGTGAAAATGGTTTATATCTGTATACATATAATTACAAAAATCCTGATTATTACAATAGAACGTGAGTCTTCCGTCAACCTGAGTTTTGATACCATTTTAATTAATCATTCGCTCAAAAACCTTAAGGTTTTAAAGGAATACACCGTCAATCGTATGATACGTTTCGCTACAATTGATAACAAAAATTGTAATCAATACTAACACTGTTGTGTATATGTTGTGTACTTGATGATTTCATTAACAAAATATCTTGGTAGATTTTACTTAGTGAAAAATGTAGCACTTGACGGATAAGGATTATAGTCCCGACGGATAACTCAATATAGTCCCGACGGATGATGATTTGTTATACATCGAGTGAGTAGCTTATGTAACAATAAGTCTGTAGCATATTTCTACATACACATTGTTTAGATTCCGTAGTAGTACTCAAGTCATGTTGACTTTAACTAAATATGCAGAATAGGTTGATTAATTGTACATATATGATGTTTTGTAATTCTGCATAAATGAAATGAAGTCAAGTGCCAGATTGCTACCGGACGGATAAACAATAATGCCATTCGACGGATGATCAATATGACAACCCGACGGATGATCATGAACCCGACGTATGATCATGAACCCGACGGATAAAGAATTCAAACATCTGTTGACAGTGACAACACAGTCACATGTGTCGAGTGTATGCAAATGGAATGTGGAAGCCTATTCAACTGGATTTTAGAGAAAAAAGAAGCATTGTCATTTCCATGCTATTATGAAGATATTCAAAGATGCTGGAATAGAGTAATGAAGTAGCAGAGTATTAGACTTGATAGTTTTTGTTTTATTATCTTGTCTTATTACTTTATAATCTTGGTGATATATAAACCAAGAAGTAGCAAATAGAAAAATTAACTACGCAACCAAGAGAGAAACATTTGTAAGCTGCATTCTTAGCATTTCTCTACAATCTTAGTTGTTGACAATTTGTAAGCAGCTGTGAGCTAATTGCTACACGGAGTTCTCTTGATATATTATATCTGTGGTGGATATATTCAAATCGACCAGAAAATTTTTAAAGACTTGTGTTTTTAATTACTTGTGTTTTGATTCATTTCAAGTTATTATTCTGCACTATGCAAATCAATTCACACTGATATATATATTTAAGTTAGAACAATTTTATTTGTGAATAAGTTTCAAGAATTCCATTCAACCCCCCTTCTGTAATTCTTGTTGCATTGTTAAGGGACTAACAATTGGTATCAGAGGCAGCTCTTGATAAACAAAGAGTTTAAAGATCACAACAAAACTGCAAGATGAACAAGAAGGATGTTGGTGTCAAGATTCCTTTTCTGGATAAAGATAATTACCATCACTGGAAGGTAAAGATGCATCTTCATTAACTTTCTCAAGATGAGGCCTATGTAGATTGCATAGAAAGAGGCCCTCATGTACCAATGAGAGCTGCAACTGGAAATGAGCCATCTGTCCCCAAGCCAAGGCATGAATGGTCTGGTCCTGATATTGAACAAGTCAGGAAAGATAAGACGACCATGAATATCCTGTTCAATGGAGTTGATGGTGATATGTTTGAAAACATCATCAATTGCAAAACTGCCAAGGATATTTGGGATACAATACAGATTATCTGTGATGGCACTGAGCAAGTTAGAGAAAACAAGATGCAGCTACTGATTCAGCAATATAAGCATTTTTATAGTGAAGAAAGTGAGTCTCTCACTAATATCTTTAGTAGGTTTTAAAAACTATTAAATACTCTGAAGCTGCATGGAAGGGTCTATCAAACAAAAGACTCCAATCTGAAGTTCCTTAGATCTCTTCCAAAGGAATGGAAACCTATGACAGTCTCATTGAGAAACTCTTAAGATTATAAGGAGTTTACTTTGGAGAGACTGTATGGCATCCTGAAAATATATGAGCTTGAAATAGAGCAAGATGAGAGGATGAAGAGAGGAAAGAAGAAAGGAGGATCCATTGCACTAATTGCTGAGTTAGAAAAAGAGAAGGAGATGAAGATGAAAGTTGTTGAATCAACTTCAAAGGTCTATGAAAACAAGGGCAAGGGGCTGGCAGCAGAAAATGAAGATTCTTTGAGCCAAGATGACATGGAAGATATTGATGAACATCTAGAATTTCTTTCCAGAAGATTTTCCAAGCTCAAGTTCAAGAAGAACTTTGGAGCAGCTAAGCCAAATAGAAACATGGTGGATAAATCAAAATTCAAGTGTTTCAAATGTGGCTTGGCAGGGCACTTTGCCAGTGAGTGTAGAAAGTCATATTCCAACAAAAAGAAGTTTGAGCCTGTGGATTATAAACAGAAATACTTTGAGCTGCTCAAACAAAAGGAAAGGGCTTTAATTACACAAGAAAATGAATGGGCTGCAGATGGTCTGGATGAGGATGAGGATGTCAGCTATGTCAATCTAGCCCTAATGGCCAAGTCTGGTGAAACAGAGACAAGTTCTTCAAGTAATCAGGTAATCACCACTAACCTTGCACATTTATCTAAAGCTGAGTGTAATGATGCTAAAAATGACATGTCTACAGAATTATATCATTTATGTGTTACACTTAAGTCTCTTACTAAAGAAAATGCTAAAATCAAAGAAAATAATTTATTTTTAAGTGAGAGGAATAATGTGCTAGAGTCTCAGTTCATAGAATTTGAAAAATTAAGAATTGAGTGCAAAATTGCAAAAGATGAATTAACTGAGTCCTTGAAGAAAGAAGAGATCTTGAAGAAGCAACTTAAACGAGAACATGAGGTGATTAAGGCATGGAAAACATCTAGAGATGTTCATGCTCAAATCACCAAAGTTCAAGGGATTAAGTCCTTTTGTGATGCAGCCTGGAAGAAGAACAAGGAGAAGCTGGAATCCAATTTGGTGGAAGGATTGCTAACAGATGTAGACTCGACGGATGATGAGGGTCATCCGTTAGATAGCAAAAAAGGGCTATCTGTCGAGTGACATAAATCTTCATCCATCGACTGTGAGCAAGCCTGTGAGTAAAGCCAAGCTTGTCAAGTTAAATGAGAAATATGGATCAGTTTCCAAGTATTTTGTTCCAGGAGAATCTAGTCAAGTGAAGAAGGAGAAGAAGGCTAATGTTGATCATATGACTGTCAAGCAATTCAGTGATAGACTGGAAAAGATTGAGGTTAAAACAGAGGCTAAAAGAAAAAAATAATAGAAATGGTAAAGTGCGGATTAACAAACATAATAACTACACACCTGATAAATATGCTCCTAGAAAAATCTGTGTCAAGTGTGGTAGTATGAATCATTTATCTGTTAATTGCAAATCTGCCATGCCTACTTCCATATCTGTGCCACCTCACTTTCCCAACATGAATGCCATGCCTCCTATGCCTATGAATGCTATGTCTACACAGAATATGAATGCACAGTTTGCTAATATTCCATTTGCACCTAATCCTTATTATGCTGCATTTAGTATGCCACAAATGCCATTTAGCATGCCTTACTGAAATAACATGTTCATTAATAGCATGCCATTCCCTGTTAATCATAATATGCATGATAATTCTGCTGTAATGAATGGTTTCAAAGGTTCAACTCAAATGACTAAGGATGAATCTGATATCCCCAAGTCAAATGAGATCAAACCTAAGAAACAGAAAAAGAAAGCTAACAAGGCAGGACCCAAGGAAACTTGGGTACCAAAATCAACTTGATTTGATTTTGATGTGTGCAGGGAAACAGAAAGAATCTATGATACTTGGATAGTGGTTGTTCAAGACACATGACTGGTGATTCTACCCTGCTCACAGAGTTCAAGGAGAGAGCTGGCCTTGGTATTACTTTTGGAGAAGACAGCAAGGGTTATACTGTGGGATATGGCTTGATTTCAAAAGACAATGTCATCATTGAGGAAGTTGCCTTAATGAATGGTCTCAAGCATAATTTGCTGAGTATCAGCCAGCTTTGTGATAAAGGCAATTCAGTAACCTTTAACTCAGAAGCCTGTGTTGTGACTAACAAGAGGAGCAACAAAGTGGTTCTCACTGGTGTGAGGAAAGGAAATGTGTACCTAGCTGACTTTAACTCATCACATGCAGAATCTGTTACTTGTCTTCTCAGCAAAGCAAGTCAGGATGAAAGTTGGTTATGGCACAAGAAGCTATCCCATTTAAACTTTAAGACCATGAATGAACTAGTAAAGAAAGAACTGGTTAGAGGCATTCCTCAAGTGGAGTTTTCTAAGGATGGATTGTGTGATGCCTGTCAAAAAGGAAAGTAGATCAAAGCATCATTCAGGAAGAAGCTTGATTCAACAATTGAAGAATCCTTACAACTGCTATATATGGATTTGTTTGGACCAGTCAATGTGTTGTCCATTTCAACGAAAAGATTTTTCCTAGTAATTGTAGGTGATTTCTCAAAGTTCTTTTGGACATATTTCCTAAAGTCTAAAGATGAGGCTAGTGAAATCATTATCAATCACATAAGGCAAGTCAATAATCATCCTGATTTCAAAGTGAGAAGAATCAGGAGTGACAATGGAACTAAGTTCAAAAATTCTGCCATGAGAGCATTTTGTGAAGAAAATGGAATTTTGCATGAGTTTTCAGCAGCAAGAACTCCACAACAGAATGGAGTAGTGGAAAGGAAGAACATATCACTTATTGAAGCTGTCAGGACAATGCTTGAAGAATTTAAATTACCAACATATTTCTGGGCTGAAGCTGTAAATACTGCATGCTACACTCATAATATTTCTCTGATTAATCAAGCAAAATACATGACTCCCTATCAATTGTTCAAGAACAAGAAGCCAACTCTAAATTTTCTTCATGTCTTTGGCTGCAAATGTTATATCTTGAGAAATCAAACTGATCAGAATGGGAAGTTTGATGCTAAAGCAGATGAAGGAATTTTTGTTGGATATGATGTTGGTAAAGCATATAGAGTCTACAATCTAAGAACCAACATTGTTGTGGAATCAATACATGTTGTGTTTGATGATAAAAAGATTTAAGGACTGCAAGATGAAGACTACCATGAGAGCCTCAAATTTTACAATGTGGAGATGGTTAGTGATGACAGTGATGATGAAAGTGATCAAGAAACAGTATCAAAGGATAATGCAGAAAAATCTACTACCAATGAAGCACAAAATTCAACATCTATCGAGTTGCATAATATTTCATCCGTCGGGAGACAATCTACCTTATCCGTCGGAAGGCAACCGTGCTTCATCCGTCGGTACTCAAAATTCACCATCCGTCGGGTTATCAAAAGGAGCTGGGAGTCAGGATAGATCACTTACAGAAAGCTCCCATTTCTCAAATCAAAGATCCTTTAACTCAGGGGGAGTTTCTAACAATCAAAACTTAATCACACATCAAGACAACAATGAGGCCTCTTCATCTGGAGCTAATCTACCTCAACAAATAAAATGGACAAAAGATCACCCCTTTGAGCTCATAATTGGTGATGTATCTTCTAGAGTTCGAACAAAGAGAGCAACTCAAGAAGAATGTCTGCACAACAGCTTTCTTTATAAGGAAGAACCAAAGAAGGTAGAAGAAGCTTTGTTAGATCCTGATTGGATTTTAGCTATGCAGGAGGAGCTAAATCAATTTGAGAGGAATAAGGTATGGAAGTTGGTGCCCAATCCTAGAGGAAAGAATCCAATTGATACCAAATGGGTATTCAGAAACAAGATGGATGAAAATGGCATAATAGTTAGGAACAAAGCTAGATTGGTTGCTAAGGGCTATTGTCAACAAGAAGGAATAGATTTTGATGAAACATTTGCTCCTGTTGCAAGACTTGAAGCCATTAGAATCTTCTTAGCCTATGCAGCCCATGCCAATTTCAAGGTCTATCAAATGGATGTCAAAAGTGCCTTTCTGAATGGAGACTTGGAGGAGGAAGTCTATGTTAGTCAGCCTCCTGGTTTTGAAGATCCAAATTTTCCAGAATATGTCTACTATCTTTTGAAAGCACTTTATGGACTGAAGCAAGCACCTAGAGCCTGGTATGACACTTTATCAAAGTTCCTGTTGGAAAATCACTTCACAAGAGGTATAGTAGATAAAACTTTATTCTTTAAAAATGTTAATGGCTCTAGTATACTTGTTCAAATTTATGTAGATGACATTATTTTTGGCTCTACAGATGAAAAACTTTGCAAAAAGTTTGCCAAATTGATGCAGAGCAAGTAAGAAATGAGTATGATGGGAGAACTAACTTACTTTCTTGGTTTGCAAGTTAAGCAAGTTAGTGATGGAATATTCATTAGTCAAACTAAATATATTTATGATCTTTTAAAGAAGTTTGATTTAATGGATTGCACATCTGCAAAAACTCCCATGGTCACTGCAACTAAGCTTGAATTAAACACTATTGAAAAGTCTGTGGATTAAACACTACTGAAAAAGTCTGGTTTTGAAGATCCAAATTTTCCAGAATATGTCTACTATCTTTTGAAAGCACTTTATGGACTGAAGTAAGCACCTAGAGCCTGGTATGACACTTTATCAAAGTTTCTGTTGAAAAATCACTTCACAAGAGGTACTGTAGATAAAACTTTATTCTTTAAAAATGTTAATGGCTCTAGTATACTTGTTCAAATTTATGTAGATGACATTATTTTTGGCTCTACAGATGAAAAACTTTGCAAAAAGTTTGCCAACTTGATGCAGAGTAAGTATGAAATGAGTATGATGGGAGAACTAACTTACTTTCTTGGTTTGCAAGTTAAGCAAGTTAATGATGGAATATTCATTAGTCAAACTAAATATATTTATGATATTTTAAAGAAGTTTGATCTAATGGATTGCACATCTGCAAAAACTCCCATGGCCACTACAACTAAGCTTGAATTAAACACTACTGAAAAGTCTATGGATATTTCAAGTTATAGGGGCATGGTTGACTCACTTCTGTACTGAACAGCTAGTAGGCCAGATATAATGTCTGCTACATATTTATGTGCTAGATTTCAGGCTGATCCTAGAGAATCTCACTTAGTAGCTATTAAGAGAATTTTTAGATATCTCAAGGGAACACCAAAACTTGGCATTTGGTACCCTAGAGATTCTGGTTTTGATCTAACTGGTTATTCAGATGCAGATTATGCAGGTTGTAGAATTGATAGAAAAAGTACAATATGAACCTGTCAATTTCTAGTAAATAAGCTTGTATCTTGGTTCAGTAAAAAGCAAAATTCAGTTTCTACCTCTACAGCTGAAGCTGAATATATTGCTGGTGGCAGTTGCTGTGCACAGATTTTTTGGATGAAAAATCAATAGCTAGACTATGGTCTGCAAGTTGAGAGGATTCCTATTTTCTGTGATAACACAAGTGCAATTGCCATCACTGAAAATCCAGTACAACATTCAAGGACAAAGCACATAGACATCAAGTACCACTTCATAAGGGAACATGTAATGAATGGTATTATGGAACTACATTTTATTCCAAGTGAAAAGCAGCTTGCAGATATTTTTACCAAGCCACTGGATGAACCCACCTTCTCAAGGTTGGTAAGTGAGTTAGGTATACTTAATTATTCTTAAATCTTTTCAGATAATTTGCAGGTTGTTATGCAGCCAAAAATCTAATTGATTTTTCAGTCTAAGATGGAATTTTGGCTAAGTCAAAATTTACATCTCGACGGATGATATTTATCCATCGAGTTTGATTATCCGTCGGAATATTGCTTGTAAATAAAAGTCAATTATTTTTCTGGAATATTTTATAACTCGAAGGATAACAGTTTATCCTCATCCGTCGAATTGTCTTAATCTTAGCCGTTAATTTCCTGAACATTATCCATCGAGTATACTTACAATTTGTAAGCATAACACGACGGATAATTGATGGAATTTTTACAGTTTGTTTTTAAATGACTATTTTAGGAAAGTTTCATTGGTTACTTTATTTTACTTTATTATTTTTTAGATAGTATAAAAGCTTATTTCATTTCCATTGCTTTTCTTTTATCATTCTCAAATTATATGCTCTAAATTCTCTCTTTCTCAAAAACAATTAGCATCTCTATCTCTGCAATTTCCACTCTCTAACAATGGCACCAGTAGTCAAGATCATGTCATAAACTGGATACATCTATGAGAAGAACAACTTCACGGCTCTAGTGAACAAGGGAATTCAACATTCAAATGACTACCACAAAATGATGGATTTTGTGAAGAACTGCAAACTCAGCTATGCAATGCTAGAATCACCCACCATCTTCTGTGAGGTTGTTGAAGAGATGTGGACTACTGCTTCATACAACTCGACAGATAAGACCATCACACTTACCATTAAAGGTAAAGAATTCTGTATTAATAGTGATGTTATCATAGCATGTTTCAAGATTCCTGATAATACTGTGACCTCACCACACACAGACACTGATATAGTTAATATGCTTAATTCCATGAACTATGCTCTTTGTACTTCTAAGTTAAGTGACATTAGGAGATTGGGTCTTTGGAAGGAATGGAGTTTCATGTGTGATGTAGTGACCAAGGTCTTTTCTGGTAAAATCAGTAATTTTGATTCTGTCAATATTTCCATGCTTAACATGCTTTACATGCTAGTTACAGATAAGTTCTTTAATTTCAGGGATCTTGTTTTGTTTGACTTGGGATATAAATTAGGAGAGTTAAATAAGAGGGGCAAAAATGTTTATTATGCTAGATTTTTCATGATGTTAGCTAACCACCTCTATGAGGAAATTGTACTTGAGAACCCAAACAACAAATTAGATTGTTGGGTTCAAGAGAGATGAATTATTGCAGATTTGCACAGGGAAAATCATCATAGAGGAGTGTCAATCTTGTATTTCCCTGTAATAGAAGCACCTCAGGTAAGTGAGGTAAGTTCATCTGTCTCTACTATTCCAACCTCATAAATTTCTTTGAATTCTAGTGTAGCAATGGCAACTGTGTCAATGACCCAACAGTTGCCTACCCAAGCTACTAAATCATCAAAAATTTCAAAATCCAAATCAAAGAAAGCCCCCTCTGGTATCTCTCAAAAGATGCCAGTTGCAAAATCTACCAAAACTAAAGAGGGGAGTGTGAAGGTGGGTAAGGTAGGTGAGAGACAGGGTGAACATAAAAGAAACCCTAAGAATAAGGATGGAGAGTTGAGTGGTTCCAAGCCTAGCCACACTATAGTTTCCCAACAAACTACAGTGATTAATAAGGATCAAAGCTTATTTCTAGTTGCATCCTCCCAAATGGATGTGGCTATTGAACAAAGCTCTCAGCCAAGAGCACAGGCCAAGAGGGTAAGGGACACTAGCTCACCCCAAACTTATGCCAAAAAGAAGAAATCCAAAACCTTTGGGGATGCATAGGGTTCACACACTATGCAAACTGGTGCTAAAGATACAATCACTGCACCTTCACAAATTCAGCTTGATGTGGCTCCAATAAATGTGGAGCCACAGCCAAAATCGTTAGTTATAGAAGCGCCTTAAACACCAACTTCTCCCACAAACTCTCTGGATGTATACATGATCAACACATCAATTCCTGATACCCCTTCTTTAACTTTGTTGGGGAAGCCAAAATCTATTACAAGTGAGCATCATCTTTTGGATGATTTGTTGGCTCACTTTCCAATTCTTTCAGGAACTGTTGAAACATCTGTGCCCAAAATCTCATCCGTCGGGTGTCTCTACACAACTTCAAATTTCATCTATTATTTCTAGTGCAGAAGACTTAGTGGTTGTACAGTCACTCTTAGGATTGAGGGAAGAGAGTGTTATGAATGAGAGTCTGGGTTGCTCCCAGGAAAAAGGAGAGCAAAAGAGTGAAAATATGCAATCCATTTCTTCAGGATTGGTAAAAGAGAGTGAGAGGAGTCCCACCTTAGATGGTGAAGGTGAGGGTGTGAGGGTGGGAAGCCAGGGTGAGACCCTAATGCAACAAAAGAGAGAACAAGAGAGAAATGTAGGTACAAGAGCTATAAGGATGGATGTCATTGCTAGTGAGTTAATGAATGTCCAGGATGTAGACAGGGAGGGACTATCTCAGCAATCTCAAGCTGTTATAGATTCCACCTCCCTTGATGCTGAGGCATTTACTCACCCTGTTCCATCTTATCAACTTCTAGATGAACAGGGCAATAACAATACAGAAAGGATGCTCAATTTGGTGCATACCACTCAGTCAATGCTAAGAGCTAAGGATGCCATCACAACTTTGCCCTCTACAGCTGGTGATGTTGATTATGAGACTAGTGGTTCAGCAGATTTCTTTGGAGATGAAGGTGGAGATAGTGAAGAAGAGCCATTGGACATAGGGGGAGAAGTAGGTTCCAGTTCAAGATCAGGCATGCCATCATGGGCATTTTCAAAACATTGTGATGAACACTACTTCAAGACAACCTTAATCCAACTCATAAATCAGACAAATTTTGCTCTTCAAACCACTACAAATGCAAACACCAAGAAGCTCCTTCAAGCACATCTTGCTTCTCTGCAACTACAACATATTCAAGGCTTCCAACATGCTAGAGATGTCAACACCATCAAGGGTCATATTGATGAGATGAAAAAGGCTATTTCCAACAAGTTGGACTCTAAGCTTCCAGAAGCTACAAAGCTTGACATCAAGAGACAACTCAGGAAAAATTCTGATCTTGCCAGAAAGATAGATGCTTTAGATACAAGAATGTCAGCTATGGAAGCATCTCTAAAAGCCATTCATCTTCATCAAGCTCAATAAACAGACTTGCTTCAGAAACTGGTGGCTGCAAAAACCTCCTCCTCTACTCAACTTGATGATAACAAAAAGGGGGAGAAAGGACCAAGGGAGGGGGAGAAGCTTCAAATTCAAATCAGTAAAGTAATTGTGCCTACAATTGCATTCACCAAGCCACCAGTAACAGACAGTATTGATCTGATCAATGCAGCAGCAGCCAATTTAAGAGAAGCTGGAAAGGAGCATTTGAAGCCAATCAACTGGGAGAAAATTTATAAGGACATACAAAAGAAGTTTGGGCTAGTAAAGGAGCCAGTAAAGTCAGCCATTCATCACTCTCAAATCAAGCAGATCTCGGTGAATGAAATGAGCATGAACTATGTTGTGTATATGTTGTGTACTTGATGATTTCATGAACAAAACACCTTAGTAGATTTTACTTAGTGAAATAATGTAGCACTCGACGGATAAGATTTATAGTCCCGACGGATGACTCATTATAGTCCCGACGGATGATGATTTATTATCCATCGAGTGAGTAGCTTATGTAATAATAAGTCTGTAGCATATTTCTGCATTCACCATTGTATAGATTCTGTAAGTAGTAATCAAGTCATGTTGACTTTAACTAGATATGCAGAATAGGTTGATTAATTGTACATAGATGATGTCTTGTAATTCTGCATAAATGAAATGAAGTCAAGTGCCAGTTTGCTACCCGGCGGATAACCTACAATAAAGTCGACGGATGATCAAATAGACAACCCGACGGATGATCAATAACTCGACGGATGATCATGAACCCGACGAATAAAGAATTCAAATATCAGTTGACAGTGACAACACAGTCACATGCGTCGAGTGGATGCAAATGGAATGTGGAAGCCTATTCAACTTCGAGAACAAAGAAGCATTACCATTTCTATGCTATTATGAAGATATTCAAAGATGCTAGAATAGAGTAATGATGTAGCATTGTAATAGATTAGATAGTTTTTGTTTTATTATCTTGTCTTATTACTTTGTAATCTTGGTGATATATAAACCAAGAAGTAGCAACTAAGACACTATCGATCTAAGCAAGAAAGCAGAGAAATATTTATACGCAGGATTCTTAGCATTTCTCTATAGTCTGAGAAGTTCAATTGTTGTAAGCAGCTGTGAGCATTTCTGCACACAGAGTTCTCTCGATATATAATATATATCTCTGGTGGAATCATTAAATCCACCAGAAAGTTTTTAAAGACTCCTGTTTTTTAATTACTTGTGTTTTGATTCACTTAAGTTTTTATTCCGCATTGTGCTAATCAATACACTTATATTTATATTTGAGTTAGAACATTTTATTACAAGAAAAAGTTTCAAGAATTCCATTCAACCCCCCTTCTGTAATTCTTGTCATATTGTTAAGGGACTAACAATTGGTATCAGAGCAAGCTCTTAGCTTACAAAGAGTTTAAAGATCAAAACAATACAGCAAGATGAACAAGAAGGATGTTGGAGTCAAGATCCCTTTCCTGGATAAAGATAATTACCATCATAGGAAGGTAAATATGCACCTTCATTTGCTTTCTCAAGATGAGGCCTATGTTGATTGCATAGAAAGAGGCCCTCATGTTCCAATGAGAGCAGCAATAGGAAACGAGCCATCAGTCCCCAAGCCAATGCATGAATGGTCTGATCCTGACATTGAACAAATCAGTAAGGATAAAAAGGCCATGAACATCCTGTTTAATGGAGTTGATGGAGATATGTTTGACAACATTATCAACTGCAAAACTGCCAAGGATGTTTGGGATACAATATAGATAATCTGTGATGGCACTGAGCAAGTTAGAGAAAATAAGATGCAGCTCTTGATTCAACAATATGAGCATTTTCACAATAAAGAAAGTGAGTCTCTCACTGACATTTTTAGTAGGTTTCAAAAACTACTAAATGCTCTAAAGTTGCATGGAAGGGTCTATCAGACAAAAGACTCCAATATGAAATTCCTTAGATCTCTTCCAAAGGAATGGAAACCAATGACAGCCTCATTAAGAAACTCACAGGATTATAAGGAGTTTACTTTGGAGAGACTGTATGGCATCCTGAAAACCTATGAGCTTGAAATAGAGCAGGATGAAAGGATGGAGAGAGGAAAGAATAAAGGAGGATCCATTGCACTAGTTGCTGAGTTGGAAAAGGAGAAGGAAGTGAAGATGGAAGCTTTTGAATCAACTTCAAGGGTCTGTGAGAACAAGTGCAAGGGGCTTGTAGTAGAAAGTGAAGATTCTTTGAGCCAAGATGACATGGAGGATATTGATGAACACCTAGCATTTCTTTCCAGGAGATTTGCCAAGCTCAAGTTCAAGAAGAACTTTGGAGCAGCCAAGCCAAATAGAAACATGGTGGATAAATCAAAATTCAAATGTTTCAAATGTGGCTTGGCAGGGCATTTTTCCAGTGAGTGTAGGAAGTCAGATTCTAGTAAAAAAAAGTTTGAGCCAGTGGATTATAAGTAAAAATACTTTGAGTTGCTCAAACAAAAGGAAAGGGCTTTAATAACACAAGAAAATGACTGGGCAGCAGATGGTCTGGATGAAGATGAAGATGTCAGCTATGTCAATCTAGCCCTAATGGCCAAGTCTGATGAGACAGAAATAAGCTTTTCAAGTAATCAGGTAATTACTACAAACCTTGCACATTTATCTAAAGCGTGTAATGATGCCATAAATGACATGTCTACAGAGTTATATCATCTGCTTGTTACACTTAAGTCTCTTACTAAAGAAAATGCTAAAATCAAAGAAAACAATTTGTTTTTGAGTGAGAGAAATAATGTGCTTGAGTCTCTGTTTATTGATTTTGAAAAATTAAGAATTGAGTGTAAAATTGCCGAGGAATTAACTGAGTCCTTGAAGAAAGAGTATATTTTAAAGAAGCAGCTCGAGTGTGAACAAGAGGTGATTAAAGCATGGAAAACATTCAGGGATGTCCATGCTCAAATCACCAAAGTTCAAGGAATTGAGTCTTTCTGTGATGCAGCCTGAAAAAAGAATAAAGAGAAACTAGAACCTAATTTGGTAGATGGAGTGCTTACAGATGTAGACTCGACGGATGATGAGGATCATCCGTCGGATAAAAAAAAGTGTTATCCGTCGAATGATGAAAATCCTCATCCGTCGGCTGTGAGCAAGCCTATCAGTAAAGCCAAACTTTTTAAGCTGAATGAGAAGTATGGGTCTATTTCCAAGAACTTTATTTTAGCAGAATCGAGTCAAGTTAAGAAAGGGAAAAAGGCTAATATTGATCACATGACTGTCAAAAAGTTAAGTGACAGACTTGAAAAGATTGAGGTAAAAACAGAGACCAAAAAGAAAAACAATAGGAATGGTAAAGTAGGGATTAACAAACACAATAACTACACACCTGATAAATATGCTCGTAGAAAAATCTGTGTCAAGTGTGGTAGTGTAAATCATTTGTCTATTAATTACAAATCTGCTATGCCTACTTCCATGTCTATGTAACCTCAATTTCCTTACATGAATGCCATGCCTCCCATGCCTGTTAATGCTATGTCTACACAGAACATGAATGCACAGTTTGCTAATATGTCATTTGCACCTAATCCTTATTATGCTGTATATAGTATGCCACAAATGCCATTTAGCATGCCTTACTGGAATAACATGTTTGAACATAGCATGCCATTTCCTGTTAGTCATAATATGCATGATAATTCTGTTGCAATGAATGGTTTCAAAGGCACAACTCAAGTGACTAAGGATGAATCTGAAATTCCTAAGTCAAATGAGATAAAGCCTAAGAAACAGAAAAAGAAAGCTAACAAGGCAGGACCCAAGGAAACTTGGGTTCCAAAATCAACTTGATTTGATTTTGATGTGTGCAGGGAAACATAAAGAATCTTTGGTACTTGGATAGTGGTTGTTCAAGACACATGACTGGTGATTCTACCCCGCTCACAGAGTTTAAGGAGAGATTTGACCCAAGTATTACTTTTGGAGATGACAGCAAAGGTTATACTGTGGGATATGGCTTGATTTCAAAGGACAATGTCATCATTGAGGAGGTTGCCTTAGTGGATGGTCTCAAACACAACTTGTTGAGTATTATCCAGCTTTGTGATAAAGGCAACTCGGTAACCTTCAATTCAGAAGCCTGTGTTGTGACTAATAAAAGAAGCAACAAAGTGGTTCTCACTGGAGTGAGAAAAGGAAATGTGTACCTAGCTGATTTCAACTCATCTAATTCAGAATCTGTCACTTGTCTTCTCAGTAAAGCAAGTCAGGATGAAAGTTGGCTATGGCACAAGAAGTTATGCCATTTAAACTTCAAGACCATAAATGAGCTAGTAAAGAAAGAACTGGTTAGAGGCATCCCTCTAGTGGAGTTTTCTAAGGATGGACTGTGTGATGCCTGCCAAAAAGGGAAGTAGATTAAAGCATCATTCAGAAAGAAACTTGATTCAACAATTGAAGAGCCTTTGCAACTGCTTCACATGGATTTATTTGGACCAGTCAATGTATTGTCCATCTCAAGGAAAAGATTTTGCCTAGTAATTGTAGATGATTTCTCAAAGTTCTCTGGGACATATTTCCTAAAGTCTAAAGATGAGTCTAGTGAAATCATCATCAATCACATATGGCAAGTCAATAATCATCCTGATTACAAGGTTAGAAGAATCAGGAGCGACAATGGAACTGAGTTCAAGAATTCTATCATGAGAGCATTTTGTGAGGAAAATGGGATTTTGCATGAGTTTTAAGCAGCAAGGACTCCACAACAGAATGGAGTAGTGGAAAGGAAGAACAGATCACTTATTGAAGCTGCAAGGACAATGCTTGAAGAATCTAAACTGCCAACATACTTCTGAGATGAAACTGTAAATACTGCATGGTACACTCAGAATATTTCTTTGGTTAATCAAGCCAGATGCATGACTCCCTATCAATTGTTCAAGAACAAGAAACCTACTCTAAATTTTCTTTATGTCTTTGGCTGCAAGTACTTTATTCTGAGAAATCAAACTGATCAAAATAGAAAGTTTGATGCTAAAGCAGATGAAGGAATTTTTGTTGGATATGCTGTTGGTAAAGCATATAGAGTCTACAATCTAAGAACCAACATTGTTATGGAATCGATACATGTTGTGTTTGATGATAAAAAGATTGAAGGACTGAAAGATGGAGATTACCATGAGAGCCTCAAATTCGACAATGTGGAGATGGTTAGTGATGACAGTGATGATGAGAGTGATCAAGAAACAGTATCTAAGGATAATGCAGATAAATCTACTACCAATGAAGCACAAAAATCAACATCTGTCGAGTTGCATAATGCTTCATCCGTCGGAAGGTAATCTACGTTATCCGTCGGGAGACAACCAGCTTCATCAGTCGAGACTCAAAATTCACCATCCGTCGGATTATCAAAAGGAGCAGGAAGTCAAGATAGATCACCTATAGAAAGTTCCCCTTTCTCAAATCAAAGATCCACAAACTCAGGGGGAGTTTCTAACAATCAAAACTCAATCAAACATCAAGACAACAATGAGGCCTCTTCATCTAGAGCTAATCTACCTCAACAAAGGAAATGGACAAAAGATCACCCATTTGAGCTTATTATTGGTAATGTTTCTTCTAGAGTTCAAACAAGAAGAGCAACTCAGGAAGAATGTCTATACAGCAGCTTTCTTTCCAAGAAAGAACCAAAGAAGGTAGAAGAAGCTTTGTTGGATCCTGATTGGGTTTTAGCTATGCAGGAGGAGCTAAACCAATTTGAAAGGAATAATGTATGGAAGCTGGTGCCCATGCCTAAAGGAAAGAATCTAATTGATACCAAATGGGTATTCAGAAATAAGATGGATGAAAATGGCATAGTAGTCAAGAACAAAGCTAGATTGGTTGCTAAGGGCTATTGTCAGCAAGAAGGAATAGATTTTGATGAAACATTTGCTCCTATTACAAGACTTGAAGCCATCAGAATCTTCGTAGCCTATGCAGCCCATGCCAATTTCAAGGTCTATCAAATGGATGTCAAAAGTGCCTTTCTGAATGGAGATTTGGAGGAAGAAATCTATGTCAGTCAACCTCCTGGCTTTGAAGATCCAAGTTTTTTATAACATCTCTATTATCTTTTGAAAGCACTTTATGGACTGAAGCAAGCACCTAGAGCCTGGTATGACACTTTATCAAAGTTCCTTTTGGAAAATTACTTCACAAGAGGTACTGTAGATAAAACCTTATTTTTCAGAAATGTTAATGGCTCTAGTATACTTATTCAAATTTATGTTGATGATATTATTTTTGGCTCTACAGATGAGAAACTTTGCAAAAAGTTTGCCAAATTGATGCAAAGTAGGTATGAAATGAGTATGATGGGAGAACTAACTTACTTTCTTGGCTTACAAGTTAAGCAAGTTAGTGATGAAATATTCATTAGTCAAACTAAATATATTTTTAATCTTTTAAAGAAGTTTGATCTAATGGATTGCACATCTGCAAAAACTCCCATGGCCACTGTAACTAAGCTTGAATTAAACACTACTGAAAAGTCTGTGGATATTTCAAGCTATAGAGGCATGGTTGGGTCACTTCTGTACTTAACAGCTAGTAGGCCAGACATAATGTTTGCTACATGTTTATGTGCTAGATTTCAGGCTGATCCTAGAGAATCTCACTTAATAGCTATTAAGAGAATTTTCAGATATCTCAAGGGTACACCAAATCTTGGCATTTGGTACCCTAGAGATTCTGGTTTTGATCTAACTGGTTAATCAGATGCAGATTATGCAGGTTGTAGAATTGATAGAAAAAGTACAACAGGAACCTGTCAATTTCTAAGAAACAAGCTTGTGTCCTGGTTCAGTAAAAAGCAAAATTCAGTTTCTACTTCAACAGCTGAAGCTGAATATATTGCTGCTGGTAGCTGCTGTGCACAAATTTTATGGATGAAAAATCAATTGCTAGACTATGGTTTGCAAGTTGAAAGGATTCCTATTTTCTGTGATAACACAAGTGCCATTGCCATCACTGAAAATCCAGTACAACATTCAAGGATAAAGCACATAGATATCAAGTACCATTTCATAAGGGAACATGTAATGAATGGTATTGTGGAACTACATTTTGTTCCAAGTGAGAAGCTTCTTGCAGATATCTTTACCAAGCCACTGGATGAATTCACCTTTTCAATGTTGGTAAGTGAGTTAGGTATGCTTAATTACTCTTAAATCTATCTGAGTTAATTTGCAAGTTGAAATGCAGCCAGAAACTTAATTGATTTTTCAGTCTTGAATTAAAATTTTGGCTAAGTCAAAATTTACATCTCGACGGATGATCTTTATCCATCGAGTTTGATCATCCGTCGATATACTATTTGCTAACAAAGATCAATTATGTTTCTGGATTATTTTATGTCTCGACGGATAACAGTATATCCTCATCCGTCGAATTGTCTTAATCTCAGCCGTTAATTCCCTGTATATTATCCATCGGGCATACTTACAGTTTGTAAGCATAACACGACGGATAATGGGTGGAATTTTTACAGTTTATTTTTAAACATCTATTTTAGGCAATTTCTATTAGTTACTTTATTTTACTTTATTATTTTTATCAGTTATTTTTGAGATAGTATAAAAGCTTATTTCATTGCAATTGCTTTTCTTTTATCATTCTCAATTCAACTGCTCTAATTCATTCTCTCTCAAAGCACCTACTCTCTTTCTCTTCAAGCTCTTCTTTTCTCTAGCAATGGCACCTGTTGTAAAGATTATGTCTCAAACTGGGTTCATTTATGAGAAGAACAATTTCACCGCACTAGTAAACAAGGGTATTCTGCAATCTGGAGACTATCACAAGATGATGGATTTTGTGAAGAGTTGCAAGCTCAATTATGCCATGCTGGAATCACCCACAATCTTCTGTGAAGTTGTTGAAGAGATGTGGACCACTGCTACCTACAACTCTACAGACAAGACCATCACTCTAACCATTAAAGCTAAAGAATTCTGTATCAATAGTGATGTGATAAAAGCATGTTTCAAAATTCCTGATAATAATGTGACTTCACCACACACTGACACTGATATAATCAATATGCTTAATTCCATGCACTATGCACTTCCTACTTCTAAACTGAGTGATATTAGAAGAATGGGTCTTAGAAATGAGTGGAGTTTCTTGTGTGATGTAGTTACAAAAGTTTTCTCAGGAAAGGTCAGTAACTTTGATTCAGTGAATATTTCCATTCTTAACATGCTCTACATGCTAGTTACAGATAAATTCTACAATTTCAGTGATCTTGTCTTGTTTGAGTTAGGTTTTAAACTAGGAGAGTTAAATAAAAGAGGTAAGAATGTGTACTATGCTAGATTTCTTATGTTATTAGCTAACCACCTCTGTCAAGAGATTGTGCTTGAGAACCCTAACAACAAACTGGATTGTTGGGTTCAAGAGAGAAGGCTCATTGCAGATTTGAACAGGGCCAACCATCACAAGGATGTGCCAATGTTCTATTTTCCTGTAATGCAAGCACCTCAGGTAAGTGAGGTAAGTTCATCTATCCCTACAACTATTCCAACCTCCATAATTTCTTTGAGTTCAAGTGTGGCTATGGAAACTGTGTCAATGACCAAACAGTTGCCTACCAAAGCTGCCAAACCTTCAATTATTTCAAAATCCAAATCAAAGAAAGCCCTCTCTAGCATCTCCCAAAAGATGCCAGTTGAAAAATCCACTAAAGCCAAAGAAGGGAGTGTGAAGGAGGGTAACTTAGGTGAGGGAAGGGGTGAACATAAAAGAAACCCCAAGAATAAGGTTGGAGAGTTGAGTGAATCCCAGCCTAACCATACTGAAGTTTCCCAACAAACTGCAGTGCTTAAAAAGGATAAAAGCTTATTTCTAGCTGCATCCTCCCAAAAGGATGTAGCTATTGAACAAAGCTCTCAACCAAGAGCACAGGCCAAGAGGGTTAGGGACACAATCTCACCCCAAACTTATGCCAGAAAGAAGAAACCTAAAACCTTTGGGGATACACAGGGTACACACACTGTGCAAACTGGTGCTAAAGACACAGTCACTGCACCTTCACAAATTTAGTTTGATGTGGCTCCAATAAATGTGGAGTCACAGCCAAAATATCTAGTTATAGAAGCACCTCAAACACCAAACTCACCAACAAATTCTCTGGATGTGGATATGATAAACACATCAATTCCTGATTCCCCTTCTTCAACTCTGTTGGGAAAGCCAAAATCTAGTGTAAGTGAGCATCATCTTTTAGATGATTTGTTGGCTCACTTGCCAATTCTTTCAGGAACTGTTATGTCATCTGTGCCTAAAATATCTTCAATCAGCACAGAGTCAACAATAGTTTCTATTCCCAGCTCATTCATTTCTACTCTCTCGATGGATATTGCTTATCCGTCGCGTAGTTATTGTATCCCGACGAATAAGCCTAACAGCAATTATCCATCGGATAGCAAAACCACTCACTCGATGGATATCACTCATCCGTCGAGTATCTCTGCACAATTTCAAACTTCAATTATTTCAAGTATAGAAGATTTAGTGGTTGTACAGTCACTCTTAGGATTGAGAGAGAAGAGTGTTTTGAGTGAGAGTCTGGGTTGCTCCCAGGAAAAAGGAGAGGAAATGAGTGAAAATCTGCAATCCATTTCTTCAGGATTGGCAAAAGAGAGTGGGAGGAGTCCCACCTTAGTAGGTGATGGTGAGGGTGTGGGGGTGGGGAGCCAGGGTGAGACCCTGATGCAACAAAAGAGAGAAAATGAGAGAAATGCAGGTACTGGAGTAATAAGGATGGATGCCATTGCTAGTGAGTCAATGAATGTCCAGGATGCAGACAGGGAAGGACTATCTCAGCATTCTAAAGCAGTTATAGATTCCACTTCCCTTGATGTTGAGGCATTTACTCACCCTGTTCCAGCTTATCAACTTCTAGCTGAACAGGGCAATGACAATGCAGAAAGGATGTTGAATTTGGTGCATACCACATAGTCCCTAATGAGAGCTAAGGATGTCATCACAGCTTTGCCTTCTACAGCTGGTGATGTGGACTATGAGACTAGTGCTTCAGCTAATTTCTTTGGAGATGGGAGTGGGGATAGTGAAGATGAAGCAATGGACATAGGGGGAGAAGTAGGCTCAAGTTCAAGGTCGGGTATGCCATTATGGGCATTCTCAAAGCACTGTGATGAACATTATTTCAAGAAAACCCTGATTCAATTAATCAATCAGACCAATACTGCTCTTCAAGCCACTACCAATGCTAGCACCAAGAAGCTCATTCAGGCAAATCTAGCCTCCCTGCAACTTCAACAAATCCAACGCTTCCAGCATGCTAGGGATGTGAACACCATGAAGGGTGATATTGAGGAGATAAACAAGGCTATTTCCGACAGGATAGATTCTAAACTTCCAGAAGCTATAATGCTTGACATCAAGAGGCAATTAAGGAAAAATTCTAATATGTCAACCAAGATAGATGCCTTGGACACAAGAATGTCAGCCATGGAAGCATCTTTAACTGCCATTCATCTCCATCAAGCCCAACAGACTGATCTACTTCAAAAACTGGTGGCTGCTCAAACCCCAACCTATGCTCAACTTGATGATAATAAAAAAGGGGAGAAAGGATCAAATGAGGGGGAGAGGCTTCAAATCCAAATCACTAAAGTAATTGTACCTTCATTACTATCTCAAAGCCATCAGTTATAGATAGTGTAGATCTGATCAATGCAGCAGCAACCAACTTAAGAGCAGCTGATAAGGAAAAGTTGAGTTTAGTCAACTAGGAGAAGATTGATGAGGAAATATAGAAAAAGTTTGAACTTGTCAAGGAGCCAGTTAAGTCAGCCATCCATCACTCTCAAGTCAAGCAAATCAGTGTGAATGAGATGATCATGAATTATTTGAAAATAGGACAACCTTCCTGCATCAAATCTCCAAAGGCTGAAATAATTCTGAAACCAAGGGTAAACTACTCAAAATCATCATTGAAGAACCCTTTGGACACTGTGTATGAGACACCCAAACCTGATGAGAAGAAGCTTCTGTCAAGGTCAATTACTTTGTACAAAGATCCAGCTGATTCAGCTTCCAAAAGGAGAATTGCCAAGATTTTCAAAAATGGGAAATAAATTTGTGTGGTGGTTGGACATCCTCAATTTGCTCATGCAAAGAGAGAAGAAAATACCAGATTGAAGCAGGAAAAGAAGCAAGCTGCTCTAGATGCTAAAAAGACTAAACAAAAGAAAGAGCAGATTGCTATTTTGGCCAAGCTACATGTTGTAAATTCATCACAACAAATTCTGTCTCAACCATCTGAAGCCATTGAATCAAAGAAGCAAGTTGAACAACAGAAGAATTCTCCAAGAAAGAAGGAATTAGCTAAAAGAACTAAAAGAAAACTGGACATTGTTGACAAGGAATTGGAAGATCAATTTCCTAAGGAATCCACACCATCTACAACTCAAACATCAAGGCCCTCTGTGGTATTTGAAGATATCAGGGTGGTGGATCCCTACAGAAATATTCATGGTGAACCTATTGTACCCAAGGATAAGCCAATAGAATGGGAGAACATACCAATTCCTGACTTCAATCTACCAATCCTTAGCAAGCCAAAAAGAAAAAAGTCAAGAGCAGTCAAGAAAGTGAAGCTGTCACCTCTCAAATCCAAGTCTCAAGTCAAAGCTCAATCTAAAGTCAGTAAGGGAGACTATCTGTACTTGTGTGACATCAAAGAATTTTCTGATCTAAACCTCTATTTGGATGAACTAGATGAAGTGAGAGGAATTGATGCATACAGAAACCTACCTAAAAGGTTAGTGTTCAAGTACAAAGGAGGAAAGGAGATTCAGTGGCCTCTTCACAGGATCCTTCAAGAAAGCCAAGCTGTGCTGATTAAAGTTTATTCATCCTTCAAGAAGAACTTTGGGTTCAACATTACTGCAAGAAGATTGGTATTGAAGAAGATTGAAGAACTAAGGAGTGTTAGAGCTAAAGATGCACTCCCAAAGACTCTAATCATCCCTTGCACAGGGAGAAGAGTGCATCTAAGGCCCTACTGGATGATGGAGTTCATAGATGACAAAGATGTGAGAAGATTCTTCATATTAGAAGACCAATTGAGCATCTCTAGCAATGAGACTCTTTTGGAAATGCAAGGAAAGCTAAATCTCTCAAAATCTGATGAACTGGAATTCCACAGGCAGCTCCAAAATCAGATTGAGGAAAATAATAGAAAGCTTGGAAAGAGATCCAGACCTTCAAGAAACTAGACAAATCTGCTCAGGCTAGAGGAGCATCTTGAAAAATGACTGTGAGCAAAACTTTGTACATTTTTGTTATTTAAAGCACTTTTCAGTAATATCTACTGTCTTTTAAAGTTACATTCTTAGGGTGTTTTGTTATCATCAAGTATCTCTTAATTTATGGCTACAATTCCAGTAGACATAAATTGGGGGAGATTGTTGTGTATATGTTGTGTACTTGATGATTTCATGAACAAAACACCTTATTAGATTTTACTTAGTGAAATAATGTAGCACTCGACGGATAAAATTTATAGTCCCGACGGATGACTCATTATAGTCCCGACGGATGATGACGTATTATCCATCGAGTGAGTAGCTTATGTAACAATAAGTCTGTAGTACATTTCTGCATTCACCATTGTATAGATTCTGTAAGTAGTATTCAAGTCATGTTGACTTTAACTAGATATGCAGAATAGGTTGATTAATTGTACATAGATGATGTCTTGTAATTCTGCATAAATGAAATGAAGTCAAGTGCCAGTTTGCTACCCGACGGATAACCTACAATGAAGTCGACGGCTGATCAAATAGACAACCCGACGGATGATCAATAACTCGACAGATGATCATGAACCCGACAGATAAAGAATTCAAATATCAATTGACAGTGACAACACAGTCACATGCGTCGAGTGGATGCAAATGGAATGTGGTAGCCTATTCAACTGGGTTTTCGAGAACAAAGAAGCATTGTCATTTCCATGCTATTATGAAGATATTCAAAGATGCTGGAATAAAGTAATGAAGTAGTATTGTAATAGATTAGATAGTTTTTGTTTTATTATCTTGTCTTATTATTTTGTAATCTTGGTTATATATAAACCAAGAAGTAGCAATTAAGACACTATCGATCTAAGCAAAAAGCAGAGAAACATTTGTAAGCAGAATTCTTAGCATTTCTTTGTAGTCTTTGAAGTTCAATTGTTGTAAGCAGCTGTGAGCATTTCTGCACACATAGTTCTCTCGATATATACTATATATCTCTGGTGGAATCATTCAAATCCACCAGAAAGTTTTTAAAGACTCCTGTTTTTAATTACTTGTGTTTTGATTCACTTAAGTTTTTATTCCGCATTGTGCTAATCAATACACTTATATTTATATTTGAGTTAGAACATTTTATTTCAAGAAAAAGTTTCAAGAATTCCATTCAACCCCCTTGTGTAATTCTTGTCATATTGTTAAGGGACTAACAAACTATCTGGAAAGAGGACAACCATCATGCATCAAAACTCCAAAGGCTGAAATTATTCTGAAGCCAAGGGTGAACTATTCAAAATCATCATTAAAGAATCTTTGGATACAGTATATGAGACATCTAAGCCTGATGAGAAGAAGCTTCTGTCAAGATCAATTGCCTTCTACAAGGATCCAGCTGATTCAGCCTTAAAAAGGAGAATTGCTAAAGTTTTCAGGAATGGAAAAGAAATTTTTGTGGTGGTTGGACATCCTCAATTTGCTCAAGCAAAGAGAGAAGAAAAGGCAAGATTGAAGCAAAAAAAGAAGCAAGTTATTCTAAATGCCAAAAAGGCCAAGCAAAAGAAAGAGCAAGTTGCTATCTTGGCCAAACTACAAGCTGTTAAACCAACACAACAGATTCCTGCTCAGCCATCTGAAAACACTGAATCTCAAGATCCAAAGAAGCAAGTTGAATCACAACATAAGAAATCTTAGAGATACAAGAAATTGGCCAAAAGATTCAAAAGGGAATTGAACTTTGTTAGTAAGGAATTGGAGGATCAGTTTCCCAAGAAATCCACTCCAACTACTACTCAAGCATCAAAACCCTCTGTGGTATTTGAAGACATCAAGGTGGTGGATCCTTACAGGAACATTCATGGTGAACCTATTGTGCCTACGGATGAACCAATAGACTGGGAAAACCTACCAATTCCTGACTTCAATCTGCCAATCCATAACAAGCCAAAGAGAACAAAGTCAAGAGCAGTCAAGAAAGTGAAGTTATCACCTCTTAAATCCAAATTTCTAGTCAAAGCTCAATCTAAAGTCAACAAGGGAGATTACATGTACTTGTGTGACATCAAGGAATTCTCTGATCAAAATCTCTATCTAGATGAACTAGAAGAAGTGAGAGGGATTGATGCATACAAAAATCTACCTGAAAGGTTAGTTTTCAAGTACAAGGGAGGAAAGGAGATTCAATGGCCACTTCACAGGATCCTTCAAGAAAGCCAAGCTGTATTGATAAAGGTTTATTCATCTTTCAAGAAGAACTTTGGGTTCAATGTAACTGCAAGAAGACTAGTTCTAAAGAAGATTGAAGAACTGAGGAGTATTAGAGCTAAAGATGCACTCCCAAACACTCTAATTATTCCTTACACAAGGAGAAGAGTGCATCTAAGGCCCTACTGGCTGATGGAGTTCATGGATGACAAAGGAGTTAAAAGATTTTTCAGATTAGAAGACCAATTGAGCATCTCTAGCAATGAGACTCTCTTGGAGATGCAAGAAAAGCTAAATCTCTCAGAATCTGATGAACTGGAATTCCACAGACAGCTCCAAAATCAGATAGAAGAAAATAACAGAAAGCTTGGAAAGAGATCCAGACCTTCAAGGAACTAGAAAAATCTGCTCAGACTAGAGGAGCACCTTGAAAATGACTGTGAGCTAAACTTTGTACATTATGTTAAATGATGCACTTTACAGTTTTATCTACTTATTTTCAAAGTTGTATTTTTAGGGTGTTTTGTTATTATCAAGTTTCTCTTAATTTATGGCTACAATTCCAATAGACATAAATTAGGGGAGATTGTTGTGTACTTGATGATTTAATTAACAAAACACCTTGGTAGATTTTACTTAGTAAAAAATGTAGCACTCGACGGATAAGGATTATAGTCCCGACGGATAACTCAATATAGTCCCGACGGATGATGATTTGTTATCCATCGAGTGAGTAGCTTATGTAACAATAAGTCTGTAGCACATTTCTGCATACACATTGTTTAGATTCTGTAGTAGTACTCAAGTCATGTTGACTTTAACTAGATATGCAGAATAGGCTAATTAATTGTACATAGATGATGTCTTATAATTCTGCATAAATGAAATGAAGTCAAGTGCCAGATTGCTACCCGACGGATAAACAACAATGCCATTCGACGGATGATCAACAAGATAACCCGACGGATGATCATGAACCTGACGAATAAAGAATTCAAACATCTGTTGACAGTGACAACACAGTCACATGTATCGAGTGTATGCAAATGGAATGTGAAAGCCTATTCAACTGGGTTTTAGAGAAAAAAGAAGCATTGCCATTTCCATGCTATTATGAAGATATTCAAAGATGCTGGAATAGAGTAATGAAGTAGTAGAGTATTAGACTTGATAGTTTTTGTTTTATTATCTTGTCTTATTTCTTTGTAATCTTGGTGATATATAAACCAAGAAGTAGCAAATAGAACAACTAACTAAGCAACCAAGAGAGAAACATTTGTAAGCTGTATTCTTAGCATTTCTCTACAATCTTAGTTGTTGATAATTTGTAAGCAGCTGTGAGCTAATTGCTACACAGAGTTCTCTTGATATATTATATATCTCTGGTGGATACATTCAAATCCACCAAAAAGTTTTTAAAGACTTGTGTTTTTAATTACTTGTGTTTTGATTCATTTCAAGTTATTATTCTGCACTCTGCAAATCAATTCACACTGATATATATATTTAAGTTAGAAAAATTTTATTTGTGAAAAAGTTTCAAGAATTCCATTCAACCCCCTTCTGTAATTCTTGTTGCATTTTAAGGGACTAACAAACACCAATATCATCAACAAATAAATGGGGGTGTAGGAATCGAACCCGGATGTGACGCCCTCAATCTCGGGGTTAGGAAATGAGGACCCACACACCTCTAATCTATGAAATTAATTAAGCATAAACCCCGATTAGCTACTAACAAGATCAAACAGGATAAAGTATGAGACAAGATTACAACTACCAACCATAAAATAAGATTTACATTCCAAAATAAAACCAAATTTACAAAATCGATTCCGACTTGGAGCCGACAGATAACCCATTGTATCTTTACAAGTTTTCGGCTAAGCGCTTGCTCACTCAAAACCTGTACTACCTGCTCTGGCAACCGGAAGCCCTCAACACGGTAGGGACCCCCAGGTACGCTCTTACGAGCAGTGCGCCTAAGCCTGGCCATCTTCTTGCTTAACTGCCATGGTTAGATTAAACAAAACATATGAGTAAAAAACTTAGCAAGCAACTATAAAACAGTTCTATGATACAAAATCCACAGTATACATTACTGATCTCAGGGCATTCTACTTTATCATTACTAGGTGGCAGATTTCTATCTTTTGGGCTATGAAAGGGGTATGAAGAAAAAGCTTTGGGCTTCCAAGGAACAAGGCTCAAGATAGGGTGAAAGCCGACATTAATCACAAATCATTAACAGGATCACAATTGATCTTTCAAATGGAAAGCGATAATCTTTTCATAATTGGGAATCAATTATACGATTGATAACAGAATCAAAATCAGGGTTCACAAGCTGTAAGCTAATCAATATCACAATCAACTCTTTTCAAAGCATTATATACCATTGTTGGGAACCACGGACTTAGGGTGTTACTACGTTTTACGATAAAGATTATGAAAAGAGGATTACCTTGTTAATGGTTGATTCCACGCTCTTCTATTGTATTCCCAAATTCCCTTGAGCGAAGTGTGGCCTCCGTCTTCTCAAGTTATCCTCTCTTCTTGCTCCTTGGTGGCTACAATATGTTTTCACACAATTGCCAAGCAAGAAGAGAATAAGAATATATATAGGCTATAATAGGGACCATGGATAATTAGGTTGGGCCTTCTAATTACATCTTGAGCCTAGCCCAATGTAATTAAATATTAATTCAATCCACTAAAGAATTAATATTTGCACTACCTTTCCTAATACCGTAATTTAATTAATTCGGTTCCAATATTATTTGCTTATTAAATTCCCCATGTTTAAAATATCATATGTCCATTAATTAAATAAATTACTGATAATTTATTTAATTAATATCTTTTATCCTTGATCATCCACTCAACCTTTATTTAATTATGCCAGAATAAATTCCACCTGCAGGGTTTCACATAATTAAATCTTTTTGAGCTTTCAAGGGGACATCATTAACCCGAATATTATCAGGACATGGATTCCTTCAATAAATAATATCCACCATGTATATAATTTCATCACCCAAAATATAATGATATAATTCAAAAGAATTATTTCATATATAAATCAAGGCATGTAAATAATATACACGTGTCAATTACTATTTCCGGATTAAGAACCTAAGCATTAATAATAACATAGAATCTTAGTTCTCCTTCTTAATCAGTATTAAGGGAACAATTCTAAATTTGATCATGTTCAATATACACAAAGTATACTAACATTATTTATTAGTCAATATAAACTAATCTAAATAATACTACAGCCATACCAGTGGATTGTCCAACACCACATGTGCTGTGAACCTTATTATATTATATAACCGTATTTAACAATCTAATATTCCGTATCCCATTTGATACTAGATTGTTCACAATATATAATATTAGACAACATGTAAACATTCAAATGATTCTCAAATAAACTGGCCAGAAATAAATGTACATACTTCAAATAAATATTTTCAGTATACACTAACAATCTCCCACTTATACTCAAAATATTCTATGTGTACATCAGTGTTTATTTAATCCACTATTACATAAATATCTATGTGTCCATCCATCTGACTCCTATCGCTTCCACATGCTTGTCAAAAACCTTGGTTGGCAAGGTCTTTGTGAAAGGATCTGCTCGGTTGTCTTCTGATGATATGTGAGCCACAACTATATCCCCTCGCTTTACGATTCCTCATATGAGATGATACTTACGTTCAATATGTTTAGCTGCTTTTTGGTCTCGCGGTTCCTTTGAATTTGCCACAGCACCAGTGTTATCACAATACACCATCAAGCTCCTAGGCAAATTAGGTACCACATCTAAGTCCAAAAGGAAGTTCCTGAACCATACAGCCTCCTTGGCAGCCTCAAAGGCCGCCACATACTCGGCCTCCATGGTGGAGTCTGCAATGCATTTCTGCTTTACACTCCTCCATATAACGGCTCCACCTCCCAAAGTAAAAACATATCCCGAGGTTGATTTCCTCTTATCCCTAGCTGATTGGAAATCTGAATCAGTATATCCCAAAAGAAATAGATCCGAGGCCTTGTAAATTAACATATACTCCTTAGTCCTTCTCAGGTACTTGAGTATAGTTTTTACTGCACTCCAATGTTCCTGACCTGGGTTCGACTGATATCTACTAACCATGCCTACAGCAAAGCAGATGTCAGGCCTCGTACATAACATAGCATACATTAAGCTTCCACATGCTGAAGCATAAAGAACTGCTTTCATGCTCTCTATATCCTTAGGTGTCGAAGGACACTGCTTCTTAGATAGAGCAACTCCATGCTTAAAAGGTAAAAAACCTTTCTTGGAGTTATGCATGTTAAAACGAGCTAATACTTCATCAATGTAGGGCTCTTGAGATAAAACCAACATCCTTTTCTTGCGATCCCTTATAACTTTGATCCCAAGGATGTATGCCGCTTCACCTAAGTCCTTCATGTCAAATTGTTTGAACAACCATGCCTTTACTGATGACAACATCTCAACATTGTTTCCAATGAGTAAAATATCATCTACATATAGTACTAGAAAAACCACTGCATTACGTTCACTTCTCTTATACACGCACGATTCGCTTGGACTTTGATCAAATCCATATGACTGGACTGCCTGATCAAAATGAATATTCCAGTCTCTAGAAGCTTGTTTAAGTCCATAAATAGACCTCTTAAGCTTACATACCAGATGCTCTTGGCCTTCCTTAATGAATCCTTTTGGTTGCTGCATATAGATGGTTTCTTCAAGACTTCCATTAAGAAAAGCTGTCTTGATATCCATTTACCAAATCTCATAATCGAGATGAGCTGCTATAGATAAAAGAATACGGATTGACTTCATGACTACCGGTGAAAAGGTTTCCTCATAATCGATACCTTCTTTCTGAGTATACCCTTTCGCAACAAGTCTTGCTTTCTAGGCTTTCACCTTTTAATCTAATCCCCTCTTTTTCTTGTAGATCCACTTACATCCAATAGGTTTTATACCTTTGGGTGGTTCCACGAGCTCCCAGACCTTATTAGAATACATTGATTCTATCTCAGATTCTATCGCCTTTTGCCAAAGATCTGCATCTTTGTCTTGTGCTGCCTCTTCGTATGTACGGGGATCATCATCATGTTCACCAGAGACCAAGTCTGAAGACTCTCCCAAAAACATGAATCTATCAAGCTGTTGAACAACCCTCCCACTACGACGAGGCACTGGTGCGGTATTAGTGACAGGTTGTACATTATGTTGTGGTTGTTCTATTTGTACTACAGCTTCATGGGTATTATTTGTCCCTCCCACTAGTTCCTCTAAAACGACACTACTCATGGGTTTGTGATTCATTATATATTCCTCCTCTAAGAATCTTGCATTGGTGCTAACAATGACATCCCGATTCTTCGGACTATAAAATAAATATCCTTTCGTTCCCATGGGGTAGCCTACAAACAACCTTACTTCTGTAAGAGATTCTAACTTAGTCGCGTTCTTGTTCAGCACATGTGCTGGACAACCCCATATTCGAATATGTATTAGACTCGGTTTATCCCCGGTCCACAATTCTAAGAGGGTTTTAGGAACCGACTTAGAAGGTACTAAGTTCAGAAGATAAGCTGCTGTCTCTAAGGCATGTCCCCAAAATGACTTGGGTAAATCCGAATAACTCATCATCGATCTAACACTCTTTAAAAAGAGTCCGGTTCCTTCTCTCTGCTACACCGTTCTGCTGGGGTGTGCCTGGTGCAGTTAACTGGGATTCTATCCCATTTTCTGATAAATATTCCCTAAATTCTCTAAGCAAGTATTCGCCACCACGATCTGATCATAGTGACTTGATACTTTTATTAAGTCGCTTCTCCGTTTTAGCTTTGTACTCTTTGAACTTATCAAAGCACTCAGACTTACGGTGCAATAAATAAACGTACCCATATCTAGAATAATCATCAATGAAAGTGACGAAATATTCATAACCACCTCTTGCTTGGATATTCATGGGTCCATATAAATCAGAGTGAACCAATTCTAACAGTTGTTTGGCTCTATTCCCTTTTGCCTTGAAAGGCCTATTAGTCATTTTACCTTCCAAGCAGGATTCACAAACTGGAAATGGATCCACTGCCAATGAGCTTAAAGGCCCGTCTACTACCAGTCTTTGAATCCTCCTCAAGTTAATATGACATAATCTCAAGTGCCAAAGATATGTTTGGTTCAAACTAGAAGGTTCCTTTCTTTTAGTAGAGTTAGAAGATGTGTTGTTCAATTCCCTAAATTGCAGTTGCAGTGCAGGTTGACTAGGATTAATTATATACAAATTGTCTTGCAATGTACCAGAACATATAATTCGTTTATTCATCATAATAGAAACATTACGATCCAAACAAATATTATAACCATCCAAAGCAAGTTTAGAAACCGAAATTAAATTCCTTCTAAAAGAAGGTACATAAAGACAATTGTTCAAAACCAAAATCCTATCAGAACCAAAAGATAAATGAATAACTCCTACTGCAACTACTGCTACTTTCGTAGCATCTCCCATGAACACGTATATCTCACCATCTCTAAGCATTCTGGATAGTTGGAACCCCTGCATAAACTTACAAACATGATCAGTGGCTCCTGTATCTACACACCAAGTGCTCGTAGATATAGCCGCTATAAATGTTTCTGTAACTAGAGAAAGAGACATACCAGTATTGTTTGTCTTCTTAGGAAGAGGACAATCCTGTTTCCAGTGACCTGACTGTTTGCATCTGAAGCACTTTCCCTTAGGCTTTTTCACACCACCCTGAACTCCCACTGCCTTCACAGCTTTCTGTGTCTGAGCCTTTTTCTTCTTCTTAATACCTTTCGGTTTAGAGGAAGAACCTTTCTCAGCCACATTCACTTGAACACTCTGCCGAAATAATCCTTCAGCTGCCTGAAGTTCTGTCAGCAGTTCCGCGAGACTATACTGCCTCTTGTTCATGTTGTAATTCAAGCGGAACTGCTCAAAACTCTTGGACAAGCTCATAAGGATAATGTCAATCTGGGTTTCCCCGTCAAGTTCAGCACCAAGGATCTCTATCTCATTCAGATGCGACATCATCTTGAGAACATGATCCCTTACAGGTGTGCCTTCAGCCATCTGACTGTTCATTAAAGCCTTCATGGCTACTTGCCTAGCAGCCCTATTCTGATCTCCAAAAAGTTCCTTGAGATTAAAGAGCATATCCGAAACAGTGGCCATAGACTGATGCTGATGCTGCAAAACACCCGACATTGCTGCCAAAATATAACATCGCGACATCTCATCAGCCTTAATCCACCGTTTATAATACTCTTTCTCATCTTCAGGAGCATCAGCAGCAGGCTGTTCAGGCTTGGGTTCATAAGTGCAAAACTTGTACTCCTCAGCAGTCAACACAATGTCCAAATTTTGTTTCCATTCAATATAGTTAGGTCCGGTAAGTTTGTTATCCTTAAGTATGGTGAATAGTGGATTAAAACCCATTTTATCCTGAGAATCATGCATAAAAACATCACATAAATAAGGGTGCATTAATTATTAAGATCTATTAATTCCTCTAACAATTATTAAAATTTAATGCACTAACATATAAACACCATAAGCTTCTGGTACGCCACGATGTGTGACATGTATACCACCTAATTTTGTTTAAATGTTACTTCAGTCCTATTACTAAACAATATGCCACGTTGGGGTGGACTATATTATTTTTCATAGCTAAGTGTATACCATCATCAAATCTTAAATTATTTGAAATCTATGGAACTTGGTACGCCACGATGGGTGTCGTGTATACCTTCCAATATTCGTAATTTTGCCTTGAATAGAATACTTCAATTCAATATTCATCAATGGTTTGATTTCCAGGTAGTGGAGGAGTCACATCGGTCTCGCTTAAAACCCACAGCCTTACAAGTTCGATGAACCCGTTTTTGACAAAATCGCCCCAAATCAGAAATAAAGAAAATCCGTATTTATTCCTTTCAAAATTTATTAATTTAAGAAGTTTGTTCTAGTAATTTCTATAACATTTTAGACACCATAAATTACATGCCACGATAGGTGACGTATATATAATTTATATTCGTCTTTATGTTAAATTACATACAACCAATAACGGAGACCATGGAATTTAATTTCATATTAATTCCCTCTCCCACTTAGAATTTTTTTATATTAAAATTGAGGAATTTTAAAATTAAATGGGGCCCTATGTTGTTATAATTATGTCTAATCATGCATTCAAAATACACACATAATTTTAGCAACATATAACATTTAATTAAAGCAATAAATAAATTTAATGTCCATGTCGTCCTAATTAAGTTAAACATGCAATTTTAAAAGAATTACACACATAATTAATGACACACATAATCAATAAATTAAAGCAATAATTAAAATTTAATGGAAAAAATTAAAATAAATTTTCCACTATTATGACCCTTGAAAAAAATCCAGCTCTCAAAAAAAATCTGCCCCAAGCGTGCCCCGACGCCCCTAGCAGCCCCAGCAGCCCCAGCAGTCCCAGCTGCCGCAGCGGCCCCAGCAGCCGCAACGGTCGCAGCGCGCGCGCGCCTGTTGCTTTTCTGTGAGTTTTGTTTTGATTTTGTTCGATTCAAACATCAACAGCAGCCCCTTGTAATCGCACAGCGGAACAAAAAACTACCGGAATTGATTTCCGATCGCACATAACTATTACAAAATACCCGGAACAATTACAAAAAAAAATAGATCTAATACAAAACTAATTTTGTAAAATCTATTCTAACACGATCAACCCTCGTGTAAATTACAACCACGATTAAACCACGTAGAAACCAAAACAAAAATTAACCACGATTAAACCACGTGGGATCCAAACACATAATTAAAATATACATGGCCATAATAGTGGATTAACAACCTGCATCAAAAAAAATACAAGCAAAACACTATATACACGCATATATAATTACGACATGGACATTATATCATAAAACGTAGAACCCATTACCAGGCTCTGATACCAATTGTTGGGAACCACAGACTTAGGGTGTTACTACGTTTTACGATAAAGATTACGAAAAGAGGATTACCTTGTTAATGGTTGATTCCACGCTCTTCTATTGTATTCCCAAATTCCCTTGAGCGAAGTGTGGCCTCCGTCTTCTCAAGTTATCCTCTCTTCCTGCTCCTTGGTGGCTACAATATATTTTCACACAATTGCCAAGCAAGAAGAGAATAAGAATATATATAGGCTACAATAGGGACCATGGATAATTAGGTTGGGCCTTCTAATTACATCTTGAGCCTAGCCCAATGTAATTAAATATTAATTCAATCCACTAAAGAATTAATATTTGCACTACCTTTCCTAATACCGTAATTTAATTAATTCGGTTCCAATATTATTTGCTTATTAAATTCCCCATGTTTAAAATATCATATGTCCATTAATTAAATAAATTACTGATAATTTATTTAATTAATATCTTTTATCCTTGATCATCCACTCAACCTTTATTTAATTATGCCAGAATAAATTCCACCTGCAGGGTTTCACATAATTAAATCTTTTTGAGCTTTCAAGGGGACATCATTAACCCGAATATTATCAGGACATGGATTCCTTCAATAAATAATATCCACCATGTATATAATTCCATCACCCAAAATATAATGATATAATTCAAAAGAATTATTTCATATATAAATCAAGGCATGTAAATAATATACACGTGTCAATTACTATTTCCGGATTAAGAACCTAAACATTAATAATAACATAGAATCTTAGTTCTCCTTCTTAATCAGTATTAAGGGAACAATTCTAAATTTGATCCTGTTCAATATACACAAAGTATACTGGCATTATTTATTAGTCAATATAAACTAATCTAAATAATACTACAGCCATACAAGTGGATTGTCCAACACCACCTGTGTTGTGAACCTTATTATATTATATAACCGTATTTAACAATCTAATATTATGTATCTCATTTGATACTAGATTGTTCACAATATATAATATTAGACAACATGTAAACATTCAAATGATTCTCAAATAAACTGGCCAGAAATAAATGTACATACTTCAAATAAATATTTTCAGTATACACTAACAACCATTTCATTTTCAAAGAATCATTCACCGAATAAAATTTCAATAATTATGGAACCCTTGATTGGACTACTTTAACTTTCAATTCATATTAATACGGGTGATCAGCCCGTACCGACCTCCATCCGGTCTTTTAAGGTACCTGTGGAATAATTTCAGCCTTAACTGGACTAGCCTCGCTAGCCTCTTTATATGACTGGACTAGTCCTACTAGTCTCTTACGTCTCAATCAAATCCATCAGGAATTCGTTTGGAAAACCTTGTGTTGGAAAAGAAGGGTTTCACTAAATTTATTTTATCATTACCAAGAATATGAAATCATTCAGACTCTTTCAAGTCGAAACTCATTCTTAAGTTCAATTTCAAGAATTCAAATTAAGGAAATGAATCAAGGATAAGCAAAGTTCAATTCTAGGGATCTTGATCGAATGATAACAAGGTACTCAAGTTAGGGAAATCAAAACCATTTCAAGGATCAATAGAGTATAAGGTAAACAAGAAATGAAGAATCATTTCAAGGGGTTCGTAAAGGTACTTATAGGGTTTACAACCGTTCATGGTATAGCAAGAAGAATCATTTCAAATGGTTCGTAAAGGTACTTATAGGGTTTACAACAGTTCATGGTATAGCAAGTAATCAGAATAGGAAAAAGGGGTTACCAAAGGGGTTGGATCAATAAGCTTATCAATAACAAGTTCACAAGATCAATAAAAAGGTATCTCAAGAATCAATAACAGGGGTGCATTACTTTAGCAGTTCAATACTCTACATGGCATGAACAATATCCTCTTCATAACCATTTAAACAAGTAAATAGAGTTACTTGCCTGAATTCGCTTTCCTGTTTCATAAAGGTTGAACTACGGCCACCTAGTATACTTTTCCCTTTCCTAGCCTGAATGCCCTTACGCTCCGAATCTACAATCAAAACCGAAACCTTAATTAGATTCCCACTCGACGTTCCCAGAACGCTTAACATTTCCCTTAATCGAAATACCCTCAGGGTTTTTATATACTCAATTATAATCACACAACATGTCTATACCATAACTCGTATACTTTTAACTATATAGACTTCGAATCACGCATTACGATGCGAATACGACATATAACATTTAATCCTTGTATTTCAATCTCTATACTCGAGTTACCATATCAATACATAATCTCATATCAAGACGACTCAAAAACCTTTTTTTTACATCACCTAATTCGAACCAAAACAAACAAATAATCCACATAATTCTTAAAAATCTCACATGCATTCACTTGGTAAGATATTGGATTCAAATCAATTACTTTTATAACCATAAACCATTCAGACTTATCACATAACACAAATAAGAGGTCCAATGATGCTTTTAGACTAATCTTGTCAAATACAACCTCTCATCTTAACATGCAATACTTATTTCATCCAAATCTAACTCCAATTCATCATGGAACACATAAGTAACACTTTAAGCACATAATCCATCTTAATTTCTATAAATTCAACTTATTCCATTCGAATTCCTCAAGAAACAACACATGCAACACTACAAATTGACATGCAATGATAGGGATCATTTATAATCTCTAGTTCAAGCCAAAATTCATCCTTCCAAACCTTTTTCATAGAAAATCGAAGCAAGTTTAAACCTTCAAATCAAAACCCTTTTGTAAACTTGAATCAAAATCAAAAATCCATTTTTAAGAAGTAAAAATTCAAACTAAAATCATTTAATCAAGACAAAAAGGTTCCTTGATTCTTATACCTAAGCCCTTTCTGCAGTGGAAGCAGAATCCGTTGATGAATGCTTATATCTAGAAATGAAAGTCAAAACTAGGATAAGGTTTTGTAGAATAGGTAGGGCACGGCTCTTCTCTTAAATAATCCTATCATCTATGTCTTCGTCCTAGTGGATTAACACCTTAAGCAAACAACTATTCTTTTCCTTTTTATTTTCACAAATTCGAACCAAACATTAGCACAAAACCAAATCAAATCACTTGAAATCATTATAATGCTACCATTCATACTATCACATATCAAAAATCATTATTTCCACATAATTTTTAAGAAAATTCGAACCTAACAAAGGTTCAAGACCAAAAGAAACTTAGAATATTGACATGCAATGACTTTTAATGACATGCATATAGATTCTTATGACATGCATCCCTTTTCAATCATCTAAACACCAAAATCACTTAGCAATGAACCTTATTTCCCATTTTCTAAACATAAAACTTCATTTACCATCAAAACTCAAGAATCATTCAAATATCAAACATGCAAGTTTTACTTTCACAAGAACACATCATTTCACCAAGTACATCACACTCCTAAAATTCCACCGGCTCTCCTTGGATCACGGCCGGTGGCGGTCGAACTTAAGAGTGCCCATAACGTGTCTCCTCTTTGAGTTTTAAACCGCAAAAATTGTTTTAGACTCTCTTATGATCATATATCAAGAAATTACATTTGCTTGAACACAACCAAGGAGATGGAACTATGAAACTTACATAAACACTTACATGCAAGTGGTGTATGAGTAGAATATCGAAAATGAAAGCTATAGATGACAAGATCTTTGTATTTAGATTAGTTTTTGTTGTTGCATGTAAGAGAGAGAAGAAAGATGGAGAGAGAGCCGAGAGAGAGAGAGAACTCGGGAGTGAGGGAGGAAAAAGAGAGAAAGAAGAGAAGTGGGGAAAAAGGGGAGAAAAAGAGAAGGGTGAGTGGCTTTTTATAATGGTATGGTAAGGGTAGAATGGTAATTATGCCACAAATAGATTTTTACTTCTCATTTCTTTTATTCTCATTCCCAAAAATGAATTTTGAATATTATATAGCTCTGAGAAAAGATGAAAATTGAATAAATATCAATTTTAAAATATAGGATTCAAAATTAGCTTTCCAGCCATATTTTCGGAATAATTTTTGAGCGAACGGTTGATTTAATACGGATTTTACAAGTTTATGCTGAAAATGGCATTTTAATTCCATAAAATCATTTAAAAATACAACTATCACGAAATAAATCCGTCTATCACTTTTAGAAAGTCTCTAGGACTATTTTGATGATAACAAAACAAATTTCATGCCTTGACCATTCTCGAATAATTTTATAAAAATGCATAAAGGTCCAATAATCCTTATTTTAAATCAAATAATTCCCTTAAATCCGTTTAAAAAATTATCAGATCATGTAATCATGCATACAGACAAGCAAGCACATATGTTCACACATCACAACTCATATTTAACCATACAATTTCCCCTTTTTAATATTATTCCTCTTTTCGCGTATCGGGTCATGTTCTATCTGACGGCCCGACGCTCAGCGTTTCAATTATACTTCACAATTATCTTTACCAACCGACACGTCACTAGAACGTAATACTTACTTAAACATTCCATGTCACATAAACACACATGTTTCACTTTTAAACACTTTAATCCCTTTTTAAGACGAGTTACGTTCTATCTGACGGTCCGGCAACGCAGTTTAACCCTTAAGCTGACTCTTTAAATTGGAACGCATCTAACTACGCTCCCAGATACTAATATACAATAAAGACAATTAATCAATACTTAATCACATAATTTATAATCACTCCACAAAAATCATACTTTATTCACTTAATTACGTCGTGAAATTCCCAGTCGTTTTACCGGGTCCATCTTTAAACTGATCTCTAATATCATGTTAAGTAAATAATTGCACAAAAATTTTAAGGTGCAAGAGGAATGTACAAACATGATCTTATACCACTTAACAATTTAATGACTCGTAAAAGCGTGTCACCAAGTATCAATGTGGAAATTGAAAACAAAGAGAAAAGAAGAGTAACCACCGGGAGAGAAGTCGTTGAAACGGCTCTAATGAAAAGAGATGAAACAGCTAAGATTAATACAAAAATGAGCACGTATCTTGGCGTACATTAACATTTTATAAATACGCTAACATAATTAATTTGTTAGCCACATAATTAGCGAAATAAATTAACATGTATATTGGGTCAATGTATGACTTATAGTGTTTGTAGAACATATGATTGACTAAAACGAATAATTTTGATAAAATTTCTGTATTAAATGCAATACATGTCTTGCATGCCAAAATATGTGTAATAAACACATCATCCATCTATTGAGACAACATAAAAATAAATTTAAAATAACATCAATCCGTGTAAATCACAGAATGATCGTGCGGTTATAAAATTAGTTGATCTTAAGCTTGTTACATCAGCTCCAAGTGCTCAACTGAAGATAACTTTCATTAATCAATATTGCTCTAGTATCAAGTCATCAAGATCAACCGATATTAAGGAAGATGTTGATTGCGTGGAAGAAGTGCTGCGTTTAGGAGCAGGACAGTTTTCTTTTCAATTAAGTTTTTTTGTGTTAGAACAAGTTATTATATAGTGCTAAATTTTTGTTCCAGCTTCCGGCACCGTTTAGTATTACTATTACTAGCAGTTACGACAATTTTTTTACTAAAAAACTAATAGAAATGCGTTTGGTAAATTCTAAAAACTGCTATCTGGAAAAATGTTTTTGGTATAAAAGCTACCGTTAGCAAAAAATGTCCCCTCATATTTTTGAAAAAAACTATTTTCAATTTTAGCAGGAAGTAGATATCAGTTTAATCATCAAACCTTCTCAAACATATTATTTTTATATATTATATTAAAATATGTATAAATTAAAAAAGTTACTAAACAGTCATCTAATTTCACTGAGAACACTTTTTCCATCAGCACTTTTCTTAAGTACCGCAGTTTTGTCAACCGCATTACCAATAAGAGCCCTCATTTCAAAACATATTATCCAATTTAATTTTTGCGCACTTTTAAAAAAAGAATTGATCAATGGTAAAAAAGAAAGAAAAAAGAATTGATCACATAGTAACGTAAATTGTTATTTGACTTAGTTCTAAAATTGATAATAATTAAAAGTTAATTTAGGAATTTTTCATGATTTTTTGAAGAAATAAATTTCCAAAATCGGGGGAGATAGAAAATCCCACTTGTTCCTAAAATATTTTCGGTAGCATAGAGGATAGAGGGACTCAATAATCAATGTCCTAAAATAATGGACTTTGTTTATTCACTTCCAAAAAGACCAACATCCCCCTCAAGTGTCCCATTCTTCAAAAACCCACGAGCAGCCCCTCCCCTGCCCTCGCCCCCTTCCCTATTTATTTAAAAACAAATATAAGCCATTAACATTTTAACATCAACTCCCCCATTTCATTTAAGATTTCCTGGTCCCCTGTTTTGCCAACTGCCTGTATATATATATATACACGTACTTCATGTATGTATCTACTACAATCTACTAAGTTGAATGCTTTGCTCCCTCCGTGCACCAAATTCCTAATTAATAAAAAGTTTTGGGCGGTAAGGTAAATATATTCACTATCTTGTGTATTGTGCGTACAGTAATAATGCACTCGCGATGAATTTGATGTTTGGTTTAATTTTACTTTTTTTAAAAAATAAATAAATCTGGTTTAATTTTTTTTATATCACAGCTAAGAGGTAACACGTAGCCGCTATTTTTCGGGTGCGCACTGACATAAACAAACTGAATGTGATCATAATTTTAGTTTGATTTCAAAATTTCAAAATACGTGAACAAGTTCAATTAATATATTTATGAACAACATCGTAACATAGTTTAAAAACGTAATTCGTGAATAGACTCCTAAATGTATTTTTAACTCTATAAAAAATTACACAAAATTGTCATCATTATCGGTCAAAATATGATAAATTTGATCACATATTAGTCAAAACAAGACACATAATATGAGATGTAGAGACTATATTAATAATGAATGGGAACATGCAATTATTATTTGAATTCATGTAGCATTTAAAGCTTTCAAAAATATAAACGTCATAATTTGAGTAAAAACTTAAATTTTAAAATATATCATGTAATATATAACAATATATTAAGTTCAGTTTTTTGGAAAAAGAAACAATATATATATATATATGTATATTGAGTTAAGGGCCAAGGCCAAAAATATTAAAATATATTTAAAATATTTATGCTTGTAGTAGGTCAGCTATTTTAAACATCTTTGCAATATTTATATACATGTGAACCCTAAATTCGAAACATGCCCACACAATCTAATGAAAGTTCTCACGGATACAAATGTAATCTTCTTCTTCCATAGGAGAGATACCATGAATCATAAAAGCAACTAAGAATTCTAGTGGAATATATGATCATCAAGCATTCATCCAGGGGAAGAACAGAAAAATCCCCTAAACTACATTTCTGGTTCGGCCCCTGCATTCACCCTTTCTAAATCAAATCGATAAATTTCGAAAATAGATATTGCATGTTAGATATTTCAAAATGTTGATATGTTTGCATTTGAAATTATACTTTGCTAATCTCAGGAACCTGAGAGACTGTTATTGGAAAAACACTAGCAAAATGGAATATATATTCCTCTACCAATGAAAACTATCTTCTCACTTGAAAGTATTTATTCATGATAAGAAACAACTAAGAACAGTTGATCAATCACATTGAATCAACTAGGGACCCCAAGTAGATGATTTTTGTCTAAGGAACAATGAACAAAGGGTTGGTTATGTAATTCATGTGTTGGTGGTTTAAGTAAGATGAGAAGAGGGTTGGTAAAAAAATCAAAACTTTTAACACAAAACACCAAATAAAAAAGATGTAGTGATTAAAAGAGATACGTGTGAGTTGAAAAAAAAACAATAAAAAGATTAAGGAGATGTGAGAAAAGGTGCAGAAAACAAATACAAAGAATCCCATCATTCCATATAACACTTTAAGAAACAAAGAATAAATATCAAGAAGTGTAGGATAATCTAGGAGAAATAAACCCCACAAATTTCAATATAAAAGAATGGAAGGAAATAAGGAAATTCAGTTGCTCGAGGAAGAAAAAGAGGAAACAAAAGGCCAAAGAGCACTCAAATCAAAAGAAGGAACTCATACCCAAATGGAAGATTTTAGTGGTGTAGAGTAGAGTATTAGTAGCAGACCAGTAGTAGAAGAAGAAGAATTTTATGAGTCAATCTAGTTAAACTTTTTACAACACCAATAAACCTCAATGTAATACTAACATTATACACCAAACCTCAATGTAATACTAATACATTATACACCAATGGCAATACCAACATGATTAAAAGTATTCTGGCAAATGATGTTTGTTAAATCATACTTACTCTCATAAAATCATAATAATATAAGGTATTCTCACAAATGATTTTTGTTACAACATGCTTATTTTCTCAAAATCATATAATAAAAGGGTCGTGGCAAATGATGTTTGTTACAAATACTATATCGTGATTAATTATATATATTTTTAAAATAAAATCATAATACATGTCTAAGTATATAATAGTGTTTTAAAAAGTGGTGTAGGACAAGGGAAACATAGAAGGGGGAAAAGGGAGAAGTTGGAAGAGAGCTCATGAGGATTTGTTGTGTTTTGGATTTGCTTGTTTTCACTCCTCTCCTCTCTTTCTTTTATGTTCTTGAATATATTTTCTTTCTTCTCTCATGCTTTTTCTTCCTTTCTGCTCTATAAACAATGAATATTGCAGTTTACCAATCATCCTTTCCCCTCCATAGGAAACACTCATCATTGCATCCAACTATTTAGAAACCTGTCCTTCTAAGATATTCATTCTCTTCTGCTTCTTCCCACAATTCTTGTGTTAGTATATATACAAGCCTCTTTATGATCTTTTCTTACACTTCCTAAGCCAACCCCTTTTTTATTCTCTCAATCTTGTTTAACTTTTCACCTTCATATGATCAATGGATCCTTCTTCCACCAACTCTGTCAATGGCTTTTACTCTTTCTTAACTAGAGGGATTGATGATCTTGAAAGAGTCTTTCTTTCTAGTAACTTCATGTCAATACAGTTCCTTCAGAGAGCTCTTTCTCTTCTTAGATCATTCCATACACAGCTGATCCTTCTTGTTCAGAAACTTCACTTGCCTGGTGGTGAGAAATGGCTTGATGAATACATGGATGAAAGTTCCAAACTTTGGGAAGTTTGTCATGTTCTTAAGTCTGGTATAACTAATATGGAGAATTATTACTCCTCTGGCTTCAATATCACTTCTTCTTTCGATAATCATCACCTTTTTGCCCCTCAACTATCCCGTCAGGTATATCGAATGATCGAGTTCTACATAGTAATATTATGATTCTCGTGTTAATGAATGTAGTATGTAATAATATCTCAGGTTTAACTATTTTAATTTGAAAAAAAAGAATTTATTTATATTTTTTCAAAGAGTGGCTATGTTTATAGTAAATAAAATGACTTTTAAGTTCTTGATCGTAAATTTATTGATATATATGTCGATTATTGGAAACAGGTGATCCGAGCGATATCTGGATGTAAAAGAGAGGCTGTGGGATTGGCAGAAGAGAATAGATCATTGATGGAGACAAGAATTGAACCTCTTTCGTTGCGGTTCGATGAAAGGGTGTCAATTGAATCAAAGCTAAATGGATTCAGTGGCTTTAGAGGAGTTCTTTTTGCAATGAGAAATGTTAGTTCGGTACTGTTAATGATCTTGCTACATGGGCTAGTTTATAGCTGGCCTGGATCAAATTTTCTCCAAGGTGGATATGATGGTTGTTTGTTTTTCGGATCAGCTTTCATGATTTCTACAGGTAGGCTGCAGCAGAGGGTGGTGGCTGAGATCAATCAGATGAATAGTCGACCAGGGATTCTGTTATACGAGTTTCGAAGATCAAAAATGGCCATGGATGAGCTGAGGGGAGAATTGGACCGGAGGTGTTCACAAGGAGGAGTTGTGGATTGGGAATCAGAAGATGGAATGCGAGAGAGAGTTGAGAATTTCAAGTGTTGTTTTGGGGTTTTGAGATCAGGAGCTGACAACATTGTTGGACAGCTTGATGATTTCTTTGATGAAATCGTTGAAGGAAGAAAGCAGCTTTTAGACTTTTGCAGTCACAGGTAGGGATGAAGAGACCTCGACGTACTCGGTTCACAAAACTCCCGTGTCTAGTATGAAAACAAAAACCAGCATTAGATCACCACCTAGTAGATGAATTAGTTTCCTTTATCATGTCTATTTTGCTATATTTTTACATCATCTTTCTTCCTTCAATCCTCTCCATGTTCATTAATAGTTGTTCTAGATTCAAAAGATGAAGATAGTCTCTGTTTTCAAGAACCTAGAGAGGAAAATTTTGAAATGTAACTCAGTTTCTGTGGTGAGGAACTTAGAATCCAATGGCCGTGAGTCCCATGAACAGGAAAAGAAAGAATGTAAACTAGTCCAGAAAAAAAAGAGTACAATTAGCTGGAAATTGGAATGCAAGAATCAAGATTTCATCCTAGTATATTTATATATGTAAACATGTGTGTGTATGATATTATATTGTAGTGTCTTTTTTAAGAAAGATATGGGTAAAAAGAATGGAAGCTTCTTGTTACTCTAACCAGGTAAGGGGTAAAGATAACAGCAAGTCAAATCTTGTAATGATATATTATTCTGTTTCACCTATTAAATTGTCCAAGGGTAGTGTTGTGAGTTCAATGATTCATATAACCAAAAAGAAGAAAAGGCTGTTGGCTGGCTGCTGGTTCTGTAGTAGTAGTAGTTGTAAATGAGTAATGATTCAAGTGGTGAAAAAGGAATGATCAAAGTGGAGGCTCATTGTTAGGACAGTATAATAAGAGGTGACTGTTAGATTCCTGCTTTGGCTTTAATGTCAAAAGCAAAACAGCAATGTTGTAGTGTCTTTGATATTTACAAGCTTTTGTCTGGTTCAGTTAGCTGTGAAAGCAATGGACTTGATTATGAAAGAAACCCTTCCTTATTGATTGTGAAAGAAACCCTCTCCCCTTATTCTCTGTCTACTCGTGTGTTTCCAACACACTGATATTACCCCTCCAAACCTCCAACTAATAAGACTTGGTTCAATTTTTCATATTCAAAATTGTATTATCATTCACCAACATCATCATCAATTAACCTATTGACACCTAAAATTTGTATAAACAATAACATCGTTCCATCAAATCCACCCTCACTAAGAAAATTCATCGATACAACAAGAGTATTATACAGACCAGACCGTTAAACAATCCACCACTGTTAGTCGCATAATTTATCATTATAATTTTATAGAGAAACGCCGTTAATTTTCTGTATAGATTAGAAAGCAAAGCTAATATATTTTTCAAATATAAAGAGATCATGTTTTAATTTAAATATATAAAAAAAAAGAGGTTGTGTGATGAGTTTTTATTGAGTATAGGTAGAAGCTAGTCCAAAGAATAACATAATGGTAGGGGATAGGAACACTTTCTCCACCTTCTAACCGGATCTCATGCTTTTTGTCCCTTGCCGGATTTTCATGACTTGACTCCCTTGAAATGGTGTGTTTAATATAATACTAATACTCAAGTAATGTAGCAAAAAACACAGGATGGTTAAACAAAGATAATGGATAGGGCAACTGCAAACAAAGGCAGTTGTTAGAGAGTTTCTTTTTTCATGTTCCCAACTAACCCGGCTAAGTACCTTTGTTACTCCAACAACCCCTTTTGTTTTTGTTTTTGTCACTCTTTTCTCCCCCCCTAAACTATGGAAATACACTTCATTCTTGCCATTTTAGCAATTTTAGGATCTACCATAGACTGGTACTAACTTGGCAATATTCAGAGTGGCGCAGGAATGTTCAACACATTAATTATCACATCTCATATTCAGGCACCTTCATGCACACTTAGCCGGAAAAGTATCTGTTAACGACTCTCCACAGTATTTGTATTCAACTCAATACTAATTTTAGCCCTGCATACTATCTACGTACATAAATGCATATGTATACTTAAATACGTAATTAAATAAATATTTTATTCTCAGAAATATAGGATTTTATAGTTACTATTTTTTCGGTTTGACCGGTTTCTTGCCCAAAGAGAAATTCAACACGAATAATTAAATAGTTACACTTATTACAAGCTATAAATTTATTTAATTATTAACACAAATCAGCATCAGTTAGACAATTCATCATTGAGATTCGGACAATTCACAACTGACATGTAAACAATTCACTACAAAAAAAAAAAAGAAAAAGAACACAGATACTTTATAAACTAGACAATTGATCTCTATAGTTGTAATTAGTACATAGTTGTTGTTACAATAAGAAAAGCTTGTATCAGCACAAAATAACATTAGTACTGTACATGTTAACTACTCCCTCCGTCCCGTTAAACGTTTCCTAATTTGACTTTCGGTACTGTTCATGTTCACGGTAAACAATTGACTACTAATTTACGTCTAATTTATAATATTAAACATAGTCATGAGTGATCTCGTTGGATTCGTATTTATCAGTATTTTAATACAGTAAAATTTTTATATTTAATGCTAATACGAATTTAAAAATATTAACAATCAAAAATGTGCATTGGCAAACGTGTCCAACACAAATAGGAAATATTTTTAGGGACGGAGGGAGTAATAAACAGCATCTTTATGAATCCACTATAGACCCACGAATCCGCAGACCTATCTACATAAGTAAATGCAATAATAAGGTTTAATCTTCTTTGTGATATTCCCATCGAACATATATAATTCTTTATCTTTGTGCTTTATGCGGCTTCAAGGACTATCGCAAGAGGTAACAGAGTTTTGTATTTGATATATATACACTTCTATTGATTTTTTTTGGGTGTTTTACGATTTCTGTTAGAGTCTAACAGAAGAACTCGAGGACCTTCTCTCATATATGTATGCATCTATTTGTGGTACCACAAACTGGGAAGCTTATGTTTCGAATTTTTATGACTTCAATAGCTAGCTTCTAAGAGCAAGTTTAATGACGGTGTTTATAATAATGTTTAATTCATAATATAGCTTCAGTGACATGCTTACATAGACGCAAAATAAGAAAAATATTATACTTGACGCTAAAATTATAATAAATCATAAATATTCCTATAACTGCCTCATAAGCATGCAACTCCAAGTAGGTTGATATACCTCGTTATTATTAATAACTAATACTAACTTTGAGTAGGTGTTGTTTTAACTTAATTTTCCAACCCCTTCGAATGAGGTTGTTGTCTTATATTTATACTAAGTCCCAGATGAGCTAATTCTTACAAAATGGGTCTTCTTGGGCTTTACATTATATTCCTAATTGTCCTAATTATAACTCCTTTGGGCTGTATTCTCTTGGTCCAACATTTATCCCCCTCCCAGTTCAAGCAACTACTATCTTTCAGATTTGCGCTTTGTTTATTTCGAAACCTGAGAATCGGGGATATGAGCAAAACATGGTAAAAAATACATAAAATATAAAAAATAAATGTTAGTGAAAAAATAGGAAAATAAAGACAGAGATAAGTGAAATAGGGGTGAATGTTTGTGCTCATTATTTGTTTTTATTTTACTTCTTCTTTTCTCTTTTTTTTTTTGAAACATATAAGTATTTTTGTTTTTATTTTCTGGGAGCTCTTAATTTGGGACCTAGACTGTTCGGCTTCCTCTTTCCTTAAAAAAAGTGCAACGTTCGCCCGGAGAATTTCTACTCTTCCTTATAACTTCGGTTATTGTAGCAACCATCTGTAAGTTCATCTTCTTTCTTACTGTGTTATTTTTTGCTTTTGCATTTTGCTTTTCTCGATTAGTTTGTTCGATTTCTACGTTCTTTGTCAATGGATCAATCTAGTTCGTCTTCCATTCGTACCACTTCTGATCGAGACCCCGGTAAGCGACCTCTCGAGGAAGGTGATTAAGAGTCCTTCTTGAATCTGAATAATTTGGAGATTCCTGATTTAGAGCAGTGTGGGTCCTTCGATTTTATGAACGAGGACGAGTTCTTGGGGGTATTCCCATGGGACCTCTTCCCTCGCCTCCTTTGAGCCCCGGGACGTTAGAGAAGAGGAGACAAGTTGTTGAAGATAGCCTTCGATTGGGTAGGGAAGAGTTCAAGGGTAAGACAAGTTTAAACTATTTAAGCCATTATATTACCAAGGACCCTCCGTTGAATAAGTTAAAATCGTATGTGGATTTGTCGAATGGTTACCGTTACCGAGTGCCGACGGTTGATGAGCGAGTATGGATGATGCCAGAATTTGGGATGCACGGGATACCGATGATACTTTTCCACTTCGGACTTCGGTTGCCTATGCATCCATTTTTCTTGGCGATGTTCGAGGCTATTGGATGTGGGGTTAGTCAGTTGACGCCCAATTCCATTGCACAGCTTAGTGGGTTCGTCGCTCTTTGTTGTGATAGAAACATGATTCCCTCTTTTAAACTTTTCTTTTTGATATATGCAGTTAGATATCACAACGGACAGGTTTATTTTGACTGTCCTTATAAAAGGATTAAGATTGTCAGTGTTCGGTTTTCTAACTCGGGATACCACTCTAAGTGGTATTTTGGGGGACCCGATTTGGAGTTTGTGAAACCGTGTGGGAAAGTGAGTCAGCTTACCATCGACTACTTAAATAACCTCGAGAAGTGTGACGCGAGATATTTGAACGAATTTCACGGACTGAGGTCGATGTATACCCATCTTCAGTTAAAGGAGCCTGACTTTTGGAAATGCATGATTGTAAGGAGGGATTTCCAATGACTAATCTTTTCTGTTGCTTCTTATTATCATTGTTTATCTTTTCTTCTCTCTCCTTTTTATTCATTTAACTGTTACTTTCGGTGTCGATGTTAGTTTGTTACTGTTTGTTTGTTTTTTTTGCACTGATTCCTTTGTTTTATTTCAGTGGCTGGAGCCTCTTTGCAGAAGATTTCAAACAACGGAGTTAAAAATGAGATGGGTAAGGCTATAATGTTGCTTGTTCAGCGTGCCTCGAGGAAGAGTGTCGATGGTACATACCCTGACCTTCAAGATTTGGAGTGTCAGGTGCTGGGCACTCTGTGTCGATAGAGCTGTTAGATGATCAAGGGAACAAAATTGTGGAAGATCCTGGGAAGACTGTGTCTGATGCTGAGCCGGTGGAGCTGAATCCTCGCAAGAGAGGTCGTCGTGAGATATAGGATGCTAACTTGGGTGGTGGCGAGTTTATGGAGCCAGCTGTAGCGGGTAGCGAGGTGAGTAAAACCATCACCTTTGCTGGAAATAGGGTCTTGATGGCCAATACTGTCGAGCATCGATCTAAAAAGGAGCCTGTGAGGGTCGAGATTCAACCCAACGAGTGTTGGACGGGTGGGACCACTGTGTCGTTGAGGGCTTTTAGTATCTTTCATCTTCCCCAAGACGCAGTTGCTTTCGATGGTCGACGTCGAGATGATCTTGCTGATAGATGTAAGAGTCGAGCTGGGAGGGTATGTGAATTTTGTTTTGGTTTACTGCTTTTCGTTGAGTTTTATTATTTTGTATCTACTGTGTCGTTCGTTTCGTTTTTTTTATATTGACCTTTGTACTTGTGAATTGTGGTAGTTCCTCGCGGATTTCATGCATATTGTGGAAGAATTCCGGGTCGAGGGTAATGACGAGGCTCGCAAGAGACTGGAAGCTGAGATGGCCTCCCTTAAGGCAGAGAAGAAGAAACTAGGGTCGAGTTACTCGGAGTTGGAAAAGAGGTCGGTGGATTTGGCCAATGCGAATACTGCGTTGTCCAAGAAAGTAAGTGAGATGGATGTTGTGGGGCAGTCGATGGATATGAAGATATCGGAGCTCGAGCGAAAGCTTCATGAAGCTGAGAAGGAGCGCGAAAGTATGAGAGTCAAATGTGAGGGTTTGGAGTGCCAAGTTGATGGAATAAATTCATCATATAAGCTGATTGTTAACGAGAATACCGCTTTAAAGGCGGAGGTTGAGAAAGGGGTTGAGGACATCGCGAACGCTCTCGGAGATGGCTACGGGCGTTGTTTTACGCGCATGCAAGGAGCGGGGTTCGATGTTACGGGGCATACTTTTGAGGACTATGTTCATGACCTCGCAGCATCTCAGCCTAGTGATCCGACGGACAATCCGTGAAGACGGGGTATGCCCCGTTATTGATGTAACATTTTGAGTTCTATTTACTGACTTTGGGCATGTGGTGTCCATGAATTCGTGAATTTGGGTTTCTCTATTATTGACTTTTAAACTTATGATGTTCCTTGTTAATCGTGGTTTAATTTTCTATGTTTTGATGGATGGTACTCCGTGTGTTGTGCTCAAGGAGATCCTTTTGTCTCCGACGCTTAAAATATTTGTTTGAATTGTCTTAACTTTAAGCTGTTTATGTTATGTTATGGTTTGAATGTATGGCCCTGAATTGGCACTCTGCCACAAAATCTGAAAGAACTTGAGCCTTTATGGCGGTTCGGGGCTTGTACTCGATATAAAACTGGCTTAACTCAATGGTCCATTCCGCGAGTCTTCCCGTCATGTCAGGCTTATGCAATATTCTCTTGAGAGGTTGATTTGTTAGTACGTGGATTTCCCTTGCTAAGTAATGTCGAAGCTTCCTGCTGGCGATGATCAGGGCGTATATGAGTTTTTCAACTTGCGGGTATCGAGTTTCAGCATCTCGCAATGAGTGACTAATATAGTAAACTGAAACTTCGTTTCCTTCGTCGAACCGGACGAGGACAACTGCCATTGTGTCGTCGGAGGCTAAGAGGTATACACGCAAAGCCTCGCCCGGGATAAGACGAGTGAGGATAGGGGGATTTGTCAAAAATACCTTACGCTCTGCGAAGCTGGATTTGCACTCATTGTTCCATTCAAAGGCTGTTGATCTTGAGGCCTTTTTGATGACGACAAAGAATGGGAGGCACCTTTTGGATGACTGGGGAATAAATCTCCTAAGGGCTGCAATACACCCTGTTAGTTTTTGAAGATCTTTGATGGATTTTGGGTCCTCCGTTTCTAGAATTGCCTTTGTCTGTGTGGGGTCAGCTTCAGCCTCGATCCCTCTCTGTGTAACCAAGAATCCCAGAAATTTTTCAGAGGTAAGTCCGAAAGAGCATTTGCTGGGATTGAGTCGTAAGTTGTGGCTTCGAGTATTCTCGAAGGTCTCACGGAGATCGAGAGAGTGATTACTGGCGAGCTTGGACTTAGTTATCATATCATCCACGTAGATTAACATATATTTCCCAATTTGTGATCCAAAGATCGTATCCATCATCTGTTGAAAAGTCACACCGGCGTTAATCAGACCAAAGGGCATAACCCGATATCCGAAGACTCCCTTATGAGTAATGAATGTTGTTTGTTCCCAATCATGAGAATTCATTTTATCTGGTTGTATCCCGAAAACGCATCCATAAAGGAAATGAGCTCGTTTCCTGTTGTGGCATCAATCAGCTAATCGATGTTTGGGAGTGGGTAAAAATCCCCGGGGCAAGCTCTATTGACATCCGAGTAGTCGACGCACATTCGCCACTTTCCATTGCTTTTCTTAACTAGAACGACATTGGAGATCCATGTAGAAAATTGGACGGGCTCGATGAATTTAGCCTCGAGAAGTCGGTCGATTTCTTGATCAATAGCTGCCTTCTTTCCGTCCGAGAATATTCGACATTTCTGCCGTATCGGCGTGATGTTTTTGTTGATGTGAAGCGAGTGATGTGCAATTATCTCGGGGATCCCTGGCATGTCTTTGGGATCCCAGGAAAATATATCAGCGAACTCACGAATAAGGCATGTGATATCCTTCTTTAACGACTCAGGGAGATTTTTGCCGATCCTTGTGGTTTTCTTTAGGTTTCCTTCAAATACTTTAATTTCTTCAGTCTCCTCGACAGTAGAACAAGAGTTCTTGGTAGGCAGATCAACGAGGGATCTGGGGTCGATATCTAGGTTGACTTCAAATTCCTCATCCGTCTTTTTTTTGGATACATTGTGGTTAAGTAGCATTGTCTTGTTGTTGCCTGATCACCGATCATTTTTCCTACACCAAAGTCTGTGGGGAATTTCATTTTCAAGTGGGAGATAGACGTTATAGCCCGAAGTGCAGTGATTGTTGTCCGCCCCAATATGGCGTTGAAGCTAGAGGAGGCACTAATCACGTGAAACTTAACCACCTTCCAAACTTGACACGGCAGAGAGCCAAAAAGTACTGGCATGTCGATAGTTCCTACCACATGGACCTCATTGCCTGTGAACCCATACAAAGGTGTTCGAGAGTTTTCAAGTCTTCGATCTCTGATGTCCATTCGGGAAAAAGCATGATGATATAGGACGTCAACTGTTAGTCCCAAAGTATCGTAGAAGGGGGGTTGAATACGATACCTACAATCTTTTTCGATTCATTTCAAGTTCTTCGTTAAAAGTACGGAATCAAAAACAACACAAAACAATTCGTGGAATATATTTTTTTATTAATATAAATCTTGAGGTTGCTACAATCTAATCAAAGTATTGATTAGCTACAATAAATTCAGCAGCATAACATTCTGTTTACAAGGATAATAAATGTGAAGCTTTAATTGAGCTCTCGTAAACTTTCTGTATTTGCTGAAGAAGATAACCAACTGAAATTCAATTACATTCAATTGCTGCTTTGTAGTCTTTCAAAATTAAATAGACAGCTGGCCAATTATTATCCACACAAATCATTTAACTTTATTGCACATTGAATCAGTGAACAACACCTCTGTGGCGATATATCTATGATGACAAGCTTTCTCTGTGTATCCTCTGTGACGACAGCTCTATGGCGACAGAGCTGTCTTGTTATTCTCTGTGGTGACAACCTCTGTGGCGACAAGCTTCTATGGCGAAAATTGCTCTCCTGTGGCGACAGCCTCTATGGCGACAGTTGCCTTGAGCAATTGTTCCAACACCTCTGTGGCGACAAGAGCTTCTGTGGCGACAGAGTTGCCTTAGAGCAATATCTCTGTGGTTACATCTCCTGTGGCGACAGGGGTGCCTTAGTGCCATTTCTCTGTGGTTACATCTCCTGTGGCGACAGGTAGAGAGAGCTGTCTTTTACTTATAATATTTTTGGCTCTTTGTCAAACCATTCTTCAATGTATCAATCATTTTTCTTCTGTTAATTAAATCAAAATATTTCCTTGAATGCTGATGTTTGGTGCACTAGTCTGGTTCACAAACAACTAGTACTGAGAGGATCCTGATTCAATTTGTCTTGTGATTCCGAGTTGATACATACTGATGTTTATCCATTGCTTCTTTCACTGAACCCTTGATCTGTAATATTTGAAGTCAATACATGCAACTGATACTTAAAGCCCCTTGATGTCTTATTCTTCATGGCTGCTTGAACATAGTAATGAACTTCTTCCCATGATCTGTAGGAGGACTTAATGAATCAATCACATCATTTGGTTCTTTGTGTTTATCCTGTCTTCATCTGAAGGGTTCCTGTGCTTCACAGTTTAATAATGTTTATTTGTTTCTATTTTCATGTTGAGTTATAAATCCTCGATTACATGTTACATTACATTATGCTTTACAATCTCCCCCTATTTAATTGTTAGAGTTCGACAAGCAAATCCTTAAGGATAACTCAACTGATAATAAGAAAAAGTACGAACTGTAAAACAGATAAAGATATTAAATACATTCTGGATTACATATTCATTTCCAGATTTCTTAAGATAGAAATTACAAAGAAGTGTTCCTCTAGCCTGAACATATACTCTATGTCTTCTTTGTCTTTGTCTTCTTCTGCTTCCTGCTTCCTTCTTCTTCTTGAGGCTGAACGGATTTTCTCTTAGAGACTTTCTTCTTAGGAGGAGATTCCTTCAGCTCATTCAATCTAGCTTGAACACAATCACGAGCTTCTATTTCAAGTGCATTGACCGGAGGTGGATTGTTTAGCTCATGAAGCATTATCTCAATATACTTGACTTTAGAACATTTAGGAACCAGATCAAACAATAGAGAGGATTTTCTGTACATTACGAAGACTGTTATCCTTTTTGGATGTCCTCTTACTCTTCTAGTGTCATTGATCGACTCTTCTTCCATTACTTCATCAAGAATCTTTATGATAGGGATCAGAGCAACCTTGTCATCTTTACAAGTAGATAGTTTGACATCCGTCAAGGCTTGCTGAATTGAGCTTGATTCACTTGTCCTGAAGTCTTTGATTCTGATTCTGCATTTGTTGATTTTAAAGATTAACTCTCATTCACTGTCAATGCTAATTATGGGTTCAGTGTCTTTGAGAAGATTAATTTCTGCTTCTCCATTAATGAACACCATTTCATGATATTCTCTTGTGATTTCCCTCATATCCTTCTTCGTGTCTCTGATCATCTTGTCATTGAGCCTATAAGCGTATAGAACTTCAATAGCTTTAACATCTGCTTCAGATCTCTTGACATCTGGAGCTGTCAGCTTAGCTCTTTTGATCCTTAGTTGACTTTCCAGAAAGGTAAGTTGTAGATACCGAATGCTTCTTATGTGTTGGTCATACATGGTGATATTCTGCAATCTACCACCCGCAATAAATTTGATCACGAATGGATACATAAATGCTTGAGGAGATACATCCATCATCATTCTCCAAAGTCTGTCTCTGAAGTATTCATTTTCATTCGATTTCAACCATGGGATCTTTGAGGATAAGATAAACAGTTCAACAATGTTCAACTTCTTCAGTACACTAGTAGACACTTTCATCTGTAGATCATCTCTGTGATTGATAGTTATCTTCCATCCATTATTCAGAATGTTCACAGTAGTTCCAGTAATTACTTTACTGAACTGATCATAGAACTCATGGATGTTTACATATGTCTCTCTGTAGTGCTCCACAGTTCTCAACAGATTAGAGTTTCCAGCTTCTGAATAGTGATATGTTTCTGGTTTATCCATTTTCTTCTTTATTTCTTCCCATTTACTTCCTTTCCTGTGAACTCATGGAACGTCACTTTCATCTATTTCACCTTCTTCTAGTTCTTCTTCAGAAAATAAGGGTCTTGGAGCATATATCTGAGACAACAGATTTCTCTGAGTTGTAATGATTCGGCTTAGATGCCCTGATTGCTCCCCCCGAGATGTTGCGCTTTCCTTAGAGAATCTTTCCTTTAGGATCACCCTTTCATCAATTCTCTCATCTAGCTCTTCCTTTATCTCTACTTCAAATTCATCATAGGTACTAGGGGTCTGAAAGGCATCTTGAAGTAGATTAACAGCAGTGTCCACTTTTTCTTGTTCTACTACCCTTTTCTCCCCCTCAGTTGGGTTATCCTTCAGAGCTGGTGTTGATTGAGCATGTAAGGTCGAGACAGGGATCTCAAGAGAAGCAAGCAATTGCTTGCTGACTGAGGTCATTGGCCCAGTACTGGCAAGAGCCGAGATCGACGCTTGCTTGCTAACTGAGATCTTTGGCTCAGTGTTGGTAGTTGCTTTTCCTTTTCCTGTATGAGAGAGAGATCACTCAACAAATTCTCGTAAACTGGTGAATGCTGCTTGTTGATGTTCAAGTTGATCGGAAAGACTGGCGATCTGATAATCTCTAAGAGATAGTTCTATCTGAAAGTGTTGATCTTTAAGAGCTCGCTGTTCCTTGAGATAGCTGTCTTTGAATGCTAGCTGCTCTTTGAGATAATCTTTAGTGACGTAGTCTGATAGATCTATAGGTGTAGTTTGGATGGTAGGTGTCTCACAGGCTTCTCGCAGTGTATCGCTCAGCACTCTATCACTCGGTTTAGGGTCATGTGTGTCACTCGTTCTCACAAGTTCACTCCTCTCAAAGCTCCGAGTTCTAAGTGTACCTGCAGAAGACACTGGATCCATCCTTAAGGAGGTCAGCAGTGGTGCAATGGGAGTTCGCAATTCCCCATCCCTGTCTGAGATAAGTTGCCTATCATCAGGAGATGATTCATCCAGAGTTTGAATCTCTGGGAGGAGCACTGGGGCCTTCATATTTGGTATCTAATCCCCAGCTTCCCCTTGTATCTGTAAAGATACATTCCCCTTTGGCTCACCAGTTAAATCTGGTTCATCGCCAATGGGTTGCCGATCCGCACCTACGTCGGATCCACTATCCGCAGATTCATCCAGGTTTATTAGTCCTGGGGAGGTAAGTGCTCTGCTAGGTTTGGCAGCGATTACAGCACTCTCTCCTAACACCTGTGGAGGCAGTTGATCCATTGAAGGACCTTGAACAGGATATTCTAACCGTAAAATGGTTGAATTCCCTGTTACTGTCAATACTTCCTCACCAAATAGTACTCTTCTAATTGATTAATTTAAAGCTTCAAGAGCTTGGATATTGGATAAGGTGTTTGACTCGTTACAGGATGCCGTGGTTGACGGGCGAATTTCAATAGACCTACCTTGTTGAGAAGATAGATCTGGTAACTGTGTAGTTGTCTTTTTAGCCAGAGAATCCTTTTGAGAAAATACCTGGAGGTTTGCAGTTGTCTCAAGATGTTCACTACTTTGCTTCATAGGAGACAGAGCTGCGGGTTCACTCAAAGTACCTTCCTTATTTGCTGCATCTAGTGCAGTTTCTCCCTCTATTTGCATAGGGTCCTGATACTCCAGGGTTTGAGCTAGGAGAGATGACGGTGTTTGGTTTGGCTCTAGAGGGTGGTTATGAATTTGTGGCGTGCCAAATTCACTTCCTAGCCTATCAACTTGTTCAATAAGTATCTGTGTATGCTGAGAATCAAGGTGTAATTGATCTATGCTAATGAAATCAGAGCATGCTTCAAAAGTATGACTCATAGTAAAAGTACCCATACCTGAGAAGACTGGTCTATAGACAGAGGTATTAGAACGAGTAGACTCAGCAGCTTGATGTGGTGGACTAGCAGCTTCAGGTTGAGGTTGAGGGGGATCTTCAGGTTCAGCTTCTTGTTCTTGTTCAACTTCATCCTCTGCTTGGTCACCATACTCAGAAATAGATTGATCTTCTTCTACATTCACATCTTCTTCAGGTTCATGATCAATGTTTTCCTGCGGGTTATTTTCAGCTTGAGGTTCATCTGCAGCTATAGATGCATCTTCAGCTTCTTCTTCTTCTTCATATTGAACATTGATAGTGGCAAAAGCATCTATCATGTGGTCTGTTAGGAAAGCAACCTCTGAGTTTGGATAGTTCCCTTTCTTGTGTAGCTTTGTTACTACCAGTTGAGACAAGACAGTAGGATCTTGTATTAAATCACTGTGAGTGGATGTCTTTTGGGCTTCTGACAGTTTTCCATTTAGCACTATCTGAAGAAACTTGCATATAGGATAAAGTTATGATGATTTGATTGGTTCTCCAAAATGTGCTCCATGAATAACCTCCCAAAGTTGATGCGAAGATTATTCGCGACAGCAACCCCAACAACTTGATTGAAGATAGTGAGTCCATGAAATCCAGCTGTCTTGGGAGACAAGCAATGAGACAGTATATTGAAGAATAGATTCCATTCCTTCAAAAGATGACTTTTGTTGAAGTGCCTTGGTAAATCATCATTCGCTGTCATTGTGCTCCTTATTGCTCTCAAGAAGCTGAGTAGTTCCCAATCTTCTGGAGTGTCATCAAAGTTATCTCGAGGTAACTGAAGATGTTCATTGAAATCATCCTCTGTAATTCTAATGGTATCATCATCAATGTCAAAAGAAAAAGCTAAGTTTTCATCTTCTGAAGAGTTTATAGATGTTGTGTGTACATGCCTGAGAAGCTCAACATTCAATTTCACATTAGTCGTTAATGCGAAGCGCACAATTGAGTGTTCGTTTAAAAAACGAATCCAAGTTTCAAAATGTACATTTTCACGGGATCACGTTCAATAATAGAAACAAAATTTATTTTTGGAATCTGAATATTATTCGCCATTTAATTAAAATGAGAATAAAATTTAGATTTAAAATAAATTGAATTGTGCTCTTTGAATAATTAAAAGAAATAACTAGACACTTATTAAACACACTTTAGTCCTTTAAGGAATAACCAAACAATACCTTAAGAAAGAAATTAGATCAATATAAAACCACTTAATCAAATAACCAAACAAGGCCTTAACCAGTCAAAAATTAAGTAGTTCGATCTACAATTATACTCGGTGAAACTGATTGATTTTGGGATCAAAATACTCATAATGATCTGGTCTTTCAAAAACAATAAAAGTTTTAAAATTTGGAAGCACTTTGCTAGGGTTTTGATTGAAAAAATCTTTCCTCTCCTGCGATGTGTCTTGTTGTGTATTGAAATCACGAACTGTGTGTATATGATTGCAGCAAAACACTTATATTTACCAAGGGCTGTGTAGCGACCCCTCTCTGTGGCGACCACTCTCTGTGGCGACACAGAGGGATTGGACTTAGAAAAATTTCTAAGTCATATTCTCTGTGGCGACAGCCTGTGGCGACACAGAGTATTGGACTTAGAAAAAATTTCTAAGTCATAATCTCTGTGGCGACACAGTCTGTGGCGGCACAGAGTAATTGGTCTTAGAAAAATTTATAAGTCATATTCTCTGTGGCGACACAGCCTATGGCGACACAAAGTATTGGACTTAGAAAAAATTTCTAAGTCATAATCTCTGTGGTGACACAGTCTGTGGCGACACAAAGTATTAGACTTAGAAAAAATTCTAAGTCAAAATCCTGTGTTGCAACCCAACACTCCTTTTGCTGCTGTAAATCATTTTAAAAATCTTTTAAATATTGAATCATTAAAAAGAATTTTAAAAACAATAAATCACAATTATTTTTCACTACTTCTACAAATATTATCATTACATTGATAACACTATATTTTTGTGAAAAATGATTATGTTGCGATATATTTAATTTTAATTTCAATGAACCCCTTTAAATATTAATTATTTAAAGTCCACCGAGATCAAATTAAATAACTTTATCAATATGAATGTGCTCAACCATATATATATATATTGTATGTAAGCACAAAAATGATTGAATTACGAGAAATAATTAATGGCATGTAAATTCAGATGTCCTTAAGATATTGAATTTGAACAACAAGCGAATTTAACCAGACCAAATTGCAGGTATTGACTTCTAAAATTAATTAGAAATATTTAACATCCCAAGTTCACTAACCAACTTAGATAAAGTGTTTTCATCAAGTGGTTTGGTGAAGATGTCTGTAATTTGATCCTCTGTGGGTACAAAGTGTAACTCCACTGTGACGACTGAGAATTTTGTGACGTAATTAAGTGAATAAAGTGAGATTTATGTGAAGTGATTATAATTATGTGATTAAGTGTTGATTAATTTTCTTTACTGTATATTAGAATCTAGGAGCGTAAATAGAAGCTTTCCAATTTAAAGAGTCAGCTTAGGAGTTAAGCTATGTTGTCGGGCCGTTAGGTAGAACAGAACCCGTCCTAAAAAGGGGTTAAGATATTTAATATATGAACTTTGTATTATTATGTGAAATGAAATGTTTAAGTAAAGTATTGCGTCCTAGTGACGAGTCGATCGATAATGAGAAGCGTAATTGAAACGCTGAGCGTCGGGCCGTTAGGCTGAACGTGACCCGGTACGCGTAGAAAAAAGAATAAAGATTAAAGAAGGACAAATTTTATGATCAGACATAAGTTGAGATGTGTTCGTATGTGTGCTTACTTGTCTGTATGATGATTACATGATCAGTTGACATTTTTATGGATTTAAGGGAATTAATTGATTTAAATAAGGTTTATTTAACCTTCACGCATTTTTATAAAATTATCTGAGTAAGATAAAGGCATGGGATTTGTTCTGTTATCTTCATAATAGTCCTAGAGACTTTTTAAAAATAATGGACAAATTTATTTGCTGGTCATTGCATTTTAAATTGATTTTTATGTGATAAAATGCTATTATTAGCACGAACTTGCGAAAATCATATAAAATCAACCGTTCGCTCAAAAGTTTATTATGAGTAATGGTTGGAAATCTAATTTCGAGATCTACGTCGAAAAATTGTCATTCGTAATAATTTTTGACTTTTCGAGAGGGTTATATTCAATATTCGATTTCTATCTTATTTAAGTAAAAATAAAGGATTAATCAAACATGAAAAGGGGATTAGTTAATTACTAAAATGCCCCCGCCCTCTAAACATATATATAAACTCATTTCCTCCTCCTCTTCTTTTCCACCCGACCACTCCCTCTAATCTCTCTCTTTTCTCTCCCGTTCACTCTCATCTCTCTCTCTCCGTTTCGCACTATACTCTCTCTCTTTCTTTTCTCTCGGTATACTCTCCTAATTCACTTGATCTTTTAAGAAATCTTCCTAGAATTTCATCCTCTACATATACATATGTGATTGAGTATGTGCATGTGTGTGTTCATGCTTTAATGCGTGTATATGTATGTATATATGTTCCAATATATGCTTAAGGAGGTGATTTTATGATTGGAAAATGATTTTTAAGGCTAAATGGGTCTTGCATGTGCCTTGTGTGTGCATAATCGGAGGTTTCAAGGTTGGAAACCTCGAAATGAGGCACCACCGAGAAACCACCGCCACTGGTGATGAACTCCGGTGAACCGATGGTAAGTTGTGATGCTAAAACTGAACTCCAATTTCACAAAACTTGATTTTTGGTGTTTGCATGCTTAGTTTGTTTGAAATTCGAAAAGGGTTTAATTTTTAAGAGTTAAGTTGATAATTACTTGATAGGAATGAGTTGTTGAAGTTTAAGTCTATAAATTATGATTTGATTTGAATGACTAGACCATGCATGTGTTTATTTGATGTAAAAGCCGCATAGGGCTTTGGTTTATCAAGAATGAATTGATTATAGTTGATAAAAATGATTGTTTGTTGGTTGTTTGAAAATGATAAGTTGAATGGAGTGTTTAATGGAATTAGGAAGAAGAAATTCGAATATAAATATGAGATTATAAGTTGCCTTGGTTCGAATTTTATTGATAAAGAGAGAAGAAGTAAATTGGTGTGTTGTTCTTGCTTGAATTCATTAGAATTTAGGATTAAACCATGGAAAGATGCTTTAATGCTATGTATGAGATCAAAAATTGAAATGCATGTCGTTGTTCTTGAAAATTCAAATGATATAGTTATTTTTATGAGAATATTAAGTTGGATTAAGTGAATATTTGATTGATTATATGTTACATGGATTTGGTATGAAAATTTGCTTGAATTTGGGAGATGTTTATATAAAGGCCGATTGGTTTATAATATTTAAAAGGTCAAATTCTAATTTAAGTGCTTGAATTGATCATGGAGATTAGTTAGGGATTGTATGTGAGATTTTTGCCTAATTTGCTATGTTTGGTTCGAATTAAAGTATAAAAGAAAGGAAATGATTGATTTGTGTTAACTATGGTTGTCGTGTTGGTTTAAAGATGACATTAGGATTGTTATTATAAGTTTTGTCGTTTGTTTATTCATATAATAATTTCAAGTATAAAGAGCTATGTGTACTAATATAAAGTATGATTTGATTTTGAGTCGAGATAAGGATGTTTATAAGTCGATTGTCGAGTATATAAAGGTGTAAAGGTTAAGAATAAAGTATATGATGTGCTATATGCTTATGTGTATAAGCTATACTCGTATATTTGAGTCAAGAGTATAATCGAGCCATCGTATAGAGTGATCGTTCCGGGAACGAGAGTTGAGAAACTGATTAAGTTTTTGGTTTTTACTGTAGATTCGGAGCGTGAGGGCATTCAGGCTAGGAAAAGAAAGGGTATACTGGGTGGCAGTAGTTCAACCTTCAGGAAAGCGAATTCAGGAAAGTAACTCTACTTACTTGTGAAATTGTTATAGAGAGGATATTGTTCATGCCATGTAGAGTATTGAACTATTTTACTGATATACCCCTGTTATTGATTCTTGAGATACCCTATTATTGTTCTTGTGAACTTGCTATTGATAAGATTATTGTTCAATCCTTTTGGTAACCTTTTCTTATCCTAATTACTTGTTAATACCATGAACTGTTGTAAACCCTATAAGAACCTTTACGAACCCCTTGTGTAATAATCCTTTATTCTTTTATTTACCTTATACCCTATTGATCCTTGAAACAGTTTTGATTCCCTAATTTGAGTACCCTGTTATCATTTGATCAAGATCCCTAGAATTGAACTTTGCGTATCCTTGATTCATTTCCGTATTTTTGAATTCTGGAAATTTGAACTTAAGAATGAGTTTCGACTTGAAAGAGTCTGAATGATTTCATATGCTCGGTAATGATAAAATGAATTTAGTAAAACCTTTCTTTTCCAACAAAAGGTTTTTCAAACGAATTCCTGATGGATTGGATTGAGACGTAAGAGACTAGTGGGACTAGTCCAGTCATGTTAAGAGGTTAGCGGGGCTAGTCCAGTTTAAGGCTGAAATTATGCCATTGCTACCTTAAAGACCGGATGGAGATCGGTACGGGCTGATCACCCGTATCAATATAAATTGAAAGTTAAAGTAGTCCAATCAAGGGTTCCATAATTATTGAAATTTTATTCTGTGAACGATTCTTTGAAAAAGAAATGGTATATAATGTTTGAAAAGAGTTGATTGTGATATTGATTAACTTACAGCTTGTGAATTTTGATTCTGTTATCAATCATATAATTGATTCCCAATGATGAAAAGATTATCATTTTCCTCTTTAAAGAACCTTTGTGATCCTGATAATGATTTGTGATGAATGTCGGCTTTCACCCTATCTCGAACTTTGTTTCCTGAAAGCCCAAAGCTCTTCTTCTTAACCCTTTCATAGCCCAAAAGACAGAAATCTGCCACCTAGAAATGATAAAGTAGAATGCCCTGAGATTGGTAAAGTATATTGTGGATTTTATATCGTAGAACTGCTTTATAGTTACTTGCTGAGTTTTATACTCAAATGTTTTTTTAATCTAACCATGATAGTTAAGCAAGAAGATGGTCAGGCTTAGGCGCACTGCTCGTAAGAGCATACCTAGTGATCCCTACCGTGTTGAGGGCTTTCGGTTGCCAGAGCAGGTAGTGGTGTTTTTGAGTGAACAAGCGCTTAGCCAGAGAGTTGTAAAGATACAATGAGTTATATGTTGGTTCCAAGCCGGAATTGATTATGTTTATTTAATATTATTTTGGGGTTGTAAGTTATATTTTATGATTAGTAGTTGTAATCTTGTCTCATACTTTATCCTGTTTGATCCTGTTTGTAGTTAATCGGGGTTTAAGCTTATTTAATTATTAGATTAAAGGTTTGTGGGTCCTCATTTCCTAATCCCGATATTGAGGGCGTCACATCCACAGTGCCATTTGTGACATGCTCTCTGATAAAGTGATACCTGATATCAATGTGCTTTGTCCTCGAGTGCTGAACTGGATTGTTTGAAATTGTTATTGCACTTGTATTGTCATAGAATATTGGGATCTTTGACACCAATAGACCATAATCTCAGAGTTGGTTTCTCATCCACAAGATTTGAGCATAATAGTCCCCTATTCCACCCTCTCCAAAGGAGCATGTGTATGTTAGTTTAGACCCAAAGGAGGACCCTTCTGAGAGTAGTGAGATCCCTATGCAGATTTCACCCTTGAGGCCAGATTCAGAGACCCCTGCCCCTGAGCCAGAGTCTGAGATGCCTAAGACTATACCTGTCAGTGTTGGTGGCAATTTAGCCCAGGACCGAGACTTTGTTTACTCCCGTATTCCTGAGTTGGGAGCTTTGGTGGATAGGTTGATTAGAGACTCTCGGCAGAGGACTTCAGTAGTGATGGAGGAGTGGAGAGCTAGGATTCAGTTGGTGGAGCAGGTTGCCCGGAAGAGATTGGATGAGGGACCATCCACTAGTGATGCTGATGCTGAGGCCTGGAGGCTGCATAAGATCATTCGCTGGATATTGGTTGTGTTGAGAGAGATTCTGGATGATTAGACGGGACTGTTGGTTGAGCCCGTAGTTGTTGTTTTTCAGCGCCGGTAGGCTTTGGGATACTTGGTCAGATGCCGAGATCCCTTTTTCATTTGTTATGTTGTATTTCAGAACTTTGTGGTAGTAGTAGTGGGTAGAAATTAGGGGTAGATAGGGGGTATTTTCCAGTTTTTCCTCTGTTTAACCCTGCTATATTATTGTACCTTATTTTAGAACTTATGATAGGCAGAATTTTCTTTATGTACCCTTGTTTAAATAAATCCATTATCTTGTTTTTCATTGCGCACCCTAAAGATCTGCATAAAATGTTCTAAATACCATGTTTTCATATAACCATGTTTAAAATTCGTAATACCCTATTCTGTGCCATGATAAAATAACACCGATATGAGAATTATGTAGTAATAGGATTGCATATGCAAAAATGGGGTAAAGCTTAAAACCCGCAAAAATAAATTCCATAATAAAATGTTGTTATATATGCCATGCTATCGTATTGCTAAATAATTGCTCAATCAGGTTTGTAAGAAATGGCCAACTCACCAGATCACCAAGAAGAAGAAATTCCAACCCAAGACCCCGAAGTAAACCCAGAAACCACCATGATGTGCAGACTTGCTCAGCTTTTGCAACAATCTGTGGCCCCTAAAGTTGGCAATTTCAAACACTTTCAATCTGTTCATCCCCCAGAATTCTTAGGTTTGCCAGACCCGATTAAAGCACAGTCGTGGTTAAGAGAAATGGAAAAAGCTTTTGAGTTAGCAGAAGTTAAAGACGACAAGAAAGCTCAGTATGCGAGTTATTATCTTAAGGATGAAGCGAGTTTCTGGTGGGAGTCTTCGAAGGCATTGTTGGAAGGAAAGGACTTAACATGGGAGAAGTTCACTGAGATGTTTCTGGAGAAGTATTTGCCAAGTTATATGCAAGATCAGTTGGAGATGAAATTTTTGGACCTTAGGCAAGAAGATATGCCGGTAGCAGAGTATGAAGTGAAATTTTTGGAGCTTTCTAGGTTCGTACGCGAGTATGTAAATACGGAAGCAAAGAAGGCTAAGAGGTTCCAACAGGGACTTAAGCCATGGATTAGGAGTCAAGTAGCGTTGTTGGAGATCAAGAATTATGCTGCCTTGGTACAAAAGGCAATGATAGTAGAAGGAGGGCGTGAAGCTGCGAGGAGAGAAAATGAAGGAAGGAAAAGAAAATTTGAAAGCTCAGAGCAAGAGCAAGGAAGTTCAAAGCTTAGAGGAAAGTTTGGAAGGAATGTTGGAGGTCAGCACCAGAAGTTTCAGAAGTTTAAACCCGGTAATGGAGCCCAGAAGAACCGTTTCCAGAAAGCAGGACAACCGGGGAAGGATAACAGACCTCAGATTCAAGAATGCAAGAATTATGGAAAGAGACCCGGGAAGGTGTAATAAGTTGGACGTAACATGTTTCAAGTGCAACCAGAAGGGGCATTATTCTTCAGAGTGTCCAAATGGAGCAAGGAAGCCTGACGTGGTTTGTTTCAAGTGTAGAAAGGTGGGCCATATGGCCAGGAATTGTAAGGAGCCTGTTCAGAAGGCCAATGTTCTTAGGATTACTGGACCGCCGTCTCTCCCAGCACCATCAGCTCAACCCAGAGCTAGGACTTTTAATATAACAATGAAAGATGCGGTGCAAGATGTGGACGTGGTAGCAGGTATGCTTGTTATTAACTCGATAGAAGTAAAAGTATTTATGGATTCTGGAGCAACTAGATCTTTTATCTCTGAAAGTATTCTTGATAAGTTAAATTGTGTGGCATACCCTCTGGAACCTAATTTGATCATAGAGGTAGTAAATCAAGAGAAAGTTATTGTTAATAAGATTTGTCCCAATTGCGATGTGGTGATAGAATGTTGGCACTTTTCTGCTGACTAAATTCCCTTTAAGTTAGGAGAATTTGAGGTTATACTAGGAATGGACTGGTTGTCAAACCATGAAGCGCAAATAGAGTGTAAAAGTAAGAAGGTGAAGTTAAGGACCAAGGATGATGAGGAAGTGATATTCAAAGGAAAGAGGCAAGAGAAGAAATTCTTAACGGCTGTCGAGACGAGGAGATTAATGCGTCAAGGATGCGAAGTTTATTTGGCTCATGTTATAGATGTGGAAAAAGAATCCATAAGATCGAAGATATTCCAATAGTAAGAGATTTTCCAGATGTGTTTCCTGATGAATTACCTGAACTACCTCCAGATAGAGATATCGAGTTTACGATTGATTTGGCTCTTGGAACGGAACCAGTATCGAAAGCTCCCTATCGTATGGCACCAGTCGAGATGAAGGAATTGGCAGCTCAGTTGCAAGAATTATTGGATAAAGGAGTAATTTGGCCGAGTGTATCCCCGTGGGGCGCACCGGTGTTGTTTGTAAAGAAAAAGGATGGGAGTATGAGGTTGTGCATTGATTATCGCGAATTGAACAAGTTGACGATTAAGAATAAGTACCCTCTACCGTGAATCGATGACTTGTTTGATCTGTTAAAAGGAGCTTCATGTTTCTCCAAGATTGATTTAAGATCTGGGTATCATCAATTAAAGATTAAAGCGGAAGACATACTCAAGACAGCATTTCGAACAAGATATGGGCACTACGAGTTTTTGGTAATAGCGTTTGGCTTGACGAACGCACCAGCCGCATTTATGGATCTTATGAATAGAGTGTTCAAGTAATATTTGGATAAATTCATTATTGTGTTTATTGATGATATATTGATTTACTGAAAGACGGAAGAAGATCTTAAGGAGCATTTGAGGATTTCCTTGGAAATTATGAGAAAAGAAAGGTTGTACGCTAAGTTTTCAAAGTGTGAATTTTGGCTAAAGGAAGTGCAATTTCTTGGTCATGTAGTTAATAAAGAAGGAATTAAAGTGGATCTAGCCAAGATAGAAGCTGTAATGAATTGGGAAAGGCCCAAGACTCCTACGGAAGTCAGAAGTTTTCTAGGATTAGCCGGATACTACAGAAGGTTTGTGCAAGATTTCTCTAAGATTGTTGTTCCCTTAACGAAGTTGACAAGAAAGAACGAGAAGTTTGTATGGACGTAAAAGTGTGAGGAAAGTTTTCAAGAGTTAAAGAAGAGGCTGGTAACCGCCCCAGTGTTGGTGTTACTTGATGAAAAAGGAGAATTTGTAATATTCAGTGATGCTTCATATAAAGGACTTGGATGTGTGTTAATGCAACATGGGAAGGTAATAGCAGATGCGTCAAGGCAACTCAAGCCGCCCGAAAAAAAGTATCCAACGCATGATTTGGAATTGGCAGCAATTGTGTTTGCCCTTAAGATTTGGAGGCATTATTTATACGGGAAAAAGTGCGAGATTTATACAGATCATAAGAGTTTAAAGTATATCTTCACTCAAAAGGAATTGAATATGAGACAGAGAAGATGGTTAGAGTTGATCAAAGATTATGATTGTACGATAAACTATCATCCTGGAAAGGCAAATGTGGTAGCAGATGCTTTAAGCCGCAAGGAAAGGTTGAATATATTAACGTCGTCGGAAGATTTGATCAAGGATTTTGAAAAGATGGAGATAGAAGTGCGGACTCCAGGAATTGGAGGTGAAGCTATATATGCAATGACATTTCAACCTGAAATCTTGGAAAAGATTCGATGCTGTCAAGAGCAAGTGATGAATCGCGAAAAGGATAAGTTGTTAGGAGAAGAAATTAAAGCTCAAAAGGATGGAAAAGGAATATACCGTGTTAACTCACGTATTTGGATACCTAATATCGTGGAACTAAAGCACGAGATTTTGCAAGAAGCGCATAACTCGAGATTTTCAATTCACCCTCGAAGTACGAAAATGTATCAGGATTTAAAAGAAAGTTATTGGTGGCTAAACATGAAGAAAGAAATTGCGGATTGGATAAGTAAGTGTTATACGTGTCAAAGAGTCAAAGCGGAACATCAGAAGCCAAGCGGATTGCTTTAGCCACTGGATATACCAGAATGGAAGTGGGAACATATTGCGATGGATTTCGTGGTAGGATTACCCAAAACCAGGTCTAATCATGATACAATTTGGGTGGTAATCGATCGGTTGACGAAGTCAGCGTATTTCTTGCCGATAAATGAAAGGTTTTCTTTGGAAAAGTTGGTCAAATTGTATTTAGATGAGATTGTGATGCGTCACGGAGTACCTGTATCTATCGTGTCTGATAGAGATCCAAGGTTTAACTCGAGATTTTGGAGACAATTCCATGATCATTTGGGAACTAAGCTGAAAATAAGTATGGCATATCATCCGCAGATGGACAGACAAAGTGAAAGGACAATTCAGACAATTGAAGATATGTTGCGAACTTGTGCAATAGATTTCAAAGGAAATTGGGACGATCATTTGCCATTAATTGTGTTTTTCTACAACAACAGTTATGACGCGAGTATTGGCATGCCGCCTTATGAAGCGTTGTATGGAAGAAAATGTAGGTCCCCTACATATTGGGACAGGTTGGTGAGCGCAAATTAATTAGCCCAGAGCTAGTTCAATAAACAAAGGAAAAGGTAGAAATGATTCGAAGAAGATTAATTGCAGCTCAAGATCGACAAGCAAAGTACGCAAATCAAGAACGAAAAGATGTGCAATTCGAATCTGGAGATAAAGTCTTGTTAAAGATATTTCCTTGGAAGTGTTTAACCCGATTCGGAAAGAAAGGGAAGTTGAGTCCTAGGTATATTGGACCATTTGAAGTACTGCGACGAGTTGGGAAGGTGGCATATGAATTAGCGCTACCTCCTCAAATGCAACATTTACACAATATATTCCATGTATCTCTTCTGAAGAAGTATAATGCTGATGCGAGCCATGTGATCGAATTGGAACTAGTGGAAATTTAATCGGATATGTCTTATGTGGAACAACCAGCTCGAATCTTGGACTGTAAAGATAGGACACTTAGAAATAAAAGTGTACCTCTAGTGTGAGTATTGTGGAGAAATCCACTAATAGAAGAATCAACTTGGGAATTAGAGAGTGAAATGCATGAAAAGTATCCCCATCTATTTGCTGAGAGTAGATTCTGGGGACAGAATCCTTTTAAGAAGGGTAGACCGTGACGACTGAGAATTTTGTGACGTAATTAAGTGAATAAAGTGAGATTTTTGTGAAGTGATTATAATTATGTGATTAAATGTTGATTAATTATCTTTACTGTATATTAGAATCTAGGAGCGTAAATAGAAGTGTTCCAATTTAAAGAGTCAGCTTAGGAGTTAAGCTGTGTTGTCGGGCCGTCAGGTAGAACGGAACCCGTCCTAAAAAGGGGTTAAGATATTTAAAATATGAACTATGTGTTATTATGTGAAATGAAATGTTTAAGTAAAGTATTGCGTCCTAGTGACGAGTCGATCGATAATGAGAAGCGTAATTGACACGCTGAGCGTCAGGCCGTCAGGCTGAACGTGACCCGGTACACGTAGAAAAGAATAAAGATTAAAGAAGGACAAATTTTATGATCAGACATGAGTTGAGATGTGTTCGTATGTGTGCTTACTTGTCTGTATGCATGATTACGTGGTCTGTTGACATTTTTATGGATTTAAGGTAATTAATTGATTTAAATAAGGTTTATTTAACCTTCGTGCATTTTTATAAAATTATCAGAGTAAGATAAAGGCATGGGATTTGTTCTGTTATCTTCATAATATTCTAGAGATTTTTTAAAAATGATGGAAGGATTTAGTTACTGGTCGTTGCATTTTAAATTGATTTTTATGTGATAAAATGCTATTATTAGCACGAACTTGCGAAAATCATATAAAATCAACCGTTTGCTCAAAAGTTTATTATGAGTAATGGTTGGAAAGCTAATTTCGAGATCTACGTCTTAAAATCGTCATTCGCAATAATTTTTGACTTTCCGATAGGGATATATTCAATATTCGATTTCTATCTTATTTAAGTAAAAAGGAAGGATTAATCAAACATGAAAAGGGGATTAGTTAATTACTAAAATGCCCCTGCCCTCTAAACATATATATAAACTCATTTCTCCTCCTCTTCTTTTCCACCCGGCCACTCCCTCTCATCTCTCTCTTTTCTCTCCCGTTCACTCTCATCTCTCTCTCCGTTTCGCACTCTACTCTTTTTTTTTTCTCACGGTATACTCTCCTAATTCACTTGATCTTCTAAGAAATCTTCCTAGAATTTCATCCTCTACATATACATATGTGATTGAGTATGTGCATGTGTGTGTTCATGCTTTAATGCGTGTATATGTATGTATATATGTTCCAATATGTGCTTAAGGAGGTGATTTTATGATTGAAAAATGATTTTTAAAGCTAAATTGGTCTTGCATGTGCCTTGTGTGTGCATAATCGGAGGTTTCAAGGTTGGAAACCTCGAAATGAGGCACCACCGAGAAACCACCGCCACCGGTGATGAACTCCGGTGAACCGGTGGTGAGTTGTGATGCTAAAACTGAACTCCAATTTTACAAAACTTGATTTTTGGTGTTTGCATGCTTGGTTTGTTTGAAATTCGAAAAGGGTTTAATTTTTAAGAGTTAAGTTGATAATTACTTGATATGAATGAGTTATTGAAGTTTAAGTCTATAAATTATGATTTGATTTGAATGACTAGATGTATTTAAAGCTAAATTAGACCATGCATGTGTTTATGTAACACCCCCAAATCCGGGGTCGGGGATCCGGGTTGTCACGAGTTCCATTTCCCTTAATAATACTTAATCTTAATAATCAACCAACTACTGCGTACTGTGACCCCAAAATATACACACACACCACAAGTTATAGTCTCAGAGATGAATACCAAAAATAACACAAGTCATTTTATTCCACAATTATAAACCGTTTCACCTTAAAAAGGGTTTCTGAATAATTTACATATTCCTTGCCATTATTACATTCATAAATATACATAAGTCTGGTACATCAAAAGTTGAAAGCCTAGCTTATTGGTAGATCATACCTCAGCTACAACGACATCAACGCCTACAGGAAACTGCGGAACGTTTCCTATCCGCTCGCGAATTGGGAGCTTGATCCTGTTCATCTTGTCTATCTGTTGTTGTGTGATGAAAGAAGAAATCAAGGGTGAGCAATAAGCCCACCGAAATAATATGTATAATAATTAACAATATATGAGCATTCTCATAGTACTCCTGAAAGTCTTGGTCAAGAAGAAATGAACCAAGTTTGATCTCTTAACGCGACCAAGTCGCAAAATATTCAGTATATATGTACATATACTTTTCAAAATCTTGGAAGTCCTCTTCCATGCATAATAAACACAGAGTTCCAGTTTATAACTGTATAAGAATATCGTTGCAAGGTGATCTCATATATCTAACCTTGTCTCAATATTTTTCTGAAAATCTTTGACATGCATAAGATAATCATTTACTAGATATAAGTTTAAAAGATGAAGTTAAAAGATACTCCAATATACTTATATCTTTTCCGAATACTACTTGAACTACCACCGTTCAAGTTATAATTAGTTTCAAAAGTTCATCACATAGATGAGACTACAAGACAAGATTTGAATAGATTCAATCTTTATAATATCATTCAAAAGAAATGAAGTTACGAGATACTTCATTAAGTCACGATAGATATATCCATATATATCTCTCATACATTTCCTGAAAACCTCTGTCATGTAAAGTATGAACAGAGTTGCAATCTCCAATGAATTTGGAAAGAAAGGAATTTTGGCATAAACCCGATATCTTGCTGATCAGGCAAAGATACCCATTAAGTAACCTTTTCTACCGTAGATGGATGAATTCCTCGCCGGCAATCACCCTGGCCGCATTAGGACCTCGCGCTAGACCGTTACCCGGCCACTCACGTGTGGATGGACTGTCACCCAGCCTCTTACACCTTCATAGACCGTACCCCTGGCCTGTCGCTTATGCCGACTCAATTAGATGGACTTACTTCCCGAACATTGGGCAAGTAATCAAATTTTTTTCTCAAAACAGCAATCACGTTGCGAATATAAAATACACCACAGGGTCGAATCCCTTAGATTTTTGAGCGAGTATTCAAGTCCCCTTCAAAAGGAAGATCTTAAATTTGAAAACAAGTTTTGGGATCCGCCCTAACTTTTAAAATCATTTTGAAGACTCGAAAACATTTTTGAGAATGTTTGGAGTAATGCTGATTTAATGAAATAAATCAGTCCCGATATATTAGAAAATATCTGAATATTATTATTTAAATAATATTCCCATAAGGATAATCCTTATAAAAATAATTGAAGTAGAAGTTTTAAAACTTATACTTGAAATGAATAATAAATAACCAAAGATATACTTATACGAAAGTACGATCTTTATTTGAATAATCGAAAATAAGTTTGATTATCGAAACATTATTCTTTAATAAAATAAACAATATTATTTAATAAAATAAGCGGAGTCATAAGTCCTCGAATGAATATTCAAAATAATATTCATTAAATAAAATAAACCGAGTCATAAGTCCTCAAATGAATATTCAAAGTAATATTCATTAAATAAAATAAACCGGGTCATAAGTCCTCGAATGAATATTCAAAGTAATATTCATTAAATAAAATAAACCGAGGCATAAGTCCTCAAATGAATATTCAAAGTAATATTCATTAAATAAAATAAACCGAGTCAGAAGTCCTCGAATGAATATTCAAAGTAATATTCATTAAATAAAATAAACTGAGTCATAAGTCCTCGAATAAATATTCAAAGTAATATTCATTAAATAAAATAAACCGAGTCATAAGTCCTCGAATGAATATTCAAAGTAATATTCATTAATAAAAATAAAGTTATCGAATAAACCTTATTCGATTAATAGTTTTAAAAACTATATCTATATATATATATATATAAATATATATATATAATATACTCGGGAACATCGACTCCCGGTTTTAGAAAATGTTCGCCTTTAGGTCCCCTATACTAAGGGTATACGCAACTACTGCTTATCTCTAGCATAGGTATTATGCAATTATAAGCAATTGAATCAACAATTACATATCAAGATTACGAAACAGACATGCATATAAACCATATCAGCATGCTTCAATATATCGCAAGATTTGCTAATTAACCAACATGCATCTATCACAAGATAATGCATATACATATATACATCACAACAACAGTATAACGGGTAGAAAACTTGCTTGAGTGTTTCCGGATAGACTTAAGCTTAGAGTGGGTCCGATAACCTATGAACAACAACATAAGTCGGAATTAAACCCCGGTCGCTTAAGAAACTAGACTTTAACCAATTGAACCTTAACGTTCGCTTATGGTCACTTCTACGCTTAACGAATCACATAAGTCGTTCGAGTACCCTTGGCTCCACCATTTTTAATAAATTAACCATTAAGAATTTTAAGGTGATTCTTTCGCGAGTACCCTAAAAACTGCCTAATCCACTTTACATAATTGTTTCATACTCCAATTAGTTATTTAAGGATCTTAACCAAGGTTTCAAAGTAAGGCGAGGGGTAATGGTTCGGTCACGAAATGCCGTTACTTAAAATGGTCGTTTCTCCTAAACCGTACATCGGATTCAAGCGAACCACATATCAAAACGAAGCTCGTAACATGAACTATCTAATAATGGCAATAGTAAAAACCTAACAGTGAGTTCACGGGTCCTTATGTTAAGAACAGAACAGTTAAGGAAAATCGGGCATTATGACGTTTATGTTTACGCGATTTCTAATTTAATTAACACTCTAAATTATCATCAATTCACTCACAACCACCAATACAACAATATTCAACCATCATACTACAAACTCAGTCCCCAACTCCAAATTTTACCAACTTATCCAACCAATCAAAGACCCAATATTCAAAACCAATACAAATCCACCAAAACTACTTATAATCAAAGATCAAGCCTTAATACTAACAATGTTTCAATAAAACTTAATGGAATCATAAAATCAAAGCTAGGGTTTGAAGTTGATACCTTCCTTGGTAGGTGTTAAGTTTCTAGGAAGCCTTAGGGAGACTTAATCTAACCTCCTACAAGCTTGATCTTTCCAAAGAAATCAAGAACACAAAGTTAGGTTCTGAAGTTTCTAAAAGTCAGATTGAAAGAACTGTCAAAATGAGGGTCTTACCATGCTTATTTGGACGAGACTTGTGAACAAGAGTAGAGTTGTAGGCCATCTCAATACCTTTCCAAAGAGCTATAGAACATACTATTTGAGTGAGTATTGAAGGAGATATGATAGTTTGAAGTTGCTGCTCTGGTTTTGGCCGAGAGCTTTTGTTCTTGGAAAGCAAAAGTCAACTTCAAATTTGTGTTTTGTGATTTATTTTGCCTTAGATTGGTTGTTTTGTTTTGTTTTGATTAATTAACCTTTCAACCATGGTAAATTTTGTGTGGTTTATAATCAACCAACACTTCCTTCCCTTTTTGGTCATGCTTATGTCATCTGCTTATGTCATCTTGTTACACTTGTCTTCCTCTTGTTGGTGTGATTTTACGGTTCGCTTAACTTTCGTTCTCGTTTATTGTTTGAGGGATCATACCCGGGATCTTATTACTTGGGTTCCCCTAAACCTTTATCAATATTTTATATTCCTTTTATGATCCTCTCTTATAATCCTTGAATTAAATCCTTTTAATCATGTTACCTTATACTCAATTCTTTCGGTATCTAGTGGATTTTCGGGAAAAATCAAAGTGTTCGAATTTGGATTCTGACGATCTTGACATACACTTATTTACTTTATGGAATACTAATACGATCTTAGAATTTCCATAACAGTACTCCTATATAGCGTGGTCTGATAATTTTCCTTAATCAGCATCATCAGCAAAAGTTACTATTAATTCGTGTTTCAAAAATTCCAAAAATTGGGGTTATTACAGTTTATTTGATGTAAAAGCCGCATAGGGCTTTGGTTTATCAAGAATGAATTGATTATAGTTGATAAAAATGATTGTTTGATGGTTGTTTGAAAATGATAAGTTGAATGGAGTGTTTAATGGAATTAGGAAGAAGAAATTCGAATATAAATATGAGATTATAAGTTGCCTTGGTTCGAATTTTATTGATAAAGAAAAAAGAAGTAAAGTGGTGTGTTGTTCTTGCTTGAATTCATTAGAATTTAGGATTAAACCATGGAAAGATGCTTGCATGCTATTTATGAGGTCAAAAATTGAAATGCATGTCGTTGTTCTTGAAAATTCAAATGATATAGTTGTTTTTATGAGAATATTAAGTTGGATTAAGTGAATATTTGATTTATTATATGTTATATGGATTTGGTATGAAAATTTGCTTGAATTTGGGAGATGTTTATAGAAAGGCCGAATGGTTTATAGTATTTAAAAGGTCAAATTCTAATTTAAGTGCTTGAATTGATCATGGAGATTAGTTAGGGATTATATGTGAGATTTTTGCGTAATTTGCTATGTTTGGTTCGAATTAAAGTATAAAAGAAAGGAAATGATTGATTTGTGTTAACTATGGTTGTCGTGTTGGTTTAAAGATAACTTTAGGGTCGTTATTATAAGTTTTGTCGTTTGTTTATTCGTATAAGAATTTCAAGTATAAAGAGCTATGTGTACTAATATAAAGTATGATTTGATTTTGAGTCGAGATAAGGATGTTTATAAGTCGATTGTCGAGTATATAAAGGTGTAAAGGTTAAGAATAAAGTATATGATGTGCTATGTGCTTATGTGTATAAACTATACTCGTATATTTGAGTCAAGAGTATAATCGAGCCATCGTATAGAGTGATCGTTCTAGGAACGAGAGTTGAGAAACTGATTAAGGTTTGGTTTTTATTGAAGATTCGGAGCGTGAGGGCATTCAGGCTAGGAAAGGAAAGGGTATACTAGGTGGCAGTAGTTCAACCTTCAGGAAAGCGAATTCAGGCAAGTAACTCTACTTACTTGTGAAATTGTTATAGAGAGGATATTGTTCATGCCATGTAGAGTATTGAACTGTTTTAGTGATATACCCCTGTTATTGATTCCTGAGATACCCTATCATTGTTCTTGTGAACTTGCTATTGATAAGATTATTGTTCAAACCTTTTGGTATCCTTTTCTTATCCTAATTACTTGTTAATACCATGAACTGTTGTAAACCCTATAAGAACCTTTACGAACCCCTTGTGTAATGATCCTTTATTCTTTTGTTTACCTTATACCCTATTGATCCTTGAAACGGTTTTGATTCCCTAATTTGAGTACCCTGTTATCATTTGATCAAGATTCCTAGAATTGAACTTTGCGTATCCTTGATTCATTTCCTTATTTTTGAATTCTGGAAATTTGAACTTAAGAATGAGTTTTGACTTGAAAGAGTCTGAATGATTTCATATGCTTGGTAATGATAAAATGAATTTAGTAAAACCTTTCTTTTCTAACAAAAGGTTTTCCAAACGAATTCCTGATGGATTGGATTGAGACGTAAGAGACTAGTGGGACTAGTCCAGTCATGTTAAGAGGCTAGCGGGGCTAGTCAAGTTTAAGACTAAAATTATGCCATTGGTACCTTAAAGACCGGATGGAGGTCGGTATGGGCTGATCACCCGTATTAATATAAATTCAAGGGTTCCATAAATATTGAAATTTTATTCTGTGAACGATTATTTAAAAAAAAATGGTATATAATGTTTGAAAAGAGTTGATTGTGATATTGATTAGCTTACAGCTTGTGAACCCTGAATTTTGATTCTGTTATCAATCATATAGTTGATTCCAAATGATGAAAAGATTATCGTTTTCCTCTTTAAAGATCATTTGTGATCCTGATAATGATTTGTGATGAAAGTCGGCTTTCACCCTATCTCGAACCTTGTTTCCTGAAAGCCCAAAGCTCTTCTTCTTAACCCTTTCATAGCCCAAAAGACAGAAATCTGCCACCTAGAAATGATAAAGTAGAATGCCCTGAGATTGGTAAAGTATATTGTGGATTTTATATCGTAGAACTGCTTTATAGTTACTTGCTGAGTTTTATACTCATATGTTTTGTTTTAATCTAACCATGGCAGTTAAGCAAGAAGATGGTCAGGCTTAGGCGCACTGCTCGTAAGAGCGTACCTGGTGGTCCCTGCCATGTTGAGGGCTTCCGGTTGCCAGAGCATATAGTGGTGTTTTTGAGTGAGCAAGCGCTTAGCCAGAGAGTTCTAAAGATATAATGGGTTATCTGTCGGTTCCAAGCCGGAATTGATTATGTTTATTTAATAGTATTTTGGGGTTGTAAGTTATATTTTATAATTGGTAGTTGTAATCTTGTCTCATACTTTATCCTGTTTGATCCTGTTAGTAGTTAATCGGGGTTTAAGCTTATTTAATTATTAGATTAAAGGTGTGTGGGTCCTCATTTCCTAACCCCGAGATTGAGGGCGTCACATCCACAGTGCCCTTTGTGACATGCTCTCTGATAAAGTGATACCTGATATCAATGTGCTTTGTCCTCGAGTGCTGAACTGGATTGTTTGAGATTGCTATTGCACTTGTATTGTTACAGAATATTGGGATCTTTGACACCAATAGACCATAATCCTGTAGTTGGTTCCTCATCCACAAGATTTGAGCACAACAGCTTCCCACAGCTATGTATTCAGCTTCAGCATTTGATGTGGATACTGAGTGCTGCTTCTTGCTATGCCAGGATACCAATCTTCTTCCAAGAAACTGACAGCATCCTGATGTACTTTTCCGGTCAATCTTACAACCTGCAAAATCTGAATCTGTATAGCCAACTAGGTCAAAACCTGTACCTTTAGGGTACTAAATTCCAAGATTTGGAGTTCCCTTAAGGTACCTAAATATTCTTTTAACAGTTATTAGATGAGATTCTTTTGGTTCAGCTTGAAATCTAGCACATAACCATGTTAAAAACATGATATCTGGTCTACTTGTTGTGAGATAAAGTAATGAGCCTATCATACCTCTGTAGCTTATGATGTCAACTTTCTTACCAGTTTTGTCCTGATCAAGCTTGGAGGCTATTGGCATGGGAGTCTTTGCTGGAGCTGAATCTTCCAGATTATACTTCTTAAGAAGTTCTCTGATGTACTTAGATTGACAAATGAATATTCCATCTTTCCTTTGACTCACTTGTAATCCAAGAAAGTAGTTCAACTCTCCAATCATACTCATCTCGTACTTACTCTGCATTAGCTTAGAGAATCTCTTGCAAAGATCATCATTAGTAGAACCAAATATAATATCGTCAACATATACTTGAACTAATATCATATCAGATTTATGCACTTCATGAAATAGAGTTTTATCTATGACACCTCTAGTAAAACCATTTTCAAGTAAAAACTCAGAGAGAGTGTCATACCATGTCCTTGGAGCTTGCTTAAGACCGTAGAGAGCTTTGAATAGAAAGTATACAAAATCAGCCAGATTTGGATCTTCAAAACCAGATGGTTGTTCCACATACACTTCTTCTTCTAGCTCTCCATTCAGGAATGCACTCTTCACGTCCATTTGATAAACTTTGAATTCTGAATGTGCTGCGAATGCCAGAAACATCCTGATTGCCTCAAGTCTAGCTACTGGTGCATAGGTTTCATCATAATCAATACCCTCTTCTTGAGAGTAACCTTTAGCTACCAGTCTGGTTTTGTTCCTCGTTACAATGCCATCTTCATCTAGCTTGTTCCTGAATACCCATTTAGTGCCTATCACTGACTTGTTCTTTGGTCGGGGTACCAGCTTCCATACTTTCTGCCTCTCAAACTGATTGAGTTCTTCTTGCATTGCAATAACCCAATCTGGATCTTCCAGTGCCTTATCCACTTTCTTAGGTTCCATTTATGAAAGAAACCCTGAGAAGTAGCATTCATTCTGAGTGGCATGTCTAGTTCTTACTCCTGTGTCAGGATCACCAATGATCAATTCAAAGGGATGGTCTCTGTTCCAAACCATTTGACGAGGCAGATAAGATCTTGATGTTTCCCCTTGTTCAGCCTGATGTTGAGTGTGAACTGTAGATCCTCTTCCTGCTCCCCCTGAGTTGCTGTCACCATGACTAGAAGATTCTGATCTGTTTGTAGTGGTTCTTGATGGAGTTCCTGAATGATTATCATGATCATTATTTCCACCATTATCACCACTTGATCCTGAATCAGCATTTCCCTGAACTACAGGCACAGTTCTAGCAATCTCAGGTTCTATTATATCCAAAGTATCATCTGATAGATTCTTAAATTCCAGAGATTCAGAATCCTCTTCTCTCTGCAGGCTTGCCAACTTGGTGTCGTCGAATGTTACTTTAAGGCTTTCAATCACCTTCTGATCAGAGATCGCATAAACCCTGTAAGCTTTAGATTCCAAAGAGTAACCCAGAAATATGCCTTCTTTTGCTTTAGCATCAAACTTTCCTAGATGTTCATTTCCTTCCTTTATCACAAAGCATTTAGCACCAAACACATGAAAGTATTTCAGTGTTGGTTTCTTGTCAGCCATAATCTCATAAGGAGTCTTGTCATGATCTTTGTTAATCAGGGTACGATTTTGAGTGTAACACGCTGTGTTGACAGCTTCAGCCCAGAAGTAGGTGGGAAGTCTTGATTTACTTAGCATAGTCCTTGCTGCTTCAACCAAGGTACGATTCTTCCTTTCTACTACTCCGTTTTGTTGTGGAGTCCTTGGGGCTGAATACTGTCTCGAAATACCTTTCTCCGTACAAAATTCATTTAGAAATGCATTCTTGAATTCTGTCCCATTATCTGATCTGATCTTTCTAACAGGTAATTTCGCTTCCATCTCAATCTTCTTTATATGATCCACTATCAACTGAGGTGCTTCATCCTTGGATTGTAAAAACAACACCCATGTGTACTTGGAGAAATCATCGACCATTACTAAATCATATCTTTTCCTTGATAGTGACAATACGTTCACTGGACCAAAAAAATCCATGTGAATCAACTGAAGAGGTTCAGTTATACTTGTCATTTCCCTGCTTCCGTGTGATGCTTTCCTTGATTTTCCTTTTTCACATGCTTCACAGAGTCCTTCTTGATAGAATTCTATCTGTGGTAATCCTCTCACTAGTTCTCTCTTGATCAGAGAGTTCATTGTTTTAAAGTTCAAGTGCGAGACCTTCTTGTGCCATAGCCAACTTAGTTCTGATGAAGCTTTGCTATAGAAACATCTGCTTACTCCATCACAGGTAGACTTCAAGTCAGCTACGTACATATTACCTTTCCTTACTCCCTGTAAAGTAAGCTTCTCATCTTTCCTGTGAGAGATCAAACATCTTTCTGTTCTGAAATCAACATTGTATCCCCTGTCACAAAACTGACTTATGCTCAGAAGATTATGCTTTAATCCTTCCATAAGAGAGATATTCTCAATGATGACATTGCCAATTTTCAAATTGCCATATCCCTTAGTAAATCATTTGCTGTCATCTCCAAAGGTAACTATAGGGTCCGCTTTCTCAACCACACCTGTAAGCAGGGAATTTTCTCCTGTCATGTGCCTAGAACACCCACTGTCCAGTATCCACATGATCTTTTCTTATCTTACCCTGCAAACACAGATTGATTAAGAAGACTTTGGTACCCAAGCTTTCTTGGGTCCTGAAGGTTTAGGAGTAGAAACAGAATCAATAATTGAACCCTTAACATGCTTAGCTTTCACTTTGGCTGGCTCCTTCTCAGTGTTAGTCTCAACAGAGTTGTCAGACTTAGAAATATGAGTAACAATCTTGTCTTGTGTGTGCTTATTACTCATGCTTATCTTAGTGTTGATGCAAATGCTAGCAGTTGCATGAAAAGCTTTAAAATAATCAGACATGGTAACAAATGCACATGGTATACATCCAACTATACCACAAGGTTCATGAAAACTAGGCATATTAGGCATGGTAGGCATACTGGAAGTTGCAGTAGATTCTACGTTACCTTTAGTGCATGCATGTGTAAGATGTGCAACAGAATTGCAATTATTACAAAGTTTCCTAGATGCAGATGAGGAAGATGCAAAATCAGATTTCTTATTAACACCTACCTTGCCATTCATGTTCTTCTTAGTCTTAACCTTAGCACTCTCACCAGTCTTAGAGTTGACTATAGGTTCTGGTTTCTTAAGAGTTTCAGGTTCCTTTCTATCCACCTTAGTACCTAGGTCAACTATGGATTTAGCTTTCATAGTTGGAGCCTTAGGAGTCTTAGGGGATTCCTCTACCTTCTCTCTATCTTCAGCAATCAATTCCTCATTGATCAGCAAACTTACTTCATTCAAAGGTTCTGAAACAGACTTAGTAAATATCGGAGATACAACATCCTTAATAACATATGGAACCTTTTCTGAGACAAACATGTTTATCTTTGATGTGCCACTATGTTTCTTACTGTTCAGCTTAGAATAGTCAGTCTTATTGAAGTCTTAGATTTAAATCTTTGACTATCTATTATCTCCTTCTGAGTCAAAGCTGCATTCTTAAACGCCTGTAACTTCTTTTCTAAGTCAGCAATTTGGGTTCTAAAAATGGCCTCTATGTCTGCATTGCACTTAACCTTATTCTCTAGATACTCATTCTTTTGCTTAAGGTCTTCTAGTCCAATTACAAGCAATTCTAGTTCTTCATTCCTAGAGGTTAAACTCTCAGATTTAAGAACTAACTTATCATTTTTCATTTTATATGCAAGCATGCTTATATGAACATTATACAATTCTAAAGTAAGTTCATGCACAGTAGATTTGTATTCAGATACAGACATTTCTATAGTGGTAAGTTCAGGAACCTGAGATGGTCGTGGTGATTCCTCTGCAGAGTCTGCCATGAGAGCCAGATTTACATGTTCTTCCTCTTCATCCGAATCAGTATCATCCCAGCTTTTTCCTTCAGTGATGTAGGCTCTCCCTTTTTTCTTTACCATATAAGCATTCAGCTTCTGTTTCAGCTTCTCATTCTTCCTTTTCAGATCTTCATAAGTTTCCTTCCTTTCATAGGAATCATTTGGTTTAGCTGCCTTGGGCTTTCTGCAATCAGATGCAAAGTGCCATAACTCATTGCAGTTGTAGCATCTGGTTTTGCTCTTGTCAACCCAACTTGACTTGTTGCCTCCTCTGGAGCTTGACCCTGAGGAGTGGCTTCCTTTCTGAAATCTTCCTGATGAACCCCTTGGTTTGTAGTTGGGCTTTCTTCTGAATCTAACATGACTAAATTTTGCAGCCATGTATGCCATAGATTTGTCCTCCAACTGTTTAAGTTCCTCTTGAGTATAGAACTCACTTTCATCTTCTGGCTCACCATGAGTAATTTCAGCTACGACAATTTCTTTAATTGTTGAGGAGGGTGCAACCTTGTTTTCTTGAGATTCTGGTTCACGAACTACAAGTGCAGTGGTTTTTGCAAGTGCCGTACTCTTACTTTCAACAGAACCAGGTCCAAAGATAATGGCTCTTTGCTCTTACTCCGGCTCATGTGTTCTTAACTTACCATAGATCACATCCAGGGACATAGAGATAAAATCTGATCTTTCCCTGATTGATGTGTTCTTTTGTTCCAGGTGAACTGGAAGCGTCAACATAAACTTTCTGTTAGACTCTCGTATGGGGTAGACTTTCCCTTGCAGCTTTAATTCACTTAACAATCTTGTATATCTCTCAAAGAGTGAAGACAGTGCTTCTCCGGGTTGAAGTTTGAATGCCTTATACTGAGTTGTCAGAATATCCATCCTGTTTTCTTTGACTTCCTCTGTTCCTTCCATCAAAAGCTCAATGGTCTCCCACATATCTTTTGCACTGTTACTTCCTAGAAGCTGATGACTCATATCCTTATCGGTCGATTCCACAATTATGAGTTGAAGGCTTGTGTCCAGATTTATCAACTCTTTATCGGTTTCTGTATATTTAGACGGATCCCTGGGAGTAGATGTGGAAGGAAATCTTACACCAGTTGCAGTTGTGGATTCAGCAATTACTTCCATCGGAACATAAGGTCCATTCAGTAGTATCCCAATGTAAAGTGGATTCGAAGCTTTCATAAATAGCATCATCTTTTTTTTCCATAGGTTGTAATTATCTCTGTCAAATGGAGAAACCTTTATGCTTCCAATTCTTTGGTTATTCATTTTCTTGGCGGAATTAAATTATTTAAAATTCAAAAAAATTCAAGAAATGAGAATTTTTGAAAATTAAAAAATTCAAGAATGTTTCAAGAACTTGTTTCTTTCTCCGGATCTTGATTTGTATGTCAATCAATAAGCTCTGATACCAATTGTTAGTCCCAAAGTATCGTAGAAGGGGGGGTTGAATACGATACCTACAATCGTTTTCGATTTATTTCAAGTTTATCGTTAAAAGTACGGAATCAAAAACAACACAAAACAATTCGAGGAATATATTATTTTATTAGTATAAACCTTGACGTTGCTACAATCTAATCAAAGTATTGATTAGCTACAATAAATTCAGCAGCATAACATTCTGTTTACAAGGATAATAAATGTGAAACTTTAATTGAGCTCTCGTAAACTTTCTGTGTTTGCTGAAGAAGATAACCAAATGAAATTCAATTACATTCAATTGCTGCTTTGTAGTCTTTCAAAATTAAATAGACAGCTGTCCAATTATTGTCCACACAAATCATTTAACTTTGTTGCACATTGAATCAGTGAACAACACCTCTGTGGCGACATATCTATGGCGACAAGCTTTCTCTGTGTATCCTCTACGGTGACAGCTCTGTGGCGACAGAGTTGTCTTGTTATTCTCTGTGGTGATAACCTCTGTGGAGACAAGCTTCTATGATGACAATTACTCTCCTGTGGCGACAGTTGCTTTGAGAAATTGTTCCAACACCTCTGTGGCGACAAGAGCTTCTGTGGCGACAGAGTTTCCTTATAGCAATATCTCTGTGGTTAAATCTCCTATGGCGATAGGGGTGCCTTGGTACCATTTCTCTGTGGTTACATCTCCTGTGGCGACAGGTAGAGAGAGCTGTCTTTTACTTAGAATATTTTTGGCTCTTTGTCAAACCATTCTTTAATGTATCAATCATTTTTCTTCTGTTAATTGAATCAAAATACTTCCTTGAATGCTGATGTTTGGTGCACTGGTCTGGTTCACAAATAACTAGTAATGACAGGATCCTGATTCAATTTGTCTTGTGATTCTGAGTTGATACATACTGATGTTTATCCATTAGTTCTTTCATTGAACCCTTGATCTGTAACATTTGAAGTCAATACATGCAATTGATACTTAAAGCCCCTTGATGTCTTATTCTTCATGGTTGCTTGAGCATAGTAATGAACTTCTTCCCATGATCTGTAGGAGGACTTAATGAATCAATCACATCATTTGGTTCTTTATGTTTATCCTGTCTTCATCTGAAGGGTTCCTGTGCTTCACAGTTTAATAATGTTTATCTGTTTCTGTTTTCATGTTGAGTTATAAATCCTCGATTACATGTTACATTACATTATGCTTTACATCAACGGAGCTACCATTATCAACTAGCATCTTTTTAACTGTGTTATTCCCCACACGCGTGGTGATGACAAGGGTATCCTGGTGGCCCTCGATGAGATCATGATAGTAATCATCGTCAGAGAAAGATATAACGGGGGAGGGATTCGCTCGAGGGAGTTTGGCTATTGTGGGATTGATATTAAAAACTTCTCGAGCGTAGAGCTTGCGAGAGTTGTGAGAGGGGCCCCCAGCGGCTATACCGCCAAAGATGACGTCGATGACTCGGTCATCCTCCTCACGATGGTGACATCTTGGCGCATCATCTTGTTGCACATAGTGGACAAGTTGCCCCCGGCGGATCTTTCCCTCTATGAGGTTACTAAGTTGAAAGCACTGTTCTGTTGTATGGCCAGTATCTTCATGATAGTCGCAATATCTGGAACTTGGAGGTCTACCAGCCTTCATGGGCCTTGGTGGCTGGTAGTCTGATTCCGTTTTTAGGACTGCTAGATTTGTTGTCTTCTCTGTGTTAAGTTTAGTATACTCTTTTTCTGGGCGAGTGCGGGGTTTCCAGTCCCTTTATTTCCTATCCCTCGGAGGGCGATCTTCCGCACGCGATGGCGGGGATCGACGAAGCTCGTGGCGCCTCTCTCGCGCGGGAGATCGCGGGCTATAGCTGGGACGTCGCTCATACCTTGAAGAGCATCGGGGCGACTGAATGTAACTCACTGCTTCTTGTAGCATCATACGATGTTCAATAATCTGGAATGCTGCTTGAAGGGTTTTTGGCCTTTTTCAAAAATTTCTTCTAGGAGCAGCCCATGTCGTGATTTATCGATACCTGCCATTAAGAAATTGATGGCCATTTGTTCTATTAAATCAGGAATCTCGGCGATCTCTTCCCTGAATCGGGTTAAAAAGCTGCAGAGGCTTTCGCCCGAGCGCTGGTGCATTGTCATTAAAGATGCTGTGACCTTGATGCCTTTATAGTTACTGGATAATCGAGCTTGGAATTTGCTCTTTAAGGTTGTCCATGAATCGATTGATCGAGGGGGCAGATTGTTGTACCATCGGAGTGCTGTGCCTTGAAGGCATATAGAGAAAAACTGTCAACGGGCGATTTCAGAGTGGCCGAAGAAAGCCATGCGACCGTCGAATGTGTTGAGAAATGCCAACGGGTCTGAAGATCCGTCAAAGTGATCGAGGGCAGGAGTTTTTAGCGTCCTGTCGATGCGCGCTTTCTCGAGGATTAATGACAGGGGGCTTTCGGAGACAGTCTCGAATCCTGATTGATTTCTTATTATGGTACGTATTTGGGCGATTTCTTCTTGCATTTTAGCAAATTCTTTGTGGGAGATGGACTCTGTTTGTAACACCCCCAGATCCGGGGTCGGGGATCTGGGTCGTCACGGTCTTTCTTTCCACAATATCACTTCACTTAATTAATAAATAACCTTATGCTGTGACCCCACACTAACACACACCACAACCCATTATAGTCTCAGAGATGAAATTGAAATAAGTACAAGTCTTTGAATCCACAATTTAAAAGTTATTACAACCCAAAATGATTACTTAATAAGTTTACAATTAATTGCCATTATCTGCCACAAGTTATAATTATACATAATTGATTCTCAAAAGTAGATGGTCTGATCTACAATAGATCTACCTCTGCAGCTATAGCAGCTACAACATCAACGGGAAGACGCGGGATGCTTCCCACGCGCTTGCGCTGGGTCTGCTTGAGTCTGGCCATCCTTCCTAACTGTTGTTGTGTGATGAAAAAATAAAGCAAGAGTGAGCCTTACAGCTCGCAAGATAATATATAGTGTAATCAATAATGCAAGTATCTAATAGATAACTTACTGAAAACCTTTATCAAAAGTAAGATAATTACTTACTGGATATAAGCTTAAAGGAAGATGAAGTTACCAAATACTTCACTATACTTATATCATTTATAAGGCTACTTGAACTACCCCTGTTCAAAGTATTATAGGTTTAAAAAAAAGTCATCCCATAGATGAGACCACAAGTTAAGACTTGAATAGATTCAATCTTTGAAATATTATTGAATGAAATAAAGTTACGAGATACTTTATTTAGTCCCGATATATATCCACATATATATCTCTTAAACATTTCCTGGAACCTCTGTTATGTAAAGTAAGAACAGAGTTGGTAACATCCAATGAATTTTGGAAAGGAAAAGAATTTTGGCATAAACCCGATATCTTGCTGATCAGGCAAAGATACCAATAAGTAACCTTTTCTACTAGTAGATGGATGAATCCCCCACCGGTCATCACCGTGGCCTCATTAGGACCTTGTGCTGGACCGCCACCCGGCCTCTTACGCGTTGATGGACTGCCACCCAGCCACTTACACTTTGATAGACCGTACCCCGGCCTGTCGCTTATGCCGACTCAATTAGATGGGCTTACTTCCCGAACGTTGGGTAAGTAATCGATTCATTTGTTTTCTCAAAACAGCAACCACATTGCGAATGTAAAATACACCACAGAGCTGGATCCACCAGGTTTTGAGCGAGTATTTAAATCCCCTTTGAAAGGAAGATCTTAAATATAAAAAAAATGAGTTTTGGGGTCCACTCTAACTTTAAAAATCATTTTGAAGACTCGAAAACATTTTTAAGAATGTTTGGAGTACTGCTGATTTATTAAAATAAATCAGTCCCGATATATTAGAAAATATCTGAATATTATTATTTAAATAATATTCTCATAAAGATAATCTTTATAAAAATAATCAAAGTAGAAGTTTTAAAACTTATACTTGAAATGGATATTAAATAACCAAAGATATACTTATATGAAAGTACTGTCTTTATCTGAATAATCGAAAATAAGTTTGATTATCGAAACATTATTCTTTAATAAAATAAAGAATATTATTAAATAATAAGCGGAGTCATAATACCTCGAATGAATACTATAAATAATATTCATTAAATAAAATAAATGGAGTCATACATCCTCCAATGAATATCCAATTAATAATCATTAAATATAATAAACAGAGTCATAAGTCCTCGAATGAATATTCAAATAATATTCATTAAATAAAATAAAGTTATCGAATAAACCTTATTCGATTAATAGTTTGGAGAACTATAACCATATATATGTATAAATATATATATATATATAAAATCTACTCGGGATCCTCGACTCCCGGTTTTAGAAAATGTTTTCACCTTTTGATCCCCTCCACTAAGGGTAAACTCATTACCGCTTATCTCTAGCATAGGTATTATGCAATTGTAAGCATTTTAACCAACAGATATAAAAATCAAGAATATGAAATAGGCATGCATATATACCATATCACATGCTACAATATATCGCAAGAATTTGCTAATAACAAATATGCAATTATCGCAAGATCATGCATATACACATATACATCACAACAACAGTTATATGGGTAGAAAACTTGCCTAAGCGACTGGGGGTGATAAAAGGCTCGGGACGAGTCTGGTAACCTATAAACAACAAGTAAGTTAGAATTAAACCAAAGTCACTTGTAAATCTATACTTTAACTAACTTAGACTTTAACGCTTGTTTTGCGCTTACTGATTCTCTTAAGTCACTCGAGTACCCTCGGCTCCACCATTTTTAATAATTTAACCATTACGAGTTTCAAGGCGATTCTTTCGCGGGTGTCTTACCAACTGCCTAACACACTTACCATAATTGTTTCATACATTAATTAACCCTTTTTGGTCTTTAACCTATGTTTCAAAGTAAGGCGAGGGGAAAAGTTTCGTTCGCGAAACGCCGTTACTTGAAACGGTCGTTTCTCCTAAACCGTATATCGGAATTAAACGAACTACATATCAAAACGAAGCTCGTAACATGAGCTATCTAAACATGGCAATGGTCATAATCTAGTAGGGAGTTCTCGGGTCCAAATGTTATGAACAAAAGCAGTCTAAAGTAAATTGGACATTACGACGGCTATGTTTACGCGATTTCCCAAATTTAAACCATTCAAAAACCATCACAATTCAACCTCAACCCATTCATACAACCAAAGTACATCCTTATCACATCATAACAGCCCCAATCAATTCAATATTAACATTTATACTTATGCCTAAGCTTGAATTTAACTATACTTAAGTTCTTTTAACCATAACAACAAGATTCACCATTCCATTTCACTACCACTCCAACCCAAACTCTAAACCACAAGCATTAAGCTACTATATCACCATAATAATCAAAATCATCTTATTATACAAAGGAATCTAGGGTTTGGAGATGATATACCTTCCTTGAAGTGGTGGGAGTAGCTAGGAAGCCTTGAGAAGTCTTAGGGATGCTTGGATCTTAAAGGAAAACAAGAAAAAATCAAGTTAAAAACTTTGAAATCACTATTCATTGTCTTCTTCATTGATTTCTTGAAGAAGATTGAGAAAGAATTGAAGGCTTAAACTCATAATATAGCCATAACTATGCATAAGGATGACTAGGGAATTATCTTACCAATTTAGGAAGCCTTGATCTTGAGTTTTGAAATTTGTTTCTCTTGGAAATGGCAAAAGCCGAGAGCAAGCCTTGGTGATGAAGAATAAAAGTTTGTTTTGATGAGAAATGATTTGTTTGGCTTGGTTGATTGAATTAGATTTGTTTTATTTTAGGTTAATTACCAATTTAACCTTGGTTTTGTGTGGTTAACAATCCACCACATTTCCTTCCTTCTTATGTCATGCTTATGTCATGCTATGATGTCATCTTCCCCTCCCTGTCCTCTTCTCATTGGTTGGGTGACATCATCCTCTCTAATCCCTTTGATTAACTTCCTTAATTGTTTGCCTAATGACCGCTGATCTGTTATACGGTTCGCTTAACTTTCGTTTTCGTTTATCGTTTGAGGGATCATACCCGGGATCTTATTACTTAGGTTCCCTTAACCTTTCTCAATATATTATATTCCTTTTATGATCATCTCTTATAATCCTTTAATTTAGATCCTTTTTATCCTGCTACCTTATACTCAATTCTTTCCGTATCTAGTGGATTTCCGGGAAAAATCAAAGTGTTCGGAATTGGATTCTGGCGATCTTTACATACACTTATATACCATATAGAGTACTAATAAAATCTCAGAATATCCATAAGAGAACCCCTACATAGTGTGGAATGAAAAGTTTTCTCATTTATCAAAAACACTATTCACAAGGGTTACAAAAAGTTGAAAATTTTGGGGGTTATTACACTGTTGATTCGGTTCGATGAGAGACATCGGTGGATGATACTTTTCGCTGTCGACGCTCGTGTGGTTATGAATATGTCGACTCTGCCGATGGTTTATACTCGTATTCGGCGTCGTCGTCTTCATCGAAGAGCTCATCATCTTGCTCCTGGTTTTGTATTGATGTTTGTTGAAGCTCTCGGCGGAGACGATGAATTTCACGTTTTCGCTGGAGTTTGGCCTGAAGCATTCGAGTCTCCCGTTCTAGTAGCTCAAGTTCTTCATCTGAATCAAGTGGCTCTTCTGGGTTTTCTTTGTCTTGAGCCTTTAGCCTTTCTTTCTTTTCTAGATGGAGTCATATGTCGCTTGAGAGAACCCTCTTGCCTTTGGATGTCTGTACTCTGAAACGCTGATCTGATGTGGACTTTCTCTTCTTGTCTCTTTGATGTGTATCTTTCAAGTTCACCGGCTGGTTATCAGAAGGACCCTCAGGTGGAGAAAATAAACATTTTGGCTTTAATGCCGATTGCTTGGGTAGTTCATGACCACCGTGGGTCGAGGGGTCGACGGAAATTTCTGCCGTCTACTCCTTTACCTGAGTTGGTCCGGCTGTTGCTGGATCAATCTCTTCAACAATCATATTCCGGTTGGATCTGTAAAGAAAAGCTACTTCTAGCGCCACATGATATACCTCGTTATTATTAATAACTAAGACTAACTTTGAGGAGGTGTTTTCTTTACTAAATTTTCCAACCTCTTCAAATGAGGTTGTTGTCTTATATTTATACCAAGTCCAAAATGGGCTATTTCTTACAAAATGAGTTTTCTTGGACTTTACATTATATTCCCTAATTATCCTAATTATAACTCCTTTGAGATGTATTCTCTTGGTCCAACAAAAGTATATCGAGGAAAATGAATAATAAAATTATAGTAATAAATATAACTGTGCAGTTATATGCTTTGTGATTAAATATAGCTATATCTATTTATATTTGGTGCCCTTTTAAAACTATGCATCGAAGAATAAGTTATATTCTAAAATCAGAAATCATTTTTCGATTTCATAATATAGCAACAGGTATACTGATGTTCCAATAATATTATATTATTAGAATCTAATTTTAGGAGATTGTCTCTTTGCTATAATTTGCCAACCCCTTTCAAATGGGGTTGTTGTCTTATATTTATACTAAGTCCCAAATGGGCTTTTTGCTTACAAAGTGGGCCTTCTTGGGCTTTACATTATATTTTACAATTATTCTAACTATCATTCCTTTGGGCCGCCTTGTCTTGGTCCAACATTTGTCCCCCTCTTTGTTTTGCGCAATATCTTTAGATTTGCGTTTTTCTGCTTTTTCACCCTTGCGTTCTGAATTTCGAGATTTTTGTTTTGATACCAGAGTAAAGTTAGTGACCGGATAGGATAATAAAATGAAGGGGAATAATAAGAAAGAAATGAATAAACAAAACAAAAGAAAAATAAGAAATAACTATAAATTCGAGATAGGAGTCAAATGTGTGCGCCTGAAAAAAGAAAAGAAATAAACGCAATGTTTTCTTGTCTTGTTGCTGTTCTCTTTCTTTCTCTTTCTTCTCTTTTTTTTTTGAAGATATATAGATTCGTTCATGTGTGTTTTTGAATTTGTTTTCTCAGGTTTTTTTGCAGATTGGCGGGCTAGACTCTTCAGCTTCCTCCCAGGTTATCTAAAAAGCGTTGTTGCGCGTCCTTGGATCAGATTGTAAGTTACCCTCTTTCCCCCTTCTTTTTCCTTTTTTATCTGCGGGTCGATCGTGTCTGTCTATAGTTTACGAATTTAGGATGGCCGACTTTCCCTCGTCGTTGTCTTCGCATAGTGCTTCCAATCGAGACCCCGGGAAGCGAGCTTTAGAGGAGGGTGATGAAGAGTCTGTTTTGAACTTGGATAATCTTGAAATCCCAGATTTAGGTCAGTGTGGACCTTTTGATTTCTTAGGGAGCGATGATTTTTTGAAGGGGATGCCTACTGGGCCTTTGCCTTCTCCTCCCCTAAGCCCTCGTACCCTGGAACTCAGAAACAGAGTGGTCGAGGAAAGTCTTCGGTTAGGTAGGATCGAATTTGAGAGTAAACCTAGTATAAATTATCTTAGTTACTACATCACCGTCGACCCCCCTGTGAGTAAGTTAGAGAGTTACATCAACTTGTCTAACGGTTACCGGTATCGAGTGTCGACAGCAGATGAGAGAGTTTGGATGATGCCCGAGTTCGGGATGCATGGGGTTGCGATGATTATGTTTCAGTTTGGTCTTCATTTGCCAATGCATCCTTTCTTCCTGACGATGTATGAGGCTATCGATTGTGGCCTAGGGCAGTTGACACTGAATTTCATTGCTCAGTTAAGTGGTTTTGTGGCGTTGTGCTGTGATAAGGGTCGATCCCCGACTTTGAAATTGTTTTCTCTATTTATGGTGTGCGTTACTATGGCGGTCAAGTATATTTTGACTCACGACATAGGAGGATGAAGATTGTTAGCGGTAGATCATCGAACTCCAGTTACCACTCCCAATGGCTGTTCGTTGGGGGTCCTGATTTGGAATTTATAAAGCCTTGTGGGAAAGTTAGTCAGGGCACGATTGATTATTTAAATAACTTAGAGAAGCACGATACCGCTTATCTCGATGAGTTTCATGGGTCGAGGACGTGGTATACGCATTTAGACTTGAAGGATTCCGGTTTTTTAGAGATGCACGATTGTAAGGGGAATGTTTTATTTGTTATTGCCCTTATTTTGTTCATGTACCTAGTTTTTGTAGTTGTTATCGTCGATTCTTGTCTATTTATTTTCGTATGTGCCTATATATAGAGTGACTGACTTGTTTTGTTGTTTTTTTTATATCTTTGTGTTTTAGTGGGAGGCGCTTCCCTGAAAAAGGTTTTAGACGGCGGGATTCGAGGAGAGATGGATAAGGCAATGATGCTGCTGTTGCAACGTGCCTCGAGGAAGCCTTCTGATGCGGCCAGGCCAGGACCGTCGGGGGTCCCTCATTCGGTTTCAATTGAGCTGCTTGATGATCAGGGCAATAAGGTGACTGAATACAATGTGAGGGTTGTATCAGACCTCGTTCGCGTGGAAGGTAACCCTCGAAAGCGTCTTCGAAGGGAAGATGATGAGGTACTTGTTGGTGGACGGGAGGCTGCTGTCAAGGGAGTGAACAAGACTGTGACCGTTGTTGGGAACAGGGTTTATATGGGGAATACCATCGACCCTCGTTCTAAGAAAGAGGTGGTGAGGGTCGAGATTCAGCCTTCGGAATGATGGACGGGGGGGGGGGTCCACCGTGCCCTTGAGCGCACTCAATCTTTTCAATCTTCCTCAGGATTTAGTTGCTTATGATGGTCGGAGGCGTGAGGATCTTGTTGACCGATGTAAAAGCCGGGCTGGGCGAGTATGCGCATTTCCTTCTTTCTCTTTTTTATGTGCATATACTTTTGCCTTCATGTTCATTCATCGTCATTCATTCGCTTTTTTTGTGTGAAGTTTCTTTCCGATTTTATGTACATTATGGAGGATTACAAGGCTGATGTCGATGGTGAGGCTTGTTCTAAGCTCGAAGCTGAGGTTGCTGCTCTGAAGGGGGAAAAGAAGAAAATCGCGGCTGGTTTTGCAGAACTCGAGCATAGGGTGGGTGATTTGGCTAAGGCAAATTCTGCGTTTTCAAGGAAGATTGCTGAGATGGAAGTTGCTGAGAAGGCGTCGAGTGACAGGGTGCGGGAACTCGAGGGTCGACTTTTCGAGGTTGAAAAAGAGTTTGATGAGGAGAAGAGCAAGCGCCAAGGCTTGGATCGACAGGTCGAGGGGATGGATAGCTCTTACAAGTTGATAGTGAAGGAGAATGAAAACTTGAAACAAGAAGTAGAGAAAGCTGTTAAAGATATCGCTGATGCTTTGGACGATGGTTACGGATGATGTTTCTGACGGATGGAAGAGGCCGGTTTTGTCGTCGAGGGTCATGCCTTCGAGGATTATCTTCGGGATCTTGCATCGAAGGGTGATAATGCGTGAAGACGGGGTATGCCCTGTGGATCTTTGTAACTGGATTTAAGCGTTTTTATGTACTTAAGAATTTTATTGATAACACCGGATGATGGATTCGTTAGCAAGTTTAAGACACGTGATTCATGATTAAGTTTATTTCCATATTTTAAGTAGTTGCATGTTGACTGGTTTTATCATCTACTTGTCTTGAGTCCGAAATATTAAGCCGTTTATCAAGTTTGGGATCATCCAAGTCGGAGATCATATCTGTTTGTGGTCGAGCGTTTATACTATGAGAGAGATTTTATAGCCCAGCCTGTCGACGTGGTGAGGCTGTATAAATATTTTCCTGGAGTTGAATGGTTTTGAATCTCTGATTATTTTCTTGGGAATTTTCAGATTAATCTGTGAGTCAAAGCTTATTTTAATCTCTTTTTTGAAATGTTTATGTCGGCGAAAGTTTTCGAAGGTTATCTTTTTGTTTTTGCTGATTATGTAAGGAATGAAGAAAGCAGAAGTTTATGTTCCTTACTTGGAATAAATTAAAGAAATTCGTTCATCATAACTTAATCACCCCACGATGGGGGTCTCATAACGACCCTCGTTGCATCGAGGGTTTGTCTTTGATATGGCATTAGCTGCCTCAAGATAACAGGTTACAACTGAAATCAAATTACTGGTAGAACTTTTTGAGATGAATGGGATTCCAGGCATTTTTGATGAGCTTCCCGTCAAGGTGTGCAAGCTCATAGGTCCCTGCACTTACCAGTCTCGAGATCCGATAAGGACCTTCCCATGCTGGTTTGAATTTTCCTGAAACAGTGGGTTACGATGCCGCGGAATCCCTTAAGACGAGGTCGTTGACCTTGAAGTCTTTGGGTTTGACCTTTTTGTTGAAGTACCTTGCAGTTTTCTCTTGCTGGGCGATCATCCGCATTCGGGCTTCTTCCCTTGTTTCTTCTAACAAATCATTGTGAAGGCGAAGGCCTTCGAGAGATAGAGCAGGATCGAACACAGCGACCCGTGGTGAGGTGAGACTTATCTCAACAGGTATGACAGCATCAACTCCGTATGCCAGACGGAAAGAAGTTTCACCCGTCGCGCTTCGGGGAGTCGTCCTATACGACCACAACACGTTCGGGAGTTCATCGACCCAGCATCGGGGTATTTCTTCAATCCTTTTCTTCAAGCCTTGTAGGATGGTTCTATTCGTTACTTCTGCTAGTCCATTAGCTTGGGGGTATGCTACAGATGCTTTAATATGCTGGACTTTTAATTCAAGCAGGGTTTCCTCAAATCGTTTCCCTACAAACTGAGTGCCGTTATCGAAAACTAAGATTCTGGGGATCCCAAAGCGAAAGACGATGTATTCCATAAAGAATTCTATCATCTTTTTTTCTCGAATTTTAGCAAGGGGTTTTGCTTCGACCCATTTCGTTGCGTAATCCACGGCGACTACGATGTATTGTCACTGATTTTTGTATTTTGGAAAGGGACCCACAATATCTATTCCCCATTGGAAAAAGGGGCACGGGCTGAGAATAGAATTTAGCTCAGTCGTGGTTCGACGGTTTACATTTCCATGAAGCTGACATGCTTGACATTTTTTGACGTAATCTTCACAATCCTTTCGAATTGTGGGCCAGAATAGACCTTGTCGGATAATTTTAAGGGCTAAGGTTTTCCCTCCTAGATGCTCACCACAGATTCCCGTATGTATTTCTACGATCGCTTGGAGGGCCTTTTCTGGAGACAAGCAACGGAGTAGAGGCTCGGAGAGGGCACGTCGATATAACACCGAACCCACAACACAGTAGTTCCTGGCTTTGAACATAAGAGTGCGGGCTTCGGACTTATGCTCAGGCAACTTGTTGTCGATAATGTATTCAAGGAAAGGTTGGCGCCAATCGAGCCTAGCCTGGATTTGATTAACTGACACTTCGTCGATGGAGGGGGTCTCCAAAATGTCTACATATGTTGGGCTGAGATTAGTAGGGAGATTGGAAGAAGCCAGTTTAGCTAGAGAGTCGGCCCACTGGTTCTCCTCCCTGTCGACGTTTGACATTTTCCATGAAGAAAATTTACTAAGAAGCTCTTGTGTTCTTGTTAAATATCGGGCCATCCTTTCATTATGTGTCTTAAATTCACCACTTATCTGTTTGGAAACCAACTGAGAATCCCCAAATATGTCAATGACCTCTGCCTCGAGATCGGATGCGAGCTTTAGTCCGGCGATGAGTGCCTCGTACTCGGCCACGTTGTTTGTGGCGGAGAACCCGAACTTGAGAGCCTGTTGGATTTTGAATCCTTCTGGACTGATTAGTATGACCCCTGCTCCTCCAGAGTTGGATGTCGAGGAGCCATCAACAAACAAAAGCCACGGGCGAGACTGGTCATCTTCAGGTTTATGTGTCTTGGATTTGAACTGGCATTCAGCGACGAAATCCGAGAGAACTTGGGCCTTGATCGCCGTTCGAGGTTTGTACTCGATGTAGAACTGGCTTGACTCTATGGTCCAAGCTGCAAGCCTGCCTGTTATGTCGGGCTTGTGCAGGATTCTTTTCAGAGGTAGATTGGTGAGAACATGGATTTCTCTCACTTGAAAATAATGACGGAGCTTACGGCTCGCGACAACAAGAGCGTATACGAGTTTCTCGACTTGTGGGTATCTTGTTTTCGCGTCTCGGAGTGTGTGGCTGATGTAATATACAGGGATATCTTTTCCCTCATCGACACGGACCAACACTGCCGCGACAGTTTCATCGGAAGCTGAGAGATATACTCGTAGAGGTTCGCCTGTTAAGGGCCGAGTTAAGACTGGAGGATTTGTTAAAAATATCTTTAATTCTGTGAAATTCTTTTCACAATCTTCGTTCCATTCAAATTGTGATAATTTGGAAGCTTTCTTCATTGCAGAGAAAAATGGGAGGCACCTCTTTGAGGATTGAGGGATGAACCTTCAAAGAGCGGCTATACACCCTGTGAGCTTTTGTAAGTCTTTAATGGATCTTGGTTTGCTCATTTCTAGAATAGCTTTTGTCTGAGCTGGATCGGCCTCGATGCCTTTCTGGGTGACCAGGAACCCCATGAATTTACTTGCTGTAAGGCTGAATGAACACTTTGCAGGGTTTAGTCGCATGTTGTTTGCCCTTGCGTTGGTGAACGTTTCTCGAAGGTCTGTCACATGATCAGAGGCAACTTTTGACTTTGTAATCATGTCATCGACGTATATCAGCATGTTTCTTCCTATCTGCGAGGAGAATATTTTATCCATCGTCTGTTGAAAAGTAGTGCCCGTATTGATTAATCCGAAGGACATTACTTTGCAACCAAAGACTCCCCTGTGTGTGATGAAAGCAGTTTGTTGCCAGTCGCGGGAATCCATTTTAATTTGATTATACCCCGAAAAGGCGTCCATAAAGGACAGGAGTTCATTTCCCGCTGTGGCATCGATGAGTTGGTCGATATTGGGCAAAGGGTAAAAATCTTTGGGGCACGCCCTATTAACATCTGAATAATCAATGCACATTATCCACTTCCCATTGCTTTTCTTAACCAGGACCACGTTCGATATCCATGTGGGGAATTGCACAGGCTCGATGAAGCCGGCGTCGAGGAGTCTGTCGACCTCTTGGTCGATTGCTGCTCTTTTCTCGGCCGAGAATATGCGTTGTTTCTGTCGCACAGGCCTGGTGTCCTTGCTAATGTGCAGCGAATGTCGAGCAATGGCCTCTGGAATACCGAGCATGTCCTTCGTGACCCAATCAAAAATATCGGAGAATTCCCAGATGAGATTCATGATTTCTTTTTTGAGATCTGAGGAGAGATTCTTGCCAATTCTTGTTGTTTTATCGGGGTTTCCTTCAAATACTTCTATATCTTCTGTTTCCTCGAGAGGGGAGCATGAATTGCTTGTGGATGTGTCGATCAATTCTCTTGGGTCGATGTCAAGTACTTGATTGACCTCTAACTCTTCATATGTCCTTTTCCTTGGAGAAACAGTGGTTAGGTAACACTGCCTAGCCGTCGCTTGATCACCAATCATTTCTCCTATACCAAAGTCTGTGGGGAACTTCATTTTGAAATGGGAGATGGAAGTAATGGCCCGAAGGGCGGTGATCGTTATTCGTCCCAATATGGCGTTGAAACTCGAGGATGCACTGATCACATGAAACTTGACCATCTTCCAAATCCGACATGGGGGAGAACCAAAAAGCACCGACATGTCGACTGTCCCCACTATATGAACCTCATTCCCAGTAAAACTATATAGAGGCGTTCGGGCATTCTCCAGGCGTCGATCCCCGAGGTCCATTCAGGAGAAGGCATGATGGTATAGGACGTTGACGGAGCTGCCGTTGTCGACCAGCATCTTTTTTACCGTGTTGTTTCCCACCTGGGTCGTGATGACAAGGGCGTCCTGATGGCCTTCGATGAGACCAGGGTGGTAGTCATCGTCTGAGAAGGAAATGACAGGGGACGTATTTGTCCGGGTGCATTTGGATGTCGGTGGGTTGACATTAAAAACCTCACGGGCATAGCTTTTTCGGGAATTATGAGAGAGTCCCACGGCTGCCACACCACCAAAGATAACGTCAATTACCCGATCTTCTTCAACTCGTCTATGGCGTCGAGGAGAATCTTCCCGCTGTACATAATGCACTAGCTGTCCTCGGTGAATTTTCCCCTCGATGAGGTTGCTTAGTTGAAAGCATTGTTCAGTTGTGTGGCATGTATCCTCATGGTAATCGCAGTATCTAGAGCTTGGAGGACGACCCAGTTTCATGGGTCTTGGAGGACGATAGTCCGGCTCTGTCTTTAGGACCGTTAAGATGGTCGTTTTCTCAGTGTTAAGCTTGGTAAATTCTTTTTCTGGACGACTGCGGGGTTGCCAATCTCTCTCTCTTCTGTCCCTTGGTTGATGCTCGACAGTATGACTAGGCGGTGAACGGCGACGTTCTTGACGTCTGTCACGTGCGGGAGATCGCGGGCTTTAGCTGCGTCGTCGTTCATACCTGGAGGAGCGTTTGGGGGACTGTATGCAGCTTACTACCTCTTGGAGCATCATGCGATGTTCTATAATTTGGAATGCTGCTTGTAAGGTTTTGGGTCTTTTCTCAAAGATCTCCTCTAAGAGCAAACCATGGAGAGATTTATCAATGCCTGATGTTAGAAAATTGACTGCCATTTGCTCGATTAGATCTGGAATCTCTGCTATTTCTTCTCTGAATCGTGTTAGAAAACTTCGGAGACTTTCTCCTGACCGTTGGTGCATTGTCATTAGGGAAGCTGTGACCTTTATTCCTTTGTAGTTACTGGAAAAACGAGCTTGAAACTTGCTTTTTAGGGCCGCCCATGAGTCGATCGACCGGGGGGGCAAGTTGTTGTACCATCGAAGGGCGGTACCCTGGAGGCAAGTAGAGAAGAATTGATATCGAGCGACCTCTGAGTGGCCGAAGAAGGCCATACGTCCATCGAAGGTATTGAGGAATGCTAACGGGTCCGAGGATCCGTCGAAATGATCAAGGGCCGGAGTTTTCAGTGTCCTGTCGATGCGTGCCTTCACAAGCACCAATGATAGGGGGCTCTCAGAAACGGTTTCAAACCCTGCCTGATTTCTCATCAAGGTACGCATCTGGGCGATTTTCTCCTGCATTTTAGCAAACTCCTCGTGAGATATAGATTCTGCGGATTCTGTCTGACGCGAGACATCGGCAGATGACACTGTCCTCTGTCGACGTTCGCGTGGTTGTGAATATGTCGACTCTGCCGACGGTTCATATTCGTACTCAGCATCGTCCCCATCATAAAATTCATCGTCTTGTTCTTCATTTTGTACTGTAGTTTGTTGGAGCTCTCGACGGAGACGGTGAATCTCACGTTTTCGCTCAAGTTTAGCCTGCAATCTCCGAGTTTCGTGTTCTAGAAACTCGAGTTCTTCATCTGAATCAAGTGGGTCTTCTGGATTTTCTTGGTTTTGGGCTTTTAGCCTTTCTTTCCTTTCCAAATGTAGTCGTATGTCGCTCGAGAGAAATTTCTTTCCTTTAGATGTCTGTACTCTAAAACGCTGATCTGAAACAGTTTTTCTTTTTCTGTCCCTTTGAAGTGTGCCCTTCAAGCCCAGAGATTGATCTTCAGGAGGCGCCTCAGGTGGAGGAAACAAACACTTCGGCTTCAAGGCCGGTTGTTTAGGAAGCTCGCGATCGCCGTGGGTCGAGGGGTCGGCGGCAACTTCTACCGTCAACTCCTTTACCTGAGTCGGTCCAGCGGTTCCCGGATCAAGCTCTTCTACAATCATCTTCTGGTTGGATCTTGTTAAAGCAAAGCTCCTTCTAGCGCCAAATGATGTTCCAATAATATTATATTATTAGACTCTAATTTTAGGAGATTGTCTCTATGCTATAATTTGCCAACCCCTTTCAAATGGGGTTGTTGTCTTATATTTATACTAAGTCCCAAATGGGCTTTTTCCTTACAAAGTGGGCATTCTTGGGCTTTACATTATGTTTTACAATTATTCTAACTATCATTCCTTTGGGCCGCCTTGTCTTGGTCCAACATATACTTAGTTAGCAGGGCCTTCCAAATATAATATGCATACTCGTCAGAAAAGGAGTGATGAAAAATGAGGTTAATAAGGTTAAGACTGCGGTGCCCAGGGATACATATGCAATAGCATAATTACGCAGAATACGGGTAAGCCCAAGTACAACAATATCATGGTTATATGTGCAAAACCAACGATTATTAAAAATACTAGCTTAATACCCTAGCATAATTACGCAGAATACGGTTAAGCCCAAGTACAACAATATTATGGTTATATGTGCAAAACCAACGATTATTAAAAATACTAGCTTAAAACCCGTGCTACAGATAGTACAGATTTTTTTTAATATTATATATTTTTTTTTAAAAAATTGAATTCAATTTTGAATTTTGTTCATTTAAAACTTTAAATGATATGACTTCATAATAATATTTTTTTAAAAAAATTGAATTCAATTTTGAATTTTGTTCATTTAAAACTTTAAATGATATGATTTCATAATAATTATATTAAACTTATTTAAAGTGATAGCATTGGTAAGGAAATGATATGAATTCATAATAATTATATTAAGTTTGTTTAAAGTGATAGCATTGGTAAGGAGGGAAATGTTATTATAACGAAATTATTATTTTACTGAAGGGTAAAAATATAATGTTTTTATTATGTTAGGACCTTAAAAAAATATTATTTTAGCATGTTGATTACTTAATCGATTAACAATAATTCTATAAAAGATATTTGAAAAAGACAATATTACTGATTGAACGATATAGTTTTATTGATAATTTTATGTGTATTTTTCTAAAAATAATATTTATGTTTTAATTAAAATTTGATTTTTAGTTCACATCAATATGATACAAATTATACTTAGCCTAATATTAATTTGATTTATCTCGTATCTGTGATTTATATTATTTTATTTTAGCCCGATGTCTAATCCACCGGCTAAATCAAACTAATTATTTTTAGTTTAATTTTAATTTTTTTAAGTGTGGATCAATAAGATAATTTTATTTTAGGCTGAATAATTAGTATATATTATTTTATTTTTATTGATCGAATTGTATTTTTATTTTAGTTTTGTGTTAGTCTGAATCAATTGTATAATGTATTTTTTTACCCTGGATAAATAAAATATATTATTTTGTTTATCCAAGTTCATTTGTATAATTTTTTAGGAGGATTGATAGTATTATTATTTTATCTTAGCCCGAGTCACATTATATATCAACCAAATCTTAAGACTTATATTTAGTTTGTTTAAATTTAATTTAGCCTGAGGTAACAAATTAGAATGATAAAGAACTCGATATGAATTAAAATTTAAATTGGTAGAAGAAATTGAATTTAATATAAATTATAGTGATATAGAGTTTAATATAAAATAGAATTGAAATTGGTAAAATAATAGAGGAAATTGACATTGATATGAATTAGAATTAGAATTGATCAACCCAATAACTAAAATTAGAACAATTAAGTAAGGGTAATTAGATAATTTCAGCAAGTACCGACCGACCGACGACGAAACTTTTAATGATTCGTCTATTATAATATAGTATCATACATGATAAGTATGAGTTCTAAACGAAAAAAATACAAGTACTGAACAACACCATTTTATATTTTGTAAGTTATCTAAGCTATCTGCAAAAATATAAAGTTACTGCAAAGTCTTAAGAAATAAGAGAAATAAGTAAAAAAGATTAATCAATAATCACAGTACAACCCTTACACCGGAATCATTGACAATTTATAAGCATCTCCCGGGCGATTATCTATTACTTCTATCAGTATAAGCAAACATAAACATAACTGCATAAGTACATACATACGAGTGTTAACAGTAAAGATTAATGTTATGGATAAAAAACTAAGTTTATTATTTGTTGTATTTATTGTTAAGCTTCGGGAGCTCAAGGCCTTTAATGGCTGCTCTCGTGGTTCGTAGCTTAACTTTGCCTTTACGAGATGCCTACGTATCTCAGTGAATTAGAGGATCAAGCCAAAAAACGTAGTTCTGATTTGTGGGGTGAGGCCCCGTATATAGATGTTGGTGGTTCTTGAATTGGACTTGGTATAGCAGACTTGGTAGCCAAGTCTCAGAATTAGAATGGACTTTGGAGTCCTATATAGTAGGAAACTGATTCCTTATCCTTCTAGGTCCCTTTGAGGCTAATCTGCAAGGATTTATGTCCTTATCGGGACTCTTCTCAGTAGCTGATTTTTCCCTTATTAATTAATTACGAAATTAATTAATATTCAGGGTTTTTGGGCCTTCTTTATTCCATCAGGCCTGATCTGGTCTATCAGGCCTGATCAATGTGTTAATCTTTTTGGTCTGAATGTCATACATCTTCTTATTGGGCCTAACAGCCCAAATCATGTATAATTACTGTAACATTTAATTACACAATCAGGATTTATTTATCCCTATCATTTGCCCCCAACTTTTGGGAAACCGTATAAGATTTCGCAAAAGTTAAGTTCGTTCATTCCCTTTCAGGGTATCGTTTTGCGTAAAGTGTGTAGCGACCTACACGTTTACAATGATATGCCTTGTACGCGGCTTCAGGGTCGTTTAAAAACTTCCCTTCCCATTTTCTTACCTTCTCCCTATTTTTAGGAGTTTTCTGGTATTTTTTCAGGAATTTTCCCTTTTTCCCGAGATTTTTCAAAATTTTCTGCAATTTTTCACAAATATTCTCAAATTTTCAGCCCTTTTTCGACCAGAATCCTAGTCGAATTTTCGACCTGGATCCTAATCGAATTGTGGGCCAACTTTCCAATTCTGGTCGAAGGACTTCGACTAGGATCCACGACCTGGCTTTCGACCAGGATCCTAGTCGAAACTTCGACCTGGATTTTGGTCGAAAACTAGTGTCTTTCTTTGCTTCCTGGTCGTTTGGTTTCGACTAGGATCCATGACCTGGGTTTCGACCAGGATCCTAGTCAAACCTTCGACCTAGATCTTAGTCGAGACTTCTGTGCTTATTTGCTTCCTGGTCGTTAGATTTCGACTAGGATTTACGACCTGGGTTTTGACCAGGATCCTAGTTGATTCTTCGACCTGGATTTTAGTCTAGGTTTCTGCACCCCATTCTTGAAAAATATTTAGCTTGATTCAGGAATTCGACCTCGATCCTGATCTGGCTTTCGACCTCAATTCAGTTCTATTATACCCGTAATTTTCGGGTGTCTGTTTGAAATAATTCGAACATAATTCATGAGCTAAAATTCGACCTCAATCCTGGTCTATTATACCCGTAATTTTCGGGTGTCTGTTCGAAAGAATTCGAGCAGAAATTCACGACTTGGAACTCGACCTCAATCCTGGTCTTATTGGGCTTCCTTCTTATCCAATTTGGATTGGGCCTTATCTTTTTTAGGACTTTGATTTGGGCCTTCTATTTTTCCAAATCCTAATTGGATTTGGGCCTTCTATTTTCCAAATCTTAATTGGATTTGGGCTTTTTATTTTTCCAAATCTTAATTGGATTTGGGCTTTTTATTTTTCCAAATCCTAATTGGATTTGGGCCTCCCATTGAGCCTCTTATTAATCTCGGCTTAATATATTAAAACACCTTCCTCAGAATTCTCGGGAATTTTTATTTAATTTCTTTGGAATTCCTTGGAATATTCTAGAATGTTCCATTTCTGGGCTTTTTTCTTTGGGCCTATATCCTTACTGGGCTTTTTGTCCCTTCAACTTCACTTTTTCTCCTATATAAAGGAGTGAGTAGAGTCTACTGCTCCTCACTTTCTCATTTCTAAATTCTCCTTCTTTCTTCTTCTGTTAAGGATCTCAGAGCAATAACAGTAGGTCGGAGTATCTTAAGCCCCAAAGCCTTTTTTAGGAGCATTACTTCAGGTAAGACTTCTCCCTTTACTTTTTGTGCTTGTTTTTGCATAGTTTGCGTTTTAAAATTGTCTCGTTATGTGCCTTTCTTTCAGATGGCCGATAAGAAAATGACCCGTTTGGCCAAGATGAATGTGGCCAGAAAGTCCAATGAATTTCCCATTCGGTCAAGGTACACTTCCTTGATTGATATGATCAACACCCCAGGGGACGAGCACCCGTCAGATGCGCATCTAGACGTGCACGACCATATCAGTGCCTTGCGGGATCCAAAGGAGCTGGACAAGTTGAGCGGTTGTTTCGGAATCAAGGATCCTTTCAAGCTAGTTCTTGCAGGTCCGGTCGACAGGGCCTGTCAGTGGAGGAAAGACGCACTATGCGTCTACAGGGATACTTTCAGAGCAGGTATTAGACTCCCCTTTCACCCATTCATCCATGTTTTGCTAGCTGATGTGGGCATCAGCCCTTGCCAACTCCCTCCTAACTCTTGGAGGTTGATTCTGTGCTATCGGTCGCAATGTGCCAAGCACAATGTCTTTACCTCTGTTGCTGTTTTTAGAAAGATTTTTCAGTTCATGAACAATCCTAACAAGAATCCGGGGTGGGTTTCTTTAAAACAGCGCCCAACCGTTCCCCACATAGTGAACGGGAAGTCCATCCCTGACAACAACTTGGGGTGGAAGAAATATTTTATGTTCGTCGTTTGGGAAGGTGGCGATTGGGGCACCCTATTTCGCTCGTCTTTTGGGCTAGCCGTAGATGGGAGTCCAAACGATATAATTTTGTATGAGGAGGAGACCCGAGCTTTCAACCTCCTTACGCAAGATAATGGGACTTTCTATTCTTGGGATCTTATCAGGGAGACCGTTCTTGTAGAACGCAGCCTTTCTCCCGTCCCTAAGAAGAGTACGTTTCCTTCCTTATCTAGTTGTTTTCGTTCCTTCTATCTTCTACTTTTCTAACTTCTCAACTTACTTATCTTATTTGTTGCAGTGGCTGAGAAAATTGATGAGGCTACAAAGCCTAAAGACTTGGAAACGACCAGGATGAAGCGTGCTGGAAAGGTCTTTAAAGACCCGCGCCTTGGAGATCGTTTCCCAGAGTTCCTACTCCAGGCAAAGGAACCAGGCGAAGAAGGCCCCAACCAAGTTTTACGTACCAGGCAAAAACCAGGGTCTTACTTCCAACCTGCTTAGGGAATCCGGGGCAAAGATTCGATTGTTGGCAACACAACGCTTGCCAAGGAATGGTCTATGCATTCCATTTCCCCGATTGACTATCAAGACTTTGTCCTTCAACAGGACTTGGAGGCTAACGAGCTTTTCAGAGCTCAGGCTTTGGCGACGGTACGTCTTTTTCCTTTTCCATTCGTAGTTTTTTGCCTTTTTGATTTTTTCCATTTCTTACCTTTGTTGTGTATCTTATAGGCGAACGCCCATTTTCAAGGGACGATTCACCAAGCCAAGGCTTGGAAGGTTGGCCTCGAGGATGCGAACAAGAAACTGGAGGAGGCCAATCAAAGAATAGAGGCCCTTGAAGCCCAACTTGCCTCATCTACTTCTGACTTGGAAACGGCCCGGGCCGAAAATGTTATCCTCAAGGCTCAAAAGGATAAAGCCTTTGACGGCTGGATGGACACTCAGCAGTTCAAGGATTTAATGGTGGAGCATGATGCCTTCCTTCATCCAGTCAGCTATAAGGAAGGCTGGGATGCCGCTGTGGAGGCCATTCAAGACGAGTTTCCAGAAGTCCTCGAACAGTCCTCCTTCCCTTCCCCTGTGCGAGTTCCAGCACTTGGGGGCGTTACAGATAAGCTTGCTGATTTGATCAAGGACGGCCTATCGGGGAGTCAAGGCCAAGGCCAAGGCCAAAAGAGGAAGGAGCTCGAGTCCAGCTCTGAAGAGGAGGAATCTTCTTCTGAGGAGGAGCCTGATCCCGTTGTAAAGAAGGCCAGGGTAGAAGAGCCTCTAAAGACAACGTCTCCTAAACCAGCGTCTCCTGCAGCATCCAAAGCATCTCCGAGGGAACCTCTGCGGAGACTTTCGAGGGGACTTCCGAGGGACCGACTGAAGAGACATCCGAGGAGACTTCGGATAGTGGTTTCAAAGAATCCCAGCCTTCCAAGGCTTAAGTTTTTATGTATTTCTTCTTTCTCAGACAATATTGAACTTTGTAATTGACTTTTAATATTTTCAGTCATATTTTGCCCAAGTATCGTCGTATTTTTCTTTCGATTTTTCAAACTCAAGTTTATAACTCGGTTTTATCTTTCACAATGCATCAATCTAATAGGCTAAGATTAAGTCGAAGGCTTTATATTATAACTTAGTATTCTTGATACCTTACATGAAATGGGTTCAACCCTGATAAAATCTAAACATAGCTTCTATATAGAAAAATCCTAAGCAAGCAAAGTTTCAAGGTGCTTTTAAACCTACTTGTCATACTGATAAGTGAGTATCATATTTTAACTGTTCTACACATAGTAAACCTTCAGGTTTTGGGCATGCCAAGTTCTCGGGACTTCAAAACCATCCATAGTCTCCAGCTTGTAGGTTCCTCTACCCTGAACGCTCTTGACTTTGTACGGCCCTTCCCAATTTGGGGCAAGTTTTCCTTTCTGTCCTACACCAGAAGCTTCCACTTTCCTCAAGACTAAGTCACCTTGTATGCAGAACCTTTCTTTAACCCTTAGGTTGTAGTAGAACGAAGCATTTTTCTGATATTCCACTATCTTTGTATGTGCCTCATCTCGTACTTCGTCAATTAGATCCAGGGCTAACCTTTGCCCTTCTTCATTTTCCTCAACATTGAAAGCTTGAATCCTTGGGGAGGAATGTGAGATCTCTACAGGAACAACTGCTTCTGCACCATATGCTAACATGAAGGGAGTTGCTCCAGTCGTGACTCTACAGGTAGTCCTATAGGCCCATAGTATGGGGAGTATTTCATCCACCCAGTTATTTCTTGACTTCTCGATCCTCTTCTTTAGTCCATCCAGGATTATTCGATTTGCCACTTTTGCTTGCCCATTGGCTTGCGGGTGAGCCACGGATGTGAATCGCAACTCAATTTCATTTTCCTCACAATATTTCTTGAATTCCTCATTGTTGAACTGTGTTCCATTGTCAGTGACTAGGATGCGGGGAATTCCATACCGACACATAATACTTTCCCACAGGAATTGTGCAACCTGCTTAGTTGTGATCTTGGCCAAGGGTTTGGCTTCAATCCACTTGGTGAAATACTCAATGGCTACAATCAAAAACTTCCTTTATGCCGTGGCCATGGGGAAGGGCCCTAGTATATCCATTCCCCACATAGCAAAGGGGATGGGCGAGTTAATAGAGGTCAACATCTCGGGGGGTTGTCTAACAACTGGTGCGTGCTTCTGACAGCGGTCACATTTTTTCACATATTCTTTGGCATCAGCCATCATTTCTGGCCAATAGAAGCCTAAACGGGTTATCTTATGAGCCAAGGCCCTGCCCCCCAAGTGTTGCCCACATATGCCTTCATGTACTTCTTCAAGAGCCAAGCGAGCCTCATCGGGCCTGAGACATCTTAAGTAGGGAACCACAAAAGATCTTTTATACAGAATTCCATCTATCAAAGAGTATCTTAGTGCTCGAACAGCCAATTTTCGTGCCTCAGTAGCATCGTTTGGTAACCAACCGATTTGAATGTGAGCCTTAATGGGATCAATCCATGATGTCCCCATGCCTATAGGAGCCACAAGCTTAACATCAATGCTCCATGTTTTCAAAACGCGATAGTATACACTTCCAGAACTTTCTTCCATCTCAGATGAAGCAAATTTAGGCAATGCATCTGCCTTAGCATTTTCCTCCCTTGGAATGTGCTCAGCATAGCATTCATCAAATTGGGTCATCACGGCCCTTACTAGGCGGACATACTTAGCCATCGTTTCATCCCTTGCCTTAAACTCTCCCTTCACCTCGGATATGACCAACTTCGAGTCTCCACAGACTTTTAAGTTCTTGACTCTAAGTGTCCCTGCTAAGCCAAGACCAGCTATCAGAGCTTCATATTCTGCCTCATTATTTGTGGTTGGGAAGTCTAACTTCATGGCATACTCAATTAAGAACCCATCAGCGCTTTGTAAAACCAAACCTGCTCCACTTGAATTCATTTTTGATGCTCCATCAAAATAGAGAACCCAGTATTATTTTTCCTTATTAACCTTCTCTTTATCCCCCTTATCAACTTCCTTGTCTTGAGGTATGTTATCTTCCTGCCCCCCCCCCCCCCCGACTTCTTGGTTGGGTATGGTACATTCCACCATGAAGTCAGCTAATGCCTGGACTTTTATTGCCGTTCGTGGCTTATACTTGATGTCGAACTCTCCCAGCTCTATTGCCCACTTGATCAATCTCCCACTAGCCTTGGGATTATGAATGATATTTCTCAGGGGATGATTCGTTAGCACCTCAATTTGATGAGCCTGAAAGTAAGGTCGTAACTTTCTTGAAGCCATTACCAAGGCTAGAGAAAATTTCTCAATAGTTGAATAATTCAACTCAGCACCATGCAGAATTTTGCTGACATAGTATACGGGTTTCTGGATTTTCAGTTCCTCCTTAACAAATACAGCGCTCAAGGCACTCTCTGAAACAGCTAAGTATAAGAATAAAACTTCATTCAAAGCTGGCTTGGCCAACAACGAGGCCTGGGCCATATATTTCTTTAACTCCTCGAAAGCCTTCTGGTTTTCCTCACTCCATACAAAGTCCTTAATGTTTTTTAGTGACTTGAAGAATGATAAGAACTTGTCTCCTGACTTGGAGATGAATCGTCCCAGCGCAGCAACCCTTCCTGTGAGCTTCTGAACATCCTTGACAGTTTTTGGTGGTTCCATGTCCAGGATTGCCTTTATTTTATCGGGGTTAGCCTCGATCCCTCTCTTGGAGACCATCAATCCCAAAAATTTTCCAGACCCTACTCCGAAAGCACACTTTGTAGGATTTAACATCATCTTGTGGTACCTCAGGACCTCAAAAGCTTCCCTCAAATGGGTTATATGGTCAGTCTATACTAGACTCTTGACTAACATATCATCGACATAAACTTCCATAGTCTTTCCAATAAGATTCTTAAAAATTTTATTTACCAACCTTTGATAGGTGGCTCCTGCATTCTTAAGACCAAATGCCATAACTAGATAACAATAAACACCAAAGTCAGTGATGAATGATACCTTTGGAAAGTCATCCTTGTGCATCTTGATCTGATTATATCCACTGAATCCATCCATGAAGCTTAGCATTTCATGCCCAGCAGTGGCATCTATCAAAGTATCGATCCTTGGTAATGGGAAACAGTCCTTAGGACAGGCATCATTTAGATCAGTAAAGTCCACACACATCCTCCATTTTCCATTGGCCTTCTTCACCATTACAGGGTTTGCTAACCACTCTGGAAATTGAATCTCCTCAACGAAACCAACCTCCAAGAGCTTCTCCACTTCCTGTTTTATAGCTTCTTGCCTTTCTGAAGCAAAACTTCTTTTCTTTTGTTTCACTGTCTTCCGATTTGGGTCCACATTCAGCTTGTGAGTAATCAGTTCCGGGTCTATACCTGGCATATCAGCTGCTGACCATGCAAATACGTCACTATTTTCTTGCAAAAATTTCACCAACTTCCCTCTAAGGGGCTCCTCGAACGTTGCTCCAATAAAAGTAACCTTCTCAGGATCTTCGGGGGCTAAAGCAATTGAAACCAAGTCTTCTGCTGGCTTTCCTCTTTTATCATCATTCTCTCGGATATCCAGATCTTCAATAGGAAGAACCTGCCCCCAACTCCATATGCCCTCAAAGAGGCCACATAACAGCTTCCAGCCATTTTCTGGTCTCCTCTCTCTTCTCCAATCCCATCCCGGGTAGGAAACTTCATAACTGAATGGTAGGAAGAAGGGACTGCCTTGAAGGCGTGTATCCCTGTTTTTCCCATGATAGCGTTGTAAGTCGAACTGGCCTTCACCACCACGAAGTCCAACATCTGAGTTACTTGTCTTGGTTCCTGTCCTATGGTTGTTGGCAACTTGATTATCCCTTCTACGGGGCACTCCACTCCCGCAAACCCATATATTGGCATGTCGGTTGGGGTCAATTAGGAGTCATTATATCCCATCCTCAAAAAGGTGTCATGGAGCAAGATATCCACTGAAGCACCATTATCCACAAGGACCCTTCTCACTGGGCTGTTCCCTATTATCGGGGTTATAACCAACGGATCGTCATGGGGAAATTTCACACCCTCCAGATCAGAATCATCAAATGACATTGTTACTCCTGTCCTGGCCCTCTTCTGGGATTCCCCAACAATATGCATAACTTCTCGGGCATACGCTTTCCTGGAGTTCTTGGATAACCCAGCAGCAGTTGGTCCTCCAAAGATTGTGTTTATCACAGGCCATCGGGGTCGTGGTCCTCCGAAGATTGTATTTATCACAGGTCCTCTAGGCTGGGGATTCCGCCCCTGATCATCTTGGTCCCTCCTACGATCTTCAAAGTTCTTTCTTCCATTGTTATTCCTATCCCCTCCTTCTCCGGTGTATTTGTTCAATCTTCCTTTTCGAATGAGGAACTCAATTTCATCTTTCAGCTGTCTACACTCATCGGTGTCATGACCAAAATCTTTATGAAATCTGCAATACTTGCTTTTATCTAGCTTTGCAGGATCAGCCTTCAAGGGCTTAGGCCAACGAATATCTCTATCTTTCTCGATTTCCATCAAGATCTGGCTTCTAGGAGCATTCAGCTTAGCGTATTCAGTGAACTTTTGCCCATGTCCTCCCTTCTTGGGGGTTGAATCAGGGTTATGCTCGGTTCTAGGATACTTGCCCTTAGCGATATACTCCAGATCAGTTTTCCGCTTCTTGCCTCCAGTGGGCTCATTACTCACTACGGTCTTCCTCATGCTTTCTTCCATCTTGATGTACTTCCCTGCCCTATCCTGGAGCTGCAACATGCTTTCAGGGGGGCGTTTGGCTAAGGACATCTTGAAAAACTAATCCCTAGTTCCTTGTTGCAGTGCTATCATGGCTACCTTATCATCAAGGTCTGGGACTTTTAAAGCCTCCTTTGTGAAACGATTCAGATAGTCTCTCAAGGATTCCTTTGTTCCCTGCACAATACTCATAAGAGATGCTGAACTTTTCTCATGTACTCTCCCGCTGATGAATTGCTTAATAAAAGCCTGACTTAATTCTCTGAACGACCCAATAGAGTTTGGGGGCAAACGACTATACCACCTTTGAGCCATACCCGACAGGGTTTGAGGAAAGGCCCGACACTTAATAGCATCATTCAAGGGCTGCAACAGCAGTGCATTAGAGAATGTTCTAACATGATTAGCGGGATCTCCTGTGCCGTCATAAGCTTTTATAGTTGGCATCTTGAACTTCCTTGAGATATGGGCATTCATTATATCTTCAGTGAAGGGTGGAGTAGGATCGTCAGGATCTCCAAGGGGAAGAAGATTGCTTGGATCAGCCCTTGGGACAACATCCCTTCTCTGCACTGGACCATCCAGGTTTATGATATGAGGAGGATTTCTCCCCTAGGAGGTACTGGGGTCTGGTGGTTTGGTGCGCCTCCAAGTCGCGCCTCAGCCTTTGAATCTCAGCCTCGTGAGCCCTGATTCTTTCCTGCACTTCTTGGGGATTCGCCCCTTGGGTGCTTTGAGGGCGTTGGCTACCATCAGCCATCGGCTCTTTGCCAGAATGTCTCCTTTTTGGGGCTACTTCATCATCCGAAGATTCGGAGTCTCTCTCAATGTAAGGACCAGAAAATTCTTGATCCTCAGGGATAGGAGCCAAATCTCGTATGTATGGGGGCGAGCGCCCTCGTGCTTCACTACGTTCAGCATGTCCACTTCCTCCAACCTCGGGGTAAAGGGGCATCCCATAAGGGGGGTTAGTAGTAACAATAGTTGAATATTCGTACCCGATAGGTCGAGAATTCACAGGTGCATGTACTTGTTGAACTTGGGGATTCGTACCTTGAGTAGCGTAGGAAATCGTCCCTTGTGGCTGAGGTTCAGTTGCCCCTATCTGGGCTTCTCCTTGCGTGGTTGCATAGGTTGATTGAGGAGGTACCTCCACAGTTGACGAGATCACTTGGGTTGTCCCCATTAGTGTTCCTCCTTCAAGGGCTCTAACTGTTCTCCGTGTTTTCGCCATGGTTGTTGTTGTGCTTTCCCACAGACGGCGCCAAATGTTATGGATAAAAAACTAAGGTTATTATTTGCTGTATTTATTGCTAAGGTTCGGGAGCTCAAGGTCTTTAATGGATGCTCTCGTTTTTCGTAGCTTAACTTTGCCTTTACGAGATGCCTACGTATCTCTGTGAATTAGAGAATCAAGCCAAAAAACGTAATTCTGATTTGTGGGGTGAGGCCCCTTATATAGATGTTGGTGGTCCTTGAATTGGACTTGGTATAGCAGACTTGGTAGCCAAGTCTCAGAATTAGAATGCCTTTGGAGTCCTATATAGTAGTAAACTGATTCCTTATCCTTCTAGGTCCCTTTGAGGCTAATCTGCAAGGATTTATGTTCTTATCGGGACTCTTCTCAGTAGCTGATTTTTCCCTTATTAATTAATTACGAAATTAATTAATATTCAGGGTTTTTGGGCCTTCTGTATTCCATCAGGCCTGATCTGGTCCATCAGACCTGATCAATGTGTTAACCTTTTTTGTCTGAATGTCATAAATCTTCTTATTGGGCCTAGCAGCCCAAATCATGTATAATTACTGTAACATTTAATTATACAACCAGGATGTAACATTTAATTATACAATCAGGATTTATTTATCCCTATCAATTAACAAACATCATAAGATTCTCTGGAAAAATGGGTAAGTGTAAAGTGTTCAGTGTAGAGAGTAAGGTCAGCATATGATTCCTCTGAGAGGTGCAACAATGTGACATTTTAAACAGCTGAAAAAATGGAATTTATACCCTTTTTGCTACAGAAGCACGGTTTAAGCGCGGCACTAATTGTGTGTGATATGTTCGTCTTTAAAAATGATGACGAACAATCTATCTCCTTCAATTGGTTTTTTGTATCAATCACATCCTGTTTGTTTTACATGCGTGTGTGTCCTCTTAAACAACTTCAACTGTGCAATCAAGATAACCTTTCCACTGTTGTGATATCCACTTTGCTAGGAAAATACAGTAATCTATGGAACATTTCAGCTTGACAAAGAATTGAATTTTAATACAAGAACTTCAGTTCTGATTAGGTGAGCAAAGGTTAAATATTTAGGTGCATAATTGAGCATTTTCAGTGAAACCAAGAACCCAAGAGGCAAGACCCACTCAAAGATGAAGAATGTAAACACATACACTAACAAGAGATACAAAAAATGAATAATACAAAACAGCAGTGGTCCAGTACAGACCTTTAAACTCAAGTACAATGACAACGCAGTGGAACTGAAACCCCCGGCGGTTTTCTCCTCTCCCTAACTATAGCTTCTTTAATCATAGGCAACTTCTCATGAACCTTTTTCCATATGTTATTTACAGCCCCATTCGGAGCAACAGGGCCAATGCCACCTGGATGACCATTATCATACTCAAAAAGAGATTGAACCTGAGCCATATTTTGACGAAATTTCTTTTTCTGCAGATCGGAGTATCCTTTAAGATGCCTGATGAGCCAGTTTTGTCGAAGCGCATCAGAAACTGCAACGAACACTGAAAATTCTGAGTAATCGACCGTACCTTCAAACGGGAGCACAATGTCATCACTAACAATAACTGGTATACAGAGACTCTGAATGGCATCAAATATTCTACACGAAGTGGGGGTATCTCCAGCAGGATGCAGGCAGAACTCAGATGTCCTCATCCCTTTTATTGACTGCTCCTTGCCAGTGGCATTCGGAAAACCTTCTTCCATTATCACTCTAGGTTCATTAGCTAATAAATCCCATAACTTCTCTCTCACTAATCCACCCTGATAATTAACACAAAAATCAACTAAATTTTGAGAATCTTGTGTGGAAGATGAAATGTCAAATGGTGATACGTGAAAGTCACAGTTATACATGGCAGAAAGAGACAACTGCCCTTTTAAAACCTCAATAGAAATTGCCAAAAACATGTATAATTATAAAAACTTCGCACGGTTATAGTATCAAAGTAGAAGAAAGAGTATTGTGCTCACAAAATATAACAACAGCAGAAAATTAGCAGATGCATCGTACAAACTACATAAACTATTAATGTTCCCTAATGTGCCGCAGAACTCAGCTTGCTGCATAGTACATATTACAAAAATTAAGGTCCACGTAGCTTTCTTTATATCAATTTAGTTCAAGATTACGATATTGTTATTGCTTCCGTATACCTAACAGAAAAATGCTACACAATCTGCCTTACAGCTTCGCAATAAAGGAAATGATACTCGCAATAAAGGAAATTAATTACCCCGGTATCTCCTATTCTTCTTTATAGTGGAAACTTCTGAAAAAAAAGACGCCACAGAAGCAATAATGTAAAAAGATATTCACTGGAAGATCGTAGAGTATAAACTTTTTTTCTTCCACTTTTACAATTTCACTAAAGTTCAAATTGAAATTGCACGTTGAAGCAATAATTGATATATAAACTTCTCTGTTAGTACATGATCTCATGCGTTTTATGCAGAGGTGGATCCAAGACCAAACCAAGGTCCCCCATCCTATTCCAACATACGTTTTAAATTCCTTCCCCCCAGGGTAATTGTTTGGTTGTTTCATTGTTTGTATAGAAAATTTTCTAGGAAGATTTAACTATTAAATGAAAAAAAAAACTCAGATGGGCAGAAAGTTCGAAACACATAGTATAAGATTCATAGTAGATAGCAACAGTAATCAACAAATAATGAATACTGACCCGATGCCTATGTTTAGCTCCTTTGAAATAGAGAAGAGTATCTCGTTTCTGATTTTTTGATATATCCAATCTAGGCAGTAAATGTGTGTACGGAACAATCACATCCTTCAGAAGTGAAACTTGAGTGTGCTGTACCATGTCAGGCGAACTACCATTGGATGCCTTTAAGTCAAGCTTGTACCATCCACCAAAATCTACCACTAGGAGAATACAAGGAGCAATCTCAGCTTTGATATGCCACATTGCAACAGGGTCTGCCAAAGAATGCTTCAAGGTTTAACATAACCTGAGAATCCACAGACTAATCCATAAGCTGCTACAGCATGCCATACATTTCATCTCATTATGGACGTAGTTGGACATGCAAACAGGGGCGGATCCAGGGGGTGGGCGAGGTGTGCTTAAGCCCACCCATGAATAATTAGATAAAGCTTTTATAAAATGTTTGCTGTAGTGAATGTTGACTCAGCAATGAAATGGTTCTTATATTCAACTATTTTTTTTACTTAATTTAAAATTATGTTTTAAGCCCCCCTCTCTTATCATTTATAGATCCACCAGTGCATGCAAAATACCTTATAGTAGCATCCATGTAGTAATACTAGCTGATTACGTAAAGATAGACTTTCTTTAAAATTATTCTGCACCTTAATTGTGATTTGACAAAACATACAAGTTCAAGAACTTCATTCTTGTATATACATGTAGATAGACCTTGATTTTCACATAAGAAGCAATCAGCTTAAATTCTACCACCTCGAGTGCGATACTAACTAACAGCAAGCAAATACACAGGGCCAACGTATCTTTTCTCAAATGCAACTTCAAGAACACATTTCAGTCACAATGCAAGCAGCAAGACACAATCTAATAATGGGCACATTCTTTTACTAATATACACAAGTAAGTGTCGCTGTAGAACAGTCCAACACAGTGTGAAAATCTCGTTTTCTGGCTGTATACGCATCAATTTACGTTTTCCCCAAACTTCTTAAATAAAATGAAAAATAAATATATGAGTCATTTCAGGCAGGTTAATCGAGTCCTGCTGCATCATTCTAGATTTTTATCTATACAATTGTGTAGATGTGTAAATTATAATCGGATGTTCAGTGCCATGTTGGCATTCTTTGCGTTAAAGTAAAAAATGATTTAATTTAAGTTCCAGTCATATTTTGATTAAATAAGCTGTATTTGTGTCAGTCATATTTGATTAATCAAGCCGTATCTATGTCAGTTTCGGGATTTGTGATGGAATCGTGTCTATAATCCAGTCAAGGTACTGAGTCAAAATCATTCCATTTGATATAAATATACAATAACATCAAAACTATTTGCATCAACCATCAACATTTAAAAAAACAAAAACATGATCACAATCACCTGTGAGCACAAAAACATGATCACGCCCCCCGGATCGCTTCCAAGCCTCCGTATTCGTCACAAAATCAACCACCTCTCTTTGCCTATCATAATCCTCATTCCCCACCTCCTTCCTAAACACACTTTTCTTCACACCCAGCTGCAATTCAGCACTCAACGTCGCGAAAAACGGCACAAAAACAACATCAGCATCCTCAACATCAAAAACCCTTTTAGCAAATGACCCAATTCTCATATTTTCAGGTGTCATCAAATCACCCATGATCCAATACTCAGCACTGTACTGTTTGATCAAAGGACTTTCAGGGTATTGAGGAAATCTTGAAGTTTTCGAAACCCTGGTCTTTCGAATTTCATTGTCTACTTCACTTCCAAGCCTAGAATCAGAGGTTAAAGACCAGTATTTGTCTAAAAGACCGTAATTGAGCGATCTGGGCAGGTTCAAAATGAAAACTTTGATTGAATCAGTGGGAAATTGAGGGGTGGTTTGGTAATTAAATGAGGATGATGATAGTAAAGAAAGTTGGGAAGATTTGGAGAAGATGAAGAAGATGAGTGAGAAGATGCAGAGGAGAGAGATGGAGAGAAAGAGATAGGATTTTGAGAGAGATTTGTGCTTTGGTGCCATTGATGGTGAAGAACAAACTCACACGTACATTTAAGTTGTGTTAAAGCCATCTCTAGTCTCTGCCCATTATCCTATATTTTTACTATTACACTATTTTTACCTAATTTTTATACCACTGAGTAAAAATTATACTATTTTTAAATTTAACAACAAATAATCAACATTAAAGTTTACGTTATTCTTGTACTATTTAAATTAATTTATTATGAAAATATAAAATTAAAATTAAAAGTAATAAAGTGATTGAATATAAATAAAATAAATTTATTTTAGTAAAGTAATATAAGGACAAAATTAAAATATAAAAAAAACTTTAAAATTTTATTGTAATGTTAAATTTGGTATAACTTTTGGTGTGATATTAAAATGACGTGATTTTTAAAATTGGGCTGTAAAGGAGTTTTACATTAAAATAGTGTAAAAATGTATATTTAGAGTTGAGTTGAAAATGGTGTTATACCGAGATAGTGTAATGTAATTTATGTAAAATTTAATAATAATAATAAAATTTGGATTAGATTTGGAAGAAAAAGAAGTGATAATAATATCTAGTTAATTATTAAAATTCTAGTTATAATAGTGAGGATACATTGTGCAATATACATACATACGTGTATTAAATTCACATTTTATAAAATTTATAACCATCCATTAATTTTAAATGATTGTTGCTGATTTTGCCTAATTTTAATTATACGCGGATTTTAGCGGAATTGTTGAATAAATTTGAGTCTCATTTGAGTAGTGGTTTCTATAAATTCATCAAAATCTCTTAGATTTTGCTAAGATTTTAAAATATACTAGTAAATCCATCAAAATCTATAATTTTTATAAAATACAAAAAAAATCCATGGACTTTAAAATATTATCTGATTTTAATGAATTTTTTAAAATATAAATTAAATATTACAAGATTTTAATGAAAGTTTAAAATATAAATTTATTAGCTCAGATTTTTTAAAAAAAATCAACAAATATTATTACATTTTTAAGAATTTTGTAGAATTTAAATTAAATTTTCTATAATTTATAAAATCCAAAAAAAATCTTTAAAATTTTAATTAAATACACCTCTATAAGACGGGCATAATTCAAATATGGGAGTAAAAAAAAGAGTACGCTACAAACCCGAGAGCAAGGTTGTGCGGCTAAAACAGAGACACGAATATAAACAAGGCACCAGCATCCTTTCCAATAAGATACTCCTCCGTCATATTTTATTTATCATATTTTTCTTTATAAAAGTTAAATTAACTAATTTTTGATTAAAAATTAAATATTTTTTATATTAATTTAAAAAATTAAAAATTATATATTAAAATAGATTAAATCTACTTTCCGGTAATATAATTTTTTTATTTTATTTAATTATAAAATATTAATAAATTTTAATTAAACTTTAGCTAATTTAACTGGATCAAAATTAAATGTGAATTAAAATGAGATGGAATGAGTATTATCAACGAGTACTATAAATATAGTTTGTGCATTTAATTGAACCAACTTATTTTGGTATTTTATGATTTCCCCGTTGGTTGTTATGTACGTGTGCTTCAAAGCATTCTTTTAAATTTTTTAAATATTTTATAAATAATAAACTTTTATGAGTGTGCCCGTGCATTTATATATCATATGAATTAAATTTCGGCACGGTTATATCACATCATTTTCTAATTATTTATATATATATGAATTATCAAACATTACTTGTTATTTTATCATGTACATTCATAATAAGAGCTCATGCATTATATTATTTTATATTTTTTTGTTAAATAAACAAAAATTTATAAAAGGAAGAAACTATTACAAAAAATAAAGGGGCATACCCATTGAGAACTAAAGTCAAGCATGACAGCCTACTAGACAACCGATACAGCACATCAGCTTTAGTACCTAATAATGCCAAAGAGGGATCTTTGGTGACAAATGTTTTAAATTTAATACAGGAATAGAACTTCTCTTTGAACATTTGCTTGACTCGGGCTGAGATGTGGACAACGCAGAATGTCCCCGTATTATATATATATATATATATATGACAAATTATATGGAGTCCACTTTTTTATCGGAGATTTCGAAAATCACATATGTTATATAATCAAAACACTATAAAATATATTATTTTGTGAAAAATATTTTACAAATATCACTAATTTATTAAAATTGTTGAAGATCATTTAAGTTTAATAAGTATAATCTATATATTCTGCAAACTAAACATGTTTCGTAAAATAAAATACTTTGTAATGTTCTACATGTTTTACATGTTGTACATGTATGATGTTCGATATTTTAAATAAAACAATGATCTTTGTAGAATATAATTCGCAAAATAACACGTTTTGCAATGTTTTATTCAAGATTTTAGTTACAGAACATAAATGATCTCCAACAAAAACGTAGTTTTCATAGAACTTGACTTACATATATATATATATATATATAAGGATTGTAATATTGAGGTATGTATAAAACTCTCAAATATATTATTATGAGATTGAATAATTGAATAATAAATACTCCTTCCGTCCCTCCCAAATGTTTACATTTGGGTTGGGCACGGAGTTTAAAAAAAATGATAAAGTAGTAGAGGAAAGTTAAAAAAATGAGTAAAATAGTGGGACCGATTAATATTATATGTATAAAGTGGGTATAGTGAAGACAAGTAGTGGATGTAGTTATTTTTAAAGTTACAAAAACTTTACTATTTTTGGAAAATTTTGAAATGTAAACAATTGGAAGAGACATCCAAAAAAGGAAAGTGTAAACAAATGGGAGGGACAGAGAGAGTAACGCATTTATCAATTTTGTCATGACATTAGAACTAGGTCAAATTACCCTTGCTCCCTTACTTTCGGATATACAAATTAATATTCAGAATATGTATGTAACACCCCCAAATCCGGGGTCGGGGATCTGGGTTGTCACGAGTTCCATTTCCCTTAATAACACTTAATCTTAATAAACAACCAACTACTGCGTACTGTGACCCCGCAATATACACACACACCACAAGTTATAGTCTAAGAGATGAATACCCAAAAATAACACAAGTCATTTTATTTCACAATTATGAGTCATTACACCTCAAAAGGGTTTCTGAATAAATTTACATATTCTTTGCCATTAGTAAAATTCATAATATACATAAGTCTAGTGCATCAAAAGTTGAAAGTCTAGCCTATTGGTAATTCCTACCTCAGCTATAGCGGCATCAACGCCTCCAGGAAACTGCGGAACGTTTCCTAACCGCTTGCGAATTGGGAGCTTAGTCCTGTTCATCTTGTCAATCTGTTGTTATGTGATGAAAGAAGAAAGCAAGGGTGAGCAATAAGCCCACCAAAATAATATGTATAATAATTAACAATATATGAGCATTTTCATAGTACTCATGAAAGTCTTGGTCAAGAAGAAATAAACCAAGTTGATATCTTAACGCGATCAAGTCGCAAAATATTCAGTATATATGTATATATACTTTTCAAAATCTTGGAAATCCTCTTCCATGCATAATATACATATAGTTCCAGTTTATAACTATATAAAAATATCGTTGCAAGGTGATCTCATATATCTAACCTTATCTCAACGTTTTTATGAAAATCTTTGTCATGCATAAGATAAACATTAACTAGATATAAGTTGAAAAGATAAAGTTACAAGATACTCCAGTTACTTATATCTTTTCTAAATACTACCTGAACTACCACCGTTCAAGTTATAATCAGTTCCAAAAGTTCATCACACAGATGAGACTACAACATAAGACTTGAATAGATTCAATCTTGAAATATCATTTGAAAGAAATGAATTTACGAGATACTTCATTAAATCTCGATATATATATATACACCTATATATATATATATCTCATACACTCCTTGAAAACCTCTATTATGAAAATTATAAGCAGAGTTTTAATATCCAATGAATTTGGAAAGAAGAAAGCTTTAGCATAAACCCAATATCTTGCTGATCAGGCAAATATACCAATTAAGTAACCTTTTCTACTAGTAGATGGATGAATCCCCCACCGGTCATCACCCTGGCCGTATTTGGGCCTTGTGCTGGACCGCCACCCGACCTCTTATGCATTGATGAACTGCCACCCAGCCACTTACACTTTGATAGAACGTACCCCGGCCTGTCGCTTATGCCGACTCAATTAGATGGACTTACTTCCCGAACGTTGGGCAAGTAATCAAATTCTTTTATCAAAATCGCAACCTCGTTGCGAATATAAAATACACCACAGAGTCGGATACCTCAGATTTTTAAGCGAATATTTAAATCCCCTCCGAAAGGAAGATCTTAAATTTAAAAACGAGTTTTGGGATCCGCTCTAACTTTTAAAATCATTTTGAAGACTCAAAAACATTTTAAAAAATATTTAGAGTAATGATGATTTAATAAAATAAATCAGTCCCGATATATTAGAAAATATCAGAATATTATTATTTAAATAATATTCCCATAAAGGATAATCTTTATAATATTGAAGTAGAAGTTTCAAAACTCATACTTGAAACGAATAATAAATAACAAAAGATATACTTATACGAAAGTACGATCCTTATTTGAATAATCGAAAATAAGTTTGATTATTATTCAAAACCATCGAATATATCTTATTCAATTAATAGTTATAGAAAACTATATATATATATATACATATATTATACTCGGGAAACATCGACTCCCGGTTTAGAAAAATGTTCACCTTTGGGTCCCCTATACTAAGGGTATACGCAACTACTGTTTATCTCTAGCATATGTATTATGCACTTTATAAGCATTTATATTGATAATAGAATATCAAGATTTCATAACATACATATATATACCATATCAACATGCTCCAATATATCGCAAGATTTGCTAATAACAGTCATGCACTTATCTCAAGATAATGCATCAATATATTTACATCACAACAACAGTATAACGAGTAGAAAACTTGCCTGAGCGTTCCGGGGTAGACTTAAGCTTAGAGTGGGTCCGGTAACCTATGAACAACAACATAAGCCGGAATTAGACTATGGTCTCTTAAGAAACTAGTCAAAACTCACTCATACCCTAAAGGTCGCTTACGGTCGCTTATACGCTTAACGATTTGCGTTAATCGCTTGCGTACCCTCGACTCCACTAATTTTAATAAATTAACTGTCACGAATTTTAAGGCGACTCTTTCGCGAATAATCTACCAACTGCCTAATCCACCTTACATAATTGTTTCATAATCCAATTAGTCTTTTAAGAGCCTTAAACAAGGTTTCAAAGTTAAGCGAGGGGTAATGGTTCGCTCGCGAAACACCGTAACTTAAAACAGTCCTAAACCGTACATCGAATCTAAGCGAACCACATACCGAAACGAAGCTTACGATACGATCTAGCTAAGCATGAGAAATTTACAGATTGGTCAGTGAGGTTTCTGTCCCGAACACTAAGTATAAGCAGTTGAATGAAAACGGGCATTACAACGACTATGTTTACACGATTGCCAATAATTATACTACTCCAATTCCTTACCAATTCACTACAACTACCCAAACATCAACAATACATCAAATAAAACATAGGTCAAGGAAATTTCAGTCCCTAATCCCAAGTTTTCCAATTCATTCAACCACAAACAAGACCTGTGAACTATAATAAAGATTCATTAACCAAAAACCAAGATTCAATTACCAAATCACTTCCAAATCAAACCAAACTACTAATAATCATAATCCATGCTTCTCATTCAAAAAAACAACCATAAAACCTACTAAAAAATAAAGTAAAGGCTAGGGTTTGAAGTTTATACCTTCCTTGGTGGGTGATAAGTTGCTTGGAAGCCTTAGGGAGCCTTGATCTAACCTCTTACAAGCTTGATCTTGTAAAATAATTCAAGAACACAAAGTTAAAGTTTTGAAATCACTATTCACTCAAAACTTTAGAGAATTGATTAGCCATGAAATCCTTGAAATCAAGAGCTTAGATTCATGGTATAACTAAGTTTATAATTATGGAATTAAACCAAACCAACCTAGGAATTTATGCTTGCTTTGATGATGAACTTTGGAAATTTCTCCTTGCTTTTTTGAAGAAAAACCGTGAGCAAGAGAAGAAGAATGAAGTAGAATGCTTCTTTGATTTGTCTTGGTGATTTGTGTGGTGTTTAGCTTGGTTACTTGTCAACTTGCACAAATATCTATTAACCATGCTTACATCACCTTCCTTATGTCATCAACTTGCCACATGTCGATTCCCTAAGGCTTGATGATCTCATCTTGTGCTAATTCCTTGATTAGTTCTTAATTACTTGGCTAATGACCGCTTATCTGTTATACGGTTCTCTTAACTTTCGTTTTCGTTTGTCGTTGAGGGATCATATCCGAGATCTTATTATTTGGGTTCCCATAAACCTTTCTCAATATTTTATATTCCTTTTATAATCCTCTCTTATAATCCTTGAATTTAAATCCTTTTAATCATGTTACCTTATAGTCAATTCTTTCGGTATCTGGTGGATTTTCGGGAAAAATCAAAGTGTCCGGATTCGAATTATAACGACCTTTACATACACTCATTTACTTTCTGGAATACTAATATGATCTTAGAATTTTCATAACAGTACTCCTATATAGCGTGGTCTGATAATTTTCCTTAATCACCATAGTCAGCAAAAGTTACTATTCATCAGGGTTTCAAAATTTTTCAAAAATTGGGGTTATTACAGTCTTTCTCCTTAAAAGGATTCCGTCCCGAAATCAGATAGAAGATAGTTGGGGATGCTTTTCTAGCATTGCACTTTCTAACTCCCAAGTCAATTTTCCCACATGGTAGTTCTACCACCAATCTCTAACTAGTTTGATAACCATGTTCCTACGCACTTGTTCCTTTTTGATTCACAACCCTCACTGGTTGCTCCACATAGGTTAAATCTGGTCGCAGGTTTACGTGTTCATATTCCCCTATGTGTTTTGCCTCTGGATCATACTTACTTAACATTGATACTTGGAACTCATTGTGAACTTGTTGCAGGTTCGGGGGTAGGGCTAGTTCATTTGATAACCTCCCAATACGTCTTAATATATCCAAGGGTCCATAAATCATGGACTTAGCTTTCCTTTCTTTCCGATCCTCATCAATCCTTTCCAAGGGAATACCCTTAACAATACTAGGTTCCCTACTTCATACTATTTATCCTCTCGGGCCAAACTAACATACTTCTATTGTTGATCTTGGGCTACTACCAGCTGTCCTCTGATTAGATCTACTATGTCCTTGGTTATTTGGACCACCATGGACCTGAGCATCTTGCGCTCTCCGACTTCATCCCAATATAAGGGAGATCGACATCTTTCTTTTTTTTGTACAGGGCCTCGTAAGGCGACATTCCAACACTGTCATATCATCTATCGTCATAAGAAAACTCAAACCGTGCTAAATGATCATTCCAAATTTCTTTCAAGTCTATCACACAGACTCTCGTTATATCATCTAGCTCTACATCTTTCGCTTCTCAATACTTATTCTTTTCCATTTTACAATCGTTACTATCTTCCGAAGTTTGATCAATCATATAGAAGTAAAAGAATTTATTGAGAGATCACTATGATCATGAACACTTGTTCTATTGCATAGTTAGTACAGAAGGTGGCCAACCTTTAGTACTTGACAAGCAATTAAACAACATGTGGTATCCTACTAGGCTTCTATCACACGGATAGTCATTCAACAATACCCCCCCCCTTCTGGAAGGGTTGTTCTTCTCTGTTTACGCGAAAATGAAAAGAAGAGAGAAGAAAGAATTTAAGAGAATTATACAAAAATATTGCCACAAAACATCTGGCTTGGGGTCTACCTCTGAACTATAGAGATTTATCACAGAAGAACAAACCTATATATGTATATATCTCAGCATCAAGTATTATCGCATCGTAGTTCAAGTGCCTTAATATTTACTATTCCGTCCATCATTCTATGAAACCATGCTCTTGCTCGAGCTTATAAACAATCACCATTGAAACTCCCTCGACAACAAAAATTGAATCTGGGATTTCATTCTAGACATCATCGTTACTAGAATTCATTGTTACACCACAACCTTCTTCGTATAGTAATACTACTCTTTATCGATAAGTAGGAATAAATATTCAATAGGTAGATATTTCACTAGTTAGTCTATCAATGATAACTTATACATCACCACGACCCGATTAGTGGTACTCAATCTCAACATCCATTAAAATACAACTCTCCCGGTTGTTATCATCTTATTATTCACAGAATCATTGCTGCATTACTATAGTCCACCGCGAACCTATGGTAGTCATTCGTTTTCCTTGGAATCTTAATAGCTAACCATACGAAGTCCATAACTGTCGTATCAAATTCTTCCAAGGAGGTAACATAATCACCATTCATGATTCTTGAAGAACACTCTAAATCCTGACGTACATACATGATATGAAGCAGATAAAATTGCAGAAGAGTTTCAATCAAAGCAACGATAGAAGGTTAATACCATTCTTAATCAAATGTCTTTATTAGGAGACATGAAGCTCAAAGGTTTATTTAGTCTTTTTATAATATGATCCTCGCTTATCTCAAGATAGGACCTTCTAAGATAGGTAGCCCGCTCACAGTGATTAACATGAATTAAACCCTTATCAAACTACTATTACGGTTGAGTATCGCACAATCATCAGAAGGAATGTCAATCTTTCACACCATAATACAACCTTCATGGATTTAACCATCATTAATGTATTCCTCTGGCACGAGCGCCTATAATCGCATTCTTACACTTAGAGTGTCGGCCACCTCATTGGCCTTTCCAGATAGTAATAGTTCCTTACAATCAATGTCTTTTGAACGATCTTCAACTAAATTTTCTACCTCATTTCCAATCACCGCTTGTGTGAAAATGCTCTTCATTAAGCTTTGCTGAGGAGAGAAAAAAAATATATCACCATTTTTCCATAAGTTATTGCCTCGGTCTTTAGATGTGAACATTGTCACGACTGACTCTCGATCATACTTAGGATGTCTCTTATCTTGAGTCCTTCTTGTTTTCACCAATCTCGAGCTTCATTGGGTCGATCTATACTTTCTTATTGTTCAACACGTGCCCCACTTGGTATTATTATAATTACGTCATATTTCCCTTATCAAAATTTCTATTCTTAAGAACTTTGAATATTACCTTTCTCCTTGTAAAACCTCTAAGGTTATCCTTGAATCGTTCATCCTGTATTCCCTAGATACATGGCACATCAAAATACCATTTACTAATACTAGAACCATTGTCTATGTACTTCTGAAAAATTTCTCTACTGATCCTTAAAGGTTGTTGTTACCTTAATCCTTTCCAATTCATACTGTCAAAACTCATACTGTTCCTATTAAGGGTGAAATGCCAACTTTTATGCATTCTCGTAGGGTTCATCTCAAGTTATCAAGGTTCTATCCTTAATCCACCTTTAACAAGGTACTTGCATCCTTCCATGGATAAATCAAGTCATATATCCTTGATAGTTTATCTTATTCAATCATTCCCACCTCGATAGTCTATACCAAATTTCACAATAGCATCCTTATTCAAGCTGAGGTCAATCCATATGGCCTCCAAAAGATAACAATGGTTATTCGCTTTTCTTTCCTGATTTGGTAATGATAACATGGATGTTCTGGAAGATATTGGTCGTGTTCAATGTGAACTTTTTAGTTCTAACTATTCATTTATTTCCATTATTTATCTCAACCGTCATCTCAATATTGGGATATCTTTTATACATGGCGTCTCCTTTCTGGGTATCAAGCCATCGGTCTTACATACACTTCACATTCTTGAAGGTCACTTCCTTCATCCCATTTTCCTAATTTCTTGTTATCCCGTCTCCTCAGTCCATCCGTGTTTCCTTATTAATCCATCGATCTATCTCAAAGTTTTATTGAATACTCTCAACTTAAAGGGGATTAATTATATGTATCGCTTACGCCTTCAAACCTTGACTTTATCTCATGATCAGTCACCATCGCGCTGATGATGACAAACTTCTCTATATTTATTTCTAGGTTTTCACATACTTAACTCCCTTATTGCTTCTCAACTCTATTTCCTTTATATCCCTTTATACCCCTTCCCCTTTCAGTCTTTTTTTTATTACAACCATTTCATGAACCAACACAACATAATCATTGATTTCAAACATCCCGTCATTCTGGATTCGTGTCGTTCAAACGAACTTTGACGACTTTCACAACCTAGATTCATGATTCATCATACTTGTCCGCCTCTGGCCTGGTATAAAACTTCTACACTATCTCTCTATCTTCCTTAGCCTTCCACCAACGGGTGGCCTCTCTCTTAGGAAGGTAAGTGGCAAAAACAGTCTTTTGCGCTACATCAATCATTTTGAATCTGAAATGATTACTCTATTTCCTTTAGCCAGGCTCTTGCCTCGACTGGGTCAACTTGTTCCTTGGAACTCTGAGAGCTTAGCGACTTAAAGGTCCTGAAAGAATTCCCCATCACATTATTTCCTCAGGGTGGTGGTTGGGGGTAAAAGTATAAGTTTTGTTTAGGCAGGTCCATGAATTACCCAATAGGAGTACCATCCTGGTTCTTCCTATCTTGCTCGAATTCTATTTTCTCATTATGAAATGTTTCATCGTTCTCCCATAATCGGGGTTATCTTATACGTTAAAATCCTTGTTTTCCACTTCATTATGTTATGGGTTTCTTCTTTCTTGATGGTGACCTCCTTGACTATCACATTCAGGGTTTGCCCTAAATCTTATTCCTCAAACTATGGCTTTCATCTAAGATCTCATCTTTAAGCTTTTGAACATTTGGAACCCAAATTCTGTAGGAATACCTCATTATTCCCTTATCATCTTTCTCGGTATTAATCTCTTCTCTATTCATTATCTCTCTGCCTTTATTCATCACTTTTTCTTGGCATAATATGATCTTTTCTAATAATTCGGGCTGCATTACAATCTCAAACAGCTTTTCAGTACCGGCTCCGGTTACCTTCACTTTTATTTCCATTTTCTCGAAATGTCTTATCAACTCTTCTGAAGACATTATCATTTTGAGTATCTCCTTTCTACTAAGGGCGTCAGCCACCACATTGGCTTTCCCTGAATGATAAAGAATCTCATAATCGTAATCCTTGATTAGCTATAACCACCTCCTCTGGCACATCTTGAGCTCTATCTGCGTGAAAATGTACTAGAGCTCTTATGATTTGTGTAAATCTCACACTTCTCTCCATACAAGTAGTGCCTCCAATCTTTAGGGAAAAACTATTGCCTTGAGCTCAAGATCACGTGTAGGGATATCGAATTTTATATTCCCTTAATTGTCTTGACGCGTACGCGATTACCTTACCATGCTGCATAAGCACGCACCCAAAGCCCTTGTGCAAGGCGTCACTGTAAATCAAAAAATCTCCTTTTCCATCCGGTGACGCCAAAACAGGAGCCATCACCAATCTCTTCTTCAGTGCTTGGAAGCTGTTCTCGTATTTCTCTATCCATTCGAACTTCTCAGTCTTACGAGTAAGCTGCGTTAAAGGGGATGCTTTCTTTGCAAACTTGAACGAACCTACGATAGTAACAGGCCAATCCTATATCTGGTAGTCACCCTGACTACGGTCATTAATTCCTTAGCCATAATCTCTTCAGTCTTGTTGGGATCCTTCACGTGATCCTCCTCAGCAACAATCCCTTCTGGGATAACATCCTCAATCGCTACATCCTTAATATGGACAACATCTGGTCCCTTATTAGGGTGCTCTATTGGATCCAATATCTGATCCCAGTATTTAGTAAAACATCATCGAATTATTTCTCTTGAACTTCAGGGTTCGGATTCCCGCTACCATATACGATAACGAACTACGCTTCTATCACGATATTCATAAGGTTTCCCGTAAGGGTTTTAACTGTCAGTACTACTTTAGGTAGTCCAACTATGAACTTGGCAAGAGTTCTTATTATCTTAGTGAACTTATTATTTTAACGCCGCATCATCTCTGAGGTTAATAACGCTTAGCTCTGATACCATTTCCGTAACACCCCCAAATCCGGGGTCGGGGATCCGGGTTGTCACGAGTTCCATTTCCCTTAACAACACTTAATCTTAATAAACAACCAACTACTGCGTACTGTGACCCCGCAATATACACACACACCACAAGTTATAGTCTCAGAGATGAATACCCAAAAATAACACAAGTCATTTTATTCCACAATTATGAGTCATTACACATCAAAAGGGTTTCTGAATAAATTTACATATTCTTTGCCATTAGTACAATTCATAATTTACATAAGTCTAGTCCATCATAAGTTGAAAGCCTAGCCTATTGGTAATTCATACCTCAGCTATAACGACATCAACGCCTCCAAGAAACTGTGAAACGTTTCCTAACCGCTTGCGAATTGGGAGCTTGGTCCTGTTCATCTTGTCTATCTTTTATTGTGTGATGAAAGAAGAAAGAAAGGGTGAGCAACAAGCCCACCAAAATAATATGTATAATAATTAACAATATATGAGCATTGTCATAGTACTCATGAAAGTCTTGGTCAAGAAGAAATTAAACAAGTTGATATCTTAACGCGACCTAGTTGCAAAATATTCAGTATATATGTATATATACTTTTCAAAATCTTGGAAATCCTCGCATAATATACATAGAGTTCCAGTTTATAACTATATAAAAATATCGTTGCAAGGTGATCTCATATATCTAACCTTCTCTCAACGTTTTTCTGAAAATCTTTGTCATGCATAAGATAGACATTAACTAGATATAAGTTGAAAAGATGAAGTTACAAGATACTCTAATATACTTATATCTTTTCCATATACTACTTGAACTACCACCGTTCAAGTTATAATTAGTTCTAAAAGTTCATCACACAGATGAGACTACAAGATAAGACTTGAATAGATTCAATCTTTGAAATATCATTTGAAAGAAATGAAGTTACGAGATACTTCATTAAATCCCGATATATATATACACCTATATATATATCTCTCATACACTCCTTGAAAACCTATGTTATGAAGATTATAAACAGAATTTTAATATTCAATGAATTTGGAAAGAAGAAAGCTTTGGTATAAACATGATATCTTGCTGATCAGGAAAAGATACCAATTAAGTAACCTTTTCTACCAGTAGATGGATGAATCCCCCACCGTTCATCACCCTGGCCGCATTAGGGCCTTGTGCTAGACCGCCACCCGGCCTCTTATGCGTTAATGGACTGCCACCCAGCCACTTACACTTTGATAGACCGTACCCCGGCCTGTCGCTTATGCCGACTCAATTAGATGGACTTACTTCCCGAACGTTGGGCAAATAATCAAATTCTTTTATCAAAATCGCAACCTCGTTACAAATATAAAATACACCATAGAGCCGGATCCCTCAGATTTTTAAGCGAGTATTTAAATACCCTTAGAAAGGAAGATCTTAAATTTTAAAACCAGTTTTGGGATCCGCTCTAACTTTTAAAATCATTTTGAAGAATCGAAAACATTTTAAAGAATGTTTAGAGTAATGATGATTGAATAAAATAAATCAGTCCCGATATATTAGAAAATATCTGAATATTATTATTTAGATAATCTTCCCATAAAGGATAATCTTTATAAAATAATTGAATTAGAAGTTTCAAAACTCATACATGAAACGAATAATAAATAACAAAAGATATACTTATACGAAAGTACGATCCTTATTTGAATAATCGAAAATAAGTTTGATTATTATTCAAAACAATCGAATATACCTAATTCGATTAATAGTTATAGAAAACTATATATATATATAAAATATACATATATTATACTCGGGAACATCGACTCCCGGTTTAGAAAAATGTTCACCTTTGGGTCCCCTATACTAAGGGTATACGCAACTACTGCTTATCTCTAGTATAGGTATTATGCAGTTTAGAAGCATTTGAATTGATAATAGAATATCAAGATTTCACAACATGCATATATATACCATATCAACATGCTCCGATATATCGCAAGATTTTCTAATAATAGTCATGCACTTATCTCAAGATAATGCATCAATATATTTACATCACAACAACAGTATAACGGGTAGAAAACTTGCCTGAGCATTCCGGGGTAGACTTAAGCTTATAGTGGGTCCGGTAACCTATGAACAACAACATAAGCCGGAATTAGACCACGGTCACTTAAGAAACTAGTCAAAACTCACTCATACCCTAAAGGTCGCTTACGGTCGCTTATACGCTTAACAATTTGCGATAATCGCTCGCGTATCCTCGACTCCACTAATTTTAATAAATTAACCATCATGAATTTTAAGGCGACTCTTTCGCGAATACTCTACCAACTTCCTAATCCACCTTACATAATTGTTTCGTAATCCAATTAGTCTTTTAAGAGCCTTAAACAAGGTTTTAAAGTTAAGCGAGGGGTAATGGTTCACTCGCGAAACGCCGTTACTTAAAACAGTCATTTCTCCTAAATAGTACATCAGATCTAAGCGAACCACATACCGAAATGACTTAAGACATGATCTAGCTAAACATGGCAAAGTTAAAGATTGGTCAGTGAGCTTTCTATCCCGAACACTAAGTATAAGCAGTTGAATGAAAACGGGCATTACGACGACTATGTTTACGCGATTGCCAATAATTATACTACTCCAATTCCTTACCAATTCACTACAACCACCCAAACATCAACAATAAATCAAACACAACTTAGGTCAAGGAAAAGTCAGTCCCTAATCCCAAGTTTTCCAACTCATTCAACCACAAACAAGACCTATGAACTATAATAAAGATTCATTAACCAAAAACCAAGATTCAATTACCAAATCACTTCCAAATCAAACCAAACTACTAATAATCATAATCCATGCTTCTCATTCAAAAAACCAACCATTAAACTTACTAAAAAATAAAGTAAAGGCTAGGGTTTAAAGTTTATACCTTCCTAGGTGGGTGATAAGTTGCTAGGAAGCCTTAGGGAGTCTTGATCTAACCTCCTACAAGCTTGATCTTGTAAAAGAATTCAAGAACACAAAGTTAAAGTTTTGAAATCACTATTCACTCAAAACTTTAGAGAATTGATTAGCCATGAAATCCTTGAAATCAAGAGCTTAGATTCATGGTATAACTAAGTTTATAATTATGGAATTCAACCAAACCCACCTAGGAATTTATGCTTGCTTGGATGATGAACTTTGGAAATTTCTCCTTGCTTTTTTGAAGAAAAACCATGAGCAAGAGAAGAAGAATGAAGGAAAATTCTTCTTTGATTTGTCTTGGTGATTTGTGTGGTGTTTAGCTTGGTTACTTGTCAACTTGCACAAATATCTATTAACCATGCTTACATCACCTTCCTTATGTCATCAAATTGCCACATGTCAACTCCCTAAGACTTGATGATCTCATAATGTGCTAATTTCTTGATTAGTGCTTAATTACTTGGCTAATGACCGCTTATCTGTTATACAGTTCGCTTAACTTTCGTTTTCGTTCGTCGTTTGAGGGATCATATCCGAGATCTTATTACTTGGGTTCCCATAAACCTTTTTCCATATTTTATATTCCTTTTATAATCCTCTCTTATAATCCTTGAATTTAAATCATTTTAATCATGTTACCTTATACTCAATTCTTTCGGTATCTGGTGGATTTTCAGGAAAAATCAAAGTGTCCGGATTCGAATTATAACGACCTTTACATACACTCATTTACTTTATGGAATACTAATACGATCTTAGAATTTCCATAAGAGTACTCCTATATAGCGTGGTCTGATAATTTTCCTTAATCAGCATAGTCAGCAAAAGTTACTATTCATCATGGTTTCAAAAATTTTCAAAATTGGAGTTATTACAATGTATTACCCAGATTCTCGAATAAACCAAGTCAATCATTGATTACAGCTTTTGATAACCCTAAAAATACAACATATCAATTAAAAAGTGAAAGTGATGATAGAAGATGGATAATTGATATCGGCGCTTCAAATCATATTACGGGGAATTTATCTTGTCTGAAGAATCTTAAAGATGTGGTTCCATGTCCCATTGATTTGTCTAATGGTGAACAATGCAATTTCCGGAGAAAATTTTTCTTAAGCAGGTCCTTTATGTTCCTGAATTAAGTTGCAATTTAATTTCTATTTCACGACTTAGTGATGATCAGAATTATTTTGTTTGATTTTTATCTAACACATGTGTTATACAAGATCTTCATTCAAGTGAAATTATTGGGATGTGTGAAAGACAATATGAAATGTAATACCCACAAATCCGGGGTCGGGGATCCGGGTTGTCACGAGTTCCATTTCTCTTAATAACACTCAATCTTAATAAACAACCAAGTACTGCGTACTGTGACCCCACAATATACACACATACGCCACAAGTTATAGTCTCAGAGATGAATACCAAAAATAACAAAAGTCATTTTATTTCACAATTATAAACCATTACACCTTAAAAGGGTTTTTGAATAAATTTACATTTTCTTTGCCATTATTACAGTTCATAAATATATATAAGTCTGGTACATCAACAGTTGAAAACCAAGCCTATTGGTAGTTCCTACCTCAGCTACAGCGGCAACAACACCTACAGGAAACTGCGGAACGTCTCCTATCCGCTTGCGAATTTGGAGCTTGGTCCTGTTCATCTTGTCTATCTGTTGTTGTATGATGAAAGAAGAAAGCAAGGGTGAGCAACAAGCCCACCGAAATAATATGTATAATAATTAACAATATATGAGCATTCTCATAGTACTCATGAAAGTCTTGGTCAAGAAGAAATGAACCAAGTTTAATATCTTAATGCGATGAAGTCGCAAAATACTCAGTATATATATATATATATATATATACTTCTCAAAATCTTTGAAATCCTCTCACATGTATAATATACACAGAGTTCCAGTTTATAACTGTATAAAATATCGTTGCAAGGTGATCTCATTTACCTAACCTTGTCTTAACATTTTTGTGAAAATCTTAGTCGTGCATAAGATAATCATTAACTAGATATAAGTTGAAAAGATGAAGTTACAAGATACTCCAATATACTTATATCTTTTCCGAATACTACTCGAACTACCACCGTTCAAGCTATAATCAGTTTCAAAAGTTCGTCACGTAGATGAGACTACAAGATAAGACTAGCATAGATTCAATCTTTGAAATATCATTCAAAATAAATGAAGTTACGAGATACTTCATTAAGTCCCGATATATATATACACCTCTCTATATATATATATCATACTTTCCTTGAAAATCTATGTTATGAAAAGTATAAACAGATTTATAATAGCCAATTCATTGGGAAAGAAGAAACTTTGGCAAAAACCCAATATCTTGCTGATCTGGCAAAGATACCTATTAAGTAACCTTTTCTACTATAGATGGATGAATTCCTCGCCGGTCATCATCTCGGCCGCATTAGGACCTCGCGCTAGACCGTTACCCGGCCACTCACGTGTGTATGGACTGTCACCCAGCCTCTTACACCTTCATAGACTGTACCCCGGCCTGTCGCTTATGCCGACACAATTAGATTGACTTATTTCCCGAATATTGGGCAAGTAATCAAATTATTTTCTCAAAACAACAACCTCTTGCGAATATAAAATACACCACAGAGCCGGATCCCTTAGATTTTTGAGCGAGTATTCAAGTCCCCATCAAAAGGAAGATCTTATATTTGAAAACGAGTTTGAGATCCGCTTTAATTTTTAAAATCATTTTAAAGACTCAAAAACATTTTAAAGAATGTTTAGAGTAATGATGATTTAAAAAAATAAATGATATATTGGAAAATATCTGAATATTATTATTTAAATAATATTCCCATAAAGGATAATATTTATAAAAATAATTGAAGTAGAAGTTTTAAAACTCATACTTGAAACGAATAATAAATAACAAAAGATATACTTATACGAAAGTACGATCCTTATTTGAATAATCAAAAATAAGTTTGATTATTATTCAAAACCATCGAATATACCTTATTCGATTAATATTGCTAGAAATATATATGTATATATATACATATATTATACTCGAGAACATCGACTCCCGGTTTAGAAAAATGTTCACCTTTGGGTCCCCTATACTAAGGGTATACACAACTACTGCTTATCTCTAGCATAGGTATTATGCAGTTTATAAGCATTTGAATTGATAATAGAATATCAAGATTTCACAACATGCATATATATATATACCATATCAATATGCTCCAATAGATTGCAAGATTTGCTAATAACAATCATGCACTTATCACAAGATAATGCATATACATATATACATCACAACAACAGTTATACGGGTAGAAAACTTGCCTAAGCGTTCCGGGGTAGACTTAAGCTTAGAGTGGGTCCGGTAACCTATGAACAACAACATAAGCCGGAATTAGACCATGGTCGCTTAAGAAAATAGTCAAAACTCACTCATACCCTAACGGTCGCTTATGGTCGCTTATACGCTTGACGATTTGCGTTAATCGCTCGCGTACCCTTAGCTCCACTAATTTTAATAAATTAACCGTTACGAATTTTAAGGCGACTCTTTCGCGAATACACTAAAAACTGAGTAATTAATCTTACATAATTGTTTCATAATCCAATTAGTCTTTTTAGGGCCTTAAACAAGGTTTCAATGTTAAGCGAGGGGTAATGGTTCGCTCGCGAAACGCCGTTACGTAAAACGGTCGTTTCTCCTAAACCGTACATCGGATCTAAGCGAACCACATACCAAAATGAAGCTTACAACACGATCTAGCTAAAAATGGCAAAGTTACAGATTGGTCAGTGAAATTTCTGTCCGAATACTAAGTACAAGCAGTTGAATAAAAATGTGCATTACGACGGATATGTTTACGCGATTACCATAATTTATACTACTCCAATTCCTTACCAATTCATTACAGCCACCCAACCATCAACAATACATCAAACACAACTTAGATCAAGGCAAAGTCAGTCCATAATCTCAAGTTTTCCAACTCATTCAACCACAAACATGATCTACTATCCATAACTTAAGATTCATTAACCATTAACCAAGATTCATATCCAAAATCACCACAAATCCAACCAAACTATTTAACATACATGGATCTTGCTATATATACATGGATATTTCTATATATACATTGATCCATCCATAAATTCATCAAAACTCAAAGTTCAAACTATAAGTTAAAGGTGAGAGTTGTTTATACCTCCTTGAAGCTTCCTAACACAACCCAAAAGCTTTGAATGCCTAAAAGAACCTCAATCTTTGTTTGTATAAACTTAACATTTCCTAAAAATCAAGAAAACTAACATTAGTTCTTGAAAGTTACTATTCATCATCACTTTTGATGATTTGTTTGCCTAGGTTAAGAATGGAATCTGGCTTCCAAACTTCTACCATGCATTCACTAGTAGGTAAGGAAGCTATGGTAATTACCTTGTGATTTTAGAGCAAGAGAAGCTAAGATTTGCTTCTTGAAAAAAACCAACCGAGAGTTTAGGTGGGGAAGAAGAAGAGAGCTTGCTTGATTCTTGAATGCTAAAGTTTGTGAAATGATTTGCTTGGCTTGGATTAATCCTTGGTAAATATCTTCCTTTAACTTTAATAAAGTGATGACATCACCTCCATTACATCATCACAAAGACACTTGTCCAAACCTTATGGTTGGATGATGTCACAACCCACTAATCCAATATGATTAGTGCTTAATTACTTGGCTAATGGTCGTTATCTGTTTTACGGTTCGCTTAACTTTCGTTCTTGTTCGTCGTTTGAGGGATCATATCCGGGATCTTATTACTTGGGTTCCCTTAAACCTTTCTCAATATTTTATATTTTTTTATTATCCTCTCTTATAATCCTTGAATTTAAATCTTTTTAATCATGTTACCTTATACTCAATTCTTTCGGTATCTGGTGGATTTTCAGGAAAAATCAAAGTGTCCGGATTCGAATTCTAACGATCTTTACATACACTCATGTACTTTATGAAATACTAATATGATCTTAGAATTTCCATAACAGTACTCCTATATAGCGTGGTCTGATAATTTTCTTTAATCAGCATCATCAGCAAGAAGTTACTATTCATCAGGGTTTCAAATATTTCCAAAAATTGGGGTTATTACAGTCTCCCCTCCTTAAAAGGATTCCGTCTCGGAATCAGATAGAAAATGAACATGGATACTTTCTTAGCATTGCACTTTCTAACTCTCAAGTCCATTTTCCACATTGTGGTTCTACCACCAAACTCTGACTAGTTTGATAACCCTTCTCCTAAGCACTTGTTCATTTTCGATCTGTAATCCTTCCTGGTTGCTCCATATAGGTTACGTCTGGTTGCATGTCTATGCGCTCATATGCCCCTATTTGTCTGGCATCCGGATTACACTTCCTTAACATTGATACGTGGAACACGTTATGAACTTGCTACAGGTTCGGGGGTAGGGCTAGCTCATATGCTAACTTCCCAATACGTCTTAATATCTCCAAGGGTCCAATAAATCGTGGACTTAAACTTTCCTTTCTTTCCAACCCTCATCAATCCTTTTCAAGGGAATACTTTTAACAATACAAGGTTCCCTCCTTCATACTCTTTGTCCTTTCTGGCCATACTGGCGTACTTCTCCAGTCGATTTTAGGCTTCTACTAGCTATCCTATGATTAGATCTACTATATCTTTGGTTAATTGGACTACTTTGGACCTGAGCATCTTGCGCTCTCCAACTTCATTCCGATACAAGGGAGATCGGCATCTCTTTCTGTATAGGGCCTCGTAAGGCGACATTCCGACACTGTCATATCATCCATCATCATAAGAAAGCTCGATACGTGCTAAGTGATCATTCCAAATTCTTTCAAGTCTATCGCACATACTCTCATCATAACTTCTTGCGCTATAGGTTTTGCTTCTCAATACCCACTCTTTTCCCATCTGTAATCGTTACTATCTTCCATACCTAATACTATACTGGTTACACTTTAGTTTGTTAGCGTTCTATAAACTTTTAACAATTGCGTCAACCTTAGTATCACGAACGCGTTAGATTTGGAATACCACCGCACTGATACTACTTCCTTTCTAGCTGCTTCCATCTTCGAAAGCTTGATCCATCGTATAGAACTAAAAGATTTTATTGAGAGATCACTATGATCATGAACACTTGTTACATCGCATGGTCAGTACAGAAGGTGGCCAGTCTTTAGTACTTGACAAGCAATTAAACAATAGATGGTATCTTACTAGGCTTCTATCACACAAATTGATAGTCATTCGGCAATACCTCCCCTTCTGGAAGGGTTGTTCTTCTCAGCTTATACAAAATGAAAAGGAGAGAAAAGAACGAATTTAAGAGCATTATATAAAAAAATATACTGCCACAAAATATCTGGCTTGGAATCTACCTCTGAACTATAGAGGTTTATCAAAGGAGAATGAAGCATAAGTATCTATATCAATATCCAGTATTATCGCATAGTAATTCACGTGCCTGAATATTTTTGCTATTCCGTCCATCATTCTATGAACCCATGATCTTGCTCGAGCTTATAAACAATCACCGTTGAAACTCCCTCGACAACAAAAATAGAATCTGGGATTTCATTCTAGACATCATCGTTACTAGAATTCTACACTTTCCCCATAACCTTCCTCGTATAGTAATACGACTCTCCATCGATAAGAAATAATAAACATTCAATAGGAAGATAATCCACTAGTTAGTCTATCAATGATAACTTATACATTACCACGACCCGATTAGTGGTACTCAATCTCAACATCCATTATAATACAACTCTCCTGGTTGTTATTATCTCATTATTCGCAGAATCATTGTTGCATTACTATAGTCCACCGTGGACCTATGGTAGTCATTTATTTTCCTTGGAATCTTAATAGCTAACCATATGGAGTCCATACCTGTCGTATCAAATTCTTTTAAGGAGGTAACATTATCACCATTCATGATTCATGAAGAACACTCCTGATCCTGACGTACATACATGACATGAAGCAGATAAAATTACAGAAGAGTTTCAATAAAAGCAACTATAGCAGGCGAATACCATTATTAAACATATGTCCTTATTAGGGGACATGAAGCTCAAAGGTTCATTTAGTCATTTCATAATATGGTCCTGACTTATCTCAAGATTGGACTTTCTAAGATAGATAGCCCACTCACGACAATTACATGAATTAAATCTTTACCAAACTACTATTACGGTCGAGTATCGCACAATCATCAGAAGGAATGTCAATCTTTCACACCATGATACAACCTTCACGGCTTTAACCATCATCACTGTATTCCTTTGGCACGAGCGCCTATAATTGCTCTCTTATACTTAGAGTGTCGGCCACCTCATTGGCCTTTCTTGATAGTAATAGTTCCTTATTATCAATGTCTTTAGAACGATTTTCAACTAAATTTTCTACCTCATTTCCAATCACTGCTTGTGTGAAAATGCTCTTCCTTAAGCTCTGGCGAGAAAAAAAATATCACCATTTTTCCATAAGTTATTGCCTCGGTTTTTAGATGTGAACTTTGTCACGACCGACTCTCGATCATACTTAGGACGTCTCTTATCTTGGGTCCTTCTTGTTTTCACCAATCTCGACTCTCATTGGGTCAATCTATACTTTCTTATGGTTCAACACGTGCCCCACCTGGCATTATTATACTTATGTCATATTTCCTTTATCAAAATTTGTATTATTGAGAACTTTGAAATTACCTTTCTCCTTGTAAGACCTTTAAGGTTATCCTTGAATCGTTCCTCTTGTATTCCCTAGATACAGGGCATATCAAAATACCATTTACTAATACTAGAACCATTGTCTATATACTTTTAAAAATCTCTCCACTGATCCTTAAAGGTTGTTGTTACCTTAATCCTTTCCAATTCATACTATCAAAACTCATACCGTCCCTATTAACGGTGAAATGCTAACCTTTATGCATTCCCCTAGGATTCAACTCAAGTTATCGAGGTTCTATCCTTAATTCGACCTTTAAAAAGGTACTTGCATCCTTCCATGGATAAATCAAGTCATATATCCTTGATATATTATCTTATTCAATCATTCCCACCCCGATAGTCTATACCAAGTTTCATAATAACATCCTTATTCAAGCTGAGGTCAATCCATATGGTCTCCAAAAGATAACAATGGTTATCCGCTTTTCTGTCCTGATTTGGTAATGATAACAAGTATGTTCTGGAAGATAGTGGTCGTGTTCAATGTGAACTTTTTAGTTCTAACTATTCATTTATCTCCATTATTTATCTCAACCGGCATCTCAATGTTGGGATATCTTTCATACCTGACATCTCCCTCTCTGGGTATCAAGTCACACGTCTTACAAACACTTCACATTCTTGAAGGTCACTTCCTTCATCCAATTTCCTAATTTCTTGCTTTCCTGTCTCCTCAGTCCATCCGTGTTTCCTTATTAATCTATCGATCTATCTCAAAGTTTCATCGAGTACTCCCAACTTAAAGGGGATTAATAATATGTATCATTTACGCCTTCAAATCTTGACTTTATCTCATGATCAGTCACCATCGCGCTGATGATAACACAGTTCTCTATATTTATTGCTAGGGTTTCTTAGGGTTTCACATACATAACTCCCTAATCGCTTCTCAACTCTATTTCCTTTATATCCCTTTATACTCCTTCCCCGTTCAATCATTTGTTTTCATTTCTATTACAACCATTTCATGAACCAACACAACATAATCATTGATTTTAGACATCCCGTCATTCTGGATTCATGTCCTCAGGACGAATCTTGCCAACTTTTACAACTTAGATTCATTATTCATCATACTCATCCGCCTTGGTTATGGCTCTAAAGCTTTTACACTATCTCTATAACCTTGGGAAGTATTTCTGAAAAACAAATGACTGAACTTTAATCGGTTTATTATAATCTCTAGCCCCGTGTCTTTCTTGGCATTTCACCAGCGGGTGGCCCTCTTTCTTAGGAAAGTAAGTGACAAAAACAGTCTTTTGCACTTCGTCAATCATTTAGAATCTCAAATGATTCCTATATTTCCTTTAGCCAGGCTCTTGCCTCGACTGGGTCAACCTGTTCCTTGGAACTCTGAGAGCTTAGCGACTTAAAGGTGATGAAAGAATTTCCCACCGCATTGTTTCCTCAGGGTGGTGGTTGGGGGTAAAAGTATAAGTTTTGTTTAGGCAGGTCCATGAATTTCCCCATAGGAGTACCGTCCTGGTTCTCCCTATCTTGCTCGACTTCTGTTTTCTCAGTATGAAATGTTTCATCCTTCTCCCATAATCGGGGTTATCTTATACGTTAAAATCCTTATTTTCCAATTTATTATGTTATGGCTTCCTTCTATCTTGATGGCGACCTCCCTGACTATCAAACTCAAGGTTTTCCCTAAATTTTATTCCTCAAACTATGGCTTTCATCTAAGATCTCATGTTTAAGCTCTTGAACGTTTGGAACCCAAATTCTGTAGGAATACCTCATTATTCCCTTATCATCTTTCTCAGTTTTAATCTCTTCTCCAGTCATTGGCTCTCTGCCTTAATTCATCACTTTTTCTTGGCACCATATGATATTTTCTAGTAATTCGGGCTGCATTGCAAATCTCAACAGCTTTTCGGTACCGGCTCCAGTTACCTTCACTTCTATTTCCATTTTCTCAAAATCTTTTATCAACTCTCCCGAAGACATTATCATATTGAGTCTCTCCTTTCTACTAAGGGCGTTAGCCACCATATTGGCTTTCCCTGGATGATAAAGAATCTCCTACTCGTAATCCTTAATTAGCTCTAACCACCTCCTTTGGCGCATGTTGAGCTTTTTCTGTGTGGAAATATACTTGAGCTCTTATGGTTTGTATAAATCTTGCACTTCTCTCCATACAAGTAGTGCCTCCAATCTTTAGGGAAAAATTATTGTCGTGAGCCCAAGATCATGGGTGGGATATCGAATTTTATATTCCCTTAATTGTCTTGACGAGTACGCGATTACCTTGTCATATTGTATAAGAACGCCCCCTAATTCCTTGTGCGAAACGTCAATAAAAATCACAAAATCTCCTTTTCCATCCGGCAACGCCAACATAGGGGCCTGTCACTAATCTTTGCTTCAGTTCCTGGAAGCTGTTCTCGCATTTTTCTGTCCATTCGAACTTCTCAGTCTTATGAGTAAGCCGAATTAAAGGGGCTACTATCTTTGCAAACTTGAACAAACCTCCGGTAGTAACCGGCCAATCCTACCTCTGGTAGTCGCCCTGGCCATGGTCATCAACAATAATCCCTTCTGGGACAACATCCTCAACCGCTACATCCTCAATATGAACATCATCCGGTCGCTCATTAGGGTACTCCATCGGAACCACGATCTGATCTCCAATATGTAATAACACAACATCGCGCTGTTGATCCTCAACCTCAGGGTTCGGTGCCCCACTACATCGATCTATGTTACTATCATGATATTTATAAGGGTTCCCATAAGGGTTTTAACTGTCAGTACTACGTTATGTAGTCCGATTATAAACTTGGCAAGAGTTCTTATTATCTTAGTGAACTTATCATTTTATCGATGCATCATCTCTGAGGTTTATAACACTTAGCTCTGATACCATTTCTGTAACACCCCCAAATCCGGGGTCGGGGATCCGGGTTGTCACGAGTTCCATTTCCCTTAATAACACTCAATCTTAATAAACAACCAACTATTGCGTACTGTGATCCCACAATACACACACACACACCACAAGTTATAGTCTCAGAGATGAATACCAAAAATAACACAAGTCATTTTATTTCACAATTATAAACCATTACACCTTAAAAGGGTTTCTGAATAAATTTACATTTTCTTTGGCATTATTACAGTTCATAAATATACATAAGTCTGGTACATCAACAGTTGAAAATCTAGCCTATTGGTAGTTCCTACCTTTGCTACAGCGACATCAACACCTACAGGAAACTGCAGAACATTTCCTATCCGCTTGCGAATTGGGAGCTTGGTCATGTTAATCTTGTCTATCTGTTGTTGTTTGATGAAAGAAGAAAGCAAGGGTGAGCAACAAGCCCAACGAAATAATATGTATAATAATTAACAATATATGAGCATTCTCATAGTACTCAAGAAAGTCATGGTCAAAAAGAAATGAACCAAGTTTGATATCTTAATACGACGAAGTCACAAAATATTCAGTATATATATATATGTATATATATATATATATACTTCTCAAAATTTTTGAAATCCTCTGACATGTATAATATACACAGAGTTCCAGTTTATAACTGTATAAAATATCGTTGTAAGGTGATCTTATATATCTAACCTTTTCTCAACGTTTTTCTGAAAATCTTAGTCGTGCAAAAGATAATCATTAACTAGATATAAGTTGAAAAGATGAAGTTACAAGATACTCCAATATACTTATATCTTTTCTGAATACTACTCGAACTACCACCGTTCAAGCTTTAATCAGTTTCAAAAGTTCATCACGTAGATGAGACTACAAGATAAGACTTGCATAAATTCAATCTTTGAAATATCATTCGAAAGAAATGAAGTTACGAGATACTTCATTAAGTCCCGATATATATATATATACACCTATATATATATCTCATACTTTCCTTGAAAATCTCTGTTATTAAAAGTATAAACAGAGTTATAATAGCCAATGAATTGGGAAAGGAGAAACTTTGGCATAAACCCGATATCTTGCTGATCAGGCAAAGATACCCATTAACCTTTTCTACTATAGATGGATGAATTCCTCGCTGGTCATCACCCTGGCCGCATTAGGACCTCGCGCTAGACCGTTACCCGACCACTCACGCGTGGATGGACTGTCACCCAGCCTCTTACACCTTCATAGACCGTACCCCGGCCTGTCGCTTATGCCGACTCAATTAAATGGACTTACTTCCCGAACATTGGGCAAGTAATCAAATCATTTTCTTAAAACAGCAACCTCGTTGCGAATATAAAATATACCATAGAGCCGGATCCCTTAGATTTTTGAGCGAGTATTCAAGTCCCCTTCAAAAGGAAGATCTTAAACTTTGAAAACGAGTTTTGGGATCCGCTCTAACTTTTAAAATCATTTTGAAGACTCGAAAATATTTTAAAGAATGTTTAGAGTAATGATGATTTAATAAAATAAATCAGTCCCGATATATTAGAAAATATCTAAATATTATTATTTAAATAATATTCCCATAAAGGATAATATTTATAAAAATAATTGAAGTAGAAGTTTTAAAACTCATACTTGAAACGAATAATAAATAACAAAAGATATACTTATACGAAAGTACGATCCTCATTTGAATAATCAAAAATAAGTTTGATTATTATTCAAAACCATCAAATATACCTTATTCAATTAATAGTTATAGAAAACTATATATATATATATATATAAATATACATATATTATACTCGAGAACATCGACTCCCAGTTTAGAAAAATGTTCACCTTTGGGTCCCCTATACTAAGGGTATAAGCAACTACTGCTTATCTCTAGCATAGGTATTATGCAGTTTATAAGCATTTGAATTGATAATAGAATATCAAGATTTCACAACAGGCATATATATATATATATATATACCATATCAATATGCTCCAATATATTGCAAGATTTGCTAATAACAATCATGCACCTGTCAAAAGATAATGCATATACATATATACATCACAACAACAGTAATACGGGTAGAAAACTTGCCTGAGCGTTCCGGGGTAGACTTAAGCTTAGAGTGGGTCGGGTAACCTATGAACAACAACATAAGCCGGAATTAGACCACGGTCGCATAAGAAACTAGTCAAAAATCACTCATACCCTAACGGTCGCTTATGGTCGCTTATACGCTTGACGATTTGCGTTAATCACTCGCGTACCCTTGGCTCCACTAATTTTAATAAATTAACCATTACGGATTTTAAGGTGACTCTTTCACAAATACTCTACCAACTGACCAATTAATCTTACATAATTGTTTCAAAATCCAATTAGTCTTTTAAGGGCCTTAAACAAGGTTTCAAAGTTAAGCGAAGGGTAATGGTTCGCTCGCGAAATGCCGTTACCTAAAACGGCCGTTTCTCCTAAACCGTACATCGGATCTAAGCGAACCACATACCAAAATGAAGCTTATGACACGATCTAGCTAAAAATGGAAAAGTTACAGATTGGTCAGTGAGATTTCTGTCCGGAACGTTAAGTACAAGCAATTGAATGAAAACGGGCATTACGACGACTATGTTTACGCGATTACCAATATTTATACTACTCCAATTCCTTACCAATTCACTACAACCACCCAACCATCAACAATAAATCAAACACAACTTAGATCAAGGCAAAGTCAGTCCTTAATCTCAAGTTTTCCAACTCATTCAACCGCAAACATGATCTACTATCCATAACTTAAGATTCATTAACCATTAACCAAGATTCATATCCAAAATCACCACAAATCCAACCAAACTATCTAACATACATGGATCGTGCTATATATACATGGATATTTCTATATATACATTAATCCATCCATAAATTCATCAAAACCCAAAGTTCAAACTATAAGTTAAAGGTGAGAGTTGTTTATACCTCCTTGAAGCTTCCTAACACAACCCAAAAGCTTTGAATGCCTAAAAGAACCATGATCCTTGCTTGTATAACCTTAAGATTTCATAAAAATCAAGAAAACTAACATTAGTTTTTGAAAGTTACTATTCATCATCAGTTTTGATGATTTGTTTGCCTAGGTTAAGAATGGAAATTGGCTTGCAAACCTCTACCATGCATTCACTAGTAGGTAAGGAAGCTATGGTAATTACCTTGTGATTTTAGAGCAAGAGAAGCTAAGATTTGCTTCTTGAAAAAAACCAGCCGAGAGTTTAGGTGGGGAAGAAGAAGAGAGCTTGCTTGATTCTTGAATGCTAAAGTTTGTGAAATGATTTGCTTGGCTAGGATTAATCCTTGGTAAATATCTTCCTTTAACTTTAATAAAGTGATGACATCACCTCCATTATATCATCACAAAGAAACTTGTCTAAACCTTATGGTTGGATGATGTCACAACCCACTAATCCCATCTGATTAGTGCTTAATTACTTGGCTAATGGTCGTTATCTGTTTTACGGTTCGCTTAACTTTTGTTCTCGTTCGTCGTTTGAGGGATCATATCCAGGATCTTATTACTGGGTTTCCATTAAACCTTTCTCAATATTTTATATTTTTTTATAATCCTCTCTTATAATCCTTATATTTAAATCCTTTTAATCATGTTACCTTATACTCAATTCTTTCGGTATCTGGTGGAATTTTGGGAAAAATCAAAGTGTCCGGATTCGAATTCTAACGACCTTTACATACACTCATGTACTTTATGGAATACTAATACGATCTTAGAATTTCCATAACAGGATTCCTATATAGCGTGGTCTGATAATTTTCCTTAATCAGCATCATCAGCAAGAAGTTACTATTCATCAGGGTTTCAAATATTTCCAAAAATTGGGGTTATTACATGAAATATATTATTTTCGGTGTGTCTTGAATGTCACTACTTTCCGCATTAAGTTCTCCCATAGAATTGTGGCATAATCGAATGGGACATCCTTCTGAAAAAGTTGTAAAATTAATCCCTCCACTTCGTAATTCGAGGGAGTATTTAGATAAAGCATGTGAAGTGTGTCATCTTGCAAAGCAGTATATGGAAAGTTTTCCTACAAGTGATGATAAATCTACACAAATTTTTGAGTTAGTCCATTGTGATTTATGGGGTCCTTACAATACACCTTCATCTTGTGGAGCTCGTTATTTTCTGACATTGGTAGATTATTTTTCTCGTGTTGTATGAGTATTATTGGTGAGTGATAAAACAGAGGTACTTAAATTTTTTATGTGGTTCATTGCTATGGTTGACTGTCAGTTCTCAAAAAATATAAAAATTATACGTAGTGATAATGGTACATAATTTAATATCCTGAAAAATATTTTTTGGAGAATGGTATATTATTTAAAACAAGTCATGGGGATACTCCTCAACAGAATAGACGGGTAGAGAGAAAGCATCGTCATATTTTAAATGTTGGACACGCTCTAAGATTTCAAGGGAATTTGCCTATCATGTTCTAGGGAGAGTGTATCTTGGCCGCAACCCATTTAATTAATAGAACACCCTCTAAAATTTTACAAAACAAGACTTCATATGAAATTTTATTTGATTCTCCACCCTCATATGATATTTTGCGTGTGTTTGGATATTTGTGTTTTGCTCATTATCAACGAGCAAATGGTGATAAATTTGCAAGTCGTAGTAGAAAGTGTGTTTTTGTAGGTTACCATCATGGTAAAAAAGGATGGAAGCTATATAATTTGGAGAATAAAGAATATTTCGTATCTCGTGATGTAAAATTTTATGAGAACAATTTTCCTTAACTAGAGAATGATTCAGTGAATGCTAAATTGCCCCCTCTGATGGAAAACAAAGTATTTATAAATGATTCAGAAATTTATGAGTATTATGGTACGCCAAACGAAATAACAGAGGTATTGGAAAAAATCTCAAACTCGGATCCTTCTAATCATAATATCATACCACCAAATTTGGTGACACTTGATCCTGAAATTAGCGATATGCAAGCAGGTGAGACCTCTCGAATGGATGAACAAGTACATAATGCTACTTTGGATTATACATTTGGTCGAGGAATGAGAACAAAATTTCCATCGACTAGACTTAAGGACTTTGTAACACATACAGTATTATAGAAGACTCAATCAAATATTTCCTTTACTCCTGATTCTCCTTCGAGTACACATTTTCTGATAGCACATTATGTAAGTTGCAACAAATTTTCTGTTAAACAATGAAATTTTCTTGCAGCTATTACTACAGGTACGGAGCCATAGTCTTTTCAGAGGCTGTGAAAGACCTCGGGTGCCGTAGTGCCATGCAAAAAGAAATTCAAGCTTTAGAAGATAATTGCATCAGTTGAAAGATTGAAGGCCAGACTCGTTATTTTTGGGAATCATCAGGTGGAAGGTATTGATCATAATGAAATAGTTTCTCCCCTAGCAAAGATGGTCACTGTTTGGGCTTTCTTAGCCATTGATGCATCAAAAAATTGGGAATTACATCAAATGGATGCCCATAATGCCTTTTTACACGGTGATCTCGATGAGGAAGTATATATAAAACTTCCACCTGGTTTTAAATCTTCATATCCAAGTATGGTTTGTCGTCTTCGTAAGTCAATATATGGGTTAAGACAGTCACCTCTTTGTTGGTTTAATAAATTTGTTGCGCCATTAAAGGAGTATGGATTCATGCAATCTTATTCTGATTATTCACTTTTTACATATACAAAGGATGGTGTGCAAATTAATGTGCTTGTCTATATTGATGACATGATTAAAGATGTTTAAAGATTATTCTTGCTCTTGTTTTCTCATGAAAGATCTTGGGATTCTGAAATATTTTTTGGGTATTGAGGTGGCTCAAAGTCCTCATGGATTATTTCTATGTCAACAAAAATATGCTCTTGATATTATTTCTGAAGAAGGTTTATTGGGTGCTAAGCCTGCAATTCTACCAATTGTACAAAATTATAAACTTGGTCATGTTATCAGTGCATATCTCGCGGATCCTGAAAAATATCGTAGACTTATTGGATGTCTTATTTATTTGGTCGTTACACGCCCAGATTTGTCATACATAGTTCATATTCTTTCTCAATTTTTACAAAATCCTCGACAAGTGCATTGGGATGCAGCATTAGATACAGTTCGTTATTTGAAGAGGGCTTCGAGTCAAGGAATTTTACTTCGTTCGATAGTAAATTGTCTTTGACTGGTTGGTGTGACTTTGATTGGAGGCTTCCTCACAGAGTAGTGACAGTCAGATTTATATCATCTTAGAATATGATGAAATGATGGAGCGTCCTATTAGAAGGAAAGCTACGAAGAAGTTAAAAAGGGTTACAACTGAAACAAAGGATGATGAAGTTCTGGAACTTCTTAAAATAATGCAAAATGACTCACTAGCTATTGCTTCTTCACGAAGTGAATCAATAGCCATGAGTTTATAATTGCAGAAAGAAATGATGCAATTACAGAAGGATGACTTGAAGCTACGTTTAGCAAAAGAGGAGCGAGAAAGACAGAAAGATGAGCGAGAAATGCAGATTTATGAGGGATCCATTATAGTGATGGACACCGGTAAAATGTCATCGGATCAAGCTAAATATTATGATGCCCTCAAATCTAGAATCATGATTTTTTTTAATAATTTCATATATGTATTTGACGTTATAAGATGTGACTCTTATGTATTAAACTTTAATTTGCTTATTTTATTCATCAATGCTCCGTAACGTTCAAAAGAAAATTACATTGATAAATATGAAAGGAAATTATAAAATAAATGCGAAAGAAAATTACCAAATAAATATGAAAGAAAGTTACATATCACCACCATGAATTTCCCAAAGATGCTCCACAAGATCATTTTGCAATTGAACATGAGCTTGTTTGTCTCGAATCTGCTGGTGCATTTGTATGAATTCCGGAAGGGTATTTTGATGATGCGGTATCCGAGTAACAGTCGGTTTAACATTTGTATCAAAGTTTTCTTCCTCCGTATGTATTCCTCTTTCATCTTTAATTTTCATATTATGTAGTATTATGCAGGCTGTCATAATATATTTAATTGTGCTCACATCCAAAAATCGTGATGGTCCACGAATCATTGCAAATCGAGATTGCAAAACTCCAAATGTCATTTCAACATCTTTTCTAACAGGTCCCTGTGCATTTGCAAAATACTTTTTTTTGTTACCTAGAGGTTTTGAAATTGTTTTGACAAAAGTTGGCCAAGAAGAATTGTTGTGCAATACATGCCTCTACTATAACAAGACTAAGTCAAATTGACAGTCCTAAGTAAATTGTATGATAATCTAAGTTTGTATTTTGTATTGTATCACTTAAGTCTGTAAAAGTGCAAAAAGATTACACTGAAGTATTTTTCTATAAACAGTCTCAAGCCTAAGAATAAACTCTGGAAGAAGATTATGAAGATCATGCCTCAGAGAACATTGTGAAGAAGCTTGGAGTTGAATAAATCTGTTTTGGGAAAAACATTCCAAGTTAAGAAATCTACAAGTCACATATTAAGTCTTATAGAGAAGTCATTCGAGAACTCCAGAATGACTTATCGACAAGTCAAAGTCAGCTTATAGAGAAGTCTCAAAGATATCGACAAGTCAAATGAAGATATGAAGATTGGAGTTATCGACAAGTCATTTCTGTAATAGAGAACTCAGAGATATCGACAAGTTAAATTAAAGATGTGAAGACTGGAGATATCGACAAGTCAAATTCTCACTAGAGATCTCAGAGATATCGATAAGTCAATATGCCTGTAGAGATTTCATAGATATCGACAAGTCTTTTCTAAATGCAGAAATTCAGAGATCTCGACAAGCCAAATTCTCTTATAGAGAACTCAGAGACTTCGATAAGTCAAAACAACTATAGAGTAATAAGAGATCTCGATAAGCCCGTATACTTATCGAGATGTCGAGTTCTCTATATAACAAACTGGAGATCTCGATATAAAACTCAAAGTACAAGATGCAGACCAGTTAAATATACAAGATTATCAATTAAAAAACAAATCAATCACTGATTTGAAAAGTCTACAAAAAGCATCTTGAAGAGTCCAAGATCAAAGGTCAATATTAACTGACAAAGTAAAGTCACAGACCTGCACGATTTGCAAAGATACACTAAGCCAAAGATAAAAAGTTTTAGTTAACTTAAAGTAGGGTTTGTTACATGCTATTGCATGCTGTGTAAAACCTGTGTTTAGTGTTCTATAAAGTACACACTGGATGCTTTATTTTGATGTAACAAAAATAGATCAAAAATCTTACAACTCTCAAGAAAGAAGCTGAGTTCTTTATCAACAAAGAACCCAGAAATTTGTAGCAAGACATACTTGATTTTATTATAAAATTAAGTGAGTTTTGAAAGATAGTGTGTTCATGTGCATGTTTTATTATTCCTGTTGAAACATATTATCTCTACAAGTTAGACTACTTTGTTCACAACTTCCATAATAGTTTAAAAAGCTTAAAAATAATCCAAAACACATTCACCCCCCCTCTGTGTTGTATTCATTACCTAACAAGTGGTATTAGAGCAAAATCTGAAAGCAAACAGATTAAAGATCTTGGAAGAATGAATACACAGAAGCTTAGCAGTATCAAAATCCCTATCTTTGACAGATCTAACTACATATTATGGAAAAAGTAAATGATGCTGTTTATAAGAATTGCCAACCCTTTATATATTCAGATTTTCATGAATGGGCCTTTCACCCCCATTGTAAGAGTTGGGGAATCTAAAGATGAAGACATGGTCATTCCAGCACATTATACTCTTAAAGACCCTTCAGAATATACTGAACCTGAAAAAGAAAAAGGTCTCTCTGGATAGTGGCTTGCAGCTGACCTTAATAGAGTCACTTGACAATGTAATGTACAATAATACTGTTAACTGTGACACAGACAAACAGATCTGGGAGAAAATAGAGATTCTATGTGAAGGAACAGAGGAAGTTAGGTCAAACCGAAGGAGGATTCTGGTTTCTCAGTATGAGGGGTTTTTGGCTAAACCAAAAGAAGGAATTACTGAAGTTTTTGAAAGGTTCAATAAATTCATAAATGACTTGGAGCTATATGATAAATATTATGAATCTGAGGAGGTTAACCTAAAGTTCCTGCTAGCTCTTCCTGACCATCTTTAACAGAAAATATCAGCTATTAGAGAAGGAAGAGATTTAAGCAGAATGCCTTTGGAAGTTCCATATGGAATCTTAAAAACTTATAAACTTGAAATCCTGCAAAGAAAATCATTGAAAGCACACCATGGTCATGTTGTTGATGGTTCAAGTGCTTTAATTATGAATGACAGAGAAGAAAGTGAAGATGAGCAAGATGATCAAGTTCCAGTTGTTCAAGCTATGGAAAAAAATAACAAAGGACCTCAGAAGCAAGTTGTATTGGAGCTGGAGGAAGATGAATATTACACCTTGGATGAGCTAGATGAAATGGACCAATCCATAGCTTCCTGGCTAGGAAATTTTCCAATATAAAGGTCAAGAAGCCAAGGTTTTCAAAAGCATGGGACAATCTTCCAACAACAACAATTGGAAACCAAAAGATCAGTATAATACAGCTAGCAAAGGTGGCTATAAAACTGGATCTTTGGAAAGAACAAAGATAAGGTGCTTCAATTTTGATGAGTTGGGTCACTTTGCTACTGAATGCAGAAAGCCCAAAAAGGTGAAGAAGGATAAAGCTTACTTGGAACTGGAAGCAAAGTATGAAGCTCTCCTGAAGAAGCAGTCTGGAAAAGCCTATATTATAGAAGGAAAGAGTTGGGATGATAATGATGTTGCTAATGAGGATGAAGAGGTTGGAAACTATGCACTTATGGCTTTTGAGCATGGAGAAGCATCCACTTCAAAATCAAAGGTACCAACTCTAACCACTATTTATTTAAATGCTAGTCAATATAAGAAGACTGCAGAAAAGATGAGTGTGGAGATGTTTCACATACACACTAGCTTGGTAGCAGCTACTGAGGAAGTTATTAGACTAAAAAAAGCTAATGAGAAGCTTGAGAGTGAAAAGAAAAAGAAGGATCTGCTGTTTATGGAGCTTGAGTCAGTCAAGGAAGAAAATGAATATTTGAAACAAACAAGCTGAAGTGTGCCAATGAGATTGAAACTGTGTTAAGAGATAAGATTGAAAAGAATGAGGTGAAACTAAAATCATTCAGGAATGCATCTGAGTTGGTTGGTCAGTACCATGAGAAGAACAAGCCATGTGCTAACATAGCTGTTGGTCTTGAGTATGATGCTTTGAATATCAACAAGAAAGCTGTATGTGGTAAAGGTAAAACAACTGAAAATGAAGATTCACCTATGTTTAAAGTATGCAGAGTAGATTTCAGTGAGGAAGAGTTGATCATAAAGTAAGAAATTGCTGATGAAGACAATGAGAAGAAAAATGATGAAACAACTCCAACTTCCAAAGCTAGAAAGAAGCCCATGGTCAACCAAGATTCCAAGACACCTGTCAAGGAAGTAAAAATTGAAAATGCAAGAAAGAAGAAGAAGAATAGAAATGGGAAGATTGGGATAAACATATGCAACAATTTTGCTTATTGCAGATGTTCCAAGAAAACAATGTAAAAAATGTGGCTCTGTGAATTATCTAACTCACCTTTATAAAAAGGTTGTTTGTAGGCCAGGAGTGGGAGCATGCAAGTACAATGAAGCAAAAACTGAAGATTCGTACTCATTCTGTGACAAGTTTGATTGCATACCTGGCAACATGAAAGTAATGACAAGTTGTCACAAGCTGAGAGTTGATCTTAAGGAAATAAATATTGAGTCTTCAGCCAAAAAGGACAATGCACATCATTCAATAAATTCTATTCTTTCTGAATCATCAAACTCTACCTCTATCAAATCTGTTAACAAGAGAATAGTACCCAACACTGCTTGGGTTGTTAAATACACCTAAACTTATTGTGTGCATGGCAAAGGAAAAAAATTCATATAGAGCATAGTCAGTGGATGCTCAAGACATATGACAGGTGACATGGTTCTGCTATCACAGTTTGAGGAGAAGGATGGCCCATTAGTGACTTTTGGAAGACAACAACAAAGGCTTTACAATGGGATATGGCAAATTGATTGCTGGAAATGTTGTCACTAAAGATGTAGAACTGGTAGCTGGCCTTGAAGTGAATCTCCTTAGTGTTAGTCAATTTGCAGATAAAGGATTCAAGGTCTCATTTGACAAAGGAGAATGCATTTTTATCAACAAAAAGACTGGTGAAGTTGCTGTGAAAGGAGCAAGGAAAGGAAGCTTATTTGTTGTAGACTTGGACTCAGCAAATGAGGATGAAATTTTTTGCTTCTACACCAAGGCATCTGTAGAGTAAAGCAAGCTATGACACAAGAAGATATTTCACTTGAATTTTAAGGCAATCAACACTCTAGTAAAAAAGGTGTTAGTGAGAGACATGCCTAATCTAGAGTTTTCTCAAGATAAAGTCTGTAATGCGTGTCAAAAAGGAAAAATGAAGAGATCAAGTCACAAGAGTAAAACTATGAATTCTATAAGTGCACCTTTGTAACTTATTCACATGGATCTATTTGTACTAGTTAATGTCCAGTCAATTTCAAGAAAAAGATAAGCACTTGTGATGGTGGATGACTACTCAAGATATACATAGGTAGAATTTATGCACTCTAAAGATGAAACTCCACACATCATAATTGAACACATTAGGAAGATTGAAAAGCAGGCTCAAGATCAGAACTTTGTGAAAAGATTGAGGAGTGATAATGGAACAAAATTCAGGAATGCAACCTTAACTGAATTCTGCAAAGACAAGGGCATTGTTTAAGAATTCTCAGCTGCTAGAACACCTCAGCAAAATGGGGTAGTTGAGAGAAAGAATAGAACACTAGTAGAGGCTGCTACAACAATGCTACAAGATGTAAAGTTGCCAACAAGTTTTTGGGAAGAAGATGTGAACACTGCATGCTACACTCAAAATAGATAACTCATTAATAAGAATCTTGGAAAGTCACTCTACTCAATTATGTCTAAAAGGAATCCTACTGTGAAGCATCTTCATGTGTTTGGAAGCAAGTGCTATGTGTTGAAGGACAACTCTGAATATGTGGATAAAATTTGACTCTAAAGTTTTTGAGGCAATTTTTATGGGATATTCGTTGGAGAGAACTACATACATAGTCTATGTGATTGAACAAAAGAAGATCATGGAAAGCACAAATATTACTTTTGATAATGACAAATGTCCATGCTTGGAATGCCTTAGTGAAAATGAAGCTCAAGCCCTAAAGTTTGAAAATCTCAACATTGATAGTGATTCTGATGATGAAGCTGAAGTCAACACAAATCACATAATTGATGAAGAGTCTACTGATCAAGTGAATCATGAGAGTGGAAGCTCATCTCAAACACCTGAATTTGACAGCATAAACTCAGGGGGAGAAAGATAAGAAAACTATGGAAGTCATACCAACAATGAAGAAGAAGCAGAAAACACAAGTCAGCAAACTCACACAAAGAAATGGGATAGATTTCATAATGCAGATGCAATTATTGGTGATCCCAATGCTGGAGTAAGGACTAGAAGTGCAACTGTAAATGAATGCCTTCATGCATGTTTTCTTTCACAAGTTGAGCCAAAAAAAACTGAAGAAGCTCTACTTGATCCAGATTAGATATCTTCTATGCAAGAAGAGCTAAATCAGTTTGAAAGGAACAAATTTTAGAAATTGGTCTCTACACCAAAAAACAGGAGTATAATTGGAACAAAGTGGGTGTTCAGGAATAAAATGGATGAAAATGGAATTGTTACCAGAAACAAAGCAAGGTTGGTTGCAAAAGGCTACTCACAGGAGGAAGGAATTGACTATGATGAAACTTTTTCTCTAGTTGCAAGACTTGAAGCAATAAGGTTTTTTCTTGTATTTGCTGCACATTCAAATTTTATAGTATATCAAATGGATGTCAAGAGTGCTTTCCTTAATGGTGAGTTGGAAGAAGAAGTTTATGTGCAACAACCACCTGACTTTGAAGATCCAGAATTTCCAAATTTTGTATACAAGTTACTCAAGGCTATCTATGGACTAAAGCAAGCACCTAGAGCTTGGTATAACACACTATCAGAATTCTTGATTAAGTATGGATTAACTAGAGGGATAATTGACAAGACTCTCTTCTACAAGAAGCATGGTGATGATATGATCCTAGTTCAGATTTATTTGGATGATATTATCTTTGGTTCTACAAATGAAAAAGCTTTGTCAAAGATTCTCCAAGCTTATGCAGAGTGAATATGAAATGAGTATAATGGGGGAACTGAGTTACTTTCTTGGACTTCAAGTCAGTCAAAGAAGTGATGGAATCTTCATCAACCAAACTAAGTATGTCAAAGATTTATTGAAAAAGTTTGGTATGGTTAATTGTTCACCTGCATCTACACCTATGTCTACAGCTACAAAGTTAGATGAAGATAAAAAGGGCAAAAGTATAGACATCTCAAACTATAGAGGAATGATAGGATCTTTTCTATACTTAACTGCTAGTAGACCAGACATCATGTTTGCTACATGTCTGTGTGCAAGATTTTAAGCAAATCCAAAGAAATCACATTTGATGGTTGTGAAGAGAATTTTCAGATACTTGAAGGGGACTCCAAACTTGGGATTATGGATCCTAAGGGAACTGGTTTTGAAGCTGTTGGATACACAGATGTAGATTTTGCTGGATGCAGGGTTGACATAAAGAGCATTAGTGGAAGCTGTCAGTTTCTTGGACAAAGACTTGTATCCTGGTATAGCAAGATACAACAATCTGTGCCAACTTCCACAACTGAGGCTGAATACATAGCTTCTGGAAGTTGCTGTGCTCAAGTGCTTTGGATTAGAAATTAGCTAATGGATTATGGCCTAGTGTTACACAAAATCCCAATTATGTGTGACAATACTAGTGCTATATCTAGTGTGGCTAACCCAATTAATCATTCTAGAACAAAGCACATTGCTGTAAGGTACCATTTCATTAGAGAACATACTATAAATGGTACAATTGAGCTCATTTTTGTTCCAACAGAAAAATAATTAGCTGACATTTTTACTAAACTATTGGATGAAGCAACTTTCACTACATTTGTAGGTGAAATTGGTATGTTAAATTCTTCATCCTAAGGCAAGAACTCAGGTATCATTTTACAGCAGATTAGTTTCTAGTTAATAAAAATTAATTTGATTTAATTATAAATTAACTAGAATATAGATTATAAATATTTTAGAAATCTCTGCATATTTATTTTTCAAAATTCAAAATTTAGCTTGGAATTTTTCAAATTCTAAGAAATTTGTCTAAATACTGATTTGCATTTTCAATATGTAAAATTTGCACAATGCATAATCAAAGCAATCAAAAGTATAGAGAACTGAGTTCTCGATAAGTCTAATTGACTTATCGACAAGTCATTTTAAGACTTCTCGAGTGAGTTCTCGATAAGTCAATTTTCTGACTTCTCGAGGGACTTCTCGATAAGCTTCATTATGACTTATCGATAAGTCATTTTAGAGTTCTCTATAAGTGTTAACTTACAGAGTTCTCTACAAGTACAATGTTAGACTTATAAATAACTCAGAATTGAGATAGTTTAATTTAATAAATTATTTTGGTAAAATACTTTTGACAAAATCATTCTAATTTTATTTTGATTTATTAAAATAAAAATTATAAACAAATCATTCTATTTAGGACAAACTGAGTATTTATTTGACATCTCGACATATCAGTTTTAATTCTCTAAAAGAGTAAATTAAAATGACTTCTCGATATGTAATTCTATTTTCAAAATGACTTCTCGATAAGCAAATTCCAAACGTTCATTTTTGAGTTCTCGATAAGTCATTTGCTTTTACTATAAATACTCAGACATCTCGATATACACATACTTACGCCTTCGAGAACTCTAAGTGACCTAGAATTTTCAAATCTAAACCAATTTCTCTCTCGTTTCGAACTCTTTCTCTTCAATTTTTCTTACCCACTAAACTTCGTACTCTTCTCAATGGCATCAAACACTATTGTACCCTTTATCCCAAAAGAAACCAACTTTATTGCATTTCTGGATGCAAATTAAGTTCCTGAAGCTTTCAAAAGTTTTGTGAAGTTTTTGTTTCAACATACTTTATGGGGGCTCTTACTGCTAATCCTGTACTCTACTTGGATGTTTTAAGGGATTTCTGGACTATAACAGTGAAAAGAACAGTGGTGCATGAGAATCAGGTTGCATCAATTGTGATAAAGTGTATAATCAAGGGCCAACAGGTGGAGATCTCTGAGAATGATGTTAACATGGCTTTAGGAATACCTACTGACAAGCTGGTGGAGGCTCCAACTCAGGATGAGCTTTATGAATTCATGGACTTCATCAATTATTCTGAAAAGATTAATCTGGCAAGAATGAACAAAAAGAACCTAAGGATGGAATGGTCTTGTCTCTTTGATTCAGTAATAAGAGCTTTCACCTGCAGAAATTCCGGATTTGACAACATTTCTAGTGTTCTCCAAAAGCTGGTCTACTCAATGGCTCACAACAAACAGATCAATGTAGGACACTACATCTTGGAGGAATTGAGCACCAGGCTAACAATGCCATTAACATCAAGAAGTAAGGAAATATTTCTTCCTAGATTCATTATGTCTGCTTTAAACTGTTAGGTAAATGACATACATATGATAGAAGGTGTAGATAGATCATTAATAGGAAATTGTAAGCAAGTGTCCAAAATTCTATTTGGATCACTATTTATAAAGAACAAGGTAACTGTAAGTCTCAAAATCACTCGATTCATGATGGAGAGGTTTAAGACTTACCCTTACCCCATGCCTGACATGAGGTCAAATATACAATCTAGTATAACAATGGTCCATGAACCTATGGAAGTACAAACACAGGAACACCAACAAGGACCTTCTAATGCTGAGACCCCTTATTCTATACCAATAGCTACTAGGAAACCAACTATTTCATTCTCTCAAAAGGGTGAAGTGAGTAAAAAGAAGAGAAAGCAGGCACCCCTACCAATTATCAATGAGAAAGGTGAGGATGACATACAGATAGAGTCAACCCTGGTCAAGAAACCAAAGAAGGCTAAAAACTTAGAGTTGACCACTAAAGCCACCTCTGCATCCTCTCAAAAGGATGTAGTTGTAACACAGGGACCAAAACAAACTCTAGAGGCACCCTCTCAACATGATGTCTCTATTGAAAAGAGCATTAACCCAAATGCACCTTGTACAGAGTCTGCACCTACACTTGAACAGATTCAAGGGTATGAAAGGAGAAATAAGGATGATACACACTCAAAGATAACACATCTTTTGAAGCTCCCTCACTTATTCAGGGGGAGCTGCCAACACCCACTTCTGATCAACAAATTCTTATCTCTAAAATTTCTTCTTCCTACACAGTACTTGAATCTAATTCTCAAGTGCAATCCCACTCAAGTGACTTGGTTCAAGAAACCTTGCTCACCACCCAGACACCAAACTCATATGGTGAGAGGCTACTAGATGGGGTAGACCTTGATGACACCATCACAAACATGGGGGATTCATCAGTTTTCACTGAAGACCCCATGATGGTTACTATTGCACCTTTATGTGCAAATCAGCCTTCACATATTTTTAGGTTTGTGGGTAGTACTCCTGAGGGGGAGCTATCTAAATCCTCTCAAATTCCATTGGAGGTTCTTGTTACAGGAACAACTTCCTTCAAAACCCTAGCTGAAATTGCACTAACAATTGAATCTAGGAGTACAATTGCCAATAACCCTGCTATGGAAGAGGCAAGTACATCACAGTTATGTGACAGTTCTCTGCAAGAAGCACAAGGGTTTGAGGCTGGTGCACATGAAAATAACCCAGCCAAATCCCCTTCAATTCAACTGGAGGTTCTCACCACAAGTGGAGAATAACACCCTGTCACAACCACAGTGCATACTATGAGTCAAACTGTGACTCCTGTCATAGGTGGTTCTATTATCCTATCACCTTCATACCAGCCTTCTACTTCTCAACCTCAACAATCACACTGCATCTCACAATGGCTACAGACAACTGAAACTCAACATACAACAGTAGATGATCTTCTTGTTGAGCAAATTCCTGGACTAGCCAACATCTCACATCACCTTTTACCTCAGATATGAGGAACCAAGACTATCAAGCCATTCTTCTAACATACAATGAAGAAGTTGAAAAACAAAAGCAGAAAATAGTCAATGAAGCTGAGCAAGATGGGAATGTAGATGCTTGGTTATCTAAGGACTTTTCTCTGGAAATGGATCAGGTCTTGGCCAGGTTTAGAGATGAATATGTCATCATACTAGGGAGCAATGCAAAGGCCCTGACTCCACAAGATGTCTATGATGCAATCAATGATGTATATAAATCTCAATTCAAAGCTTTTCACCTATTTGGTAAAGCTCTAGAACTCAAGTTGATTGGTCATGAAGACAAGATAAGGAAGCTGGTGAGAGAGAAGATGGATGAGATTATACCTTCTCAAGTTAAGATCACTTTTAAATTTCAACATTTTGCTGACCAAATGGCAATATTTGATCTAACTTATGTGGAAAAAGATGTCAAAAATCTCAGACAGTCTTTCATTGCTTTGCATGAGATGGTTCAACAACAAATTATAAGTTCAAATGATACAAAGCTCAAGTTGAACCAGCTTCATCAAAGTAGATATGAGCCTTTTGCACTGCTCATGGAAGGAATAAGGGAAGCTGTGGAAGCCACCTTTGGGTCCTCAGTACCTTCAAGCTCTCAACAACCTACTTCTAAATCTACGAATCTACAAATCCAAGCTCTTCAAGGAAAAGTCTCAACTCTGCAATCCTCCAATGATTCTCTCACAGATAAAGTGCAAGCTCTCACCTCTCTGGTAAAGAGTCAACAGGAAGATATACAGACCTTGGTGGACTCCCACAAGTACTTACAAATGCAAAATTCTGTGGCTTTAGGAGCTATCATGGGAAAACTTTATATTCCATTGCCTGCACTTCATGAGTCTGTGAGGCCAGAAATTCCAACTCTCCTACTCATGCCTGTTTCCAAGACTAAGGAGGAGATAGAAGCTATGATTCAACAATCCAGGGATGCTGGTAAATCTAAGGAGACTACTTAGACTGCTCAAAGCTCTTCAAAAGCTCAAATCTCTAAAGATTTTGGAAAGGAAAGAACTCTAAAAGCTGCAGAAGGACCCTGTCAAGATCAATAATTCAATGAACTTCTAGCAGGCTTGAGGGTGTCTCTCCAAAACAACTACATAACATACAAGAGAGCTTTGGCCAATAACATCAACTTTGTTAGAGTGGTGATTTTCAAAGTTAACTTTCTGGAAAAGAGGATTGTAGCTAATGTCAATGACAGTGGACTAGACATATGTCTACATGTGTCTCTCTCCAACATTCAGAAATTGAGAGCATCTGAGCTAGATCTAATGATTGACAAGGTACATGTAGTCATCACAGAGGACACCCAATTGCTTCATGAACTCAAAAAATCTCAGAGAGATGCTTTTTCTGAAGCTTATCTATATCCAAGCAAAGGGGTGGCCTACATATGTTCTCAGTCCAAGAAATGCAAAATCTTCAATGTTCCTAAGAACTGTGTTAGAGGAAATATGAGGCTGATTATGACTCTTCAGTCTGATCTGAAATACAAAAAGCACAAGAAAACTGAAGATGAAGAAATGATCAGAATCCTGGAAAGGTACCTTGTGAATGCTGACACCATGTTTCCAAACCTACAATACAACTTAAAGGATGACAAGGATGATGATGAGCAGAAGCAAGATGATAAACTACCTTCTGGCTCAAATCCAAGTCAATCCTCTAAAGCAACTGGTAGCAATGAGAAAAAATCAGATGAGAAGAGGAAGGAAGATGAGAGGAAGAAAGGGGATGAAAGAAGAAGGAAAAAAAAGGAAAGATGGCTCAGAACCACACCAACAAACCCTAAAAATCCAAATCAATCGAGCTCAACCCTCTAAGCCAAGTAACTCAAATACCAAACCAACTCAAACCTCAAAACCTAAATTCTTGTACAAACAAACTTCTAACACCCTTCTAAAAATACCAATCACCTCAAACCAAACATCTCTAAAGAAAATCTCTAACCTACCTTCTGTTAAGCCACCAACCAAACTTTATTACAAATCTATTGAGAGAAAACCAAAGAAAATGCAAGTTACTAAGAGGGCTATCTGGAATTATTTTATTCAAAGTAATTTTCTACCTCTAAGCTGGTGCATCTTAGATGAAGACTACTTTCAACAATTAGCTGAAGAAATGGTCAGAGTTTGGGTTGTAACACTAAGTGAAGTAAGAATCTACTATCAAGATAGATCCTTCATATTTCTTGGCAGCAACTTAATGGACACTTTTTCACCCACAGAGATTAAAAGAGTGATAAGCTTACTAAAGGATAAGGATACTACAACTAAGGCATGGTGTAACAGCCCCAAATCCGGGTCAGAAGATTTGGTCATCATGATGAAACCTCAATCCAAATTAACCTGATTAGTCAATAAACAAATGCCAGCGGAAGATATTTAGCATCTATGACCCCAAACTAATCCAAGATCTTTTAAGGTTACAGTTCTAGAAACAAGAAATCCAAATTCCATAAATAAATTTTCTCTTTCTTTTTAAAACTCTTTTCAACAAGTTCCAATTCAATACTAACCCGCTAGTAAAACTTCGAAAAGAAGTATTATAACGACTCATGTATTTTGAATTATTTAAATATGTGATTATGGAAACTATTAAATAAATAAAATATGTGTATTGGTTTTGACCGCTATGTGTTGTTTGATTAGTAGCTATATGTGATTCATGGTGTACCGGGTTGTCCACGTGATTAATTTTGGAGTCATATTGAATTGTTTTCAATTTTAAAAGTGGATTTAATGCAAATTTATTTGTATAAATATTTGGATTATCCCTAAAATTATTTTTATGATTTTATAGTTACAATAATTATTTTTATGATTTTATAAAATTGAGAAATCAATATTTTATTAATTATTTATCTTTAAATGATTTTCTGATTACTTTTATTTGTAAAATCCATATTTAATTCTAGAATTCTTCAAAAAATTATGAAACTCATATTTATTGAAGTGTGGAATATTTGGAGAATTTTAAAATTATTTTGGAAATTTCCGGGATTAGTTTTACCCGCTCGCTGTTTCGTTTTATGGGTTAAAGCGGGTATAAATTGCATTTCAATAACTATTTTAAAATTTTGAAAATTATGTCTTTATAAACTTCGGGATATTTATGATATTTCAAGACTATTTTCGTAATTTTTGGAGATTGTTTTATGAGCACCTCAATCCGATAATTTCGAATTTCGGGATAAAACAGGCCTTTAAATCTTCGTAATTATCTTGAATACATACGTGTCAGTTTTTCAGCACGGTTGTAGCTACGTGTTTCAAGCTGGAAGGGAGAGAAAAAAATATATTAATTAACATACCCCCCCCGTTTTGTTATCCTGCGTCCGCCTTCCTCATCTCTTTGATAATCTCTCTTTGTTTCCCTCTCTTACATCCCTGTGACTCTCTTCTTTCTTCTTTTTCTTTTCCGATTTTTCCCCTTCCCCTCTGTTTCCGTTTCCTTTCCCGGTGGTGCTCATCTCGCCGCCGTTTCTAGTACTTTTCCGGCTATTTCTTCCCGTTTGATTTTGGTCCTTGTCCTATTGGTATATATATGCATACATGGATATAAGTGTGTGTATCGTGTGTGTTTAATTTGTGTGTATGCTGTGTTGCGCGGCGCGTGGCCGTGTGTGTGCGGTGGTGTATGTTTTTCAGTTGGTTGTGTTGGACTCCTTGTTGGGCTTGGGTTAAGCTTCTGCTGGGCTGGATTGTGTAGTTGGATTTGGTCTTAATTTTTATTTCTTTCTTTGCAGGAATTATTTGATTACAAATCTATGATATTAATTATTCGTGCGGAATTATTTTAAGGATTAATCGGTGAAGTTACATTGGAAACCCGAAATTTATCGGGTACCCGTAAATTTTACCGCCGTTGACGATGAACTTCGGTGAGTTAACGGTGGACTGTGATGATTATTATCTGAGTCCTAAATTTTATAAATAATAAAACAATTTATATAAAATGTTTTCGAGAATAAATCGTATATTGGAGTTTTACGTAAATAATTACGAGATTGTGGAATTGATGTTGTGATCGAATTAAATTATGAAATTTGGAATTGTGTGATTAATTGATTGCTGTTGGTTTGGCGTCGACTATATTCGACGGGTGGACCGATAAGCAAAGGAGGCGCTGCCCGATTTTCGGGAACGTACCCTGTAACATATCGGAACTACCAGCCGAATTTAAATAATTATATAACAATGAATAAATACTTTTAAAAATATGACTGACAGCTTGTTTTCTAAAATGTCGAGTATATGCATTCTCCGAAAATGAACATCGAGTTGTGCTTTGAGTAGGTAAACTCTGATTGTTGTGTGTTATTATAATATGTGTAATTACGAGTTGGGATTTGATATCGAATGGGTAGAGTGTTAGCAAGAATATGTCAAGCATACCTAGACGTCTAACATAGAGTATTTCGCCCCTGTGGGTTGTAGTCGGGAAACCGAAAGTGGACATTGGACTAAAGATAACTTAGTGGTCAGTCAACGAGCTTAGTGGAATTTCGACAGAAAAACACCTGAGTGTCGAAGTCGAACCCAATGTAATCTAGTGGTTGGACGTTAAAGCCTGAGCGGCAGAGTCAGCTCATAGTTGATCAGTAATAGTGTAAAGCCCGGTAAGGCAAGTACTTCTAAATCTTTTTCAAGATATAATGCAAATGTTTCCAAATTCTCTCGTAAAATATTGTTAAGTATTCAAAATAGATCTGTTTTATATTATAAGTACTTTGAATCATACAACCTTGAACCCGAATCACCTCATTTGATCTTTGAGCCATAAGCCTTAAATTTTTCGTAAACCATCCTTTGTTGATTTTCAAATACCAAATCACACAGATATAACACTACTCCCCAAATGTATAACTATCAAACACTGGAACAAAATTGTTTGAAAATACAGAAACTTTTATACTCCAACCATTCTTTATAACATCAAAGAACTATACCTTGAAAAATCAGTATTCGTCTAATACCTGATCATTTTACAGACTGAAAACCGTTTCTTATACATACCCTGATATACCCTTGAGATATCCATGAGTTTCCTTACGTTTTTATTCAAGTGTTTAACCATCATTGATTATGATCTTGTTTATTGAATTATATTGTTTATCATATTGAACTGCTTTAGAATTGGATAGTTTTTTTATATATGTGGACCAGATTCATGGTCAGACCATATCAATGGTCAATTTAGGCCAATATGTGCCTTGGATCCAGTAATTAGAGCAGTGCTGTGTGCTTTGCTCGGGGTTAGTGCGTGACTGATCAGCAGCCTAACCTTGGTTTTAAAACTTAAAATGAATATCCAATTCTAATGATTATTAGCAATAAACTTGATTCCTCTGAATTATCTCGTTTGATAATTGATTAACCTCAATTATTGTCATTGTGACTTGCTAAGCTAGTTAGCTCACCCTTGCGATTCTTTTTATATATTTTACAGTTGAAAAGGATATGGATGATAGTAAAGTTCCTCAGTCCAAGGTGCGGGCTAAGGTTCCAGTTTGAGTTGGATCGAGCTATCAAGGAGCTTCATACGGTAGAAAGATACTAAGATTGTAAAATTAATTTTATTATCAGTTGTAAGTTAAATTAGTTGGGATTTGGTATGTTGTAATAAAAGTTAAGGTTGTGGCTTGTTTTCATACTTTAATCTATTGCGATCCGTGGTTATGTAAAGCAGGGTCATTGCAAATAGTATTTCTTATACAAGTTTATATATTGTGTATGTGTTGTGGACCTCAAACTTCTGACCCGGGTTTGGAGGGCGCCACAGGTTGGTATCAGAGCTACAGGTTATAAGTCACTGAAACAAGCCTAGATTGTCGGGATTGGGTAGAGGGTTAGGATTAGGAATAGGAAATAAAAAGATAAGACGTTGTGAGGATGAGTGCGACTGTATAGTAGGTCTCCGGCACGGTTCGTGTTGCGATTCAGGATTCTTAACATTGCGACGTGATTTCCAGACAACGACAATGGCAGATCCTGATTTCCCTGCATCATCTGATCGTTTGGAGTTTTCTGTTCAAGGATCGTCATTTTCTCCCAGATTGGATTTGCACCTTGTTCTTCCATCGGTATTAATGGTATTACCTTCTATTATGAAAGTTGCACCTCTTCAAGTTATTCTACATTATTCTACCACCTTTTGATATGAGACTACCTATTTAAGAATCTCCATCTATTTATTCTTGTTTTACTGGACAATCGGCTGTGAGTGTTTCTTTTCAATTTACCCTACACCCTGTTCTATACCTCAGTTTAAAACTTGTCCTATGAAGCAACAGTACCTACGCGGATGAATTCGGGAGCTACAGTAAATAGTGAGTACTGGAGACATAAATAAAGGTGAGAAGAAGTTTAGAAAGAAGATTCACGTGTTTCGAAGAATAGCTGCTACCAGATTAAATGAAACCATTAGTGATTAGGCCACCCATGGCTAGTTTGTGGAATAGATTAGATGAGTTTTGAAAGAGCGTTAGAAAAGATGATGGATCTGGAGTTTTCTCGAAGTTAGATAATGGTGTTATGATGATATGATATATTTATAGTAACAAGGTAATGCGATATTAGCCGACTTATTGACTATTGGATAGTCTGTTCCACTTAACGATTGCAAAGTTATTAACGGGAGTATTACCAGTATGGAAGTCTTGATGTGAAGCCATGAATAAGATAATATGCAACGACAGTTGAAGTTTTCATCGATTAAGGAAGGTAATAGACCCAATGAAGGAGAGGAGATAAATGGAAGTGAATGGACCTTTGTGTGATCGTTTCTTTAACTTGGTATCTGGTTATAAGAAGGACAACAACCAACTCATATAGTAAGGACAACCAGATTTGTGATTTTCAAAAATTTTAAACAAGTTTTTGAAAAAGATATTTCCTTACAAAATTTCCAAAATCCTTTTTGGAATAAAATAAGTTTTAAACCTTGGTTGTCAAGTTACTACTTGAGTTTCTTGTTCGTTAAAAGACCCGGATTACCTGGAAGAAATTTAGACTCAGTATTGTTAATTCAGAGAATAAAGTGATATGCGATTATGAAAAAATTGATTATTCCTAACGGTAAGGTGTAAATGTTATTTGACAAGGTTAATAACAGAATCCGCGTACGGAGTAATTATTCATCCAGTCGCAGAGACCGTTAAAGTTTAAAGAATTCATTGATTTAAAAAGAGCGTGGGCGTGATCGAAAGAGATTGGGAAGATTTCCAAACTTTTCTAAAAAAAGAATGTTATCAATAAAAGGATCGTTATGTTGAATGATTCGTGGGTATTCTAAATTAAAAAGAGGAAACTCGAAGTTATCTGGTAGGAACGCCATTATGATCGAACAAGCTCGAAAGATGAATACAAGTGAAATGTGGATGGTGACCAATGGTATCATTCTTGTCTTCAATATAACAGTGTATATTCCTTTTTGATTCCTAAATAAGTATGAACTTCTTTTGTTAAATAAACTCTTTGCTATGATATCGAAAAGGAGGATATTGCATTCCTTTCAAGTTTAATTGTTTCCCTCAAGTTTTGCTTTCTGATTGGGACAAATAGTGTTATGGTGAGATACTATGTCAGAATGATGAAGAGTCGGGTGGGACGCCACCTAGTCATGTGCTGTATGCCATATGGTATGAAAGACTGGCCATCTTAAGTACCAATGTGGTTGTCTCATTCATATTCAAATCCTTGTTTATTCTTTCTTTTCAACTCTATTTTTTGTTGGATTGTGAATCCTTCTAGTTGTTTCGTTGTACTGTCATTCTTTGCAAGAGTTTTTCAAACAGAAACCAACGTATTATGGACAAAGCGGGCAAAGTTCCATCTGCCTCTCATGCATGGAAAGCAAACAAGGGCATATGGCAAGAATTGCAAATCACTTGCCCCAGTCAGGGATCCACTAAGAGCCAAGGGAATTTACTCCAATAAGGAATACGTCTTCGAGTACGAGAATCTACGATTTCCCTGTGAAATTTGTTATTCAGAAGACGGACGTGATGACATGGATGATTATGGTGAATACCTTATGCGTTAAAGTATTGAAAGATGTGGAAGAAACTTGATTGTTTATTTCCCCCCAAGGTATTGTTGATAAGATGATTTACCCCGTTGGATTGATAAGATGATGACGAAAGGACTAGCGAATTTAAGAACGCGTAATTATTAAATAAGTAAGTACCAATGGTGGGATTGAGATTCCTGGCAACAAGTTTGTGAGGATTTGATATTATTTAAGATAGGAGAATTTGACATTACTCTACGGAATGGATTAATTATTTAAGCGTGATGCCTAGACAGACCGTCGTGAGGGAAGATAGTTCTGAAGACGCCAAATGAGAATGTGACAAGGTTCAGAAGATGAAGGAAGGTAACGAATTTGTTAACGATGATTTAAGCCAAGAAGTTACAGTGATTAAAAGGTAAGCACTATGGTGATTATGAATAGAAGTCAGGAGTAAACAGAATTTGAAGGTTTTATAGTAATTAATGAATTTCAAGATATGTTTCCCGACGAATTACCAACATTTCCTCCAGATAGAGAAATTGAGTTCATGATTGACTTAGCATCTAAAATGAAACAAGTGTCCAAGGCCCTACACAGAATAGCGCCAGTCAAAATGAAGGAGTTAGCAAAGTAGAGGCAAGAAATGCTAGAAGAAGAAGTGATTAGATCTAGTGTACCCCATAAGGTGCATCGGTATTAAGTGTTAATAAGAAAGATGGAAGTATGAGATTATGCGTTGACTAGCGAAAGCTCAACAAGTTTACTAACAAGAGCAAGTATCTGTTACCTCGACCCAATGATTTGTTTGATCAAATGAAAGAAGTAAAGTACTTTTATAAGATTGATTTAAGACTTGGTATTTCCCCAATTGAAGATTAAACCTATGGATATATCAAAGATAATTTTCAGAACTAAGTACTGTTCTCGTATTGTCATTTGGATTAACCAATATACCCGTAATATTTGAATCGGATGGACAGAACCTTTAAGGAATATCTGGATAAGCTGTAGTTGTGATACTTAAAGTCAACGGAGGATCATGCAAAGCATTTAATGATAACTAGGGAGTTGGAGAAGAAAGAAGTTGTATAAAATGTAGTTCTTAGCATAAATAGTCAATGTGGAAAAGATCAAAAGAGATTTAGCAGAAATTAAAGTTACTATGAATGAAAAGAGACCAGAAACACTAACAAAAGTAAGAAGTTTTATCATGGGCCGGTTACTATCGGAAATTTGTGCAAGATTTCTTGAAAGTTACAATATCTTGGACGAAGCTAACCAGGAAAAGCAAGAAGTTTATATGAAGTAGGAAAAGCAATATCTTCGACTCCCTTTTTCACCGTTCTCCATCGCCACGAACTCCTCTTCCTCGTTGCTGCAACGGAAAGCAAGCCCAGGTTCTGCTCCGTCTTCTCCGGTCAATCGACGGCCCGCCGGTGGCGTTTTCCCGGCCAAACGATGATTTACCACAATCGTACACCAAACTTCAATATCAATACACCAAAACGAAGCTCGTAACCTGGGAAATCTAACCCCTATCGTCTAACAAACCAACAATTAATCCACATACCACAACAATTAACAGAAAATTCGTAAAAACTTGCTATTCGAACTACACTATATGGGTATCATTCGACGCTAATTCCAGTTGTAATCGACTATAACAATCCTCAGGAAACTATATCAAGTATCAAATTCAAGCATAAATCACAGGAATCAAAATACCCAAATTCGGGTAGAAACCCTAATTTTCGGATTGAAAATCAAATCAACAAAACACAACATTAATGGTATGAATAGAAAGTAGAGATCAAGAGGATCATTTTGGTTACTCACATGATCAAAACGGGTAACAGAATCACTATGAAATCTGCAGTTGAATTCTCTGATTGTTCTTCACCAACACTAATTATTTCTTGATTTTTTGATTTTTAATTATAATTAACTAATTAATTAACCATAAATCAGCTATTTATATTTATGAAAATAATACCCCTAAATAAAATTAAGGGGCAAATTACACTCCTAATAAAAATATTTGGCCCAAATTTTTATAATTTTTGGGTATTAATAATGATTTTTTAAATATCCAATAAATATAAAATAAATGCTAAAAATTCTCAAAAATTATGAATATTACAGAAATGCAAAGAAAAATGATGTATGATATTTTCATGATTATATAAATAAAAATGTGATTTTTGTGGGGTTTTTGGTATCCGAAGGGGTCCGGAAAAGTCGTTTTTCGCGAAAAAGGTAAATTTGTAAAACGTCTAGGGGTTCAAAATAGCGATATAGTATAGGTCATTTTTGGAAAAATAGGGCCAATGATTTTGTTTGAAATACGGGCTTTTAAAACACTGTTTGAGCTGTACGGGGTTTAATATAAAACATATAACTTACGATAAAACACTCAATAAATATCCAAAACACGTTCGGATCAAAACAGACAACACGTAGCACATAACAATTAGGGTTTTTACGACTCCACACATTTAATCACATAATAATACATAAAATTTATCTTTATCATAATATAATACAAGCGTAATTTCTCGGTCGTTACAAGTAATCACATCACATAACCCTGCTTTGACTTGACCAAGATAACTCAGCTTAACCTGACTGGCATACCTTCGAATATTTGAAATAATAAAATCATGGAATTCCAAAGTGAAAAGAATTTTATATCATAATAGATGTCTCATGATTGTGGTTACCAAAATCTGAATTTATGAGAAAGTATTGTTGAAATGAAAGAATAACTGAGAGATGAATATGATCAAATGAACTTGGTGTTGCGTGCCAAAATTAAGACACTACTAAAGGTGGTTAACCTTCATGTATTCAAAACACACTCTCGTTTCTAGTTTACTATAACCTCAATCGTCCTCACATAGCTATACACACCTCTACACACTCTCGTTTCTAGTTTACTATAACCTCAACTCTGATACCAACCTCTAACAGCCCCAAATCCGGGGTCAGAGGATTTGGTCGTCACGATGAAACCTCAATCCAAATTAACCTGATTAATCAATAAACAAATGCCAACGGAAAATATTTAGCATCTATGACCCCAAACTAATCCAAGATCTTTTAAGATTACATTTCTAGAAACAAGAAATACAAATTCCATACATAAATTTTCTCTTTCTTTTTAAAACTCTTTTTAACAAGTTCCAATTCAATACTAACCCGCTAGTATAACTTCGAAAAAAAGTATACTAGGCCCAGCTATAAAATAACACAATTATAATATAATATAATATAAACAATTTTATACAATAAAACTTACACCAGTTCACAAACCCTGGACCAACCACCTTCCAAAAGCTTCTTCTTTGCTTCCTCGAATTACGCGGCTAAACAGTGCAAGTTAATCTTCACTTGAGGTTAAATTTTAAAAACAGGCAAGTATGAGCGGAAGAAATGCTCATCAAGTTCTTTTAGTTATATTTGAGATGTCATGTCTAATCTGATTTGTGTTTAGTTTCAGAACTTAATATCAGGACTTTTCAGTACTTACTGGAAATCAGAACTTACTGAAGTCAGAACTTATATCAGAACTTAAGGCCGTCAGGATTTATATCAGGACTTAAGTGCGGGTACTTCAGATAAGGAATGCAGCTGATTTACAGGAGAGGATCTGGACTAAAACAAAAGAAGATATGCATGAAGAGTTGGACAACTAGAAGACTTGTAAAAAGATAATATCTGATTGATATATTTTAGGAGACAGAATCATATTCTATATCAATTAGAAGATATCTTGTAACTGTGTACTATATAAACACAGCTTAGGGTTTAAACTAAAAGTGTTATCATTCACGAGAATATTATTCATTGTAACCTAGTAGCTCTTAATGATATTGTTCATCACTGAGAGAGTAGTTTAACCTACTTTGTAACAGAGCTTATTATATTGAATAAACTTGATTACTGTTATATACTTGTGTTCTAAATCAATTTGATTGTATAAACACTATATTCAACCCTCTTCTATAGTGTTATGTGACCTAACAAGTGGTATCAGAGCCTCTCTATTGAATTCTCTGATTGTTCTTCACCAACACTAATTATTTCTTGATTTTCTGATTTTTAATTATAATTATCAGCTATTTATTGTTATGAAAATAATACCCCTAAATAAAATTAAGGGGCAAATTACACTCCTAATAAAAATATTTGGCCCAAATTTTTATAATTTTTGGGTATTAATAATGAATTTTAAAATATCCAATAAATACAAAATAAATGCTAAAAATTCTCAAAAATTATGAATATTACAAAAATGCAAAGAAAAATGATGTATGATATTTTCATGATCATATAAATAAAAATGTGATTTTTGTGGGGTTTTTGGTATCCGAAGGGGTCCGGAAAAATCGTTTTTCGCGAAAAAGGTAAATTTGTAAAACGTCTAGGGGTTCAAAATAGCGATATGGTATAGGTCGTTTTTGGAAAAATAGGGCCAATGATTTTGTTTGAAATACGGGCTTTTAAAACACTGTTTGAGCTGTACGGGGTTTAATATAAAACATATAACTTACGATAAAACACTCAATAAATATCCAAAACACGTTCGGATCAAAACAGACAACACGTAGCACATAACAATTAGGGTTTTTATGACTCCACACATTTAATCACATAATAATACACATAATTTATCTTTATCATAATATAATACAAGCGTAATTTCTCGGTCGTTACAAGTAATCACATCACATAACCCTGCTTTGACTTGACCAAGATAACTCAGCTTAACCTGACTGGCATACCTTCGAATATTTGAAATAATAAAATCATGGAATTCCAAAGTGAAAAGAATTTTATATCATAATAGATGTCTCATGATTGTGGTTACCAAAATCTGAATTTATGAGAAAGTATTGTTGAAATGAAAGAATAACTGAGAGATCAATATGATCAAATGAACTTGGTATTGCGTGCCAAAATCAAGACACTACTAAAGGTGGTTAACCTTCATGTATTCAAAACACACTCTCGTTTCTAGTTTACTATAACCTTAATCGTCCTCACATAGCTATACACACCTCTACACACTCTCGTTTCTAGTTTACTATAACCTCAGCTCTGATACCAACCTCTAACAGCCCCAAATCCGGGGTCAGAGGATTTGGTCCTCACGATGAAACCTCAATCCAAATTAACCTGATTAATCAATAAATAAATGCCAATGGAAGATATTTAGCATCTATGACCCCAAACTAATCCAAGATCTTTTAAGGTTACATTTATAGAAACAAGAAATACAAATTCCATAAATAAATTTTCTCTTTCTTTTTAAAACTCTTTTTAACAAGTTCCAATTCAATACTAACCCGCTAGTATAACTTCGAAAAAATGTATACTAGGCCCAGCTATAAAATAACACAATTATAATATAATATAATATAAACAATTTTATACAATAAAACTTACACTAGTTCACAAATCCTGGACCAACCACCTTCCAAAAGCTTCTTCTTTGCTTCCTCGAATTACGCGGCTAAACAGTGCAAGTTAATCTTCACTAGAGGTTAAATTTTAAAAACAGGCAAGTATGAGCGGAAGAAATGCTCATCAAGTTCTGTTAGTTATATTTGAGATGTCATGTCTAATCTGATTTGTGTTTAGTTTCAGAACTTAATATCAGGACTTTTCAGTACTTACTGGAAATCAGAACTTACTGAAGTCAGAACTTATATCAGAACTTAAGGCCGTCAGGATTTATATCAGGACTTAAGTGCGAGTACTTCAGATAAGGAATGCAGCTGATTTACAGGAGAGGATCTGGACTAAAAAAAAGAAGATATGCATGAAGAGTTGGACAACTAGAAGACTTGTAAAAAGATAATATCTGATTGATATATTTTAGGAGACAGAATCATATTACATATCAATTAGAAGATATCTTGTAACTGTGTACTATATAAACACAGCTTAGGGTTTAAACTAAAAGTGTTATCATTCACGAGAATATTATTCATTGTAACCTAGCAGCTCTTAATGATATTGTTCATCACTGAGAGAGTAGTTTAACCTACTTTGTAACAGAGCTTATTATATTGAATAAACTTGATTACTGTTACATACTTGTGTTCTAAATCAATTTGATTGTATAAACACTATATTCAACCCTCTTCTATAGTGTTGTGTGACCTAACAAGTGGTATTAGAGCCTCTCTGTTGATATACAAATAGTGAGATCCAGTTTACAATCATGTCTGACGAAACACAAACTCCACCTAAGCCAACCAAAACTTAGGATACTCAAAACAATCAAACCCACAGTCGATATGAGAGTATTAGGGTTCCCATACCGAGAGCATCTTCGTATCCTATATGGAAGGTAAAAATGGCTATGTTTCTGGAAGCCACAGATCTAGAATACCTTGATAGAATTAATGATGGACCATATAAGCCTACCAAGCTCTCTCTTGTAGTTGTTGATCAACCAGCAAAGATGATACCAAAGGAGAAAGGTGATTACACACCTGGAGACATCTCATCTATTGCGAAGGATGCAAGGGTAAGGCATCTGCTTTATAGTGCAATTGACAATGTCATGTCAAACAGGGTAATTGGATGCAAGAATGCAAAGGAAATATGGGATGCTTTGGAGATAAGATGCCAGGGAACTGAAGCCATCAAAAAGAATAGAAAGACTATACTCACACATGAGTATGAGCACTTTGACTCAAAAGCTGATGAGTCATTAACTGATTTATATGACAGGTTTGCCAAACTCTTGAATGATCTATCACTGGTGGACAAGGAATATGATCTTGCAGATTCAAATCTAAAATTCCTTTTAGCTCTTCCTGAAAATTGGGATTTCAAGTCTACTACCATAAGAGACAACTATGACCTTGATGAAACTACTCTTGAAGAAATTTATGGTATGCTCAAGACTCATGAACTTGAGATAGATCAAAGGAGCAAAAGGCATGGAAGAATGTCAAAGACAGTTGCACTTAAAGCTGAGGAATCTCCTAAAGTGGTTGTCTCAAATAGGGGCAAAGGAAAGGCTCTCATCATATAGTCTGATTCAGAGTCATCATATTCTGATGATACATATTCTGATGATGATGATTCAGAATCTGAAAATTTATCTGAAGTGGATGTTGATACAGAGATGATGCAACTGTGTGCTCTTATGGTGAAGGGTATCACAAAGATAGCCTACAAGAAATTCAAAAAGGGCAAGAATTTTTCTAGGAAAGGTGGAAGTTCTGAAAATAAAGGGTTTAAAAAGTATGAAGGAAAAGGAGGAAAGTCTGACAGAGGAGACAACACAAATATTAAATGCTACAATTGTGGTGAAAGAGGCCATATCTCTCCTGAGTGCAAGAAAGGAAAAAGTGATAAAGGCCAGACACTTATCACAAAGAAGAAAAACTAGGCAGACACTTCAGATTCTGAAGAAGAGGTGAACTATGCCTTGATGGCAAATGCTGATAGCAGTTTTAGAACTGCTGAATTGAAGGTACCTCATTCAACTCTTGCTTTTCATACTGATGATATTTTTGAGCTAAGATTATATCTGAAAACCATGTTCATTAGTTTTAGAGATCAGACTTTAGAAAATGAAAGATTAAAATCTGAAAGTCTTGCTCTTAAAAACAGAAATGACTACTTAGAAAAAGAGTTAGTTATATTCCATCAAACTCAAAAAGAAAGAGATGAGGCTTTGTATGTTAGAGATGAACTGCTAAAATTGAATAAATCTCATAAATCTGAACTGGAAAAGGAAAAGGAGATAATCAAAACTTGGACTAACTCTGGAAGAACAACTCAAAAAATCTTATAAAATGGAAATTGGAATGAAGGACTAGGTTACCTAGATGATAAAGAAGAAAAGGAAACCATGTCATCTAAACCAAACTTTACCAAGAAAGCTGAAAAGCCAAAGGTAAATCCTGTTAAATTTGTTGCAAAAACTGATGTGTCAAAATCTGAAAAGATGAATGATTCTAAAACAGAAGTCAAAGAAAAGTCAACTTCTGACAAATTGAAACAGGATAAACCAACTGTGCTAAATGTTGGCTTAATGACAAAGAAGCAGCTTAAGTATAAGGTGAAAGAGATTAAAAATATGAAAAAGGTAAAGGAAGCTAGGAAAAATAGGAATTGAAAGAAAGGTGTGAATAAAAGCAATAATTATATGCATGTTCCTAATGCTCCTAGAAAGAAAGATATAAACTCTTTACCTCCTAGGAATTGAAAGGAAGGTGTGAATAAAAGCAATAATTGTGGAAACTCTAACCATCTTGCTACTTTTTGCAGAAAAAATAAAGATATAAACTCTTTACCTCCTAGATCAGGAGTTAAAAGTCAGTCTGTTAGGTTTAAACCACAAAATCCTTGTTTTCATTGTGATAGTTTATGGCATTCTATTTATAATTATAAGGAATATCATAGTTTGTACTATGATTATTATCAAATAAAACCTTCTTTAAAGAAAGTTAGTGTAATTCCTTCTAGTGTAAATTATGATGCAAAGTCTGATATAAAGTCTGATAAAAAGCATGTTAGCATAAACTCTGAAACTAAATCCGCTGCAAATGCTAACAAACTTAAAAAGGCCAAAGGATCCAAGCAAGTATGGGTCCTTAAAACTAATCAATAGTGGTCTTTGTGATTACAGGGCAACAGGAAAAACATCCTGGTTCTGGATAGTGGATGTTCAGGGCATATGACTGGAAATAAAGCCCTGCTATCAGACTTTGTGGAGAAAGCTGGCCCAGGAGTTTCTTATGGAGATGATAACATGGGAAAGACTCTGGGATATGGCAATATCAATCTTGGGAATGTCATAATTGAAACAGTAGCTCTTGTCTCAGGACTTAAACATAATCTGCTAAGTATGAGTCAAATCTGTGACAGAGGTTATCATGTGGATTTCTTTGAAGAACAATGTGAAGTTGTAAGTAATTCTCCAGGCAAAGTGGTTCTGAAAGGTTACAGGCATGGTAACATATATGAAGCCAGACTTTCAATAAATTCTGATGGTTCTGCAATCTGTCTGTTAAGCAGAGCATCAATTGAAGAAAGTTGTAATTGGAACAAGAGACTCTCTCATTTAAATTTCAACAACATAAATGAGCTAGTAAAGAAAGATCTTGTGAGAGGACTGCCAAAATCAGTATTTGCTCCTGATGGTCTTTGTGACTCATGTCAAAAGGCAAAACAAAGAAAATCTTCATTCAAGAGCAAAATTGAATCCTCAATTCTTGAGCCTTATCACTTACTGCATGTTGATCTATTTAGGCCAGTCAATGTCATGTCCATTGCAAAGAAGAAATATGTTATGGTTATAGTGGATGAGTTCACAAGATACACTTGGGTGTATTTCTTGCACAGGAAGAAAGAAACTGCATCTACTCTAACTAATCATATCAGACAGCTGGATAAGTTAGTCAAAGATTATGTTAAAATAATAAGAAGTGATAATGGCACTGAGTTCAAGAATTTAATCATGGAAGAGTTCTGCAAAGAGCATGGAATAAAGCAGGAATTTTATGCACCTGGAACTCCGAACAAAATGGAGTTGTAGAAAGAAAGAACATGACTTTTATTGAAGCTGCACGAACTATGCTTGATGAAGCAAAGCTACCAACCTATTTTTGGGCTGAAGCTGTGCAGACTGCTTGTTTTACACAAAATGCTACACTCATAAAAAAGCATGGAAAAACACCATATGAGATGGTGAAGAAAAAGAAGCCAAATCTGAAATACTTTCATGTATTTGGATGTAAGTGCTTTGTTCTTAAGACTCATCCTGAACAGCTGTCAAAATTTGATCTAAAAGCTGATGAAGGAATTTTTGTTGGATATCCACTTTCCACAAAAGCCTTCAGAGTCTACAATTTAAGAACAAGGGTTGTCCTGGAATCTATCAATGTATCTTGTGATGATAAGAAGATTACTGGACTTGAAGATTTTAATGATCATGATCAGCTGAGATTTGAAAATAAAGATATAAATTCCGATTCTACAAATTCTTATGACCTAAATCCCGATCTTGTAAGTTCTGACGGGTTAAACTCTGATGTCATTGAAACTGTGGTAACTGCTCCAAAGGGAAATGCACCTGTTCAGGGGGAGCAAGCTGAAGATCCTACCACATCTCAAGACTCTCAAGAAGCATCAGAATCAGTCACTGGCTCTTCAAGTTCTGATTCATCAAGTTCTGATGAGCCAAATTATGATAATTCTGGAAACTCTGATTCTTTAAAACCTGAAGGATCCAACTCAAATTCTGAAATTTCAGAGAGCATAACTTCAGGGGGAGCATTAGAAAATGCCGATGGAGACAACATGGATCATGGGGGAGGATCCAGTTCTAGAGATCAACTTCCATCTGCAAGGAAGTGGACTAAATCTTACACACCTGACTTAATAATTGGAAATCCTGAAACAGGTGTCAAAACTAGAACATCAACATCAAATGAATGTCTCTATCATTCTTTCCTATCTCAAACTGAACCAAAGAAAGTGGAAGAAACTCTTCAAGATGCTGATTGGGTGCAAGCAATGCAGGAAGAGTTAAATGAATTTGAAAGAAATAAAGTCTGGAACCTAGTGCCAAGACCAAAGAACAGATCAATTATTGGCACAAAATGGGTGTTCAGAAACAAAACTGACAGTGATGGCATAATTACAAGAAATAAAGCAAGGCTGGTTGCTAAAGGTTACTCTCAACAGGAGGGTATTGACTATGATGAAACATTTGCTCCAGTTGCTAGATTGGAAGCCATAAGAATCTTTTTGTCTTATGTTGCCCACAAGAAGTTTAAATTCTTTCAAATGGATGTGAAAAATGCTTTTCTCAATGGAGAATTGGAAGAAGAGGTATATGTTGAACAACCTCCAAGCTTTGTAGATCCAAAATTTCCAAATCATGTCTACAGGCTTAACAAAGCACTTTATGGCCTTAAGCAAGCTCCAAGAGCATGGTATGAGACTTTAGCTCAATTCCTTCTGGAAAGTGGATTTACTAGAAGCACAATTGATAAAACTCTGTTCTACCTCAACCATGGAAAGGACTTACTTTTGGTTCAGATATATGTTGATGATATCATCTTTGGCTCTACAAATACAAAACTTTGTGAAAGATTTTCCAAGTTAATACAGTCAAGATATCAAATGAATATGATGGGAGAGCTGAGCTATTTTTTGGGACTTCAGGTCAAGCAAACTGAAGAAGGTACTTTCATAAATCAATCCAAGTACACCAGAAATTTACTCAAGAAATTTGGAATGCAAGACAGTTCACCTGCATCCACTCCCATAACCACTGCCACCAAGTTAGATAAAGTTACTGGAGCATCAGTAGATATTAATAACTACAGAGGTATGATTGGCTCTTTACTCTATTTAACTGCAAGTAGACCTGATATCATTTATGCTACCTGTCTTTATGCAAGATTTCAGGTTCATCCAAGAGAACCTCATCTAATAGCTGTGAAAAGAATTTTCAATTTCCTCAAGGGTACAACTGATCTAGGATTGTGGTATTCTAGGGAATAAAATTTTAAGCTAATAGGTTACTCAGATGCAGATTTTGCAGGATGCAAAATAGACAGGAAAAGTACTAGTGGAAGCTGCCAATTTCTTGGAGGCAGATTGGTTTCTTGGTTTAGCAAGAAACAAAAATCAGTTTCCACATCAACTGCAGAAGTAGAATATATTGCTGCAGGAAGCTGTTGTGCACAGATTCTTTGGATGAAGAATCAGTTACAGGACTATGGGTTAGAATTTTCTAAAATACCCATTTACTGTGATAATCAAAGTGCTATTGCTATGACAGGTAATCCAGTTCAACACTCAATCACAAAGCACATCAGCATTAGGTACCATTTAATAAGGGAACATGTGATGGAAGGTACAGTGGAATTGCATTTTATCAAAACAGATCAACAACTAGCAGATATCTTCACAAAACCACTATGTGAAGCTACTTTTACAAGACTGGTAAATGAACTTGGAATGGTTTCAGGTTCTTTCTCAAAATCTGTTTAGTTTTTGTTCTCATGCATCAGACTTTATGAGCAGTGTTTACAGATTGTCTTATCTCCATGTAATCTGTGTTTAAATTGTAACATATTAAATACTGATTGTTATCTGATGTGATTCTATAAACTCTGAAAGTGTTTTCAATGTTCTGTGACTATTCACTCCAATGAGGATTATTTGTAGATGCTGACATAGTAGTCTTTAACAGACTGTGTATCCCATGTTTGAATTAGTTATTTTTGTGGAAATCCATAACATAAGCAAACTCTGATTTTGATCTTAGTCAAATTTACTCCTTGTATCTTATTACTAAGTCATAAACTAGATTATTGCTTCTTATCTGTCAAATTCTGATGTCAGTAAATCTTAAGGATGAACTACATGCTTTATAAGCCTCACTTATCTGAAGAAAATAAAAGAAAAGAAAAATTGAAATCAGGTACTCCTTTGAGATCTAGAGTAAATATGTGACAGGAAAGACCCAAGTGCATTGCTGGTATTAAGTAATATGCATTAGAAAAGAAAATTTTTCTTGCTGACTTTTCACATTCTCTGATTACTGGAGAAATATTCTGATAACAGCCTAAATTCTGAAAGCAGTTGTAACTTATTTACATTGAGAAGCCACTGTCAAAAGAATTTCAAAAGATGCATAAAATGAGCACAAATAGTTTAGGTGGATACTTGCATAAATTTATTCTATAGTAGACTTCACAATTCAAGACAGATTTTAAGCACTTTTCTTAGTTATGCCTTATTTCAAAGATATACTGAAGTTTATCAGACTTTAATCTTTATCAGATCATTTGCACATACACACACTATCACTCCATATGAATGATGAAAATTACCGTGGTGATTAAGTTGTTTCTGACAAACAGTTAAGTATTATTTGCATAAATTTTAAGGACAAGTTCTGATGAAAGTTCTGATCATTAAACTCTGAAGAAACCAGTCAGTATTTATGTGAAGAAACACAAAAATAGTCATTCATTTTTTCAGTACAGGAGCCATGTTCAGATGATCGTTAAATTCAGATAATAGTCAAGTTCTGATGCAAATCCTAATGCTTATGTGGCATTATTTATTTACTTGAATTATTTGTAGTTTTTACTGTAACAGTCATATTTATCAGAAAATAATTAAGTGAGATAAAAACAGTGATAATCATTGGGTTAATGGGTTGCGTGTTTGTTTTGGTAACCGCATGTGAGCAATAATTACTGCACGTTTACCGTGCCCACTAATAATATTTTGACTGTTTACATGCTGCCAGGTGTAAGATGTCTGTTCTGCTTCACAAATATAGCCGTTGTCACGTGGAGAGTATAAATAGCAGAGTTAAAAGATTTTACAATCTTTTACCTACTTTTATTTCTTTTTACTCTCTCTTGTTCTCTCTCACTCTCTATTATTCTCTGAAGCTATTTTCTCAAAGGCATTTTATCAGACACTTTATACACACACAACTTTTCACTTAATTTTTCACAGAAATGGCACCAAAGGATCTTATTTATGATGGAGCCAAGTTTGTTCCCAACAACTACATGGCTATTCTCAACAAGGATGAGGCTCCTTCAGAACTTCACTTCATTCAAGACTTTCTATCTCACAGTGAAATTGGGTATGATCTGACCCAACCACAGCTTCTCTCAGGCAAACATATTCTGGAGTTCTGGAGGTCTGGGGTATATGATGATGGTGGTGAAAATGGGTCCCCAAGCATCTTTTTCACAACTGGGGAAGATGAGCATCTGGTTACATTGTCTACTATACGACAAGCATTGCATCTGCCAGAAAATTGTTCTGATAGTTCACAAGTTGGGGAGTCAGCTCTTCAAAATCTGATGGCAAATCTAGGCTATGAGAAATCTTTGTCCAAACTGGGACAATTGAAGAGACCATACATAAGGAGGGAGCGGAGCTTCTTTTTTCGATTACATTACCAAAGCTTTTGCCAACAAATGCTCCAACTTTGATGCTATCCCAATAATGAGTCAGCAAATTGGGTATGCTCTTCTTAATCAAACTCATTTTGATTATGCTACTACAATTTTGGGTTTTATAGGTGATAGGATGAAAGAAGATAGCAACACATTTTATTCCTCTAGATTCGGTCAGCTTATATATAATTTTTGTTGTTCTGATGCACCTCAAAATTTTAGTGAGACAATTGAACCCTTTAAACTTCACAAAAGGGCTTTCACAGACTTACTATATGCTGATAATAACAAGAATGTACTAAGACCCCTCCAAATTCCTCAATCTGTAAAACAGTTCTTAGTAAATTCTGATCCTCACACACCAGTACCATATATCCTGATGTAGCACCAACACAACCTCCACCTACACAACCTACCACTACTCAACCAACTCAATCATCTCAACCACAACCATCAGCACCTACCATCAGAACCTCACCTCTCAAATCCAAAACCAAACCAACCTCTGATACTTCTCAAAAGGTGCCAGTTGTAAAATCTGACACATCCTCTAGGCCTATAACCAAAAGAACTAAATATGTTCCTCAATCTCCACCAAGGAGAAAGAGAAAGCTGATTCTGAGAGATGAATCAGATGAGGATATGTTAGATATATTTGAGATCTCATGTCTAATATGTTTCATGTTTATTTTTCAGATCTTAACAAATAGGAAATATCAGTACTTACTGGAATCGGTACTTACTGGAAGACAGAACTTAAGGATATCAGAAGTTAGATTATCAGAAGATAAATATCAGAAGATGGATATCATAACTTAAGTATGAGAGGACTAATAGTAAAGGAAGGAAGCTGATTTACAGGAAAGAAGATCGAGAATAATACAAAAGAAGATATGCATGGAAAGAATTAGAGGACTTAAAGAATTGTATAAGATATCTGATTGATATATTTTAGGAGACATAATTATATTCCGTATCAATTAGAAGTTATCTTGTAACTGTGTACTATATAAACACGGACATAGGTTTACACAAGATGTGTTATCATTATCGAGAAGATCATACATTGTAACTTAGCAGCTCTCGTGATATTTGTTCATCACTGAGAGAGAACAGTTCCATTGTAACAGAGTTTATTATATCGAATATATCTGTTTACTGTTACTTGTGTTCGAAATCTATTTGATTGTATTCTACACTGTATTCAACCCCCTTCTACAGTGTTGTGTGACCTAACAAGTGGTATCAGAGCCTATCTGTTAACACACATACAGTATAGATCCAAATAATCATGTCTGAAGAAGCAAAAAATCCAACCAAGCCCACCAAAACTGAAGAAACTAGAAACACTCAAATCCACAGTCGATATGAGACTAATAGGGTTCCCATACTAAGACCTTCTGAGTACCCCATATGGAAAGTGAAGATGGCTATGTTTCTGGAAGCTACAGATCCAGAATACCTTGACAGAATTAATGAAGGACCGCATAAGCCAACCAAGCTCTCTGTTGTAGTTGCAGATCAGCCAGCAAAGACCATACCAAAGGAGAAAAGTGAGTATACAGCTGAAGATATCTCATCTATTTCCAATGATGCAAAGGTAAGGCACTTGCTGCATAGTACCATTGATAATGTCATGTCAAACAGGGTAATTCATTACAAGACTACAAAGGAGATATGGGATGCTTTGGAGACAAGATGCCAGGGAACTGATGCAATCAAGAAGAACATGAGGACTATACTCACTGAAGAGTATGAGCACTTTGACTCAAAAGCTGATGAGTCATTAACTGACTTATATGAAAGGTTTGTCAAACTCATGAATGATCTGTCACTGGTGGACAAGGAATATGATCTTGAAGATTCAAATCTAAAATTCCTTTTAGCTCTTCCTGAAAGTTGGGATTTGGAGTCTACTACTATAAGAGACAACTATGCTCTTGATGAAACTACTCTTGATAAAATTTATGGTATGCTCAAGACTTATAAAGTTGAGATGGATCAAAGAAGCAAGAGATATGGGAGAACGTCAAGGACAGTTGCTCTTAAGGATGAGGAAGAATCCCCCAAAGTGGCTGTCTCAAAGGAAGGCAAAGGAAAAGCTCTCATCACAAAGTCTGATTCAGAATCATCAAGTTCTGATGATGATGATTCAGAAACTGAAAGTTTACCTGAAATAGATGTTGATGAAGAGATGATGAAATTGTGTGCTCTTATGGTAAAGGGTATCACAAAGATAGCCTACAGGAAATTCAGAAGGGGAAATAAGTTTTTCAAGAAAGGTGGAAGTACTAATAAGAAAGGGTTCAAAAAGTATGAAGGCAAAAGTGCAAAGTCTGACAGAGGAGACAACTCAAATGTCAAATGCTACAACTGTGGTGAAAGAGGCCACATATCCCCTGACTGCAAGAAAGGAAAGAGTGACAAAGGCAAGGCACTTGTCATAAAGAAGAAAAGCTGGACAAACTCTTCAGATTCTGAAGATGAGGTAAATTATGCTTTAATGGAAAATGCTGATGGCAGCCTTGAAACTGCTGAATTAAAGGTACTTCAAACAACTTATGCCTTTCATACTGATGATATTACTGAGTTGAGATTATATCTTAAAACCATGTTTATTAGCTACAGAGATCAAACTTTAACATGTGAAAGATTAACTTCTGAAAATCTTGCTTTTGAGAAAAGGAATGATTAAGAAAAAGAGTTAGTTATGTTCCATCAAACTCAGAAAGAAAGAGATGATGCTTTTTATGTTAGAGATGAATTGCTAAAAACTGAGTTAGAAAAAGAAAAAGAGATTATCAGGACTTGGACTAACTCTGGCAGAATAACTCAGAATTTATTAAGTAGTGGAAACTAGAAAGAGGGCTTAGGTTATGGAGATGATAAAAGTGAAAAAGGAACTGAACAAATTGAGCCAATTGTTGTTAAACAAACTGTTAAGCCAAAGGTAAATCATGTTAAGTTTATAGCTAAAACTATAAAGTCTGATTCTGAAAAGATGATAGAATCTGTGACAGAAGTTAAGGAGAAGTCAATTTCTGACAAATTAGAACAAGATAAACCAGCTGAAGTCAACATAGGCCTAATGACAAAGAAGCAGCTTAAGCATAAGCTGAAAGAAATAAGGAATGTCAACAAGGTTAAGGCAGCTAGGAAAAATAGGAATGGAAAGGAAGGTGTGAATAAAGGCAATAATTATATACCTGTTCCTAATGCTCCTAGAAAGAAATGTTCTAACTGTGGAAACTCTAACCATCTTGCTTCTTTTTGCAGGAAGAATAAGAATATAAACTCTTTACCTCCTAAGTTAGGAGTTAAGAGTCAGTCTGTTAGGTTTAAACCATAAAATCCTTGTTTTCATTGTGGAAGTTTATGGCATTCCATTTATACTTGTAAGGAATATCATAGTTTATACTATGATTATTATCAAATAGAACCTTCTAGTGTAAAGTCTGATGCAAAGTCTGATATAAGTTCTGATAAACAGAATGTTAGCATAAACTCTGATATTAAATCCGCTGCTAATGCTAACAAACTTAAAAAGGCCAAAGGATCCAAGCAAGTCTGGGTCCTTAAAACTAACCATTAGTGGTCTTTGTGTTTGCAGGGCAACAGGAAAAACATCCTAGTACTGGATAGTGGATGTTCAGGACATATGACTGGAAATAAAGCCTTGCTCTCATACTTTATGGAGAAAGCTGGCCCAGGAGTTTCTTATGGAGATGGCAACATGGGAAAAACAATGGGATATGGCAATATTAATCTTGGGAATGTCATCATTGAATTAGTAGCTCTTGTCTCAGGACTTAAACACAATCTGCTGAGTGTGAGTCAAATCTGTGACAGAGGTTATCATGTGGATTTCTTTGAAGAACACTGTGAAGTTGTAAGCAATTCTACAGGCAAAGTGGTTTTGAAAGGTTACAGGCATGGTAACATTTATAAAGCCAGACTTTCAACAACTTCTGATGGTTCTACAATCTGTCTGTTGAGTAGAGCATCAATTGAAGAAAGCTGGAATTGGCACAAAAGACTTTCTCATTTAAACTTCAACAACATAAATGAGCTTGTAAAGAAAGATATTGTGAGAGGACTGCCAAAATCAGTATTTGCTCCTGATGGCCTTTATGATTCATGTCAAAAGGCAAAATAAAGAAAATCTTCTTTCAAGAGCAAAACTGAGTCATCAATTCTTGAGCGTTATCACCTACTACATGTTGATCTATTTGGTCCAGTCAATGTCATGTCTATTGCAAAGAAGAAATATGCTATGGTTATAGTGGATGAGTTCACAAGGTACACTTGGGTGTACTTCTTGCACAAGGAGAATGAAACTACATCTACTCTAATTGACCATGTTAGACAGCTGGATAAGTTGGTCAAAGATTTTATTAAAATTATAAGAAGTGATAATGGTACTGAGTTTAAGAATTCAATCATGGACGAGTTCTGCAAAGAGCATGGAATCAAACAGGAATTTTCTGCACCTGGAACTCCACAGCAAAATGGAGTTGTAGAAAGAAAGAACAGAACTCTCATTGAAGCTGCACGAACTATGCTTGATGAAGCAAAGCTGCCAACCTACTTTTGTGCTGAAGCTGTGCAGACTGCTTGTTTTACACAGAATGCAACACTCATAAACAAGCAAGGAAAAACACCATATGAGATGGTGAAGAAAAAGAAGCCAAATCTGAAATACTTTCATGTATTTGGTTGCAAGTGTTTTGTTCTTAAGACTCATCCTGAGCAGCTGTAAAAATTTGATATAAATGCTAACGAAGGAATTTTTGTTGGATATCCACTTTCCACAAAAGCCTTCAGAGTCTACAATTTAAGAACAAGGGTTGTCATGGAATCTATCAATGTATCTTTTGATGATAAGAAGATTACTGGAATTGAAGATTTCAATGATCACGATCAGCTGAGATTTGAAAATGAAGACTTAAATTCTGATTCTGTAAATTCTGATGACTTATACTCTGCACCTGTAAGTATTGATGTCATTGAATCTGTGGTAACAATTCCAAAGGAAAATGCACCTGTCCAGGGGGAGCAAGCTGAAGATCCTACCACATCTCAAGACTCTCAAGAAGCATCAGAACCTGTCACTAGCTCTTCAAGTTCTGATTCATCTAGCTCTGATGAGCCAAATTCTGATAATTCTGGAAGCTCTAATACTTCAAATCCTGAAGGATCCAAGTCAAATTCTGAAGTCTCAGAGAGCATAACTACAGGGGGAGCATCAGAAAATGCTGATGGAGATAACATGGATCATAGGGGAGGATCCAGTTCTAGAAGTCAACTTCAATCTGCAAGGAAGTGGACCAAGTCACATACACCTGACTTAATTATTGGAGATCCTGAAGTAGGTGTCAGAACTAGAACTGCAACATCAAATGAATGTCTCTATCATTCTTTTCTATTTCATACTGAACCAAAGAAAGTGGTAGAAGCTCTTCAAGATGCTGATTGGGTGCAAGCAATGCAGGAAAAGTTAAATGAATTTGAAAGAAGTAAAGTCTGGACCCTAGTGCCAAGACCAAAGAACAGATCAGTTGTTGGCACAAAATGGGTGTTCAGAAACAAAACTAACAGTGATGGCATAATTACAAGGAATAAAGCAAGGCTGGTTGCTAAAGGCTACTCTCAACAGGAGGGTATTGATTATGATGAAACATTTGCACCAGTTGCTAGATTAGAAGCCATAAGAAGATTTTTGGCTTATGCTGCTCACAAAAAGTTTAAAGTCTTTCAAATGGATGTGAAAAATGTTTTCTTAATGGAGAATTGGAAGAAGAGGTCTATGTTGAACAACCTCCAGTCTTTGTAGATTCAAAATTTCCAAATCATGTCTACAAGCTTGACAAAGCACTTTATGGCCTTAAGCAAGCTCCAAGAGCATAGTATGAGACTTTAGCTCAATTCCTTTTGAAAAGTGGATTTCACAAAGGTACAATTGATAAAACACTGTTCTACCTCAACCATGGAAAGGACTTACTTTTGGTACAGATATATGTTGATGATATTATATTTGTTTCTACAAATGCCAAACTCTGTGAGAGGTTTGCAAAGCTAATGCAGTCAAGATATCAAATGAGTACGATGGGAGAACTTAGTTATTTATGGGCCTTCAAGTCATGCAAAATAAAGAAGGTACTTTTATCTGTCAATCCAAGTACACCAGAAATTTACTGAAGAAATTTGGAATGCAAGATTTTTCAACTGCATCCACTCCCATGGCCACTGCAACAAAGTTAGATAAAGATACTGGCTCACCAGTAGATATTACTAACTACAGAGGTATGATTGGTTCTTTACTCTATTTAACTGCAAGTAGACCTGATATCATGTATGCTACCTGTCTTTGTGCAAGATTTCAGGCTGATCCAAGAGAACCTCATTTAATAGCTGTGAAGAGAATTTTTAAGTACCTTAAGGGTACAGCTGATCTGGGATTGTGGTATCCTAGAGAATCAGATTTTAAGCTAATAGGTTACTCAGATGCAGATTTTGCAGGATGCAAAATAGGCAGGAAAAGCACTAGTGGAAGCTGCCAATTTCTTGGAGGTAGACTGGTTTCTTGGTTTATCAAGAAATATATGTCAATTTCCACATCAACTGCAAAAGCAGAATATATTGTTGCAGGAAGCTGTTGTGCACAGATTCTTTGGATGAAGAATCAATTACTGGATTATGGGTTAGAATTTTCTAAAATCCCTATTTACTGTGATAATCAAAGTGCTATTGCTATGACAGGTAATCCAGTTCAACACTCAATGACAAAGCACATCAGTATTAGGTACCATTTCATAAGAGAACATGTGATGGAAGGTACAGTGGAATTGCATTTTGTTCCAACAGATCAACAACTAGCAGATATCTTCACAAAACCACTATCCGAAGCTACTTTTACAACACTGGTAAATGAACTTGGAATGGTTTCAGGTTCTTTCTCTAAATCTGCTTAGTTTTTGTTCTCATGTATCAGACTTTATGATTAGTGTTTACAGATTATCTTATCTTCATGAAATCTGTTCTTAAATTGAAAATTCATTAAATGCTGATTGTTATATGATGTGGATCTTTAAACTCTGATAAGTGTTTTCAATGTTCTGTGACTATTCAATCCAATGAGGATAACTGTGCTAGATGCTGACCTAGTAGTCTTTAACATACTAGAAATCCCATGTTTGAATTAGTTGTTTATGTGCAAACTCATTAACACAAGTGAATTCTGATTTTGAGCTTAGTCAAGTTTACTTTGTGTATCTTATTACTAAGTCACAAACTAGATTCTTGCTTCTTATCTGCCAGATTCTGATTTTAGTATATCTTAAGAATGAACTAAATGCTGATAAGCCTCACTTATCAAAAGAAAAGAAAAGAAAAAGAAATAAAAGTCAGGTACTCCTTTGAGATCTAGAGTAAATATGTGGAAGGGAAGACCCAAGTGCATTGCTGGTATTAAGTAATATGCATTAGAAAAGCAAATAAATTTTCTTGGTGACTTTTCACATTCTCTGATTACTGGAGAAATACTCTGGCAACAGCATAAATTCTGATAAGCAGTCGTGACTCACTTACACTGAGAAGCCACTATAAAAAGGAATTTCAAAAGATGCATAAAATGAGCACAAAAAGTTGAGGTGGACTCTTGCATAACTTTGTTCTATAGTAGAATTCATGATTAATGACAGATTTTAAGCACTTTTCTTAGTTATGCCTTATTTCTAAGATGTACTGAAGTTTATCAGACTTTAATCTTTATATGATATTTTGCTGAATGCACACACTATCACTCCATATGAATGATGAAAATTACTGTGGTGATTAAGTTGTTTTTGACAAATAGTTATGTGTCATTTGCATAATTTCTGAGGACAAATTCTGATGGAAGTTCTGATGATTAAACTCTGAAGAAAATAAGTCAGTATTTGTATGAAGAATCACAGAAAAAGATATTCACTTTTTAAGTACAGAAGCCATATTCTGATGACTGTTAAAATCTGATATAAGTTTAAGTTTTGATATTAAATCCTGATGGAATCCTTGATGCTTACGTGGCATTATTCTTTACTTGACTTATTTGTGGTAAAAACTGAAATAGTCATATTTAAATCAGAATATATTTGGGTAAGATAAAAATAGTCATAATCATTATGGGTTAGTGATAAACGTGTTTGTCCTGAAAAATTGCATGTGCACGGTAATTATTGCTTATTTTACGTGCCCATTAACTCTTGCTTTAACTTTTTACTGACTGTTCACACGTTGCCAGGTGTAAAGTGTATCCCATGCTTCAAAAATATAACTGTTGAGTGGAGAGAGTATATATACGGGAGTTAAAAGATTTTCTAATCTTTTACTTACTTTTCTATTCTTAATCTCTTTTATTCTCTCTCTCTAATATTCTCTAAAGCGTTTTCTTTCAGGACTTTTATCAAACACCTTGCAAACACTATCTTTCTCACTTAATTTCTTACAGAGATGGCACCAAAAGACCTCATTTTTAATGGAGCTAAAATTCTCTAGAATCCAAGTGCTGGAGTTTTGGAGAAGTGGAATCTATGATGATGGTGGTGCTCAAGGGTCCCCAAGTATTATCTTTACATTAGGGGAGGATGAGCATGTCGTGACTTTGTCTATAGTTCATCAAGCATTGCATCTACCTGAGAACTGCATTTATTCAACTGTTGAGGAGCCAGTTCTTCAAAATATGATGGCCAGTCTGGGGTATGAAAAGACATTGGCAAAGCTGGGTCAATTGAAGAGATCCAACATAAGGAGGGAATGGAGTTTCTTCTCTGACTGTATCACAAAGGCTTCTGCAAACAAATGTTCTAATTTCGATACAATTCCTATATTCAGTTAACAAATCGGGTATGCTCTCATTAATCAAACTGATTTTAATTATGCAAGTGTTGTTTTAGGCTTTATTGGGGATAAGATGACAGAAGATAGGAACACTGTTTATTTTGCTAGATTCTGTCATCTTATTTATAGTTTTTGTTGTGCTGATAAGCTCCAATTACCTAGTGAATTACTTCCATCATTTAAACTAGCTAAAAGAGCTTTTAATGACTTATTATCCCCCTCCAAATACCTTTATCTATCAAACAAGCCTTAATAATCTATGATCCAGTTACATATACTACACTATATCCTGATGTCCAACCATCTGAACCTCATCCATCAACACCTACCACCACTACCCAAACACCTAAAACTTCTCAACCACAACCAAAATCTACCATCAGGACATCCGTCAAACCATCACCTCAATCATTTCAGCCTGAATAATCAGCACATACCATCAGATCTTCATCTTCCAGGCCAAAGAGGACAAAGTCTGTTCCTCAACCTCGACAAAAGAGAAGGAAGATGATTCTCAGAGATGAATCTGATAGTGATGAAGAGGAAAATGTTGAAGCACAGTTTGTGCATCAGAACCTGTGATAATTGAAGCTGAGAACTTTACTTCTCAGACAAAAACAACAGCTCAAAGTTCTGATACTTTGAAAAGAAAGAAATCTGTAAGTTCTGTTACTGTTGAAGCAACTCCTTCATTGGCAAGGAGATTGAAGAAAATGAAGGCTAGGAGGTATTTGGATAAGGCTCCATCAGAAGATACTGAAGAAGCTGAGGAAAGGGATCTAGAATCTCTGATCTCACAAGAATTGATTATCATTGAAGCCCTTCCAGCTCAAGCCAAAGACACTGTTACTGATACAGTTGTAACCCCTTCTGTCTCTCCTATTAAAGCTACAGATGATGATAAAGAATAAACTACAACTTCTGAAATAGATATTCATAATTTGAATATACCAAATGTTCTTTATCTGGAAGCTCCATCTACAGAAGCTCAACAATCTCCAACTCATTTTCCAATTTTAAATGCTGAGATACCATCTATATCAACCACACCAGCTCTGGAGATAAATTCTAATGTTTAGAATTTAAATGAAGCTGTTCCTGAATCTCCAGTTGCTTCACACACTGTATTGCTGTCAGAACATAATGTGTCTTCCTCAAGTTCTGAAGATAATGTTTCTGTTGAGACTCCAGTTCCCATTCTGGAAAATAAAGATTCAGTGAAGAAATTTGTTGAAAAGGAAGCACCTATTCCTTGGGAGGATACTCACAGAGGTGTGGAGTGGACCAAGAAGTGGAATGACACTAATTTCATTCCAAGTTCTAACATTCTGACAGAGCATATTGCTAAAGCTAATGAGTTGCTCACAAATACTGATTTAAAGATACAACTCAAGATCACTGCTCTATCTACCAAATATATTCAAGGTCTACATTCTTCTACTCATGAAAAGGTTGATACACTAAAGGAACATGCTGATAAGCTAGATCTACAACTTAAGCTTGACAAGACTAGATATATCAGACCTACTCTTGAGAAAATTGAAGCCATTGAGAAGATTCAAGAGAAGCAACATGCCCAAATTGATGAGGTTCTGGCTAACCAAGCTTCTCAGAAAGCTCAAATGTATGAAATGCAATCTTCAGTTGAACTTCTTCTTTCTCTCTTACTTCCTGATGATGCCAAAAAGGGGGAGAAGGTAGTTAAGTCCAAATGCTCACCTACTCAAATACTGAAGAAGAAGGATGATAAAGGTTATGACTAGGGAAACTCTGATAAGAGTAGAGGTCAAGGAAAAGTTTAAGGAAAATCTTCTACATAGAACAAGTCAAGTTCTGATGCTGTGAATGCTAAAAGTCTAAAGTCAAGTTCTGATACACAAAGTCTGATGTCAAGTTCTGATATTCTGATTCAGTCATGATCTAAAGACTCTCAAAAGTTTTTACAAACTCTGAAGCTAAAGGGGAAGTAGACTACTGTTTATTACAAAAATCCTAAAATCCAGACACTTGATGAGGAGATAGCTAGAAGATTATTTCTGAAACAAAATCCAGGAATGGATTTGGAAACTCTCAAGGAGGAAGAAGCTAGATTTGTAGCTGAAAAGACAAATCTTAAGTCTAAAGCTTCTGATGCAAAGAAAACTCCAAGGCCTAAGGAAAAAGGCATTGTGATCAGGGAAAAGTCAAATTCTGAGACTTCAAAGTCCAAGACTAGATCACAAACTGAGATTGATCCTATGTCAAAAGGAAAAGAAAAGGTTGGTGAACCTTTAAAGATTGGGAAAAAGATAAGTTCTTCCATTCCAGTCTATCAAACTACAATGCATGATGATGATTTGATAGAAGTTGAAACTGTTCAAATTCTGAAGGGAAGAAAGTTAATTGAAGAATCTAAAATAACCTCTGACACTGCTCAAGTTGTTTAGAATGAAGAACAACAAGCTATAGAAGAAACAACAAATTCTGATCAAGTTAATTTGGAAAAAGATGACAATTGCTGATAAGAAGAAGCTGTTATGGAAGAAAGCTACTCCAGTTGAACCAAAATCCAATCTTATGATGAATCAACTTACAACATTTGGATTGAGATCCAAGAAGCCTAGAGATAAAGCTGGATTAGGTTCTGATGAAGAGAAGATACAAACAGGAGTAGAAGTTACTCTAAGAGATCCTTTCATGTTGACAGACAAACCATATGAACAAATCAAACAAAAGCACCTTGACAAGGTGTTGCCTGCTCAAATTGTGATAGATGCTCATGATAAGGAAAATCTAAAGGAAAAATTGATTTTATTTCTCAATGATGGATTAACTTACAGACTAGCTGATACTGATGTGCTAAAGAAGTCTGTCAGAGAACTTCAACATATTCACTATCTTCTGGAAGTAAAATCTGATGTTACAAGAAGATGGTCAGAATACATTTTGAAGGTTATAAGAGATCTATTTAAAATATACGGTACAAAGACTTCTCAGTATATACCAATGATTACTGAAGATGATTGAAGAGAAATTCCTATGCTGCAGAATTCTGCTAAGGTGAAAGTTATTTTGAAAGGAAGATGCTTATGTTATAATGAAAACTCTTCACATCCTAGAGTTATCATACTTGGTGATGGACTTGAAAGAACATCAATTCAAGCTCTCAGAACAACCATTTATCAAATTGGTGATAGTAAAGATGAAGAACTGATGCAGGTCAAAGCACAGTTAGTTGAATTTCTGAGGAAAGCTGAAGACAAGCTGGTAAGAGATTTTGTTAAGAATCATTATGGATTCAGATTGATCCAGTGAAGTTGCTAAAGCTACAAGGACTGTAAGTTGTAGTTAATAGTCTTATTAAACTCTTATTGTATTGAACTTAAATGTTTTTGACATCATCAAATATATTAACTTGTATATTTTTGCACAATTTACTAGTTGGGGGAGATTGTTAGATATATTTGAGATGTCATGTCAAATATGTTTCATGTTTAGTTTTCAGATCTTAACAAACAGGAAATATCAGTACTTACTGGAATCAGTACTTACTGGAAGTCAGAATTTAAGAATATCAGAACTTAGATTATCAGAAGATAAATATCAGAGGATGGATATCAGAACTTAAGTACGAGAGGACTAACAATTAAGGAAGGAAGCTGATTTACAGGAAAGAAGATCGAGACTAATACAAAAGAAATATGCATGGAAAGAGTTAGAGGACTTAAATAATTGTATAAGATATCTGATTGATATATTTTAGGAGACAAAATTATATTCCATATCAATTAGAAGTTATCTTGTAACTGTGTACTATATAAACACAAAATAGGTTTACCCTAGATGTGTTATCATTATCGAGAAGATCATACATTGTAACCTAGCAGATCTCGTGATATTTGTTCATCACTGAAAGAGAACAGTTCCATTGTAACAGAATTTATTATATCGAATATATCTGTTTACTGTTACTTGTGTTCGAAATTGATTTGATTATATTCTACACTGTATTCAACCCCCTTCTACAGTGTGTGACATAACATGATGAACAATTCCAGGTTACTGCATCAGAACCTGACAATAGAAGCTGAAAAGGTAATTTTTCAGAAGGAGGTTGAAGCTAAAGAGGTAACTCCTCAGAAAAAGAATAAAGCTGAGGGGTCTGGAATTTTGAAAAGGAAAAGAACTTCAAGTTCTGATGCTACTCAAGCAACACCTTCACAACCAAAGTCCAGATCAAAGAAGAAGAGAGCAGGTGTGAAAATTACACAAGCTCAATATGAGGATGTTGAAGAAGCTTTGGAAGGGGATCAGGAATCTCTGATCTCATCAGAACCAATAGTCATTGAAGCCCTTCCAGCACCTGAAGACACTGTTCCAGACACAGTGATCACACCTCCTATCTCTCCATTCAAAGAAACAATCACAACTGAAGATTCAGGATTAAGTCCTGAAATTGATATTCACAAGTTAAACATTCCAACTGTGTTGTATCTGGAAGCACCACAAGCAAATGAGTCAACTACACCTGTTTCTCCATTAAATGCTGATATTCCTACTAATCCAATTCTGGATTTGGATCCTGAAACGGATGAAGTAGTTCCAGAATCGCATTCAGCTACACACACTCTTGTGTTATCACAAGATGAGGAGATGTTATCAAGTTCTGGAGACAGTATTCCAGTTAATGCTCCAATTCTTGGAAAGGAGGCACTACTTAAATTTGTTGAAGAAGATGCTCATGTTCCATGGGAAGAAACTCACAGAGGAGTTGAATGGACCAAGAAGTGGAATGAACCTGACTTCATTCCAAGTTCAAATATTATGAAAGATCATATTTCAAAAGCTGACGAGTTGTTGACAAATTCTGATTTTAAGAAATAACTTAAAATCACTGCTCTCAGTACTAAATCTCTTCGAGGTCTACACTCCACAACTCAAGAAAAGGTTGATAAACTACAAGAAACAACTGATAATCTAGACATGGAGATCAAATTAGACAAAAAGAGGTTTATCAGACCTATTCAAGAGAAAGTGGAAGCAATTGAGAAAGTTCAAGAAAAGCAGCAGGCCCAACTGGATGAGGTCCTGCAAAATCAGGCTGCTCAACAAATTCAATTAACTGAGATCCAATCTTCATTGGAACTCCTTCTTTCTCTACTCCTATCAGAAGGTAGTTAAGTCCAAATGCTCAACTAGCCAAACTCTGAAGAAAAAGGATGATTCTGAAGATGACCAGGGAAATCCTAGCAAGGGCAAATTTTCAGGTCAAGTTCAAAGCAGCAAAGTTTCTTCACAGAAACTAATTTCTGATTCTAGAAAATCTTCTACACAGAAGAATACAAGTTCTGAAGCTGTGAATGCTCAAGTTACTGAAAGCAAGTTCCGATGATCAAAGTCTGATGACAAAGCCTGTGGCGCCCTCCAAACCCGGGTCAGAAGTTTGGGGTCGACACACACCTTATTTATAACCTGTTTATAACAATAATAAAGATAATAATAATATGCAGTGACCCTACTTACCAACCACCACGGACCGCAACAGGTTAAAGTATGCACACAAGCCAAACACACTATTATATTACATACCGATCAAATCCCATCTATTCAAACTCAAAACTGAGCATTAAACATTATTACAAACTTTTACAAACTTAAATTATCCCAAAAGAAGCCTACTAGCTCAACTTCCTCAACTTGAACCCCTAGCTCTCGCGCTGGACTGGGAATTCTCGTTACCAACTGGTTCCTTCTTAACTGGAAAAGAACATAAACAATATCGCACAAATGAGCTAACTAGCTCAGCAAGTCACAATGACAAAACTGAGAATAATGATCATCAGGTGAATATGGTTATGACATCAAGTGAACAATGGATTATGATTTAGAATTGGATATTATACTTTTATTTTAAAAACCAAGGTTAGGCTGCTGATCAGTCACGCACTAACCCTGAGCAAAGCACACAGCACTGCTCTAACTACTGGATCCAAGGCACATATTGGCCTAACTTGACAATTATATGGTCTGACCACGAATCTGGTCCACAATTTTATAAAAACAATCCAATTCTAACATAACAACAGAATAAGCAATAATAAACAATAACAGAATCATTAACAACATTGGATGTGTCATAATGAAATGGTTTCAATTTTCATGAGGATCAATATGGCATTTTCAAAGCTTGGATGTTGGGTATTGAAAGAATTGGATAACAAAGGAATCAATGTTTCAGGGTTTCAAGGACTTAGTCTTTCAAAGCATAAGATACAATGGTTTGAGTATGTAGGTAATTCGATTCAGTGTTTGATATTTAGTTTGTATATATTTGTGGAGTAGTATCGTATATTTGTGGTTCGTATTTGGGTATACAACAATTAATGGTCTAGAAAGAATTAGGTTTACGGCTCAAGATCAAAACTGGGATCATGGTTAGGGTTCAGTGCTTCAAAGCACTTGCAATATAGAACAAGTTTATCAATCACTATAATATCTCGAGAAAGTTCAGAACACTTGCCTGGTATTAGCTTATTATACAGCACTCGCTTCCAATTCCAACCGTCTTACTCCTCAACTATCTGTTTCCCTTTCCTACGTCTTGCCTCTTCTACTCACATATCATAAGCATCTATCAATATTCAACTTATACGATTCTATTCAACACATACTTCTATCTACCCTTCGTTTCGCCCAAACTCGATTAACGGATTGAAAGTTATGCAATAAATAAGTAAACATCAAATATACAGACTGATAGTCAACCAACAAGTCACATATAACACATAACACGTCACATAATCAATGATATATCATTTATAAAGGAGACTCGGGTCATAAATAGGCTCTCGGGTATTTAAAATGATTTTTAAAACATTTTTCGGAATTAAAACAGGTCGTTGGATCAGTTTCGGAATATTAAACAGGGTTCGGTTGGCCAATTCTGGCTTCAAAACAATTTTATAGTAATTATCGAGCCTTGAAAATAATTTAGAATAAAGCTCGAAACTATTTTTCAGAATTTTTAAATCATTTTTAAATAATTAAATCTAATTAAATAATTAATTAAAATCAATTAATAATTAATTAATTCAATTAATCAATTAATTTTCGAATTAATTAACCAATTAATCAATTAAACATTAACTGAAATTAATTAACTAATTAATTCAGATTTGTTTTTGAATTAAAAATTACTTTTTTTTGGAATTAAAATAATAATTTTTAGAATTTTCAGAAATTAAAAACGAATTTTTATAATAAAAATAAATAGGAAATATGATTTTTAAATAATTTGTAAACAGGAATCCTAAATTTGCAAGTTTTGGAAACCTGGGGGACCAAACTATATCATTTTTAAAACTACAGGTACTAAACTGTAATTTTCCAGGGGGGTCGCCGGAAAACGTTCTGTCTCGCCGGAGAAGACGATCCCAGCGTCCTCACCCCACCAACACCTCCAGATCAACACTACACAACACCTGGAACACAACCATGCAATCAATTCCTCCTAACAATCCCTGAGTTGGCCGGAAAATGGCCGGGAAGTTTGCCGGTTTTCGGCGAATTCGACATAACTTTAAATCACAACTCCCTTCTCTATAGACCTCGTTGATTCATGAAACTTGTACGACTGGATTACAAATTTCACAGAGAACATAACCCACTATACCACAACATCTATCTATTCCAAAATAAGAAACCCCCAAATTTCAATTAAGAACATTCATACGAGTTATAAACCCTAATTTTAAAATTCGAAAATCAAACTCAAATTTGAACATGTTATTTAACTCCAAATCAGACGTATAATATATCAAAATAATCAGGAAAACACGCTCTACAACATGCAATCATTAAATCATACAAACAATCATCCGAACAAAAATTCATATTTTTAATAAAAATAATTCAAAATTAAATAAAAATATAGAAAAATAACCTTGATTTCTGCAGTAAAACGAGGCTCAGAATCTGATAGTACTCTTCAAATCCTTCGTTTTGGTTACTCAAGCTTTGAAAACAGAGAACGATAATGCCTTCGTTTTGCTGTTTGATTCTTTAAAACAGTTTATGAAATTAGGGTTTTTCTCTGGAAAATTATATAATTACTATCTGCAAATGATTTTGATACGAAATAAAATACGGGAAAAGGCTATTTATAATTACGGAAAATTAGTATCCCGTTGGATCATTCCGGATATAAAACGGTACGTTTATTTATAAAAACTGATCCAGACGGTATCGGTTTTCGGGATAATTATCCAAAACAGTACAATTTGTACTACAGTCTTGGTCTCAGCGCCTGGTTACACGTATTACGAGGTGATAATTGTGATAGTTTAATAAAAGCTCCCGTTTATCGAAAATACGAGTTTCATTGATTTACCGAAATGAATATTGTATTGAAAATGTTGCGCCGGGACCCGCGCAGGACAAACCGTACGCCAGATCGAAAAAGTCAAAACATGGAAAATGCTCGGAATATTGCAATTAGGTTAGGAAGGAGTTCTCGAAAGAGTTTCGGGTTCCAAAAACGAAACAATGGATAACGTCGGTTGGTTCCCGTTTTTATAAAATAGATTTTAAATACTCGGAAAAAGATTTTATAAATTTCATATGATTCTTATAAATCCATAAATCAACATAAAAATAATTAGGAAGATATGACAATTATCTATATTTTATTTTGGACATATAAAAATTAAAATACTCAATTAATATTATTTTTAAATATCCAAACACAGATAACACTTAACAATTAATTCACAGAATAGATACTGAACACAGATAATAATTATTTATTGGCAAAAATAATTACACGATATACCCCGGATATTACATCCTTCCCCCTTAAAAGGATTCTTTCCTCAGAATCTCCTAAGAAAATAGATGAGGGTACTTTTCTTTCATATCGCTTTCTAACTCCCAGGTTGACTCTTCAACCCTTGGGTTTCTCCATAATACTCTTACTAGCTTTACCACTTTATTCTTCAATACTTTCTCTCTTTCCTCTAGAATCTCTATCAGACTCTCTACATATGACAAATCTGCCTGAAGCTTTATTGGCTCATATTCTATTACATGCCTGGAGTCTGGATTATACTTCTTAAGCATAGATATGTGAAAAACATTGTGAATGTGCTCCATGTGCGGAGGTAACACCAACTCGTAAGCTACTTTGCCAGTGCGCTTTAGAATCTCAAAAGGTCCGACATATCTTGGGCTTAGCTTCCCTTTCTTTCCAAACCTCGTTAGTCCTTTCCATGGTGATACTTTCAGTAATACCAAGCTTCTTTCTTCAAATTCCATGTCGTTCCTTGACTGGTCTGCATATTTCCTCTGACGATCTTGTGCGGCTGTTAATCTCTTCTGGATAATTTCAACAACTTCCTTTGTCTGCTGTACCAATTCAGGTCCAAGTATCTTGCGTTCTCCTACTTCGTCCCAATACACTGGAGATCTACATTTACGTCCATAAAGGGCTTCATAGGGTGGTATCCCAATGCTGGCGTGGTAACTGTTGTTATAAGTAAACTCTATCAGAGGTAAATGCTCGTCCCAACTTCCTTTGAAATCAATTGCACAAACACGTACATATCCTCAATTGTCTGAATCGTTCTTTCACTTTGGCCGTCCGTCTGGGGGTGATAAGCCGTACTCATATTTAATCTCATTCCCAAACATTCTTGAAAACTTTTCCAAAATCTTGAATTAAACCTTAGGTCTCGATCAGATACGATAGACACATGAGTTCCATGACGAACTACAATTTCCTTCAGGTACATATCGACCAACTTGTCGAGCGAAAATCTTTCATTTATAGGCAGAAAATGAGCTGACTTGGTAAGTCTATCCACTATAACCCAAATGGCATCATGATTAGCCCTTGTCCTTGGTAATCCAACTATGAAATCCATGGTAATATGTTCCCACTTCCACTCTGGAATCTCCAATGGTTGTAACAATCCACTTGGTCTCTGATGCTCTGCTTTAACTCTCTGACAGGTATATCATTTGCTAACCCATTCCATAATTTCCCTCTTCATATCTGGCCACCAATAATTCTCCTTTAAATCCCCGTGCATTTTGGTACTCCCTGGATGGATGGAATATCTTGAACTATGTGCCTCTTGTAAAATTTCATTCTTCAACTCCGTCATCGGTGGAATCCAAATTCTAGATGAAAACCTCAGAATACCTTGATCATCCTTTTGCGTGCATAATTCTTCACCGACCAAACGGTTTATATCTTGATCCATTACATCTTCCTGACATTTCTTTATTTTCTCCAACAACTCCGGCTGGAAAGTCATACTGTACACTTTTGCTTCATCGGGCTTGTGAACTTTAATCTCCAATTTCTGAAATTCTCTATATATTTCTTTAGGTACTGATAACTCATTTAACCTTTCCTTCCGACTTAACGCGTCTGTTACAACGTTCTCTTTACCGGGATGATAATTAATCGAGCAATCATAATCTTTGATCAATTCTAACCATCTCCTTTGCCTCATATTAAGTTCCTTCTGAGTGAATATGTACTTCAAACTTTTGTGATCCGTATAAATCTCACACTTCTCTCCATACAGGTAATGTCTCCAAATCTTCAAAGCAAACACTATGGCTGCTAGTTCCAAATCATGAGTAGGATACTTCTGTTCGTGTGGTTTTAATTGCCTTGACACATACGCAATCACTTTATCGTGCTGCATTAGAACACATCCTAATCCTTTGTGAGAAGCATCGCTATAAATTACGAATTTCCCTTGATCATCTGGAAGTGACAAAACAGGTGCCGTGATTAATCTTCGCTTCAACTCCTGAAAGCTTCCTTCACACTTGTCGTTCCATATAAACTTTTCATTCTTTCGTGTAAGCTTTGTCAGTGGTGTTGCGATCCTTGAGAAATTCTGGACGAATCGACGATAATATCCCGCAAATCCCAAGAAACTTCTTACCTCGGTGGGTGTTCTCGGTCTCTCCCAATTCATAATTGCCTCGATCTTCGCTGGGTCCACTTTGATCCGTTCATTACTGACTATGTGTCCTAAGAACTGAACCTCCTGTAACCAAAACTCATATTTCGATAATTTAGCATATAACTTCTTTTTCCTTAAAATCTCCAAAGCTGTTCTCAAATGTTCTGCATGATCCTCTTCCTTCTTTGAATAAATTAAAATATCATCTATAAACACAATAACGAACTTGTCCAAATACTCCTTGAAAATTCTATTCATCAGGTCTATAAATACTGCCGGGCCATTGGTCAATCCAAAAGACATTACTAAAAATTCATAATGTCCATACCTTGTTCGGAAAGCTGTCCTTGGTATATCTTCTAGCTTGATCTTCAGTTGATGATATCCCGATTTTAAATCAATTTTGGAGAAGTACTTGGCTCCCTTCAATTGGTCAAACAAATCATCAATTCTAGGTAACGAATACTTGTTCTTGATTGTAAGCTTATTGAGCTCCCTATAGTCGATGCATAGTCTCATGCTTCCATCTTTCTTCTTGACAAATAATACCGGGGCTCCCCACGGGGATATACTGGGTCTAATTACTCCTTTCTCTAACAACTCTTGCAATTGCTTCGCTAGCTCTTTCATCTCAACGGGCGCCATTCTGTACGGGGCCTTGGATACTGTTTCTGTTCCCGGTGCTAAGTTGATTGCAAACTCAATTTCTCTATCTGGAGGAAGTCCTGGTAACTCATTGGGAAACACGTCTGGAAATTCATTCACTACTGGAATATCTTCAAGTTTTGCTGGCTCCTGACTTCTGTCGATCACATATGCTACGAAATGCTCGCATCCTTGCCGTAATAACTTCTTGGCTTGAATCATTGTTAAGAACTTCTTTACTTGCTTCTGGCCCTTGAACGTTACTATCCTATCGTCTGGCGTCTTTACCATTACCTTCTTAATTTGACAATCTATCTGGGCATCGTGCTTAGATAACCAATTCATTCCTAAGTTAATGTCAAATTCTCCTAACTTAAATGGTATCAAATCTACACAAAACTTACTACCAGAGATCTCAATCTCATAATTCCCACAAACTTGATTAACATATACACATTCTTGATTTGCTAATTCCACAGTCATCATTTCATTTAAATACTCAATTGGACAATTTAACTTACTAACAAAATCTTGTGAAATAAACGATCAGGTTGCTCCTGAATCTATTCCCTGGTCATATGTCCTGGCTTTCCACATTTGAAGCACGTAAATCTAATGGCTGGAACCTTCACTGCTGGATTCCGGATAGGCTGATCTTTATTTGCTGACTCTCTGGCTGGCTGATTTCGGCACTCCCTTGAATAGTGCCCTTTCTGGTTACACTTGAAATAAACTACATTCAACTTATTACAAACTCCCCCATGCTTCTTCCCACATACTTGACAATCTGGAAAAGTTAATCTCAATTGATTCGGCTGATTCGCATTAACTGGACGGTTGCCCTGGCTTCCGTCGCCTGTATTATGTCTTTTGAAATTAAAAGTCCTCCCTGGCTGAAACTTGCCCTTCTTAAAATTTGGAAACTTCCCTGGTTGTGTTTGACCTTCATTTCCTTCACATTTCCTTTTCTTGCTTTCCTTCTCCTTCTGTGACATCTCACTCTCTGTCTCCGCAATCATAGCCTTCTGTACCACTCCTGCATAGGTATCCAATTCAAAAATGGCTACCTTCCCTCTAATCCATGGCTTCAAACCTTGCTGGAATCTCTTAGCTTTCTTTCTGTCAGTATCCACATACGACGGCACATATCTTGACAATTCCTCAAACTTACTCTCATAATCTGTCACCGACATGTTCCCTTGTTTTAATTCTAAAAACTTCAATTCCATCTGATCCTGGACAAACTGAGGAAAATACTTTTCTAAAAAAAATTCCTTAAACCTCTCCCAAGTAATAACATCTGTACCTTCCAATGTCTTCACCATCTCCCAGCAATAGGTGGCCTCATTCTTCATATAGTAACTTGCAAACTCAACCTTCTGCTCCTCTTTCACCTTTACTAAGGCAAATGCCTTTTCTATTTCCTTTAACCAAACATTTGCTTCAATCGGATCTAAGGAGCCCTTGAATTCTGGTGGGTTTACTGCCTAAAAAGTTTTGAAAGTTACCTGGGAATTGGTCTGTTTTTGTTGTTGTTGTGCCAGGTGAATTGTTTGTTGGGCCAAGATTTGAAGAATCTGGGCTATTGCTGGGTCCATGGGTCCTGGGTTCACATTCTGGTTTGTATCATCTTGGTTGTTATTGTCGTTGGTTTTTTCATTCTGGGTGTTGGTGTGGGTATTTCTTCTAGGAGGCATTTTTTTGTAAAGAATCAAACAACTTATTTAGCTTTTGAATCAAATATTTTGCATAAAAGAAAAGTTTTGTAAAACAGAAATATCTCTTTCTGAAAATAGTTATAACTAAGTAAATTGCATGCTTCTTTACAGAATATAAACAGTTATGGAAAACAGGGTACATGGTATCACAGAGGTATAACTGGTGCAATAAATAAGGTAAAGTAAAACAGGGGCAATAAAGTAAATGACAGTGCTGGAAAGGAAAAGGTACTGATATATATAGATCCAAAAGTTTTAGGTAGTACAAGCGTAAAGACGCTTCGAAAGTAAAAGCAAAAAGGGTACAATATCCTACTCACTAGTCAGGATAGCTAGTCTATAATACAACTCAAAAGTCTACTGATACACACTACACACTACTGTACATACTATACAACCATCACAATACTGCTCAGCATCTCCATCTCTGGATCTCTGACTCATGGCAAGTCTGGACCTCCAATCTCCTCAAGCTCCTCTAAAACCCACTTAGCCCACTCCACTAAAAAATCAGGGATGATGTCCTCATGTGTAGCCTCAGCAATCCTCACTGCAGCTGTTGTACGAAATGCCTGTAGCCTCTCTCTGAGTCGCCTCTCACCACTCCCAACCTCTCTGGTACGCATAATATGTAGTAACACCTGAATCTGACCCTGAAGGAATCGCTGCTCCATAAGGCAAACCTCAAACTGATGATATGGGACATGATAGGAAGAGAACTGGAAAGGTACTCCTGTAACTGAATGACCAGTAAAGCCTGAATCAACAGGTGGGGGTCCTCTGATAGGTGGCCTCATGCCTGGAGGTGGAATAGCCTGCAGTGGTACGGGCTGCAACACAGGTGGAGGTAGAATAGCCAATGCTGATGGAATGATAGGACGTGGATCTGATGATGGTACTCCAACTGAAATACGGGGATAAAAGAGTCGGCCATCGCTACTATCTGAAATCATATCGCAATATATGAATCTCGAACCACAACGCGAATTATACTAATACCGGTTATACCGTAACACTCAACCTCTCGACGTTCTATCTTTCTATTCCTTACTTCTAATCCTAACCCTCTACCCACTCCCGTCAACCTAGGCTTGTGTCAGTGACTTATAACCTGTAGCTCTGATACCAAACCTGTGGCACCCTCCAAACCCGGGTCAGAAGTTTGGGGTCCACATACACCTTATTTATAGCCTGTTTATAACAATAATAAAGATAATAATAATATGCAGTGACCCTACTTACCAACCACCACGGACCGTAACAGGTTAAAGTATGCACACAAGCCAAACACACTATTATATTACATACCGATCAAATCCCATCTATTCAAACTCAAAACTGAGCATTAAACATTATTACAAACTTTTACAAACTTAAATTATCCCAAAAGAAGCCTACTAGCTCAACTTTCTCAACTTTAACCCCTAGCTCTCGCGCTAGACTGGGAATCCTCGTTACCAACTGGTTCCTTCTTAACTGGAAAAGAACATAAACAATATCGCACAAATGAGCTAACTAGCTCAGCAAGTCACAATGACAAAACTGAGAATAATGATCATCTGGTGAATATGGTTATGACATCAAGTGAACAATGGATTATGATTTAAAATTGAATATTATACTTTTATTTTAAAAACCAAGGTTAGATTGCTGATCAGTCACGCACTAACCCCGAGCAAAGCACACAGCACTGCTCTAACTACTGGATCCAAGGCACACATTGGCCTAACTTGACAATTATATGGCCTGACCATGAATCTGGTCCACAATTTTATAAAAACAATCCAATTCTAACATAACAACAGAATAAGCAATAATAAACAATAACAGAATCATTAACAACATTGGATGTGTCATAATGAAATGGTTTCAATTTTCATGAGGATCAATATGGCATTTTCAAAGCTTGGATGCTGGGTATTGAAAGAATTGGATAACAAAGGAATCAATGTTTCAGGGTTTCAAGGACTTGGTCTTTCAAAGCATAAGATACAATGGTTTGAGTATGTAGGTAATTCGCTTCAGTGTTTGGTATTTAGTTTGTATGTATTTGTGGAGTAGTATCGTATATTCGTGGTTCGTATTTGGGTATACAACAATCAATGGTCTAGAAAGAATCAGGTTTACGGCTCAAGATCAAAACTGGGATCATGGTTAGGGTTCAGTGCTTCAAAGCACTTGCAATATAGAACAGGTTTATCAATCACTATAATATCTCGAGAAAGTTCAGAACACTTGCCTGGTATTAGCTTATTATACTGCACTCGCTTCCAATTCCAACCGTCTTACTCCTCAACTACCTGTTTCCTTTTCCTACGTCTTGCCTCTTCTGCTCACATATCATAAGCATCTATCAATATTCAACTCATACGATTCTATTCAACACATACTTCTATCTACCCTTCGTTTCGCCCAAACCCGATTAACGGATTGAAAGTTATGCAATAAACAAGTAAACATCAAATATACAGACTGATAGTCAACCAACAAGTCACATATAACACATAACACGTCACATAATCAATGATATATCATTTACAAAGGAGAATCGGGTCATAGATAGGCTCTCGGGTATTTAAAATGATTTTTAAAACATTTTTCGGAATTAAAACAGGTCGTTGGATCAGTTTCGGAATATTAAACATAAATTTTATAGTAATTATCGAGCCTTGAAAATAATTTAGAATAATATTTTAAAGCTCTAAACTATTTTTCAGAATTTTTAAATTATTTTTAAATAATTAAATCTAATTAAATAATTAATTAAAATCAATTAATAATTAATTAAATCAATTAATCAATTAATTTTTGAATTAATTGACCAATTAATCAATTAAACATTAACTGAAATTAATTAACTAATTAATTCAGATTTGTTTTTGAATTAAAAATTAACTTTTTTGGAATTAAAATAATAATTTTTAGAATTTTCAGAAATTAAAAATGAATTTTTATAATAAAAATAAATAGGAAATATGATTTTTAAATAATTTGTAAACAGGAATCCTAAATTTGCAAGTTTTGAAAACCTGGGGGACCAAACTGTATCGTTTTTAAAACTACAGGTACTAAACTGTAATTTTCCGGGGGGTCGCCGGAAAACGTCCTGTCTCGCCGGAGAAGACGATCCCGGCGTCCTCACCCCACCAACACCTCCAGATCAATACTACACAACACCAAGAACACAACCATGCAATCAATTCCTCCTAACAATCCCTGAGTTGGCCGGAAAATGGCCGGGAAGTTCGCCGGTTTCCGGCGAATTCGACGTAACTTTAAAATTACAACTCCCTTCTCTACAGACCTCGTTGATTCATGAAACTTGTACGACTGTATTGCAAATTTCACAGAAAACACAACCCACTATACCACAACATCTATCTATTCCAAAATAAGAAACCCCCAACTTTCAATTAAGAACATTAATACGGGTTATAAACCCTAATTTTAAAATTCAAAAATCAAACTCAAATTTGAACATGTTATTGAACTCCAAATCAGACGTATAATATATCAAAATCATCAGAAAAACAAGCTCTACAACATGCAATCATTAAATCATACAAACAATCATCCGAACAAAAATTTATATTTTTAATAAAAATAATTCGAAATTAAATAAATGATAGGGATAAATAAGTCCTGATTTTATTAATAATGGGCTGCTGGACCCAATAAGAAGGTGTATGGTATTCAGACCAGAAAGGTTGAGCCTGATGGACCAGATCATGTCTGGTGGAATAAAAGAAACAGGCCCAAAAGCCCTGATTATTAATTAAATTCGTAATTAATTAATAAGGGAAAAATCAGCTATTGAGTAGAGTCCTGATAAGGATATAAATCCTTATAGATTAGCCTCAAGGGGACCTAAAAGGATAAGGAATCAGTTTCCTACTATCTAGGACCTCAAAGTCCATTCTAATTATGAGACTTGCCCACCAAGTCTCCTATACCAAGTCCAATTCAAGGACTCCCAACATCTATATAAGGGGTCTCACCCCCACCAATCAGAACTACGTTTTTTGGCTTGATTCTCTAATACACAGAGATACGTAGGCATCTCGTAAAGGCAGATCGAGCCACGAAACACGAGAGCAGCCATTAAAGGCCTTGAGCTCCCGAATCTTAGTAATAAATACATCATATAATAACTTTCGTTTTTTATCCATAACATTTGGCGCCGTCTGTGGGAAAAACGGAACAATAACCATGGCGAGAACACGGAGAACAACCAGCACTCTGGAGGAGGGAACACCATCAGGGGCAACTCAGGTGATTTCATCAACCGTGGAGATTCCTCCCCACTCAACTTATGCATCTACTCAAGCGGAGGCCCAGATAAGGGCAACTCATCCTCAGCCACAAGGGACAACTCCCCCGACTATTCAAGGTACGAATCCTCAAGTTCAACAAGTACATATACCTGTGAATTCTCGACCCGTCGGGTATGAATATTCAACTATTGTTACTACTAACCCCCCTTATGGGATGCCCCTTCACCCTGAGGTTGGAGGAAGCGGATATGCTGGGCGAAGAGAAGCACGAGGGCAGTCGCCCCCTACATACGAGGTTTGGGTCCTATCCCTGAGGATCGGGAATTTTCTGGTCCTTACAGTGAAAGAGACTCCGAATCTTCGGATGATGAAGTGGCCCCGAGAAGGAGGCGTCCTGAAAAAGAGCCAATGGCCGATGGAAGGCAACGCCCCCAAAGCACCCCAGGGGTGAATCCCCAAGAAGTGCAGGACAGGATCAGGGCTCATGAGGCTGAAATCCAAAGGCTGAGGCATGATTTGGAGGCTCACCAGGCCACCAGACCCCACATACCTCCTAGGGGAAGAAATCCTCCTCCTATTATAGACCTGGATGGTCCGGTAGGAAGAAGGGCTGCTGTCCCAAGAACTGATCCAGGCAATCTCCTTCCCCTTGGAGATCCTGATGATCCAACTCCACCTTTCACAGAAGAAATAATGAATGCCCATATTTCAAGAAAATTCAAGATGCCCACTATCAAAGCCTACGATGGCACGGGAGATCCCGCTAATCATGTTAGGACATTCTCTAATGCACTGTTGCTGCAACCCGTGAATGATGCAATAAAGTGTCGGGCCTTCCCTCAAACCCTGTCGGGTATGGCTCAAAGATGGTACAGTCGCCTGCCCCCAAATTCTATTGGATCGTTCAGAGAATTAAGTCAGGCTTTTATTAAGCAATTCATCAGTGGAAGAGTCCATGAGAAAAGCTCAGCATCTCTTATGAGTCTTGTGCAGGGAGCTAAGGAATCCTTAAGAGATTACCTGAATCGTTTTACAAAGGAGGCTTTAAAAGTCCCAGACCTTGATGATAAGGTAGCCATGATAGCACTGCAACAAGGAACTAGGGATGAGTTTTTCAAGATGTCTTTGGCCAAACGACCCCCTGAAAACATGTTGCAACTCCAAGAGAGGGCAGGGAAGTATATCAAGGTTGAAGAAAACATGAGGAAGACCGTAGTGAGTAATGAGCCCACTGGAGGCAAGAAGCGAAAAACTGATCTGGAGTATATCGCTAAGGACAAATATCCTAGAACCGAACAAAACCCTGATTCAACCCCCAAGAAGGGAGGACCTGGGCAAAAGTTCACTGAATACGCTAAGCTGAATGCTATTAGAAGTCAGATTTTTATGGAGATTGAGAAAGACAGAGATATTCGCTGGCCTAAGCCCTTGAAGGCTGATCCCGCCAAGCTAGATAAGGGCAAGTATTGCAGGTTTCACAAAGATGTTGGCCATGACACCGATGAGTGTAGGCAGTTGAAAGATGAAATTGAGTTTTTGATTCGAAAAGGACGATTGAACAAGTATACTGGAGATGGAGGAGACAAAAATAATAATGGAAGGAAGAACTTTGAAGATCGTAGGAGGGATCAAGATGATCAGGGGCGGAATCCCCAACCCAGAGGGCCGGTTATAAATGCAATTTTTGGAGGACCGCGACGCCCTCGAGGGCCAGTGATAAACACGATCTTTGGAGGTCCAACTGCTGCTGGATTGTCCAAAAATTCCAGAAAGGCATATACTAGGGAGGTTATGCATATTGTTGGAGAAGCCCCGAAGAGGGCCAGGACAGAAGTAACATTGGCTTTTGATGATTCCGACCTAGAGGGTGTGAAGTTTCCCCATGACGAACCGCTGGTCATAATACCGATAATAGGAAATAGCCCGGTTAAGAGGGTCCTTGTGGATAATGGTGCTTTTGTGGATATCTTGCTCCACGACACCTTTCTAAGGATGGGGTATAACGACTCCCAGTTGACACCAACCGACATGCCGATATATGGATTTGCTGGAGTAGAATGTCCTGTGGAAGGGATAATTAAATTGCCAACCACCATAGGTACGGAGCCAAGGCAAGCAACGCAGATGCTGGATTTTGTGGTGGTAAAGGCTAGTTCAACTTATAATGCTATCGTGGGGAGAACAGGGATACATGCCTTCAAGGCAGTCCCCTCTTCATACCATTCAGTCATGAAGTTTCCCACCCGAAACGGGATTGGAGAAGAGAGAGGAGATCAAAAAATGGCTAGAAGCTGTTATGTGGCCTCTTTGAGGGCAGATGGAGTCGGGGGGCAGGTTCTTCCTATTGAAGATATGGATGTTCGAGAAAATGATGAGAATAGAGGAAGGCCAGCAGAAGAATTGGTTTCGGTTCCTTTAGATCCCAAGAATCCTGAGAGGATGACTTTCATTGGAGCCACATTAGAGGAGCCCCTTAGAGGGAAGTTAGTGAAATTTTTACAAGAAAATAGTGATGTGTTTGCATGGTCAGCAGCTGATATGCCAGGCATAGACCCGGAGTTAATTACTCACAAGTTAAACGTGGATCCAAGCCGGAAGACAGTGAAACAAAAGAAAAGAAATTTTGCCTCGGAAAGACAAGAGGCTATAAAGCAGGAAGTGGAAAAGCTCTTAGAGTCTGGTTTCATTGAGGAGATTCAATTTCCGGAGTGGTTAGCAAATCCTGTAATGGTGAAGAAGGCTAATGGAAAGTGGAGGATGTGTATAGACTTCACCGATCTGAATGATGCATGCCCCAAAGACTGTTTTCCGCTGCCTAGAATTGATACTTTGATTGATGCCACCGCTGGACATGAGATGCTGAGTTTCATGGATGGGTTTAGCGGATACAACCAGATCAAAATGCATAAGGATGACATTCCAAAGGTATCATTTATCACTGACTTTGGTGTTTATTGTTATCTTGTTATGGCGTTTGGTCTCAAGAATGCAGGAGCCACCTATCAAAGGTTGGTGAATAAAATTTTTAAGGATCTTATTGGGAAGACTATGGAAGTCTATGTTGATGACATGCTAGTCAAGAGTCTAGTAAAGACTGATCATATAACCCATTTGAGGGAAGCTTTTGAGGTCCTGAGGTACCACAAGATGATGTTGAATCCTACGAAGTGTGCTTTCGGAGTAGGATCTGGAAAATTCTTGGGATTGATGGTCTCAAAGAGGGGAATTGAGGCTAACCCCGATAAAATAAAGGCAATCCTGGACATGGAACCCCCAAAAAACTGTCAAGGATGTTCAGAAACTCACAGGAAGGGTTGCTGCGCTAGGACGATTCATCTCCAAGTCAGGAGACAAGTGCTTGTCATTCTTCAAGTCATTAAAGAACATTAAGGACTTTGTATGGAGTGAGGAAAATCAGAAGGCATTTGAAGAGTTAAAGAAGTATATGGGCCAGGCCCCGTTGTTGGCCAAGCCAGTTCTGGGTGAAGTTTTATTCTTGTACTTGGCTGTTTCAGGAAGCGCCTTGAGCGCGGTGTTGGTTAAGGAGGAACTGAAAGTCCAGAAACCCGTATACTATGTCAGCAAAATTTTGCATGGTGCTGAGTTAAATTATTCAGCCATTGAGAAATTCGCTTTAGCCTTGGTAATGGCTTCAAGAAAGCTGCGTCCTTATTTTCAAGCTCACCAAATTGAAGTGCTAACAAATCAGCCACTGAGAAATATCATTCACAGTCCCAAGGCAAGTGGGAGACTGATTAAGTGGGCAATAGAGTTGGGAGAGTTCGATCTCAAGTATAAGCCACGTACGGCCATTAAAGCCCAGGCACTAGCTGACTTCGTGGTGGAATGTACCATACCCAACCAAGAAGTCAGGGGGCAGGAAGATATCATACCTCAAGACAAGGGAGTCGACAATGGGGACAAAGAGAAGGATGATAAAGAATATTGGGTTCTCTATTTTGATGGGGCATCAAAAACAAACTCCAGTGGAGCAGGATTGGTTTTGCAAAGCCCTGATGGATTCTTAATTGAGTATGCTATGAAGCTAGACTTCCCAACCACAAATAATGAGGCAGAGTATGAAGCCCTGATTGCTGGCCTTGGTCTAGCTGGGACACTTAGAGTCAAAAACTTAAAGGTCCGTGGAGACTCGAAGCTGATCATATCCCAGGTAAAGGGAGAATTTGAGGCAAGAGATGATACGATGGCTAAATATGTTCGCCTAGTAAGGGCTGTGATGACCCAATTTAATGAATGCCATGTTGAACACATTCCAAGGGAAGAAAATGCTAAAGCAGATGCGCTATCAAAGTTTGCTTCATCTGAGATTGAAGAAAGTTCAGGAAGTGTGTACTTCCGTGTTTTGAAGACACGAAGCATAGATGTTAAGCTTGTGGCTCCCATAGGCCTGGGGGCGTCATGGATCGATCCCATTAAGGCTCACATTCAAACTGGATGGTTGCCAAGCGATGCAACTGAAGCACGAAAATTAATTGTTCGAGCACTAAGGTACTCCTTGATAGATGGAATTCTGTATAAGAGATCTTTCGTGGTTCCTTACTTGAGGTGTCTCAGGCCCGATGAGGCACGCTTGGCTCTTGAAGAAGTGCATGAAGGTATTTGTGGACAACACTTGGGGGGCAGGGCCTTGGCTCATAAGATAACTCGTTTAGGCTTCTATTGGCCAGAAATGATGGCTGATGCCAAAGAATATGTAAAGAAGTGTGACCGCTGTCAGAAGCATGCACCAGTTGTTAGACAACCCCCCGAGATGCTGACCTCTATCAACTCGCCTATTCCCTTTGCCATGTGGGGGATGGATATTCTAGGGCCTTTTCCTATGGCCACGTCACAAAGGAAATTTCTGATTGTAGCCATTGATTATTTCACCAAGTGGATTGAAGCCAAGCCCTTGGCCAAAATCACAACTAAGCACGTTGCACAATTCCTGTGGGAAAACATTATGTGCCGATATGGAATTCCCCGTATCCTCGTCACTGACAATGGAACACAATTCAACAATGAGGAATTCAAGAAGTATTGTGAAGAAAATGAAATCGAGTTACGATTCACCTCTGTGGCTCACCCGCAAGCCAATGGACAAGCCGAGGTAGCAAATCGGATAATCCTGGATGGACTAAAGAAGAGGATCGAAAAGTCGAGAAATAATTGGGTAGATGAGATACTTCCCATATTATGGGCTTATAGGACTACCTGTAGAGTCACGACAGATGCAACTCCTTTCATGTTGGCATATGGGGCGGAAGCAGTAGTTCCTGTGGAGATATCACATTCCTCTCCAAGGATTCAGGCTTTCGATGAGAAAGAAAATGAGGAAGGGCAGAGATTAGCCCTGGATTTAATTGATGAAGTGCGAGATAAAGCACATGCAAAGATAGTAGAATATCAGAAAAAAGCTTCATTCTACTACAACTTAAGGGTTAAAGAAAGGTTTTTTAAACAAGGCGATCTAGTCTTGAGGAAGATAGAAGCATCTGGTGTAGGACAAAAAGGGAAGCTTGCCCCAAATTGGGAAGGGCCGTACAGAGTCAAGAGTGTTCAAGGTAGAGGAACCTACAAGCTCGAGACTATGGATGGTTTTGAAGTCCCGAGGACCTGGCACGCACAAAACCTGAAGGTTTACTACGTGTAAGATAGGCGAAGTACGATTCTCACTTGTCATTGTGACAAGTAGGTTTAAAAGCACCTGGAAGCTTTGCTTGCATAGGATTTTATATTCCAGTAGAATTTACATTGTCTAGTTATTATTGATTAGGGTCGAACCCATGCTATGTAAGGTTTTGAAAAACCAGACTTCAAACTGAAGAAATCGAAATTATTTCAACCTATGGATGTTTGAGTTGTGATAACACTGGTGTGGCCAATTAGTTCAAGCTTGAATGCATATTAAAGTATCGGAAAGATAAAGGAGAAAAATACGAATAAGGAAAGAAGCATATAAAATAACCCCGGAGGGTAATAAGATCTGATACAAACAAAAGTCCAGACATAAATTAAGGATCAAATTACAGAATAGAAAAACTACTCCTCCATGTGGGAGCCTTCATTCTCTTTCTCCTTATCAGCGCCTTCAGCGTCCTTCGCAGGAGAAGCGGGAGGAGAAGCAGTGTTAGGATCCAAGATGCGATCATCTGGCTGAGGGGAGTTAAAGAGGGCATCTATGCTGTCCTCCGACTCAGCCTGCTCAGGACTTATAAAGTCCTTAGGGTCGACTAAGCCCGGGTACTTCTCAGAAACCGCCTTCACGGCCGCGTCCCATCCCTGAGTAAACTGTAGGGAATAAAGACCCTCATCATGAATCTCCATGAGATTCTTAAACTTGTCAGAATCCATGTAGTCATCGATGAGCTTATCCTTATCGCTCCTAAGTTTCACCAGCTCGGAATGAGCCTGAGCCAGCTCCTCTTTCTTCGTGTCCAGCTTCTTCTCCAGGACCTTGGCTCTCTCCTCCCATTTCTTCATCTCTTTCTCAAACCCATCTGAGTTACCCTTCCAGGACCTAGCCTGATGGAGGGCCGCCTGGAAGTAGGTATTACTCTGCAAAGAAATATGTATGAGTTAGCACAAGTTCGTTGGAATACAAAAAAGTTGGGATTCAAAGAAGGAGAGAAAGAAAATTACCGCAGCTTGGGCTTGAGAACCCAGAAGCTCAATAGTCTCAATATCACTCCCCGTAACAATGTCAGTAAAGTCATGGGGAGTGACGGAGTGATAAGACCAATCTTTAGCGTGTTTGGTGGATCCAACCACCGTATCGCTCCTCCTGAAGCCCCAGTTGGGCCTGAAGGAATGTGCCTTAAGTGGAGGATCCACATCGTCCCCCAGCTCGACCACCGGGACGTGGGGCTTAAGAAAAGAAGGACCGTCAGGTTTGCTCCTAGGGTCCCTGTTTAGCTTGGCCCTTTTCTGACGACCTGACTCCCCCTCCTTAGGCCTGTTAACATTATTGATGGCCTCGCAAGCTGAAAGGAAAAGTAGAAGGAACATTAAAATCCAGAAAAAAAAAGAAAAAGTGTGATTAAAGAGAAGGAAAAATAATTACGCAGGTATAAATTTACCCTTATCACTGGCCTGGGAGAGACCAACTTTCTTCAAGGAAAACTCCTCTAAAAGGGTCCAGGTATCCGTTTTCCCATCATCTGAAATTAAGGCCTGGTAGGCCACCTCCTCCTCATCAGTCAATCTGATACTACCAGGACTACCATCTGATACCTTGCAAAATGGCCTACGGAAGAGTGTGGCCCAATCACCCCCAGCCCAGGTCAGCCTCACAAACTCATCCCTCCATTTAGGGTTGTTCTCGACTATAGAGTTACTATCAAAGATATGGGGAACTTTGGGTCGTTGGCGAATTAAAACCCATCCCGGTTGACTCATGGAGCTATTATAGAATTGGAAAACTTTCCTAAAGACAGCTACGGAAAGAGGGAAGTTATTCCTGAGACAAAGGACCATAAAACAGATAATATTCCTCCAGGCGTTGGGAGGGAGTTGACAAGGGTTGATTTGTACATCGGCTAATAAACGAGGAATAAATTCGTGGAATGGGAACCTAAGACCTGCGGTCAGGGCTCCTCGATAAATGAACAGGGTATCCCCCTCCCAATTACAAGTCCTATCCCCAGGGGCGGCTGGAGTGATCCTAAGGTGGGGTGGAAGTCTGTACAGGGTGTTCATAGACTCTATTCTACCATCTAACTCATGAAAAGTGTTACCATGATTATACGAATCTAACTCAGATAGAGAAGGATATTCATCACCTCTCGAGTTAATCATGTCAATGAGAGAAGTATATGGAGATTGAATTTGAATGTTTGTACCTCTCTTAGAGACATTCATCTTCTGCAAACGAGCCAAGTCGCGGTCCGCCATTGATATACTTCGTTTAAAAGCTTGAAACCCAGAAATACTTGAGAATGGTGGAGCTACGGTGGCTGTGTGCTCGCCGGAAATCGCCTACTCAAAGGGAGAACTCTAGAGAAGTTTGTAGAAGAAAATGAGAAATGAGAAGTGAAGTGAGGATTCTCACTTCACACTACACTTATATAGGCGAAAAGCTCGGAATACGAGGCGTTTCTAGGCCCATTTAGCCAGGCCCAACCTAAAAGCCCGTCTACTAGAAATATCAGGAATAATCTAGAAGCTCATATGGAAAATGAATGGTCTAAAAATCGACCAGAGTTTTAAACTGGATCGATCGGAGTCCTGATCGATACAAAAAGAGAATCCTGATCGATATATTATTCGAACAGAAGGGAAGAAATCCCCTAAATCCGATCAGAGTCCTGATCGATACAAAGAGAATCCTGGTCGATATATTATTCGAACAGAAGGGAAGAAATCCCCTAAGATCGATCAGAGTCCTGATCGATACAAAAGAGAATCCTGGTCGATATATTATTCGAACAGAAGGGAAGAAATCCCCTAAGATCGATCAGAGTCCTGATCGATACAAAAGAGAATCCTGGTCGATATATTATTCGAACAGAAGGGAAGAAATCCCCTAAGATCGATCAGAGTCCTGATCGATACAAAAGAGAATCCTGGTCGATATATTATTCGAACAGGAGGGAAGAAATCCCCTAAGATCGATCAGAGTCCTGATCGACACAGAAGAAAATCCTGATCGATATTCCATTCGATCAGAATGATAGAAAATCACTTAATTCGATCAGAGTCCTGATCGAAATCGATCAGGAATCCTGATCGATTAAGCACGTGTAACAGTCGACTAGGGTGTCACTTTGAAGATCAATTCGATCAGAGCCCTGATCGAAATCGATCAGGAATCCTGTCGACCAGAGTGTAAGATCCTGAGTTAATTCGATCAGGATCCTGATCGAAATCGAGCAGGAATTCTGATCGATTTGGCTGAATCCTGATCAATTTCTTCTGCATCCTAATCAATTTTGTATGCATTTTAAACCAGAAATTACGGATAAATCCAGAAAATTGCGGATAAATCCAGAAAATTACGGATAAATCCAGAAAATTGCGGATAAATCCAGAAAATTGCGGATAAATCCAGAAAATTACGGATAAATCCCAGAAGTTAAGGGAAAATCCCAGAAAATTAGGGAAAAATCCCAGAAAATTGGGGAAAAATCCCGGAAATAAGGGAAAAATTCCTGGAAATTAAGGTAATTCCTGAATAAAAGGAAAATTCACTGTAAATGTGTAGGTCGCTCCACACTTTACGGAAAAACGAAACCCTGTAAGGGAAGGAATAGATTTAACTTCTGTGAAACCTAATCAATGTTTCCCAAAAGTTGGGGGGCAAATGATAGGGATAAATAAGTCCTGATTTTATTAATAATGGGCTGCTGGACCCAATAAGAAGGTGTATGGTATTCAGACCAGAAAGGTTGAGCCTGATGGACCAGATCATGTCTGGTGGAATAAAAGAAACAGGCCCAAAAGCCCTGATTATTAATTAAATTCGTAATTAATTAATAAGGGAAAAATCAGCTATTGAGTAGAGTCCTGATAAGGATATAAATCCTTATAGATTAGCCTCAAGGGGACCTAAAAGGATAAGGAATCAGTTTCCTACTATCTAGGACCTCAAAGTCCATTCTAATTATGAGACTTGCCCACCAAGTCTCCTATACCAAGTCCAATTCAAGGACTCCCAACATCTATATAAGGGGTCTCACCCCCACCAATCAGAACTACGTTTTTTGGCTTGATTCTCTAATACACAGAGATACGTAGGCATCTCGTAAAGGCAGATCGAGCCACGAAACACGAGAGCAGCCATTAAAGGCCTTGAGCTCCCGAATCTTAGTAATAAATACAGCATATAATAACTTTCGTTTTTTATCCATAACAATAAAAATATAGAAAAATAACCTTGATTTCTTCAGTAAAACGAGGCTCAGAATCTGATAGTACTCTTCAAATCCTTCGTTTTGGTTACTCAAGCTTTGAAAACAGAGTTCGATAACGCCTTCGTTTTGCTCTTTGATTCTTAGAACAGTTTATGAAATTAGGGTTTTTCTCTGGAAAATTATATAATTACTATCTGCAAATGATTTTGATACGAAATAAAATACGGGAAAAGGCTATTTATAATTACGGAAAATTAGTATCCCGTTGGATCATTCCGGATATAAAACGGTACGTTTATTTATAAAAACTGATCCAAATGGTATCGATTTTCGGGATAATTATCCAAATCAGTACAATTTGTACTGCGGTCTTGGTCTCAGCACCTGGTTACACGTATTACGAGGTGATAATTTTGATAGTTTAATAAAAAGCTCCTGTTTATCGAAAATACGAGTTTTATTGATTTACAGAAACGAATATTGTATCGAAAATGTTGCGCCAGGACCCGCGCAGGACAAACCGTACGCCGGATCGAAAAAGTCAAAACATGGAAAATGCACAGAATATTGCAATTAGGTTAGGCAGAAGTTCTCGGAAGAGTTTCGGGTTCCAAAAACGTAATAACGGATAACGTCGGTTGGTTCCCATTTTTATAAAATAGATTTTAAATACTCGGAAAAAGATTTTATAAATTTCATATGATTCTTATAAATCCATAAATCAACATAAAAATAATTAGGAAGATATGACAATTATCTATATTTTATTTTGGACATATAAAAATTAAAATACTCAATTAATATTATTTTTAAATATCCAAACACAGATAACACTTAACAATTAATTCACAGAATAGATACTGAACACAGATAATAATTATTTATTGGCAAAAATAATTACACAATATACCCCGGATATTACAAAGTCTGTTACTCTGATTCAGTCTGGAAGTCAAGACTCTCAGAATTTTTCACAAACTCTGAAACTTAAGGGAAGGGTGACTACTGTCTACTATAAGGATCCCAAGATTCAGAATCTTGATGAAGAAATGTCTAAAAGATTGTTTCTCAAGCATAATCCTGGAATGGATTTAGAGTCTCTAAAGAAGGAAGAAGCTAGATTTGCAGCTGGGAAGACAAATCTTAAATATAAAGCTTCTAATGCAAAGAAACCTCCAAGGCCTAAGGGAAAAGGCATTGTGATAAAGGAAAGCTCAACTTCTGAGGCTTCAAAGCCCAAGATAAGATCACAAGTTGAAATTTATCCCAAGGAAAAAGGGAAAGGAAAGATTGATGAACCAATAAAGAAACATGAGATGAAGATTACTCAAATCCTGATGAATCCTGTGTGCAAGTTGGTTCAGGTTTTTGATGATACATCTGCAGAAGATGAAACTGTTGAAACTATGAAAAGAAAGAACATAACAGAAGAATCTAAGACAATCTCTGACATAGCTCAAGTTGTTCAGAGTGAAGACATTTCAGAACAATAAGGTATAAATGAAACAGAAAATCCTGATCAAGTCATTAAGACATCAACCTCTGACAGAGCTCAAGTTGATTTGAACAAGATGATAATTACTGATATGTTAGGTCACACTTTCACTGTAGAGGGGGTGAATACAGTGTTTATTACAATCAAATCAAACTTCAAGAACTTATGTAACAGAAAACAAACTTTATTGAAACAATAAACTCTGTTACAATCTGGAACTGTTATCTCTCAGTGATGAACAAAATATCACGAGAGCTGCTAGGGTTACAGTAAATAATATTCTCGATAATGATAACACTTCTAATGTAAACCCTATGTCTATGTTTATATATTACACAGTTACAAGATAATCGCTAATTGATATGGAATATAATTCTGCTTCCTAATATATATCAATCAGATATCTTTTCTTCCAAGTATTCCATTCTTTACGGAATTCCTTCTTCATGCATATCTCTTCTTATGTTTATCTTGATCTTCTTAACTTTAATCAGCTACTGTCCTTATCTGATCGTCCTTCAGCACTTAAGTTCTGATATCTATCTCCTGATGCTTATCTCCTGATAACATAAGTACTGATATCCCTTAAGTCCTGACGTCCAGTATAAGTACTGATCAGTTAAGTACTGATTTATCCTGTTCAAATAAGATCTGAAATCTAAACATAAAACATATTAGCCATGACATTATCAAATATATCTAACAATCTCCCCCAACTTGTAAATTAGCAAAATATACAAGTTTAACAGATATTTGATGATGTCAAAAACATTAAGTACAAATGCATGAGAATTAGACAAGATAACTACAACTTACAGTCCTTAAAGCTTTTACCAATTCAACTTCTGATAACAACTTTAGTCTGTATACACATCAGAATTTAAACAGTTGTAGATCTTCGACTTGGCTTCATCATTTTCTGATCTCTCTGATGTCAGGAGTTGTTCTGAGATAATTCTTCAACAAACATTTCTCAGCATATCTGAGTTCATCAATCATTCTCCGTTTGACATCTTTAAGCTCTGCAGTATCTTCACCAGTTTGAAATATTGCAGCTCTGAGATCATTAATCTTTGCTTTTCTCAACTCCTGATCTAGTCTTATGACATAAGCTTTTTCAGACTCTAGATTAAATTCAAGCCCCTTAATACCAAGATATGTTCTGATCCGTGCAGTATTAGGCTTTATATCAACAATATCACCATTGTGATTTCTGTACTTTGGAACATATATGCTGTCAGACTTAACAGAATAAAGTCTTTTCTGTCTCTGAATCTGTTCTTTCAAATAGTTTGCAGCAGTCCCTGTCAATCTGTCATCCACTTGAAGTAAGAATAATACATGCTCCAATTCTTCAAAATACTTCAATGGAATGGCATTTTGTCTTATATGATAAACCCTACCATCTGTCATGAAATACAACAAGATGTGTTCCTTCAAGTAGGTATGGTAAACCATTTGTACAGATTCCAATTGATTCAATCTTTCAGGAGTTGCTCCAATTCCTGGTTCACTCAAGGAAGTTGGATCATTGGAAGTGTTGTGTACTCTTCTTTCATCAGCACTTCCCAATCCAGTTTTATCTCTTGCTTCCTTTCCAGTAACTACTCTAGCTTCAAAACGACTTGTAGTAGTCTTCAAAGGTTGAGTTTGTTTTGCTTTAGTGAATCCTGGTAGGAGTGTTTTTGATCTTCCTTCTGATATCAAGTTAACTTGAGCTGTGTCAGAGGTTACTTGCTTCTTTTGAATATCAGAACTTTTAATTTCTTGACTCTGAACAACTTGAGCTGTGTCAGAGGTTGTTTTAAGAACTTTTCTTGAAGTCAGAGCAAGATTATCTTCTTTATCAGTAATTTCTTCATCAACAGGAGGTACATAAACTTTAACAGGTTCACCAACCTTTTCTTTACCCTTGGATCTTGGATCTATCTTTGGTTGTGATTTAGCAAATGTTGCTTCAGTTTGTGCCTTTTCTTTAATCACAATACCTTTCAGTTTTGGAAGTGACTTTTTACCAGAAGCTTCAGATTTAGATGTGGCTTTCTTTGATTTAAGTCTAGCTTCTTCTTCCTTTAAACTTTCCAAGTCCATTCCTGGATTTTCTTGAAGAAATAACTGTCTTGACATTTCTTCATCAAGATCTAGAAGTTCATCAGAATTTATTCTTTTACCAGTATCAGAACTTATTCTCTTCCCAGTATCAGAACTTATCCTGTGACTTGCAATTTCAGCATTTCTTGATGAGAATCTTTTACCTTGACTATGACCTCCACCCATTCCAGAGTTTCCTTGGTCATCTTTTTCATCATCCTTTCCTTGCAGTGTCTTGTCATCCTTGTATTTGGACTTAATCACTTTCTCCCCCTTTTTGGCATCAGCAGGAAGTAGAAGAGAGATAAGGAATTCCACTGAAGATTGGATTTCAGTCAGTTGTGATTGCTGAGAAGCTTGATTTTGCAGAATTTTATCAATCTGTGCTTGTTGACGATCTTGAGTCTTCTCAATATAAGCAATCCTGTCCATAGATGGTTGAAAGAACTTTTTCTTATCAAGTTTCCAAACTTGTTCTTGTTTGATAAAGTTCTCCTGAATCTTGTGTATTTCTGCATGAGTAGTTGAATGAAGACCTTGTAGATGTTTAGTACTCAATGCAGTGACACGAAGCTGAGTTTTGAAATCATCAGAATTTAACATTTCATCAGCTTTAGTCAAGTGCTCAGTAAGATGTAACGCAGATGGAATACATGAGACTGAGTTCCATTCCTTAGTCCACTCCTGTCCTACAGGAGTTTCACTCCAAGGCACTGGTGGTTCCTCTGTAACAAACTTCTTTACTAGTTCAGACTTAGAAAGAGGAATGTGTCCTGAAGGACCTGCTGCATCAGTATTTGCAGTTGGAGCAGCATCACCAGTATCTCCAGCATGTGCAGCATCAGAACTTATAGAATCAATATCATCTGATATAATAGCAGTGTGAGTAGCAATGGAGGCATCAGCATCCTCTAATTGCTGATCTGATGCTAAGTTCTGATCAACAGCCATATCCTGATGCTCACCTAAAGTCTGATCATCAGTGTCTAGATGCAGAGAAGGTGACTTAGATAATTCCGGAGTTTGAATAGCATCAGTAACAGGTGTTGGCAAAAGATTTGTTGCTGTTGGAGCTTCTAATAAAATTACTCCAGGCACAACTAAGTGTTGATCAGCATTATCAGCACTTGTGCCTTGATTACCAAGAGACACAGATGGGAAATTAGCCTTGTCAGATACAGTTTCCTGAGATGGAGTAGATGGAGAAGAAGTAACTGGATCAAATTCTTTTTCTTGTGAGATCAGAGATTCCTGATCCCCTTCCTTAGCTGCTTCCTCCTCATCATCTGAAACTGGCCTTTTTGCCCTCTGTTTCTTGTATTTCCTTGGTAATTTAGAGTCCTTGGAAGTTTCAGGAATTGTCATTTTTCTAAGCCTCTTGAGAAGCTTAGATCCTCCAAGTTCAGAATCTTTCTGAGAAATCTTTTTCTCAGCTGCAGTTACCACAGGTTCTGAAGAAAGAATCTGTTCCTCAGAATCTGATTCATCTCTCAAAGTAATCCTCCTCTTCTTCTGAGGTGTTTGAGAAACAGTCTTTGTTCTCTTTGACTTAGAAGATGTAGGCTTCACATAGGACTTGAGATATGTTCTGAGAGATGGTTGAGAGGTTTGAGGTGGCTGAGTAGAGGTGGTAGGTGCTGATGAACCAGGTTCTGATGTTTGAACATCAGGATAAAGTGCAGTGTACTTAACATGATCATAGGTGATTAAGGCTTGTTTGACAGATAAAGGTATTAAGAGGGGTCTTAACACAACCTTTTTATTATCAGAAGATAATAAATCAGTAAAAGCTCTCTTAGCTATTCTGAAAGATGGAATGAGATCACCAAAATTTTGGGGCGGATTACAACAAAAACTATAAATAAGCTGACAAAATCTTGCAAAATATATAGTATTGCGATCTTCTGTCATCCTATCCCCAATATAACCTAAGACTGCTCGTGCATAATCAAAATCAGTGTGATTTAGAAGTGCATACCCGATTTGTTGGCTGAATATGGGAATTGCATCAAAATTTGAACATTTGTTGGCGAAAGCTTTGGTAATGCAATCAAAGAAGAAACTCCATTCCCTCCTTATGAAAGATCTCTTCAACTGTCCAAGCTTGGTCAATGTTCCTTCATATCCCAGACTAACCATCGTGTTTTGAAGAACTGAGTCATCAATAGTAGAATAAACACAGTCCTCAGGTAGCTGTAATGCCTGTCTAACTGTAGACAAAGTCACAACATACTCATCTTCCCCTGATGAAAATATTATACTTGGGGACCCTTGAGCACCACCATTGTCATATACTCCACTCCTCCAAAACTCCAGTACTTGAACTCCAGAAATGGATGTAGGCTCAGTTAGAGCAAACCCAATATCAGAACTAGTGAGAAAGTCCTGAATGAAATGAAGTTCAGAGGGTGCCTCTGTAGTGTTTAGTATCGCAGAGAAGTTATTAGGATCAAACTTTGCTCCATCAAAGAGAATGTCCTTGGGTGCCATTATGTTTGGAAAGAAATCGGTAACCTGTAATGTGTTTGAGAAAATGCCTCTTAAAAGAAAATCGTCAGTAGATGAGAGAGTTGAAAAGTAAAGAGAGAGATAAAATATAAAGGTAAATAAAAGATTTGACAATCTTTGCTCTCTTTTACTTATACACAAAAAGTAACCGTTGAGGACACATGGCAGACATGCATTTAAAAGTAGTGGTAAATACCTTGACACCTGTTATACATAGAGAAGGCAAAAAGTAATGGGCACGGTAAATAAGGAATAATTACCACCCACTTGCAGTTTTTCAAGGAAAAACCGTTCCACTTACCTAGATTCCATTAATCAAGGTGAATCAGTTTTAATTTAAAATTGAAACTGTTCCCACTAATTCAAATATTTTACTCTGCAATATCAATATTCTGAAAAAAAAACTGTGTGTGAGAATGAGTAAAATCAATCAGTTAAGTAAGTACTGATAAAACATTATCAGAACTTAAAGTCAGACACAATTTATACGATCATCAGAATATTTATCAGGATTTATCAATGCGTATCAAAATTTCTCAGAGACAAGATCATAAGACAAAAACAAATTCCATTAATATATCAAAATAATACATTGATGAAATTGAAATTACATCAGAACTTTTACAATCTTGTCCTAAGCTTCTAAATCTAACATCAACAGCCTTAGTCCTAGCTAAGAAGCCTGACAAAGCTGAGGATGAAGAAGAACAGGAAGAAGACGAGATTAAGTCATCTTCCTCTTCCTATCTTCGACAAACAAGATAGCGAGTCGAATGATTCGCTCTTGCTGACGGATAGCTTCCCGCCTTTCCTCCTCCAATCGATCAAGATGAAGCTGGTAGTCCATCTCGAAGAACAGAAGTCGGTTCAGCACCGCCTGTGGGACAGAGCCCCATATCTCTTCAGGAATGGCAGTTACATGCCACTCCTGCTGCCAGTCGGCGCAGCTTAGCTCCATATGAAAATTTTGGTAATTCAAAAACATGTTGAATCGGACCATGATGTTTTTGAAAAAGAATATGAAGTTAAGATTGTGAGAAAAATTGATGGAAAGGCTAATGTGAAGTGGCTGTTTATATAGGCAAGAGAATGCCAGGAGACGCGAAGATATTTAATGCTGACAGATAGAGTTAAGTCTACCTCGTCTCCCTAGACTTGAAAAAGAATAACAGTCATTTGAAAAGGAATGTGCACATGTAACAAGAGTGAACTGTTCAAGGACGAGTGCCATTAGTCCTAACCATAGACTATTAATCTTCCACTTTAACATATTCTAAATTAATCTGAGACTGTTACCAAATTTTACTCACAGATAAGTCAAGTAAAGGGTTAGACTGAAAAATCAGAACTTAGACCTATACCAGAACTTAACAGTCATCAGAACATAATGTCTTAACTCGAACAAGGAATATCTATCTTAGTAAGTTTTCATACAAGTTCTGAGTTATAGTCTTCAGAACTTAATCATCAGAACATATAACTAGAACGTGTCCTCAGAATTTGTGCAAGGTGACACAGTGACTGTTTGTCTAAAAGAACATAGACCACCACAAAAATTTCATCATTCATATGGAGTGATTTGTGTGTGCATTAAGCTAAATAACTAATAAAGAGTAAAGTCTGATTTACTTCAGTACATCTTAGAAATAAGTCATAATTAAAATTTTGCTAAAGAGCTGTCATTATCCTGAAACCTACTGATAAATGAGTTCATGCATGACTCCACCTCAACTGTTTTTTTTTTGTGCTAATTTTATGCATCTTTTTAAATTCTATTTTACAGTGGCTTCTCAGTGTAAGTGAGTTACGACTGCTTATCAGAATTTATGCTATTATCAGAGTATTTCTCCAGTAATCATAGAGTGTGAAAAGTCACCAAGAAAATATTTTGCTTTTCTAATGCATATTTACTTAATACCAGCTATACACTTGGGTCGTCCCATTCACATTTTTACTCTAGATCTCAAAGGAGTACCTGATATTATTCTTTGATTCTTTTTCTTCTTCTTTTGATAAGTGAGGTTTATCAGCACTTAGTACATTCAACAGTTTTACTAGAATCAGAACTTAAACAGATGAGTAGCATTATTCTAATTTGGGACTTAGTAATAAGATGAATAAAGTAAACTAAACTAAGCTCAAGTATCAGAATTTGCTTGTGTCATAAGATTTCCACAGAAATAATTACTTCTTTCATGGGATCATTTGTTTATTGAAGACTAGTAGGTCAGTATCTAGCACAATTATCCTCATAGGATTGAATGATTACTTAAACAGATATATCACTTATTAGAGTTAAGAGATATATCAGACAACAGTCAGTACTTAAAAACATTTATCAATTAAGCACAGAATACACAAAGAGATTAATTCTGTAAATACTGATCATAAAGTCTGATAACATAGAACAAGTTTAAGCAGATTTAGAGAAAGAACCTGAAATCATTCCAAGTTCATTTACCAATCTTGTAAAGGTAGCTTCACACAGTGGTTTTGTGAAGATATCTGCTACTTTTTGATCTGTGGGAACAAAATGCAATTCCACTGTACCTTCATCCACATGTTCCCTGATGAAATGGTACCTGATGCTGATGTGCTTTGTCATAGAGTGTTGAACTGGATTACTGATTCTTCATCCAAAGAATCTGTGCACAGCAGCTTCCTGCAGCAATATACTCTGCTTCTGCAGTTGATGTGGAAATTGACTTTTGTTTCTTGCTATACCAAGAAACCAATCTGCCTCCAAGAAATTGGCAGCTTCCACTTGTGCTTTTCCTGTCAATTTTGCAACCTGCAAAATCTGCATCTGAGTAACCTATTAATTTAAAATCTGATTCTCTAGGATACCATAATCCTAGATCAGCTGTTCCTTTAAGATACTTAAAGATTCTTTTTACAGCTGTTAAGTGAGGTTCTCTTGGATCTGCTTGAAATCTTGCACAAAGACAGGTAGAAAACATGATATCTGGTCTACTAGCAGTTAGATAGAGAAGTGAGCCAATCATACCTCTGTAATCAGTAATATCTACTGAATTACCAGTATCCTTATCCAGTTTTGTTGCAGTGGACATGGGAGTGGATGCACTTGAACAGTCGTGCATTCCAAATTTCTTCAGCAAGTTTCTGGTGTACTTAGATTGATAAATAAAAGTGCCTTCTTCACTCTGCTTGACTTGAAGGCCCAGAAAATAACTAAGTTCTCCCATCATACTCATCTGATATCTTGACTGCATTAGTTTGGCAAACTTTTTGCAAAGTTTGTCATTTGGAGACCCAAAGATGATATCATCAACATATATCTGGACCAAAAGTAAGTCCTTGCCATGGTTGAGATAGAATAGTGTTTTGTCAATAATTCCTCTGTTGAATCCACTTTCCAGAAGAAACTGAGCTAAAGTCTCATACCATGCTCTAGGAGCTTGCTTAAGTCCATAAAGTGCTTTATCAAGCCTGTAGACATAATCTGAATGTTTGGAATCTACAAAGCCTGGAGGTTGTTCAACATATACTTCCTCCTCCAATTCTCCATTGAGAAAAGCACTTTTCACATCCATTTGAAAGACATTAAAATTTTTGTGAGCAGCATAAGCCATGAATATCCTTATGGCTTCTAACCTAGCAACTGGCGCAAATGTTTCATCATAGTCAATTCCCTCCTGTTGAGAATATCCTTTTGCAACCAGCCTTGCCTTGTTCCTTACAATTATGCCATCACTGTCAGTTTTGTTTCTGAATACCCATTTTGTACCAACAACAGATCTATTCTTAGGTCTTGGCACTAAGGTCCAGACTTTGTTTCTTTCAAATTCATTCAACTCTTCCTGCATTGCTTGCACCCAATCAGCATCTTGAAGAGCTTCTTCCACTTTCTTTGGCTCAGACTGAGAGAGAAAATAATTGTAAAGACATTCATTCGAAGTACCTGTTCTAGTTCTGACACCTGCATCAGGATTTCCAATTATCAAATCAGGTGTATGTGATTTTGTCCACTTCCTTGAAGATGGAAGGTTTTCTCTAGAACTGGATGCTCCCCCATGATTCATGCTGTCTTCGTTTTCATTTTCTGATGCTCCCTCTGAAACTATGCTCTCTGAGTTGGATCCTTCAGCATTTAGATTTTCAGCACTGTCAGTACTTGGCTTATCAGAACTTGATGAATCAGAACTTGAAGAGCCAGATGTATGTTCTGATGCTTCTTGAGATGTGATAATATCTTGAGTATGCTCCCCCTGCATTGGTGCATCTTCCTTTGACGTAGTCACCACAGTTTCAATAACATCAGAGTTTAATCCATCAGAGTTTACAGTATCAGGACTTAGACTGTCAGGACTTAAGGTATCAGAATATGAATCTTCATTTTCAAATCTCAGCTGATCATGATCAATGCAATCTTCAAGTCCAGTGATCTTCTTGTCATCAAAAAAGACATTGATAGATTCCATGACCACTTTTGTTCTCAAATTATAGACTCTGAAGGCTTTTGTGGAAAGTGGATATCCAACAAAGATTCCCTCATCAGCTTTTAGATCAAACTTGGATAGCTGTTCAGGATGAGTCTTGAGAACAAAACACTTACATCCAAATACATGAAAGTATTTCAGATTTGGCTTCTTGTTCTTCACCATCTCATATGGTGTTTTTCCATGCTTGTTAATGAGTGTTGCATTTTGAGTAAAACAAGCAGTCTGCACAGCTTCAGCCCAGAAATAGGTTGGAAGCTTTGCTTCTTCAAGCATTGTTCGTGCAGCTTCAATGAGAGTTCTATTCTTCCTTTCAACAACTCCATTTTGCTGTGGAGTTCCAGGAGCAGAAAATTCCTGCTTTATTCCATGATTTTTGCAGAACTCTTCCATTATCAGATTCTTGAATTCAGTGCCATTATCACTCCTCAAAATTTTCACAGAATCTTTGATCAATTTATCCAGATGTTTGACATGATCAATCAGGATAGATGCAGTTTCACTTTTTGTGTGCAAGAAATACACCCATGTGTATCTGGTGAACTCATCTACTATGACCAACGCATATTTCTTCTTTGCAATAGACATGACATTCAACCAAATAGATCAACATGAAGTAGATAATAAGGCTCAAGAATTGATGATTCAGTCTTGCTCTTGAATGAAGATTTTCTTTGTTTGGCCTTCTGACATGAGTCACAAAGACCATCAGGAGCAAACACTGATTTTGGCAGTCCTCTCACAAGATCTTTCTTGATCAGTTCATTTATCTTGTTAAAGTTTAAATGAGAGAGTTTCTTGTGCCAATTCCAGCTTTCTTCAATTGAGGCTCTACTCACTAAACAGATTGCAGAACCATCAGAACTTGTTGAAAGCTTAGCTTCATAAATGTTACCATGCCTGAATCCCTTCAGAACAACTTTTCCTTTAGATTTACTAACTATTTCACAATGTTCTGCAAAGAAATCAACATGATAACCTCTGTCACAGATTTGACTTATACTCAGTAAGTTGTGTTTAAGTCCTGAGACCAGAGCTACATCTTTAATGATGACATTCCCAAGATTGATATTGCCATATCCCAAAGTTTTTCCAATGTTGCCATCTCCATAAAAAACACTTGGGCCAGCTTTCTCCACAAAGTCTGATAGCAGGGCCTTATTTCCAGTCATATGTCCTGAACATCCACTGTCCAGAACTAAAATATTTTTCCTGTTGCCCTGCAATCAAAAAGACCACTAATTATTAGTTTTAAGGACCCAGACTTGCTTGGATCCTTTGGCCTTTTTAGGTTTGTTAACATTTGCAGCGGATTTAGCATCAGATTTTATGTTAACAGTTTTCTTATCAGAACTTATACTACCAGACTTTGAATCAGAACTTACACTAGAAGGAACAACAGAAACTTTCTTTAAAGAAGGTTTTATTTGATAATAATCATAGTACAAACTATGATATTCCTTACAAGTATAAATGGAATGCCATAAACTACCACAATGAAAACAAGGATTTTGTGGTTTGTATCTAACAGACTGACTCTTAACTCCTGATTTTGAAGATAAGGAGTTAATATTCTTATTCTTCCTGCAAAAAGAAGCCAGATGGTTAGAACTTCCACAGTTATGACATGCTTTCCTAGGAGCATCAGGAACAGATTTATAGTTATTGCTTTTATTCACACCTTCCTTTCCATTCCTATTTTTCCTAGGTGATTTTACCTTGTTTGCATTCTTAACATCTTTCAGCTTATGCTTAAGCTGCTTCTTTGTCATTAAGCCTATGTTAACTTCAGCTGTCTTTTCCTGTTTTAGTTTGTCAGAAGCTAATTCCTTTTTAACTTCTGATTTCAGTTACAAACTTAACAGGTTTTAACTTCGGCTTTTGCTTATCAACAGGCTTAATTTCTACAGTTCCTTTTTCATTTTTATTTTCTCCATAACTTAAGCCCTCTTTCCAGTTTCCACTGCTTAGCAAATTTTGAGTTATTTTGCTTGAGTTAGTCCAAGTCCTAATAATCTCTCTCTCCTTTTCTAACTCAGTTTTTAGAGATTCATTCATTTTTAGCACTTCATCCCTAACATAAAAAGCATCATCTCTATCCTTCTGAGTTTGATGGAACATGACTAACTCTTTTTCTAAGAAATCATTTCTTTTCCTAAAAGCAAGATTTTCAGAAGTTAATCTTTCACATGTTAAAGTTTGATCTCTATAACTAACAAACATGGTTTTAAGATATCTTCTCAACTCATTAATATCATCAGTATGAAAAGCATAAGTAGTCTGAGGTACCTTTGTTTCAGCAGCTTCAGAACTGCTCTCAGAACTTGATTTATCAGCATTTGCCATCAATGCATAGTTCTCCTCACTTTCAGAGTCTGAGGTGTCTGTCCAGCTTTTCTGCTTGGTGACAAGAGCTTTGCCTTTGTCACTCTTGGTCTTCTTGCAATCAGGAGATATGTGGCCTTTCTCACCACAATTATAACATTTAACATTGGCGTAATCTCCTCTGTCAGACTTTCCTCCTCTTCCTTCAGATCTTCTGAAATTCTTCTTATCAGAACTTATGCCTTTCCTGGAAAACTTCTTTCCCTTCCTGAACTTCCTGTATGCAATCTTTGTGATTCCTTTCACCATAAGAGCACACAGCTTCATCATCTCCTCATCAGCATCAGTTTTAGGCAAGCTTTCAGAATCTGAGTCATCATCACTCTCAGAACTTGATGACTCAGTATCAGACTTTATAAAAAGAGCTTTACCCTTGTCTTTCTTTGAGGAAGGTGCTTTGGGGGATTCCTCTTCAGCCTTGAGAGCAACTATCCTTGACTTTCCTCCTTTCCTCTTGCTTCTTTGTTCCATCTCAAGTTCATGAGTCTTGAGCATTCCATAGATTTCATCAAGAGTTGTTTCATCAAGATTGTAGTTGTCTCTTATTGTTGTTGCCTTCAAATCCCAGCATTCAGGAAGAGCTAACAGGAATTTTAGGTTGGTATCTTCAAGATCATACTCTTTATCAACCAATGACAAATCATTCAAAAGTTTGACAAATCTATCATATAAATCATTCAATGACTCATTAGATTTTGAGTCAAAATGTTCATACTCTTGAGTGAGTATTGTCTTCCTGTTCTTCTTAACTGTTTCAGTTCCTTGACACCTTGTCTCCAGTGCATCCCATATCTCCTTGGCAGTCTTGCAGTTGATTACTCTGTTTGACATTACATTATCAATGGCACTATGCAGTAAGTGTCGTACCTTGGCATCCTTAGCAATAGATGCTATATCTTCAGCAGTGTAATCACTCTTTTCCTTTGGTACAGTCTTTGCTGCTTCACCGGCAACTACAACAGCGAGCTTGGTAGGTTTGTGAGGCCCTTCCTTGATTCTATCAAGATATTCTGGATCTGTTGCTTCCAGAAACATGGTCATCCTTACCTTCCATATGGGATATTCAGATGGTCTCAATATGGGAACTCTGATAGTCTCATATCGACTCTGAATTGATGTCTTTGATGATTCCTCAGTTTTGGTAGGCTTAGTTGGAGTTTCTGTGTCAGACATGATTGTGTTTGGATCTTTAACTGTATGTATGTTAACAGAAGGCTCTGATACCACTTGTTAGGTCACACTTTCACTGTAGAGGGGGTGAATACAGTGTTTATTACAATCAAATCAAACTTCAAGAACTTATGTAACAGAAAATAAACTTTATTGAAACAATAAACTCTGTTACAATCTGGAACTGTTATCTCTCAGTGATGAACAAAATATCACGAGAGCTGCTAGGGTTACAGTAAATAATATTCTCGATAATGATAACACTTCTAGTGTAAACCCTATGTCTGTGTTTATATATTACACAGTTACAAGATAATCGCTAATTGATATGGAATATAATTCTGCTTCCTAATATATATCAATCAGATATCTTTTCTTCCAAGTATTCCATTCTTTACGGAATTCCTTCTTCATGCATATCTCTTCTTATGTTTATCTTGATCTTCTTAACTTTAATCAGCTACTGTCCTTATCTGATCGTCCTTCAGCACTTAAGTTCTGATATCTATCTCCTGATGCTTATCTCCTGATAACATAAGTACTGATATCCCTTAAGTCCTGACGTCCAGTATAAGTACTGATCAGTTAAGTACTGATTTGTCCTGTTCAAATAAGATCTGAAATCTAAACATAAAACATATTAGCCATGACATTATCAAATATATCTAACATGATAAGAAGAAGTTGCTATGGAACAAAGCTACTCCAGTGGAACCTAAGTCCAATCTAATGATTAATCAACTTGCAATGTTTGGGTTAAGAGCCAAGCAACCTAGAGATAGAGCTGGATTAGGTTCTGATGAAGAAAAGATACAAACAGGAGTAGAAGTTACTCTCAGAGATCTTTTCATGTTGACAGATAAACCATATGAACAAATCAAACAAAAGCACTTTAACAAAGTGTTGTCTTCTCAAATTGTGATGGATGTTCATGATAAAGATGATCTAAAAGAGAAATTGATCTTATTTCTCAATGATGGCAGAACTTACAGACTAGCTGATACTGATGTGCTAAAGAAGTCTGTCAAAGAGCTTTAACATATTCACTACCTTCTAGAAATAAAATCTGATGTTACAAGAAGATGGTCATAATATATTTTGAAGGCAATAAGAGATCTTCTCAGAATCTCTGGTACAAAGGCTTCTCAGTACATTCCAAAAATAACTGAAGATGATGGAAGAGAAATTCCTATGAGGAAGAACTCTGCTAAGGTGGAAGTTATTCTGAAAGGAAAGTGACTGTGCTACAATGAAGATCCTTCACATCCTAGAGTTATCAGACATGGAGATGGTCTTGAAAGAACATCTATTCCAGCACTCAGAACAACCATTTATCAAATTGGTGATAATAAAGATGAAGAACTGATGCAAGTTAAAGCACAGTTAGTTGAAGTTATGAGAAAAACTGAAGACAAACTGGTAAAAAACTTTACAAGGAGTCACTTTGGATTCAGATTGATCCAGTGATATTGGTAAAGCTACATGTACTGTAAGTTGTACTTAGTTGTCAAAATAAACTCTCATTCCATTTGTTCTTAAATATTTTTGACATCATCAAATCTATTAACTTGTATATTTTTCATAATTTACAAGTCGGGGGAGATTGTTAGATATATTTGAGATGTTATGTCTAATATGATTTGTGTTTAGTTTCAGAACTTAATATCAGGACTTATCAGTACTTACTGGATATCAGAACTTACTGAAGTCAGAACTTATATCAGAACTTAAGGCCGTCAGGATTTATATCAGGACTTAAGTGCAGATACTTCAGATAAGGAATGTAGCTAATTTATAGGAGATGATCTGGACTAAAACAAAAGAAGATATGCATGAAGAGTTGGACAACTAGAAGACTTGTAAAAAGATAATATTTGATTGATATATTTTAGGAGATAAAATCATATTCCATATCAATTAGAAGATATCTTGTAATTGTGTACAATATAAACACAGCTTAGGGTTTACACTATAAGTGTTATCATTCACGAGAACATTATTCATTATAACCGAGAAGCTCTTAGTGATATTGTTCATCCCTGAGAGAGTAGTTTAACCTACTTTATAACAGAGTTTATTATATTGAATAAACTTGACAATTGTTACATACTTGTGTTTTAAATCGATTTGATTGTACAAACACTATATTCAACCCCCTTCTATAGTGTTGTGTGACCTAACAAGTTCATTATGACATATATAGGGTTGTTTTGACATAAAACCGACCTTTACATTAGAGCAGAACATTTAAAATCATAATTGCTGAAACATAAATTCTATTAAAGAATTGGATAATTGTTTCTCACTGTATTCAAAACTCTTTTTGATATTTTCGAGCGAAATGCTTCAGCAATACTTTAACTCTTGACAAGATAAAACAAAACAGCGTTTACGGAAATATCGTAAACTTCAATAATAAGAAGAAATGATTATGGAATGAATCGTAAACTTTACTCAAAACCGAACTCTTGATATTAATACTCATTTTGTTGTCATATCAAATTAGATATCACTATGAACTTTGATGCTCACAACATCCCATACTGAATTCAACACCAATCATCTGTACTAATACCACCTTTAATATTTAACAACAAACTAAGTATCCACAAAATCAGAAATTGAATCAAAAGTGCATTTCATCTTTTATCCGAAAACAAAATACTTAATAAATTATTCTTTATAAGATTATCAAAAGCAATATAATAATTTAGATTAGAATTCTCGAACGACGGTGTGTTGTCGCCGGTGATCAGCCGCAGAGCAACACCGGTATGCCGAAGCATATCCAACTAAACAAATGGGGCATCCAAGGCGCATATCGGCCTAAAGGTATTATATCCTGTATAATACCTAAATCTCCGCTGGACCACCGCCACGGCCTCTTACGCAATTTGTGATCATCCAATCTTAAAATGTTTTATTGAGAGGGGTCATAATACTAGACACCCTTATAAATTTTATTCTCCCATTTACTTGGGCAGAAAACCCAAAACAACATCATCTTTCTTAAAAAATCCAAAACATTTATAACTCCGATAGTTGGATAAGTAAAACACTTGACCATTCTGAACATAGAGTAACCGATAAGTACTTTTATAAATGGAATCATTTATTTCAGCGACATGTAAAACATTTATCTATTCAGAACTGAGGATAGGGAAATCAATACTTGCATCAGAGAATTCAAAATATATATCACTTGAACAATAAGTGATGATAGGGATACTTGCCTTTGGGTTTTTTGCAGTCAGTCACACTTGCTATAACACAATTATCTCAGTCTGGCATCTCAAGGCATCAACATCTTTTACCTCGCTAAATTTCTGATCTGCTGCTCGTGCAGTGCTGTAACCCAATATTCCATACTATTCAACTCTACTCTTCACCCATTCCATCTGGTCCTGATCATCTTGAAAGACTCGTATCTATAATTAAAATATATAACTTTAATCGTTTAAGCGATAATTACTCGACGAATTCCGCTTCAAAACCCTATCGTCTACCCATACGATAGCCCGCATATAATGGAAACAGTCAAACACAAGACTCTTGACCCACGTACACACGTAATTCACATAGCACCTACGCACATGACTCACGTATCACATAATTCATATCACATATCACTCGGTTCGCCAAAACATTCGACTCCGTAAGTTTAAAACTGAAATTGGGTCGAAAATATGATTTATCGATCAAAAATGGACTCATAACGATTCGTAAAACAAGCGACCTTTCGAAACAAAAGAATTTGGGTCTCGAATGTATTTTTAATGAAAGCAGAATATTTTTCTAAGTCTATACGCGTTCGTTTTGTATTAAACGGACGAACGGTTTATTTATTACGAATAAAATATGAATAAATAGAATTAAATCAATTAATAATAATATGAATTTATTTTTAAATACTAAAACATAAATTTGAAAAGCTTAAAAATAATTTTTAGGAATTATTTGAATTAATTATAAATAATTTTATTTTATTTAACTATTTATAGATAAAATTAATTGATTAAATGAATTAACCAATTAATTAAACCTATAAATAATTAATTAAAATAAATTATAAATAATTAAAAAAATATGGATTTTTTGAAAATAATAAAAGAAATACATTTTGGAATTTAAAATTTTTAAGAAAATAATTTTTAGAATTTAAAATAATAAGTAAATGATTTTTAAAATTAAACTAATTGATTTTTGGAAATAAGGAAAAGGAATTCTGAATTATTTTTAAATAAAAAATGCAGAAACATAATTCAGAAATTGCAGTTGGGGTTTTTGGGATCAAAACCGGGTCAAATGACCGGGTTGAAACCGGGTTAGGGGAACCAACCGGGTCGGGAAGAACCCCGACCGGTTTCTGGGAAATCCCCAGATTCCGGCGGGTCTTCTCCGGACTCCGGCGAATCCCAAACCCCTCCAAAACAGATCTCCCTTCCTCCATTTTCAGTCCAAAAGCATCCTAAACACTCTTAACAATTCAGTCATAGCCACAAACTCAACAATAACTCTCCGGACCTCCGATTCCGTCCAAAATGCCATAGAAACCGGCGAGGAGCTTTCGGTTTCCGGCCAAACGATCAAAACACAGAATCCTCAACCAAAAACCACGACACCTATCTCAAATCGTAGCTAATTAATTATATAACAGATTCATTTAATCAAAAACGACCACCAATAAATCAAACATTCTGAACATCGAATTAAAATTCAAGAACAATCAATAATTCGAACTTTAAGAATCCTTAACCAAAATTAACGAGATTATATAACAAACCGATCTTTAGGACTCCAGGAACGATAATCTAACATCAAATCAAACAAACAATTGCTTAAAATCAAAACTCACATTTAAACAACAAAAAATGGAAAAAAAGAAAAAAAAAATGACAGAATAATCAACCTCGGTTGATGATTATTATACCAAAAGAACAGGCTCTTCAAGAGCATCAAATCGGATATTCAAGATTCCAGAACGGATTAAAATCGCTCTCAAAATCACCAGATTTGTGCTAAGAACCAAATCACACCCCAAAAGATAGTCTTAAATTTTGTTTTTATTCCCTGATTTTTTTGTTAAAAGAAAAAGAATAAAATAATTTTGTGGCAGCTATTTATGTTTACAGAAATTATATTCCCAAAATAAATTAAGGGTGTTTTTATTCCCATAATTAAAATAATTAAGCTCCAAAATAACAATTATGGGGAATAATTTTAAAAATAGTAAAATATAAAATTTGTATCAAAATTCCCAAAAATTGCGAATAATTTAAGAATGCTAAAATACGAGGCATTTGAAATACGAATAATTTTATAAAAATAAAAACACAAATTTTGTGGACTTTGACGTCCCGGTAGGGTCCTGGTCCGATAAAACAAAAGGATACTTAAATTAACAGAAAAAAATCCGAACACATATAAAGTACATTCTTATGCACATACATCGAGATAAAACGAGTACCTCTATAAAGACGCAAATAAACACGTAACAAATATCCCACTGGATCATATCGGATCCGAAAATAGATTACTTAGCCGCTAAGTAACTATAAAACGATACAATTTAGTATCAGACTTGGATAATTATCAAAACTGGGCTTCTAATAAAATACTTTATACGAAAATAATATAAAATATCCCGTCCCTCGAAAATACGGGTTTTATTGATTTATCAAAACGATTATCGTATCGAAAATTTTGCGCCGGGACGCGTACAGGTCAAACCGTAATCCGGATTGAAAAAGTTAAAAAATGGAAAATGTACGGAATTACCAGATTAGGTTAGGAAGGAGTTTTATGAAGAGTTTCGGGTTGTAAAAATGCAAAAACAATTGAAGTTGAACGATTCTCGGCTTTATAAAATAGTTTTATAAATACCCAGAAAATAATTAATGAATCCACAAAACATTATAAATTCATATGATAGTCCAAAAATTACCAGAAAAATATCACAATTATCTATATTTTATTCTGCACATATAAAAAATTAGAATACTCAAAGAATATCATATATAAACATCCAAAACATCAACTCCAATTAACAGATAATTCACTAAAATTTACATAAAAATCACATAAATAATTACAAATAATAATAATAATAATATTTGAAAACATGGGATATTACAATCTACCCCCTTATAAGGATTCCGTCCTCGAAATCAGCAGAAGAAAGCACTAAGGGTCTTCTAACCAACTTTCCAATCATGCATACGCAATTTTTCTCAAAATTTCAGATGAACTTGAATTCCTGGTATAACATAATTATCACGGAGGCTTCACTCCGCACCACTGTTCCATGCACATTCTTTGACCAATTCCTCAATAGCATGACTTTTACTGATTGCGAGAGAGAGAAGAATAGAGAGAAAGATATAAAGAAAGAAAAAGAAAAATAGATAGAGAGAGAAATAGAGAAACAGACTGACTTCGCTATACGCCACTGATATTTTTAATCGCATCACCGTCCATTGTTGCTCTTAGTAATCCTATCACATAACCCTGCATTGACTTGACCAGGATAACTCAGCTTAACTTGATTGGCATACCTTCGAATATTTGAAAAAATAAAATCATGGAATTCCAAAGAGAAAAGAATTTTATATCATAACAGATGTCCCACGATTGTGGCTACCAAAATCTGAATTTATAAGAAAGTATTGTTGAAATGAAAGAATAACTGAGTGATCAATATGATCAAATGAACTTGGTGTTGCGTGGCAAAATCAAGACACTACTAAAGGTGGTTAACCTTCATGTATTCACAACACACACAAGTGATGGCATCCCATCCAACTCCTATCACACAGACAGGTATACCTTGTGTCTCCTATACTTAGGGTTGTTCATCTCAATCAGAATAAAAGAATATGAAAGGAATTCAAAATCAAATGAATAAAGCTGAAAAGATTTCAAAGCTGATATTTCTGGAGAGAATGAAATCCAGAAACAAAATTCTGGCACAAAATGATTAAAGGAGTGTTAGGGAATATATCCTCTAACAGATACCTCTTTTTGAGAGAGATCAAAAGAAGTTATAGAAAGAGAAGGTATTGCCAAAGTCTTAATATTCATCTTCAATATGAACTCTTCTGTTGAATCTTCACCCACTTCTAGACACTTCTTCACGTTCCAAGGATATCGATAATCTCCATCATCGTCGAATCAAAGTAGCCTCAGAAGATTCCATAATAGAAGTTTGTAGTTTCCCGGAGTTCTATCTAGCTCAACACAACCATCTCAAACGAATGCGACTATCTTAATTTATTTATTGGTACTATATCCAATAGTCCAATAGGAACTCGATATAAGCTCAATCGTCCTCACATAGCCATACACACCCCTACACATTCTCGTTTCTAGTTTACTATAACCTCAACTCTGATACCAACCTGTAACGGCCCCAAATCCGGGGTCAGAGGATTTGGTCATCACGATGAAACCTCAATCCAAATTAACCTGATTAATCAATAAACAAATGCTAGCGGATGATATTTAGCATCGATGACCCCAAACTAATTGAAGATCTTTTAAGGTTACAGTTCTAGAAACAAGAAATCCAAATTCCATAAATAAATTTTCTCTTTCTTTTTAAAACTCTTTTGAACAAGTTCCAATTCAATACTAACCCGCTAGTATAACTTCAAAAAGAAGTATACTAGGCCCAGCTATAAAATAACATAATTATAATATGATATAATATAAACAACTTTATACAATAAAACTTACACTAGTTCGCAAACCCTGGACCAACCACCTTCCAAAAGCTTCTTCTTTGCTTCCTTGAATTACGCAGCTAAACAACGCAAGTTAATCCTCACTGGAGGTTAAATTTTAATAAAGGAAAGTATGAGCGGAAGAAATGCTCAGTAAGTTCATTATGACATATATAGGGTTGTTTTGATATAAAATCGACCTCTGCATTAGAGCAAAACATTTAAAATCATAATTGCTGAAAAGGAAATTCTATTAAGAATTGGATAATTGTTTCTCACTGTATTTAAAACTCTTTTTGATATTTTTGAGAGAAATTCTTCAGCAATACTTTGAATCTTGACGAGATAAAATAAAACAGTGTTTATGAAAATATCATAAATATCAATAACAAGAAGCAATGATTATGGAATGAACCGTAAACTTTACTCAAAACCGAACTCTTGATATTAATACTCATTTTATTGTCATATCAAATTAGATATCACTACATACTTTGATGTTCACAACATCCCATACTGATGTCAACACCAATCATTTATACTAATACCACCTTTGATATTTAACAACAAACTAAGTATCCACAAAATCAAAAATTGAATCAAAACTGCATTTCATCTTTTATATGAAAACAAAATACTTAATAAATCATTATTTATAAGATTATCAAAAGAAATATAATAATTTAGATTGGAATTCTCGAACGACGGTGTGTTGCCGCCGGTGATCAGCCGCGGAGCAACACCGGTATGCCGAAGCATATCCAACTAAACAAATGGGGCACCCAAGGCACATATCGGCCTAAAGGTATTATATCATGTATAATACCTAAATCTCTGCTGGACCGCCGCCACAACCTCTTACGCAATTTGTGATCATCCAATCTTAAAACGTTTTATTGAGAGGGGTCATAATACTCGACACCCTTATAAATTCTATTCGCCCATTTACTTGGCCATAAAACCCAACACAACGTCATCTTTCTTAAAAAATCCAACCAATTTATAAATCCGATAGTTGGATAAGTAAAACACTTGACTATTCTGAAAATAAAATAGCAGATAAGTACTTGCATAAATGGAATCATTTATTTTAGCGACATGTAAAACATTTATCTATTCAGAACTGAGAATAGGGAAAGCAATACTTGCATAATAAGATTCAAAATATATATCACTTGAACAATAAGTGATGATAAGGATACTTGCCTTTTGGTTTTTTTTAGCAGTCAGTCACACTCGCTATAACACAATTATCTCAGTCTGGCATGTCAAGGCATCAACGTCTTTTACCTCGCTAAATTTCTGATCTGCTGCTCGTATAGTGCTGCAACCTTAGATTCCATACTATTAAACTCTACTCTTCACCCATTCCATCTGATCCTGATTGTCTTGAAAGACTCGTATCTATAATTAAAATAAACAACTTTAATCGTCTAAACGATAATTACTCGACGAATTGCGCGTCAAAACCCTATCGTCTACCCATACGATAGACCGCATATAAAGGAAACAGTAAAACACAAGACTCTTGTCCCACGTACACACGTAATTCACATAGCACATACACACATAACTCACGTATCACATAATTCTAGTCACATATGACTCGGTTCGCCAAAACATTCGGCTCGATAAGTTTAAAACTGAAATTGGGTCGAAAATATGATTTATCGATCAAAAATCTACTCTGAGCGATTCGTAAAACAAGCGACCTTTCGAAACAAAAGAATTTGGGCCTCGAAAGTATTTTTAATGAAAGCAGAATATTTTTCAGAGTCTATACACGTTCGTTTTGTATTAAACGGACCAACGATTTATTTATTACGAATAAAATAAGAATAAATAGAATTAGATAAATTAATAATAATATTAATTGATTTTTAAACACCAAAATATAAATTTTAAAAGCTTAAAAATAATTTTTATGAATTTCTGAATTAATTATTAATAACTGTATTTTATATAACTATTTATAAATAAAATTAATTGATTAAATTAATTAACCAATTAATTAAACCTATAAATAATTAATTAAAATAAATTATAAATAATTAAAACAAATGTGATTTTTTTTCAAATAATAAAAGAAATACATTTTGGAATTTAAAACAATTAAGAAAATAATTTTCAGAATTTAAAATAATAAGTAAATGATTTTTAAAATTAAAATAATTGTTTTTTGGAAATAAGGAAAAGGAATTCTGAATTATTTTTAAATCAAAAATGCAGAAACAGAATTCAGAAATTGCCGTTGGGGTTTTTGGGATCAAACCCGAGTCAAATGACCGGGTTGAAACCGAGTTAGGGGAACCAACCGGGTCGGGAAGAACCCCGACCGGTTTCTGGGAAATCCCCAGATTCTGGCGGGTCTTCGTTAGACTCCGGCGAATCCCAAACCCCCCCCAAACAGATCCCCCTTCCTCCATTTTCAGTCCAAAAACATCATAAACCCTCTTAACAATTTTTTCATAACCACAAACTCAACAACAACTCCCCGGACCTCCGATTTCTTCCAAAACGTAAAAGAAACCGGCGAGGAGCTTTCGGTTTCCGGCCAAACAAATAAAAACACAGAATCCTCAACCAAAAACCACGATACCTATCTCAAATCATAGCTAATTAATTGTATAACAGATTCATTTAATCAAAAATGACCACCAATCAATCAAACATTCTGAACATCAAATTAAAATTCAAGAACAATCAATAATTCGAAATTTAAGAATCCTTAACCAAAATTAACGAGATTATATACCAAACCGATCCTTAGGATTCCAGGAACGATAATCTAACATCAAATCAAACAAACAATTGCTTAAAATCAAAACTCGAATTTAAACAACAAAAAAATGGAAAAAAAGAAAAAAATGAAATGACAGAATAATCAACGTCGGTTGATGATTATTATACCAAAAGAACGGGCTTTTCAAGAGCTTCAAATCGGATATTCAAGATTCCAGAACGGATTAAAATCGCTCTCAAAATCACCAGATTTGTGCTAAGAACCAAATCACACCCCCAAAGATAGTCTTAAATTTTATTTCTATTCCCTGATTTTTTTTGTTAAATAAAAAAAGAATAAATTAATTTTGTGGTAGCTATTTATGTTTACAGAAATTATATCCCCAAAATAAATTAAGGGTGTTTTTATTCCCATAATTAAAATAATTAAGCCCCAAAATAACAATTATGGGGAATAATTTTAAAAATAGTAAAATATAAAATTCGTATTAAAATTTCCAAAAATTGCGAATAATTTAAGAATGCTAAAATACGAGGTATTTGAAATACGAATAATTTTATAAAAATAAAAAGATGAATTTTGTGGACTTTGACATCCCGGTGGGGTCCCGGTCCGATAAAACAAAAGGATACTGAAAATAACAGAAAAAAAATCCGAACACATATAAAATACATTCAGATGCACATACATCGAGATAAAACGAGTACCTCGATAAAGACGTAAATAAACACGTAACAAGTATCCCATTGGATCGTATTAAAACTGAAAATAGATTACTTAGCCGCTAAGTAACTATAAAACGATACAATTTAGTATCAGACTTGGATAATTATCAAAACAGGGCTTCTTATAAAATACTTTATACGAAAATAATGTAAAAAATCCTGTCCCTCGAGAATACGGATTTTATTGATTTATCAAAATGATTATCGTATCTAACATTTTACGCCGGGACGCGTACATGTCAAACTGTAATCCGAAATAAAAAAGTTAAAACACGGAAAATGTTCGGATTTACCAGATTAGGTTAGGAATGAGTTTTATGAAGAGTTTCGGGTTGTAAAAACGCCAAAACAATTGAAGTTGAACGATTCCCAGCTTTATAAAATAGTTTTATAAAATACTCAGAAAATAATTAATGAATCCACAAAACATTATAAATTCATATGATAGTCCAAAAATTACCAGAAAAATATCACAATTATCTATATTTTATTATGCACATATAAAAAATTAGAATACTCAAAGAATATCATATATGAACATCCAAAATATCAATTCCAATTAACAGATAATTCATTAAAATTTACATAAAAATCACATAAACAATTCAAAATAATAATAATAATAATTTTTGAAAATATGGGATATTACAATCTACCCCCCTTATAAGGATTCCGTCCTCGGAATCAGCAGAAGAAAGAACTAAGGGTCTTCTAACCAACTTTCCAATCTTGCATACACAATTTTTACCAAAATTTCATATGAAATTGAATTCCTGGTATAACATAATGATCATGGAGGCTTCACTCCGCACCACTGTTCCATCCACATCCTTTGACCAATTCCTCAATAGCATCACTTTTACTAATTGCGAGAGAGAGAAGAATAGAGAGAAAGATAGAAAGAAAGAAAAAGAAAGATAGATGGATAGAGAGAGAAATAGAGAAACAGATTGACTTCGCTATACGCCATTGATATTTTAATCACATCGCCGTCCATTGTTGCTCCTAGTAATCCCTTCACATAACCCTGCTTTGACTTGATCAGGATAACTCAGCTTAACCTGATTGGCATACCTTCGAATATTTGAAAAAATAAAATCATGGAATTCCAAAGAGAAAAGAATTTAATATCATAACAGATGTCCCACGATTGTGGTTACCAAATTCTGAATTTATGAGAAAGTATTGTTGAAATGAAAGAATAACTGAGAGATCAATATGATCAAACGAACTTGGTGTTGCGTGCCAAAAATAAGACAATACTAAAGGTGGTTAACCTTCATGTATTCACTACACACACAAGTGATGGCGTCCCATACAACTCCTATCACACAGACAGGTATACCTTGTGTCCCCTATAGTCAGGGTTGTTCATCTCAGTCAGAATAAAAGAATATGAAAGGAATTCAAAATCAAATGAATAAAGCTGAAAAGATTTCAAAGCTGATATTTCTGGAGAGAATGACATCAAGAAACAAAATTCTGGCACAAAATGATTAAAGGAGTGTTAGGGAATATATCCTCTAACAGATACCTCTTTTTGAGAGAGATCAAAAGAAGTTATAGATAGAGAAGGTATTGCCGAAGTCTTAATATTTATCTTCGATTTGAACTCATCTGTTGAATCGTCACCCACTTCTAGACACTTTTTCACGTTCCAAGGATATCGATAATCTCCATTATTGTCGAATCATAGTAGCCTCAGAAGATTCCAGAATAGAAGTTTGCAGTTTCCCGGAGTTCTATCTAGCTCAACACAACCATCTCAAACGAATGCGACTATCTTAACTTATTCATTGGTACTATATCCAATAGTCCAATAGGAATTCAATATGAGCTCAATCGTCCTCACATAGCTATACACACCCCTACATACTCTCATTTCTAGTTTACTATATCCTCAGCTCCGATACCAACCTGTAACGGCCCCAAATCCGGGGTCAGAGGATTTGGTCGTCACGATGAAACCTCAATCCAAATTAACCTGATTAATCAATAAACAAATGCCAGCGGAAGATATTTAGCATCTAGGACCCCAAACTAATCGAAGATCTTTTAAGGTTACAGTTCTAGAAACAAGAAATCTAAATTCCATAAATAAATTTTCTCTTTCTTTTTAAAACTCTTTTGAACAAGTTCCAATTCAATACTAACCCGCTAGTATAACTTCAAAAAGAAGTATACTAGGCCCAGCTATAAAATAACATAATTATAATATGATATAATATAAACAACTTTATACAATAAAACTTACACTAGTTCGCAAACCCTGGACCAACCACCTTCCAAAAGCTTTTTCTCTGCTTCCTCGAATTACGCGGCTAAACAGCGCAAGTTAATCCTCACTAGTGGTTAAATTTTAAAAACAAGAAAGTATGAGCGGAAGAAATGCTCAGCAAGTTCATTATGACATATATAGGGTTGTTTTGATATAAAACCGACCTCTGCATTAGAGCAGAACATTTAAAATCATAATTGCTGAAACATAAATTCTATTAAAGAATTGGATAATTGTTTCTCACCGTATTCAAAATTCTTTTTGATATTTTCAAGCGAAATGCTTCAGAAATACTTTAAATCTTACCGAGATAAAATAAAACAGTGTTTACGGAAATATCGTAAACATCAATAACAAGAAGCAATGATTATGGAATGAATCGTAAACTTTACTCAAAACCAAACTCTTGATATTAATACTCATTTTGTTGTCATATCTAATTAGATATCACTATGAACTTTGATGCTCATAACATCCCATACTGAAGTCAACACCAATCATCTGTACTAATACCACTTTTGATATTTAACAACAAACTAAGTATCCACAAAATCAGAAATTGAATTAAAAGTGCATTTCATCTTTTATCCAAAAACAAAATATTTAATAAATCATTCTTTATAAGATTATCAAAAGCAATATAATAATTTAGATTGGAATTCTCGAACGACAATATGTTGCCTCCGGTGATCAACCGTGGAGCAACACCGGTATGCCGAAGCATATCCAACTAAACAAATGGGGCATCCAAGGCACATATCGGCCTATAGGTATTATATCCTGAATAATACCTAAATCTCTGCTGGACCGCCGCCACGGCCTCTTACGCAATTTGTGATCATCCAATCTTAAAACGTTTTATTAAGAGGGGACATAATACTCGACACCCTTATAAATTTTATTCGCCCATTTACTTGGGCAGAAAACCCAAAACAACGTCATCTTTCTCAAAAATCCAAAATATTTATAAATCCGATAGTTAGATAAGTAAAACACTAGACTATACTGATCATAAAATAGGAGATAAGTACTTGCATAAATGGAATCATTTATTTCAGCGATATGTAAAACATTTATATATTCAGAACTGAAAATAGGGAAAATAATACTTGCATAATAGGATTCAAAAATATATCACTTGAACAATAAGTGATGATATGGATACTTGCCTTTGGGTTTTTAGAAGTCAATCACACTCGCTCTAACACAATTATCTCAGTCTGGCATCTCATGGCATCAACGTCTTTTACCTCGCTAAATTTCTGATCTGCTGCTTGTGCAGTGCTGCAACCCAAGATTCCATACTATTCAACTCTACTCTTCACCCATTCCATCTGGTCCTGATTGTCTTGAAAGATTCGTATCTATAATTAAAATATACAACTTTAATCGTCTAAACGATAATTACTCGACGAATTGCGCGTCAAAACCCTATCGTCTACCCATACGATAGCCCGCATATAAAGGAAACAGTCAAACACAAGACTCTTGACCCACGTACACACGTAATTTATATAGCACATATGCACATAACTCACGTATCACATAATTCATATCACATATGACTAGGTTGCCAAAACATTTGACGCTGTAAGTTTAAAACTGAAATTAGGTCGAAAATATGATTTATCGATCAAAAATTAACTCAGAACGATTCGTAAAACAAGCGACCTTTCGAAACAAAAGAATTTGGATCTCGAAAGTATTTTTAATGAAAGCAAAATATTTTTCTGAGTCTATACGCGTTCGTTTTGTATTAAACGGACGACCGATTTATTTCTTACGAATAAAATAAGAATAAATAGAATTAAATCAATTAATAATAATATTAATTAATTTTCAAAAACCAAAATATAAATTTTAAAATCTTAAAAATAATTTTTAGGAATTATTTGAATTAATTATTAATAATTGTATTTTATTTAGCTATTTATAAATAAAATTAATTGATTAAATGAATTAACCAATTAATTAAACCTATAAATAATTAATTAAAATAAATTATAAATAATTAAAACCAATGTGTATTTTTTTGAAAATAATAAAAGAAATACATTTTGGAATTTAAAATAATTAAGAAAATAATTTTCAGAATTTAAAATAATAAGTAAATGATTTTTAAAAATAAAATAATTGATTTTTGGAAATAAGGAAAAGGAATTCTGATATATTTTTTTTAAAAAAAAATGCAGAAACAAAATTCAGAAATTGCAGTTGGGGTTTTTGGGATCAAACCCGGGTCAAATGACCGGGTTGAAACCGGGTTAGGGGAACCAACCTGGTCGGGAAGAACCCCGACCGGTTTCTGGGAAATCCCCAGATTCCGGCGGGTCTTCGCCAGACTCCGGCGAATCCCAAACCCCCCAAAACATATCCCTCTTCCTCCATTTTCAGTCCAAAAACATCCTAAACCCTCTTAACAATTCAGTCATAGCCACAAACTCAACAACAACTCCCTGGACCTCCGATTCCGTCCAAAATGCCATAGAAACCGGTGAGGAGCTTTTGGTTTCCGGCCAAACAATAAAAACACAGAATCCTCAACCAAAAACCACGACACCTATCTCAAATCGTAGCTAATTAATTGTATAACAGATTCATTTAATCAAAAACGACCACCAATCAATCAAACATTCTGAACATCGAATTAAAATTCAAGAACAATCAATAATTCAAACTTTAAGAATCCTTAACCAAAATTAACGAGATTATATACCAAACCGATCCTTAAGACTCCAAGGACGATAATCTAACATCAAATCAAATAAATAATTGTTTAAAATTAAAACTCGAATTTAAACAACAAAAAAATGGAAAAAAAGAAAAAAAATGAAATGACAGAATAATCAACATCGGTTGATGATTGTTATACCAAAATAACGGGCTTTTCAAGAGCTTCAAATTGGATATTCAAGCTTCCAGAACGGATTAAAATCACTCTCAAAATCACCAGATTTGTGCTAAGAACCAAATCACACCCCCAAAGATAGTCTTGAATTTTGTTTCTATTCCCTAATTTTTTTGTTATATAAAAATGAAAATATTGGGTTGGTGTTCAGTGTACCGCTAGTGTAGCCTATGCGAAGCAAGCCTACATAGGGTACAAGATCGAAAAGAATGCATTGGATGGATGCCCGGGCATTGAGAAGGAAGGACGCTTTCAGAGGCGGAAGGCCATGGGGAGATACCGTCTGTGATCCATGGATCTCCGATCGGGAAACCGTATCCAAGCTCCGTGGCTAGTCTGCGCTCTTTGGACTTTTCAAACTTAGCGAACTGAAGTACATTAAAAAATTTGAAGATCTCAAGGCAAAAGGGATGAGCAGAGTTACTAAGGATGGACAATTTCTAAATGTCAAAGCTGGCGGATTCTAAAGGTTTAGGATTGATTTATTGAGTGGTTATTAATTACATGACCAACTCAATCTTGTAGAATCTTTAAGAGGGACACCAATCATAGAGGTACGGGAGAACTTGTAAACTTAAAGGACCTCATTAGAGAAGAAACAAGAGATGAGACATTTGTCTCATGTATGTATCTGTCAAACTCAAGACCTAATGTATAAATATTGTATTTCTGTCAATTCTTATGTAAATTTTTATTGTTCATTGTAGTTTGGGGTTAGTCTTGTTACCATGCATGAATTTGTGATAAGCAATCTTCTCAAAAATTGCGAGAGATTGTTGTGCAAGATATTCCTGTACCATAACAGGACTAAGTAAAATTGATAACCCTAAGTAAGTTGTATGATAATCTAACTTTGCATTTTATATTGTATCACTTAAGTCTGTAAAAGTGTAAATAGATTAGACTGGAGTATTTTTCTGTAAACAGTCTCAAGCCTAAGAATAAACTCTAGAAAAAGATCATGAAGATCATGCCTCATAGAACATTTTGAAGAAGTTTGGAGTTGAATAAATCTGTTTTGGGAAAAATATTCTAATTCAAGAAATCTACAAGTCACAAATTAAGTCTTATAGAGAAGTCATTCGATAACTCCAGAATGAGTTATCGACAAGTCAAAATCAGCTTATAGAGAAGTCTTAGACATATCGACAAGCCAAATGAAGATATAAAGATTGGAGATATCGACAAGTCATTTCTGTAATTAAGAACTCAGAGATATCGAAAAGTCAAATTGAAGATGTGAAGATTGGAGATATCGACAATTCAAATTCTCATTGGAGATCTCAGAGATATCGATAAGTCAATATGCCTGTAGAGATTTTAGAGATATCGACAAGTCTTTTATAAATGCAAAAATTCAGAGATCTCGACTAGCCAAATTCTCTTATAGAGAACTCGGAGACTTCGATAAGTCAAAACAACTATAGAGTAATAAGAGATCACGATAAGCCCTCATACTTATCGAGATGTCGAGTTCTCTATATAACAAACTGGATATCTCGATATAAACTCAAAGTACAAGATACAGACCAGTTAAATATCCAAGATTATCAATCAATAAACAAATCAATCGCTGATTTGACAAGTCTACAAAAAGCATCTTGAAGAGTCCAAGATCAAAGGCCAAGATTAACTGACAAAGTAAAGTCACAGACATGCACGATTTGCAAAGATACACTAAGCCAGAAATAGAAAGTTTTAGTTAACTTAATGTAGGGTTTAGTACATGCTATTGCATGTTGTATAAAACCTGTGTTTACTATTTTATTAAGTAAACACTGGATGCTTTGTTTTAATGTAACAAAAATAGATCAAAAATCTTGTAACTCTCTCAAGAAAGAAGCTGAGTTCTTTATCTACAAAGAACCCAAAAATTTGTAGCAAGAAATACTTGATTTTAATATAAAATTAAGTGAGTTTTGAAAGATAGTGTGTTCATGTGCATGTTTTATTATTCCTGTTGAAACATATTATCTCTACAAGTTAGACTACTTTGTTCACCACTTCCATAATAGTTTAAAAAGCTTAAAAATAATCCAAAATACATTCAGTCCCCCCTCTGTGTTGTATTCATTACCTAACAAGAATATATACCATCAACAAGATAATATCCTATGTTATATTCATGTCCGTTGATGGCATACCTCACTTCAGGTCCATGACCTTCAGCCAGTTCTTGAAACAGATGAGAGCGATCTAATACATTAATACTATTTAACGATCCCGATAACCCAAAGAATGAGTGCCAAATCCATATGTCTCTCGAAGCTATTTTTTCTAATATAATAGTCGGTTCATGAATATGACAAGTATACATACCTTTCCAACCAGTTGGACAATTCTTCCACTTTCAGTGTATACAGTCAATACTACCCAACATTCCAGGAAAGCCTCGATGTTCATTTTCATCTAATAATTCTAGCCACATCTTCATCAGTTGGCCGTCTTAAATATTGAACTCTGAAGATTTCAACTATTACTTTCACAAATCTATTTAGACTCTCTATTATTGTGCTCTCATCAATTCAAATGTAATCATAAACTGGATAAGTTGACATTCTATATGCAAGCATCCTAAGTGCAGCTATCACTTTCTGAAGTGATGATAGTCCATACATTCCCACATCATCAATTTATTTGGTAAAATAATTATCGTGAGCTGTAACCGCTTCTTCAATCCGTAAAAATAATGATCTGCGCATCCGAAAGCTTCGACGAAATTGTGTATCTGTATATGTAGGTGTATCAAAAAAAGAACCATAATACAGTCTAGCATGACCTTTGTTAGATATTGAATGCAAGTAAATATAACACATAGGGGGGTGAATGTGTTTCTTGAATTTTACTCGGCTATTAAAACTATTTGGATTATGGTTGACCAAAGCAGTTAAGAAATATAGAGATATTATGTTTAACAGAAATCACACAAAACACAATATATCAAAAACTCACTTAATTATATTAATTAAGTTTGTCTTGCTACAAATCCGTGTTCTTAAAAATAAGAACTCAACTACTATCTTGAAAGAATAAAAGATTTTTCTAGATCTGTTTGTTACTTCTAAACTAAAGATCTGTGCATGCTTTATAGACTAGCTACACAGGTTTACAAAACTTGCACTAAAATATACTAAACCAATTTCTAAAGCAACCTTGTCTATTTTCTTTTCTGGCGTTAGCAAATCTGTGCAAAATCTTGCAAGTCTTTAACCATCCTTTGTCCAGTAAATCTTGGCCCTTGATCTTTATTCTTCAAGCTACTTTTGTAGTCTTTCCAATTCAGTGAATAAATTGCTTGTTGATTGATAATCTTGAATCTTGAACTTGTCTGTATTCTGAATTTGAGATAATATGTTGAGATCTCTATTTGTTCTGTAGAGAAGTGACATATCGATAAGTATAATGACTTATCGATATCTTGAGTTCTCTACATATATATATGACTTGTCGAGGTCTCTAGTTCTCTATATGTAAATTGAATTGTTGATATCTTTGATATCGCTACATGAATAAGTGACTTGTCGATATCTCTGAGATCTCTGCATGGAGAAATGACTTGTCGATATCTCTGAGATCTCTACATGCAAAAATGACTTATCTATATCTCTAAGATCTCTACATGAGGTATTGACTTGTAAATATCTCCAGTTCTCTACATCTTCATTTGATTGTTTGATATCTGAGATCTCTACATGCATAAATGAATTGCTGGTATCTCTTGGAACTTCTATACAAGTCATTTTGGACTTCTCGACTGAATTCTTGATATTCTTGATCTGTGACATGTCGATATCTTGACGTAGAACATTTTTACTAGAATAATATTCATTCAACTCCAAGCTTCTACACTTTCTCTGAGGCATGATCGGGACTTGAACTTCTTCCAGAGTTTATTCCTTAGCTTGAAAATTGTTCACAGAAAAATCCCCCAGTCTAATCTACTAAGCATTTGTACAAACTCAAGGAATACAATTACAGATTACAAATATTGATTATCATACAACTTAATTTTAGGGCTATCAATATGACTTAGTCTTGTTATTATACAGGCATGTCTTTCATAATAATCTCCCCCAATTTGTGAGAAGATTGCTTATTACAAATTGATGCCTGATAACAAGACTAACTCCAAGCTAAAATCAAATAAAATAAAACTGACAGATTTACAAAATACACTTTTTATACATTGATCATTTTCATCAGTTCTCCGTTATAAACATTAGGTGAATTTCTCATAACCAGGCTCTTTTCAAATGAGGTCCTTGATTTTGACTAGCACTTAATGTTCTTCAATGATTTTAGTCCCTCTTAGAGCTTCCACTAGTTTGAGCCATTCTTCCAATGAGTAATTATTGAGAAGATGAATTCTGAATCTTGAGAATCTGCTAACTTTGATATTCAGAAAGTGTTCATCTTTTGAAACCATGCTCAATCCCCTTGTCTTGAGTTCATTAGATCTTTGTTCAAACATCTTAATTTCTTTGGCATATCTTCTTTCCTTTTCTTCCCTCTCAGCCTTTTTCCTAGCATGACTTATGTTCCTCTCTTTCAACCTTTCAGCCAACACAGCCCTCCTTATTTTTTTACTTGATTCCTTAGACTATATCAAATTGATCACCATCTTCAATTCTACAGTTGAAAATATTTCTATTTTTTTCTATTCAGCAAAATGAAGGAGTTATCCTTGTAGTAGATTCTGACTTCTCCCATAGAAATAGCCCAAACTTTGACTATCTCCTTAGCTAGTTTTTGATGATAATCATCTATTATGCTCCTTGAAACTGGTAGAAAGTCATCCTGATTAAAACAGTTCCAGATGGCACTAGCATCAGCTTGATTTTTTCTTGGCTTTCTTCTGCAGTCTTGAAGTGAGTTTTGGTTGGAGGTTTGAATGAAGGTGGTATTAATATTTTCTTTTAGGAGACGTAGTTGGCTGTGATAGGTATCTTGAGTATGGAGTTTGTAGTTGGCTTGTATAGGTACTTGGTTTTTTAGGTTGGATTGATTGAGTGTCTATTTGGCTAGGTTTAGAGGTTTGAGTTTGATGAGTTCGTGATATTTAAGTTCCTTGGACATTTTGTTGCTTTGCTATACCTTCTTCATTATTCCTTCTTCTTGTTCCATCATCCCTTCTCTTGTTTTCTTTCTTCTCCTTTTTATTATCATCAACCTTGCTACCAGTTGCTTTGCTAAACTAAATTGGATTTGAACCAAAAGATTTTCGCTCATCTTTCTTCTGCTCATCATCATCCAAGTCATCTTTTATATTGATTTGAATTTAGGCAACACGGTTTCAAGATTCTTTAGATATCTGCTCAAAATCTTAATCATCTCTTCATCCTCAACACTCTTGATATTTTTGGTCTTCAAGACAGTATTTAGAGTCATAATCAATCTCAGATTTCCCATGACACAGTGCTTAGGGAACATGAAGTGTTTGCACCTTTTGGTAGTTGAATAGATGTAGTCCACTCCCATGCTTATTTGAAGGTAAGCTTCTAGAAATGCATCTACTTGACCCTTTTTGAGTTCATTTAGCAAGAGATTGTCCTCTGGAATCACCCAGTTGACTTTGTTGATTAGGATGTCCATTGGGAGATTAGGTGTTCAGGATGGTGTTGTATGGTTGAGGTTGATGGTTGGTCTGTTGTGTTTGAGGTGGTTGGGATGAAGGTGGTAACTCCTATGATAAGGGTCATAGTTGGACTCATAACATGAGATATAGTTATGATATTGTGTTGTTCATCACTAGTGGAAACCTCCATTTGAATTAGAAGGGAGGTGACCAGGTTACCATTATGTACCATGACCTCAAATCCTTGTTCCTCTTGCAAGGAACTGGCACTTGAATGTGTTATACTTGCATCCTCAATGACCGGATCATTGGCAATTGTACTCCTAGCTTCAATTGACAAAGAAATTTCAGCCAGGGTTGTGAGGGGAGTTGTTCCTACTTGAGAAAACTTCAATTGAATTGGAGAGGATTTGAGTAGCTCCCCCTCAAGAGGACTTGTGAGGGGAGTTGTTCCTACTCGAGAAACCTCCAATTGAATTGGAGAGGATTTGAGTAACTTCCCCTCAAGAGGACTACCCTCAAACCTAGCATTCTGTGAAGACTGTGGTGCACATGAAGGTGCTAAAGTAACCTACACAAGGTCTTTAGTAAAAACTGATGAAACCCATATGTTTGTGATGGTGTCATTAAGGTCTACCTCACCATGTAGCCTCTCACCATCTAAATGTAGTGTCTGAGTGGTGATCACAGTTTCTTGAACTGTGTCACTTTAGTTTGGAAAGGCTTGAGAAATATATTCAAGCCTTTCATTATAAGAAGAAGAAATTTGGTAAATAAGGGTAGAGATTTCAGAATTGATTTTTGGTAACTCCCGTGAATGGATGTGGGAGTTTCAACATATGTGCTCTCATGGTATGTGCCAACCAAATTACTTCTTTCAACATCTCGAGAGTGCTCAAGAGGTGGTGCAGACTCTGTACAGGGTGCATTGGGGAGAATTCTTTGTTCAATAGTGACACCTTGTTGAGAAGGTGCCCCCAGAGTCTACTCAAACCCCTTTATTACAACTGCATTTTTTTGAGAAGATGCAGATGTGGCTATTTGAGTGGTCAACTCAACCTTCCTTGACTTCTTTGGCTTTCTGACCAAGTTTGACTCAGTATTTATTTGGTTCTCGCCACTCTCAGTAATAACAGCCAATCATGTTTATATTTTCTTCTTTTTACTAACTCCACCCCGTTGAGAGGATGAAGTAGTTGGTTCCCTAGCTTCTAATGATTTTGAAGAAGTGGTTTCAGTTGTGGAAGGCTCATGTTGGGTATCCTATTTTTGTACTTCTATAGGTGTAGGAGCCATAACCATACTAGAAACTACATTAGACCTCATGTCAGACATATAATAAGGGTAGGTCCTAAATCTCTCCAACATAAAGTTAGTGACATTTAGAGCTACCCTTACCTGATTCTTTGTAATAAGTGACTCAAATAAAATTTGGACACATGTTTACAATTGATTATTTTAGTTATATCTATTCCTTCAAGTAAATGAATGTCTGTAACTTTATAATTTAAAGTAGACATTATGAACCTTGGGAAGAAAATTTCCTTACCTCTACTTACCAAAGGCATTGTTAGCCTGGTGCTAAGCTCTTCCAGGATCATTAGACCAATATTGATGTACTTGTTGTATGTCATGGAGAACACCAGCTTTTGTGCAATACTGGATATATTGTCATACCCAATATTCGGAGTCAAAGATAAATGACCATTCCCTCCTTAGATGCTTCTTGTTCAGAATGGCCATATTGATCTTCTCTTTGTAATTTATGAAATCCATAAACTCATCCAGCTCTTGTGTTGTTGGTACCTCCACCATGCTATCTGTAGGGATTCCCAAGGTCTTGTTGACATCATTGACATCAAACTCCCCAGGCTTACCCTAAATTGAACAATTGACCATCAAAGAAATTGCCTGATTCTCATGTACAACAGTATTCACCACAGCCGAGTTCTAAAAATCGTTGAGTACATCCAAGTATAGAATATTATTAGTAGTCAAAGCTCCTGCAAGATATGATTTAGATAAAACCTTGACAAAACACTTGAAACTATCATGAGCTTGGTTTGCATTTATGTTAGGTAATGAATTCAACACAGGGGGTGAATGTATTTTAGATATTTTTAAGGCTTTTTGAATGTTTGTTACTTGGTTAACAAAGCATATTAGAAATGTAATAATATTATGTTGGCTGAAATAAAATAGTGCACACAATATTTCAAAACTCACTTAATTTTGTATTAAAATCAAGCTAGTATTTTGCTACAAATCCTGGGTTCTTTGTAAGTAAAGAACTCAGCTTCTTCCTTGAGAGAGTTACAAGAAAAAACTAGATCTGTTTGATATAATTTAAAAGTAAAGGACCAGTGTTTACTTTATAGATTAGTAAGCACAGGTTTATACAACATGAAATAAGATGTGTGCTAAACCCTACCTTAAGTTATCACTCAAACTTTCCATTTCTGGCTTAGTGAATCCTTGCATATCCTGTAGATCTGTGACTTTCCTTTGTCAGTTAATCTTGGCCTTTGATCTTGTACTCTTCAAGCTGCTTTTATAGACTTTAAATCTAAGTGATTAGATCATTTATTGATTGATAATCTTGAATATTCAACTTGTCTGCATTCTGTACTTGAGGTTCATATTGAGATCTCCAGTTTGTTGTATAGAGAACTGACATCTCGATAAGTATATTGGCTTATCGATATCTCTTAGTTCTCTATAAATGTCTTTGACTTGTCGAGGTCTCTGAGTTCTCTATAAATGAACTTGGCTTGTCGAGGTATCCAAATTTCTGCATGTAGAAATGACTTGTCGATATCTCTGAGATATCTACATTTTGACTCATCGATATTTCTGAGATCTCTAATGAGAAAATTGACTTGTCGATATCTCCGATCTTCATATCTTCATTTTGACTTGTCGATATCTCTGAGTTCTCTAATGCATAAATGACTTGTCGATATCTTCAATCTTCAAATCTTCATTTGACTTGTCGATATCTCTGAGACTTCGCTATAAGCTATTTTGGACTTCTCAATAAGTCATTTTGGAGTTCTCGAATGACTTTTCTATATGACTTGATCTGTGACTTGTAGATATCTTGACTTAGAACATTTTTCCTAAAACAGATTTATTTAACTCCAAGCTTCTTCATAATTTCTCTGACGCATGATCTTCTTCCAGAGTTTATTCTTAGGCTTGAGAGTGTTTACTAAAAAAATACTCTAGTACGATCTTTGACATTTTTATAGACTCAAGTAATACAATACAAAATTCAGATTTAGATTATCATACAACTAATTCTTAGGGATCTCAATTTGACTTAGTTTTGTTATGATATAGGCATGTCCTGCACAATAATCTCCCCCAATTTTTGAGAAGATTGCTTATCAAAGATGCATGCCTGGTAACAAGACTAAACCCAAGTTACAATGAAACAATAAATATTACATAAAAATTGACAGAAGTACAACTTTTATACATTAAGTGATTACATGAGCTTGATAAGTACATTCATTACATGAAGTCCTCATAGCCTGGCTCCTTTCTAATAAGGTCCTTAATGTTTACTAGGACTTGAAGTTCTTCTATGATTTCAATTCCTCTTAGAGCTTCCACAAGCTTGAGCCATTCATCCAATGAATAACCGTTAAAGTAACCAACTCTGAATCTTGAGAATCTGCCAACCTTTATATTCAGAAAGTGTCCATCCTTAGAAAGTCTGCTCATCCCCTTTTCCTTGAGCTCATTTGATCTTTGTTCAAGTCTTGCCAGTTCTTCGTCATACTTTCTATCTTTTTCTTCCTTTTGAGCCTTTGCTTTTGCATTTTTTCATCCCTTTCTCTGACCCATACACACAACACAACCTTCTACACCCTTGTAATAGTGTCCTTATCCTTCATCAAGCTTATCACTCTTTTGAATTCTGTGGTTGAAAGTGTATCCATTAGGTTACTGACAAGTAGAGTAAAGGTACCATCCTGGTAATATATTCTGACTTCTGTGTAGGATACAAACCAGACTTTGACTATTTCTTCAGCTAATTGTTGAAATTAGTCATCATCTGTGATGCACCAATTTAGTGGCAGAAAGTGAGTTTGATCAAAACAATTCCAGATAGCCCTCTCAGTAACTTGCAATTTCTTTATTTTCTTCCAACAGATTTGAAATGAATTTTGGTTGGTGGCTTGAATGAGGGTAGGTTTATAATTTTCTTTAAGGTGAATTGGCTAGATGTGATTGGTATTTTGATTAGGGTGTTTGCAGTTGGTTTGCACAAAAACTTGGGCTTAGAGGTCAAAGATAGATGAATGTTTGAGCTTGTAGGTTTAGTGGTTTCAACTAGCATTTTGAGGGGAGTTGTTACTGCAAGAGGAACCTCCAATTGAATTTGTAAGGATTTAGATAGCTCCCCCTCAAGAGTACTACCCTCAAACCTTACAACATGTGAAGGTTGATTTGCACATGAGGATGCATTAAAAACTATCCCGGGGTCTTCAGTAAAAACTAATGAAACCCTTGTGTTTTTGTTGGTGTCATCAAGGTTTACCCCAGCATGTAGCCTCTCACAAACTAAATTTGGGTTCTGGGTGGTGAGCATAGTTTCTTGAACCATGTCACATGATGTTGGCAACACTTGAGAATCAGATTCAAGTGTTTGATTGAATTAAGAAGAAATTTGATTTTAAATTTCTGAACTGACTGTTGGCAGCCCCCCTGAGTAGATGAGGGAGCTTCAAAAGATGTGCTCTCTTTGTGTGTGCCATCTTTATTTCTTCTTTCATACACTTAAATTTGTTTAAGTGTTGGTGCAGACTCTTTACAAGGTGCACTAGGGATAATGCTCTTTTCAGTAGAGACACCCTGTTGAGAGGATGCCCCTATAGTCTGTTTTAGTCCCTCTTTTTCAACTGCATCCTTTTGGGAGGATGCAGAGGTGGCTTGAGTGGCCAACTCAGTTTGTTTTGCCTTCTTTGGTTTTCTGACAAGGTGAGACTCAGGTTTTGTGTTAACCTCACCACTCTCACTAATTACTATCAAAGATGCTTGCTTTCTCTTCTTTTTACTTACTTCAGCCTTTTGAGAGGATGAAATGGTTGGTTTCCTAGCTTCTAGTTGTACAAAAAGAAGGGTCTCAGTTTGGGAAGACCCCTATTGGTTTTCCTGTGTTTGTTCTTCCACATGGACAAGAGGCATAACTGTACTAGATGTTATAGCATTAGACCTCATGTCAGGCATAGGGTAAGTATAGGCCCTAAATTTCTAAATCATGAACAAAGTCATTTTGAGACCTACCTGCACCCTGTTCTTTGTAGTAAGTCAGCCAAATAGAACTTTGGACACTTGCTTACAACTGCCTATTAGTGTTCTATTTATACCGTTAAGTAAATGAATATCCTTAACTTTATTATTCAAAGTGGACATTATAAACCTAGGAAAGAAGATTTCCTTACCTCTTGTAGCTAGGGGCATTGTGAGCGTGGTGCTACATTCTTCCAGGATCAATAAGCCAACATTTAAGTGTCTGTTGTGAGCTATGGAGAACACCAGCTTCTGGACCACACTTGATATGTTGTCATATCTTGTCTTTCTACAAGTGAATGCCCTTATGATGGAGTCAAATAAGAAGGTCCATTCTCTTCTCAGATTCTTCTTGTTTACACTAGCCAGGTTGATCTTCTCACTGTAATTGATGAAGTCCATGAACTCAGCCAGCTACTGTTGAGTAGGAATCTCCACCATTTGCTCAGTTGGAATGCCTAAGGCTTGATTCACATCTTGCTCATTAAACTCCACTTGTTGGCCTCCAATAGAGTAGTTCACCATAATAGATATAGAGTTGTCATGCACAATTGTTCTCACTACAACTGTTGTCCAAAATTCATGCACAACATCCAAGTAGAGGATTGGATTAGCAGTTAGAGCTCCTGCAAGATAACACTAAGACAAAAGTTTAACAAACCCCTTGAAACTGTCAGGAGCTTAATTTGCATCTATAAAAGCGAGATAGTTGGTTCCATCCTTGGGGATTGCAGCTCTAACATTATTTAGTGCCATTTTAGAGGAGTAAATTTTAATGGGTAAGAAAAATTAGAGAGAAAAAAAGCTTGAAATGAGAGAAAATGATTTTGATTTGGATGCATTATCTTGTGATAGATGCATAATGGTTATTTAGCAAATTCTTGCGATATATTGTAGCATGTGATATGGTATATATGCATGCCTGTTTCGTAATCTTGATACATATATTTGTTGATTCAGTTGATAATACCTATGCTAGAGATAAGCGGTAAATTGCATATACCCTTAGTATAAGGGACCCAGAGGTGAACATTTTCTAAAACCGGGAGTCGATGCTCTCGAGTATAATATATATTTATATATATATATATATGAATAGTTTTTAAAACTATGAATCAAATAAGGTTTATTCGATAACTTTATTTTATTAATGAATATTATTTTGAATATTCATTCGAGGGCTTATGACCCCGTTTATTTTATTATTGAATATTATTTTGAATATTCATTCGAGGGCTTATGACCCCGTTTATTTTATTATTGAATATTATTTTAAATATTCATTCGAGGACTTATGACTCCGATTATTTACTAATTATTATTCTTAATTTTATTAAAGAATAATGTGTCGATAATCAAACTTGCTTTTGATTATTCAAATAAAGATATTACTTTCGTATAAGTATATCTTTGGTTATTTAATGTTCATTTCAAGATAAGTTTTACAACTTTTACTACAATTATTTTTATAAAGATTATTCTTTATGGGAATATTATTTAAATAATAATATTCAAATATTTTCTAATATATTGGGACTGATTTATTTTATTAAATCAGCATCTCTCCAAACATTTTTAAAAATGTTTTGCGAGTCTTCAAAATGATTTTAAAAGTTAGAGCGGATCCCAAAACTCATTTTTATATTTAAGATCCTCCTTTTGAAGGGGATTTAAATACTCGCTCAAAACCTGAGGGATCCGGCTCTGTGGTGTATTGTATATTCGTAACAAGGTTTCCATTTTGATAAAAGAATTTTTGATTACTTACCCAACACTCGGGAAGTAAAATTTTTGGAACAAGTTAATCCATTAACATGCATCTCGTGGGAAATATCGATGAGTTCTCCTTTCCAACTAGATACGTCTTCTTGGTGGAGTCGTATCAACAAGTTTCTACTTGGGGAAAAGGGGAACGAGCTTTACGTTTCAGATTCATGCATTTCATCTGAACTAGGAGTGGCGTAAGTGGTCGAGTGGCGCCGGCCCAGCCTTATTATATTGGCCCAAATGGCCCGGAAGTTCCGCTAAGACGGTCTATTCCTTAGGAGTCCAGTGTTCGGTTGACAAGTAAATCCGACAGGTTCTCCTCTACATGTAGAAAATGGTGGGGTTGTACTACTGCGACTGATCATCGTAAGTAGTCTTCCTGGCGTGACAAAACTCCCGTAATGAGTTCATCATCCAATTGGATATTTCTGCAACACTACCCAGAGCACTTCGATAGGAAGGCTATGGTTGGGTGATTGTTGAGTGTTGGCAGGGAACAGTTTTCAAAATGATGTTTGCATCAAATGAAGTATCTCGTAACTTCATTTTATTTTGATGATATTGTAAAGATTGATTCTATACAAGTTTTGTCTTGTAGCTTAATCTATGGGATGAACTATTTATATATTGAACGGTGGTAGTTCAAGTAGTATTCGGAAAAGATATAAGTATATTGGAGTATCTTGTAACTTCATCTTTTAAACTTATATCTAGTAAATGATTATCTTGTGCATGTCAAAGATTTTCAGAAAAACGTTGAGACAAGGTTAGATATATGAGATCACCTTGCAACGATATTTTTATACAGTTATAAACTGGAACTCTGTGGATGCTATACATGTCAGAGGATTTCAAATATTATGAAAAGTATATATATATATATGTATATATAGGTACTGAATATTCTGCGACTTGGTCGCGTTAAGATATCAGCTTGGTTCATTTCTTCTTGACCAAGACTTTCATGAGTACTATGAGAATGCTCATATATTGTTAATCATTATACATATTATTTTGGCTGGCTTGTTGCTCACCCTTGCTTTCTTCTTTCATCACACAACAACAGATAGAAAAGATGAACAAGACCAAGCTTCCAATTCGTAAGCGGTTAGAAAACGTTCCGCAGTTTTCTGGAAGCATTGATGCCGCTGTAGCTGAGGTATGAGCTACCAATAGGCTAGGTTTTCAATTATTGATGAACCAGACTTATGTATAATATGAATTGTAATAATGGCAAAGAAATGTAAATTTATTCACAACCTTCTTGAGGTGTAATGGCTTATTATGTGGAATAAAATGACTTTTGTTATTTTTTGGATATTCATCTCTGAGACTATAACTTGTGGTGTGTGTGTTTATTATGGGGTCACAGTACAGAGTAGTTTATTGTTTATTAAGATTGGGTGTTATTAAGGGAAATGGAACTCGTGACAACCCGAATCCCCGACCCCGGATTTGGGGGTGTTTCATCTGATGAAACATAGACAAGTTCCTCAAGCAATCAGGTAATCACTATAAACCTTGCACATTTATCTAAAGCTGAGTGTAATGATGCATTAAATGACATGTCTACAGAATTTTATCATTTGCGTTTTACACTTAAGTCTCTCACTAAAGAAAATGCTAAAATCAAAGAAAACAACTTGTTTTTAAGTGAGAGGAATAATGTGCTTGAGTCTCAATATGTTGAGTTTGAGAAATTAAAAATTGAGTGTAAGATTGCCAAGGAGGAATTAACTGAGTCCTTGAAAAAGGAAGAAATTTTGAAGAAGCAGCTCGATCGTGAACAAGAGGTGATTAAAGCATGGAAAACATCCAGAGATGTTCATGCTCAAATCACCAAGGTTCAAGGAATTGAGTCTTTTTGTGATGAAGCCTGGAAAAAGAATAAGGAGAAACTAGAACCTATTTTGGTAGATGGGTTGCTGACAGATGTAGACTCGACGGATGATGAGGACTATCCGTCGGATAACAAAAAGTATTATCCGTCGAATGATAAAAATCCTCATCCGTCGGCTGTAAGCAAACCCATTAGTAAAGCCAAATTAATCAAGCTAAATGAAAAGTATGGGTCTGTTTCCAAGAACTTTGTTTCAGGAGAGTCAAGTCAAGCTAAGAAAGGGAAAAATGCTAATGTTGGTCACATGACTGTCAAACAGTTAAGTGACAGACTTGAGAAGATAGAGGTAAAAACAGAGACTAAAAAGAAAAACAATAGGAATGGTAAAGTAGGGATTAACAAACACAATATGTAATAACCCCAATTTTTGAGAAATTTTGAAACCCTTATGAATAGTGTTTTTGCTGAACGAGAAAACTTTTCATGCCACGCTATGTAGGGGTTCTGTTATTGATCTTATGGGATATTATTAGTACTCTATGAGGTATATAAGTGTATGTAAAGATCGTCAGAATCCAATTACGAACACTTTGATTTTTCCCGGAAATCCACAAGATACGGAGAGAATTGAGTATAAGGTAACAGGATAAAAAGGATTTAAATTAAAGGATTATAAGAGAGGATCATAGAAGGAATACAATATATTGAGAAAGGTTAAGGGAACCTAAGTAATAAGATCCCGGGTATGATCCCTCGAACGATAAACGAGAACGAAAGATAAGCGAACCGTAAAACAAATAAGTGACCAAGAGACAAGCTTGTACAAGAAGCCAGGGATTGTGACATCATCAAACCATAAGGTGTGGACAAGTGGGAGCATTATGACATGTGCAAGGTGATATAGGCATGACAAAAAAGGAAGGAGGTGTGGTGGCTTTGTAACCACACAAATTCAAGGGCAACAAGGTAATTAACTAAATCAAACACAAAAACAAGCCAACCAAGCCAAGCAAAATCATTTTTCATCAAAATCAAAAAGCAACCAAGGCATGGTTCATCTTTGCTCTCGGCTTTTTACTATTCAAAAGAGCAAGAAATTCAAAATCAAAGATCCAAGCTTCCTAAATTGGTGAGTTAATTCCCTAATCATCTTCATGCTTAGTTAGGGCTATATCATGAGTTTAAGCCATCAATTCCTTCTGCATCTTCTTCATTTAATCAAAGAAGAAGACTATGAATAGTGTTTTCAAGTTTTTAACTTGAAGTTTTTCTTGTTTTTCTTGAAGATCCAAGCATTCTTAAGACTTCTCAAAGCTTCTTAAGGCTTCCTAGCTCCTCCCACCACTTCAAGGAAGGTATACCATCTCCAAACCCTAGATTCCTATATATTATAAGATGATTTTGATTAGTAGGATGATATTGTAGCTTGTTGTTGTGATTAGAGTTTGGGATTTGAAATGGTAGTGAAATGGAATGGTGAATGTTGTGGTTTTGATTAAAAGGACTTAAGTATGATTAAAGTTAAGCTTAGGCATAAGTATGAATGATTAAATTGAATTGGTTGGGGTTGTTATGATGTGATGAGGATGGATGTTGGTTGTATGTTGGATTTGAGGTTGATTTGGAATGGGTTTGAATGGTTTAAAATATTGGAAATCGCGTAAACATAGACGTCGTAACGTCCGATTTTCTTTGGACTGTTTTTGTGCATAGCATTAGGACCCGAGAACCCCCTGCTAGATTATGACCACTGCCATGTTTAGATAGCTCATGTTACGAGCTTCGTTTTGATATGTAGTTCGTTCGATTCCGATGCACGGTTTAGGAGAAACGACCGTTTTAAGTAACGACATTTTGCGAACGAAACTTTTCCCCTCGCCTTACTTTGAAACATAGGTTAAAGACCAATAAGGGTTAATTAATGTATGAAACATTTATGGTAAGTGTGTTAGGCAGTTGGTAAGACACTCGCGAAGGAATCGCCTTAAAACTCGTAAAGGTTAAATTATTAAAAATGGTGGAGCCGAGGGTACTCGAGTGACTTAAGAGAATCAGTAAGCGCAAAACAAGCGTTAGAGTCTAAGTTAGTTAAAGTATAGATTTACAAGTGACTTTGGTTTAATTCCAACTTACTTGTTGTTTATAGGTTACCAGACTCGTCCCGAGCCATTCGTAACCCCCAGTCGCTCAGGCAAGTTTTCTACCCGTTATACTGTTGTTGTGATGTAAATATATGTATATGCATTATCTTGTGATATTGCATGATTGTTATTAGCCAATTTTGCGATATATTGGAGCATGCTAATATGGTATATATGCATGTCTGTTTCGTAATCTGGTTATCTATCTGTTGATTTCAATGCTTATAGTTGCATAATACCTATGCTAGAAATAAGCAAGTAGTTGCGTATACCCTTAGTATAGGGGATAAAAGGTGAACATATTTCTAAACCGGGAGTCGATGTTCCCGAGTATATTATATATATATATATTTATTTATATATATATATATGGATATAGTTTTTAAAACTATGGATCGAATAAGGTTTATTCGATACCTTTATTTTATTATTTGAATATTATTTGAATATTCATTCGAGGGCTTATGACTCAGTTTATTTATTTATTTGAATATTATTTGAATATTCATTCGAAGGCTTATGACTCTTTTATATTATTTATTGAATATTATTTTGAATATTCATTCGAGGACTTATGACTCCTTTTATTTTATTATCTGAATATTATTTGAATATTCATTCGAGGGCTTATGACTCAGTTTATATTATTTAATGAATATTATTTGAATATTCATTTGAGGATCTATGACTCCGATTAATTACTGAGATATATTCTTTATTTTATTAAAGAATAAGGTGTTAATAATCAAACTTATTTTTGATTATTCAAATAAAGATAATACTTTCATATAAGTATATCTTTGGTTATTTAATACTCGTTTCAAGTATAAGTTTTAATACTTCTACTTCAAATATTTTTATAAAGATTATTCTTTATGGGAATATTATTTAAATAATAATATTCAGTCATTTTCTAAATATTCTGGGGACTGATTTACTTCATTAAATCAGCTTTACTCCAAACACTCTATAAAGTGTTTTCGAGTCTTCAAAAATGATTTTTAAAGTCAGAGCGGATCCCAAAACTCATTTTTATATTTAAGATCTTCCTTTTTAAGGGGATTTAAATACTCGCTCAAAACCTGGGGAATCCGGCTCTGTGGTGTATTTTATATTCGCAACGAGGTTGCAGTTTTGGTAAATGAATTGATTACTTACCCAAGGTTCGGGAAGTAAGTCCATCTATTGAGTCAGCATAAGCAACATGGGCTCAGTGGGCGTCCATGATAGTGTAAGTGGCTCAGTGGGAGTCCATCAAATGCATAAGTGGCTGAGTGGCAGTCCAGCATAAGGTCCTATTGAGACCAGGGTGATGACCAGTGGGGAATTCGTCCATCTACTAGTAGAAAAGGTTACTTATGGGTATCTTTGCCTGATCAGCAAGATACCTGGTTTATGCCAAAATTCTTTTCCTTCCAAATTTATTGGATATTGCAACTCTGTTCATACTTTACATGACAGAGGTTTTCAGGAAATGTATAAAGAAGATGTATATGTGGATATATATATATATATATATATATATATCAGAACTTAATGAAGTATATCCTAACTTCATTTCCTTTAATAATATTTCAAAGATTGAATCTATTCAAGTCTTATCTTGTGGTCTCATCAGTGGGATGAACTTTTGAAACTAATTATAACTTGAACGGTGGTAGTTCAAGTAGTATTTGGGAAAGATATAAGTATATTGGGGTATCTTGTAACTTCATCTTTTAAACTTATATCTAATTAATAATTGTCTTATGAATGACAAAGATTTTCAGAAAAACGTTGAGACAAGGTTAGATATATGAGATCACCTTGCAACGATATTTTTTTATATACAGTTATACGCTGGGACTTTGTGTATATTATGCATGGAAGAGGACTTCCAATATTTTGAAAAGTATATATGTATATATATATATACTGAATATTTTGCGACTTCATCGCATTAAGTTATCAACTTGGTTCATTTCTTTTGACCAAGACTTTCGTGAGTATTATGAGTAGGTTTATATATTGTTAATCATTATACATATTATTTTGGTGGGCTTGCTGCTCACCCTTGCTTTCTTCTTTCATCACACAACAACAGTTAGGAAAGATGGCCAGACTCCAGCAGACCCAGCGCAAGCGCGTGGGAAGCGTTCCGCGTCTTCCCGTTGATGTTGTAGCTGCTATAGCTGCAGAGGTAGACCTATTGTAGATCAGACCATCTACTTTTGAGAATCAATTATGTATAATTATAACTTGTGGCAGATAATGGCAATTAACTGTAAATTTATCAAGTAATCATTTTGAGTTGTAATAACTTTTAAATTGTGGATTCAAAGACTTGTACTTACTTAAATTTCATCTCTGAGACTATAACGGGTTGTGGTGTGTGTTAGTGTGGGTTCACAGCATAAGGTTATTTATTATTAATTAAGTGAAGTGATATTGTGGAAAGAAAGACCGTGACGACCCGGATCCCCGACCCCGGATCTGGGGGTGTTACAGAAATGGTATCAGAGCTAAGCGTTATAAACCTCAGAGATGATGGGACGTTAAGATAATAAGTTAACTAAGATAATAAGAACTCTTGCCAAGTTCATAGTCGGGCTACCTAACGTAGCACTGACAGTTAAAACCCTTATGGGAACCCTTATAAATATCGTGATAGGAGCGTAGTTCGTTATCGTATATGGTAGCGGGACTCCGAACCCTGAGGTTGAGGAGCAACATCGCGATGATATTTTATTACTAATTGGAGATCGGATTGTGGATCCGATAGAGTGTCCTAATGCAGGACCGGATGATGTTGATATTGAGGATTTAGCGGTTGAGGATGTTGTCCTAGAAGGGATAGTTGTTGAGGAGGATCCCATGGAGGATCCTGGCAGGATTGGATAAAGGACCACTGATGAATTGATAACCATGGTTAGGTCGACTACCAGAGGTAGGATTGGTCGATCACTACCGGAGGTTCGTTCAAGTTTGTAAAGATAGTAGCCCCCTTTAACGTGGCTTACTCGTAAGACTGAGAAGTTTGAATGGACAGAGAAATGCGAGAACAGCTTTCAAAAACTGAAGCAAAGGTTGGTGACGGCCCCTATGCTGGCATTGCCGGATGGAAAAGGAGATTTTGTGAAGTGTAGTGACGCTTCGCACAAGGGCTTAGGGTGCGTGCTTATGCAGCACGGTAAGGTAATCGCGTACACGTCAAGACAATTAAGGTAATATGAAATTCGATATCCCCACCCATGAGCTTGGGCTCGTGGCAATAGTTTTGCTCTAAATATTGGAGGCACTACTTGTATGGAGAGAAGTGAGAGATTTACCTAAGCCATAAGTGCTCTAGTACATTTTCCCGTAGAGAGAGCTCAACATACGCTAGAGGAGGCGGTTAGAGCTAATCAAGAATTATGATTGGGAGATTCTGTATCATTCGGGGAAAGCCAATGTGGTGGCTGATGCCCTTAGTAAAAAGGGAGAGACTCAAGATGATAATGTCTTTGGGAGAATTGATAAGAGATTTTGAGAGAATGGAAATAGTAGTGAAGGTAACCGGAGCCGGTACCGAAAAGCTGTTTGAGATTGCAATAGAGACCGAATTATTGGAAAAGAGCATATTGTGCCAGAAAAAGGTGATGAATGAAGGCAGAGAGCCAACAAATAAATATGAGATTAATACCGAGAAAGATGATAAGGGAATAATGAGGTATTCCTATAGAATTTGGGTTCCGAAAGTTCAAGAGCTTAAGGATGAGAACTTAGATGAGAGCCATAGTTTGAGGAATAGGATTTAGGGCAAACCCAGAATGTGATAGTCAGGGAGGTTGCCATCAAGAAAGAAAGAACCCATAACATAATAGAGTGGAAAACAAGGTTTTTAATGTATAAGATAACCCCGATTATGGGAGAAGGTTGAAACATTTCATACTAAGGAAACAGAAAGTCGAGTAAGGAAAGGAGACCCGAGACGGTACTCCTATACGGCAATTTATGGACCTGTCTAAACAGAACTTAGACTATTATCCCCAACCACCACCTTGAGGAAACAATGCGATAGGAAATTCTTTCAGGACCTTTAAGTCTCTAAGCTCTCAGAGTTCCAAGGAACAAGCTGACCTAGTCGAGGCAAGAGCCTGGCTAAAGGAAATATAGGAATCATTTGAGATTCTAAATGATTGACGAACCACAAAAGACTGTTTTTGTCACTTACCCTCCTAAGAGAGAGACCACCCGCTGGTGAAAGACCAAGAAAGGCACGGAGCCAGAGGTTAGAATAAACTGATTTAAGTTCAGTCAATTGTTTTCGGGAAAGTAATTCCCAAGGTTATGGAGATAGTGTAAAAGCTTTAGAGCCAGAACAAAGGCAGACGAGTATGATGAATGGTGAATTTAAGTTGTAAAAGTTGTCAAGATTCGTTCTAAGGGCACGAATCCAGAATGACGGGATGTTTGAAATCAATGCTTATGTTGTGTTAGTTCATGAAATAATGATAAGAGAAAGGAAAATAAAAAGAAACTGAAGTGGAAAGGAATATAAAGGCAATAGAGTTTGAAGAATGATAAGGGAGTTGGGTATGAGGAAACCCTAAAGACTCATAGCAATAGAAATAGAAAAGTATGTAATCGTCAGGATGATGATGATCCACCATGAGTTAAAATTGATGGTTGAAGGCATAAGAGATACATATATTATACCCCCTTTAAGTTGGGAGGATTCGAGGAAACCTTGAGATAGTTCGAAGGTTAAATATGAGACGCGGATAGACTGAGGAGACAAGGAAGTAAGAAATTAGGAAAATTGGATGAAGGAAGTGACCTTCAATAATGTGAAATGTAAGACCGGTGGCTTGATACCCAGGAAGGGAGACGCCAGGTATGAAAGATATCCCAACATTGAGATGACTGTTGAGATAAACAACAAAAGTAAATAAGGATTTATTAAGAAGAAGTTCACGTTGAACACGACCAATATCTTCCAGATCATCCATGTGATCATTACCAAATCAGGAAAGAAAAGCGGATAACCATTTTTATCTTTTGGAGGCCATGTGGATTGACCTTAACTTGAATAAGGATGCTATTGTGAAATTCGGTATAGACTATCGAGGTGGAAATGATTGAATAAGATACCCTTATCAGGGATATATGACTTTATTTATCCATGGAAGGATGCTTGTACCTTTTTAAAGGTGGAATTAAGGATAGAACATCGGTAACTTAAAACGAATCCTAGGGGAATGCATAAAGGTTGGCATTTCACCCTTAATAGGGATAGTATGAGTTTTGACAGTATGAATTGGAAAGGATTAAGGTAATAATAACCTTTAAGGATCAGTGGAGAAATTTTTCAGAAGTATATAGACAATGGTTCTAGTATCAGTAAATGGTATTTTGATATGCCCTGTATATAGGGAATACAGGAGGAACGATTGAAGGATAACCTTAGAGGTTTTACAAGGAGAAAGGAAATATTCGAAATTCTCAAGAATAAAAATGTTGATAAAGGAAATATGACATAATTATAATGATGCCAAGTGGGGCACGTGTTAAACCACGAGAAAGTATGGATCGAACCAGTAAAGGTCGAAATTATTCAGGGCAATTAAGACTTAAGATAAAAGATGTTGTAAGTATGATTGAGAGTCAGTCGTGACAGTGATTAACCTCTAAAGACTGAGGCAATAACTTATGGAAAAATGGTGATATTTTTTTTTTTTACTCATCAGATTTTAAGGAATACATCTTCACAAAAGCAGTGATTGAAATAAGGTAGAAAATTTATTTGGAGGTGGTTAAAATGACATTGACTATAAGGAAATTTTAATATCAGGAAAGGCCAAAGAGGTGGCCGACACTTTAAAGATAAGAGGATAATTATAGGCGCTTGTGCCAGAGGAGTACAGTGATGATGCTTAAAACTGTGAAGGTTGTATTATGGTTTGGAAGATTGACATTCCTTCTGATGACTGTGCAATACCCAACCGTAATAGTAGTTGGTAAAGGTTTAATTCGTGTAATCGCCATGAACGGGCTATCTATCTTAGAAGGTCCTATCTTGAGATAAGCCAGGACCATGTTTCAAAAAGGACTAGACGAACCTTTGAGTTAAATCTTCTATTTAAGGCATATGATTAAGAATGGTATTAACCTGCTATCGGTGCTTTGATTGAAACTCTTCTGCAATTTTATATGCTTCATGTCATGTATGTATGTCAGGATCAGGAGTGTACTCCATAAATCATGAATGGTGATTATGTTACCTCCTTAGAAGGATTTGATACGACATGTATGGACTCCGTATGGTTAGCTATTAAGACTTCATGGAAAATGAATGACGACAGTAGGTCAGTGGTGGACCATAGTAAGGCAGCAATGATTCTGCGAGTATTGAGCTGATTACAACCGTGAGAGTTGTATTGGAATGGGTGTTGAGATTGAGTACCACTAATCGGGTCGTGGTAGTGTATAAGTTATCATTGATAGACGAATTAAGTAGAGTATCTACCTAGTGAATAATTATTCTTTCTTACCAATAGAGAGTCATATTATTATACGAGGAAGGTTGCGGTGCAAGCATAGAATTCTAGTAACGATGATGTATAGAATGAGATCCCAGATTCGATTTTCGATGTCAAGGGAGTTTTAAAGGTGATTATGAATAAGCTCGAGGAAGAGTGTGGGTCCATAGAATGATGGACGGGATAGCGAAAATATTTAGGCATGGGAAATACGAGGCTATAATGCTTGATGCTGATATAAATACGTATATGTTTTGTTCTCCTATGACAAACCTCTATAGTTCAGAGGTAGGTTCCAAGCCAGATATTTTGTGGCAGTATATTTTTTTCATATATACAATTCTCTTCAGTTCGTTCTTTTCTCTTCTTTTCATTTCATGTAAGCTGAGAAGAACAACCCTTCCAGAAGGGGAGGTATTGCCGAATGACTATCTATCTTTGTGATAGAAGCCTAGTAGGATGCCACATGTTGTTTAATTGCTTGTCAAGTACTAAAGGCTGACCACCTTCTGTACTAACTATGCGATATAACAAGTGTTCATGATCATAGTGATCTCTCAACAAATTCCTTTCCTTCTATATGATTAATCAAACTTTGGAAAATAGAAATAACTGAAAAAGGAGTAATAAAGTGGTGGTAGTATGCGGAATGGAAACACATTCGTGATACTAAGGTTGACTTGGTTATTAAAAGGTTATAGAACGCTAACGAGCAAAAGTATAACCCGTATAATATTAGGAACGAAAGGTAGTAGCGATTACGAACTGGAAAAGAATGGGTATTGAGAAGCAAAATTTCTAATGATCACTTAATTCGGATTGAGTTATCTTACGACAATAGATCATATGTCATTATCGAGATGTCGCCTTATGAGATCCTTGAGGGAAGATAATGTCGATCTCCCTTATGTTAGGATGAAGTTGTAGAGCGCAAGATGCTCGGACCCGCAGTAGTCCAAAGGACCAAGGATATGATAGATCTAATCAGAGGACGGCTGGTAGTAGCCCAAGATGGACATGATAAGTATGTTGATTTGACACGAAAGGATAAAAAGTATGAAATAGGGGACCTAGTAATGTTATAGGTATCCCTTGGAAAGGATTGATGAGGTTCGGAAAGAAAGGAAAGCAAAGTCTACAATTTGTTGGACCCTTGGATATATTAAGGAGTATTGGGAAGTTAGCATATGAGCTAGCCTTACCCCAGAACATGTAGCGAGTCATAACGCGTTTCACGTATCAATGTTAAGAAAGGGTAATTCGGATGCCAGATAAATAGGGGCATAGGAGCGCATAGACATGCAACCAGACGTAACCTATATGGAGCAACCAGGAAGGGTTATAAAGTGAAAAGGAACAAGTGCTTAGGAGAAGGATTATTAAACTAGGCAGAGTTTGGTGGTAGAACCACAATGTGGGAAAATTGACTCGAGAGTTAGAAAGTGTAATGCTAAGAAAGTATCCCCATTTGTTTTCTATCTGATTCCGGGACGGAATCCTTTTAAGGAGGGGAGACTGTAATAACCCCAATTTTTGAGAAATTTTGAAACCCTTATGAATAGTGTTTTTGCTGAACGAGAAAACTTTTCATGCCACGCTATGTAGGGGTTCTGTTATTGATCTTATGGGATATTATTAGTACTCTATGAGGTATATAAGTGTATGTAAAGATCGTCAGAATCCAATTACGAACACTTTGATTTTTCCCGGAAATCCACAAGATACGGAGAGAATTGAGTATAAGGTAACAGGATAAAAAGGATTTAAATTAAAGGATTATAAGAGAGGATCATAGAAGGAATACAATATATTGAGAAAGGTTAAGGGAACCTAAGTAATAAGATCCCGGGTATGATCCCTCGAACGATAAACGAGAACGAAAGATAAGCGAACCGTAAAACAAATAAGTGACCAAGAGACAAGCTTGTACAAGAAGCCAGGGATTGTGACATCATCAAACCACAAGGTGTGGACAAGTGGGAGCATTATGACATGTGCAAGGTGACATAGGCATGACAAAAAAGGAAGGAGGTGTGGTGGCTTTGTAACCACACAAATTCAAGGGCAACAAGGTAATTAACTAAATCAAACACAAAAACAAGCCAACCAAGCCAAGCAAAATCATTTTTCATCAAAATCAAAAAGCAACCAAGGCATGGTTCATCTTTGCTCTCGGCTTTTTACTATTCAAAAGAGCAAGAAATTCAAAATCAAAGATCCAAGCTTCCTAAATTGGTGAGTTAATTCCCTAATCATCTTCATGCTTAGTTAGGGCTATATCATGAGTTTAAGCCATCAATTCCTTCTCCATCTTCTTCATTTAATCAAAGAAGAAGACTATGAATAGTGTTTTCAAGTTTTTAACTTGAAGTTTTTCTTGTTTTTCTTGAAGATCCAAGCATTCTTAAGACTTCTCAAAGCTTCTTAAGGCTTCCTAGCTCCTCCCACCACTTCAAGGAAGGTATACCATCTCCAAACCCTAGATTCCTATATATTATAAGATGATTTTGATTAGTAGGATGATATTGTAGCTTGTTGTTGTGATTAGAGTTTGGGATTTGAAATGGTAGTGAAATGGAATGGTGAATGTTGTGGTTTTGATTAAAAGGACTTAAGTATGATTAAAGTTAAGCTTAGGCATAAGTATGAATGATTAAATTGAATTGGTTGGGGTTGTTATGATGTGATGAGGATGGATGTTGGTTGTATGTTGGATTTGAGGTTGATTTGGAATGGGTTTGAATGGTTTAAAATATTGGAAATCGCGTAAACATAGACATCGTAACGTCCGATTTTCTTTGGACTGTTTTTGTGCATAGCATTAGGACCCGAGAACCCCCTGCTAGATTATGACCACTGCCATGTTTAGATAGCTCATGTTACGAGCTTTGTTTTGATATGTAGTTCGTTCGATTCCGATGCACGGTTTAGGAGAAACGACCGTTTCAAGTAACGGCGTTTCGCGAACGAAAATTTTCCCCTCGCCTTACTTTGAAACATAGGTTAAAGACCAATAAGGGTTAATTAATGTATGAAACATTTATGGTAAGTGTGTTAGGCAGTTGGTAAGACACTCGCGAAGGAATCGCCTTAAAACTCGTAAAGGTTAAATTATTAAAAATGGTGGAGCCGAGGGTACTCGAGTGACTTAAGAGAATCAGTAAGCGCAAAACAAGCGTTAGAGTCTAAGTTAATTAAAGTATAGATTTACAAGTGACTTTGGTTTAATTCCAACTTACTTGTTGTTTATAGGTTACCAGACTCGTCCCGAGCCATTCGTAACCCCCAATCGCTCAGGCAAGTTTTCTACCCGTTATACTGTTGTTGTGGTGTAAATATATGTATATGCATTATCTTGTGATATTGCATGATTGTTATTAGCCAATTTTGCGATATATTGGAGCATGCTAATATGGTATATATGCATGTCTGTTTCGTAATCAGGTTATCTATCTGTTGATTTCAATGCTTATAGTTGCATAATACCTATGCTAGAAATAAGCAAGTAGTTGCGTATACCCTTAGTATAGGGGATAAAAGGTGAACATATTTCTAAACCGGGAGTCGATGTTCCCGAGTATATTATATATATATATATATTTATATATATATATATGGATATAGTTTTTAAAACTATGGATCGAATAAGGTTTATTCGATACCTTTATTTTATTATTTGAATATTATTTGAATATTCATTCGAGGGCTTATGACTCAGTTTATTTATTTATTTGAATATTATTTGAATATTCATTCGAAGGCTTATGACTCTTTTATATTATTTATTGAATATTATTTTGAATATTCATTCGAGGACTTATGACTCCTTTTATTTTATTATCTGAATATTATTTGAATATTCATTCGAGGGCTTATGACTCAGTTTATATTATTTAATGAATATTATTTGAATATTCATTTGAGGATCTATGACTCCGATTAATTGCTGAGATATATTCTTTATTTTATTAAAGAATAAGGTGTTAATAATCAAACTTATTTTTGATTATTCAAATAAAGATAATACTTTCATATAAGTATATCTTTGGTTATTTAATACTCGTTTCAAGTATAAGTTTTAATACTTCTACTTCAAATATTTTTATAAAGATTATTCTTTATGGGAATATTATTTAAATAATAATATTCAGTCATTTTCTAAATATTCTGGGGACTGATTTACTTCATTAAATCAGCTTTACTCCAAACACTCTATAAAGTGTTTTCGAGTCTTCAAAAATGATTTTTAAAGTCAGAGCGGATCCCAAAACTCATTTTTATATTTAAGATCTTCCTTTTTAAGGGGATTTAAATACTCGCTCAAAACCTGGGGAATCCGGCTCTGTGGTGTATTTTATATTCGCAACGAGGTTGCAGTTTTGGTAAATGAATTGATTACTTACCCAAGGTTCGGGAAGTAAGTCCATCTATTGAGTCGGCATAAGCAACATGGGCTCAGTGGGCGTCCATGATAGTGTAAGTGGCTCAGTGGGAGTCCATCAAATGCATAAGTGGCTGAGTGGCAGTCCAGCATAAGGTCCTATTGAGACCAGGGTGATGACCAGTGGGGAATTCGTCCATCTACTAGTAGAAAAGGTTACTTATGGGTATCTTTGCCTGATCAGCAAGATACCTGGTTTATGCCAAAATTCTTTTCCTTCCAAATTTATTGGATATTGCAACTCTGTTCATACTTTACATGACAGAGGTTTTCAGGAAATGTATAAAGAAGATGTATATGTGGATATATATATATATATATATATATATATCAGAACTTAATGAAGTATATCCTAACTTCATTTCCTTTAATAATATTTCAAAGATTGAATCTATTCAAGTCTTATCTTGTGGTCTCATCAGTGGGATGAACTTTTGAAACTAATTATAACTTGAACGGTGGTAGTTCAAGTAGTATTTGGGAAAGATATAAGTATATTGGGGTATCTTGTAACTTCATCTTTTAAACTTATATCTAATTAATAATTGTCTTATGAATGACAAAGATTTTCAGAAAAACGTTGAGACAAGGTTAGATATATGAGATCACCTTGCAACGATATTTTTTTATATACAGTTATATGCTGGGACTTTGTGTATATTATGCATGGAAGAGGACTTCCAATATTTTGAAAAGTATATATGTATATATATATATATATATACTGAATATTTTGCGACTTCATCGCATTAAGTTATCAACTTGGTTCATTTCTTTTGACCAAGACTTTCGTGAGTATTATGAGTAGGTTCATATATTGTTAATCATTATATATATTATTTTGGTGGGCTTGCTGCTCACCCTTGCTTTCTTCTTTCATCACACAACAACAGTTAGGAAAGATGGCCAGACTCCAGCAGACCCAGCGCAAGCGCGTGGGAAGCGTTTCGCGTCTTCCCGTTGATGTTGTAGCTGCTATAGCTGCAGAGGTAGACCTATTGTAGATCAGACCATCTACTTTTGAGAATCAATTATGTATAATTATAACTTGTGGCAGATAATGGCAATTAACTGTAAATTTATCAAGTAATCATTTTGAGTTGTAATAACTTTTAAATTGTGGATTCAAAGACTTGTACTTACTTAAATTTCATCTCTGAGACTATAACGGGTTGTGGTGTGTGTTAGTGTGGGGTCACAGCATAAGGTTATTTATTATTAATTAAGTAAAGTGATATTGTGGAAAGAAAGACCGTGACGACCCGGATCCCCGACCCCGGATCTGGGGGTGTTACACAATAACTACACACCTGATAAATATGCCCCCAGAAAAATCTGTGTCAAGTGTGGTAGTGTAAATTATTTGTCTGTTAATTGCAAATATGCCATGCCTACTCCCATGTCTGTTCAGCCTCAATTTCCTAACATGAATGCCATGCCTCCCATGCCTGTTAATGCTATGCCTACACAGAATATGAATGCACAGTTTGCTAATATGCCATTTGCACCTAATCCATACTATGCTGCATACAATATGCCTCAAATGCCATTTAGCATGCCTTACTGGAATAACATGTTTACACCAAGCATGCCATTTCCTGTTAGCCATAACATGCATGATAATTCTGTTGCATTTAGTGGTTTCAAAGGTACAACCCAATTGACTAAGGAAGAATCTGAAATTCCTAAGTCAAATGAGATAATACCTAAGAAACAGAAGAAGAAAGCTAACAAGGCAGGACCCAAGGAAACTTGGGTACCAAAATCAACTTGATTTGATTTTGATGTGTGCAGGGAAACAAAAAGAATCTTTGGTACTTGGATAGTGGCTGTTCAAGACACATGACTGGTGATTCTACCCTGCTCACAGAGTTTAAGGAGAGAGCTGGCCCAAGTATTACTTTTGGAGATGACAACAAAGGTTATATTGTGGGATATGGCTTAATTTTAAAGGACAATGTCATCATTGAAGAGGTTGCCTTAGTGGATGGTCTCAAACACAATCTGTTGAGTATCAGCCAGCTTTGTGACAAAGGCAACTCAGTAACCTTCAACAAAGAAGCCTGTGTTGTGACTAATAATCAAAACAATAAAGTGGTTCTCACTGGTGTGAGAAGAGGAAATGTGTATCTAGCTGACTTCAACTCAACTAAAGCAGAATCTGTAACATGTCTTCTCAGTAAAGCAAGTCAAGATGAAAGTTGGCTAGGCACAATAAGCTATCCTATTTAAACTTCAAGACCATGAATGAGCTGGTAAAGAAAGAGCTAGTTAGAGGCATTCCTCTAGTGGAGTTTACAAAGGATGGACTGTGTGATGCCTGCCAAAAAGGGAAGCAGATCAAAGCATCATTCAGGAAGAAACTTGATTCAGCAATTGAAGAGCCTCTACAACTGCTTCACATGGATCTGTTTGGACCAGTCAATGTATTGTGTATTTCAAAGAAAAGATTTTGCCTAGTAATTGTAGATGATTTTTCAATATTCTCTTGGACATATTTCCTAAAGTCTAAAGATGAGGCTAATGAAATCATCATCAATCACATAAGGCAAGTTAACAATCATCCTGATTTCAAAGTTAGAAGAATCAGGAGTGACAATAGAACCGAGTTCAAGAACTATGTCATGAGAACATTTTGTGAGGAAAATGGGATCTTGCATGAGTTTTCAGCAGCAAGGACTCCACAACAGAATGGAGTAGTGGAAAGAAAGAATAGATCTCTTATTGAAGCTGCAAGGACAATGCTTGAAGAATCAAAATTACCAACATATTTCTGGGCTGAAGCTATAAACATTGCATGCTACACTCAAAACATCTCTCTGATTAATCAAGCAAGATGCATGACACCTTATCAATTATTCAAGAACAAGAAGCCAACTCTAAACTTTCTTCATGTCTTTGGCTGTAAATGCTATATTCTGAGAAATCAAACTGATCAAAATGGGAAGTTTGATGCTAAAGCAGATGAAGGAATTTTTGTTGGATATACTGTTGGTAAAGCATATAGAGTCTACAATCTAAGAACCAACATTGTTGTCAAATCTATACATGTTGTGTTTGATGATAAAAAGATTGAAGGACTAAAAGATGGAGATTACCATGAGAGCCTCAAATTCGATAATGTTGAGATGGTCAGTGATGAAAGTGATGATGAGAGTGATCAAGAAACAGTGTCTAAGGATAATGCAGACAAATCTACCACCAATGAAGCACATAACTCAACATCCGTCGAGTTACATAATGCTTCATTCATCGGAAGGCAATCTTTGTTATCCGTCGGAAGACAACCTGCCTCATCCGTCGGTACTCAAAATTCACCATCCGTCGAGACATGAGGTCAAGACAGATCACCTATAGAAAATTCCCCTTTTCTCAAATCAAAGATCCACAAACTCAGGGGGAGTTTCTAGCAATCAAAACTCAATCACACATCAAGACAACTTTGAGGTCTCTTCATCTAGAGCTAATCTACCTCAACAAAGGAAATGGACAAAAGATCACCCCTTTGAGCTCATCATTGGTGATGTTTCTTCTAGAGTTCAAATAAGAAGAGCAACTCAGGAAGAATGTCTATACATCAGCTTTCTGTCAAAGGAAGAACCAAAGAAGGTAGAAGAAGCTTTGTTGGATCCTGATTGGATTTTAGCTATGCAGGAGGAGCTAAACCAATTTGAAAGGAATAATGTATGGAAGCTGGTACCCAAGCCTAAAGGAAAGAATCCAATAGACACCAAGTAGGAATTCATAAATAAGATGGATGAAAATGGCATAGTAGTCAGGAACAAAGCTAGATTGGTTGCTAAGGGCTATTGTCAGCAAGAAGGAATAGATTTTGATGAAACATTTGCTCCTGTTGCAAGACTTGAAGCCATCAGAATCTTCTTAGCCTATGCAGCCCATGCCAATTTCAAGGTCTATCAAATGGATGTCAAAAGTGCCTTTCTGAATGGAGAATTGGAGGAAGAAGTATATGGCAGTCAACCTCCTGGTTTTGAAGATCCAAATTTTCCAGAATATGTCTATTATCTTCTGAAAGCACTTTATGGAATAAAGCAAGCACCTAGAGCCTGGTATGACACTTTATCAAAGTTCCTTTTGGAAAATCACTTCATAAGAGGTACCGTAGATAAAACTTTATTTTTCAGAAATGTTAATGGCTCTAGTATACTTATTCAAATTTATGTAGATGATATTATTTTTGGCTCTACAGATGAGAAACTTTGCAAAAAGTTTGCCAAATTGATGTAAAGTAAGTATGAAATGAGTATGATGGGAGAACTAACTTACTTTCTTGGTTTACAAGTTAAGCAAATTAGTGATGGAATATTCATTAGTCAAACTAAATATGTTTTTGATCTTTTAAAGAAGTTTGATCTAATGAATTGCACATCTGTAAAAACTCCCATGGCCACAGCAACTAAGCTTGAATTAAACACTACTGAAAAGTCTGTGGATATTTCAAGTTATAGGGGCATGGTTGGCTCACTTCTGTACTTAACAGCTAGTAGGCCATATATAATGTTTGCTACTTATTTATGTGCTAGATTTCAGGCTGATCCTAGAGAATCTCACTTAATATCTATTAAGAGAATTTTCAGATATCCCAAGGGAACACCAAACCTTGGCATTTGGTACCCTAGAGATTCTGGTTTTGATCTAACTGGTTATTCAGATGCAGATTATACATGTTGTAGAATTGATAGAAAGAGTACAACAGGAACCTGTCAATTTCTAGGAAACAAGCTTGTGTCCTGGTTCAGTAAAAAGCAAAATTCAGTTTCTACTTCTACAGCTGAAGCTGAATATATTGCTGCTGGCAGTTGCTGTGCACATATTTTATGGATGAAAAATCAATTGCTAGACTATGGTTTGCAAGTTGAGAGAATTCCTATTTTTTGTGATAACACAAGTGCAATTGTCATCACTGAAAATCCAGTGCAACATTCAAGGACAAAGCACATAGATATCAAGTACCATTTCATAAGGGAACATGTAATGAATGGTACTGTGGAACTACATTTTGTTCCTAGTGAGAAGCAACTTGCAGATATCTTTACCAAACCACTGGATGAATCCACCTTTTCAAGGTTGGTAAGTGAGTCAGGTTTGCTTAATTACTCTTGAATCTATCTGAGTTATTTTGCAAGTTGAAAAGTAGCCAGAAATTTAACTAATTTTTTAGTCATGGATGAAATTTTGGCTAAGTCAAAATTTGCATCTCGACGGATGACCATTATCCATCGAGTTAAGTCATCCGTCGATATACAATGTGCAAATAAAAATCAATTACTTTTCTGGAATCTTTTAAAACTCGACGGATAACAGTTTATCTTCATCCTTCGAATTGTCTAAATTTTAACCGTTAATTCCCTGAACATTATCCATCGAGTATACTTACAGTTTGTAAGCATTACACGACGGATAATGGGTGGAATTTTTACAGTTTTTTTTAAACGGCTAATTTAGGAAATTTTTATTGGGTAATTTATTTTTCTTTATTATTTTCATCCGTTGTTTTTGAGGGAGTATAAAAGCTTATTTCATTCCAATTATCTTCTTTTATCATTCTCAAATTCAACTGCTTTTATTTTATTCTCTCTCAAGCAAATATCCTCTTTCTCTTCAAGCTTTCATTCTCTAACAATGGCACCTGTAGTAAAGATCATGTCTCAGACTGGGTTCATTTATGAGAAGAACAACTTCACTGTTTTGGTCAATAAGGGTATTCAGCAATCAGAAGACTATCACAAGATGATGGACTTCGTGAAGAACTGCAAGTTAAGTTATGCCATGCTTGAATCACCCACAGTTTACTGTGAAGTTGTTGAAGAGATGTGGACCACTGCAATCTACAACTCTACTGACAAAACCATCACTCTAACTATCAAAGGTAATGAGTTATGTATCAATAGTGATGTGATAAAAGCATGTTTCAAATTTCCTGATGATAATGTGACTTCACCACACTGACACTGATATTATCAACATGCTTAATTCCATGCATTATGCACTTTCTACTAATAAGCTAAGTGAGATTAGAAGATTAGGTCTTAAGAAGGAATGGAGTTTCATGTGTGATGTTGTGGCTAAAGTTTTCTCTGGAAAAGTCAGTAATTTTGATTCAGTGAACATTTTCATGCTTAACATGCTATACATGCTAGTTACAGATAAATTTTACAATTTCAGTGACCTTGTATTGTATGAGTTAGGTTTTAAACTAGGCGAGTTAGCCAAAAGGTGAAATAATGTATATTATGCTAGATTTTTCATGATATTGGCTAACCATCTTTGTCAAGAGATTGTACTTGAGAACCCAAACAACAAATTAGCTTGTTGGGTTCAAGAGAGAAGAATTATTGCAGATTTGAACAGAGCCAACCATCATAGGGATGTGCCAATGTTCTACTTTTCTGTAATGCAGACACCTCAGGTAAGTGAGGTATGTTCATCCATACCCTCAACTATTCCAATCTCCTCAATTTCTTTGAGTTCAGGAGTAGCTATGGCAACTGTGACAATGACCAAACAGTTGCCTACCAAAGCTGCCAAATCAACTACAATTTCTAAATCCAAGTCAAAGAAAACCCCCTCTGGTATCTCTCAAAAGGTACCAGTTGAAAAATCTACCAAAGCCAAAGAGGGGAGTGTGAAGGAGGGTCAGTTAGGTGAGGGAAGGGGTGAACATCAAAAAAACCCCAAGGATAAGGTTGGAGAGTTGAGTGAATCCCAGCCTAGCCACACTGTAGTTTCCCAACAAACTGCCGTGCTTAAAAAGGACAGAAGCTCACTTCTAGCTACATCCTCCCAAAAGGATGTGGCTATTGAACAAAGCTCTCAGCCAAGAGCACATGCCAAAAGGATTAGGGACACAAGATCACCCCAAACTTACACAAGAAAGAAGAAATCCAAAATAACTGGTGATGCACAGGTCACACACACAGTGCAAACTGGTGCTAAAGACACAGTCCCTGCACTTTCTCAAATTCAGATTGATATGGCTCCAATAAATGTGGAGTCACAGCCAAAATCTCTTATAATAGAAACCTCTGAAACACCATACTCACCAACAAACTCTCTGGAAGTGGATATGATAAACACTTCAATTCCTGATTCCCCTTCTTTAACTCTGTTGGGGAAGCCAAAATCTAGTGCAAGTGAGAATCATCTTTTAGATGATTTGTTGGCTCACTTGCCAATTCTTTCAGATACTATTGTCACATCTGTGCCTCAAATAACTTCAATCAACACAGAGTCAACAATAGTTTCTCTTCCCACCTCATTCATTTCTACTCTCTCGATGGATATTGCTCATCCGTCGAGTAGTGATTGTATCCCGACGGATAAGCTTAACAGCAGTTATCCGTCGGATAGCTTTACCACTCACCCGATGGATATCACTTATCCGTCGAGTGTCTCTGCACAACTTCAAACTTCAATTATTTCTAGTGCAGAAGATTTAGTGGTAATACAGTCACTCTTAGGACTGAGAGAGGAGAGTGCTTTGAGTGAGAGGCTGGGTTGCTCCCAGGCAAAAGGAGAGGAAAAGAGTGAATCTCAGCAATCCATTTATTCAGGATTGGCAAAAGTAAGTGAGAGGAGTCCCACCTTAGTAGGTGAAGGTGAGGGTGTGAGGGTGGGGAGCCAGGGTGAGACCCTGATGCAACAAAAGAGAGAATATGAGAGAAAGGAAGGTACAGGAGAAATAAGGGTGAATCCAGCCATTGCTAATGAGTTAATGACTGTGGATGATGTTGAAAAGGAAAGACAATTTCAGCAACATTACAAAGCTGAAATTGATAACATTTCCTTGGATGTTGACACTTTTACTCATCCTGTGTCAGCCTATCAATTGTTGGCTGCTCAGGGCAATGTGGAGGCAGAGCAGACTTTGAATTTAGTGCACACCACATAATCTCTTCAAAGAGATAAAGCTGTTGTTAACAGAATGCCTTCTCAAGCTGGCGAGCCATCTGAAGAATTTGGAGTAAATTCTAATGATGATGACTCTGGTTCTTTGGATGAAAGCATGAACTTAGGGGGAGCTGAAGGCCCAAGTTCTGCTTTAAGTTTACCTGAATGGGCATGGGCAAATAAATCTACACCAGGACAATTTGAGGTGTCTTTGGTCAAACAAGTAATGGCTATTCAACAGGCCCTTCAGGAAACTTCAGATGCTGGTACCAAGGCTGTTCTTCAAGCTCACCTAGACTCTCTACATCTAATGAAGATCCAGCACTTAAGACAGAATCTCAGTGTGGATGAATTGAAAAGAGATATAGCTGACTTGAAGACCTATAACTCTGAGAAGCTGGATTCAGTAATGCCATATGGTACCATGCAAGATCTACTACTAAGTTTGAGGAGAGAATCAGACTCTGAAATGAAGCTAGCCAAGCTGGAAAATAGGGTTCAAGTTATTGAAGATTCAGTGGCTATTCTTCTTCAAAATCAACAGACTCAAACAAATCTTCTCATGCAACTGTGTAATAACCCCAATTTTTGGAAATTTTTGAAACCCTTATGAATAGTGTTTTTGCTGAATGAGAAAACTGTTCATGCCACGCTATGTAGGGGTTCTGTTATTGATCTTATGGGATATTATTAGTACTCTATATGGTATATAAGTGTATGTAAAGATCGTCAGAATCCAATTCTGAACACTTGGATTTTTCCCGGAAATCCACTAGATACGGAAAGAATTGAGAAAAAGGTAACAGGATAAAAGGATTTAAATTAAAGGATTATAGGAGAGGATCATAAAAGGAATACAATATATTGAGAAAGGTTAAGGGAACCTAAGTAATAAGATCCCGGGTATGATCCCTCAAACGATAAACAAGAACGAAAGATAAGCGAACCGTAAAACAAATAAGTGACCAAGAGACAAGCTTGTACAAGAAGCCAGGGACTGTGACATCATCAAACCACAAGGTGTGGACAAGTGGGAGCATTATGACATGTGCAAGGTGACATAAGCATGACATGGGAAGGAAGGAGGTGTGGTGGCTTTGTAACCACACAAATTCAAGGGCAAGAAGGTAATTGACTAAAACAAGCACAAAAACCAAGCAACCAAGCCAAGTAAAATCATTTTCATCAAAAATCAAAAGCAACCAAGGCTTTGTTCTTCATTGCTCACGGCTTTTCACTATTCAAAAGGCAAGAGAAATTCAAAATCAAAGATCCAAGCTTCCTAAATTGGTAAGATAATTCCCTAATCATCTTCATGCTTAGTTAGGACTATATCATGAGTTTAAGCCATTAATTCTTTCTCAATCTTCTTCATTTAATCAAAGAAGAAGACAATGAATAGTGTTTTCAAGTTTTTTTAACTTGAACTTTTCTTGGTTTTCTTGAAGATCCAAGCATTCTTAAGACTTCTCCAAGCTTCTTAAGGCTTCCTAGCTCCACCCACCACTTCAAGGAAGGTATACCATCTCCAAACCCTAGATTCCTATATATTATAAGATGATTTTGATTAGTGGGTTGATATTGTAGCTTGTTGTTATGCTTTAGAGTTTGGGATTTGGAATGGTAGTGAAATGGAATGGTAATTGTTGTGGTTTTGATTTAAAGGAACTTAAGTATGATTAAAGTTAAGTTTAAGCATAAGTATGAATGATTAAATTGAATTGGTTGGGGTTGTTATGATGTGATAAGGATGGATGTTGGTTGTATGTTGGATTTGAGGTTGGTTTGTGGTTGGTTTTGTATGGTTTAAAATTTGGAAATCGCGTAAACATAGCCGTCGTAACGTCCGATTTTCTTTGGACTGTTTTTGTGCATAGCATTAGGACCCGAGAACCCCCTGCTAGATTATGACCACTGCCATGTTTAGATAGCTCATGTTACGAGCTTCGTTTTGATATGTAGTTCGTTCGATTCCGATGCACGGTTTAGGAGAAATGACCGTTTCAAGTAACGGCGTTTCGCGAACGAAACTTTTTCCCTCGCCTTACTTTGAAACATAGGTTAAAGACCAAAAAGGGTTAGTTAATGTATGAAACATTTATGGTAAGTGTGTTAGGCAGTTGGTAAGACATTCGCGAAGGAATCGCTTTAAAACTCGTAAAGGTTAAATTATTAAAAATGGTGGAGCCGAGGATACCCGAGTGACTTAAGCGAATCGGTGAGCGCAAAACAAGCGTTAGAGTCTAAGTTAGTTAAAGTATGGATTTACAAGTGATTTTGGTTTAATTCCAACTTACTTGTTGTTTATAGGTTATCAGACTCGTCCCGAGCCTTTCTCACCCCCAAGTCGCTCAGGCAAGTTTTCTACCCGTTATACTGTTGCTGTGATGTAAATATATGTATATGCATTATCTTGTGATATTGCATGATTGTTATTAGCAAATTTTGCGATATATTGGAGCATGCTAATATGGTATATATGCATGTCTGTTTCGTAATCTGGTTATCTATCTGTTGATTTCAATGCTTATAGTTGCATAATACCTATGCTAGAAATAAGCAAGTAGTTGCGTATACCCTTAGTATAGGGGATAAAAGGTGAACATATTTCTAAACCGGGAGTCGATGTTCCCGAGTATATTATATATATATATATTTATTTATATATATATATATGGATATAGTTTTTAAAACTATTAATCGAATAAGGTTTATTCGATAACTTTAACTTTATTTTATTATTGAATATTATTTTGAATATTCATTCGAGGACTTATGACCCCTTTTACTTTATTAATAAATATTATTTTGAATATTATTCGAAGGCGTATGACTCCTTTTATTTATTTATCTGAATATTATTTGAATATTCATTCGAGGGCTTATGACTCTTTTATATTATTTATTGAATATTATTTGAATATTCATTCGAAGGCTTATGACTCAGTTTATATTATTTAATGAATATTATTTGAATATTCATTTGAGGATCTATGACTCCGATTATTTGCTGAAATATATTCTTTATTTTATTAAAGAATAAGGTGTTAATAATCAAACTTATTTTCGATTATTCAAATAAAGATAATACTTTTATATAAGTATATCTTTGGTTATTTAATACTCGTTTCAAGTATAAATTTCAATACTTCTACTTTAATTATTTTTATAAAGATTATTCTTTATGGGAATATTATTTAATTAATAATATTCAGTCATTTTCTAAATATTCTGGGGACTGATTTACTTCATTAAATCAGCTTTACTCCAAACACTCTATAAAGTGTTTTCGAGTCTTCAAAATGATTTTTAAAAGATAGAGCGGATCCCAAAACTCATTTTTATATTTAAGATCTTCCTTTTAAAGGGGATTTAAATACTCGTTCAAAACTTGAGGGATCCGGCTCAGTGGTGTATTTTACATTCGCAACGAGGTTGCTGTTTTGAGAAAACATCTTGATTACTTGCCCATCGTTCGGGAAGTAAGTCCATCTATTGAGTCGGCATAAGCAACATGGGCTCAGTGGGCGTCCATGATAGTGTAAGTGGCTCAGTGGGAGTCCATCAAATGCATAAGTGGCTGAGTGGCAGTCCAGCATAAGGTCCTAATTATGACCAGGGTGATGACCAGTGGGGAATTCGTCCATCTACTAGTAGAAAATGTTACTTATGGGTATCTTTGCCTGATCAGCAAGATATCTGGTTTATGCCAAAGGTTTTCTTTTCCTTCCAAATTCATTGGATATTGCAACTCTGTTCATACTTTACATAACAGAGGTTCCAGAAAATGTTTTAGAGATATATATATGTGGATATATATATCGGAACTAAATAAAGTATCTCATAACTTTTTCATTCAATAATATTTCAAAGATTGAATCTATTCAAATCTTGTCTTGTAGTCTCATCTATGTGATGAACTTTTGAAACTGTTTATAACTTGAACGGTGGTAGTTCAAGTAGTATTGGGAAAGATATAAGTATATTGGGGTATTTGGTAACCTCATCTTTTAAACTTATATCTAATTAATAATTGTCTTATGAATGACAAAGATTTTCAGAAAAAAACGTTGAGACAAGGTTAGATATACGAGATCACCTTGCAACGATATTTTTTATACAGTTATACACTGGGACTTTGTGTATATTATGCATGGAAGAGGACTTCCAATATTTTGAAAAGTATATGTGTATATATATTGAATATTTTGCGACTTCATCGCATTAAGATATCAAACTTGGTTCATTTCTTTTGACCAAGACTTTCATGAGTATTATGAGTAGGCTCATATATTGTAAATCATTATACATATTATTTTGGTGGGCTTGCTGCTCACCCTTGCTTTATTTCTTCATCACACAACAACAGTTAGGAAAGATGGACAGACTCCAGCAGACCCAGAGCAAGCGCGTGGGAAGCGTCCCGCATCTTCCCATTGATGTTGTAGCTGCTATAGCTGCAGAGGAAGATCTATTGTAGATCAGACCATCTACTTTTGAGAATCAATTATGTATAATTATAACTTGTGGCAGATAATGGCAATTAACTGTAAATTTATCAAGTAATCATTTTGGGTTGTAATAACTTTTAAATTGTGGATTCAAAGACTTGTACTTATTTAAATTTCATCTCTGAGACTATAACGGGTTGTGGTGTGTGTTAGTGTGGGGTCACAGCATAAGGTTATTTATTATTAATTAAGTGAAGTGATATTGTGGAAAGAAAGACCGTGACGACCCGGATCCCCGACCCCGGATCTGGGGGTGTTACAGAAATGGTATCAGAGCTAAGCGTTATAAACCTCAGAGATGATGGGACGTTAAGATAATAAGTTCACTAAGATAATAAGAACTCTTGCCAAGTTCATAGTCGGACTACCTAACGTAGTACTGACAGTTAAAACCCTTATGGGAACCCTTATAAATGTAGCGATAGAAGCGTAGTTCGTTATCGTATAGAGTAGCGGGACTCCGAACCCTGAGGTTGAGGAGCAACAGCGCGATGATGTTTTATTACTAATTGGAGATCGGATTGTGGATCCGATAGAGTGTCCTAATGCAGGACCGGATGATGTTGATATTGAGGATGTAGCGGTTGAGGATGTTGTCCTAGATGGGATTGTTGCTGAGGAGGATCTCGTGGAGGATCCTGACAAGATTGGATAAAGGACCACTGATGAATTGATGACCATGGTTAGGTCGACTACCGGAGGTTCGTTCAAGTTTGTAAAGATAGTAGCCCCTTTAACGCGGCTTACTCGTAAGACTGAGAAGTTCGAATGGACAGAGAAATGTGAGAACAGCTTTCAAGAACTGAAGCAGAGGTTGGTGATGGCCCCTATGCTGGCGTTGCCGGATGGAAAAGGAGATTTTGTGAAGTGTAGTGACGCTTCGCACAAGGGCTTAGGGTGCGTGCTTATGCAGCACGGTAAGGTAATCGTGTACATGTCAAGACAATTAAGGTAGTATGAAATTCGATATCCCCGCTCATGAGCTTAGGCTCGTGGCAATAGTTTACCCTAAAGATTGGAGGCACTACTTGTATGGAGAGAAGTGCGAGAATTACCTAAGCCATAAGTGATCTAGTACATTTTCACGTAGAAAGAGCTCAACATACGCCAGAGGAGGCGGTTAGAGCTAATCAAGAATTATGATTGGGAGATTCTTTATCATTCGGGGAAAGCCAATATGGTGGCTGATGCCCTTAGTAAAAAGGAGAGACTCAAGATGATAATGTCTTTTGGAGAGTTTATAAGAGATTTTGAGAAAATGGAAATAGTAGTGAAGGTAACCGGAGCCGGTACCGAAAAGCTGTTCGAGATTGCAATACAGCCCAAATTATTGGAAAAGAGCATATTGTGCCAGAAAAAGTTATGAAGAAAGGCAGAGAGCCAACAATTAGATAAAAGATTAATATCGAGAAAGATGATAAGGGAATAATGAGGTATTCCTATAGAATTTGGGTTCCGAAAGTTCAAGAGCGTAAGGATGAGAACTTAGATGAGAGCCATAGTTTGAGGAATAAGATTTAGAGCAAACCCTGAACGTGATAGTCAGGGAGGTCGCCATCAAGATAGAAGGAACCCATGACATAATGGAGTGGAAAATGAGGATTTTAAATTAAAAGATGACCCCAATTATGGGGAGTAGGATGAAATATTTCATACTAAGGAAACAGAAAGTCGAGTAAGGAAAAGAGACCCGAGACGGTGCTCCTATACGGCAATTCATGGACCTGTCTAAAAAGAACTTAGACTATTATCCCCAACCACCACCCTGAGGAGACAGTGCGGTGAGAAATTCTTTCAGGACCTTTAGGTCGCTAAGCTCTCAGAGTTCCAAGGAACAAGCTGACCCAGCCGAGGAAAGAGCCTGGCTAAAGGAAATATAGGAATCATTTGAGATTCTAAATGATTGACGAATCTCAAAAGGACTGTTTTTGTCACTTACCCTCCTAAGAGAGAGACCACCCGCTGGTGAAAGACCAAGAAAGGCACGGAGCAAGAGATTATAATAAACTGATTTAAGTCCAGTCAATTGTTTTCGGGAAAGTAATTCCCAAAGATAAGGAGATAGTGTAAAAGCTTTAAGAGCCAGAACAAAGACAGACGAGTATGATAAATTATGAATCTAAGTTGTAAAAGTTGTCAAGATTCGTTCTGAGGACACGAATCCAGAATGACGGGATGTTTGAAATCAATGCTTATGTTGTGTTGGTTCATGAAATAACGATAAGAGAAAGGAAAATAAAAAGAAACTGAAGTGGAAAGGAATATAAAGGCAATAGAGTTTGAGGAATGATAAATGAATTAGGTATGAGGAAACCCTAAAGACTCGTAGCAATAGACATAGAAAAGTATGTAATCGTCAGGATGAGGGTGATATACCATGAGTTAAAATTGATGGTTGAGGGCATAAGAGATACATATATTTTTTCCCCTGTAAGTTGGGAAGATTCGAGGAAACCTTGAGATAATTCGAAGGATAAATAATGAGACGCGGATAGACTAAGGGGATAAGAAAGTAAGAAATTAAGAAAATTGGATGAAGGAAGTGACCTTCAAGAAGGTGAAGTGTAAGACCGGTGGCATGATACCCAGAAAGGGAGACGCCAGATATGAAAGATATCCCAACATTGAGGTGACTGTTGAGATAAACAACAAAATTAAATAAGGAATTATTAAGAAGAAGTTCACGTTGAACACGACCAATATCTTCCAGAACATCCATGTTATCGTTACCAGATTAGGCAAGAAAAGCGGATAACCGTTGTTATCTTTTGGAGGCCATTTTGATTAACCTCATTTTGTATACAGATGTTATTGTGAAATTAGGCATTTACTATCGAGGTGGGAATGATTGAATAAGATACCCATATCAGGGATATATGACTTTATTTATCCATGGAAGGATGCTTGTACCTTTTTAAAGGTGGAATTAAGGATAGAACATCGGTAACTTAAAACGAATCCTAGGGGAATGCATAAAGGTTGGCATTTCACCCTTGATAGGGATAGTATGAGTTTTGACAGTATGAATTGGAAAGCATTAAGGTAATAATAACCTTTAAGGATCAGTGGAGAAATTTTTCAGAAGTATATAGACAATGGTTCTAGTAATAGTGAATGGTATTTTGATATGCCCTGTATCTAGGGAATACAAGAGGAACGATTGAAGGATAACCTTAGAGGTTTTACAAGGAGAAAGGAAATATTCGAAATTCTCAAGAATAGAAATGTTGATAAAGGAAATATGATGTAATTATAATGTTGCCAAGTGGGGCACGTGTTAAACCACGAGAAAGTATGGATCGAACCAGTAATGGTCGAAATTGTTCAGGGCAATTAGGACTTAAGATAAAAGATGTTCTAATTATGATTGAGAGTCAGTCATGACAGTGATTAACCTCTAAAGACTGAGGCAATAACTTATGGAAAAATGGTGATTTTTTTTTTCTCATCAGATTTTAAGGAAAGCATTTTCACATAAGCTGTGATTGAAATAAGGTAGAAAATTTATTTGGAGATGGTTAAAGTGACATTGACTGTAAGGAAATTTTACTATCAGGAAAGGCCAAAGAGGTGGCCGACACTTTAAAGGTAAGAGGATAATTATAGGCGCTCGTGCGAGAGGAATACAGTGATGATGGTTAAAGCTGTGAAGGTTGTATTATGGTTTGGAAGATTGACATTCCTTCTGATGACTGTGCAATACCCAACCGTAATAGTAGTTGGTAAAGGTTTAATTCGTGTAATCGCCATGAACGGGCTATCTATCTTAGGAGGTCCTATCTTGAGATAAGCCAGAACCATGTTTCAAAAAGGACTAGATGAACCCTTGAGTTAAGTCTTCTATTGAAGGCATATGATTACGAATGGTATTAACCTACTATCGTTGCTTTGATGGAAACTCTTCTGCAATTTTATTTGCTTCATGTCATGTATGTATGTCAGGATCAGGAGTGTTCTTCATGAATCATGAATGGTGATTATGTTACCTCCTTAGAAGAATTCGATACGATATGTATGGACTCCGTATGGTTAGCTATTAAGACTTCAAGGAAAATGAATGACTACAGTAGGTCAGTGGTGGACCATAGTAAGGCAGCAATGATTCTGCGAGTATTGAGCTGAATACAACCGTGAGAGTTGTATTGGAATGGGTGTTGAGATTGAGTACCACTAATCGGGTCGTGGTAGTGTATAAGTTATCATTGATAGACTAATTAAGTAGAGTATCTACCTAGTGAATAATTATTCTTTCTTATCAATAGAGAGTCGTATTATTATACGAGGAAGGTTGCGGTGCAAGCATAGAATTCTAGTAACGATGATGTCTAGAATGAGATCCCAGGTTCGATTTTCGATATCAAGGGAGTTTCAAAGGTAATTGTGTATAAGCTAGAGGAAGTGCATGGGTCCATAGAATGATGGACGGAGTAGCAAATATTTAAGCATGTGAAATGCGATGCGATAATACTCGATGTTGATATAAATACATATATGTTTTGTTCTCTTATGACAAACCTCTATAGTTCAGAGGTAGATTCCAAGCCAGATATTTTATGGCAATAATTTTTTTACATATATATACAATTCTCTTCAGTTCGCTCTTTTCTCTTCTTTTCATTTCATTCATGTAAGCTAAGAAGAACAACCCTTCCAGAAGGGGAGGTATTGCCGAATGACTGTCTATCTGTGTGATAGAAGCCGAGTAGGATACCAGCTATTGTTTAATTGCTTGTCAAGTACTAAAGGCTGGCCACCTTCTGTACTAACTATGCGATATAACAAGTGTTCATGATCATAGTGATCTCTCAACAAATTCCTTTACTTCTATATGATTAATCAAACTTTGGAAAATAGAAACAACTGAAAAAGGAGTAATAAAGTGGTGGTAGTATGCGGAATGGGAACACATTCGTGATACTAAGGTTGACGTGGTTATTAAAAGGTTATAGAATGCTAACGAGCAAAAGTATAACCCGTATAATATTAGGAACGGAAGGTAGTAGCGATTACGAACTGGAAAAGAATGGGTATTGAGAAGCAAAAGTTCTAATGATTGGAAGCTATGATGAGAGTCTGTGTAATAGACTTGAAAGAATTTGGAATGATCACTTAATTCGGACTGAGTTATCTTACGACAATAGATCATATGTCATTATCGAGGTGTCACCTTATGAGATCCTTGAGGGAAGATAATGTCGATCTCCCTTATGTTAGGATGAAGTTGTAGAGCGCAAGATGCTCGGACCCGCAGTAGTCCAAAGGACCAAGGATATGATAGATCTAATCAGAGAACGGCTGGTAGTAGCCCAAGATGGACATGATAAGTGTGTTGATTTGACACGAAAGGATAAAGAGTATGAAATAGGGGACCTAGTAATGTTATAGGTATCCCTTGGAAAGGATTGATGAGGTTCGGAAAGAAAGGAAAACTAAGTCTACAATTTGTTGGACCCTTGGATATATTAAGACGTTTAGGAAGTTAGCATATGAGCTAGCCCTACCCCCGAACCTGTAGCAAGTTCATAACGTGTTTCACGTATCAATGTTAAGGAAGTGTAATTCAGATGCCAGATAAATAGAGGCATATGAGCGCATAGATATGCAACCCGACGTAACCTATATGGAGCAACCAGGAAGGGTTATAGAGTGAAAAGGAACGAGTGCTTAGGAGAAGGGTTATCAAACTAGTAAGAGTTTGATGGTAGAACCACAATGTGGGAAAATTGACTTGAGAGTTAGAAAGTGCAATACTAAGAAAGTATCCCTATTTATTTCTATCTGATTCCGGGACGGAATCCTTTTAAGGAGGGGAGACTGTAATAACCCCAATTTTTGGAAATTTTTGAAACCCTTATGAATAGTGTTTTTGCTGAATGAGAAAACTGTTCATGCCACGCTATGTAGGGGTTCTGTTATTGATCTTATGGGATATTATTAGTACTCTATATGGTATATAAGTGTATGTAAAGATCGTCAGAATCCAATTCTGAACACTTGGATTTTTCCCGGAAATCCACTAGATACGGAAAGAATTGAGAAAAAGGTAACAGGATAAAAGGATTTAAATTAAAGGATTATAGGAGAGGATCATAAAAGGAATACAATATATTAAGAAAGGTTAAGGGAACCTAAGTAATAAGATCCCGGGTATGATCCCTCAAACGATAAACAAGAACGAAAGATAAGCGAACCGTAAAACAAATAAGTGACCAAGAGACAAGCTTGTACAAGAAGCCAGGGACTGTGACATCATCAAACCACAAGGTGTGGACAAGTGGGAGCATTATGACATGTGCAAGGTGACATAAGCATGACATGGGAAGGAAGGAGGTGTGGTGGCTTTGTAACCACACAAATTCAAGGGCAAGAAGGTAATTGACTAAAACAAGCACAAAAACCAAGCAACCAAGCCAAGTAAAATCATTTTCATCAAAAATCAAAAGCAACCAAGGCTTTGTTCTTCATTGCTCACGGCTTTTCACTATTCAAAAGGCAAGAGAAATTCAAAATCAAAGATCCAAGCTTCCTAAATTGGTAAGATAATTCCCTAATCATCTTCATGCTTAGTTAGGACTATATCATGAGTTTAAGCCATTAATTCTTTCTCAATCTTCTTCATTTAATCAAAGAAGAAGACAATGAATAGTGTTTTCAAGTTTTTTTAACTTGAACTTTTCTTGGTTTTCTTGAAGATCCAAGCATTCTTAAGACTTCTCCAAGCTTCTTAAGGCTTCCTAGCTCCACCCACCACTTCAAGGAAGGTATACCATCTCCAAACCCTAGATTCCTATATATTATAAGATGATTTTGATTAGTGGGTTGATATTGTAGCTTGTTGTTATGCTTTAGAGTTTGGGATTTGGAATGGTAGTGAAATGGAATGGTAATTGTTGTGGTTTTGATTTAAAGGAACTTAAGTATGATTAAAGTTAAGTTTAAGCATAAGTATGAATGATTAAATTGAATTGGTTGGGGTTGTTATGATGTGATAAGGATGGATGTTGGTTGTATGTTGGATTTGAGGTTGGTTTGTGGTTGGTTTTGTATGGTTTAAAATTTGGAAATCGCGTAAACATAGCCGTCGTAACGTCCGATTTTCTTTGGACTGTTTTTGTGCATAGCATTAGGACCCGAGAACCCCCTGCTAGATTATGACCACTGCCATGTTTAGATAGCTCATGTTACGAGCTTCGTTTTGATATGTAGTTCGTTCGATTCCGATGCACGGTTTAGGAGAAATGACCGTTTCAAGTAACGGCGTTTCGCGAACGAAACTTTTTCCCTCGCCTTACTTTGAAACATAGGTTAAAGACCAAAAAGGGTTAGTTAATGTATGAAACATTTATGGTAAGTGTGTTAGGCAGTTGGTAAGACATTCGCGAAGGAATCGCTTTAAAACTCGTAAAGGTTAAATTATTAAAAATGGTGGAGCCGAGGATACCCGAGTGACTTAAGCGAATCGGTGAGCGCAAAACAAGCGTTAGAGTCTAAGTTAGTTAAAGTATGGATTTACAAGTGATTTTGGTTTAATTCCAACTTACTTGTTGTTTATAGGTTATCAGACTCGTCCCGAGCCTTTCTCACCCCCAAGTCGCTCAGGCAAGTTTTCTACCCGTTATACTGTTGCTGTGATGTAAATATATGTATATGCATTATCTTGTGATATTGCATGATTGTTATTAGCAAATTTTGCGATATATTGGAGCATGCTAATATGGTATATATGCATGTCTGTTTCGTAATCTGGTTATCTATCTGTTGATTTCAATGCTTATAGTTGCATAATACCTATGCTAGAAATAAGCAAGTAGTTGCGTATACCCTTAGTATAGGGGATAAAAGGTGAACATATTTCTAAACCGGGAGTCGATGTTCCCGAGTATATTATATATATATATATATTTATTTATATATATATATGGATATAGTTTTTAAAACTATTAATCGAATAAGGTTTATTCGATAACTTTAACTTTATTTTATTATTGAATATTATTTTGAATATTCATTCGAGGACTTATGACCCCTTTTACTTTATTAATAAATATTATTTTGAATATTATTCGAAGGCGTATGACTCCTTTTATTTATTTATCTGAATATTATTTGAATATTCATTCGAGGGCTTATGACTCTTTTATATTATTTATTGAATATTATTTGAATATTCATTCGAAGGCTTATGACTCAGTTTATATTATTTAATGAATATTATTTGAATATTCATTTGAGGATCTATGACTCCGATTATTTGCTGAAATATATTCTTTATTTTATTAAAGAATAAGGTGTTAATAATCAAACTTATTTTCGATTATTCAAATAAAGATAATACTTTTATATAAGTATATCTTTGGTTATTTAATACTCGTTTCAAGTATAAATTTCAATACTTCTACTTTAATTATTTTTATAAAGATTATTCTTTATGGGAATATTATTTAATTAATAATATTCAGTCATTTTCTAAATATTCTGGGGACTGATTTACTTCATTAAATCAGCTTTACTCCAAACACTCTATAAAGTGTTTTCGAGTCTTCAAAATGATTTTTAAAAGATAGAGCGGATCCCAAAACTCATTTTTATATTTAAGATCTTCCTTTTAAAGGGGATTTAAATACTCGTTCAAAACTTGAGGGATCCGGCTCAGTGGTGTATTTTACATTCGCAACGAGGTTGCTGTTTTGAGAAAACATCTTGATTACTTGCCCATCGTTCGGGAAGTAAGTCCATCTATTGAGTCGGCATAAGCAACATGGGCTCAGTGGGCGTCCATGATAGTGTAAGTGGGTCAGTGGGAGTCCATCAAATGCATAAGTGGCTGAGTGGCAGTCCAGCATAAGGTCCTAATTATGACCAGGGTGATGACCAGTGGGGAATTCGTCCATCTACTAGTAGAAAAGGTTACTTATGGGTATCTTTGCCTGATCAGCAAGATATCTGGTTTATGCCAAAGGTTTTCTTTTCCTTCCAAATTCATTGGATATTGCAACTCTGTTCATACTTTACATAACAGAGGTTCCAGAAAATGTTTTAGAGATATATATATATGTGGATATATATATATCGGAACTAAATAAAGTATCTCATAACTTTTTCATTCAATAATATTTCAAAGATTGAATCTATTCAAATCTTGTCTTGTAGTCTCATCTATGTGATGAACTTTTGAAACTGTTTATAACTTGAACGGTGGTAGTTCAAGTAGTATTGGGAAAGATATAAGTATAATGGGGTATTTGGTAACCTCATCTTTTAAACTTATATCTAATTAATAATTGTCTTATGAATGACAAAGATTTTCAGAAAAAAACGTTGAGACAAGGTTAGATATACGAGATCACCTTGCAACGATATTTTTTATACAGTTATACACTGGGACTTTGTGTATATTATGCATGGAAGAGGACTTCCAATATTTTGAAAAGTATATGTGTATATATATTGAATATTTTGCGACTTCATCGTATTAAGATATCAAACTTGGTTCATTTCTTTTGACCAAGACTTTCATGAGTATTATGAGTAGGCTCATATATTGTAAATCATTATACATATTATTTTGGTGGGCTTGCTGCTCACCCTTGCTTTATTTCTTCATCACACAACAACAGTTAGGAAAGATGGACAGACTCCAGCAGACCCAGCGCAAGCGCGTGGGAAGCGTCCCGCATCTTCCCATTGATGTTGTAGCTGCTATAGCTGCAGAGGAAGATCTATTGTAGATCAGACCATCTACTTTTGAGAATCAATTATGTATAATTATAACTTGTGGCAGATAATGGCAATTAACTGTAAATTTATCAAGTAATCATTTTGGGTTGTAATAACTTTTAAATTGTGGATTCAAAGACTTGTACTTATTTAAATTTCATCTCTGAGACTATAACGGGTTGTGGTGTGTGTTAGTGTGGGGTCACAACATAAGGTTATTTATTATTAATTAAGTGAAGTGATATTGTGGAAAGAAAGACCGTGACGACCCGGATCCCCGACCCCGGATCTGGGGGTGTTACAAACTGGCTAAAGCACAAAGCCTAACTCCTCAACTTGATGATAACAAAAAGGGGGAGAGAGAATCAAGTAAGGGGGAGAAAGGACCAACAGAGGGGGAGAAACTTTAAGTACAAATCAGCAAAGTAATTGTACCTTCAATTACTATCTCCAAGCCACCAGTTGCAGATGGTATAGATCTAATTGAAGCAGCAGCAGCAAATTTGAAAGTTGCTGAAAAAGGGAAGTTGAGTTTAATCAACTGGGAAAAGATTGATGAGGAAATTCAGAGAAAGTTTAAACTAGTCAAGGAGTCAGTTAAGTCAGCCATCCATCACTCTCATGTCAAGCCAATCAGTGTGAATTAGATGAGCATGAACTATCTGGAGAAAGGACAATCTTCCTGCATCAAATCACAAAAGGCTGAAATAATTCTCAAACCAAGGGCAAATTATCCAAAGTCATCTTTGAAGAATCCCTTGGACACTGTGTATGAGACACCCAAGCCTGATGAAAGAAGCTTCTGTCAAGATCCATTATCTTCTATAAAGATCCAGCTGATTCAACCTCAAAAAGGAGAATTGCTAAGATATTCAGAAATGGAAAGGAAATTTGTGTGGTAGCTGGACATCCACAATTTGCTCAAGCAAAGAAAGAAGAGAAAGCAAGATTAAAGAAGGAAAAGAGGCAAACTGCTCTAGATGCAAAGAAATCTAAACAAAAGAAAGAGCAGATTGTCATCTTGGCCAAGCTACAGGCTGTAAACTCTTCTCAACAAATTCCCTCTCAACCATCTGAAGCTGCTGAATCAAAGAAGAAGATTGAAGAACAGAAGAAATCCCCAAGAAAGAAAGAATTGGCTAGAAGAACAAAGAGGAAACTGGATGTTGTTGACAAGGAATTGGAAGATCAATTTCCTAAGGAATCCACACCAGCTAAAACTCAAGCATCAAAGCCCTCTGTGGTATTTGAAGATATAAGGGTGGTGGACCCCTACAGGAACATACATGGAGAGCCTATTGTGCCAAAGGATGAGCCAATAAAGTGGGATAAATTACCAATTCCTGACTTCAACTTGCCAATCCTTATCAAGCCAAAAAGGACAAAATCAAGGGCAGTCAAGAAAGTGAAGTTGCCACCTCTCAAATCCAAGTCAGTAGTTAAAGCTCAACCCAAGGTCAACAGGGGAGACTACTTGTACTTGTGTGACATCAAAGAATTCTCAGATCTAAACCTTTATCTAGATAAACTGGATGAAGTAAGGGCAATTGATGCATACAGAAACCTACCTGAAAGGTTGGTGTTCAAGTATAAAGGAGGAAGGGATATTCAGTGGCCTCTTCACATGATACTTCAAGAAAACCAAGCTGTGTTGCTCAAAGTCTATTCATCCTTCAAGAAAAACTTTGGGTTCAATGTAACTGCAAGAAGACTAGTATTGAAGAGGATTGAAGAGCTGAGGAGTGTTAGAGCTAAAGATGCACTCCCAAAGACTCTAATCATCCCATACACAGGGAGAAGAGTGCATCTAAGACCCTACTGGATGATGGAATTCATGGATGACAAGGGTGTGAGAAGATTCTTTAGACTAGAAGACCAATTGAGCATCTCTAGCAATGAGACTCTCTTGGAGATGCAAGAAATTCTAGATCTCTCAGAATCTGATGAACTAGAATTCCACATGCAGCTCCAAAATCAAATTGAAGAAAACAACAGAAAGCTTGGAAGAAGATCCAGACCTTCAAGGAACTAAAAAAACCTGCTCAGGCTAGAGGAGCATCTTGAACTGACTGTGAGCCAAACCTTGTACATTTTGTTTAATTGAAGCACTTTCAGTTTTATCTACTTATCTTTAAAGATATAAGTTTAGGATGTTTTGTTATCATCAAGCATCTCTTAATTTATGGCTACAATTCCAGTAGTCATGGGGGAGATTGTTGTGAATATGTTGTGTACTTGATGATCACTTAAACAAAACATCTAAGTAGATTTTACTTAGTGAAATAATGTAGCACTCGACGGATAAGAATTATAGTCCCGACGGATGACTCATTATAGTCCCGACGGATGATTAACTTATTATCCATCGAGTGAGTAGCTTATGTAACAATAAGTTTGTAGCACAGTGATGTATGCACCTTTGTATAGAATCTGTAGTAGCATATAAATCATGTTGACTTTAACTAGATATGCAGAATAGGTTGATTAATTGTACATAAGTAATTTCTTGTAATTCTGTATAAGTGAAATGAAGTCAAGTGCCAAAATAGCTACCGACGGATGATTAACAAAGCCTTCGACGGATGATCAAATGACTATCAACGGATGTTTAACATAGCAGTCGACGGATGATCAATTAAGTCATCGACGGATGATCTTAAAGTCAATGGATGATCATATCAAGAATTCAAACATCAGTTGAACAGTGAAAGCTGACACACAGCCGTCGAGTTGTATACAAACACATTGTGGAAGCCCATTAACTGGGTAATGGAGGACGAAAAGCAGCAAAGATTAAGACTATTAGATTTTATATTTGTTCAGTCTTTTTGATTTTGTAATCTTGGTATTATATAAACCAAGAGATTAGCAAATAGAAAAATAACTGAGATAGCTGAGAAACATAAAAACAGATAAATCTTTGTAAGCATAATCTTTAGCATTTCCTGTATTCTCAGCAGTTCCATTTGTAAGCAGCTGTGAGCATTTCTGTACACAGAGTCCTCTCGATATATTATACATATCTCTGGTGGAATTGTTTAAATCCACCAGAAAGTTTTTAAAAACTCTTGTTTTTAATTACTTATGTTTTGATTCATTTAAGTTTACATTCCGCATTGTGCTGATCAAAACAAATATATCTATAATCGAGTTGAACATTTTTATTTCAAGAAAAAGGTTCAAGAATTCCATTCAACCCCCTTTCTGTAATTCTTGCTATATTATTAAGGGACTAACAATGTTGTTCTTCAACATCTGTCTGATAGGATAACATGATGGCCTGGTAGTCCTGATTTGATATATTGGATGTGAGAAGCTATTGTGATATTTTAGCAAGGCCACCAATTTGGTCAACCATGAGATCATCAACAATGGAAGGTTGAGATGCAGCTTCTTGTAGCCATTGGTATATGAGGTTGGGTTCTTCTGGTTGAGAAGTGGAAGGTTGATTGGTTGGGTGAGAAGGAGATAGTGTGACAGAACCATCTGTGACATGAGTCACAGTTTTACTCACAGATTGCTCTGTGGTTATGACATGGTGTTGTTCTCCACTTGTGGTGGGAACCTCCAGTTGAATTAAAGGGGATTTGACTGGGTTACTGTCATATGCACCAACCTCAAACTCTTGTGCTTCTTGCAAAGCACTATTACATGAATGTGATGTTCTTGCCTCTCCTATAACAGGGTCATTGGAAATTGTACTCCCAGCTTCAATTGTTTGTGCAATTTCAGCTAGGGTTTTGAGGGGAGTTGTTCCTGTGACAGGAACCTCCAATTGAATTGGAGAGGATTTAGATAGCTCTCCCTCAGGAGTACTACCCTCAAACCTTACAGCCTGTGAAGGCTGATTTGTACATGAGGGTGCATCTGTAACCACCATGGGGTCTTCAGTAAAAACTGATGAATCCCCCATGTTTGTGATGATATCATCAAGGTATACCCCAGCTAGTAGCCTCGCACCATCTAAATTTGGTGTCTGGGTGGTGAGCAAGGTTTCTTGAACCAAGTTACTTGAGTAGGTGTTAGGCGGAAAGACACGCGCTAATAATTCACACAAGTATATGCGTTCGCAAGTAATATAGAATAATTTCGAGTTCGTTCCCACAAAGACTCAGACTAATTATGTTCAATTAACACTTACTCACTAATGTATGATTACTTCTTAATGTCAAGACAATAACACGTAGAATTGATTAACTAATTATTAACTATAATTAACTACGAGAATTAAACACTTAATTGACACTTGAATTAACAATATTAAACACACATGAGTTTATAACTTCATTACTACTTCCTTGAATAGTTATTGTTATTACCCTTAGCATGTAACGGTGATGATATTAATCGAATAACACGAAAGTGATAAAAGCCAACTTTCGTTGTACTAATACCATTCTACCAAACATCCACAATTAAGATAGAAGTTAAATAGGCATCAATTATGTTGAGACCCTATATGTCTACAGAATTTGACAACATAACGATTTAAGCACAAGTCATTCCTTATGATTACACAGGGCAAGTAAAACGGTTAGAGTTACCCACTAATCATGCATACACATACATGAACCTATGCTAGCATGGCAAGTTCTAAACCTCAAGATCCACTGTCGCTTCACAAGAGATTAACACCCTATCTTATATGTTCGCGACGCACATAAGACGAATAAGCACAACCAATACTAGATATCATACAATCATCACACACTAAGGTATTAAACAACTAACTAAAAAATTCCATAGTAAATCCGTTATGACCCCATGATCACGATTAGCCCATAATAGAACTCATCGTCACCATGGGTTCATATGAAAACATGATAATAACACACAAAAATAACTAATAAAACTACTTATTAAAACCAGAGTACGTCACAAGAGTAATAAGGTTCAAAGTAAAGAAAACTAGCATCCACTAATACAACGAATAAAAGAATCACAAGAAAACTATGCTTCCTCTTCTTCGTTGCGATGTGCTAAAACGGTCTTCTTCCTTCTCTCCTTGCTCCTCGATTGATACCACGATTCTCCACACGTGAAAAGTCTCTGAAAACTACTTATATAGAAGCCCCACAAGTCCCAGCTATCTCAGAAGTCGGAAGTCCAACAGAAATAGAACTCTAAAAATCAGGATTTTATTTCAGGACCCTGAGCGGCCGCCCAGAAATCCTAAGGGGGCGCCCAGCTTCCTGAGCGGCCGCCCAGCCAGGCTGAGCGGGCGCCCAGCACCTCACTGGAAAATTTCTTATTTTGATCCTATTTTCTGCTGCATTCTGCTCCTAACTTTCTACTTGCAATGCCAACCACTCCCTTAGGCTTATTCCTGATGAAATCTCTCCACAAACATAAGTAATACCTTGAAATACACAAACACTAGAAAAACGCATCAAATACACAAAATACTTGATTTTAAGAGATCAATTCAAGCCATTATAAGACGTTCTAAGTGGTATAAAATGCCACTTATCACACCCCCAAACTTAAATCGATGCTTGTCCTCAAGCGTCACAGACTCAAAAATAAAACAAAAACATGCTTGAATGCAATCTATATAAAATGCAGCGATTCCCATTATAACGACTAAACCAACCAACTCACGACATCTCAACAAATGCAATTAGGCGAATAAAGATTAATAAAATCATGCAACCAATATACAACTATAAACGTGGTGTGTGCGGATGCTTAACAGATATGCTTCGAAACTAGATCAATTATCATAACTCGACTATCTTCAAGGAAATCACATGATTATACGAAGAATAAATTTTAGGCACAAAATGACTTATAACACTTCAAGATTACTGGAGCTTATTACGGAACCATGCCTTTATTCAACATAACAACAAATGCTTATTTGACCGTGCAATGAGTGAGGTCCACAAAAGACTTATGCAATGGCATCCATTTAGCGAGCGTTAGGTTAGCGGATCCCAGACTATAAAAGCCTTAGGTCACTAGGCACAAAGTCCCCTAAGAACTTAATAACTCGAATACCAAAGAGCCCACTTGTGATCAATTATGCATTAACTATTTACTTTTTTCTTTTTTTTTTCTTTTTTCTATTTTTCTCTTTTTTTTCTATTATTTTTTTTCAAATTTCTGAGCAAGTGTGTTTCGCTCCATCTTACTCAACCCTAGACTACCCGCATAAAAATACGAGCCGGCTACTAGCCATTTGACGCCTAGCCACAATTAGCAATGAATTCCAATTTTTACTTTATTTTTTTTCTTTTCATGCCTTTTATCATTAAGAACCTATTTTAAATTCTAAGCATAATCAATAGATTAACCTCGAAAACCATCAAACCATGACAACAATCTAGTCCCTAAGCATACTCTAAGACTTAGTGAAATTACAAGTGTTTCTAGCATGCATGTCATCCTACAAGACTCAACATCACTCTCACGCTATCACTACACTCGCATCAATATCACAAATCAATTGGTAAAGCAACACAAAAGGGATCATGGTATATGCATGAGCTAAATGACATGATAAATAAAGCTATAAAAAAAACAAAAAAAAACTATATGGCAAAAATATGCAATTATATGAACTAAACTATCATGAATATGCAACTACATGACACACACACAAAAATATTCCTTAACTACCACCCCTAAACTTAAAATCTTCATTGTCCCCAGTGAAGGTAGTAGAAAGGAACACAGGGTATACCTACTCGGAGAAATCATCATCATTACCCTCAGAGGGTGGAGTATCAGGAGGCAGATAAGCAGAGTCCTCACCAAAAATGGGCCACTGGATGTCAGCTCCAAGGCCTCTGAAAGCAGTCCCAAGTGCAAAGGTGAGCTCCTGAGCGAACCTACTCTGCGACTCATACATCGCATCCATCCTCCTCGACAGCCTCCTATACTGGGCATCAGCCATCCCAGCACCCTCCTGAGCTCTAAAAGAGCCTGCCTCATCACGCCCCGGCCTAGCCATGGTAGCACCAGCTACTGGACGTCCTCCTGGAAAATGATAACCCAACCCATGCTCCTCGGGCTCTCCACCCGTCCACTCCTGCATTGCATTCAGAGTCGCTGAATCAATAGGAGCGGCCGGCATCTGCAACTGCTCGTGAGAAGGCCAATGAACTCCAACTGCTTGACATAGCTTCATGACAGTAGATGCATAAGGGATGTTCATGTGCTTCGCTCCCCTCAAAAACTTCAGAATCCCTTGGTAGATGAACTCACCAAGGTCCACATAATACTCCTCATTCAAAATACCTCATAACAACCTTACTCGCTCAACTATAACCTCATGTGCATGTGAAGTAGGCAAAATATTAGCACAAATAAAGGCATTCCATGCACGGGCATACCTATTCATCGCAATTGCCAGAAAAGAACGATACTCGTTAGTTCCAGTCTCGAACTTCCAAACCGTGCCCAACTGACAGAGAGTAGCACAAATCAAATCCAAATCAAACTCCTCGAAGGGCTTCTCATTCCAATTCTCCTCCTTGGGCTTCCGCCGTCGCTGTCCAATCACACGACGAATCGCCTCCGGATGATAATCCACAGTAAGCCCATGAACAACAGTAAACCCATTCTTTTCAGCCTTTGCGTTCACATAAAACTCGCGAACCACGCATATCGGAACCGCCTCCGGCGACTCACAAAAAGAAATCCACCCCTTTTCAGCAATCATCGGAAACAACTCACCATCTCTCCCTGATGGTAAGAATCCCCTCTCCTTCAGAATCGGCTTAGCCAGAAGCCTAGTATACTCCTCCTCAGCAGCCCTATCAAACAAACGAGGTCTCGTAGCAGTTCCCCTCGAAGAATCAGCAGTAGGAACGGTGCTGCTGCTATCAGTAGTTCGTGATCTCTTGGGTGCCATTTAAACTGAGAAAAAGTGTTTAAGAGTTGTGTTTTTGAATATGGGAGAGAGTCTTAAGGTTGAAAGTATATAGGTGAGTATATGGAGGAGTTGTATGTATATATAGGGTAGAGATTAGGGTTAGAAATTGATTAGGAGTGGGGTTTGGCGGAAAAAACGTGGGTTAATGGGAAAAGAATTCGTGGGTTGTGGGTTTGGGTTTTTATTTTGAATTTTTCTGATTTTTTTGAACTTTTATAAGGCTAAAAAAAATTCAGACAGTCGGGGGCTGAGCGGTCGTTCAGCAAAGCTGAGCGGGCGCCCAGTCCTGAGCGGGCGCCCAGCAGAGCTGAGCGGGCGCCCAGAGGGTGTCAGGAATTTTTTTTTTCTTGCCCAATTTTTCTGATTTTTTTGTGTTTTTGGATAGGTTACTGACTTCTAAGGGTTCCTATAATAACAAATCTTGGGTTGCCTCCCAAGAAGCGCTTTTTTACGTCATTAGCTTGACGTAGAGTACCTTGCTCAAGTTGACAATAAAACGGCACTAACCACTTCCCGGCTTACCGTGTCCCTATAGTAATGCTTCAATCGCTGACCATTAACCTTGAATGCTTGGCCCGGATCATTCTCAAAAATCTCCACCGCTCCATGTGGAAACACAGTTTTGGCAATAAAAGGTCCAGACCACCTTGATTTCAACTTTCCAAGAAAAAGTCGGAGACGAGAGTTGAATAAAAGAACTTGTTGCCGCGGCACGAATGACTTATGATATAGCTTCCTGTCGTGCCACTTTTTTATTTTTTCCTTGTATATTTTGTTGTTCTCGTATGCTTGGAGTTGAAATTCATCAAGTTCATTTAACTGAAGCATTCGCTTCTTCCCAGCTGTATCTAGATCAAGGTTCAACTTTTTCAACGCCCAATAAGCCTTATGCTCAAGCTCCGCAGGCAAATGACATCCCTTACCATAAACAAATTGAAACGGGGACATCCCATGTGGAGTCTTGTATGTTGTTCTATAAGCCCAAACAACTTCATCGAGCTTTAAAGACCAATCCTTCCTTGACGGACAAACAACTTTCTTTAGAATGCGCTTGATCTCTCTATTAGACACTTCAGCTTGATCATTCGTTTTCGGATGATAGGCAGTAGCAACACGATGATTCACAATGTAGCGCTGCATCATAGAAGTGAACTTACGGTTGCAGAAATGCGACCCCTCATCACTTATGATTACTCGTGGCGTTCCAAACCTTGTGAAAATCTGCTTATGAAGAAAATTCAACACTACCTTTGCATCATTTGTCGGTAGATCCTTGACTTCTTCCCATTTTAAGATATAATCGACTGCCAGCAAGATGTACTGATTATTGCAGGATGAGATAAATGGTCCCATGAAATCGATTCCCCAAACATCAAAGACCTCGACTTCAAGCATCACATTTAACGGCATCTCATCCTTCCTCGTAAGATTCCCCACTCTTTGGCAACGATCACACCTTAAAACGAACTGATGAGCATCCTTGAACAAAGTAGGCCAGAAAAAACCTGCTTCCAGAATACGAGCTACTGTCTTTTCACCACCATAATGTCCACCATAAACTGTGGAATGGCAGTCTCGTAATATCCCCTCCGTCTCACAGAATGGGATACATCTCCTGATGATCTGGTCAGCTCTTTGTCTAAAAAAATACGGTTCATCCCACATGTACCACTTCACCTCATGCAGAAACTTCTTCTTTTGAGCTGCATTCAAATTAGGAGGCATTATATTGCTGACAAGATAGTTCACAATATCTGCGAACCATGGCTCTTCCTCCTGAACTGCGAACAACTGCTCATCCGAAAAAGATTCGTTGATCAATGTCTTATCATGTGAAGTAGAATCGGGATTCTCCAATCTAGAGAGATGGTCAGCTACTTGATTCTCAGTACCTTTTCAATCCTTGATCTCTAACTCAAATTCCTGTAGCAAGAGCACCCAACGAATAAGTCTAGGCTTCGAATCCTTCTTTGAGACCAAATAGCGAATGGCAGCATGATCAGTGAATACTGTCACCTTTGTCCCAAGCAGATAAGATCGAAATTTTTCAAAACCAAAGACTATAGCCAAGAGCTCCTTCTCAGTAGTGGTGTAGTTCATTTGAGCTCCATTTAGAGTCTTACTAGCATAATAGACCATATGAAAAAGATTATTCTTGCGCTGCCCAAGAACTGCTCCCACCGCATAATCAATCACATCACACATCATCTCAAAAGGCTCTGTCTAATCAGGTGCCGTAATAATTGGTGCAGTTATCAACCTCTTCTTGAGAGTCTCGAATGCCGCCAAACATTCATCATCAAATTTGAAAGGCACATCCTTCTCGAGCAAGTTGCACAACGGCTTAGATATCTTCGAGAAGTCCTTAATAAAACGCCGATAAAAACCCGCATGACCAAGAAAACTACGGATTCCTTTCACAGAAATAGGTGGTGGAAGATTTTCAATGACTCCCACCTTGGCTTTGTCCACCTCAAGACCCTTGCTAGAGACTTTATGCCCAAGAATAATTCCTTCACGCACCATAAAGTGACATTTTTCCCAATTGAGCACCAAATTAGTTTCCATACACCTTTTGAGCACTGCACGAAGATTATTCAAACATTCATCATACGAATGTCCAAAGATGGAGAAGTCGTCCATTAACACTTCGACATTATTTCCAACCATATCAGAGAATATAGCCATCATACATCTCTGAAAAGTGGCAGGTGCGCCACATAAGCCAAACGAAACTCTGCGAAAAGCAAACGTGCCAAATGGACAAGTGAAGGTAGTATTTTCTTGATCCTCTGGTGCAATGCAAATCTGATTATACCCCGAATAGCCATCCAAAAGACAATAATACTCATGATCGGCCAACCTGTCAAGCATCTAATCAATAAATGAAAGAGAAAAGTGATCCTTCCTCGTGGCCTTGTTCAACTTTCTGTAATCCATGCATACCCTCCATCCTGTGATTGTTCGAGTGGGGATGAGCTCGTTCTTCTCATTTGCTACCACAGTTATACCTCATTTCTTCGGTACACATTGCACGGGGCTCACCCAAGAACTGTCAGAAATAGGATATATGATTCCTGCATCTAGCCACTTCAGAATTTCTTTTTCACGACTTCTTTCATGATAGTATTAAGTCGTCGCTGTTGCTCAACAGTCGGCTTACTACCTTCCTCAAGCAGAATTTTATGCATGCAGTACGAAGGGCTGATCCCCTTGATATCTGCTATAGTCCATCCGATAGCCGATTTGAATTCTCTCAAGATCCTCAAGAGCTTGTCCTCCTCACTACCTGAAAGGTCAGATGCAATAATAACAGGTAAAGTAAATGCATCATCTAAAAAGGCATACCTCAAGTGTTCAGGTAATGGTTTAAGCTCCAAAGTAGGTGCTTCCTCAATAGATGGTTTGAGCTTTCCTTCAGCATTCTTGAGATCAGAAGTACCAAGAGATTCAAATGGAATGTCTAGCTTTCGCCTCCAAGGAGAAGCATTTAGATATTGTAGTTGCTCATTGCCATCCTCATCATCACTGTCAAACTCCCCCACTAAGGCTTTCTCTAATGCATTAGACATTAACATATGATCAAGTTCTGAAGTTACCGCAGAATCAATCAAATCCACTTTTAAGCACTCCTCGTCTTCTGTAGGGAATTTCATCGCCTTGAATACATTGAATGTCACATTTTGATCCTGCACCCTCATAGTAAGTTCACCTTTCTGCACATCTATGAAGGTACGGCCGGTAGCCAAGAAAGGTCTTCCTAAGATTATGGGGATCTTCTTATCTTCCTCAAAATCCAAAATAACAAAGTCTGCAGGGAAGAAGAGCTTATCCACCTTTACTAACACGTCCTCCACTATGCTTCGTGAATATATAATAGAACGATCAGCCAATTGTAGAGACATGTAGGTGGGCTTTGGATCAGGCAAAATCAACTTTTTGAAGATAGACAACGGCATCAGATTGATGCTTGCTCCCAAATCGCACAGGAATTTGTCAAAAGACAACTTGCTAATGGTGCAAGGAATGGTGAAGCTACCTGGATCTTTAAGCTTTGGAGGTAATTTTTGTTGCAGCACAGCACTACACTCTTCAGTTAGAGCAACAGTCTCAAGGTCATCCAGTTTCACCTTCCTTGAAAGAATACTCTTCATGAATTTCGCATAACTAGGCATTTGTTCCAGAGCCTTAGTGAAAGGTATGTTGATGTGAAGTTTCTTGAACACCTCCAGAAACTTACCGAACTGCTTATCCAGCTTTTGTTGCTGCAATCTCTTAGGGAAAGGTGGTGGATGATAGAGCTGTTTCTCCCCTGTATTACCCTGAGGCAGAGTGTGTTCAACAGTAGTCTTCCTTGGTTCCACCGCTTTCTCCTTTTACTTCTCTTCTTTATCAACAACTTCAGCTTCTCCGTCTTTCGCTTTTTCAGCATCGACAACTTTTCCAGACCTTAAGGTAATAGCCTTGACTTGCTCTTTAGCTTCCTTCCTGCCTGGCACTTCAGTATCACTGGGAAGTGTGCCAGGTTGATGATTGAGCACTACATTGGCTATTTGACCGATTTGATTTTCTAAGGTCGTGATAGAAATAACCTGACTTTTGCACAACAGCTTGAGTTCCTCGAAATCAGCACTAGAAGGTGGAACATCACCTCCTTGTTGAGGATATGATTGCCTTTGAGCATAATGCTGTGGTTGCTGGAATTCAGGTGGATTAAACTGTTTACTCACGCCTTGCTGATATGGTTGCTGAATAGCATTCTGATTATTGCTCCAGCTGAAATTGGGATGATTTCTGTTGTTCGGATGATAAGTAGCTGGCACAGGCTGCTGCGGTCGCTGATAATTGTTCACATACTGAACAAAATCATTAACAAGAGAACACTGATCCATAGAATGAGAACCTGCACAAAGCTCACAGACCATAGATATCTGATTGACTCCATAGGTGGCTAAAGAATCGACCTTCAAAGACAGCGCTTGGAGATGCGCTGCAATAACTATAGTTGCATCAACTTCCTGAATACCTGCTACCTTCCCAGGCATCATCCTTTGAGTTGGGTTTTGATGCTCATTTGAAGCCATAGTTTCAATAAGACTATAAGCCTCAGTATAGCTTTTGGCCCACAAGACGCCTCCAGCTGCTGCATCGAGCATGGGCCGAGATTGGGCCGCCAAAATATTAAAGAAACCAGTGATCACCATCCAGTCAGGCATACCATGAAGTGGACACTTTCTCAACATCTCCTTGTAGCGCTCCCAAGATTCGCACATAGATTCTGTTGGTTGTTGCGCAAACTGAGTAATAGCACTCCTCATAGCTGCAGTCTTCGCCATTGGATAGAACTTCACCAGAAACTTTTACGCAAGATCTTGCCAAGTAGTGATGGACCCAGCTGGTTCAGAATGTAACCAGTCCTTAGCTTTATCCCTCAGAGAGAATGGGAAAAGCCTCAGCTTGATAGCCTCATCAGTCACACCATTATATTTAAAAGTACTACAGATCTCGACAAAATTCCTGATGTACATGTTGGGGTCTTCAGTCGCAGCACCTCCGAAAGAAACAGAATTCTGCACCATCTGAATAGTGCCCGGCTTGATTTCAAAAGTGTTGGCCTGAATAGCCGGATAAAGGATGCTTGACTAAATGTCGTCAATTTTAGGCCGAGAAAAGTCCATAAGAGCTGGATCAGCCTGAACTATGCGATCACCCATGATTACTGGTTCTTTCTGTTCACTCTCTTTATCTGAATCTTCAAAATCTATCTTTTTTGGAATATCAAGAACTGATTCTATCTCCTCAGCTGTATCTAAAGTCCTCTTGCGAGTACGAGAACGTGCTTGCATAAACACTCGCTAAAGTACCTGAAATACAACCGGAAACAATAAGTAACACGTCTTAATAAATGAGTCCTAATGACCACTGATGGTAAGTACATAAACAAACCAAATATATGCCGAGTCCCCGGCAGCGGCGCCAAAAACTTGTTAGGCGAAAAGACACGCGCTAATAATTCAGGCAAGTATACGCGTTCACAAGTAATATAGAATAATTTCGAGTTTGTTCCCACAGAGACTCAGACTAATTATGTTCAATTAACACTTACTCACCAATGTATGATTACTTCTCAATTTCAAAACAATAACACGTAGAATTGATTAACTAATTATTAACTATAATTAACTACGAGAATTAAACACTTAATTGACACTTGAATTAACAATATTAAACACACATGAGATCATAACTTCATTACTACTTCCTTCAATAGTTATTGTTATTACCCTTAGCATTTAACGGTGATGATATTAATCGAACAACACGAAACTGATAAAAGCCAACTTTCGTTGTACTAATACCTTTCTACCAAACATCCACAATTAAGAAAGAAGTTGAATAGGCATCAATTATGTTGAGACCCTATATGTCTACAGAATTTGATAACATAACGATTTAAGCACAAGTTATTCCTTATAATTACATAGTGCAAGTAAAACGGTTAGAGTTACCCACTAATCATGCATACACATACATGAACCTATGCTAGCATGGCAAGTTCTAAACCTCAAGATCCACTGTCGCTTCACAAGAGATTAACACCCTATCTTATATGTTCGCGACGCACATAAGACGAATAAGCACAACCAATACTAGATATCATACAATCATCACACACTAAGGTATTAAACAACTAACTAAAGAATTCCATAGTAAATCCGTTACGACCCCATGATCACGATTAGCCCATAATAAAACTCATCGTCACCATGGGTTCATACGAAAACATGATAATAACACACAAAAATAACGAATAAAACTACTTATTAAAACTAGAGTACGTCACAAGAGTAATAAGGTTCAAAGTAAAGAAAACTAGCATCCACTGATACAACGAATAAAAGAATCACAAGATAACTATGCTTCCTCTTCTTCGTTGCGATGTGCTAAAACGGTCTTCTTCCTTCTTTCCTTGCTCCTCGATTGATACCACGATTCTCCACACGTGAAACGTCTCTGAAAACAACTTATATAGAAGTCCCACAAGTCCCAGCTATCTCAGAAGTCGGAAGTCCAACAGAAATAGAACTCTAAAAATCAGGATTTTATTTCACGACCCTGAGCGGGCGCCCAACAATCCTGAGCGGGCGCCCAGCTTCCTGAACGGCCGCCTAGCCAGGCTGAGCGGGCGCCCAATACCTCACTGGAAAATTTCTTATTTTGATCCTATTTTCTGCTGCGTTCTGCTCCTAACTTCCCACTTACAATGCCAAGCACTCCCTTAGGCTTATTCTTGAAGAAATCTCTCCACAAACACAAGTAATACCCTGAAATGCACAAACACTAGAAAAAAGCATGAAATACACAAAATACTTGATTTCAAGACATCAATTCAAGCCATTATAAGACATTCTAAGTGGTATAAAATGCCACTTATCAGTAGGGTTGCACTTGAGGATTAGATTCAAGTCCTGTGTAAGAAGAAGAAATTTTAGAGATAAGAATTTGTTGTTGAGAAGTGAGTGTTGGAAGCTCCCCCTGAATAGATGAGGGAGCTTCAAGGGATGTGCTCTCTTTGTGTGTGTCATCCTTGTTCTCCTCCCATACACTTGTATTTATTCAAATGATGGTTGTGCAGACTCTGTACAAGGTGCATTTGGTGTAATGCTCTTTTCAATTGAGACATCCTTTTGAGAGGTTGCCTCTAAAATATGCTTTTCCCCTTGTTTACAACTACATCCTTTTGAGAGGATGCAGAGGTGGCTTGAGTGGTCAGCTCTAAGTTTTTAGCCTTCTTTGGTTTTTTTTTACCAAGGGTGACCCAGGTTCTGTCTGTTCCTCACCACTCTCATTTATAATTGGTAAGGGTGCCTGATTTCTCTTCTTTTTACTCACTTCACACTTTTAAGAGGATGAAGTGGTTGGCTTCCTAGCAGCTATTGGTATAGAAGAAGGAATCTCAGCATTGGAAGGACCCTGTTGGTGTTCCTGTATTTGTACTTCCACAGGTTCACAGACCATTGTTGTACTAGATTGAGCATTTGTCCTCATATCAGGCATGAGGTAAGGGTAAGTCTTAAACCTCTCCATCATGAATGGAGTGATTTTGAGACTTAAAGTTACCTTGTTCTTTGTAACTAGTGATCCAAATAGAATTTTGGACACTTGCTAACAATTGCCTATTAATGATCTATCTACACCATCTATCAAATGAATGTCATTTACTTTATAGTTCGAAGAAGACATAATGAATCTAGGAAGAAATATTTCCTTGCCTTTTAATTCTGATGGCATTGTTAGCCTGGTGCTCAATTCCTCCAATATGTAGTATCCTCCATTAATCTGTTTGTTATGAGCCATTGAGTAGACCAGCTTCTGGAAAACACTAGAGATGTTGTCAAACCCAGACTTCCTGAAGGTGAAGGCTCTTATCACTGAATCAAAGAGAAAAGACCATTCCCTCCTCGGGTTTTTTTTGTTCATGCTTGCTAGATTAATCTTTTCAGAATACTTGATGAAGTCCATGAATTCATAATTCTCATCCTGAGTTGGATCCTCCATTAGCTTGTCAGTAGGTATTCCTAATGCCATGTTGACATCATTCTCAAAAGTCTCCACCAGTTGGCCCTTGATTATACAGTTTATTACAATTGATGCATCCTGATTCTCATGCACAACTGTTCTTGTTACTGTTGTATTCCAGAAATCCCCTAAGACATCCAAGTAAAGCACATGATTAGCAGTAAGAGCTCTTACAAAGTATGTTTCAGACAGAAATTTCACAAAGCTTTTGAAAGCTTCAGGAGCTTGATTTGCATCTAAAAATGCAAGAAAGTTGGTCCTTTTGGGATAAAGGGTAGAATAATGTCTGCTGCCATTGAGGAGAGTATGAAGTTTAGTGGGTAAGAAAAATTGAAGAGAAAGAGTTTGAAACGAGAGAGAAATCGATTTTTCTTTGAAAAATCTAGGTCACTTAGAGTTCTCGAAGGCGTAAGTATATGTATGTCGAGATGTCTGAGTATTTATAGTAAAAACAAATGACTTATCGAGAACTCAAAAATAAACGTTTGGAATTTGCTTATCGAAAAGTCATTTTGAAAAGAGATTTATATATCGAGAAGTATTTTTAATTTACTCTTTTAGAGAACTAAAACTGGCTTGTTGAGATGTCAAATAAATACCCAGTTTGTCCAAATGGACTGAATTATTTCTATTTTTTATTTGAATAAATCCAAATAAAATCTGAATTAATTTATCAAGAATAATTTACCAAATAATTTATTGAATTTAAATTATTTCAGTTTTGAGTTATTTATAAGTCTAAAAATGTACTTGTAGAGAACTCTGTGAGTTAACACTTATAGAGAACTCTACAATGACTTATCGATAAGTCGTAATAAAGCTGATCGAGAAGTTCCTTGAGAAGTCAGAAATTTGACTTGTCGAGAACTCACTCGAAAAGTCTTAAAATGACTTGTCGATAAGTCAATTAGACTTATCGAGTACTCAGTTCTCCATATACTCTTGATTAGATTGATTCTGCCTTGTGCTAATTTTAGATAATGAAAATCCAAATCAATATTTAGACAGTTTTCTTAGAATTGAAAAATTCCAAGCTAAAGTTTGAATTTTGAAAAATAAATATGCAGAGATTTCTGAAATATTTATAATTCATATTTCAGTTAATTTCCAATTAATCAAATGAACTTTGATTTATTAAAAATTAATCTGCTGCAAAACATTAGCTGAGTTCTTGCCTTAGGATGAAGAATTTAGCATTCCAATTTCACCTACAAGTCTAGTGAAAGTTGCTTCATCCAAAGGTTTAGTAAAAATGTCAGCTAATTGTTTTTTCTGCTGGAACAAAAATGAGCTCAATGGTACCATTTGTAGCATGTTCTGTAATAAAATTGTACCTTACATCAATGTACTTTGTTCTAGAATGATTAACTGGATTAGCCAAAATAGATATAGCACTAGTATTGTCATAAATAATTGGAATTTTGTGTAACACTAGGCCATAGTCGATTAGCTGATTTCTAATCCAAAGCACTTGAGCACAACAACTTCCAGCAGCTATGTATTCAGCCTCAGCTGTAGAAGTTGATACAGATTGTTGTTTCTTGCTATACCAGGATATAAGTGTTTGTCCAAGAAACTGATAGCTTCCACTAGTGCTCTTCCTGTCAACCCTGCATCCAGCAAAATCTGCATCTGTGTATCCAACAGCTTCAAAACCAGTTTCTTTAGGATACCATAATCCCAAGCTTAGAGTTCCCTTCAAGTACCTGAAAATCCTCTTCACAGCCATCAAATGTGATTCTTTTGGATTGGCTTGAAATCTTGCACACAGACATGTTACACACATGATGTCTGGTCTACTTGCAGTTAAGTACAGCAAAGATCCAATCATTCCTCTATAGCTTTAGATATCTACACTCTTGCTCTTTTTATCTTCATTTAACTTTGTAGATGTAACACCCCCAAATCCGAGGTTGGGAATCCGGGTTGTCACGAGTTCCATTTCCCTTAATAACACTTAATCTTAATAAATAACCAACTACTACGTACTGTGACCCCATAATATACGCACACACACACACCACAAGTTATAGTCTCAGAGATGAATACCAAAAATAACACAAGTCATTTTATTCCACAATTATAAGTCATTACACATCAAAAGGGTTTCTAAATAAATTTATATATTCTTTGCCATTATTACAATTCATAATATACATAAGTCTGGTACATCAACAGTTGAAAACCTAGCCTATTGGTAGTTCCTACCTCAGCTACAGCGGCATCAACGCCTACAGGAAACTGCAGAACATTTCATGTCCGCTTGCGAATTGGGAGCTTGGTCCTGTTCATCTTGTCTATCTGTTGTTGTATGATGAAAGAAGAAAGCAAGGGTGAGCAACAAGCCCACCGAAATAATATGTATAATAATTTACAATATATGAGCATTCTCATAGTACTCATGAAAGTCTTGGTTAAGAGGAAATGAACCAAGTTTGACATCTTAATGCAACGAAGTCGCAAAATATCCAGTATATATATAGATATATACTTCTCAAAATCTTTGAAATCCTCTGACATGTATAATATACACAGAGTTCCAGTTTATAATTGTATAAAATATTGTTGTAAGGTGATCTCATATATCTAACCTTGTCTCAACATTTTTCTGAAAATCTTTGTCATGCATAAGATAATCATTTACTAGATATAAGTTGAAAGATGAAGTCACAAGATACTCCCATAGACTTATATCTTTTTCGAATGCTACTTGAACTACCACCGTTCAAGCTATAATCAGTTTCAAAAGTTCATCACATAGATGAGACTATAAGCTAAGACTTAAATAGATTCAATCTTTGAAATATCATTAAAAAAAATGAAGTTACAAGACACTTCATAAGTCCCAATATATATATACACCTATATATATCTCATACTTTCCTTGAAAACCTCTGTTATGAAAAGTATAAATGGAGTTATAATATCCAATGAATTTAGAAAGAAGAAAGCTTTGGCATAAACCCGATATCTTGCTGATTAGGCAAAGATACCAATTAAGTAACCTTTTCTACTAGTAGATGGATGAATTCCCCATTGGTCATCACCCTGGCCGCATTAGGACCTTATGCTGGACTGCCACTCAGCCACTTACGCTTTGATAGACTCCCACTGAGCCACTTACATTTTGATGGACTCCCACTGAGCCCATGGTGCCTATGCCGACGTATTTTGATTGGGCTTACTTCCCGAACGTTGGGAAAGTAATCAAACTTTTTTATCAAATTAGCAACTTCGTTGTGCCAAAAATACACCACGGAGCCGGATCCCTCGGATTTTTAAGTGAGTATTTAAATCCCCTTTGAAAGGAAGATCTTTAATTTGAAAACAAGTTTTGGGATCCACTCTAGCCTTTAAAATCATTTTGAAGACTCGAAAATATTTTTGAAAGCGTTTGGAATAAGGATGATTTGATATAATAAATCAATTCCAAGACAATCAAAGAATATATGAATATTATTCTATAATTAATATTCCAATAACGAATTGCTTTTATCAAAGTGTTATGGATTAAAAACTAAGGTATATGATTGCTGTATTTATTACTAAGGAATGTGAACTTCGAGGCTCGATTTGACAGCTCTTGTGTTTCGTGACTCGATATGCCTTAACAAGATGCCTACGTACCTTTCTGATTGCCAAGGATCAAGCAAAAAAACGTAGTTTCATTTGTGGGGTGAGGCCCCTTATATAGAAGCTAGGAGTCCTTGAATTGGACTTGGTGTAGGAGACTTGGTGGTCAAGTCTCAGAATTAAAATGGACTTTGGAGTCCTAGGAAGTAGGAAGCTGATTCCTTATCCTACCTGGTTCCTTGGAGGGCAATCTACAAGGATTTATATCTCCACTATGACTTATCTTAATAGCTGCTTTTTTCCCTTATTAATTAATTATGAAATTAATTAATATTCAGGGTTTTGGGCCTTCTTTGTTCCATCAGACCTGATCTGGTCCATTAGGCCTGATCAATGTGTTAACCTTTTTGGTCTGAATGTCATACATCTTCTTATTGGGCTCCGTGGTCCAAGTCATGTGTAATTAATGCAACTTTAACCACATAATCAGGATTTATTTATTCCCTATCATTTTCCCCCCAACTTTTGGGTAACAGTGACTAGGTTTCGCAGAAGTTAAGTTCATTTGTTCCCTTACAGGGTATCGCTTTTGCGTAAAGTGTGGAGCGACCTACACATTTACAACAATTTTCTTTTATCCCTATTATTAAGGAATTATCTTAATTTCCAGGAATTTTTCCTTGAATTCTAGGATTTTTCCTTAATTTTCTAGATTTTTCCCTTAATTTTCTGGATTTTTCCCTTAATTATGGGATTTATCCTTAATTTCCAAGAATTTTCCCTTAATTTCCAGGAATTTTTCCCTTAATTCTAGGATTTTCTTTAATTTCCAAGAATTTTCCCCTTAATTCTAGGATTTTCCTTAATTTTCTGGATTTATTCCTAATTTTCTGAAAAATATTTACATTTTCAGAAAATATTTTAAGAAATTTCCCTTAATTATCACTCTTTTTTCAGATTTTTTTTCATTTCTTTTTCTTTTTTCTTTTTTTTCTTTTTCCTTCTCTTTTTCTTCCCCCTTTTTTTAATACCTGGTTCGACCAAGAATCCGGTTCGACCAGGATCCTGGTCGAATTAGCTACCACCTTGTCCTGGTCGACAGGATATCGAGGAGGAGAGGTTCGAGCAAGAATCCTGATCGGATTTCGGCCAGGATTTTTTCCCTATTTTTTCAGGAACATTTCGGTCAGGATCAATGTTTTTGACCGAATTAGCCTCCTTTTCTTGCCTTGGTCGAAGCTGCTTCGAGCAGGATTCACTCGATCAGGATCCTTGCTTACTTCCTGGTCGACAAATTTTCTTGGTGTTAGGATTTTCGATCAGAATCCTGACCCTTTCGATCAGGAATTAGAATTTTGACCGAATTAACCCTTTCTCTTAGCCTTGGTCGAAGCTTTTTCGACCTCAATTAATTTGACGAAGAATACAACATGAGCCCTGATCGAATTGGGTCTAGAATTTGGGATATATTAATTTTTGTGACTTCATATATTTGATTTGGGCCATAAGTCTGGGATGGAATCCTTTGGGCTCCTGATTTGGGCCTGGATTCTCTTGGGCCAACCCTTTAGTGGGTTTTAATCTTGGGCCCATTTCTTCAACTGGGCTTTCTTTGGTCTATCCCCAAATTGGGCTTTAACTTGGGCCCATTTTTTTCCAACTGGGCTTTCTTTGGTCCATCCCTTAATTGGGCTTTTTCTGAACTGGGCCTTCTCTTGGATGGCTGGGCCTTTTTCTAGGCTTGTTTTTTGGAAAATATTTGGGCCTTGAGCTGGGCTTTTATTTGGGCCTTGATTCTTGTCTTTCTAATCAATTTTTGGGCCCTTTTCTGGGCTTTTACTCTGGGCTTTTCTTAATTTTTCTTGAATTGGGCCTTATCCCTGAGTTCAAATTCCAGGTTTTTCTAGAATTTATAAGGTTTTTTCTGCATTCTTCCAGAATTTTCAAGAATTTAAGTTTTTCACTTAATTTTTTAAAGAATCCCCTAGAACATTCTAGAGTCTCCTTATTTTTGGGCCCAAATGGGCATTTTGAGGCCCAATTTGCGCTACCAAGGGCTATATAAGGGTGAGTTGTGGGGGTGTGAAAGCACACTTCTCATTTCCACAACTTCTCATTCTCTCTCAACACTCTCCAATCTCCAAAACTCTTCCCTCTCTAGGGACTTCCAGCTTTCTTTCAAGTTTCCAAGCTTACCTCTTTTTCCATTAATGGCAGATAAAGGTGCTGAGAGAGCGGCCAAGATCGCCTCGGCTTCAAAACGAGGTAAGGATATCGAGATCCGCTCTTCCTACATGTCTTTGATTGATATGATTAACGCTAGGGGGGACGAATATCCCTCCACTACACATCTCGACTCTTTTAATCATTGTAACACTTGGCACAACATAGATTACGATAAATTAAATGCACGTTATAATGTTCTTCCTCCCCTTAAATTAGTTCCAGTTTCTGGTGGCGACCGTACTTGCCACTAGAAACCCGACACTCTTTTTATTTACACAGATGCCCTCGATGCTGGGTTTAGGTTCCCTTTTCATCTTTTCATTCCTCATCTTCTAGCTGATTTACAAATTAACCCATGTCAGCTTCCTCCAAACGCTTGGAGGAACATTTTATGTTTTATGGTTTGCTGCCTTAGGGAAGGTTTTCCCCTATTCGTAGCTGTTTTTAGGAAAGTTTTTCAATGTTACAACAGTTCTTCTGGTAATTGTGGTTGGGTCTATGTTAAACAAAGGCCCAAGTGTAAGCATATCTTTAACAGCGCCTCCATTCCCGATAATAACCAAAATTGGAGTAATAGTTTAGTCGGGTTAAGGTGGGAGAATGGCGACTGAGGCACACTCTTCAGATCTTCCTTCGGGAAGGTAGTGATGGTAGCCTCAAATCCATTCACTTAACCCCCGAGGAAGATATCATTTATAATGAGCATACTAGGGATGATGTTACTACTACCAGCTAGACTCTCTTAGAGGAGTTTTCCCTCATCCATGTGGGGCTATCCTCTGTTTCTCAACAGGATATTTTTCTTCCCTTCTCAGTTTTATTTCATTTCATGCATTATTGACACCACTTATTTTGTTTTTATCTTGTTTTGCAGCTGCTCCGGAGATCAACGAGGATAATGTGCCTCTCGTTGAGGAGACTGCCAGGATGAAGAAGGCTTGTCTTGCAGGCCTACATACTCGAGGAAAGGCTACAGAGCCTAGTTTCTTACGGAAACATAAAGAGCCCATGGGGGAGGCTTCAGCTGAGGGAGCCGAAGCCCCTAGTGCTCCTATTATTGCTGCTGCTCCTGCCTCTGCTGCTACAGGCGCCTTCCAACCTCTCTGGGGATTCCGCCGAGGGGATACCGTGGTTGGATCCATGAAGCATGCTTGGTATTGGTCCTACCATGGCGTAACTCTGAAGGACTTTACTGATGTGGTTGCCACCCCTGACCTGGAGAGGATAAAGCTCATGGGAGCTCAGTCTCTAGCCTTGGTATGACCTTTTCTTGAATTTTTTTTTACTTCTAGCATTCACCTGCCTTACACCTTTATTTATTATTTCATTTCAGTCTAACGTCTATTTTCAAGGCGCTGTGAGGCAAGCCGAATCATGGAAGAGGGCTTCTGACAAAGACGACAATGCCCTCAGGAGGCAGCAGAAGAAGTATGCTGCTCTAGAGAGGAAGTTCAAGCGTAAGGAGGAAGAGCTCGGAGAGTCTAACACCGAGCTGGTGGTGCTTCGGGCCGAGAAAGATAAGGCGATTGATAACTATCTATACTCGGAGGAGTTTACCCGGTCCATGAGGGTAAAAGACGACTCAGTCTTTCCTGGGTTTTTTAGGACTGGTTGGGACACGGCTCTTGGGACCGTGAACGAGGCTTGTCCTGATATTAACCCGGCGAACTATGTCTGCCCTGATGACGAGGCTTTACTGTAGAGGTTTTGTACCCGAGTAGTTATCTCGGATCGTATCCCTCAGAACCCGCTTCTTCCTCCTCCCGAGTCGTCTTACAGGCCTGCTGAGGATGACAGCTCTTCCTCCTCCGACACGACAGAGACTTCGAGCGAGAGCGGAGGAGATGATGATATGGATGCCGAGGGCACCTCTGCTTCTAGAGCTTTTCCAGCCCTGCGCGACTTATTTATTTTATCTTGTCTTTGAGATTTTGTTTATCAGACTTTGTAATATTTATTCGAACTACTTTTATTTATCGAACTTTATGCTTTAATCTTATGCACTTAGTTTACTTGCCATGTCATAGAGACTAAAACATATTTTGAAAACTTTCTGAATTTCACAAATTGTTGGGATTCATCCCTTACACAGGTCTTAATAAACCTTAAAATAAAACTAAAATATGTAAATCCTAAGCAAGCAAAGCTTCAAGGTGCTTTTCAACCTACTTGTCATCTTGACAAGTGAGAATCATTCTCAATCGTTTCATACATAGTAAACCTTTAGGTTTTGTGCATGCCAAGTTCTCGGGACTTTAAAACCATCCATAGTCTCCAGCTTGTAGGTTCCTCTACCTTGAACACTCTTGATCTTGTATGGACCTTCCCAATTTAGGGCAACCCTCCCTTTCTGCCCTACACCAGAAGCTTCTACCTTCCTCAAGACTAAGTCATCCTATTTGAAGAACCTTTCTTTAACCCTTAGGTTGTAGTTGAATGAAGCCTTTTTCTTATACTCCACTATCTTCGCATGTGCCTTATCTCGGACTTCATCAATTAGATCCAGGGCTAATTTTTGTCCTTCCTCATTCTCCTCAGCATTGAAAGCTTGAATCCTGGGAGAAGAATGTGATATCTCTACGGGAACAACTGCTTCTTCCCCATATGCTAACATGAAGGGAGTTGCTCCAGTCGTGACTCTACAGGTAGTCCTATAGGCCCATAGTATCGAGAGTATTTCATCCACCCAGTTATTCCTCGACTTCTCGATCCTCTTCTTTAATCCATCCAGGATTATTCGATTTGCCACTTCCGCTTTCCCATTGGCTTGCGGGTGAGCCACAGAGGTGAATCGTAACTTAATTTCATTCTCCTCACAATACTTCTTGAATTCCTCATTGTTGAACTGTATTCCATTGTCAGTGACCAGGATGCGAGGAATTCCATACCGGCACATGATATTTTCCCACAGGAATTGTGCAACCTGCTTAGTTGTGATTTTGGCCAAAGGCTTGGCTTTAATCCACTTAGTAAAATAATCAATGGCTACAATCAGGAACTTCCTTTATGCCGTGGCCATGGGGAAAGGCCCAAGTATATCCATTCCCCACATAGTAAAGGGGATGGGTGAGTTGATGGAGGTCAGCATCTCGGGGGGCTGTCTAATGACAGGTGCATGCTTCTGACAGCGGTCACACTTTTTCATATATTCTTTGGCATCAGCCATCATTTCTGGCCAATAGAAACCTAAATGGGTTATCTTATGAGCTAGTGCTCTGCCCCCCAAGTGTTGCCCACAGATACCTTCATGTACTTCTTCAAGAGCAAAGCGTGCCTCATCGGGCCTGAGACACCTTAAGTAAGGAACCACATAAGATCTTTTATACAAAATCCCATCTATCAAAGAGTATCTTAGTGCTTGAACAGCCAATTTTCGTGCTTCAGTAGCATCGTTCAGCAACCAACCGGTTTGAATGTGAGTCTTAATGGGATCTATCCATGACGTCCCCAGACCTATAGGAGCTACAAGCTTAACATCAATGCTCCGTGTCTTCAGAATGTGGAAGTACAAACTTCCTGAACTTTCTTCTATCTCAGATGAAGCAAACTTTCATAATGCATCTGCTTTAGCATTTTCCTCCCTCGGAATGTGCTCAACATGGCATTCATCGAATTGGGTCATCACAGCCCTTACTAGGCGAACATATTTAGCCATCGTATCATCTCTTGCCTCAAACTCTTCCTTCACCTGGGATATGACCAGCTTCGAGTCTCCACAGACTTTTAAGTTTTTGACTCTAAGTGTCCCTGTTAAGCCAAGACCAGCTATCAGAGCTTCATATTCTGCCTCATTTTTTGTGGTTGGGAAGTCTAACTTCATGGCATACTCAATTAAGAACCCATCAGGGCTTTGTAAAACCAAACCTGCTCCACTTGAATTTGTTTTTGATGCTCCATCAAAATAGAGAACCCAGTATTCTTCCTCCTTATCATCCTTTTCTTTGTCCTCCTTATCAACTTCCTTGTCTTGAGGTATGATATCTTCCTGCCCCCCGACTTCTTGGTTGGGTATGGTATATTCCACCACGAAGTCATCCAATGCCTGGGCGTTTATCACCGTTCGCGGCTTATACTTGATGTCAAATTCTCCCAACTCTATTGCCCACCTAATCAGCCTCCCACTAGCCTTGGGACTATGAATGATATTTCTCAGGGGTTGATTTGTTAGCACCTCAATCTTGTGAGCCTGGAAGTAAGGACGCAACTTTCTTGAAGCCATTACCAAGGCTAAAGCAAACTTCTCAATAGTTGAATAATTCAACTCATCTCCATGCAGAATTTTACTAACATAGTACACGAGTTTCTGGATTTTTAGTTCCTCCTTAACCAATACAGCGCGCAAGGCATTCTCTGAAAAGGCCAAGTATAAGTATAAAACTTTATTAAAAATTGGCTTGGCCAACAACGGGGCCTGAGCCATATATTTCTTTAATTCCTCAAATGCCTTCTGGCTTTCCTCACTTCATTCAAAATCTTTGACCTTCTTTAAGGACATGAAGAACGACAAACACTTGTCCCCTGACTTGGAGATGAATCGTCCCAGCGTAGCAACCCTTCCTGTGAGCTTCTGAACATCTTTGATAGTTTTTGGTGGCTCCATGTCCAGGATTGCTTTTATTTTATCAGGATTGGCCTCGATTCCTCTCTTGGAGACCATTAATCCTAAAAACTTTTCAGACCCTACTCCGAAAGCACACTTCGTGGGATTCAACATCATCTTATGATATCTCAGGACCTCAAAAGTTTCCCTCAAATGGGTTATATGGTCAGTCTTTACTAGACTCTTGACTAACATGTCATCAATATAGACTTCCATGGTCTTGCCAATAAGATCCTTAAAAATTTTATTTACCAACCTTTGATAGGTGGCTTCTGCATTCTTGAGACCAAATGCCATAACAAGATAACAATAAACACCAAAGTCAGTGATGAATGATACCTTTGGGATGTCGTCCTTGTGCATCTTGATCTGATTGTATCCACTAAATCCATTCATGAAGCTCAGCATCTCATGTCCAGCAGTGGCATCTATCAAAGTATCAATCCTTGGCAACGGGAAACAGTCCTTAGGGCATACGTCATTCAGATCAGTGAAGTCCACACACATCCTCCATTTCCCATTGGCCTTCTTCACCATTACAGGGTTCGCTAACCATTCTGGAAATTGTATCTCCTCAATGAATCCAGCCTCTAAGAGCTTCTCTACTTCCTGTTTTATAGCTTCTTGCCTCTCTGGGGCAAAACTTCTTTTCTTTTGCTTCACTGTCTTCCGATTTGGATCCACATTCAACTTGTGAGTAATCAATTCCGGGTCTATGCTGACCATGCAAACACATCACTATTTTCTTACAAAAATTTCACCAACCTCCCTCTAAGGGGCTCCTCTATTGTGGTTCCAACGAAAGTCACCTTCTCAGGTCCTCGGGAGCTAAAGGAATCGAGACCAAGTCTTATGCTGGCTTCCCTCTTTTCTCATCATTCTCTCGAATATCCAGATCTTCAATAGGCAGGACCTACCCCCGACTCCATCTGCCCTCAGTGAGGCCATATAACAACTTCTAGCCATTTTTTGATCTCTTATTTCTTCTCCAATCCCATTTCGGGTGGGAAACTTCATTACTGAATGGTAGGAAGAAGGGACTGCCTTAAAGGCATGTATCCATGTTCTTCCCATTATAGCGGTGTAAGTCGAACTAGCCTTCACCACCACAAAGTCCAACATATGTGTTGCTTGCCTTGGTTCCTGACCTATGGTTGTTGTCAACTTGATTATCCCTTCCACGGGGCACTCTACTCCAGCAAATCCATATATTGGCATATCGGTCGGGGTTAATTGAGAATGATTATAACCCATCTTTAAAAAGGTGTCATGGAGCAAGATATCCACTAAAGCACCATTATCTACGAGGACCCTCTTCACCGGGCTGTTTGCTATTATCGGTGTTATGACCAGCAGGCCGTCATGAGGAAATTTCACACCCTCTAGGTCAGAATCATCAAAAGCCATTGTTACTCCTGTACTGGCCCTCTTCGGGGCTTTTCCAACAATATGCATAACCTCTCTTGTATATGCTTTTCTAGAGTTCTTGGATAATCCAGCAGCAGTTGGTCCTCCAAAAATCGTGTTTATTACAGGCCCTCGAGGCCGCGGGCCTCCAAAAATTACATTTATAACCGGTCTTCTAGGCTGGGGATTCTGCCCCTGATCGTCTTGGTCCCTCCTACGATCTTCAAAGTTTTTCTTCCATTATTATTCCTATCCCCTCATTCTCCAGTGTATTTGTTTAATCTTCCTTTTTGAATGAGGAACTCAATTTCATCTTTCAGTTGTCTACACTCATCGGTGTCATGACCAACATCTTTGTGAAATCTGCAATACTTGCTCTTATCTAGCTTGGCAGGATCAGCCTTCAAAGGTTTAGGCCAACGAACATCTCGATCTTTCTCGATTTCCATCAAGATCTGGCTTCTAGGAGCATTCAGCTTAGTGTATTCAGTGAACTTTTACCCAGGACCTCCCTTCTTGGGGGTTGAATCAGGGTTTTTCTCAGTTCTAGGATACTTGTCCTTAGTGATATATTCCAGGTCAGTTTTCCGCTTCTTGCCTCTAGCGGGCTCATTACTCACTACGGTCTTCCTCATGCTCTATTCCACCTTGATGTACTTCCTGGCCCTATCTTGGAGCTGCAACATGCTTTCAGGAGGCGTTTGGCCAAGGACATCTTGAAGAATTCATCCCTAGTTCCTGTTGTAGTGCTATCATGGCTACCTTGTCATCAAGGTCCGGGACTTTTAAAGCCTCCTTTGTGAAACGATTCAAGTATTCTCTCAAAGATTCCTTTGCTCCCTGTACAATGCTCATGAGGGATGCTGAACTTTTCTCATGCACTCTCCCGCTGATGAACTACTTAATAAAAGCCTGACTTAATTCTCTGAAGGATCCAATAGAGTTCGGGGGCAAACGACTATACCATCTTTGAGCCATACCCAACAGGGTTTGAGGAAATGCCCGACACTTAATAGCGTCATTCATGGGCTGTAACAATAGTGCATTAAAGAATGTCCTAACATGATTAACGGGATCTCCCGTGCTATCATAAGCTTTGATAGTGGGCATCTTGAACTTTCTTGAGATATGGGCATTCATTATCTCTTCAGTGAATGGGGGAGTAGGATCATCAGGATCTCCAAGGGGAAGGAGATTGCTTGGATCAGCCCTTGGTACAACAAGCCTTCTCTGTATTGGACCATCCAGGTCTATGATAGGAGGAGGATTTCTCCCCCTAGGAGGTAGTGGGGGTCTGGTGCTCTGGTGCGCCTCTAAATTGTGCTTCAGCCTTTGAATCTCATCCTCGTGAGCCTTGATCCTTTCCTGCACTTCTTGGGGATTCATCCCTTGGGTGCTCCTAGGACGTTGGCTACCATCAGCCATCGGCTCTTTGCCAGCACATCTCCTTCTTGGGGCCACTTTATCATCCGAAGATTCGGAGTCTCTCTCAGTATAAGGACCAGAAAATTCCTGATCCTCAGGGATAGGAGCCAAACCTCGTATGTAGGGGCGATCGCCCTCGTGCCTCACTCCGTCCAGCATGTCCACTTCCTCCAATCTCGGGGTAAAGGGGCATTCCATAAGGGGGTTAGTAGTCACAACAGTGGAATACTCGTACCCAATGGGTCGAGAATTCACAGGTGCATGTAGTTGTTGAACTTGAGGATTCGTACCTTGAGTAGCCGAGGGAATCGTCCCTTGTGGCTGAGGTTCAGTTACCCCTATCCGGGCTTCTCCTTAGGTGGTTGCATAAGTTGAATGAGGAGATACCTCCACGGTTGACAAAATCACTTGGGTTGTCCCCAATGGTGTTCCTTCCTCAAGAGCTCTAATTGTTCTCCGTGTTCTCGCCATGGTTGTTGTTATGCTTTCCCACAGACGATACCAAATGTTATGGATTAAAAACTAAGGTATATGATTGCTGTATTTATTACTAAGGAACATGAGCTTTGAGGCTCGATTTGACTGCTCTTGTATTTCGTGACTCGATCTGCCTTAACAAGATGCCTACGTACCTTGCTGATTGCCAATGATCAAGTCAAAAAATGTAGTTCTGATTTGTGGGGTGAGGCCCCTTATATAGATGCTGGGAGTCCTTGAATTGGACTTGGCGTAGGAGACTTGGCGGTCAAGTCTCAGAATTAGAATGAACTTTGGAGTCCTAGGAAGTAGGAAGCTGATTCCTTATCCTACCTGGTTCCTTGGAGGACAATCTACAAGGATTTATATCTCCACTAGGACTTATCTTAACAGCTGTTTTTCTCCCTTATTAATTAATTACGAAATTAATTCCATCAGACCTGATCTGGTCCATTAGGCCTGATCAATGTGTTAACCTTTTTGGTCTGAATATTATACATCTTCTTATTGGGCTCCGTGGCCCAAGTCATGTGTAATTAATGCAACTTTAACCACATAATCAGGATTTATTTATTCCCTATCACAAAGCAAATGAAGTTTAAATTTTGAAAATAACTTTCCGAAAATATTTAAGGAAAGAATGATTGACGATATTAACCATTTCTTGAATACTTGGGGAATAACAAAACATTATTCTTTAAGAAAATAATGAATATTATTGAATAAAATAAACGGAGTCATAAGTCCTCGAATGAATATTCAAACTAATATTCACTTATAATTTAAAACTAGCGAATAAACATTATTCGATTAATAGTTTTGAAAACTATATATATATACATATATATAATATACTCGGGAACATCGCCTCCCGGTTTAGAAAAATGTTAGCCTTTGGGTCCCCTATACTAAGGGTATACGTAAATAATGCCTATCTCTAGCATAGGTATTATGCAGTTTATAACAATTGAATCAACAATGAGATATCAAGATTAGGAAACAGGCATGCATATATATATATATAATATCAACTTCTCCAATATATCACAAAATTTGCTAATAACAATCATGCACTTATCACAAGATAATACATATATCTATTTACATCACAACAACGGTATAACGGGTAGAAAACTTGCATGAGCGAATGGGGGTGGTAAAAGGCCTGGGGCGAGTCTGGTAACCTATAAACAACATATAAGTTAGAATTAAACCACGGTCGCTTAAGAAACTAGACTTTAACCAATTGGACACTAACGTTCGCTTTTGCGCTTAACGATTCACATAAGTCGCTCGAGTACCCTCGGCTCCATCATTTTTATAAAATTAACCGTTTAACTTTTTAAGGCGACTCTTTCGCGAATACTCTACCAACTGACCAATTCATCTTACATAATTGTTTCGTACTCTAGTTAGTCATTTAAGGACCTTAACCAATGTTTCAAAGTAAAGCGAGGGGTAAAGGTTCGCTCGTGAAACGCCGTTACTTAAAACGGTCGTTTCTCCTAAACCGTACATCGGATTCAAGCGAACTACATACCAAAATGAAGCTTACGACATGATCTAGCTAAACATGGAAAAGTTACAGATTGGTCAGTTATCTTTCTGTCCCGAACACTGAAAACAAGCAGTTGGATGAAAATGGGCATTACGGCGGCTATGTTTACGTGATTACCAATGTTTAAACTACTCCAATCAACCACAAACCAACTCATAACCACCAGTACAACCAAAATTCATCCAAACCTTACTACATCAGTCCATAACTTCATGAATATCCAACTCATTCAATCACAAACAAGAGCTACTAACTATACTTAAGGTTCATTAACCAATAACCAAGATTTATAACTCAAAATCATTACAAATCCTACCAAACTATAAACATACAAGAATCATGCTTCTCATGAACTATATTAATCAAAACCACTCCTAAACATTCAAGGTAAATCTTAGGGTATGAGGTTTTACCTTCCTTGGTGAGTAGTAGTAACTAAGAAGCTTGAAATAGCCCTTGAAAGTCCTTACCAAAGCTTAATCTAACCAAAAATACAAGATCAAACAATTTAAATTTCTTGAAAACACTATTCACTCTCTTATTCAATGATTTATTGAAAGAGATTGTGAAGGAATTGGGAGTTTAAACTCCTAGGATAGCCATAACTAATCATAAGGAACCTTGGATAATTACCTTGCAATTTAACAAAGCTTGGATCTTGAATTTTTGGGTTTCTTCTTTCTTAAAACAAGAAAAGCCGAGAGCTTCTCTTCTTGTAAGCAAAGTCAACTTTTTAATTTTTGTGTTATGATATTTTGCTTGGTTGATTTCATTTTTGGCTTGGCAATCTTTGATCTTTTACCATGGTAACTTTTACATGGCCCATAATCAACCAACAAAGGAAAATCCCTTGTCATGCTTATGTCATCATGCTTGTGTCATCTTGTTAACACATGTCTTCTCCTTGGTGGTGTGATACCATCATCATCCACTAACCTCTTTGATTAACCCTTAATTACTTGGCTAATGTCTGTTTATCTGTTATACGGTTCGCTTAACTTTTGTTCTCGTTTGTCGTTTGAGGGATCATATCCGGGATTTTATTACTTGGGTTTCCTCTAACCTTTCTCAATATTTTATATTCCTTTTATGATCCTATCTTATAATCCTTGAATTTAAATCCTTTTAATCATGTTACCTTATACTTAATTCTTTCAGTATCTGGTGGATTTTCGGGAAAAATCAAAGTGTTCGAATTTGGATTCTGACGATCTTTAAATTTTTTTCTTAATCAGCATAATTAGCAAAATCACTATTCATAAGGATTACAAAAAGTCCAAAATATTTGGGGTTATTACAGTAGCTGTAGACATAGGTGTAGATGTAGGTGAACAATCAACCATACCAAACTTTTTCAATAAATCTTTGACATAGTTTGGCTGATGAAGATTTCATCACTTCTTTGACTGACTTGAAGTCCAAGAAAGTAACTTAATTCCCCCATCATACTCATTTCATATTCACTCTGCATAAGCTTAGAGAATCTTTGGCAAAGCTTTTCATTTGTAGAACCAAAGATAATATCATCCACATATATCTGAACTAGGATCATATCATCACCATGCTTCTTGTAGAAGAGAGTCTTGTCAATAGTACGTCTAGTGACTCTATGCTTAATCAAAAGTTTTGACAATGTGTCATACCAAGCTCTAGGTGCTTGTTTAAGTCCATAGAGAGCCTTGAGTAACTTGTACACAAAACTTGGAAATTATGGATCTTCAAAGCCAGGTGGTTGTTGCACATAAACCTCTTTTTCCAACTCACCAATGAGGAATGCACTCTTCACATCCATTAGATATACCTTAAAATTTGAATGTGCAGGAAATGCAAGAAAAATCCTTATTGCTTCAAGTCTTGTAACTGGAGCAAAAGTTTCATCATAATCAATTTCTTCTTTTTGTAAGTAGCCTTTTGTAACCAACCTTGCTTTATTTCTGGTGACTATTCCATTTTCATCCATTTTGTTCCTGAACACCCATTTTGTTCCAATTATACTTATGTTCTTTGGTGCAGGAACCAATTTCCAAACATTATTTCTCTCAAACTGATTTAGCTCTTCTTGCATTGTAAATATCCAATTAGGATCAAGAAAGGCTTTGTTAGTCCCTTAACAATATAGCAAGAATTAGAGAAGGGGGGTTGAATGGAATTCTTGACCTTTTTCTCGAAATAAAAATGTTCAACTCGAATATAGATATAAGTGTTTTGATTAGCACAATATGGAATAGAAACTTAATTGAATCAAAACATAAGTAATTAAAAACAAGAGTCTTTAAAAACTTTCTGGTGGATTTAAACAATTCCACCAGAGATATATATTATATATCGAGAGGACTCTGTGTACAAGAATGCTCACAGCTGCTTATAAATCGAACTGCTGAGAATACAGGGAAATGCTAATGATTTTGCTTACAAAGATTTCTCTCCTTTTTTGTATCTCAATTCTTTTTTTTTATTTACTACATTCTTGGTTTATATATTACCAAGATTACAAAGTCAAAAAGACTAAATAAATATAAAAACTATCAGTCTTAAGATTTGTTACTTTTCATCCTCTATTACCCAGTTAATGGGCTTCCATAGTAGATTTGTATACATCTCGACGGTTGTGCTCAGTATTCACTGTTCAACTGCTGTTTGAATTCTTTACATGATCATCCGTTGGACTTTATGAATATCCGTTGGATATATGATCATCCGTCGACTTTCTGAACATCCGTTGATGGATTCATTGATCATCCGTCAACTGCTATATTAGGCATCCGTTGATAGTCATTTGATCATCCGTCGATGGCTTTGTTAATCATCCGTCAGTACCTATTTTGGCAGTTGACTTCATTTCACTTATGCAGAATTACAAGACATCATTTATATACAATTAATCAACCTATTTTGCATATCTAGTTAAAGTCAACATGACTTATAGGCTACTACAGAATCTATACAAAGATGTATACAGAACTGTGCTACAGACTTATTATTACATAAGCTACTCACTCGATGGATAATTAGTTAACATCCGTTGGGACTATAATGAGTTATCCGTCGGGACTATAATTCTTATCCGTCGAGTGCTACATTATTTCACTAAGTAAAATCTACTTAGATATTTTGTTTATGAAATCATCAAGTACACAACATATGCACAACAATCTCCCCCAATTTATGTCTACTGGAATTGTAGCCATAAATTAAGAGATCTTGATGATAACAAAACATCCTAAACATACAGCTTTAAAGATAAGCAGATAATACCGAAAAGTGCTTCAATTAATCAAAATGTACAAAGTTTGGCTCATAGTCATTTCAAGATGCTCCTCTAGCCTGAGCAGATTTTTCTAGTTTCTTGAAGGTCTGGATCTTCTTCCAAGCTTCCTGTTGTTTTCATCAATCTGATTTTGGAGCTGCCTATGGAATTCCAGTTCATCAGATTATGAGAGATCTAGCTTTTCTTGCATTTCCAAGAGAGTCTCATTGCTAGAGATACTCAATTGGTCTTCTAACCTGAAGAATCTTCTCACACCTTTGTCATCTATGAACTCCATCAGCCAGTAGCGCCTTAGATGCATTCTTCTCCCTGTGTATGGGATGATTAGAGTCTTTGGAAGTGCATCTTTAGCTCTAATACTCCTTAGTTCTTCAATCTTCTTCAATACTAGTCTTCTTGCAGTTACATTGATCCCAAAGTTCTTCTTGAAGGATGAATAAACTTTAATCAGTACAGCTTGGCTTTCTTGAAGAATCCTGTGAAGTGGCCACACAATCTCCTTTCCTCCTTTATACTTGAACACTAACCTTTCAGTTAGGTTTCTGTATGCATCAATTCCCCTCACTTCATCTAGTTCATTCAGATAGAGGTTTAGATCAGAAAATTCCTTGATGTCACACAAGTATAAGTAGTCTCCCCTGTTAACTTTGGGTTGAACTTTAACTACTGATTTGGATTTGAGAGGTGACAGCTTCACTTTCTTGACTGCCCTTGACTTTGTCCTTTTTGGCTTACTAAGGATTGGTAAATTAAAGTCAGGAATTGGTATTTTATCCCACTCTATTGGCTCATCCTTGGGCACAATAGGTTCACCATGAATATTCCTGTAGGGATCTACCACCCTTATATCTTCAGATGCCACAGAGGGCTTTGATGCTTGAGTTGTAGCTGGTGTGGGTACCTTAGGAAATTGATCTTCCAATCCTTTGTCAACAATATCCAGTTTCCTTTTTGTTCTTCTAGCCAATTCTTTCTTTCTTGGAGATTTCTTCTGTTCTTCAATTTTCTTCTTTGATTCAGCAGCTTCAGATGGTTGAGAGGGAATTTGTTGAGATGAATTCATAGCCTGTAGCTTGGCCAAGATAGCAATCTGCTCTTTTTTTGTTTAGTCTTCTTTGCATCTAGAGCAGCTTGCTTCTTTTCCTGCTTAAATTTGGCTTTTTTCTCTCTTTGCTTGAGCAAATTGTGGATGTCCAACTACACACAAATTTCCTTTCCATTTCTGAATATCTTAGCAATTCTCCTTTTTAAAGCTGAATCAGCTGGATATTTATAGAAGACAATTGATCTTGAAAGAAGCTTCTTCTCATCAGGCTTGGGTGTCTCATACACAGTGTCCAAGGGGTTCTTCAAAGATGATTTTGGATAGCTTGCCCTTGGTTTAAGAATTATTTCAGCCTTTGTAGACTTGATGCAGGAAGATTGTCCTCTTTCCAGATTATTCATGCTCATCTCATTCACACTGATTTGCTTGAGTTGAGAGTAATGGATGGCTGACTTAACTGGCTCCTTGACAAGTTCAAACTTTTTCTGTATCTCCTCGTCAATCTTATCCCAGTTGATCAAACTCAACTTCCCTTTCTCAGCAACTTTCAAATTTGCTGCTGCTGCTTTAATTAGATCTATACCATCTGCAACTGGTGGCTTGGAGACAGTAATTGAAGGTACAATTACTTTGCTGATTTGAACTTGAAGTTTCTCCCCCTCACTTGGTTCTCTCTCCCCCTTTTTGTTATCATCAAGTTGAGGAGTTAGGCCTTGTGCTTTGGCCAGTTACATGAGAAGATTTGTCTGAGTCTGTTGATTTTGAAGAAGGGTAGCCACTGAATTCTCAATAACTTGAACTCTATCTTCCAGCCTGGCCAGCTTCTTTTCAGAATCTGATTCTCTCCTCAGTCTCAGTAATAGATCCTGCATGGTACCATATGGCATGACTGAATCCAGCTTCTCAGAATTATAGGTCTTCAAGTCAGCTATATCCTTTTTGAGTTCATCCACACTCAGATTCTGTCTTAATTGCTGGATCTTCATGAGATGTAGAGAGTCTAGGTGAGCTTGAAGAATAGCCTTGGTACCAGCATCTGAAGTTTCTTGAAGGGCCTTTTGAATAGCCATAACCTGCTTAACCAAAGATACACCAAACTGTCCTGGTGTAGATTCCTTTGTCCATGCCCATTCAGATAAATTTGGAACAGAACTTGGGCCTTCATCTCCCCCTAAGTTCATGCTTCCATCCAAAGAAACAGAGTCATCATCATTAGAATTTGCTTCAAATTCTTCAGATGGCTCACCAGCTTGAGAAGGCATCCTATTGACAGCAGCTTTATCTCTTTGAAGAGATTCTGAAGTGTGTACAAAGTTCAAAGTCTGTTCTGCCTCCACATTGCCCTGAGCAGCCAACAGTTGATAGGCTGACACAGGGTGAGTAAAAGTGTCAGCATCCAAGGAAATGTTATCAATTACAGCTTTGTAATGTTGCTGAAATTGTCTTTCCTTTTCAGCATCATTCACAATCATTGACTCACTAGCAATGGCTGGATCCACCCTTATAGCTTATGTACCTGCTTTTCTCCCAAAATCTCTCTTTTGTTGCATCAGGGTCTCACCCTGGCTCCCCACCCTCACACACTCACCTTCACCTACTAAGGTGGGACTCCTCTCACTCACTTTTGCCAATCCTGAATAAATGAATTGCTGATTTTCACTCTTTTCCTCTCCTTTTTCCTGGGAGCAACCCAGCCTCTCACTCAATGCACTCTCCTTTCTCATTCCTAAGAGTGACTGTACAACCACTAAATCTTCCGCACTTGAAATAATTGAGGTTTGAAGTTGTGCAGAGATACTCGACGGATAAGTGACATCCGTCGAGTGAGTGGTAATGCTATCCAACGGATAACTGCTGTTAGGCTTATCCGTCGGGATACAATCACTACTCGACGGATGAACAATATCCATCGAGAGAGTGGAAATGAATGAGGTGGGAAGATAAACTATTGTTGACTCTGTGTTGATTGAAGATATTTGGGGCATAGATGTCACAATAGAATCTGAAAGAATTGGCAAGTGAGTCAATAAATCATCTAAAAGATGATGCTCACTTGCACTAGATTTTGGCTTCCCCAACAGAGTTAAAGAAGGGGAATCAGGAATTGAAGTGTTTATCATATCCACTTCCAGAGAGTTTATTGGTGAGTATGGTGTTTCAGATGCTTCTATTATTAGAGATTTTGGCTGTGACTCCACATTTATTGGAGCCACATCAAACTGAATTTGAGAGAGTGCAGGGACTGTGTCTTTAGCACCAGTTTGCACTATGTGTGTGCCCTGTGCATCCCCAAAGGTCTTAGATTTCCTCTTTCTTGTGTAAGTTTGGGGTGAGCTTGTGTCCCTAACCCTTTTGGCCTGTGCTCTTGGCTGAGAGCTTTGTTCAATAACTGCATCCTTTTGGGAGGATGTAGCTAGAAGTGAGTTTTTATCCTTTTTAAGCATTGCCGTTTGTTAGGAAACTGCAGTGTGGCTGGGCTGGGATTCACTCAACTCTCCATCCTTATTCTTGTGGTTTCTTTGATGTTCACCCCTTCCCTTACCTGAATTTCCCTCCTTCACACTCCCCTCTTTTGCTTTTGTGGATTTTACAACTGGTATCTTTTGAGAGATACCAGAGGGGGTTTTTTTTGATTTAGATTTGGAAATTGTAGAGGGTTTGGAGGCTTTGGTAGGCAACTATTTGGTCATTGGCACAGTTGCCATAGCTACTCCCGAAGTCAAAGAAATAGTGGAGGTTGGAATAGTTGTAGGGATGGATGAACTTACCTCACTTACCTGAGGTGCATGCATTACAGGAAAGTAGAACATTGGCACATCTCTTTGATGGTTGGCCCTGTTCAGATCTGCAATGATCCTCCTCTCTTGAACCCAACAATCCAGTTTATTGTTAGGGTTCTCAAGAACTATTTCTTCACAGAGGTAGTTAGCCAATAACATAAAAAATCTGGCATAATAAATATTCTTCCCTCTTTTATTTAGCTCTCCTAATTTGTATCCTAACTCAAACATGATAAGGTCACTGAAATTGTAAAATTTATCTGTAACTAGCATGTATAGCATATTAAGCATGGAAATATTCACTGAATCAAAATTACTGATTTTTCAGAGAAGACCTTAGTAACTGCATCACACATGAAACTCCATTCCTTCCTAAGACCCATTCTCCTAATATCACTCATTTTAGAAGTGGAAAGTGCATAGTGAATGGAATTAAGCATATTGATAATATCAGTGTCAGTGTGTGGTGAAGTCACATTGTTATCAGGGATTTTGAAACATGCTTTTATCACATCACTATTGATACATAATTCTTTACCTTTGATAGTTAAAGTGATGGTCTTGTCAGTAGAGTTGTATATAGCAGTGGTCCACATCTCTTCAACAACTTCACAGAAGATTGTGGGTGATTCCAGCATGGTGTAATTGAGCTTGCAGTTCTTCACGAAGTCCATCATCTTGTGGTAGTCCTCTGATTGCTGAATACCCTTATTGACCAATGCAGTAAAATTGTTCTTCTCATAAATGAACCCAGTTTGAGACATAATCTTTACTACAGGTGCCATTGTTAGAGAATGAAAGCTTGAAGAGAAGGAGAGTAATTGATTGAGAGAGAATGGAATTAGAGCAGTTGAATTTGAGAATGATAAAAGAAAACAATTACAATGAAATAAGCTTTTATACTATCTCAAAAATAATTGATAAAAATAAAAAAGTAAAGTAAATTAACCAATAGAAATCGCCTAAAATAGCCATTTAAAATTAAACTGTAAAAATTCCACCCATTATTCGTCGTGTAATGCTTACAAACTGTAAGTATACTCGATGTATAATGTTCAGGGAATTAACGGCTGAGATTTAGACAATTCGACGGATGAGGATAAACTGATATCTGTCGAGACATACAGTATTCCAGAAAAATAATTAACTTTTATTAGCAAGTAGTATATCGACGAATGAATAAACTCGATGAATAAGGGTCATCCGTCGAGATGCAAATTTTGACTAAGCCAAAATTTCATCCAAGATTTAAAGATCAATTAAATTTCTGGCTGCATTCCAACTTGCAAAATAACTCAGATAAATTTAAGTGTAATTAAACATACCTAACTCACTTACCAACCTTGAAAAGGTGGATTCATCCAGTGGCTTGGTAAAGATATCTGGAAGTTGCTTCTCACTTGGAACAAAATGTAACTCCACAGTACTATTCATTACATGTTCCCTTATGAAATGGTACTTGATGTCTATGTGCTTTGTCCTTGAATGTTGCACTGGATTTTCAGTGACGGCAATTGCACTTGTGTTATCACAGAAAATAGGAATCCTTTCAACTTGCAAACCATAGTCTAGCAATTGATTTTTCATCCATAAAATCTGTGCACAGCAACTGCCAGCAACAATATATTCAGCTTCAGCTGTAGAAGTAGAAACTGAATTTTGCTTTTTACTGAACCAGGACACAAGCTTGTTTCCTAGAAATTGACAGGTTCCTGTTGTGCTCTTTCTATCAATTCTACAACCTGCATAATCTGCATCTGAATAACCAGTTAGATCAAAGCCAGAATCTCTAGGGTACCAAATGCCAAGTTTTGGTGTTCCCTTGAGATATCTGAAAATTCTTTTAATGGCTATCAAGTGAGATTCTCTAGGATCAGCTTGAAATCTAGCACATAAACACGTAGCAAACATTATATCTGGCCTACTAGCTGTTAAGTACAGAAGTGAGCCAACCATGCCTCTATAACTTGAAATATCCACAGACTTTTCAGTAGTGTTTAGTTCAAGCTTAGTTGCAGTGGCCATGGGAGTTTTTGCAGATGTGCAATCCATTAGATCAAACTTCTTTAAAAGATCAAAAAAATATTTAGTTTGACTAATGAATATTCCATCACTAACTTGCTTAACTTGCAAACCAAGAAAGTAAGTTAGTTCTCCCATCATACTCATTTCAGACTTACTTTGTATCAATTTGGCAAACTTTTTGCAAAGTTTCTCATCTGTAGAGCCAAAAATAATATCAACTACATAAATTTGAAAAATTATACTAGAGCCATTAACATTTCTGAAAAATAAAGTTTTATCTACAGTACCTCTTGTGAAATGATTTTCCAAAAGGAACTTTGATAAAGTATCATACCAGGCTCTAGGTGCTTGCTTCAGTCCATAAAGTGCTTTCAAAAGATAATAGACATATTCTGAAAAATTTTGATCTTCAAAACCAGGAGGTTGACTAACATACACTTCTTCCTCCAAATCTCCATTAAGAAAGGCACTTTTGACATCCATTTGATAGACTTTGAAATTGGCATGGGCTGCATAGGCTAAGAAGATTCTGATGGCTTCAAGTCTTGCCACAGGAGCAAAAGTTTCATCAAAATCTATTCCTTCTTGCTGACAATAACCCTTAGCAACCAATCTAGCTTTATTCCTGATTACTATGCCATTTTTATCCATCTTGTTTCTGAATACCCACTTGGTGTCTTTTGGATTCTTTCCTTTAGGCTTGGGTACCAGCTTCCATACATTATTACTTTCAAATTGGTTTAGCTCCTCCTGTATAGCTAAGATCCAATCAGGATCCAACAAAGCTTCTTCTACCTTCTTTGGTTCTTCCTTTGATAGAAAGCTGCTGTATAGACATTCTTCCTGAGTTTCTCTTCTTGTTGGAACTCTAGAAGAAACATCACCAATAATAAGCTCAAAGGGGTGATCTTTTGTCCATTTCCTTTGCTGAGGTAGATTAGCTCTAGATGAAGAGACCTCATGATTGTCTTGATGTGTGATTGAGTTTTGATTGCTAGAAACTCCCCCTGAGTTTGTGGATCTTTGATTTGACAAAGGAGAATTTCCTGTAGGTGATCTGTCTTGACCTCCTGCTCCTTTTGATAACCCGACGGATGGTGAATTTTGAGTACCGACGGATGAGACAGGTTGTCTTCTGACGGATAACACAGACTGCCTTCCGACGGATGAAGCATTATGCAACTCGACGGATGTTGAGTTTTGTGATTCATTGGTGGTAATTTTGTCTGCATTATCCTTAGACACTGTTTCTTTATCTCTCTCATCATCACTGTCATCACTAACCATCTCCACATTATCGAATTTGAGGCTCTCATGGTAATCTCCATCTTTCAGTCCTTCAATCTTTTTATCATCAAACACAACATGTATAAATTCCACAACAATGTTGGTTCTTAGATTGTAGACTCTATATGCTTTACCAACAGCATATCCAACAAAAATTCCTTCATCTACTTTAGCATCAAATTTCCCATTTTGATCAGTTTGATTTCTCAGAATATAGCATTTGCAGCCAAAGACATGAAGAAAGTTTAGAGTTGGCTTCTTATTCTTGAACAATTGATAGGGAGTCATGCATCTTGCTTGATTAATCAGAGAAATGTTCTGAGTGTAGCATGCAGTATTTACAGCTTCATCCCAGAAATATGTTGGTAGTTTAGATTCTTCAAGCATTGTCCTTCAAGCTTCAATAAGTGATCTGTTCTTCCTTTCCACTACTCCATTCTGTTGTGGAGTCCTTGCTGCTGAAAACTCATGCAGTATCCCATTTTCTTCACAAAATACTCTCATGACAGAATTCTTAAACTCAGTTCCATTGTCAATCCTAATTCTTTTAACTTTGGAATCAGGATGATTGTTGACTTGTCTTATGTGATTGATGATGATTTCACTAGCCTCATCTTTAGACTTTAGAAAATATGTCCAAGAGAACTTTGAGAAATCATCTACAATTACTAGGCAAAATCTTTTCCTAGAGATGGACAATACATTGACTGGTCCAAACAAATCCATGTGAAGCAGTTGTAAAGGCTCTTCAATTGCTGAATCAAGTTTCTTCTTGAATGATGCTTTGATCTGCTTCCCTTTTTGGCAGGCATCACACAGTCCATCCTTTGAAAACTCCACTAGAGGAATACCTCTTACCAATTCTTTCTTTACCAGCTCATTCATGGTTTTGAAGTTTAAATGAGATAGCTTCTTGTGCCATAGCCAACTTTCATCCTGACTTGCTTTACTGAGAAGACAAGTTACAGATTCTGCATTAGTTGAGTTGAAATCAGCTAGGTACACATTTCCTCTTCTTACACCAGTGAGAACCACTTTGTTGCTTTGATTATTAGTCACAACACAGGCTTCTTTGTTGAAGGATACTGAATTGCCTTTGTCACAAAGCTGGCTGATACTCAACAAATTGTGTTTGAGACCATCCACTAAGGCAACCTCCTCAATGATGACATTGTCTTTTGAAATCAAGCCATATCCCACAATATAACCCTTGCTGTCATCTCTAAAAGTAATACTTGGGCCAGCTCTCTCCTTAAACTCTGTGAGCAGGGTAGAATCACCAGTCATGTGTCTTGAACAACCACAGTCCAAGTACCAAAGATTCCTTCTATTTCCCTGCACACATCAAAATCAAATCAAGTTGATTTTGGTATCCAAGTTTCCTTGGGTCTTGCCTTGTTAGCTTTCTTCTTCTATTTCTTAGGTCTTAACTCATTTGACTTAGGAATTTCAGATTCTTCCTTAGTCATTTGGGTTGGGCCTTTGAAACCATTTAATGCAACAGAATTATCATGCATATTATGGCTACCAGGAAATGGCATGCTTGGTGTAAACATGTTATTCCAGTAGGGCATGCTAAATGGCATTTGAGGCATACTGTATGCAGCATAATATGGATTAGGTGCAAATGGCATATTAGCAAACTGTGCATTCATGTTCTGTGTAGGCATTGCATTAACAGACATGGGAAGCATTGCATTCTTGTTAGGAAATTGAGACTGAACAGACATGGGGGTAGGCATGGAAGATTTGCAATTAACAGACAAATGATTTACACTACCACACTTGACACAGATTTTTCTAGGAGCATATTTATCAGGTGTGTAGTTATTGTGTTTGTTAATCCCGACTTTACCATTCCTGTTGTTTTTCCTTTTAGTCTCTGTCTTTATCTCAATTTTCTCAAGTCTGTCACTTAGCTGTTTGACAGTCATGTGACCAATATTAGCCCTTTTTCCTTTCTTAACTTGACTTGACTCTCCTGAAAAAAAGTTCTTGGAAATAGACCCATACTTCTCATTTAGCTTGATTAGTTTGGCTTTGCTAATGGGCTTGCTCACAGCCGATGGATGAGGATTTTTATCTTTCAACGGATAACACTTTTTGTTATCCGACGGATAGTCCTCATCATCTGTCGAGTCTACATCTATCAGCAAACCATCTACCAAATTATGTTCTAGTTTCTCTTTGCTCTTTTTCCAGGCTTCATCACAAAAAGACTCAATTCCTTGAACTTTGGTGATTTGAGCATGGACATCCCTGGATGTTTTCCATGCTTTAATCACTTCTTGTTCACGCTCGAGCTGCTTTTTTAAAATCTCTTCCTTTTTCAAGGACTTAGTTAATTCCTCCTTGGCAATCTTACACTCAATCCTTAGTTTCTCAAAATCAACAAACTGAGACTCAAGCACATTATTCCTCTCACTTAAAAACAAGTTGTTTTCTTTGATTTTAGCATTTTCTTTAGTAAGAGACTTAAGTGTAACACGCAAATGATATAATTCTGTAGACATGTCATTTATGGCATCATTACACTCAGCTTTAGATAAATGTGCAAGGTTTGTAGTAATTACCTGATTGCTTGAGGAACTTGTCTCTGTTTCATCAGACTTGGCCATTAGGGCTAGATTGACATAGCTGACATCTTCGTCTTCATCCAAAACCACTTGCTGCCCAGTCATTCTCTTGTGTAATAAAAGCCCTTTCCTTTTGTTTGAGTAGATCAAAGTATTTTTGCTTATAATCCACAGACTCAAACCTTTTCTTACTGGAATCTGACTTTCTACACTCATTTGCAAAATGCCCTGCCAAGCCACATTTAAAACATTTGAATTTTGACTTATCCACCATGTTTCTATTTGGCTTGGCTGCTCCAAAGTTCTTCTTAAACTTGAGCTTGGAAAATCTCCTGGAAAGAAATGCTAGGTGCTCATCAATGTCTTCCATGTCATCTTGACTCAATGAATCTTCACTTTCTACTGCAATCCCCTTGCCCTTGCTTTCACAGACCTTAAAAGTTGACTCAACAGCTTCCATCTTCACTTCCTTCTCCTTTTCCAAATCAGCAACTAGTGCAATGGATCATCCTTTCTTCTTTCCTCTCTCCATCCTTTTATCCTGCTTTATCTCAAGCTCATAGGTCTTCAGGATGCCATATAGTCTCTCCAAAGTAAACTCTTTATAATCTTGTGAGTTTCTTAATGAGACTGTCATTGGTTTCCATTCCTTTGGAAGAGATCTAAGGAATTTCATATTAGAGTCTTTAGTCTAATAGACTCTTTCATGTAACTTAAAAGCATTTAGTAGTTTTTGGAATCTACTAAAAATGTCAGTGAGTGACTCACTTTCCTCATTGTGCAAATGCTCATATTGCTGTATCAAGAGCTGCATTTTATTTTCTCTAACTTGCTCGGTGCCATCACAGATTATCTGTATAGTATCCCAGACTTCCTTGGCAGTTTTGCAGTTAATAATGTTGTCAAACTTGTCTGCATCAACTCCATTGAACAGAATGTTCATGGCCTTTTTATCCTTCCTGACTTGTTCAATGTCAGGATCAGACCATTCGTGCCTTGGCTTGGGAACTGATGGCTCGTTTCCTGTTGCAGCTCTCATTGGAACATTAGGACCTCTTTTTATGCAGTCCACATAGGCCTCATCTTGAGAAAGCATATGAAGATGCATCTTTACCTTCCAATGATGGTAATTGTCTTTATCTAGAAAACGAATCTTGACTCCAACATATTTCTTGTTCATCTTGCTGAATTGTTTTGATCTTTAAACTCTTTGTAGATTAAGAGCTTGCTCTGATACCAATTGTTAGTCCCTTAACAATATAGTAAGAATTACAGAAGGGGGGTTAAATGAAATTCTTGAACCTTTTTCTCGAAATAAAAATGTTCAACTCGAATATAGATATAAGTGTTTTGATTAGCACAATGCGGAATAGAAACTTAATTGAATCAAAACATAAGTAATTAAAAACAAGAGTCTTTAAAAACTTTCTGGTGGATTTAAACAATTCCACCAGAGATATATATTATATATCGAGAGGACCCTGTGTGCAAGAATGCTCACAGCTGCTTACAAATCGAACTGCTGAGAATACAGGGAAATGCTAAGGATTTTGCTTACAATGATTTCTCTCCTTTTTTATATCTCAGTTCTCTTTTTTTTATTTGCTACATTCTTGGTTTATATATTACCAAGATTACAAAGTCAAAAAGACTAAATAAATATAAAAACTATCAGTCTTAAGCTTTGCTACTTTTCATCCTCTATTACCCAGTTAATGGGCTTCCACAGTAGATTTGTATACATCTCGACGGCTGTGCTCAGTATTCACTGTTCAACTGATGTTTGAATTCTTTATATGATCATCCGTTGGACTTTATGAATATCCGTTGGATATATGATCATCCGTCGACTTTCTGAACATCCGTTGATGGCTTTATTGATCATCCGTCGACTGCTATATTAGGCATCCGTTGATAATCATTTGATCATCCGTCGATGGCTTTGTTAATCATTCGTCGGTAGCTATTTTGGCACTTGACTTCATTTGACTTATGCAGAATTACAAGACATCATTTATATACAATTAATCAACCTATTCTGCATATCTAGTTAAAGTCAACATGACTTATAGGCTACTACAGAATCTATACAAAGATGTATACAGAACTGTGCTACAGACTTATTATTACATAAGCTACTCACTCGATAGATAATTAGTTAACATCCGTCGGGACTATAATGAGTTATCCGTCGGGACTATAATTCTTATCCGTCGAGTGCTACATTATTTCACTAAGTAAAATCTACTTAAATGTTTTGTTTATGAACTCATCAAGTACACAACATATGCACAACAGGCTTCCTCAGTTTTCTTTGGCTCAATTTGTGAAAGAAAATATGCATGAAGGCATTCATTTGCAGTTACACTTCTAGTCCTCACTCCAGTAGTTGGATCACCAATAATTGCTTCCCTAGTGTGACTTCTATCCCACTTTTTGGTGTGAGTTTTTTGACTTGAGTTTTCTTTGTTTTCTTTACCATTTGCATGACTTGTAGAACTTTCCTCTCTTTCCTCCCCTTGAGTTTGTGCTATCAAATTCAGGTCCATGAGATGAGCTTTCATTCTCATGATTCACTTATTCAGTTGACGCTTCATCTATTCTGTGATTTATGTTGACTTTAGCTTCATCATTAGAATCACTATCAATGTTGAGATTTTCAAACTTTAGGGCTTCTGCTTCATTTTCATCAAGGTATTCCAAGCTTGGGCACTTATCATCATCAAAAGTAACATATGTGCTTTCCATAATTTTATTTTATTCAAGCACATAGACCTTGTAGGAAGTTCTTTTCAATGAATATCCCAGAAAAATTGCCTAAAATACTTTAGAGTCAATTTTTTCCACATATTTAGAGTTGTCCTTCAAAACATAGCACTTGCTTCCAAACACATGAAGATGCATCACAGTAGGCTTCCTTTTAGACAAGATTGATTAGGGTGATTTGCCAAGATTCTTGTTAATGAGATATCTGTTTTGAGTATAGCATGCAGTATTCACAGCTTCTTCCCAAAAACTAGTTGGCAACTTTGCATCTTGCAGCATTGTTCTAGCAGCCTCTACTAGTGTTCTATTCTTTCTCTCAACTACCCCATTTTGTTGAGGTGTTCTAGCAGCTGAGAATTCTTGAACAATGACTTTGTCTTTGCAGAATTTAGTTAAGGTTGCATTCCTGAATTTTGTTCAATTATCACTCCTCGATCTTTTCACATAATTCTGATCTTCAGTTTGCTTCTCAATCTTCTTGATGTGCTCAATTATGATGTGTGGAATCTCATCTTTAGAATGCATAAATTCTACCCATGTATATCTTGAGTAGTCATCCACCATCACCAGTGCATATCTTTTTCTTGAAATTGACAAGACATTAACTGGTCCAAATAAATCCATGTGAATAAGTTACAAAGGTGCACTTATAGAATTCACAGCTTTACTTTTGTGACTTGACCTTTTCATTTTTAATTTTTGACAAGCATCACATACTTCATTTTGAGCAAATTCCAGATTAGGCATGTCTCTCACCAACTCCCTTTTAACCAGAGTATTGATTGCTTTGAAATTCAAATGAGACAGCTTCTTATGCCATAATTTGCTTTGATCTATAGATGCCTTGGTGTAGAAGCAACAAATTCCATCCTCATTTGATGAGTCCAAGTCTATAACAAATAAGCTTCCTTTCCTTGCTCCTTTCAGAGCAACTTCACCAGTTTTATTGCTGATAAAAGTGCATTCTTCTTTGTTAAATAAAAGCTTAAAATCTTTGTCTGCAAATTGGATGACACTGAGAAGATTCACTTCAAAACCAGCTACCGGTGCTACATCTTCAGTGACAACATTTACTGAGATCAATTTGCCATATCCCATTGTGAAACCTTTGTCGTTGTCTCCAAAAGTCACTAATGGGCCAGCCTTCTCCTCAAACTATGATAGTAGGGCTATATCACCTGTCATATGTCTTGAGCATCCACTGTCTATGATCCATATGACTTTCTTCTTTTTGCCCTGCACATAATGAGCTTAAGTGTGTTTAGCAACCCAAACAGTTTTGGGTACATTCTTCTTGTTAACAGATTTAATAGAGGCAGAGTTTAATGATTTAGAAAGAATAAAGTTTATTGAATGATGTGCATTGTCCTTTTTAGCTGAAGAATCAATATTGATATCCTTAAGATCAACTCTCAGCTTGTGGCAACTTGTCATTACTTTCTTGTTGCAAGGTATGCAATCAAACTTATCACAGAATGAGTAGGGATCTTCAGTTTTTGCTTCGTTGTACATGCATGCTCCCACTCCCGCCTTACTAACAACCTTTTTGCAAAGGTGAGTTAGATGATTAACAGAGCCACATTTTTTACATTGTTTTCTTGGAGCATCTACAACATAATCAAAATTGTTGCTCTTGTTTATCCCTATCATTCCATTTCTATTCTTCTTCTTCTATCTTGCATCTTCAGTTTTTATTTCCTTGAAAGGTGTCTTGAAATCTTGGTTCACCATGGGCTTCTTCTCAGCTTTGGAAGTTGGAGTTGTTTCTGCATTTTTCTTCTCATTGTCTTCATCATCAATTTCTTGCTTTATGATCAACTCTTCTTCACTGAAATCTACTTCACATGCTTTGAACATAGGTGAACCAACATTTCTCAGCATATTTGGGACATCTTCATTTTCTGTTGCTTATCTTTTATCACATACAACTTTCTTGTTGCTATTCAAAGCATCATAATCAAGACCAATAGCTATGTTAGCACTTGGCTTGTTCTTCTCATGGTACGGACCAACTAACTCAGATGTATTCCTGAATGATTTTAGTTTCACCTCATTCTTCTCAATCTTTTCTCTTAACACAGCTTCAATCTCACTTGCACACTTCAGCTTATTTTTCAGATATTCATTTTCTTCCTTGACTGACTTAAGCTCCACAAGTAGTAGATCCATCTTTTGCTTCTCACTCTCAAGCTTCTTATTAGCTTTTTTTAACCTACTGACTTCCTCAGTAGCTTCTACTAAGCTAGTATGTATATGAAACATCTATACACTAATCTTTTCCACAGTCTCCTTATATTGACTAACATTCAAATCAATAGTGGTTAGAGTTGGTACCTTTGATTTTGAAGTGGATGCTTCTCCATGCTCAAAAGCCATTAGTGCATAGTTTCCAACTTTTTCATCCTTATCATCAACATCAGTATCATCCCAACTCTTTCCTTCTGCAATATAAGCTTTTCCAGACTGCTTCTTCAAGAGAGCTTCATACTTTGCTTCCAGTTCCAAGTAAGATTTGTCCTTCTTCACCTTCTTAGGCTTTCTGTATTCAGTAACAAAGTGACCCAACTCATCACAATTGAAGCACCATGTCTTTGATCTGTCCACAGATCTTGTTTTGTAGCCATCTTTGCTAGCTGAATTATACTGAGCTTTTCATTTCCAATTGTTGCTGCTGGAAGATTGTCCTTTGCTTTTGAAGAATTTTGGCTTATTGACTCTTATGTTAGAAAATTTCCTAGCCAAGTAAGCGATGGATTGATCCAATTCATCTAGCTCATCCAGGGTGTAATAATTATCTTCCTCCAGCTCCAACACAACTTGCTTCTGAGGCCCTTTGTTCTTTTGTTCCATAGTTGAACAGTTGGAACTTGACCATCTTCACTTTCTTCTCTGTCATTCACAATCAAAGCACTTGAACCATCAACAACATGACCATGGTGTGCTTTCAATGACTTTCTTTGCAGCATTTCAAGTTCATAAGTTTTCAAGATTCCATAAAGAACTTCCAAAGTCATTCTGTTTAAATCTCTTCCTTCTCTAATAGCTGATATTTTCTATTCAAGATGGTCAGGAAGAGCTAGAAAGAACTTTAGGTTAACCTTCTCAGCTTCATAGTATTTATCATGTAGCTGCAAGTCATTTATCAATTTATTGAACCTCTCAAAAACTTCAGTGACACATTCTTTTGGTTTAACCATAAACCCCTAATACTGAGAAACCATAATCCTCCTTTGGTTTAACCTAACCTCCTCTGCTCCTTCACATAAGATCTCTATTTTCTCCCATATTTATTTGGCTGTGTCACAGTGGACAATGTTATTGTACATTACATTGTCAAGTGACTCTATCAAGATCAGCTACAAGCCACTATCCAAAGAAACTTTTTCTTTTTCAGGTTCAGTATATTCTGAAGGATCTTTAGGAGCATAATGTGCTGGAATGACCATGTCTCCATATGTAGATTCCTCAACTCTTACCATGGGAGTGAAAGGCCCATTCTTGAGGATCTAAATGTATAATAGATTGGCATCCTGATGAACAACATCATTTTCTTTTTCCATAGTGTGTAGTTAAATCTTTCAAAGGTAGGGATTTTGATACTGCTAAGCTTCTGTGTATTCATTCTTCGAAGATCTTTAATCTATTTGCTTTCAGATTTTGCTCTGATACCACTTGTTAGGTAATGAATACAACACAGAGGAGGGGTGAATGTGTTTTGGACAATTTTAATAGCTTTTTGATTATCTTAAACTAGGTGAATAAAGCATATAAGAAATGTAACAATATTATGTTAAATGAACTAAAGACAGTGCACACAATATTTCAAAACTCACTTAATTTTATGTAAAAATCAAGCTAGTGTTTTGCTACAAATTTCTGGGTTCTTGGTATGTTAAGAACTCAGCTTCTCTCTTGAGAGTTACAAGATTTTTAGATCCATTTATTACAACTAAAACAAAAGCATCCGGTGTTTAATTTATAGAACAGTAAACACTGGTTTTACACAGCCTGCAATAGCATGTACTAAACCCTACTTTAAGTTAACTGAAATTTTCTATTTCTGCCTTAGTGTATCTTTGTAAATTGTGCATGTATGTGACTTTACTTTGTCAGTTGATCTTGGCCTTTGATCTTGTACTCTTCAAGATGCTTTTTGTAGACTTTTCAAATCAGTGATTGATTTGTTTAATGATTGATAATCTTGGATATTAACTGATCTTCATTCTATACTTGAGTTTTACATCGAGATCTCCAGTTTGTTATATAGAGAACTCAACATCTCGATAAGTATAATGGCTTATCGAGATCTCTTATTACTTGTTAGTCCCTTAACAACTGTAGAGGGGGTGAATTAGTTAATACGATCAACTAGACAAAGCTTCAACAGAATCAAATAGTTTTTATATCAATCTTATAAAAACTTATTACACAAGTACTCTCTCGAAAGGATGAACAAAATATCCTTGAGAGCTGGTAGGTTATGCGAATGATATAACAATATTCGCAATGCATATAGCATGAACCTGAAATATGCTTATATAGAGCACAACTTCCAATGTATAAGGAATCCTATTCTATTAACAACAAAGAAACCTATATTATTTCTTCTGAGATAAAGTCCTCCACCGACTTGATATTCCTGTTTTCTTTTCCTCTTCAAAGATCAACTGATATGACAAATATTGATTTCATCATCCGTTGACACCATCATCCGTTGATACCATTATCTGTTGAATACCAACATCTGTCGATGTCATCATCATCAATTAATGCATGTATCATCATCCATTGATGCATGTATCATCACCCAATGCATTTGATATCCTGACTTTGTTCCTTGTAACAATGCCCTCACTGTCAGTTTTATTTCTGAACACCCATTTTGTGCCAACTACAGATCTGTTCTTTGGTCTTGGCACAAGAGTACAGACTTTGTTCCTTTCAAATTCATTGAGCTCTTCTTGCATTGCTGTGACCCAGTCAACATCTTGTAGAGCTTCTTCAACCTTTTTAGGTTCAGTTTGAGATAGAAAAGAATGGTAGTGACATTCATTCTGAGTGGGTTTTCTTGTTCTTACACCACTGTCAGGATTTCCAATGATGAAGTCAGGTATATATGACTTAGACCATTTTCTTGCATATGGAAGTTTACTCCTAGAAGACAAACCTCCCCTTGATCCATGAATTCTCTGTTATTTCTTTGAGTAGTACCATTGTTTTTTCTTGATGCTCCCCCTGAATCAGTGTTCCCATTGTTATCAGCATTTGACTCATTAGAGTTTGAGGAAGATGAATCTTATGATCTTTCTACTGATGTTTCTTGAGTTGAATCACTTGCAGTAGAGTCTGGATTTCTGTAATGTCACTCCCCCTCAACATATGCTTCAGTGTCAGAAGAATTTCTATTATTCCGTGGAACTTCAGAGCTTTGAGTGATATCAGGACTTACTGTTTCAGAGTCAGGATTTAAAAGCTCAGCATAAGGTACTTCATTTTCAAATCTCAACTTTTCATGGTCATTCTGCATCTTCTAGACCTGTTATCTTCTTGTCATCAAAAGATACATGTATAGACTCCATGACTGTTCTTGTTCTCAGATTGTAAACTCTAAAGGCTTTTGTAGTCAACGAATATCCTACAAATATTCCTTCATCGGCTTTCAGATCAAACTTGGTAAGCTACTCCGGATGAGTTTTTAGAATAAAACACTTACAACCAAATATATGAAAGTATTTCAATTTTGGATTCTTCCCTTTTACCATCTCAAATGGTGTCTTTCCATGCTTGTTGATCAATGTTGCATTTTGTGTAAAGCAAGCAGTTTGCACAGCCTCTGCCCAATAGTAGGTAGGCAATTTTTCTTCTTTTAGCATGGTTCTATAAGCTTCTATCAGAGTTCTATTCCTTCTTTCAATAACTCCATTTTGTTGTGGAGTTCCAGGGGAAGAAAACTCTTGTCTTATCCCATTGAGTTTGTAGAACTCTTCCATAGAGCTATTCTTGAATTCAGTTCCATTATCACTTCAGATGATCTTCACTTTGTATGTTGATCCTTTCTCCAGCTCCCTTACATGATCAAGAAGAACGGATGGAGACTCATCATTGGTGTGTAGAAAATACACCCATGTGTATCTTGTAAATTCATCAACAATCACAACTGCATACATCTTCTTGACAATAGACATAATATTTACTGGATCAAAGAGATCAACATGAAGTAGATGATATGGTTCAAGAATTGAGAATTCAGTTTTACTCTTGAATCTTCCTTTGTTTGGATTTCTGGCATGAATCACATAAGCCATTAGGAGTAAATACTGTATTGGGCAATCCTCTTACAAGATCTTTCCTCACAAGTTCATTGATATTGTTAAAGTTGAGGTGAGAAAGTATTTTATGACAGTTCCAGCTGTCTTCCACAGATGCTCTTCTTAGTAGACAAACTTAAGAGGAAAACTATCATGTCTTACACCAGTCAATGCGATCTTGCCATCAGACTTTCGGACAATTTCACAATGCTCCTTATAAAAATTGACATGATAATCTCTGTCACAGATTTGACTCACACTGATCAGATTATGCTTGAGTCCTGCAACCAGAGCTACATTTTCAATGATGACATTTCCAACTTTGATTTTTCCATATCCCGAGATTTTTCCTAAGATGCCATCTCCATAAGAAACGCTTGGGCCAGCCTTCTCCTCAAATTCTGATAGCAGGGATCTATAACCAGTTATATGTCCGGAGCATTCACTGTCCAAGACTAGAGCATTCCTCTTGTCACCCTGCAATCAATAATTTGAATGCGTTAGTGTTTTTAAGGACCCAGACTTGCTTGGATCCTTTGGCCTTTTTAAGTTTGTTAACATATGCAGCAGAAGACTTCATATCAGAGTTTATGTTAACATTCTTTCTATGGGTATTTATACATGCAGAAACAGATTTTGCTTTAACTAAAGAGGGTTTTAGTTTATAAAAATCATAATACTCTTTACATGTATAAATTGAGTGCCAAACACTGCCATAATGAAAACAAGGGTTCTGTGGTTTATATCTAACTATTCTATTTCTAAACTCTGATTTAGAAGATATAGTTTTTATCTCTTTATTCTTCTTGCAAGAATTAGCGAGATGATTAGTGCTACCACAGTTGAACAGGTCTTTCTAGGTACATTAGGTGGGGTTACATAATTTCCATTCTTATTAACACCTACCTTGTCATTCCTATTTTTCCTAGACCTTTTTCTCTTGTCTTTCATGCGTAAATCCTTTAGCTTTTGCTTAAGCTGTTTTTGAGTCATTGAACCAATGTTTACTGATTTTGTTTGAACTTGTTCACTCTTTTATGTAATTAAGTTTGATCTAGGTGCTGAGGTAGTACCTTCCTCATAAATTGATTTAACTTTATTAGCACTTGGATTAAACTTAATGGTGTTTATTTGAACCTTGTTCAATTTGAACTGCCTATCAGTTTTTACTGGTTCTGTTTTCTCATTATCTTCTCCACTTTTCTTATCAGAATTAGTTCTAGCTGAATATCCTAATCCTGATCCCCAACAATCCTTTTCTAAGATTTCCTAAGTTGTCTTTCGTGAGTTAGTCCAAAGTTTAATGACTTCTCTCTCTTTAGCTAACTCCTTTTATAGATAAGCATGTTTTTCTAACAATTTTTAACACAAACAAAATTATCTCTTTCTTTTTGAAATTTTAACATGGAAAGCAACTCAGTTTCTAGGTAATCATTCCTGTTCTTAAGCACATACTTTTCACTCTTGATTCTATTGTTCTCTAAGGTTTGATCCTATAACTAACATACAGATTCTTAAGAAATAATCTTAATTCACATATATCATCGGTATCAAATGCAAGAATAGAATGAGGTACCTTTAATTCAACATTTTCGACCTCAACATTAGCATTTCCCATGAGAGCATAATTGATCCCATCATCTGAGTCTGAGGAATCATCCCAGTTTCTCTTCTTTGAGATCAAATCTTGTTTCTTCTCAGCTCTGGGTTTTCTGCAGTCAGCTGCAAAGTGTCCAAGTCTATCACAGTTGTAATATCTCTCTTTTGACTTGTCAGGTTTTCCAGATCTAGCTTCCTTCAAATAATTATCTCTTCTGTTGTTCCTCTTATCAGAGTTTGAGGAACTGGAACCTTTTCTGGAAAATCTTCTCCCTTTCCTGAAGTTTCTGTAGACCATCTTCTTGAAACTTTTAACCAGTAGGGCAGCCATTTGATCCATATTCTTATTGTTGTTATGATCACTATCAGTATCTGATTCAGTATCAGGATTTAAGTCATCATCAAAATTTGATGATTCAGTATCTGACTTAGCAATCATGGCTTTCCCTTTGGAGTAGCTTTTCCTCCTAGCTTTCTCCTTTGGCTTCTCTTCAACTTTGAGTGCAACTAGTCTAGCTTTTGATCCTTTCCTCTTGCTCCTTTGCTCCATCTCTAGTTCATGAGTTTTCATAATTCCATAGATCTCATCTAGAGGAGTTTCATCAAGTTCATAGTTATCCTTTATTGATGTGACCTTATAGTCCCACTTTTCAGGGAGAGCAAGTAGGAACTTCAGGTTTGAGTCCTCCAAATCATATTATTTGTCGATAAGGGATAAGTCATTCAGCAGCTTCTGAAATCTGTCATAGATCTCAGTTAGGGATTCATTGTCCCTTGAGTCAAAGTGCCCATATTCTTGAGTAAGCACTATCCTCCTATTTTTCTTGATAACAGTCATTCCTTGACACTTTACTTATAAAGCATCCCATATCTCTTTCGCTGTTTTACATCCAATAACTCTATTGGACATAACACTATCAAGACTACTTAGCATGATATGTCTAACCTTAGCATCCTTCATGATAGTTGAGATATCTTCAGCAGTGTAGGCCTTCATGTCTTTGTCTATCATCTTCTCTGGTTCTCCTGCAACCGAAACAACTACCTTCATTGGTTTATGAGGACCATCATAGATCCTATTTAAGTATTCAGGATCTGTGGCTTCCAAACACATGGCCACCCTGACTTTCCAGATTTGATATTCATGTACTTTCAGGATGAGCACCTTGATTGGTTCATACCTACTCATGTTGCTGCTTATCTGAAATGTGGTTGGGGATTGTGGCTTCGGATCTAGATTCTGTGTTTCTTCTTCTCCTTTGTCTAACATGGTTGATCAATCTTCAGATCTTAAACTATTTGTACATTAACAACAAGCTCTGATACCAATTGTTAGTCCCTTAACAACTGTAGGGGGGATGAATACAGTTAATATGATCAACTAGACAAAGCTTCAACATAATCAAACAATTTTTATATCAATCATATAAAAACTTATTACAGAAGTACTCTCTCGAAAGGATGAACAAAATATCCTTGAGAGCTGCTAGGTTATGAGAATGATATAACAATGTTCGCAATGCATATAGCATGAACCTAAACTATGCTTATATAGAGCACAACTTCCAATATATAAGGAATCCTATTCTATTAACAACAAGGAAACCTATACAATTGCTTTTGAGATAAAGTCCTCCACCGACTTGATATTCATGTTTCCTTTTCATCTTCAAAGATCAACTGATGTGACAAATACTGATTTCATCATCCGTTGACACCATCATCCATTGATATCGTTATCTGTTGAATACCAACATCCGTCGATGTCATTATAATCTGTTGATGCATGTATCATCATCCGTTGATGCTTGTAATTATCATACGTTGATGCTTTTGATAGTTTCTATTTGATAGCATCAATTGCTCTTAATATTACTCTATAGTTGTTTTGACTTATAGAAGTCTCTGAGTTCTCTATAAGAGAATTTGGTCTGTCGAGGTCTCTAATCTTTATGTCTTCATTTTGGCTTATCGATATCTCTGAGTTCTCTAGTGAAGAAATGACTTGTCGATATCTCAGAGATCTCTAGTGATAATTTGACTTATCGATATCTCAGAGATCTCTAGTGATATTTTGACTTATCGATATCTTAGAGATCTCTAGTGCTATTTTGACTTATCGATATCTCTAATCTTCATGTCTTCATACTGGCTTGTCGATATCGCTGAGACTCCTCTAAAAGATTTTCTTGACTTCTCGATAAGTCATTCTGGAGTTCTCGAATGACTTCTCTATAAGACTTAATCTGTGACTTGTAGATATCTTGACATAGAATATTTTTACCAAAATAGATTTATTCAACTCCAAGCTTCTTCACATTGTCCCTGAGGTATGATCTTCATGATCTTCTTCCAGAGTTTATTCTTAGGCTTGAGACTGTTTAAAGAAAAATACTCCATTCTAATCTATTTACACTTTTACAGACTTAATTGATACAATACACAATGCAAACTTAGATTATCATACAACTTACTTAGGGCTGTCAATTTGACTTAGTCTTGTTATAGTACAGGCATGTCTTGCACAATAGTCTGGGTATTTATAGTAAAAGTGAATGACTTATCGAAAAATAAAAATAGACGTTTGGGATTTGCTTATCGAGAAGTCATATTGAGAGAATATATACATATCGATATGTTATTTTCCAGACTCTTATCGAGAACTAGAAAATGACTTGTCGAGATGTCAAATAAATATCCAGTTTATCCTGAATGGACTGATTCGTTTCCAATTTTTAGTTGAATAAATCAAAATAAAATTAGAATGATTTTTTATCAAAAGTATTTTACCAAAATAATTTATTAAGTTCAATTATCTCAGTTCTAAGTTGTGGATAAGTCTAAGAATTATACTTGTAGAGAACTCTGTGAGTTAACATTTATAGAGAACTCTACAATGACTTATCGATAAGTCATAATAAAGTTTGTCGAGAAGTCTTTCTAGAAGTCAGAAAAATGATTTATCGAGAACTCATTTGAGAAGTCTTAAAATGGCTTGTCGAGAAGTCAATTTGACTTATCGAGAACTCAGTTCTCTAAATACTTTTGTTCTTTTTAATTCTGTCTTGTGCTAATTTCACATATTAAAAAAATGTGAATTAACATTTTAGATAGTTTTCTTAGAACTGAAAAATTCTAAGCTAAATTTTGAATTTGAAAGATAAATATGTAGAGATTTCTGAAATATTTATAACTCATATTCCAGTTAATTTCTAATTAAATTAAATTAATTTTGATTTTTTAGAAATAAATCTGATGCAAAACTTTAGCTGAGTTCTAGCCTTTCGGATGAAGAATTTAGCATTCCAATTTCACCTACAAGTCTAATGAAAGTTGTTTCATCCAAAGGTTTAGTAAAAATGTCAACAAATTGTTTTTCTATTAGAACAAAAATAAGCTCAATGGTACCAGTTGCAACATGTTCTCTAATAAAATGATACCTTACATTAATGTGCTTTATTCTAGAATAACTGGATTAGCCACAATAAATATAGCTCTAGTATTGTCATACATAATTGGAATTTTGTGTAACACTAGGCCATAACCCATTATCTGATTTCTAATCCAAAGCACTTGAGCACAACAACTTCCAGCAGCTATATATTCAGCCTCAATTGTGGAAGTTGACACATATATTTGTTTCTTGCTATACCAGGATACAAGTCTTTGTCCAAGAAACTGACAGCTACCACTAGTGCTCTTTTTGTCAACCCTGCATCCAGTAAAATCTGCATCTGTATATCCAACAACTTCAAAACCTGTTCCCTTAGGATACCACAATCCCAAGTTTGGAGTCCCCTTTAAGTATCTGAAAATTCTCTTCACAGCCATCAAATGTGATTCCTTTGGATTGGCTTGAAATCTTACACACAGATATGTTACAAATATAATGTTTGGTCTACTGGAAGTCAAATACAACAAAGATCCAATCATTCCTCTATAACCTAAAATGTCTACACTTTTTCCTTTCTTATCTTCATCCAAATTTGTAGCAGTAGACATAGGTGTAGATGCAGGTGAACAATCAACCATACCAAACTTCTTCAATAAATCTTTGACATACTTGGTTTGGCTAATGAAGATTCCATCACTTCTTTGACTGACTTGAAGTCCAAAGAAGTAACTTAATTCCCCCATCATACTCATTTCATATTCACTTTGCATGAGTTTTGAGAATCTTTGACATAACTTTTCATTAGTAGAACCAAAAATGATATCATCCACATAGATCTGAACCGGAATCATATCATCACCATGCTGCTTGTAGAAGAGAGTCTTGTCAATTGTACCTCTAGTGAATCCATGTTTAAGAGAAAATTCTGACAGTGTGTCATACCATGCTCTAGGTGCTTGCTTTAGTCCATATAGAGCCTTGAGTATCTTGTACACAAAGTTTGGAAATTCTGGATCTTCAAAGCCAGGTGGCTATTGCACATAAACTTCTTCTTCCAACTCACCATTAAGGAATGCACTATTCACATCCATTTGATAAACTTTAAAATTTGAGTGTGCAGCAAATGCAAGAAAGATCCTTATTGCTTCAAGTTGCAACTGGAGGAAAAGGTTCATCATAATCAATTCATTCCTCCTGTGAGTAGCCTTTTACAACCATCCTTGCTTTGTTTCTAGTGACAATTCCATTTTCATCCATATTATTCCTTAACACCCACTTTGTTCCAATTACACTTTTATTCTTTAGTACATGAACCAACTCCAAAACTTTGTTTCTTTCAAACTGATTTAGCTCCTCTTACATAGCAGATATCCAATTAGGATCAAGTAGAGCTTTTTCGGTTTTCTTAGGCTCAATTTATGAAATAAAATATGCATGAAGACATTCATTTGCAGTTGCACTTCTAGTCCTCACTTCAACAGTTGGATCACCAATAATTGCTTTTATTGTGTGACTTATGTCCCATTTCCTGGTGTGAGTTTGTTGACTTGAGTTTTCAGCATTTTCTTCACCATTGGCATGACTTGCAGAATCTTCTCCTCTTTCTCTCCCTAAGTTTGTGCTATCAAATTCAGGTGTTTGAAATGAGATTCCATCTTCATGGTTCACTTGTTCAGTTGAATCTTTATCCATTCTGTGATTTATGTTGACTTCAGCTTCATCCTCAGAATCACTATCAATATTGAGATTTTGAAATTTCAGGGCCTCAACTTCATTTTCATCAAGGCATTCCAATCCTGGATACTTGTCATCATCAAAAGTCACATCTGCACTTTCCATAATTTTCTTTTGTTCAAGCATATAGACTTTGTAGGCAGTTCTCTCCAATGAATATCCTAAAAAAATTGCTTCAAAAACTCTAGAGTCAAATTTTCCCACAGATTCACAGTTATCTTTCAAAATATAACACTTGCTTCCAAACACATGAAGATACTTCACAGTAGGTTTTCTTTTAGATAAGATTGAGTATGGTGATTTTCCAAGATTCTTGTTAATGAGATATCTGTTTTGAGTGTAAGTTGCAGTGTTGACAGCTTCTTCCCAAAAACTGGTTGGCAATTTGGCATCCTATAGCATTGTTCTAGCAGCCTTTAATAGTGTTCTATTCTTTCTCTCAACTACCCCATTTTGCCGAGGTGTTCTAGCAGCTGAGAATTCTTGAACAATGCCTTTGTCTTTGCAGAATTCTGTTAAACTTGTAATTCTGAATTTTGTGCCATTGTCACTCCTCAATCTTTTCACACATTCCTGATCTTCAGCTTGCTTCTCAACCTTCGTGATGTGTTCAATTATGATGTGTGGAGTCTCATCCTTAGAATGCATAAATTCTTCCCATATGTACCTTGAGTAGTGATCCACCATCACAAGTGCATAGTGAATAAGTTGTAGAGGAGCACTTATAGAATTCACAGTTTTACTCTTGTGACTTGATTTCTTCATTTTTCCTTTTTGATAAGCCTCACAGACCTCATTTTGAGCAAACTCCAGATTTGGCATGTTTCTCACTAACTCCTTTTTTACTAGAGTATTAATTGCCTTGTAATTCAAGTGAGAGAGCTTTTTATGCCACAACTTGCTTTGTTCTTCAGATGCCTTGGTGTAGAAGCAACAAATTCCATCCTCATTTGCTGAGTCCAGGTTTGCAACAAATAAGCTTCCTTTCTTTGCTCCTTTTAAAGCAGTTTTACCAGTCTTTTTGCTGATAATTAGGCATTCTCCTTTGTCAAATAAACCATTGAATCCTCTATCTATAAATTGTCTGACACTCATGAGATTCACTTCAAGACCAGCTACCAGTGTTACATCTTCAATGGCAACATTTCCAGAAATTGTCTTGCCATATCTCACTGTAAAACCTTTGTTATTGTCTTAAAAAGTCATTAATGGGCCAGCCATCTCCTCAAATTGTGATAGTAGGGCCATATCACCTGTCATATGTATTGAGCATCCACTGTCTATGATCTATATGACCTTCTTCACTTTTCCCTGCATACAATGAGGATTAAATGTGTTTAGCAACCTAAGAAGTTTTGGGTACTTTCTTCTTGTTAACAGATTTGGTAGAAGTAGAATTTGATGATTCAGAAAGAATAGAATTCATTGATTGATGTGCATTTTCCTTTTTAGCTGAGGACTCAAAATTGACTTCCTTGAGATCTACTCTCAGCTTGTGGTAACTTGTCATTACTTTCATGTTGCGAGGTATACAATCAAACTTGTTACAGAATGAGTAGGGATCAATAGCCTTTGCTTAATTATACTTGCATGCTCTCAATCTTGGCTCACTAACAGCCTTTTTGCAAAGGTCAGTTAGATAATTTATAAAGCCATATTTTTTACACTATTTTCTAGGAGCATTTACAACAAATGCAAAGTTATTGCTCTTGTTTATCGCAATACTCCTATTTCTATTTTTCTTCTTCTTTCCTGCATTCTTAGTCTTAAACTCCTTGATTGGCTTCTTAGGGGTTTGATCCACCATGGGATTCTTCTCAGTTTTAGAAGGTGGAGTTATTTCTTTGCATTTCTTTTCATTATCCTCATCAGCAAGTTTTTGTTTTATGATCAACTCCTCTTCACTGAAATTTACTTTACATGCTTTGAACAGTGGTGATCCAAATTTCTCAGCATAGCTGGGACATCTTCGTTTTCAGTTGCTTTTCCCCTGTCACCTTCAACTTTCTTGTTGATGTTCAATGCATCATAATCCAAGCCAATAGTTATGTTAGCACATGGCTTGTTCTTCTCATGGTACTGACCAACTAGCTGAGATGTATTTATGAATAATTTCAGTTTCACCTCATTCTTCTCGATCTTTTCTCTTAGCATAACTTCTATTTCACTAGCACACTTCAGCTTGTCCTTTAGATATTCATTCTCTTTCTTGACTTTCTCAAGCTCCACAAGCAGTAACTCAAACTTTTGTTTCTCACTCTCAAGCTTCTCATTATCGTTTGATAACCTACTGACCTCCTCAGTAGCTGCTACCATGCTAGTATAGATGTGGAACATTTCTATGCTTATCTTTTCAACAGTCTCCTTATATTGACTTTCATTTAAATTAATAGTGGTAAGAGTTGGTACCTGTGTTTTTTATGAGGATGACTCTCCTTGTTCCAAGGCCATGAGTGCATAGTTTCCTACTTCCTCATCATCATCATTATCTGAATCATCCCAACACTTTCCCTCTGCAATATAAGCTTTACCCTGTTGCTTTCATAGAAGAGCCTCATACTTTGCCTCCAGTTCAAGATAGGCCTTTTCTCTTTTCTCCTTCTTAGGCTTCCTGCATTCTGTAGAAAAATGATCCAATTTATCGCAATTGAAGCACCTGATCTATGACCTGTCAACATATCATGTTTTGTAGCTGTTGTGTAAATGTTGTGTACTTGATGATTTCATGAACAAAACATCTTGGTAGATTTTACTTAGTGAAATTATGTAGCACTCGACAGATAAGGTTCATAGCCCCGACGGGTCGACGGATGATCAACAACCCGACGGATGATCAATAACTCGATGGATGATCAATAAATCGACGGATGATCAATAACCCGACGGATAAAGAATTCAAATATATGTTGACAGTGACAACACAGTCACATGCGTCGAGTGGATGCAAATGGAATGTGGTAGCCTATTCAACTGGGTTTTCGAGAACAAAGAAGCATTGCCATTTCCATGCTATTATGAAGATATTCAAAGATGCTGGAATAGAGTAATGAAGTAGCATTGTAATAGACTAGATAGTTTTGTTTTATTATCTTGTCTCATTACTTTGTAATCTTGGTGATATATAAATCAAGAAGTAGAAACTAAGGAACTATCGAATCTGAGAAACAAGCAGATAAATATTTGTAAGCAGAATCCTTAGCATTTCTCTGCATTCTTAGTTGTTCAATTGTTGTAAGCAGCTGTGAGCATTTCGCACACAGGGTTCTCTCGATATATATTATATATCTCTGGTGGAATCATTCAAATCCACTAGAAAGTTTTTAAAGACTCCTGTTTTTAATTACTTGTGTTTTGATTCATTTAAGTAACTATTCCGTATTGTGCTAATCAATTCACACTTATATATATATTCGAGTGAGAACATTTTTATTTCAAGAAAAAGTTTCAAGAATTCCATTCAACCCCCCTTCTGTAATTCTTGTTATATTATTAAGGGACTAACAATTGGTATCAGAGCGAGCTCTTAACTTACAAAGAGTTTAAAGATCAAAATAATACAGCAAGATGAACAAGAAGGATGTTGGAGTTAAGATCCCTTTTCTGGATAAAGATAATTACCATCATTGGAAGGTAAAGATGCATCTTCATTTGCTTTCTCAAGATGAGGCCTATGTTGACTGCATAGAAAGAGGCCCTCATGTTCCAATGAGAGCTGCAACAGGAAATGAGCCATCAGTCCCCAAGCCAATGCATGAATGGTCTGATCCTGACATTGAACAAGTCAGGAAGGATAAATAGGCCATGAATATCCTGTTTAATGGAGTTGATGGAGATATGTTTGACAATATTATCAACTGTAAAACTGCCAAGAATGTTTGGGATACAATACAGATCATCTGTGATGGCACTGAGCAAGTTAGAGAAAACAAGATGCAGCTCCTGATTCAGCAATATAAGCATTTTCATAATGAAGAAAGTGAGTCTCTCACTGACATTTTTAGTAGGTTTCAAAACCTACTAAATGCTCTAAAGTTTCATGGAAGGGTCTATCAGACAAAAGACTCCAATATGAAATTCCTTAGATCTCTTCCAAATGAATGAAAACCAATGACAGTCTCATTAAGAAAATCACAAGATTATAAGGAGTTTACTTTGGAGAGACTGTATGGCATCCTGAAAACTTAAGAGCTTGAAATAGAGCAAGATGAGAGGATGGAGAGAGGAAAGAAGAAAGGAGGATCCATTGCACTAGTTGCTGTGTTAGAGAAAGAGAAGGAGATGAAGATGGAAGATATTGAGTCAACTTCAAGGGTCTGTGAAAGCAAGGGCAAGGGGCTTGCAGTAGAAAGTGAAGATTCTTTGAGCCAAGATGACATGGAAGACATTGATGAACGCCTAGCATTTCTTTCCAGGAGATTTGCCAAGCTCAAGTTCAAAAAGAACTATGGAGCAGCCAAGCCAAATAGAAACATGGTGGATAAATCAAAATTCAAATGTTTTAAATATGGCTTGGCAGGGCATTTTTCCAGTGAGTGTAGGAAGTCAGATTCCAACAAGAAAAAGTTTGAGCCTGTGGATTATAAGAAAAAAATATTTTGAGCTGTTCAAACAAAAGGAAAGGGCTTTCATTACCCAAAAAAATGACTGGGCAGCAGATGGTCTGGATGAAGATGAAGATGTCAGCTATGTCAATCTAGCCCTAATGGCCAAGTCTAATGAAACAGAAACAAGTTCTTCAAGTAATCAGGTAATTACTACAAACCTTGCACATTTATCTAGAGATGAGTGTAATGATGCTATAAATGACATGTCTGCTGAGTTATATCATTTGCGTGTTACAGTTAAGTCTCTTACTAGAGAAAATACTAAAATCAAAGAAAATAATTTGTTTTTGAGTGAGAGAAATAATGTGCTTGAGTCTCAGTTCATTGATTTTGAAAAGTTAAGAATTGAGTGTAAGATTGCCAAGGAGGAATTAACTGAGTCCTTGAAGAAAGAAAAATTTTTGAAGAAGCAGCTCGAGCGTGAACAGGAGGTGATTAAGGCATGGAAAACATCTAGGGATGTCCATGCTCAAATCACCAAAGTTCAAGGAATTGAGTCTTTCTGTGATGCATCCTGGAAAAAGAACAAAGAGAAACTAGAATTAAATTTGGTGGATGGAGTGCTAACAGATGTAGACTCGATGGATGATGAGGATCATCCGTCGGATAACAAAAAGGGTTATCCATCGAATGATGAAAACCCTCATTCGTCGTCTGTAAGCAAGCCTATCAGTAATGCCAAACTTGTTAAGCTGAATGAGAAGTATGGTTCTGTTTCCAAGAACTTTGTTTCAGGAGAATCGAGTCAGGTTAAGAAAGGGAAAAAGGCTAATGTTGGTCACATGACTTTCAAACAGTTAAGTGACATACTTGAAAAGATTGAGGTAAAAATAAAGACTAAAAAGAAAAACAATAGAAATGTTAAAGTAGGGACTAACAAACACAATAACTACACACCTGATAAATATGCTCCTAGAAAAATCTGTGTCAAGTGTGGTAGTGTAAATCATCTATCTGTCAATTGCAAATCTGCCATGCCTACTTCCATGTATGTGCCACCTCACTTTCCTAACATGAATGCCATGCCTCCCATGCCTATGAATGCTATGTCTACACAGAATATGAATGCACAGTTTGCTAACTTGCCATTTGCACCTACTCCTTATTATGCTGCATTTAGTATGCCACAAATGCCATTTAGCATGCCTTACTGGAATAACATGTTTACTAATAGCATGCCATTCCCTGTTGATTATAATATGCATGATAATTCTATTGCAATGAATGATTTCAAAGGCCCAACTCAAATGACCAAGGATGAATCTGATATCCCCAAGTCTAATGAGATAAAGCCTAAGAAACAGAAAAAGAAAGCTAACAAGGCAGGACCCAAGAAAACTTGGGTACCAAAATTAACTTGATTGATTTTGATGTGTGCAGGGAAACAGAAAGAATCTTTGGTACTTGGATAGTGGTTGTTCAAGACACATGACTGGTGAATCTACCCTGCTCACAGAGTTTAAGGAGAAAGCTAGCCCAATTATTACTTTTGGAGATGACAACAAGGGTTATACTGTGGGATATGGCTTGATTTCAAAGGATAATGTCATCATTGAGGAGGTTGCCTTAGTGGATGGTCTCAAACACAATCTGTTGAGTATCAGCCAGCTTTGTGATAAAGGCAACTCAGAAGCCTGTGTTGTGACTAATAAAAGAAGCAACAAAGTGGTTCTCACTGGTGTGAGAAAAGGAAATGTGTACCTAGCTGATTTCAACTCATCTAATGCAGAATCTGTTACTTGTCTTCTCAGTAAAGCAAGTCAAGATGAAAGTTGGCTATGGCACAAGAAGCTATCCCATTTAAACTTCAAGACCATGAATGAGCTAGTAAAGAAAGAACTGGTTAGAGGCATTCCTCTAGTGGAGTTTTCTAAGGATGGACTATGTGATGTCTTCCAAAAAGGGAAGCAAATTAAAGCATCATTCAGGAAGAAACTTGAGTCAACAATTGAAGAACCTTTGCAACTGCTACACATGGATTTGTTTAGACCAGTCAATGTGTTGTCTATCTCAAGGAAAAGATTTTGCCTAGTAATTGTAGATGACTTCTCAAAGTTCTCTTGGACATATTTCCTAAAGTCTAAAGATGAGGCTAGTGAAATCATCATCAATCACGTAAGGCAAGTCAATAATCATCCTGATTTCAAGGTTAGAAGAATCAGGAGTGACAATGGAACTGAGTTCAAGAATTCTATCATGAGAGCATTTTGTGAGGAAAATGGGATTCTGCATGAGTTTTCAGCAGCAAGAACTACACAACAGAATGGAGTAGTGGAAAGGAAGAACAGATCACTTATTGAAGCTGCAAGGATAATGCTTGAAGAATCTAAACTGCCAACATATTTATGGGCTGAAGCAGTTAATACTGCATGCTACACTCAGAATATTTCTCTGGTTAATCAAGCAAGATGCACGACTCCCTATCAATTATTCAAGAACAAGAAGCCAACTATAAACTTTCTTCATGTCTTTGGCTGCAAATGCTATATTCTGAGAAATCAAACTGATCAAAATGGGAAGTTTGATGCTAAAGCAGATGAAGGAATTTTTGTTGGATATGCTGTTGGTAAAGCATATAGAGTCTACAATTTAAGAACCAACATTGTTGTGGAATCAATACATGTTGTGTTTGATGATAAAAAGATTGAAGGACTGCAAGATGGAGATTACCATGAGAGCCTCAAATTCGACAATGTGGAGATGGTTATTGATGACAGTGATGATGAAAGTGATCAAGATACAGTATATAAGGATAATGCAGAAAAATCTACTACAAATGAAGCACAAAACTCAACATTTGTCGAGTTGCATAATGCTTCATCCGTCGGGAGGCAATCTGTGTTATCCGTCGGGAGTCAACCGGCTTCATCCGTCAGTACTCAAAACTCACCATCCGTCGGGTTATCAAGAGAAGCTAAAAATCAAGATAGATCACCTATAGAAAGTTCCCCTTTATCAAATCAAAGATCCACAAACTCAGGGGGAGTTTCTAACAATCAAAACTCAATCACACATCAAGACAACAATGAGGCCTCTTCATCTAGAGCTAATCTACCTCAACAAAGAAAATGGACAAAAGATCACCCCTTTGAGCTAATAATTGGTGATGTTTCTTCTAGAGTTCAAACCGGAAGAGCAACTCAAGAAGAATGTCTATACAGCAACTTTCTTTCCAAGGAAGAACCAAAGAAGGTAGAAGATGCGTTGTTGGATTCTGATTGGATTTTAGCTATGCAGGAGGAGCTAAACCAATTTGAAAGGAATAATGTATGGAAGCTGGTGCCCAAGCCTAAAGGAAAGAATCCAATAGACACCAAATGGGTATTCAGAAACAAGATGGATGAAAATGGCATAGTAGTCAGGAACAAAGCTAAATTGGTTACTAAGGGTGATTTTCAACAAGAAGGAATAGATTTTAATGAAACATTTGCTCCTATTGCAAGACTTGAAGCCATCAGAATCTTCATAGCCTATGCAGCCTATGCCAATTTCAAGGTCTATCAAATGGATGTCAAAAGTGCCTTTCTAATGGAGATTTGGAGGAGGAAGTCTATGTCAGTCAACCTCCTGGTTTTGAAGATCCAAATTTTCCAGAACATGTCTATTATCTCTTGAAAGCACTTTATGGACTGAAGCAAGCACCTAGAGCCTGGTCTGACACTTTATCAAAGTTCCTTTTGGAAAATCACTTCACAAGAGGTACTGTAGATAAAACTTTATTTTTCAGAAATGTTAGTGGTTCTAGTATACTTGTTCAAATTTATGTAGATGATATTATTTTTGGCTCTACAGATGAGAAACTTTGCAAAAAGTTTGCCAAATTGATGCAAAGTAAGTATGAAATGAGTATGATGGGAGAACTGACTTACTTTCTTGGTTTACAAGTTAAGCAAGTTAGTGATGGAATATTTATTAGTCAAACTAAATACATTTTTGATCTTTTAAAGAAGTTTGATCTAATGGATTGCACATCTGCAAAAATCTCATGGCCACTGCAACTAAGCTTGAATTAAACACTACTAAAAAGTCTGTGGATATTTTAAGTTATAGGGGCATGGTTGGCTCAATTTTGTACTTAACAGCTAGTAGGCCAGATATAATGTTTGCTACATGTTTATGTGCTAGATTTCAGGCTGATCCTAGAGAATCTCACTTAATAACTATTAAGAGAATTTTCAAATATCTCAAGGGAACACCAAAACTTGGCATTTGGTACCCTAGAGATTCTGGTTTTGATCTAACTGGTTATTCAGATGCAGATTATGCAGGTTGTAGAATTGATAGAAAAAGTACAACAGGAACCTGTCAATTTCTAGGAAACAAACTTGTGTCCTGGTTCAGTAAAAAAGCAAAATTCAGTTTCTACTTCTACAGCTGAAGCTGAATATATTGATGCTTGTAGTTGCTGTGCACATATATTATGGATGAAAAATCAATTGCTAGACTATGGTTTGTAAGTTGAGAGGATTCCTATTTTTTGTGATAACACAAGTGCAATTGCCATCACTGAAAATCCAGTACAACATTCAAGGACAAAGCACATAGATATCAAGTACCACTTCATAAGGGAACATGTAATGAATGGTACTGTGGAGCTACATTTTGTTCCAAGTGAGAAGCAGCTTGCAGATATCTTTACCAAGCCACTGGATGAATCCACCTTTTCAAGGTTGGTAAGTGAGTTAGGTATGCTTAATTATTCCTAAATCTATATGAGTTAATTTGCAAATTGAAATACAGCCAGAAATTTAATTGATTTCTCAGTCTAGGATGAAATTTTGGCTAAGTCAAAATTTACATCTCGACGGATGATCTTTATCCATCGAGTTTGATCATCCGTCGGTATACTATTTGCTAATAAAAATCAATTATTTTTCTGGAATATTTTATGACTCGACGGATAACCGTTTATCCTCATCTGTCGAATTGTCTTAATCTTAGCCATTAATTCCCTGTACATTATCCATCGAGTATACTTACAGTCTGTAAGCATAACACGACGGATAATGGGTGAAATTTTTACAGTTTGTTTTTAAACGGCTATTTTAGGCAATTTCTATTGGTTACTATATTTTACTTTATTATTTTTAACAGTTATTTTTGAGATAGTATAAAAGAGTTTTTCATTTGAATCGCTTTTCATTTATCATTCTCAATTAAAATGCTCTAATTTCATTCTCTCTCAAAGCACTTACTCTCTTTCTCTTCAAGCTTTTATTCTCTAACAATGGCACCTGTTGTAAAGATTATGTCTCAAACTGGGTTCATTTATGAGAAGAACAATTTCACTGCACTAGTGAACAAGGGTATTCAGCAATCTGGTGACTATCACAAGATGATGGACTTTGTGAAGAATTGCAAGCTCAATTATGTCATGCTGGAATCACCCACAATCTTCTGTGAAGTTGTTGAAGAGATGTGGACCACTGCTACCTACAACTCAATAGATAAGACAATCATACTCACCATTAAAGGTAAAGAGTTCTGTATTAATAGTGATGTTATAAAAGCATGTTTCAAGATTTCTGATAACACTGTGACGTCACCCCACACTGACACTGATATAATCAATATGCTTAATTCCATGAACTATGCTCTTTCTACTTCTAAGTTAAGTGACATTAGGAGAATGGGTCTTAGGAAAGAATGGAGTTTCATGTGTGATGTTGTGACAAAGGTCTTTTCAGGTAAAGTCGGTAATTTTGATTCAGTCAATATCTCAATGCTTAACATGCTCTACATGCTAGTTACAGATAAATTCTATAATTTCAGTGACCTTGTCTTGTTTAAGTTAGGCTTTAAATTAGGAGAGTTAAATAAAAGAGGTAAAAATGTGTATTATGCTATATTCTTTATGATGTTAGCTAACCACCTATGTGAATAGATTGTGCTTGAGAACCCTAACAACAAACTAGATTGTTGGGTTGAAGACAGAAGGCTCATTGCAGATTTGAACAGGGCCAATCATCACAAGGATGTGCCATTGCTCTATTTTCCTATAATGCAAGCACCTCAGGTAAGTGAGGTAAGTTCATCTATCCCTACCACTATTCCAACCTCAATAATTTCTTTGAGTTCCAGTGTGGCTATGGCAACTGTGTCAATGACCAAACAGTTGCCTACCCAAGCTACCAAAACTGCAAAAATTTTCAAACCCAAATCAAAGAAAGCCCCCTCTGGTATCTCCCAAAAGATGCCAGTTGAAAAATCCACTAAAACCAAAGAGGGGAGTGTGAAGGAGGGAAAGGTAGGTGAGGGAAGGGGTGAACATAAAAAGAAACCCCAAGAATAAGGTTGGAGAGTTGAGTGGATCCCATCCTAGCCACACTGCAGTTTCCCAAAAAACTGCAGTGCTTAAAAAGGATAAAAGCTCATTTCTAGCTGCATCCTCCCAAAAGGATGTAGTTATTGAACAAAGCTCTCAACCAAGAGCACAGGCCAAGAGGGTTAGGGACACAAGCTCACCCCAAACTTATGCCAGAAAGAAGAAATCTAAAACCCTTGGGGATGCACAGGGTACACACACTGTGTAAACTGGTGCTAAAGACACAGTCACTGTACCTTCATAAATTCAGTCTGATGTGACTCCAATAAATATGGAGTCACAGCCAAAATCTCTAGTCAAAGAAGCACCTCAAACACCAAACTCACCAATAAATTCTCTGGATGTGGATATGATAAACACATCAATTCCTGATTCCCCTTCTTTAACTCTGTTGGGGAAGCCAAAATCTATTGCAAGTGAGCATCATCTTTTAGATGATTTGTTGGCTCACTTGCCAATTCTTTCAGAAACTGTTGTATCATCCGTGCCCAAAATATCTTCAATCAGCACAGAGTCAACAATAGTTTATATTCCCAGTTCATTCATTTCTACTCTCTCGACGGATATTGCTCATCTGTCGAGTAGTGATTGTATCCCGACGGATAAGCTTAACAGCAGTTATCCGTCGAATAGAAAAACCACTCACTCGATGGATATCACTCATCTGTCAAGTATCTCTGCACAGCTTCAAACTTTATTTATCTCAAGTGCAGAAGATTTAGTGGTTGTACAGTCACTCTTAGGATTGAGAGAGAAGAGTGTTTTGAGTGAGAATCTGGGTTACTCCCATGAAAAAGGAGAGGAAATGAGTAAAACTATGTAATCCATTTCTTCAGGATTGGCAAAAGAAAGTGAGAGGAGTCCCACCTTAGTAGGTGAAGGTGAGGGTGTAAGGGTGGGGAGCCAGGGTGAGACCCTGATGCAATAAAAGAGAGAAAACGAGAGAAATGCAGGTACTGGAGCTATAAGGATGGATGTCATTGCTAGTGAGTCAATGAATGTCCAGGATGCAGACATGGAGGGACTATCTCAGCATCCTAAAGTTGTTATAGATTCCACCTCCCTTGATGATGAGGCATTTACTCACCCTGTTCCAGCTTATCAACTTCCAGCTGAACAGGGCAATGATAATGCAGAAAGGATGCTGAATTTGGTGCATACCACACATTCTATGATGAGAGCTAAGGATGCCATCACAGCTTTGCCTTCTATAGTTGGTGATGTGGACTAAGAGACTGGTGGATCAACTGATTTCTTTGGTGATGGGAGTGGGGATAGTGAAGATGAGGCAATGGACATAGGGGAAAAGTAGGTTCAAGTTCAAGATCAGGTATGCCATCAAGGGCATTTTCAAAGCACTATGATGAGCACTACTTCAAGACAACCCTGATCCAGCTAATTAATCAGACAAATACTGCTCTTCAAACCACTACTAATGCCAGAACCAAGAAGCTCTTTCAGGCACATCTAGCCTCCCTGCAACTTCAACAAATCCAAGGCTTCCAACATGCTAGGGATGTAAACACCATGAAGAATGATATTGAGGAGATGAAGAAGGCTATTTCAGACAAGATGGATTCTAAACTTCCAGAGGCTATAATGCTTGACATCAAGAGGCAATTAAGAAAAAATTCTGATCTGTCAACCAAGATAGATGCCTTGGACACAAGAATGTCAGCCATGGAAGCATCTTTAACAGCCATTCATCTTCATCAAGCTCAATAGACAGATTTACTTCAAAAATTGGTGGCTGCTCAAACCCCCTCCTCCAATCACCTAGATGATAACAAAACGGGGGAGAAAGGACCAAGTGAGGGGGAGAGGCTTCAGATTCATATCAGTAAAGTAATTGTGCCTTCAATTACTATCCCAAAGCCACCAGTTACAAACAGTATAGATCTGATCAATGCAGCAGCATCCAACATAAGAGCAGCTGATAAGGAGAAGTTGAGTTTAGTCAACTGGGAGAAGATTATTGAGGAAATACAAAAGAAGTTTGAACTTTTCAAGGAGCCAGTTCAGTCAGCCATCCATCACTCTCAAGTCAAGCAAATTAGTGTGAATGAGATGAAAATGAACTATCTGGAAATAGGACAGCCATCCTGCATCAAATCTCCAAAGGCTGAAACAATTTGAAACCAAGGGTAAACTACTCAAAATTATCATTGAAGAACCCTTTGGATACTGTGTATGAGACACATAAGCCTGATAAAAAGAAGCTTCTGTCAAGATCAATTACTTTCTACAAAGATCCAGCTGATTTAGCTTCTAAAAGAAGAATTACTAAAATTTTCAGGAATGGGAAAGAAATTTGTGTGGTGCCTGGACATCCTCAATTTGCTCAAGCAAAGAGAGAAGAAAAGGCTAGATTAAAGCAGGAAAAGAAGCAAGTTGCTCTGGATGCTAAAAAGACTAAACAAAAGAAAGAGCAAATTGCTATCTTGGCCAAGCTACATGCTGTAAATTCATCACAACAAATCCCTTCTCAGCCATCTGAAGTTATTGAATCAAAGAAGCAAGTTGAACAATGGAAGAAATCTCCAAGAATCAAGGAATTGGCTAAAAGAACTAAAAAGAAACTGGACATTGCTGATAAAGATTTGAAGAATCAATTTCCCAAGGAATCCACTCCAACTACAACTCAAGCATCAAAACCCTCTGTGGTATTTGAAGATATCAAGGTGGTGGATCCTTACAGGAACATCCATGGTGAACCTATTGTGCCTAAGGATGAACCAGTAGAATGGGAGAACATACCAATTCCTGACTTCTATTTGCCAATCCTTAACAAGCCAAAGAGAACAAAGTCAAGAGCAGTCAAGAAAGTGAAGCTGTCACCTCTGAAATCCAAATCTCTAGTCAAAGCTCAATCTAAAGTCAGTAAGGGAGATTACATGTACTTGTGTGATATCAAAGAATTTTCTGATCTAAACCTCTATCTAGATGAACTAGATGAAGTGAGAGGAATTGATGCATACGAAAACCTACCTGAAAGGTTAGTGTTCAAGTACAAAGGAGGAAAGGAGATTCAGTGGCCACTTCACAGGATTCCTCAAGAAATCCAAGCTGTACTGATTAAAGTTTATTCATCCTTCAAGAAGAACTTTGGGTTCAATATTACTGCAAGAAGATTGGTACTGAAGAAGATTGAAGAACTAAGGAGTGTTAGAGCTAAAGATGCACTCCCAAAGACTCTAATTATCCCCTACACAGGGAGAAGAGTGCATCTAAGGCCCTACTGGCTGATGGAGTTCATGGATGACAAATGAGTGAGACGATTTTTCAGATTAGAAGACCAATTGAGCATCTCCAGCAATGAGACTCTTTTGGAAATGCAAGGAAAGTTAAATCTCTCAGAATCTGATGAACTGGAATTCCACAGGCAGCTCCAAAATCAGATTGAGGAAAACAACAGAAAGCTTGGAAAGAGATCCAAACCTTCAAGGAACTAGAAAAATCTGCTCAGGCTAGAGGAGCATCTTGAAAATGACTGTGAGCAAAACTTTGTACATTTTGTTAATTGAAGCACTTTTCAGTAATATCTACTTTCTTTTAAAGTTGTATTTTTAAGATGTTTTGTTATCATCAAGTGTCTCTTAATTTATGGCTACAATTCCAGTAGACATAAATTGGGGGAGATTGTTGTGTACTTGATGATTTCATGAACAAAACATCTTGATAGATTTTACTTAGTAAAATTATGTAGCACTCGACGGATAAGTTCATAGTCCCGACGGATGACTCAATATAGTCCCGACGGATGATGACTTATTATCCATCGAGTGAGTAGCTTATGTAACAATAAATCTGAAGCACATTTCTGCATACACATTGTTTAGAATCTGTAGTAGTACTTAAGTCATATTGACTTTAGTTAGATATGAAGAATAGGTCGATTAATTATACATAGATGATGTCTTGTAATTCTGCATAAGTGAAATGAAGTCAAGTGCCTGATTGCTACCCAACGGATAAACTACAATGAATTCGACGGATGATCAACAACCCGACGGATGATCAATAACTCGACGGATGATCAATAACCCGACGGATAAAGAATTCAAATATCTGTTGACAGTAACAACACAGTCACATGCGTCGATTGGATGCATATGAAATGTGGTAGCCTATTCAACTGGGTTTTTGAGAACAAAGAAGCATTGCCATTTCCATACTATTATGAAGATATTCAAAGATGCTGGAATAGAGTAATGAAGTAACATTGTAATAGACTAGATAATTTTGTTTTATTATCCTGTCTCATTACTTTGTAATCTTGGTGATATATAAACCAAGAAGTAGCAACTAAGGAACTATCGAATCTGAGAAACAAGCAGAGAAACATTTATAAGCAGAATCCTTAGCATTTCTCTGCATTCTTAGTTGTTCAATTATTGTAAGCAGCTGTGAGCATTTCGCACACAGGGTTCTCTCGATATATATTATATATCTCTGGTGGAATCATTTAAATCCACCAAAAAGTTTTTAAAGACTCCTGTTTTTAATTACTTGTGTTTTGATTCATTTAAGTAACTATTCCGCATTGTGCTAATCAATTCACACTTATATATATATTCGAGTGAGAACATTTTTATTTCAAGAAAAAGTTTCAAGAATTCCATTAAATCCCCCTACTGTAATTCTTGTTATATTGTTAAGGGACTAACATTAGCCATTTTTGCTGCCAGAGTTGTACTGCGCCTTTGCCTTCCAGCTGTTGTCCTTGTTGGATGTTTGTACCTTGTTGTTGAAGAACTTTGGCTTCTTTACTCTAATGTTAAAGAATTTTCTTGCTAAGTAAGCCATGGACTGATCTAACTCATCCAGTTCATCCAAGGTGTAGAATTCATCCTCTTCAAGTTCAAGAATAACTTACTTCTTTGGTTCCTTGTTCTTTTGCTCATTACTTAAAACAACTGGAGTCTAGATTTCTAGTTCATCATCAGATGACTGGCTGTCATTAACCACTAGTGCACTTGATCCAGTAACAATGTGCCCTTGACCAGCTCTTAAAAGTTTTCTTTGGATTATTTTCAGCTCACAGGTCTTTAGAATACCATACAAAACTTCCAATGTCATTATGCTCAAGTCTCTCCCTTCTCTTATAGCTGAAATCTTCTATTCTAGATGGCCAGGAAGGGTGATCAAAAACTTTAAGTTAACTTCCTCAGCTTCATAGTATTTTCCATGAAGTTGCAAGTCATTAATCAGCTTATTGAATCTTTCAAAGACATCAGTTATACTTTCTTTAGGTTTAGCTATGAAACCCCCATATTGAGACACCGGTATTCTCCTTTGGTTGGATCTAATTTCCTCTGTACCTTCACATAAAATCTCTATTTTCTCCCAGATTTGTTTGGCTGTGTCACAGTTGATAATGTTATTGTACATGACATTGTCTAGTGACTCTATCATAATTAATTGCAGACCACTGTCAAGAGAATTTTTTTCCTTCTCAATGTCTGTGTATTTTGAAGGATCTTTAGGACCATAGTAAGCTGGGATGATCAAGTCTCCTTCTATAGACTACACAATCCTTTCCATAGGAATAAAAGGTCCATTCTTTAGAATCTGGATGTACAAGGGTTGGCCATCCTTGGCTCATCTTTTTCTTCCATAGTGTGTAGTTCGTCTTCAAAGGCTGGTATCTTTATACTACTAATCTTCTGTATATTCATTCGTCCAAGATCTTTAATCTGTTTGCTTTCAGATTTTTCTCTAATACCACTTGTTAGGTAATGAATACAACACATGGGGGGTAAATATGTTTTTGGATATTGTTAAGGCTTTTTGAATGTTTGTTACTTGGTTAACAAAGAAGATTAAAAATGCAGTAAAATTATGTTGGCTGAAATAAAATAGTGCACACAATATTTCAAAACTCACTTAATTTTGTATTAAAATCAAGCTAATTTTTTTCTACAAATCCTGGGTTCTTTGTAAGTAAAGAACTCAGCTTCTTCCTTGAGAGAGTTACAAGAGAAACTAGATCTGTTTGATACAATTTAAAAGCAGAGGACCAGTGTTTACTTTATATTTTAGTAAACACAGGTGTACACAACATGCAAAAAGATGTACTAAACCCTACTTTAAGTTATCTCTAAAGCTTTCCATTTCTGGCTTAGTGAATCCTTGCATATCCTGTAGATCTGTGACTTTCCTTTAACAATTAATCTTGGCCTTTGATCTTGTACTCTTCAAGCTGCTTTTGTAGACTTTTCAATCGAAGTGATTAGATCGTTTGTTGATTGATAATCTTGAATATTTAACTTGTCTGCATTCTATACTTGAGGTTCATATCGAGATCTCCAGTTTGTTATATAGAGAATGGACATCTCGATAAGTATAATGGCTTGTTGAGATCTCTTAGTTCTCTATAAATGTCTTTGACTTGCCGAGGTCTCTGAGATCTCTATAAGTGAATTTGGCTTCTCGAGGTATCCGAATTTCTGCATGTATAAATTACTTGTCGATATCTCTGAGATCTCTATAGGCATTTTGACTTGTTGATATCTCTGAAATCTCTAATGAAAAAATTGACTTGTCGATATCTCCAATCTTCATATCTTCATTTTGACATGTCAATATCTTTGAGTTCTCTAATGCAGAAATGACTTATCGATATCTTCAATCTTCATGTCATCATTTGGCTTGCCGAAATCTCTGAGACTTCTCTATAAGTTATTTTGGACTTCTCGATAAGTCATTCTAGAGTTCTCGAATGACTTCTCTATATGACTTGATCTGTGACTTGTAGATATCTTGACTTAGAACAATTTTTCTAAAACAGATTTATTCAACTCCAAGCTTCTTCATAATTTCTCTGAGGCATGATCTTCTCGATCTTCTTCCAATGTTTATTCTTAGGCTTGAGACTGTTTATAGAAAAAAAATACTCCAGTCTGATCTTTGACATTTATGCATACTCAAATAATACAATACAAAATACATATTTAGATTATCATACAACTAATTCTTAGGGCTGTCAATTTGACTTAGTTTTGTTATGATACAGGCATGTCTTGCACAACAATTTATAAACGCCAAGTAATTAGTACCATTCTTTGGAATAACAGCTCTAACATTATTGGCAACCATTGTAAGTGTTCGAGCTTGAATGGGTAAGAGATTTGACAAAGAAATAGTTTGAAACGAGTGAGAGCGGTAAAGATTTGCAAAAGTTAGGTCAACTGAGATATCAAAAGCGTAAAGAGGGGTTATGTCGAGATGTCTGGGTATTTATAGGCTAGAGATGTGACTTGTCGAGAAGTAGGAATAAACAGTTGATATTTTCTTATCGAGAAGTCACGTGACTTAGAAAACTCATGTCGAGATGTCAACATCCCAAATCTTATCGAGAACTAGATAGTGAATTATCGAGATGCAGAATAAATACCCAGTTTGTACTAATTGGACCGAATCATTCCAATTTATATGAATAAACCAATATGAAATTAGAATAGATATTTTTATCAAAAGTATTTTACTGAAATAATTTATTAAATTAAATTATTTTAGTTCTAATTTATCAAGAATTCTAAAATTTATAGTTATAGAGAACTCCATATATAAACGTCGAGATCTCTGCAATACTTATCGAGAAGTCATAAAGAGGCTTGTCGAGAAGTCCATCGAGAAGTCATGAAAAAGATTTATCGAGAACTCTGTCGATAAGTCTCAAAATGACTTAACGATAAGTCATTTAGACTTATCGAGAACTCAGTTCTTTACATACTTTTGTTCTTTTTCAGTTCTATCTTATATTAATTTCACATATTAGAAATGTGAATTAATAACTACAGTTTTTCTCAGAATTTGAAAAATTCCAAGTTAAGCTTGAATTTTGAAAAATAAATATACAAATAATCCTGAAATATTTATAGATCATATTCTAGTTAATTTCCAATTAAATGAAATTAATTTTCATTTATCAGAAATTAATCTGTTGCAACATATTAGCTGAGTTTTTACCTTTAGTATAAAGAATTTAACTTACCACTTAGGTAATGAAGACAGCGCGGCGCGGGGGGGGGGGGGGGGGCGTGAATGTGTTTTAGACAATTTTAATGGTTTTTTTTAATTTTCTTTAACTTGGTGATCAAAGTAGATAAAAAATGTAACAATATTATGCTAACTGAAATAAAGACAGTACACATAATATTTCAAAACTCACTTATTTTTATATAAAAATCAAGCTAGTATGTTCCTACAAATTCCGGGTTCTTTGGATGTTAAGAACTCAGCTTCTTCCTTGAGAGAGTTACAAGAAAAATAGATCTATTTGATACCATTAAAACAAAGGACCAGTGTTTACTTTATAGATTAGTAAACACGGTTTTACAAAACATGTAATAGAATGTACTAAACCCTACTTTAAGTTATTTATAAAGCTTTCCATTTCTGGATTAGTGTATCTTTGCAAATCCTGTGAATTTGTGACTTTCCTTTGTCAGTAAATCCTGGCATTTGATCATGCACTCTTCAAGCTGCTTTTGTAGACTTTTCAATCTAAGTGATTAGATCATTTGTTGATTGATAATCTTGAATTTTCAAGTTGTTTGCATTCTGTACTTGATGTTCATATCGAGATCTCCAGTTTGTTATATAGAGAATTGACATCTCGATAAGTATAATGGCTTATCGAGATCTCTTAGTTCTCTATAAATATCTTTGACTTGTCGAGGTCTCTGAGTTCTCTATAAGTGAACTTGACTTATCGAGGTTTCTACATGTAGAAATGACTTGTTGTTGCCCAGTAATAATACAATTGTTTAAGGGGGGTTGGATACAATTATATAATCGTTTCGAAAAAGTATAAAAATATAACAGTTCTTTATGTTTTTGATAAAAACTGTTACAAACTCTCTCAAGAAATATTGATGTTCTTGAGAGCTGCTAGGTTGTACAATGCTCAAGTTAATCACTATGTGATGACCTAAACTGTGTTTATATAATACACAGCTACTAAAAATCAGTCTAGGATATGCATTATCAATTACTAACAGAAAAAGATACATATCTTTAACTGAATATACAAAGTACTATCACTCTGAACGCAACAGATATCCATCCCTCAAAATAAGGAACAAAATTAATCTTCATAACAGACTGCCTTCAGATGCTGTTGTTCTGTAGATACTGATGATGCATCAAATCCTGACGGCACATCAAATACTGCTGACATCTAAACACAGTCGAAACCTGAGCTCCTCCTGATCATTGAGAATCAGCACGTAACAATCTCCCCCAATTTATGCTTAATGTAATGAAGCACAAATTCCATTCTCAATGATGCCAAAACCAATTACAAAATGTACAAGGAACAAGGCTTACTTCAGTATTCTAAGATAACTGACAGTTGTTTCCAGAAATTTGTTCAACCTTTCTTCCTCCTTGTCTTCAAGAACTTTGATAAGCTTTTTCTTCAACTCTTTCTTATCTTCAGTTGCTTCTCCAAGCTGATAAATGACTGATCTTAATTTAGAGATCAAACTCTTAGTTATTTCATGATCACCAATCAACATAAAGCTTAAGCTTACATTTTCATGATCAGGACTGAAAAAATACTGAGGATTTTTGAGAAAAACTTTTAGAACTGTAGCTCCCTTTTACATCTTCATTTCTTGACCAATATAAGTTCTGTACATAGGAAGACCAGAACTGTATTTGTCTTCTTTGTTCATGACTCTTCTTCTGATAATCTCAAGTATCATAGAAGACCAGTTTCTGGTGACATTGTCCTCAACTCTAAGAAGATAGTGAATATATTTCAACTCAGTCACAGTCTTCATCAAGAGTTGCTGCAATGTAAAGCTTTCCACTTTACCATCTCTCAAGAAGTACAGAATCTCTTCTCTGACATCACCAAGATTTACCTTCCTAAATACAATCTTTACACCTTCAACCTTCTCAAGATGTGAAGGAGTAACTCTTTCACCAAGATTGTCTGTCAGAATATCTGTGTCCTGTAAATCAGACCTCAGAGTTTCCACTCCAGAATAACCAATACATCCTCTAGTACGAGTTTTGATAGGCTTTAGCTTTTCATTATATTCCACCCAAGAAAGTTTCTTGATGGACTTATCAATATTCTCCTGTTCTGAAATAGAATCCCTTAGTCCTGCTGACACAAATTTAATATGCTTGAATCCTTTAGGATAACTAAATGAATAAACATCTTTCCTTCTTTTATCCTTCTTGTTGAGGGGAGCATAACCTGTAGGTAAATCATGAATCTTCCCTCTTGTTTTTTGCCACAGCTCTCTCCTTGAATTTAGAATTCTTTGCTCATAGTCACTGCATGCTTGATCAACTCTACTTCTGCCAATTCTTTCTTGTTCATCAAGAATTGATTCATCCAATACTTTGATCACCTTTTCATCAGTGTCAAAGTCATCTATCAGATTCACAGCATCAGGATCTGCTTTTTCCTCAGGATTTATGTCTGCTTCAAGAGACACAATTGCATTAGTTATATCAACTTGAACAATGTTAGCGATTGATCTCTTCTTCCTTTGGACAATCATTTCTTCAGTATCCTCAACTTCTTCTTTTAAATCATGTCCTTGTACAAGAACAAAACCTTCTCTGAATAGAACATTCAGAAATGCAGAATCAATTGCAGACACTTGACTTGAATTAGAAATTCTTCATCAATCTCTTCTTCCTCTAGCTCTTGTAGCTCTTCCACCTCTTTTTCCTCTTCCTTTAGAGGTGTTTGCTTCAGCTTCAATTTGAGCCATTAACTCCTTCATTTACATAACTGCTTCTTCAGTTGTTAGATCAGGAAATTCTTAAGTTATCAACCCAAGAGCACTCCTGGCGTTCTTTTGCTCAAACCTTTTATTTTTGTAGTACAGAACAATCTCTTTATCTGTTTCCTTGTGTCTGTAAGGAAAGAATAACCCTTTAGCATCTGCTAAGTCAGAGATTGTAACATCATCAGTTTCAGGAGCAGCATCATTAGTCTTGTGCTTAACTTTATGAGCACCAGTAGACTTTCCTTAACCTGAAGAACCGAATCTTTTAAAATGTTGAGGTTGTTGAGTAATATGAGCAATTTGAACATTTTCAACCGGATTTTTATCACCATCAACATCAGTATCTTTATCTTCCAACTGAAAAGAGTCAGGTGTACATTTTGTGACAGCTATCTTCTCCCCTTTTTTGGCATCAGTATTTGAAAGAAGAGAAAATATAGCATCCAGTTTATCAGCCATTAGAGTTACTGTATCTTCCAAGGAAGAAAATTGAGTATCCATGCTTTTTTGAGATTGAACCATGGCTTTGACAGCCTTTCTCACACTTATGAGGTCAGCCGAAGGAAGTGGATTGATCATAAATGAATCTATCTTATTCTGTAAACTAGTATGAGATTTCTTCATATCAGCAAGTTTAGAGAGAATTCCTTTCACAGAGATGGTAGAGGCCTTAAGATGCAATTTAAGTTCAGGGTTTTGAAGTCCATCATAGGCCCTATGAACATGTTGCATACCAACATCTGAGGAGATAGAAGTATGTGCATCTCTCCATGTAAAATCCCATTCAGTCTTTCGAAAATGCTCAGCATCAGCATTGTAATAAGAAGGATCAACATTGAAATGTGAAGAAGAACCAATATTGGACTTCTTAGATGTATCAATAGTAATCTTAAGCTGAGCTGTATCAGAATCTTCAGGATCACTGTCTTCATCAGAATCAGAGCTAGACAGACCCTCAACAGAATTTGTAGAGCTAGGCAGAATTGCTTTGCCTTTAAGAGGATCCTTAGTAAGAAATATATGTTCCTGATGTGATCCTGAAATATAAAACAAGGTAACACCTAAATCTTTTTTTCTTTTCAAGTGATATCATCACTTTTCACACAATATATTACTTTTAAGAGTAATATGTGTCTCACATAAGAAAGTTTATAAGTAAAGAAAAACTTATAAAATTCTTTTCTTAAAACTACCTCTCCTTTTTCCAGCACAGGAGACTGTCTCTCAAAATTTAATTTTCTCTCATAGTATTGTCACACAGTCTCACAGAAAAGCACAATCACACATTTTACAAAGAAATAAGAGATGGCTAAGAGGAGTAGTTTGCTTTTCATATAAATAGAGGTAACCTCAAACAAGAGACTATTTATAATCATACAAACATGAGGAACAAAAGAGAAAAATAATAAATACCTGAAGGTGAGTCCTCAAGTGGAAGTGATGACAGTGGAGGACCAAACAACGCATCAGGATGCTTTAACAAGCTAGTTAGCATCAAATAATCATCAGTAGAAGCTACTTGAATGGATAGTTGATCAACATCAGGATTTGTTGTAGCATCAGGATTTGATTTGTCAGGAGAATGAACTAGGCCAGCATCAGTACTTTGAACTGATGGTTTTTGTGGGGCCTGAGGAATATGAGCTGCTTCAAGAAGAATTGGTGAAGGTTCTTGTGTACTCTCCTCAAACATCAGATCATTAATAACTGCATCCACCTTTGACAATACATCCTGATGAGCCTTCTTTTCATGCAGCAGTTGTTCATAATCAGCAAGAAGATCACCATAAGCTAAATCAACAATTATTTGCGCAACCTCTTTGTCTGCATCTTCCCTTTGGGAAGATGGTTCTTGTGTGACTGGATGTGTCTCAGTTGCTAAATCCCTTTGAGACTTAGGTTCTTGTGGACTAACATCCATAGCATAGGACTGAGCTTTTTTCTTCTTTCTGGTGTACCTAACCACATCTTCAGCTTTTCTATTCAACTTGCTCTTGTCATCTGTCTTGGGCACAACAGTTTCTTTGATCACTGAAAACTATTTGATTAGAGCATTAACATTAGTAGTTGGCTCCATGGTTCCAGTTGTGTCAACAGAGTCATCAGGAATTGCAACTGTTGATTTATTTATCTATATCCTTGGCCCAATGGGCATCTGACCATCAGAGTTAGAATCATCTTGCTTGATTAGCCTTCATTTCTGGACTGGAAAGCATTCTTCTTTCTTCTCATTCTCACTCAGTGAGGCCTGCTGAGCTCTCTGTTCAGTTTGAACATATTTCTTAACTAGCCTTTTCTTTAGTACAACTGATGTCTTTTGTGAGACATCAGAGGAGGCTAATTTAGGAGCTGGATTGGAGTTCTGTGTAGGAGAAGGAATGCTTTGGTTAGAAACAAGATGGGTAGTCTTGTTCCACAACATCAGGAAATTTTACAAAGGTGCCAGCATTAGCATTTGCGGGCACTTGTGAAGGAGTAGGTCTATTTCTCAACAGAAATTTCCTGACCTCCTGAGGTAGGAAGGGAGGTCCTGAAAACTTATTCTTTTCATCTCTTTTAATATGATCAGTGATAGCCTTCTCAGAAATTTGAAATACAGGAAACAATTCATCATTATCAAATTCAACATTAGGATATAGAAAATTAAAAATCAGTTGAAGAAATCTAGTATACCCTATTACTCCTGATGCATCTGTTCTCCTATAAATTATGAATTGAAGAATGGTGTTACCATAGTCAACATTACCAGAGTAGAGAAGAGAGTACCCAATTTTCAGAGAAGTAGATGGAAGAGCATCAAAATTTGTTATCTTATTCAAGAAACATCTGTTGATGCAATCAAAGAAGAAATTCCATTCTCTCTTTAATTTTGTCGTTGTCAATTTTCCAATTGTTGTGATATCACCTTTGTAGTTCAGAGTTCTGAGCATATCAAACAGCTGCTTAGTTGCATAATTATCAGGAGCACCATCACAAGCAGGCAACGTCAATGCTTGAACCAGAACATCAACATCAACCTCATACCTATGTCACTTATGTTCAAAAGAGAAAGAAGTATTTGTTTCATTAACTAGAGCTATATCTCATACCTGCATTACAGCCCTGTATGATATCTTAGTAGAATTTGTGAGAGCATATCCAATTGGACATTGGAGTAAGAAATCCTGTATATCATGAAAAGATTGAGGAAATTGCTGATGTGTAAGCGGAGCCAAGTAGTTATTGGTTCCAAAAGTGTTGCCATGAATAATAGTAGTTTGGGTGAAGAAAGGTGAAATCTCAGAAGATGACATGATGTTTGTAGGCATTGTGGAAAAGTGTTTGTTAGATGCGAATAATATGGCTTTGTGTATGATGATATGTGTCACAGAGCTTCTGGTGTAAATATAAGTTTGCAAAGCTTAGTTGTAAGTAACACACTCAGAGAAGGAAGCTTAGTGAATTAGACTTCTGATAGAGGATAATTACTGAAGAATTGAAGTGGAAAGTGAATTAATATGCGGAATTAGCAACAAAGGATGCACTGCTCTTTTAGTAAATTGTTGTGTGACTTTGTTCAACAATTTTTTACTTTTAAACAATAATTAAGAAGACAATCACTTTTTAGCATTAAACAATTCAGAAATCATTTTTCAATAATATTCTAAATTAAAACATGTTGACCTGTCATCAGTATTTGGTACCTCTTATCTGTCAGGATTTGACATCGTCAGGATTTGTCGATTCAAATTCATCAGTGTTTATCAAAACAACTCAAGCTTATCATAAAACCACAATTTTAATTTCAAAAATCATTAAAAGATACATGTTAATAGTGCGATTTAGAGATTAACATGCTGCAATTAAGAACGAACACATGCATACACAACTAAGGAACATAGATTAGGTCTTGTAAGCAAAACAAACAAAATTTCATTAATAATTCAAGAGAGTACATTTCATGAAATTTTTGATTCCATACATAGGTGATTACAAGAAAATCCTAGTCTAAGAGAAGAACTTCAACAACCTTAGTCTAAGAAGCCCGACAAAGCTGATGATGAAGAGAAACAACCAGAGGGTGTTTGCCGGGAGGACTAATGCGGTAGATGATCAGGGCTTTTTCCTGCTTTCAACAGAGTGGATAGCAAGACGAATGATTCTCTCTTGGTGTCTAAGAGTGTAGAGGTGAAGATCCTTTTGGAATCCCAGAACGTCATTTTTGATGAGTTCTGGAAGTTGAATCCAGATGTCGTTTGAAATGGCATTGATGTGATATGGAGTTTACATTCCATCATGAAACATTGTCACAATATTGGTGAAATGGTTATAAAACTAGTTGAAATGCGCCATTGTTTGAGAAGAAAGGGATATAAGAAACGATAGTGAGGAGCGCGTTTTATGTTTAGGAAAAGATGATTTGACTGAATGATGAGTGATGGTTTAAATAACCGAGAGAGAGGGAATATCAAGAGACTAGGGGTTTGATTAATTATTAAGTGCAGAGTTAACTTAATGATTTAACCAAAAATATCTTATTAAAGCGCGTTTCCCTATACTGATTTGCAATGATGACAATGATATATATTCATACATGCACATTTAGCAAATAAATTCACTTAATTTATCATGCATATAATAAAATACATCGAAACTTTATAGCTTAATATCTTGAATAGCATTTAGGACATATTTGGATTTGATTAATATACATCAGGATTTGATCAAATATAAATTTAAAAGAATTTATCTGTCCCAACTAACCATACCAATTTCATTGACAAGCTTTGTAAATGTTGCTTCAGGTAATGACTTAGTGAAGATATCAGCCTGCTGCTGATCAGTAGAAACAAAATGAAGCTCAATCGTTCCTTCCATGACATGCTCTGTTATGAAGTGATATCTGATGTTGATATGTTTAGTAAGAGAGTGTTGCACTGGGTTTCCTGTCATAGCAATAGCACTTTGATTATCACAATAAATAAGAATTTTAGAAAATGATAATCCATAGTCCATGAGCTGGTTTCTTATCCATAACAACTGAGCACAGCAGCTCCCAGCTACAATATATTCAGCCTCAGCAGTTGAAGTAGAAATGGATTTCTGCTTCTTACTGAACCGTGAGACTAATTCACCTCCCAAAAACTGACAGCTTTTAGATGTACTCTTCATGTCTATCTTGCAGCCAGCAAAGTCAGCGTCTGAATATCCACATAATTCAAAATCAGCTTCCCTTGCATACCAGAGACCAAGTGATACAATACCCTTGAGGTATCTGAAGATTATCTTCACTGCAATAAGATGTGGCTCCCTTGGATTTCCCTGAAATCTTACACACAAACAGGTGGAAAACATAATGTCTAGGCCTACTAGCCATTAGGTACAAAAGAGGACCAATCATACCTCTATAGTTTGTGACATGAATTGCAGTACCTTCATGAGGATCAAGCTTTGTAGCAGTGGCCATAGGAGTAGTTGCAGTTGCACTTTCTTGTATATTAAACCTTTTCAACAGATTCTTTTTGTACTTTGACTGATTAATATAGATACCATTATCCGTATGTTTAATTTGTAATCCCAAGAAGTAACTAATCTCTCCCATCATGTTCATTTGATATCTTGATTGCATCAACTTTGAGAACTTATCACACAGTTTTTGATTAGTTGATCCAAAAATGATATCATCCACATAAATTTGAACTAAAAGCGGATCTTTACCTTGATTCAGATAAAATAAAGTTTTATCTATTGTACCTCTTTTGAATCCACTTTCCAGCAGAAACTGAGCAAGGGTCTCATACCATGCCCTAAGTGCTTGCTTTAGTCCATAGAGTGCTTTGTCAAGTTTATAAACATAATCAGGATGTTTGGGATCCACAAAACCTGGTGGCTATTCAACATAGACTTCCTCTTCAAGTTCTCCATTGAGAAATATACTCCTGATATCCATCTGAAAGACTTTAAATTTCTTGTGTGCAGCATATGCCAAGAAAATTCTGATTGCTTCCTATAACGACTCATGTATTTTATTTTATTTCTAATATTTGGAAGTGTAATAAAGGTTTACGTAAATAAATAAAATGTGTGTATTGGTTTTGGCAGCAGTTATGGATTTTTTATTTAATTATTTATGATTTGTTGATATGTGGGATTGGAATTATGTGATTTATTGGTGAGTCATATGATTTTATCTCGCTTGTAAAAGTGATTTTATTGTAGTTTTAATTCCATAAATAGTTGGGTTGTCTTTAAAATTGGTTTTATAATTTTATAATTTCAATTATTATTTTTAGGACTTTATAAAATTGAGAAATCAATATTTCGTTAATTATTCATTTTTAAATGATTTTCTGAGTGTGTTAAATGCTAAAATCCATATTTAATTATAGGAATCTTTAAAAATTATGAAACTTATATTTTATTAAGTTCGTATTATTCTGAGAATTTTAAAATTATTATGGAAATTTTCGGAAATCGTTTTACCTGCGCGTTGTTTCGTTATTTGTTAAAAAGCGGGTATAAAGCGTACCTTAAAATTTGTTTAAAAATTTCGAAATTTAAGTTTTTATTCTCTTCGGGATATTTATAATATATTAATATGATTTTCATAATTTTCTGAAATCGTTTTAAGAGCACCTCGATCTGTTAATTTTGAGATTCAGAGCAATCGGGCCTTAAAGGTTCGTAATTATCTTTACAAACACATGTCAATTTTATAAGCAGGGGGACATGTGTTGTAGTTTCCTCAGCAGCATCTGTCAAGCAAAATAATTAAAAATATATATATACTCTCCAAACCCACCCCCTGTTTCTCGCCTCTTGCTTCGATCTCTTTGTTTCTTCTCTCACGAATCCCTCTTGGATTTTTCCCTCTCGATTCTAATTTTTTCTCCTCTCTTTCTCCTCCCGGTCTCTCTTCCTTCTCTCTTTCTCAGCTCCATCACCGCTCTGTTTTCCGGTAATTATCTTTCGGCCGCCTTTCTTATTCCGGTTGTCTGATTTCGATTTGTTCATGCGGTATATACATATATATCTCTATATATATTCGTGTGATGTGTATGTTAGTGACTGTGGGTGCGTGTGTGTGTTTTTGTGTGTGTGTTGTGTCAACGGGTGTGTGTGTTTGTGCTTGAGGTGGTGGTTCGCCTGTGTTGCTGCTTTGTTCTTCTCTGTTTGCGCGTGTGGCGCGTGGCCGTTGGGTTAATTTGACATTATTTAATTAATTTTCTTTAGGATTTTACTTGAGTAATTTCGTGATATAAATTATTGTATGTTTGGGAAATTTTTTAATTAATCGGCGAGGTTTCGTGTTGGAAACCCGAGAATTTATCGGGTACCCGTGAAATTTTGCCGCCGTCCGTGATGACTTTTACGAGCGGACGGTAGACGGTGATGACGATGTTCTGAGTCCTAAATTTTATAAATAAATAAAAAGGATTGTGTAAAATATTTCTGGGCTTGAATAATTGATTGTGACTGGTGTTGGAATGTACGTTGTATAAATGGTGGCGTAATATTGTGGATTGTTTTGATTATGGACGTCGATCGTAATCGACGGGTAGTTTTATAAATAAATAAGATGCTGCCAAAATTTCCTAAAAATATATGTATTTATACGTGTTACCCCTAACAATATTTCCGACTATGTGACTATGTGATTACGGGTTTATGTGTATAATAATGATACGAGTCGGGTTATCGGATTGAGTTGTTAAAATTTGAGGATATCAAGCATGTTGGTGTAAATGATTAGGGTATTCTATATTTGTAGATTCCGAGCGAGTTTTCCCAGGATTAAAGTCAGCGTGAAAGCTACTTATGGTTTTGTAAAGCGTTGCAAAGCAAGTACCCCTGACCATTCTTTTATGGTTCAGTATATGTGAATATCGAAATGTTTTACTTTTGTAATAGAACAGAAATGTTTTATGTTACGTATCCCCTGTGTTTGAAAATGCTGTTTAAAATTATGATTTTGGGGAAAAATGACTTCTGGAAACACCTATCTCTAAACGTGATTTAAATGAAAGAGGATTTGAATAGTGTGTTATGGCTTAATTAATTTTGAAAAGAGATAGGTAAAAGTGATGATTTTGAAAACTGGATTAAAACGATCAGATGGCAGTTGGAGCCATAAATGAGATGGCAGTTGGAGCCGTCTGGCATTGATAGCCTGATCAACTATCTTCACATATCCATTACGTATCTGATTGGGTTTTGTGCTTCCCATAAGGGTACGAGTAGTTGATACAATGATTTTATAAGAGTGACTAGTATGCTAAATTTGGACTCTGGTATTTTTACAGCACACTGCTACGTTGTTTTAATGAAGCATGCTAGTTAGCGATATCCAGTTTTTCTCTAATTTTGTTGCATAATGTTGATATCATGATTACAGTTCTGTTCCTATTATTGTTGCATTACTATTTTATTCTGTTATTCATATTTTGGTACAGCTGAGCGATTATGCTCACCCTTGCAAACTGTTATGTATATTTCGCAGATGCCTAGAAGATCAGTCAGACCGACCTATGTTCCCGCCCCTACTAGACCCGGCTCCTCTGAGGTAGTTTGTATCAGGCCATGAGGTCTGAGGAGTTGCTGAATATAGTTTGTGTGTCTTAGATGTTGAATAAAGTTTGTAATAATGAGAACCTGAATTATACTTGAACCTTGATCGGATCTTGGTTCGGGGTCAAGTTAGTATAGTTTAATAATAATTCTGTTGTTTATATTTTTGGTAATTGTGTTTAGTGACGTCAACTCCTGCCCCGGGGTTGAGGCCGTCACAGTTGGTATCAGAGCTACAGGTTCAAGTCCCTGATCCAGGTTAGGGATTGTGTCAAGTAGGTGATAACGTAAGTCTTTAAGTGTGAGTCAGTAACTCATATAGAGGAGCAAACCTTTAGAGTCAGTCCAGGGTTCCGACGGCATTACCCCGACATCTATTAAATGTTTTGATAGAATTGCCTTGACCTGGTTGTGTCTTGCCTGTATATTATTATGTTGGCAGTGGCCTATTGCGATTTCGAGTTCTCCATCTCGGGAGAATCCTTCTGATTCGGATAGCTCAGATTCTGAGAGACCCCCTGATGTGGTAACTGAGGAGACCCCTATGCCTCCTCCCCAGTCCCTTCTTTTGTGCCTCGAGACATTCCTGGATCTGGTCCTCGTCCCCGTTGGGTACGTAGGTCTGTGTCTGTTGTCAGGGATTTCCCTCCCGGCTGCGGTCCCAGCTCTTCCATGATGAGACCTCCGGTACCTCATGTGGCCCCTAGTGGTACTTCTTCACCGATCCCTTACCATGTCTATAGGGCGGTGAATACTTCCTTTATCAAAGATCAGAGTCCAGAGTTTGCTTCTCAGTTGGACCAGGTACCTATTGCACCATTTCAGGGTATTTTTGCCCCTTCCCCTGAGGTGCGAGCCCGTGTGCGAGCATTGACCCAGATGGCTGTAGAGAGGGCTAGATCTGTTGACCGTTTCATTAGCTCAGAGTTCAGAGTAGTGCAATATCAGGACCTAGTGAACTGGCTAGTGTTTGAGCTAGGTTCCATTGGTGGTAGTGGCTAGACTGAGTTGCAGCAGAGAGATGCAGAGCTCAGAGTGACTTCTAGGAGTTCTGTAGTTATTTACTTTATATATGTACATTATGTTGTAATAGTTTGTAATAGGCGAGGCTGTTATGACAGCCAATTTTGGTGTGTATTCGGATGGTTCTTTTTAGTTGGATTTTCAGTTGTACTGGTTGGATTATGTTGGTTATTGTATTTCAGCTGCTTTATCTTATTGTTCAGTTTTTATATATTGTGCGTTGCTATTATTGTTGTTATTATTATTGTTGTTTCTGTTGCTGGCATTTTTAGATTATAATCATTCACTCAGGACGGATCCAATTATAATGGGGGATGAGAATATTGTCTTAGTGGCAACGCTCTCCTGAGGCATAAATATAAACTGCTGGAGCAATCCATTTTCTTATATATGACTGTTATGTTTCAGGAGATGCCACCAAAGAGAAATTCTCAGCCCAATAACGGATCTGCTGGGGATCCTTCCGTGAGTGACATGATGAACTTGTTGCGTCAGCAGTCTGTACAGCTGGCCCAACAGCAACAACAATTTCAGCAGCAACAACAACAATTGCAACAACAACAACAACAGCTCATACAACAACAACAACAACAGCAAATCCAACAGCAGCAACTACAAATCCAGCAGTAGCATGAGGTAAGATGGGCAAATCAGGATGTTAGTTTTAAGTCTTTTCAAGCAGTGAAGCCCCCAGAGTTTAAAGGAGAGGTAGATCCTGTTGCTGCCAGGATATGGTTAAAGGAGATGGAAAAAGCGTTTGCGCTCACCAAGGTGAGTGAGAACTTAAAGACTGATTATGCTAGTTATTTTCTAAGGAATGTTTCAAACTATTGGTGGGAATCTACGCGAGCCCAAGAGGGAGAAGGTCCAGTTCCATGGGCCAGATTTACAGAGTTGTTTTTGGAGAAATACTTTCCAGACTGTCTCCATAGTCAAATGGAAGTGGAATTTTTGGAACTGAAACAAGAGGATAAAAGTGTTACGGAATATGAAGTAAAGTTTACGGAGTTGGCCCGTATAGCACCAGAATATGTGAGTTCAAAAGCTCAACGAGCGAAGCGGTTTCAGCAAGGGTTGAAGCCAGAAATAAGGAGTGGAGTTGTAGCCTTACAACTCAAGACATATACTTCGGTAGTTCAGGCTGTCCTAGTGATAGAAAGTGATCATAAATTAGCTACAAAAGAGTAGGGTGAGAAGAAAAGAAAATTTGAAAGTGGACCCGCTAGATCAGAAGCAGGAATAGCGATTCGGAAGTTTCAGCGTTGGTTTGGAAGGAATAAGAATAAGAGGTTCAAGAGGCAGGATGTTCCTCAGACGAAACCCGGTACTACTTCAGTTAACTCTGCCCCGACGAGAATGAGTAAGCCAGTGACTGATTGTAAGATGTGTGGGAAAAAGCATAGTGGACAGTGCCGAGAGAATGTTAATTGTTTTAAGTGTGGACAGAAAAGTCACTATTCCACGGAATGTAAGTCTGAGATTCAAGGAATTACTTGTTTTAGTTGCGGCAAAGTGGGACACATAGCTAGAAATTGCAAGTCAGTGACCCAAGGTAATGCAGGAAGGAGTGTATCTAAAGGACTAGCAACCAGTACTGCGAGAGCTAGGACTTTTAAGATGACCCAGAAGTGTCCAGTTCATGACTCTGATGTGGTTGCAGGTATGCTTACTTTTAATTCCGTACCTGTTAACGTTTTGTTTAATTCAGGAGCGTCCAAATCTTTTATATCTGTGAATTGTGTGAATAAAATGCAATTGATGTTAGAAGACTTAGACGAACCTCTAACTATAGAAGTGGCTAATAAAGATAAAGTACCTGTAAAACAATTTTGTCCTAGTTGTTCCTTAGAGATTTCGGGGTATATGTTCCCTGTTGACTTAATACCCTTCGAGTTGGGAGACTTTGATGTTATTTTAGGTATGAATTGGTTGTATCGATATAGGGCAAATATTGATTGTAAGAAAAAGAGAGTTGTTATGTACACCTCAGATAATAAAAGGATCAGTTATTAAGGGCAGACGCAAGATAGGAAGTTCCTCTCAGTGATGCAAGCAAGAAGATTGTTGAGTCAAGGATGTGAAGCGTACTTGGCTCATGTGGTGGATACAAAGAAAGAGACCCCTATCTTGGATGAGATCCCTATAGTAAAAGAATTTCCTGACATTTTCCCAGAAGAGTTACCAGGATTGCCACCTGATCGGGAGATAGAGGTTTCCATTGATTTGATACCTGGAGCTGAACCAGTTTCTAAGGCTCCATACAGAATGGCCCCAATGGAAATGAAAGAATTGGCTAATTAACTTCAGGAATTATTGGATAAGGGAGTTATTCGACCCAGTGTTAGTATGAGATTGTGTATTGATTACAGAGAGCTGAACAAGTTGATGATAAAGAATAAGAATCCTTTGTCGCGAATCGATGATTTGTTTGATCAGCTTAAGGGAGCATGTTACTTTTCAAATATTGACTTAAGATCTGGCTACCACCAACTGAAGATAAAGCCCGAGGATATCCCCAAGACTGCATTCAGAACAAGGTATGGCCATTACGAGTTTCTAGTGATGTCATTTGGATTGACGAATGCACCAACGGCTTTCATGGATTTGATGAATAGGGTATACAAGGAGTATCTGGATAAGTTTATTATTGTATTTATTGATGACATCCTCATATATTCGAAGAATCCAGAAGATCACGCAGTGCATCTACAGATTGCCCTACAGAAGTTAAGAGAAAAGCAATTGTATAAGGAGTTTTTTAAGTGTGATTTTTGGCTGACGGAAGTACAGTTTCTTGGACATGTGGTGAGTAAGGAAGGTATCAAAGTAGACCCGGTAAAGATTGAAGCCGTATCAAAATGGGAGCAACCGAAGACACCAATGGAAATAAGAAGTTTTCTTAGATTAGCAGGATATTATCGAAGATTTGTGAAAGATTTCTCGAAGATTGCGTCCCCAAGAACTAAGTTGGCCAGGAAGAATGAGAAGTTCATTTGGACGGAAAAGTGTGAAGAAAGTTTCCAGGAAATAAAACGAAGATTAGTGACGGCTCCAGTATTAGCATTACCAGATGAGACGGGAAACTTTATAATCTACAGTGATGCTTCTTTGAAAGGATTAGGTTGTGTGTTAATGCAGCATGATAAAGTGATTGCTTATGCCTCCAGACAGCTAAAGCCTCATGAGCAAAAATATCCAGTTCACGACCTTGAATTGGCGGCTATAGTATTTGCTTTAAAGTTATGGCATCACTACTTGTATGGAGAGAAATGTGATATCTACACAGATCATAAGAGCCTGAAATATATATTCACGCAGAAAGATTTGAACATGAGACTGAGAAGATGGTTGGAGTTGATTAAGGATTACGATTGTTCGATTAATTATCACCCAGGTAAAGCCAATATAGTGGCTGATGCCTTGAGTAGGAAGGAAAGGCTGAATATGGTTAAGATTGCGGAAGAGTTGGCACGAGACTTGGAAAGAATGGAAATTGAAGTTTGAGTACTTAATGAAAGTCAGGAGCAACTATATGAAGTTACTTTCCAGCCAGCATTGATGGAAAAGATCAAAAGGTGTCAAGAAGGAGTTATGGAACAAGAGTTGGATACTTTGATAGGAGAAGAGTTATGTACTCAAAAAGATAATCAAGGTTTGTATAGATTTTCGTCCAGAGTTTGGATTCCTAATGTAACGGAATTGAAGAACGAAGTATTGCAGGAAGCTCATAACTCTAGGTTTTCTATCCACCCTGCTAGTACCAAGATGTACCAGGATTTGAAGAGAAATTTTTGGTGGCCAGGAATGAAGAAGGATATTGCCAATTGGGTAAGTAAGTGTCACGTGTGTCAAACGGTGAAATCAGAGCATCAACGACCAAGTGGATTGTTACAACCTTTGGAGATTCCCCAGTGGAAATGGGAAGAGATTGCTATGGATTTTGTAGTGGGATTTCCAAAGATGAGAGCGAATCGCGATGCTATTTGGGTAATCATTGATAGGTTGACTAAGTCGGCGCATTTCCTTCCGATTAATGAAAGGTATTCATTAGAAAGGCTAGTTAAGTTATACTTGGATGAGATAGTTACCAAACATGGGGTTCCTCTTTCTATAGTGTCGGATCGAGACCCGAGATTTAATTCCAGGTTCTGGACTAAATTCCAAGAGTGCCTAGGAACGAAATTGAATATGAGCACCTCTTATCATCCTCAGACGGATGGCCAAAGTGAGAGGACGATTCAGACCATAGAGGATATGTTGAGAGTCTGTGTTCTAGATTTTAAGGGTAATTGGGATGAGCACCTACCTTTGATTGAGTTCTCGTATAATAACAGCTACCATGCCAGTATAGGGATGCCACCTTACGAAGCTTTGTATGGACGAAAGTGTAGATCACCATTGTACTGGGATGAGGTAGGAGAAAAGAAAGTGTTAGGCCCTGAGTTGGTTCAGCAGACCAAAGATGCCATAATGTTGATTCGGAAAAGGTTGGAAGCAGCCCAAGATAGACAAAGAAAATATGCGGATTTGCATAGGAAAGATATGGACTTTGAGATAGGAGCTCTGGTGTTACTAAAAGTATCGCCTTGGAAAGGGTTAGTACGATTTGGTCAAAAGGGTAAACTTAGCCCTAGATTCATAGGACCCTTTGAGGTTTTGAAGAAAGTGGGAAAGGTCGCTTATGAGATAGCGTTACCGCCACAGTGGCAGCACATTCATAATGTGTTCCACGTGTCTATGTTAAAGCCCTATGTCCCTAATTCGAATCAAGTCATAGAATACGAACCGATTGAGCTTCAACCAGATTTGTCCTACGTGGAATAACCGGTCTAAATCCTAGACCGTAAGGAACGAGTCCTTAGGAATAAATCAATTCCTATAATAAAAGTTTTGTGGAGAAATCCTCGAGTAGAAGAATCTACTTGGGAATTAGAGTTAGACATGCTTGATAAATATCCTCATTTGTTCAATTAAGTCAGATTCTGGGGACAGAATCTTTTTAAGGGGGAAAGGATATAAAGACTCGTGTATTTTATTTTATTTCTAATATTTGGAAGTGTAATAAAGGTTTACGTAAATAAATAAAATGTGTGTATTGGTTTTGGCAGCAGTTATGGATTTTTTATTTAATTATTTATGATTTGTTGGTATGTGGGATTGGAATTATGTGATTTATTGGTTAGTCATATGATTTTATCTCGCTTGTAAAAGTGATTTTATTGTAGTTTTAATTCCATAAATAGTTGGGTTGTCTTTAAAATTGGTTTTCTAATTTTATAATTTCAATAATTATTTTTAGGACTTTATAAAATTGAGAAATCAATATTTCGTTAATTATTCATTTTTAAATGATTTTCTGAGTGTGTTAAATGCTAAAATCCATATTTAATTATGGGAATCTTTAAAAATTATGAACCTTATATTTTATTAAGTTCGTATTATTCTGAGAATTTTAAAATTATTTTGGAAATTTTCGGAAATCGTTTTACCCACGCGTTGTTTCATTATTTGTTAAAAGCGGGTATAAAGCGTACCTTATAAAATTGTTTAGAAATCTCGAAATTTACGTTTTTATTCTCTTCGGGATATTTATAATATATTAATATGATTTTCATAATTTTCTGAAATCGTTTTAAGTGTACCTCGATCTGTTAATTTTGAGATTCAGAGCAATCGGGCCTTAAATGTTCGTAATTATCTTTACAAACACGTGTCAATTTTATAAGCAGGGGGACATGTGTTGTAGTTTCCTCAGCAGCATCTGTCAAGCAAAATAATTTAAAATATATATATATATACTCTCCAAACCCAACCCCTGTTCCTCGCCTCCTGCTTCGATCTCTTTGTTTCTTCTCTCACGAATCCCTCTTGGATTTTTCCCTCTCGATTCTAATTTTTTCTCCTCTCTTTCTCCTCCCGGTCTCTCTTCCTTCTCTCTTTCTCGGCTCCGTCGCCGCTCTGTTTTCCGGTAATTATCTTCCGGCCGCCTTTCTTATTCCGGTTGTCTGATTTCGATTTGTTCATGCGGTATATACATATATATCTCTATATATATTCGTGTGCTATGTATGTTAGTGACTGTGGGTGCGTGTGTGTGTTTTTGTGTGTGTGTTATGTCGACGGGTGTGTGTGTTTGTGCTTGAGGTGGTGGTTCGCCTGTGTTGCTGCTTTGTTCTTCTCTCTTTGCGCGTGTGGCGTATGGCCGTTGGGTTAATTTGACATTATTTAATTAATTTTCTGCAAGATTTTACTTGAGTAATTTTGTGATATAAATTATCGTATGTGCGGGAAATTTTTTAATTAATCGGCGAGGTTTCGCGTTGGAAACCCGAGAATTTATCGGGTACCCGTGAAATTTTGCCGCCGTCCGCGATGACTTTTACGAGCGGACGGTGGATGGTGATGACGATGTTCTGAGTCCTAAATTTTATAAATAAATAAAAAGGATTGTGTAAAATATTTTCGGGCTTGAATAATTGATTGTGACTGGTGTTGGAATATACTTTGTATAAATGGTGGCGTAATATTGTGGATTGTTTTGATTATGGACGTCGATCGTAATCGACGGGTAGTTTTATAAATAAATAAGATGCTGCCAAAATTTCCTAAAAATATGTTCAAAAAAATATATGTATTTATACGTGTTACCCCTAATAATATTTCCGACTATATGACTATGTGATTACGGGTTTATGTGTATAATAATGATACGAGTCGGGTTATCAGATTGAGTTGTTAGAATTTGAGGATATCAAGCATGTCGGTGTAACTGATTAGGGTATTCTGTATTTGTAGATTCCGAGCGAATTTTCCCAGGATTAAAGTCAGCGTGAAAGCTACTTAGGGTTTTGTAAAGCGTTGCAAGGCAAGTACCCCTGACCATTCTTTTATGGTTCAGTATATGTGAATAACTAAATGTTTTACTTTCGTAATGGAACAGAAACGTTATAAGTTACGTATCCCCTGTGTTTGAAAATGCTGTTTAAAATTATGATTTTGGGGAAAAGTGACTTCTGGAAACATCTATCTCTAAACGTGATTTAAATGAAAGAGGATTTGAATAGTGTGCTGTGGCATAATTAATTTTAAAAAGAGATAGGTAAAAGTGATGATTTTGAAAATAGGATTAAAACGATCAGATATGGGATACATTGGGGCCAGAGTAGGCCTATTGAGTTAGCGTAAGAGGCTAATTCGGTTGCGCGCACTGTATAACCGATTAGTCCAGCAGGTCAGAGACCTAGCTAGTCTCTGAGTTCCGGAATAGGTAAATAAGTTGGCAGTTGGAGCCATAAATGAGATGGCAGTTGGAGCCGTCTGGCATTGATAGCCTGATCAGCAGTCTTCACATATCCATTATGTATCTGATTGGGTTTTGTGCTTCCCGTAAGGGTACGAGTAGTTGATACGGTGATTTTATAAGAGTGAGTAGTATGCTAAAATTGGACTCTGGTGTTTTTACAGCACACTGCTACGTTGTTTTAATGAAGCATGCTAGTTAGCGATATCCAGTTTTTCTCTTATTTTGTTGTATAATGTTGATATCATGATTACAGTTATGTTCCTATTATTGTTGCATTACTGTTTAATTCTGTTATTCATATTTTGGTATTGCTGAGCGATTATGTTCACCCTTGCAAACTGTTATGTATATTTCGCAGATGCCTAGAAGATCAGTCAGACCGACCTATGTTCCCGCCCCTACTCGACCCGACTCCTCTGAGGTAGTTTGAATCAGGCCATGAGGTCTGAGGAGTTGCTGAATAAAGTTAGTGTGTCTTAGATGTTGAATAAAGTTTGTAATAATGAGAACCTGAATTATACTTGAACCTGGATCGGATCTTGGTTCGGGGTCAAGTTAGTATTGTTTAATAATAATTCTGTTGTTTATATTTTTGGTAATTGTGTTTAGTGACATCAACTCCTGACCCCAAGGTTGAGGCCGTCACACTTCCTGCCTAGCAACAGGAGCAAATGTTTTATCATAGTCAATGCCTTCCTATTGGGAATAACCTTTAGCCACCAATCTTGCCTTGTTTCTGATAATAGTTCTATCAGAATCAGTCTTATTTCTGAAGACCCACTTTGTGCCTACAATTGACCTGTTTTTAGGTCTAGACACTAGCTTTCAAACTTCATTTCTTTCGAACTTATTCAACTCTTCTTGCATAGCTATGACCCAATCTGCATCCTTGAGTGCATCTTCTACTTTCTTTGGCTCTTCTTTTGAAAGTATATTGTGATACAAACATTCATTTTGAGTTGCACTCCTTGTCTTTACACCTTCATCAGGATTTCCAATAATCAGATCAGGAGTATGAGCTTTAGTCCCTTTTATGGCACTCGAATGTGTCCTTCTGGAGCTAGATGTTCCCCTAAATTGTATGCCTCATCAAATGCATTTGAGGCTCCCCCTGAATCAGTGCTGTCATCTCTAGATGAAGTTTTGGGACTTGACTCATGTCCATCTGATATTGAATCAGCATTAGATTCTGAATGACCATATTAAGAAGAACCTTGAGTTGATTCTTCAATGTTGGTATCATCAGTTAAACCTTTTTGTTGCTCCCCCTCAACATGTGCAGGTTCATTAGTACAATGATCATCTTTAGAATCTGAAGGAGTATCAGGATTTGGATCATCAGTAATTGACAGTTCATTAGAGTTTGATCCAGATTCCAACAGTGCATTTTCATTTGCAAAGATTAGACTTTCATGAGAGTCTTCTTCAAAACCAGGAATCTTCTTGTCATCAAAATATACATTTATGGAGATAACTACAGTATTTGTTCTCAGATTGAAAACCCTGTATGCTCTTGATGGTGAGTAACCAAAAAAGATTCCTTCATCAGCTTTTGATTCAAATTTTCCTAGCTGATCAGTATGAGTTCTTAGAACAAAGCACTTACATCCAAATACATGAAGATGTTTAAGACTGGGCTTCTTTTCTTTCAGAATATGATAAGGAGTAACAATATGTCTATTTATCAGTGTGATATTCTGAGTATAACATGTTGTGTTTACTGCTTCAGCCCAGAAGTAAGTGGGTTGTTTTGCTTCTTCCAGCAGAGTCCTTCCAGCTTCAGTCAGGGTTCTGTTCTTTCTCTCAACAACACCATTTTGCTGGGGTGTGCGAGGAGCTGAGAATTGTTGTTGTATGCCTTTGTACTTGCAAACTTCCTCCATTTATGAGTTCTTGAACTCAGTGCCATTATCAATCAATTCTCAGTATTTTCACTTTGTGGGTGGATCCATTCTCAATTTGCCTTATATGATCCAGAAAATAAACCCAAGTGTATCTAGTGAAATCATCAACAATTACAAGTGTGTACCTTTTCTTGTTGATAGACATTATGTTTACTGGTCCAAAGAGATCCCAAGTGTAACATATGATATGGCTCAGTAATAGAGAATTATGTTTTACTTTTGAAAGATACTCTTCTTTGCTTAGACTTTTGACAGGCATCACAAAGACCATCAGATGAGTATAGCATATTTGGTAATCCTCTTACTAGCTCCTTCTTGGCAAGTTCATTGATTGAATTGAGATTGAGATGTGAGAGCTTCTTGTGACAATTCTAGCTCTCATCTACTGATGCCTTTGAGATAAGGCAAGTAGCTTCTTGCTCAAGACTTTTCATGTAGCCTTACTTCATACATATTGCCATGTCTGTATCCCATCAAGACAATCTTCTTTGACTTGTTGTGAACAACTTTACAGTGAGAGTCATAGAACACTACATGATAACCTCTGTAACACCCCCAAATCCGGGGTCAGAGGATTTTGTCGTCACTATAAAATCTCAATCCAAATTAACCTGTTTAATCAATAAATAAATGCCAGCGGAAGATATTTATCATAAATGACCCCAACTAATCCAAGATCTTTTAAGGTTACAGTTCTAGAAACAAGATATCCAAATTCCACCAATAAATTTTTCACTTTCTTTTAAAACTCTTTTCATTAAATTCGAACTCAAAACTAAACCCACTAGTATAACTTCCAAATGAAGTATACTAGGCCTAAATAAAATACACAACTATAATATAATATAATATAAACAACTTTATACAATAAAACTTACACTAGTCCGCAAACTCTGGACCATCCACCTTCCCAAAAGCTTCTTCTTCGCTTCCTCGAATTTCGCAGCTAAATAGCGCAAGCTAATCCTCACTGGAGGTTAAATTTAAAAACAGGCAAGTATGAGCGAAATAAATGCTCAGCATGTTCATTATAATATATATATATGGTTGTTTTGATATAAAACCGACATCTGCATTAGAGCAGAACATTTGAAATCATAATTGCTGAATCATAAAATTTTAGTTGAGGAACCCCAGAATTGATTCCTTAATTGTATTCAAAACCATTTTGATATTTTTGAGCGAAATGTTTCAGCAATACTTTGAATCTTGACGAGACTAAAACTCGTAAAACAGTGTTTACGGAAATATCATAAATAATAATAACAAGAAACAATGATTATGGATTGAATCATAGACTTTATTCAAAACCGAACTCTTGAAATTAATACTTATTTTGTTGTCATATCATATTAGATATCACTACGAACTTTGATGCTCACAACATCCCATAATGAAGTCGACCCCAATCATCTGTACTAATACCACCTTTGATATTTAACAACAAACTAAGTATCCACAAAATCATAAACTGAATCAAAACCGTATTTCATCTTTTATCCGGAAACAAAATACTTAATAAATCATTCCTTGTAAGATTATCAAAAATAATATATTAATTTAGATTGAAATCCTCGAACAACGGTGTGTTGCCGCCGGTGATCAGCCGCGGAGCAACACCGGTATGCCGAAGCATATCCAACTAAACAAAGGGTACCCAAGGCAAATATCGGCCTAGCAAGGTGTTATATCCTGTATAACACACAGCTCACGCTGGACCACCGCCACGGCCTCTTACGCAACCATCAAATCCTAAAACATTTTATTGAAAGGGGTCATAATACTCGACACCCTTACAAACTTTTATTCCCCCATTTACTTGGGCAAGAATACTCGCAAAACCAACTCATTTTTCTCAAAATCCAAAACATTTATAAATCCATTAATTTGATAAGTAAAATCACTTAACTATTCTGAACATAGAATAGCAGAAGAGTACTTGCATAATAAACATTTAACTCAGCGATATGTAAAACATTTATCTATTCTGAACTGAAAGTAGGGAAAGCAATACTTGCATAATAGGATTTAAAATAAATATCACTTAAACAATAAGTAATGATAGGGATACTTGCCTTCGAGATTTAGTAGTTAGTCACACTCGCCAAGACGCATCTATTCTGACATTCTATCTCAAAACATCTCCGTCTTTCTTTTCAACACTTTACTGATATGCTGCTCCTGCGATTGCTAGAAGCCAGACTTCCAATATCATTCCATCTCATTCTTTATCCAACATCTTGTCCTGATCACTCGAACAATCCGCATATATAATTAAAAGATATAGCTTTAATCATCTACCCATACGATAGCCCGCATATAAAGAAAACAGTCCAACACAAGACTCTTATGACCCACGTATGCACGTAATTCATAAAGCACGTAATCATATAAGCCACGTCTCACATATGACTCGGTTTGTCAAAAGGTTCCACTCGATACATTTAAAACTGAAATCGGGTCAATAACTTTATTTATCGATCTGATACCGACTCAGAATAACTTGTAAATCAAACGACCTTTCAATACAAAAGAAATTTGGTCTCAGAAGTATTTTTATTGAAATCGGAATATCTTTCTGAGTATAGAGGCACTCGTTTCGTATTAAACGGACGAACGGTTTATTTAAAAAAATTATCTTATCCCAACAAGTAATCAGGTTTCGTAAAAATTTAATTATATATCCTCGTTCGACGTCTCCGATAATCGTAGGTTACGTTCCCGAATTTTCGGAATTAATTTCCCGAAAATCGTGAAGCGTCTCCTTTGTTTATCGGCCTACCCGTCGAACATCCCGACGTCAAATCAATCACAACACAGTCAATCGCAATTCAAAAATCCAATCACCAACTTCAATTAACAATGCCAATTCGCAATTTCACCAATACAGATTAAATACCATTATTAATCGTTATCATTTTTATTTTATGTTTTAATCCGTATTTTATAATTTTATTCGTCATTTGTACTTTTAGATCGTATTTTGTATTTTAAATCATATTTTGTGTTTTAAATCGTAGGACTCAGATCCAATCATCATAGTCCACCGTCGGCTCGCTGAGGCTTATCGCCGACGGTGGTAAAATTTACGGGTTCCCGTAATACCAGGCGTCCTACATAAATTTCACCGATTAAATAATAATTATTCCCGCATGAAATCTATTTTTTTATTTCACAAAATCAATCAAATCATTCTGCAGAAAAATAAAAAGAATTTGATCAAAAATTCGAACAATCACAAGGAATACACAGCACACACACGATATACGCGCCACCACACACCACCACAGTCACCGCTGCACACCAAAACACACACACACACACACACACACATACTCACACACACACTCACACTGCACACACTCAACACATACACTAACATACATAATCACATATACGAACAACCACATATATATACATAGCAACAGCCATGAAAACCAAGGAGAAAGGCGGCCAATCCGCCGGAAAAATTGAAACCGTGGAGAAAAAGAACGAGAAACGGAAAGAGGGGAGAAGGAAATCGGGGAGGAAAGGAAGGGAAAGAGAAAGAGAGAATCGGCGAGAGGTGGTTACCGGAGGGAGGCACGCGGAGAGCGGAGAGCGGCGAACGGAGGGGAACGAAAGAGATGGCAAGGGGGAGAGATTGAGAGATGAGAGCAGAGAGAATTGAGAAACTGCAAATGGGGAGAAAAACGGGTTATACCCGATTACATCCGTCCCCTTTTATTGATTTTTTTTATCATATAAACCTCGCAACAAAACTTTATCTGACCCGCAATGTAACTATTACCGAATAATTCACGGGTAATTAAAACTCGAACATTAATAAAATATTTTATAACATATCACAAATAATTAAAAGTTAATAAAAATAGGATTTTCAAAATTTTAAAATAATTTTTGAAACACAATTTATACCCGTTTTTTAACGAATAAACGAAACAATGCGCATGTGAAATTTATCCCAAAATTACCAAAATAATTTTAAAATTCTCGGAATATTCCAAACTTAAATAAATACGAGTTTCATAATTTTTTGAAGAATTCTAGAATTAAATACGGATTTTACAAATAAATACACTAAAAAAACCATTTAAGGGTATATAATCAATAAAATATTGATTTCTCAATTTTAAAAACTCCTAAAAATAATTAATAAAGTTATGAAGCCATAAAAATGATTTTAGAGATAATCCCCATATTTATGAAAATAAATCTGGAATAGTACACATTTAAATACAAAACAAAACAACCCAGCTTCACAACTAATTACACAAATCATCCTCGAACACCAATAATCACATATAATTAGTAACAAGATAATATCCAACTAACTGAACCCATATACATATTTTATTTATTTAATAATTTAGAATCACATTTACACATTGGGTCCAAAAATAGATTACTTAACCGCTAAGTAACTATATAATGATACAATTTAATACCCGATATGGATAATTATCAAAACTTGGCTTCCTATAAAATACTTTATACAGAAATAAAGTAATATTGTCTGACCTTTCCAGAATTCGGATTTTTATCGATCTATAAAATGATTAGTGTATCGAAAATTTCACACCGGGACCCAAACAGGTCAAACCGTATCCCGGATCGAAAAAGTCAAAACATGAAAAATGTTCAGAATTATCAGATTAGGTTAGGAAGGAGTTTTCGGAAGAGTTTCGGGTTCCCGGCTTTATAAAATAGTTTTATAATTATTCAGAAAATAATTAATAAATACATAAATCATTATAAAATCATCTAACAGTCCAAAAATTACCAGAAAATATCACAATGATCTATATTTTATTCTGAACGTATAAAAATTCAAATATTCAAATAATGTCACATATAAACACCCAAACATCAATTCCAATTATCAGATAATTCACCAAAATCCACATAAAATCGCATAAATAATTTCAAATAATAATAATATTAATATTTGAAAATATGGGATATTACAACCTCTGTAAGTGATTTGACTGATGTTTAGAAGATTATGCTTCAGTCCTTCCACCAGAGCTACATTCTCTATTGCTACCTTTCCAATTATCAAGTTGCCATATCCCAGAGTGTGTCCTATATTTCCATCTCCATAAGATACATTTGGGCCAAACTTCTTCTCAAATTCTGATAGCAGGGATTTATTTCTAGTCATATGTCATGAACATCCACTATCCAAGACAAGAGTGTTTTTCCTGTTACCCTGTAGTCGTAGGAGTGATTAATTAGAAGGATTTTTAAGGACCCACACTTGTTGGGCCTTCTTTTTGGACAACTTAAGTCTTTGTGATTCAGGCTCACTTCTGATAGTTTTTCCCTTGTCAGGATTTGTCTTATCAGAAGTAGATTTAGTAGAACTAGAAGAATTGAGTGCATAAGCAGATTTATTAAATTTAGGCAAAGGTTCATAATAGTTGTGATACAGCTAATGATAGGAACGATAAGTGTAAATTGAATGCCAACTACTACCACAATGAAAACAAGGATTTTGTGGTTTATAAAATACTGATCTACCCCTAACATCAGACTCGGGAATAGCAATTTTCATTTTCTTACTCCTCCTGCAATCAATAGCAAGATGATTAGTATTACCACAGTTAAAACAAGTTTTTGTAGGAGCATTGGGAACAAACTTATAATTAGAATCCTTAGAAATACCTTGCTTACCATTCCTGTTTCTTTTAGGACTTTTAACTTGAGGTTTGTGAGTAACCTCAGATAATTTCTTTTTCAATTGTCTTTTAGATACAATTCCTATATTCTTTTCTTTCTTAACAGTCTTAATGGTTTCCTTGTTTTCCTCTCTTTGAGATTTATCACTTACTGACTTTTCTTGGGATGCTGATGTTGAACCCTTTTCAAAGATAGATTTGGGTTCATCACCTTTTGAAGAGATAAACTTAACAGGAGTCTTAAGGGTAGTTTTATTTTTAATGTCAACATCCTTAATTCCATCTACATAACCAAGACATTATTTCTAGTTTTTCTTAGAGATCATCTCATGAACCTTTTTACCTGAATCAGTCCAGGCTTTAAGGGTTTTTCTCTCATTTTCTAATTCATTTTCTAACATACTATACATAGCTTCTAGTATCTTTACTATACGTTTAGCTTTCTCATATTCTTTCTGAATTTCAATTTGATTTACCAAGTCAGACTCCAACCGATCATTCCTAGACTTTAGGATTTCATTTTCAGTTAATAGCCTATTATTCTCTAGAATATTATTTTTAAAATTTCCATGAAGAGACTGAAGAATAGATTTCAGTTCAGATATATCTTCAGTATCAAAAGAGAAGAAAGAAGTTGATACCTTAGAATCAGAGGAAGCAGGAGCATCAAAGTTAGCCATCAGTGCATAACATGTTTCTTCATTTTCAGAATTAGTGGAGTCCATCCAATCCTTACTTGATGTAATCAAGGCTTTGTTCTTCCCTTTATCATTCTTTGTCTTCTTGCACTGTGTAGCAAAGTGACCGGATTCCTCACAGTGGTAGCACTTGATTTTCGACCTGTCTACTTTTCCAGCTTTAGAGTCCTTTCCATCTCTTTTTATAGTTGACTTCCTTTCCCCTCCATTGAACTTCTTCCTGAAGCTTCTTTTCTTCTGAGACTTCCTGAATTGCATCTCTTGAAGCCCTTAAATAGCAATACAACCATTTGCATGACATCATAATTTATCACGTTATCTTCAGTTTCAGAATCAGTATCATCATCAGAATTTGATTGTAACGCCCCAAAATCCGGGGTTAGAGGATTTGGTCGTCACTATGAAATCTCAATCCAAATTAACCTGTTAAATCAATAAATAAATGCCAGCGGAAGATATTTATCATCTATGACCTCAAACTAATCCAAGATCTTTTAAGGTTACAGTTCTAGAAACAAGATATCCAAATTCCACAAATAAATTTTCACTTTCTTTTAAAACTCTTTTCAATAATTCTCAATCTCAAAACTAAACCCACTAGTATAACTTCGAAATGAAGTATACTAGGCCCAAATAAAAAACACAACTATAATATAATATAATATAATATAAACAACTTTACACAATAAAACTTACACTAATTCGCAAACCCTGGACCAACCACCTTCCAAGAGCTTTTCTTTGCTTCCTCGAATTTTATAGCTAAACAGCGCAAGGTAATCCTCACTGGAGGTTAAATTTGAAAACAGGAAAGTATGAGCGAAAGAAATGCTAAGAAAGATCATTATAGCGAATATGGGGTTGTTTTGATATAAAACTGACATCTGCATAAGAGCAGAACATTTAAAACCATAATTGCTGAATCATAAAATTTTAGTTGAGGAATCCCAGAATTGATTCCTTAATTGTATTAAAAACCATTTTGATATTTTTGAGCGAAATGCTTCAGCAATACTTTGAATCTTGACGAGAATAAAACTCGTAAAACAGTGTTTACGGAAATATCGTAAACAATAATAACAAGAAACAATGATTATGGATTGAATCATAAACTTCTCAAAACTGAACTCTTGAAATTAATACTTATTTTGTTGTCATATCAAATTAGATATCAATACGAACTTTGATGCTCACAACACCCATACTGAAGTCAACATCAATCATCTATACTAATACCACCTTTGATATTTAACAACAACGTAAGTATCAGCATAGATCAGAATTTGAATCAAAATCGCAATTCACTTTTAATTCAAAACAGAATCAGTTGATAAATCATTTATTCTATGAATATAAAAAATGATATGATAATTTAGATTAGGATCATTCTCCGACGGACATACTATCACATGCTGATCAGCCCGTGTGATAGCACAAGGTCATGATTCGTAGAAACGTGACCCCAAAAACACGAGTACTTAAACAAAAGGCAATATACCTGCCTGTGGCAAAAATTGTGTCATAGTATTCTGAACATAGAATAGCAGATAAGTATTTGCATAAACAGAATTATTTAATTCAGCGATATGTAAAACATTTATCGATTCTAAACTGAGAATAGGGGAAAGCAATACTTGCATGATAAGATTTAAAATAAATATCACTTGAAGAATAAGTGATGATAGGGATACTTGTATAATATGATTCGAAATAAAAGTCACTTGAACGATAAGTGAAGTCATGGGTACTTGTCTTTGGGTTTTAGTAGTTAACCACACTCGCAAAGACGCATCAATTCTGACATTCGGTCTCAAAACATCACCGTTCTTCTTTTCAACACTTTACTAATATGCTGCTCCTACTATTGCTAGAAGTCAGATATCCAATACCATTCCATCTCATTCTTTATCCAACATCTTGTCCTGATCACTCGAACGATCCGTATCAGGACTTACCAGACTAGGCGGCGGCGGCGGAATCCCAGGCACCGGAAGACCAGACACAGGGGAAAACGAAGGGGAAAAACGGGGAAGAGGGGAAGAGAGTTGAGAGACATTTCGAGGAGAGATTTGGGAGAAAAGAGACTGCGATGAGAGAGAGAGAGAGAGACCGGAGAGAGAGAGACCAAATTAAGGAAAGAAAAGGAATAATCCGATTGATGATCCTGGAACCCGAATTTTATATCGAATTTATCAACTTAACAAAATTTTAACGAATAAAAATAACTCTACAATTTAACCAAATAGTTCTAAAATTTCCATAGTAATTTAAGACTTAGTAAAATAATGTTCTCGTAATTTTCTTAAAATATTCCTGAAACGCGCCACGTACCCGAATTTTGCAAATTAACGAACAGATGTGCAGGTAAATAAAAACCAGAGAATTCCCAAAATAATTTTAAAATTCCCAGAATATTCCAAACTTAATAAAATATGGATGTCATAATTTTTGAAGAATTCTAGAATTAATTACTGATTTTACAATTAAATGAAATCGGAAAATCATTTAACGATAAATAATCAATAAAATATTGATTTCTAAATTTTATAAACTCCTAAAAATAATAAATAATATTATGAAGCAATAAAAATAATTTTAGAGATAATCCAAATATTTATGAAAGTAATTCTTTAACAAAATCACTTTTAATTATAAAAACAAAATAGCACAACTAATTACACAAATGATACTCGAACATCAATAATCTCACGTAATTAATAAAAAATATTCACAAAAATAATATCCAGCTGACAGAAGCCATGCACATAATTTATTTATTTAATAATTCGATAATTACATTTACATATCAGATCAGAAAATAGATTATTTAGCCGCTAAGTGACTATATAACGATACAATTTAATACCTGATATGGATCATTATTAAAACTGGACTTCCTATAAAATATTTTATACAGAAATAAAGTAATATTATCTCACCTTCCGAGAATTCAGATTTTTATCGATCTATAAAATGATTAGCGTATCAAAATTTTTACACCGGGACTCGTACAGGTCAAACCGTAATCCGGATCAAAAAAGTTAAAACACGGAAAATGTCTGGAATTACCAGATTAGGTTAGGAAGGAGTTTTCAGAAGAGTTTCGGGTTGTAAAAATGTAAAAATAGTTGAAGTTGGACGATTCCCAGCTTTATAAAATAATTTTGTAATTACTTAGAAAATAATTAATAAATACATAAGTCATAATAAAATCATCTAACAGTCCAAATTTTTTCAGAAAAATATCACAATTATCTAAATTTTATTCTGGACATATAAAAATTCAAATACTCAAATAATATCACACATAAACACCCAAACATCAATTCCAATTATCAGATAATTCACTAAAATTCACATAAAAATCACATAAACAATTCCAAATAATAATAATAATAATATCTGAAAATATGGGATATTAAATTGATAATGAATCATCAGTATTTGATTTTGGCAGATTGTTCTTTTTCCTTTCAGCTTCAACAGACCTTTCTTTTGAGGATTTATCATTCACTTTCAAAGCAACTGATTTTCCCTTGTTGCTTTTCCTCTCTTTCCTTTGCTGAACTTCCAGATCATGAGTTCTCAGCATGCCATAGACTTCATCCAGGGTGATTATTTCCAAATCATACGGATGTCGTATGATTGAAGTATGAGTCTCACGTTCTTCATTCAAGGCTCTCATAAACTTAGTGTTTGAATCCTCCCGATCATACACCTTTCCCATCAAGGATAGATTGTTGAGAAGGGTGAGAAACCTGTCATAGATGTTGGTGAGACTTTCATCAGGTTTGGCCTCAAAATGTTCATATTCTTGAATTAGAACAACCCTTTTGTTCTTCTTTATGACCATGATTCCTTGACATTGAGTTTCAAGAGCACCCCGGATCTTCTTGGCAGTCTTGTAGGCTATAACCCTATTTGACATCACAGAATCAAGACTGTTATGCAAAATGTTTCTTACTTTTGCATCTTTCAGCACAAAAACTTTCTCTTCTGGTGTCCACTCACTCTTCTTCTTCAACTGATAGTGTTCAGTAACAGTGGGAGTTGCAGACACCAGTTTTGTTGGCATGTAGGGTTCATCGCTGAATACGTCGAGATAGTCTAGATCTATAGCCTCTAGGTGCATGAGCATCTTCACCTTCCATGTAGGATATTCAGCCTTTTTCAGAATGGGTATTTTAATACTTTCATACTTGTTCAGAGACATGTTTAGATCACTTCTGATTGTAAATTAATCAGTTAGCTCTGATACCAATTATGCCCAGTAATAATACGATTGTTTAAGGAGGTTGGATATAATTATATAATCATTTCGAACAAGAATAAAAATATAACAGTTATTTATATTTCTGATAAAAACAGTTACAAACTCTCTCAAGAAATACTGATGTTCTTGAGAGTTGGTAGGTCGTACAATGCTCGAGTTAATCACTATGTGATAACCTAAACTATGTTTATGTAATACACAGCTGCTATAAATCATTCTAGGATATGCATTATCAATTACTAACAGAAAATGATACATATCTTTAACCGAATATACAAACTCCTATCACTCAGAACGCAAAAGATATCCATCCCTCAAAATAAGGAACATAATTAATCTTCACAACAGACTGCCTTCAGATGCTGATGTTCTACAGATACTGATGATGCATCAAATCCTGATGACACATCAAATACTGATGACATCTAAACACAGTCAGATCCTGAGCTCCTCCTGATCATTGAGAATCAGCACGTAACATTTGTCGATATCTCTGAGATCTCTATAGGCATTTTGACTTGTCGATATCTCTGAGATCTCTAATGAGAAAATTGACTTGTCGATATCTCCAATCTTCATATCTTCATTTTGACTTATCGATATCTCTGAGTTCTCTAATGTAGAAATGACTTGTCGATATCTTCAATCTTCATGTCTTCATTTGGCTTGTCGAAATCTCTGAGACTTCTGTTTCCCAGTAAAGATACAATTTTTTAAGGGGGGTTGGATACAATTGTATAAACATTTCGAACAAGTATAAAAATATAACAGTTCTTTATATTTCTGATAAAAGCTGTTAAAAACTCTCTCAAGAAATACTGATATTCTTGAGAGCTGTTAGGTCATTCAAAGCTCGAGAGTCTCACTATGTGATGACCTAAACTGTGTTTATATTATACACAGCTGTTACAAATCAGTCTAGGATATTCCATTATCAAATACTAACAGAAAATGATACATATCTCTAACTGAATATACAAAATCTTATCACTCCGAACGAACAGATATCCATCCCTCAAAATAAGGAACAGACTTAATCCTAACAACAGACTGTCTTCCAATACTGATATTTCTATAGATACTGATGGGCATCAAATCCTGATGCACATCAAATCCTGATGACATCCAAAACAGCCAGATTCTGAGCTTCTCCTAATCATTGAGAATCAGCACATAACAATCTCCCCCAATTTATGCTTAATGTAATGAAGCACAAATTCCATTCTCAATGATGCCAAAACCAATTTACAAAATGTACAAGGAATAAGGTTTACTTCAGTATCCTAAGATAACTGACAGTTGTTTCCAGAAATTTGTGTAACCTTTCTTCCACCTTGTCTTGAAGGACTTTGACAAGCTTTTTCTTCAACTCTTTCTTTTCTTCAGTATCTTCCTCAAGCTGATAAATGGTTGATCTTAGTTTAGAAATCGAACTCTTAGTTATTTCAAGATCACCAATTAACATAAAGTTTAAGCTGACATCTTCATGATCAGGACTGAAAGATAACTGAGGATTGTTAAGAAAAACTTTCAGAATTGCAGCTCCCTTTTCCAACTTCATTTCTTGAACAGTGTAAGTTCTGTACACAGGAACATACTCGCCATTGTATTTGTCTTATTTTCTCATGACACTTCTTCTGATACTCTCAAGTATCATTGAAGACCAGTTTCTGGTGACATTGTCCTCAACTCTAAGAAGATAGTGAATATATTTCAACTCTATCACATTCTTCATCAAGAGTTGCTGCAATGTAAAGCTTTTTACTTTACCATCTCTCAAAAAGTATAGAATCTCCTCTATGACATCATTATCATTTATCTTTTTATATACAATCTTCACAGCTTCAACTTTTTCAATATGTGGAGGAGTAATTCTCTCTCCAAGATCGTCAGTCAGAGTATTTATGTCAAGTAAATTAGACCTCAGAGTCTCCATTCCAGAATGACCAATACCTCCTCTAGTATGAGTTTTGATAAGCTTTAGCTTTTCATTATGTTCCACCCAAGAAGGTTTCTTGATGGACATATCAATATCCTACTGTTCTGAAATAGAATCTCTAAGTCTTGCTGACACAAATTCAATATGCTTGAATCCTCTAGGATAACTGAATGAATAGATATCTTTCCACCTTATATCCTTCTTGCTAAGAGGAGCATACCCCATAGATAAATTATGAATCTTCCCTTTTGATTTCTGCCATAGCTCTCTCCTTGAATTTATAATTCTTTGCACATAGTCACTACATGCTTGATCAACTCTCCTTCTGTCAGTTCTTTCTTGTTCATCAGCCTCTGAATTATGAGAAACAACTGTTGTATTAAAAACTGATTCATCCAATACTTTCATCACCTTCTCATCAGTATCAAAGTCAGCTTCAGATTCACAGCATCAGGATCTGCCTTTTTCTCAGGGTTTGTATCTGCTTCAAGAGACACATTTGCATTAGTTACATCAACTTGAGCAATGTCAGCGGTTGATTTCTTCTTTCTCGGGACAATTAATTCTTCAGCATCCTCAGCTTCTTCTTATACATCATTTCCTTGTACATGAACAAAACCTTCTCTGAATAGAACATTCAAAAATGCAGAATCAATTGAAGAACCTCGACTTGAATTAGAATTTCTTCCTCTTCTTCCTCTGGCTCTTGTAGTTCTTCCACCTCTTTGTCCTCTTCCTTTAGAGGTGTTTGCTTCAGCTTCAATTTGAGCCATTAAATCCTTCTGTTGCATAACTGCTTCTTCAAATGTTAGATCAGGAAATTCTTCACTTATCAACCCAAGAGCACTTCTGGCATTCTTTTGCTCAAACCTCTTATCCTTGTAGTACAGAACAATCTCTTCACCTGTTTTCTTGTATCTGTAAGGAAAGACTAATCCTTTACCATCTGCTATGTTAGAGATTGTAATATCACTAGTTTCAGGAGCATCAACATTAGTCTTATGCTTAACTTCATGAGCACCAATAGACTTTCCTTGTCCTGAACCATATTTTCTAGTATGTTGAGGTTGTTGAGCAATAGTAGCAATTTGAACATTAGCAACGGGATTCTTATCACCATACATTTTGTGACAGCTATCTTTTCCCCATTTTTGGAATCAGGATTTGAAAGAAGAGAATACATAGCATACAGTTTATCAGCCATTGAAGACATTTTATCTTCCAAGGAAGAAAATCGAGTATTCATGCATTGTTGAGATTGAACCACAGCTTTAACAGCCTTTTTTACACTTATGAGTTCAGCTAAGGTAAGTGGATTGATCATAAATGCATCAATCTTGTTCTGTAAAGTAGCATGAGATGTCTTCATTGCAGCAAGCTCAGAGAGAATTCCTTTCACATGGATGGTAGAAGCCTTGAGATGCAATTTAAGGTCAAGATTTTGAAGTCCATCATATGCCCTGTGAACATGTTGCATACCAACAGCTGAGGAGATAGAAGTATGTACATCTCTCCATGCAAAATCCCATTCAGTCTTTCGAAAATGCTCAGCATCAGTATTGTAATAAGAGGGATCAACATTGAAATGTGAAGAAGAACCAACATTGGACTTCGTAGATGCATCAAAAGCAGTCTTCAGCTGAGTTGTGTCAGGATCATCAGGATCACTGTCTTCATCTAAATCAGAGCAAGACAGACCCTCAGAAGAATTTGCAGAGCTTGGTAGAATTGCTTTTCCTTTAAGAGGATCCTTAGCAAGAATTATCTGTTTCTGATGAGATCCTGAAAAAGAAAACAATGTAACACCTAAATCTCTTTTTTAAGTGATCTCATCACTTCTCACACAATATATTACTTTGAACAGTAATATGTTTCTCACATAAGAAAGTTTATAAGCAAAGAAAAAAAACTTATAAAATTCTTTTCACAAAACTACCTCTCCTTGTGTTAGTACCGGTTACTGCTACTCAGAATTTGATTTTCTCATATAGTATTTTCACACAGTCTCACATAAAGGCACAATCACACATTTTGCAAAGAAATAAGAGAGGGATGAGAGGAGTAGTATGCTTGTCATATAAATAGAGGTAACCTCAAAGAAGAGACTATTTATAATCATATAAACATTGAGAACAACATAGGAAAGTAAGCAATACCTAAGGGTGAGTCCTCAAGTGGCAGTGATGACAAAGGAGGAACATAAAATGCATCAGGATGCTTTGACAAACTAGCTAGCAACAATGAATCATCAATAGGAGTTTCTTGAATTGAAAGTTGGTCAGCATCAGGATTTATTATAGTATCAGGATCTGATTTGTCAGGAGAATGCACTAAACCAGCATCAGTACTTTGAATTGATGGTTCTTGTGGGGCCGGAGGAATATGAGCTGCTTCAGCAATCATTGGTGAAGGTTCTTGTGTACTCTCCTCAAACATAAGATCCTTAATAACTACATCCACCTTTGACAATACATCCTGATGAGCCTTCTTTTCTTGCAACTGTTGTTCAGAATCAGCAGGAAGATCACCTTGAGCAAGATCAACAATTATTTATGCAGCCTCTTTGTCTGTATCTTCCCTTTGAGAAGATGGTTCTTGTGGGACTGGATGTTCCTCAGTTGTTAAGTCCCTTTGAAACTTATGTTCTTGTGGACTGACATCCATAGCAGATGACTGAGTCTTTTTCTTCTTTTGGATGTACCTAACCACATCTTCAGCTTTTCTTTTCTGCATACTCTTGGCAGTGTTCTCGGACTCAGCAGTGTCTTTGTTCACTGGAACCTTTTTGATCAGAGGACTAGCACCAGTAGTTGGCTCCTTAGTTCCAGTTGTGTCAACAGAGTCATCAAAAATTGCTACTGTTGATTTCTTTGTATTCATTCTTGGTCCAATGGGCATGTGATCATCAGAGTTAGAATCATCTTGCATGATCAGCCTTTTTTTTGAACTGGAAAGCATTTTTCTTTCTTCTCACTCTTACTAAGTGAGGCCTGGTGAGCTCTCTATTTAGATTGAACAGATTTCTTAACCAGCCTTTTCTTTAGTACAACTGATGTCTTTTGGGAGACATTAGAGGAGGCTAATTTAGGAGCTGGATTGGATTTCTGTTTGGTAGAAGAAATGCTTGGGTTAAAAACAAGATGGGTAGTGTCTTGTTCCACAACATCAGGAAATGTAATAGAGGTGCCAACATCAGGATTTGCAGGCACTTGTGAAGGAGTAGGACTATTTCTCAATAGATATTGCCTGACCTCCTGAGGCAGGAAGGGAAGTCCTGAAAACTTGTTCTTTTCATCTCTTTTGATATGATCTGTAATAGCCTTCTCAGAAATTTGAAATACAGGAAGCAATTCATCATTATCAATTTCAATATTAGGGCATAGAAAATTAAAGATTTAGTTGAAGAAATCTAGTATACCCTATTACTCTTGATGCATCTATTCTCCTAGCAATTATGAATCGAAGAATTGTGTTACCATAGTCAAAATTACCAGAATGGAGAAGAGAATAACCAATTTTCAGAGAAGTGGAGGGAAGAGCATCAAAATTTGTTGTCTTATTCAAGAAACATCTGCTGATGCAATCAAATAAGAAATTTCATTCTCTTTTTAATTTTGTTCTTGTCAATTTCCCAATTTTTTTGATGTCACCTTTGTAGTTCAGAGTTCTGAGCATATCAAACAGCTGCTCAGTTGTATAATTGTCAGGAGCACCATCACAGGCAGGCAATCTTAGTGCTTGAACAAGAACATCAGCATCAACCTCATACATGTGTCCCTTAAATTCAAAAGAGAAACCAGTATTTATTGCATTAACTAGAGCTGTATCCCATACCTGCATTACATCCCTGTATGATACCTTAGTAGGATTTGTGAGAGCATATCCAATTGGACATTGGAGTAAGAAATCTTTTATATCATGAAAAGATTGAGGAAACTGCTGATGTGCAAGTGGAGCCAAGTAGTTGTTGGTTCCAAAAGTGTTGCCATGAATAATAGTGGTTTGACTGAAGAGGGGTGAAAGCTCATAAGATGACATGATGTTTGTAGGTGTTGAGAAAAGATGTTCGTTAGATGTATATGGTGAGGCTGAGTGTATGATAATATGTGTTATAGAGGTTCTGGTGCAAATATAAGTTTACAAAGCTTAATTGGATGTAACACACTTGGAGAAGGAAGCTTTGGAGAATTAGACTTCTGATAGAGGATAATTGCTGAAAAATTGGAGTGGAAAGTGGAGTAATGTGCGGAACCAACAACAAAGAATGCACTGCTCTTGTAGTAAATCGATGTGTGACTTTGTTCAACAGTTTATCCACTTTTAAACATTAATTAAGAAGACAATCACTTTTTCAGCATTAAACGATTCAGAAATCATTTGTCAATAATATTCTAAATTAAAATAAGTTGACCTGTCATCAGTATTCGGTACCTCTTATCTGTCAGGAGTTGACATTATTAGGATTTGACGATTCAAATTCATCAGTGTTTGTCAAAACACTCAAGCTTATCAGAAGACCACAATTTTAATCTCAAGAATCATTAAAAAAATAGATGTTAATAGTGTGTTGTAGAGATTAATAGGCTACTATAAAAACTCTCACAGGCATACACAGCTAAAGAACATAGACTAAATTTTGTAAAGAAAAGGAATTTCATTAAAAGATTAAAGAAGTACATTTCATGAAATTTTTTGATTACATGCAAAAGATGATTACAAGAAATCCTAGTCTAAATAGAAGAACATAATAATGTTTATGAGTTCCTCCTACTCTCCACGAAGAGCACAGCAAGATGAATGATATATTCTTGCTGACGAAGAACTTCTCGTCTTTCTTCCTCCAGATGATCAAGATGGAGACGATAATCCATCTCAAAGAACAGGAGATCTGTCAGAATCTCCGGTGGAACCAAGTTCCATACTTTATTGGAAATGGCAGTGATATGCCATTCCTGCTGCCAGTCTTCACAGCTGAATTCCATATTGAAGTTTTTATAGTTCAAGAACATGTTGTAAAGAACCGTTTTTGTGATATAGAAGAAGAAATATGAGAAACAAAAGTGAAAAGGGTGTTTTGTGTATAGGAAGAGATGATTTGACTAAATGAGAATGATGGTTTAAATAACTGAGATAGAAAATGAATATCAAGGGACTAGGAGACTGATGAATTATTAAGTGTAGAGATAACTTAATGATTTAACCAAAAGATGTCTTATTAAGGCGCGTCTCCCTAGACTGATTTACAATGATGACAATGATATATATTCATACATGCACATTTATCAAATAAATTCACTTAATTTATCATGCATATAATAAATTACATCACAAATTCCAGTTTAATATCTTGAACAACATTGAGGACATATCAGGATTTGATCAATATACATCAGGATTTGATCAAATATAAATTTAGAAGAATTTATCTGTCCCAACTAACCATACCAAGTTCATTGACAAGCTTTGTAAATGTTGCTTTAGGTAATGTCTTCGTGAAGATATCAGCCAGCTGCTGATCAGTAGGAACAAAATGAAGCTCAATCGTTCCTTCCATGACATGCTCTCTTATGAAGTGATATCTGATGTTGATATGTTTGGTAAGAGATTGTTGCATTGGGTTTCCTGTCATAGCAATAGCACTTTGATTATCACAATAAATAGGAATTTTAGAAAATGATAATCCATAGCCCATGAGTTGATTTCTCATCCATAACAACTGAGCACAACAACTCCCAGCTACAATATATTCAGCATCAGTAAGAAGCAGAAATCATGAGACTAATCTACCTCTCAAAAACTGACAGCTCCCAAATATAGCCAGAAAAGTCAGCATCTGAATAACCACATAATTCAAAATCAGCTTCCCTTGCATACCAGTGACCAAATGATACAGTACCCTTGAGGTATCTGAAAATTCTCTTTACTGCAATAAGATGTGGCTCCCTTGGATTTGCCTGAAATCTTGCACACAGACAGGTGGCAAACATAATGTCTAGCCTACTAGCCGTTAGGTACAAAAGAGAACCAATCATACCTCTGTAATTTGAGACATCAACTGTTGTACCTTCATGAGGATCAAGCTTTGTAGCAGTTGCCATTGGAGTAGTTGTTGTTGCACAATCTTGCATATTAAACCTTTTTCAGCAGATTCTTTGTGTAATTTGACTGATTAATGTAGATGTCATTATCGGTCTGTTTAATTTGCAATCCCAATAAGTAACTCATCTCTCCCATCATGCTCATTTGATATCTTGATTACATCAACTTTGAGAACTTATCACACAGTTTTTGATTAGTTGATCCAAAAATGAAGATGATCGGTATGAGTTCTCAAAACAAAGCACTTACATCCAAATACATGAAGATGTTTGAGACTGAGCTTCTTTTCTTTCAACATCTGATAAGGAATAACACCATGTCTGCTTATCAGTGTGATATTTTGAGTATAACATGTTGTGTTTACTGCTTCATCCCAGAAGTAAGTGGGTAGTTTTGCTTCTTCCAGCAGAGTCCTTCCAGCTTCAATCTGTTCTTCCTCTCAACAACACCATTTTGTTGATGTGTACCAGGAGCTGAGAATTGTTGTTGTATACCTTTGTACATGCATACTTCCTCCATTTTTGAGTTCTTGAACTCAGTGCCATTATCACTTCTCAGAATTTTCACTTTGTGGGTGGATCCATTTTCAATTTGCCTTATGTGATCCAGATGAATTTATGGAGTTTCATCCTTTCTGTGTAGAAAATAAACCCAAGTATATCTAGTGAAATCATCAACAATTACAAGTGTGTATGTAATAAATCGAATTTTTGAGACCTTGTAAAAATGTTTAATGAATAGTAACCCTGACAGATGGGGAAAACATTTTAGCCCACACTATGTAGTGCATGAGAAAATGAGTTTCAGAGTTGATACTATGATTATACGTACCAAATGAATGTATGTAAACGCTATTAGTTTTCGAAGAAAACGAACTTTGAAAAACGACCCTATTTACGAATCATCGAGGATTATGTGAATCACAATATAATTATGAATTTAAAACCCTATGGATTTATATCCAAGTATGATAATTCAAAACATAAGGAATAAATACGAAAGGATTTAAGTCGCGAACCGTTTATGAGAAAGTATTACGAAAACGTTTAAGCGACCGAGCGAACACGTAAACGATTAAATAAATGTAACGCACTAACTAACCATGGTAGAAAGTAATCATGGTTACTTTATCAAATAGTGAGCTAAGGTATAGGTTCATCAACCAAGGCTAGCAAATAGTAAGCTAAAGAGCTAAGTTAAGTAGCTTAGCTTGTAAACTACCAAGGCTAGCTAGTTTTGTCTCAAGATTTTGCAACAAGGATCAAATCCTAGGATATATACTAAGGAATAGAAAACAATTACAACTACCACTTGCATTATTTCCAAGAAGCAACCAAGAAGCAATCACAAAAACTCTCTCCCTCTCCCATATACTCTCCATTCGGCCCCTTCCCCTAAAACAAAGAAATCAAAATCAAATCATCAAGCTCTAGACATGGATAAATCCTCCCATTAATTATCAAGATTCCTACCAACAAAACTAAGGTAAGATAAATCTTTGAGCTCTTTTTATCAAGTTTTGATGGGTGAAATAAATTCAACAAAGATGAGAAAGAATAGTATGAATAATAAACTCTTCTTTGGTTTCTTGATTGTAATGGTTGTTTTAGGTTCCAAAAACCATACTAAGCACTCCCAAGACTTCACCATCATCAATAACACATCTCAAACTCTCAATAAAGGTATAAATCTTTGACCCAACCTTATTTAATATTTAAGTTCAAGATCCTTTTAGAATATAATTGTAAACCTAGTTTTGGTGAAAGTATTGTTGTAATCTTGATGTTTAGCTAAGTAGATTTAAGGTTAATTGTTGTTGCCTTAAGAACATGATGTTATTGAGAGGAGTTAGTGTGGTGATGATGATATGTTGGTTGTTGGTGGTATTATAAAGATTTAAGGCATAAACGAAACTCCGATCGTAACCGTAATCTCGCTAAAATGAACAAAACATAACTTTAAGTTTCTGCAGAAAGTCCCGAAGATGTAAACTATATTTTCTTGAAAAATAACCCTTTATTATGATATACAATGTTATAAGGATCATTTAGGCGCTTAAATCGCTTGATTCCGATTTACGGATCAAAAGTTATGGCTCTTTTACTAAAAGTGATTTATGCGACAAAAACTGCAACGAATTACGAACATTGAAAATATAAAGGATCAACTTAAAAATGTTCATAAATCATGAAATTTTTATAGAGAGTATTACATTGAATTTCCTAACTTTTATAAAAATTTCAAGTAAAAATAATGATTTTTCAATTTTATAAAAATATCGGAGCCGAGCCCGCGCGATTAGAAACCGCAGAATTCATAAACGGAGCCGACAACGAAAATGAAAATGGACTTAAGATACTTTGAAAAAGGAAGCGACCATAATGAGAATAAGGACTTAAAGAAATAATAAGGGTAATATAAGTTAAGTGGGTGCATAAAAAGTAGCGCATGAGTGCGAGTCGCCGTAAATTAGAACGGGACCTAACGAAACGAATTGTGTTTATGATTATAGATTTTCGAGCGGAACCTAGAACATCCTCCACCTGAAGATACCCAGGCAAGTTTACGAACCCAACTCCATTTACTGTTGTGTTGTGAAAGGATTGTTTTATTATCATTGCATAAATACCATGCTTGCCATGATACGTAGTAATTGAATTTTCGCATAATGTAGGGATGTTGTATGATAAGTATATATCGTGAAATGTTTAATTCCGCTATAAGCGTGACGTATTATTATAAGACCGAGAGTCGGTCGGGATTTCCAAATAAAAACCCGAGAATCATTCCGCTGATATTATAGGACGATTAAAAGTCCATAGTAGTACGTTTTAAAGGGACTCAACGTCCACTTACAAAATATTAAACACCTCGAACTTTTATTAAAACAATTTTCAAAGATCGTATTCCCTCAAATATACTTTATCGTTCGGACAAGAAATATTTATCTACTATTTATTTATTATGGAGAAGTATTCTCCAATGAATATTTATTTCAGACTCGATTAAATATTAAAGATCAATAAATTATTTACACATAAATTAATTGGGGAATATTATTTTAAATATTCTTTTAAAAGTAAACTCCTTCGAGGTTTAATTATTTATCAATTATTATTTAATTAATTATTATTTATTAAATGGTTTCTTTATGATTTAAAAATCATAGAACCTGATTTAAAATATTTTCTGATTTTCGGAAAATAATTCGAATAATTTCAGATCGTCAAAGAATAGTATCTCGACTTATTTAAATATTTGAATATAGTTTCAAAAGAAACTCCCCCTTATTTAATTATCTGTTGACAACGGTCAACTCATATCCTTAGTACTTCCTCCAAAAAATTCGGAAGTACGTATACATATACATATATACGCTAATAAATCAAGTTGTTTCTATCGACAAGCAAAACGGTTGGGGGAACTTCCATGTGGTTCGAGTTCTCGAGATATGATATAATTCTTTTAAAGGACAAGGGAGGGTAGACTCTGGTACTATGTGTGCTAGATGGACTACCAAAGGTACCGCAGGCGAAGGTACTCTATGTACTCAGGAACTTGTGAAGTATGTGTATACCCAAAATGGGACACGTAGCCCGAATGCGGCCAGGGTGATAACCGGGATACGAAGGTGTCGTCCTCTGACTAGTAGAAAAGGTTACTACTATTATATTACGACTGATCATCGTATACGGTGGCTCCAACGAGTGACCTATTCTTCCAATTGGAATTGTGATGAAATACCGTAACCCAAGCCTAGATGCTAGGTTTACTATTAAGGTATTCGCAGGATAATAAAATCCACTAAAGAATTGTTTTTATAAGAAGGTGTGTATCACCAAGGAAACTATTTTCGAATAAAATATAATTATCATATATGATGTTTTACGTGAGTTTATCATACAGTCATTTTCATATTGTACATTATTATGCTGGGTATTATAGCTCACACTTGTTTTCTTAAATTGACACAACACAAAAGTGAATCAAGATGCCTACCATGAGACTCACAGCCAGGAAACGGGTAGGAAATGGCCGGCTGTTCCGTAGGTTGTTTGGTGATGTACCATATGTAGTCCGAATAAGCTGGATTGGTTTTCAGTTGTTTTTAGTTCGGGTTATTTATAAGTATGACTTATGTAAGGTAATAAATAAGAAACATATATTTGGACAACGACTCATAAGACTTAATTACTTTTGTGTTGCAATAATTATCACTTTGTGGTTTGAGTTACTCTAGTAATGAATGGTTCGTTTCCAAGACAATAACCTGTAAGTGTGTGTGTGATAAGTGTGGGGTCGTAAAGTGTGAGTATTTATATATTGTGATGTGAGGTATGTGGTTTATAGTGATTGAGATGGCGTGGCCTCCGAGATCCCAGACCCTGGATTTTGGGGCGCCACAGAAATGGTATCAGAGCCTTAGGTTATCAAATCTTGGAAATGATAGGATAAAAAATACGTAGACATAAGAATAATAAATAACCAATTAGAGCTCAAGTCGAGTTCGTCGTCGGGCTACACGGGTAGTCTTGACAGTTTTAACCCTCAAGGGAATTCCGACTCTAAGTTAGTAACACATTGCCTATTGTGTCAAAACACGTGGAGCCTATGAGGGAGGTTGACCCTGTTGATGATGTTATAGTCCCTGAGAGTGACCCTACTCCCGAGCTGGAGGACCCACCCATTGATGACTCAGATGATGACCCTACTGAGGATGCCCCGGAGGAGGAGACTGACCTTCCTGTCCCCATAGCTGACGACGTTGAGATGCCCCAAGGAGATGACTTAGGCTAGAGGGATGTAGAGATGTACCCTCTCCTGACTGTTCGCTCTCCTACACCACACCCAGGGATGCAGAGTCCTTTGCCCTATACTGATGATGACGAGGAGGATGGGATGGATGCACAGACCTACGAGGCTTATGATATATCCTCTAGCGACTCAGACTCACCTCTACCACCCCCGGCGATCATACATGTAGTTGTACACGACTGGATGGTAGCTCAGCTTAACGCTGAGATCACTGCGGCATCTGCCCGTATTGTGGATTTATGCCAGGCACTGATAGCTGAGAGAGCCATCAGACTAGGATACCCAGGGGACTTCAGAGCTGCTTCCCCAGCCATAGCCCGCAGAGAGATTGATGGGATCGAGCTCCGCACCCGGGTTCAGATGAGGATGACGACGGTTGGAGGATACATCCCGGTAGTTGATGCAGAGCTGATGTTGGCAGGAGCGATGAGGAGGGTGCGTGACCTCACGCGTAGTGACAGTGACTGAGGGACTAGTGACTATTTATGGACCTTGAAGAAGGCTGGGTGACTTGTCACCAATTTTGATAGGATAGCTAGTAGTAGATAGCATTCCTAGCCCTTCAGGGTACACGACTTATGTATTTGCATTTCAGTATTCAGGACAAGTAATGATGTATTATAATCAAGTCATGTATGAACTCGGTTAGTTTTTTTGTCCCCCAGAAATAAGTAGGAGACCCTATGGTATATATATCTAGCAGTTATTTAGAAATGGATTTCCATATTATTGCACCTGATAAAAACATGCTAGATAATAAATGACATGCTTACATACAAATAAATTAATCCAATGGTAAAATAATTGCAACTATATTGACAACTTTTCATTATCAGAACAATGCTACCCCGTAGAAGAGGAACCAGGGCACAGCCCGCAGAATCTGTTAACCAACAACGGAATGAACCTGACCCTGTAGTCAACGAAGAAAGTGAAGAAGACCTAGACTATAATGAATATGATGTGGAAGAATATATAGAAGAAGAGGCTGAGGATACCCATTAGGGAGGGAACCCCATGAATGAGTTTATGGAACTTTTAAGAGCAAATCTGAACTAACACCCCATTCCACCACAGCTGCATGCTGCCCAACGGACTGCAGCCACTGCCTTTAGGGCATTCAAATCCCTCAAACCTCCAGAGTTTCTAGGATCTTCCGACCCCGTGGAAGCACGAGCCTGGCTCAAGGAGATAGAAAAGTCCTTCGAGATACTAGGTGTGGAGGAACGACACAAGACCATTTTCACTTCTTACATGCTGAAAGGGAAAGCTAATTACTGGTGGGAGTCTAAATGAAACCTAGAAACTGATGCTGTGATTTCATGGGATAGGTTTACCCGACTGTTCTTAGACAAATATTTCCCTAGGTTTATGGAAACCTAGATGGAGATTAAGTTTCTAGAGTTGAAACAGGATAAGATGACTGTGGCAGAGTATGAGGCCAAGTTTACTGAGCTATCACGATTTGTGCCTGAGTTCGTGAATACCGAAGAGAAGAAAGCGCGAAGGTTTCAGCTTGGTCTGAAATAGTGGATTCAGAACCGAGTGGCAGTACTAGAGCTGACAGATTATGCCACCTTAGTGCAAAAAGCCTCGATTGTTGAAGCTGGCAGTGAACATAGTTTGAAGGAAAAGGAAAATAGGAATAAGAAGATAGGAAGCTAAGGAATGGGAACCGGGAACAGGAGCCTTCCAAGCAGGTTCGTCAGGGGAGTGGTGTCCCAACCTGCGAGAGGCCCCGGATTCAGAAAGGCCCCGTGTGAGAGTGTTGGCCAGGGCGACGAACAAACTAGGGTAACGTTTCATAGCCAACCCCGTGCCCCAATACTAGAGTGTCAAACCTGTAGGAGGAGACACCTTGGAGTGTTTACCCAGGCGAGAGCCCCTCTGAAATGCTTCAAGTGTGACCAAACCGGACACCTTGCCAATAACTGCACCCGACCCAATGTGACGTGTTTCCAATGTGGGAAGGTAGGACACATGAGAAAGGATTGCCCGACATTGAAGCCCCCAGTCTCAGGCATGAGCAGAGCTGCATCCAACCGACCCCCAGCTGCTAGGACCTTCAACATGACCGTTCAGGATGTTGTCCGAAACACTGACGTGATAGCAGGTACCCTTCTGTTAAATTCTGAACATGCAAATGTACTATTTGATTCCGGAGCAACCAAGTCATTTATATCTTATAATTTTGCTAAAAAGTTAAAACTTAATTTCATACCCTTACGTGAGGTATTACAAGTGGAAATAGCAAACAAATATATAATTCCTGTGAATCAAGTACACCCTAAATGCAAGTTAAAATTAGAAGGGAAAGTCTTTGAAGTTGACCTAATCCCATTTGCGTTAGGAGAATTTGATGTAATCTTAGGAATGGATTGGTTATCTAGTAATGGAGTGCAAATAGATTGTGAATGGAAGAGGGTGAAGATAAGAGTGCAAAATGGAAAGGAAGTAGTGTTTAGAGGTCAACGACAGGCCCAGAAATTTCTGACCATGCTACAGGCAAAAAGGTTGTTAAAGAAAGGTAACGAGGCCTATTTAGCTTATGTGATGGATACGAAGAAGGAAGTTCCTAACATACAGGACATACCCATAGTAAATGAATTCAAGGATGTATTTCCAGAGAACTTACCAGGGTTGCCACCCGACAGAGAAATAGAATTCGATATAGAATTAGCACCAGGAACGGCACCAGTGTCCAAGGCCCCATATAGGCTAGCCCCAGTTGAGATGAAGGAATTAGCTTCTCAGCTACAAGAATTATTAGATAATGGGATGATAAGACCCAGTGTGCTGCCATGGGGAGCGCCAGTACTGTTCGTAAAGAAAAAGGATGGTAGTATGAGATTATGCATAGACTATCGAGAGTTGAATAAGCTGACTATTAAGAATAGGTACCCTCTCCCTAGGATTGATGACCTATTCAATCAACTCAAGGGATCTGTGCATTTTTCCAAAATAGATTTGAGGACAGGATATCACCAGTTGAAAATTAAACCTGAGGATATACTGAAGACTGCTTTTCGTACTAGGTATGGACACTATGAGTTCTTAGTCATGTCATATGGGCTAACCAATGCACCCGCAGCCTTTATGGATTTGATGAACATAGTGTTCAAAAGGTACCTAGATATATGTGTGATAGTTTTTATAGATGATATTCTAATCTACTCAAAGATAGAGTAAGAACATGCAAAACATTTGAGGATAGTCTTAGAAATCTTGAGGAATGAGAAATTATATGCCAAGTTCTCGAAATGCGAGTTTTGGTTAAGGGAAGTTTAGTTCTTAGGGCATGTGGTGAGTAGCAAAGGAGTTTTAGTTGACCCCGCCAAGATAGAGGCTTTGTCCAACTAGGAAAGACCAACTACCCCAACAGAGGTTAGGAGCTTTATGGGTTTAGCAGGATATTACCAAAGATTCGTGCAAGAATTGCTAAGATAGCCGGTCCACTGACTAGACTTACCCAGAAGACAGAAAAGTTTGTATGGACAGAGAAATGTGAGGAAAGCTTTCAGGAACTGAAAAGGAGGCTGGTGTCAGCACCAGTGCTCGCTCTTCCCGATGGAAAGGGAGAGTTTGTGATATACATCGACGCATCGCTTAAAGGATTAGGATGTGTGCTTATGCAGCACGGCAAAGTTATAGCGTACGCCTCTCAGCAATTGAAGGAGTATGAGAGCAGATACCCGATGCATGATCTAGAATTAGCGGCCATAGTGTTTGCCCTGAAAATTTGGAGACACTACCTATACGGTGAGAAATGTGAGATTTACACAGACCATAAGAGCCTCAAATATATTTTTACTCAGAAAGAACTGAACATGAGACAGAGGAGATGGTTAGAGTTGATTAAGGACTACGACTGTGAAATTTTGTATCACCCGGGTAAAGCCAATGTAGTGGCTGATGCCCTTAGTAGGAAGGAAAGACTCAAAATGGTAATGACATCTGAGCAATTAATTAAAGAATTTGAGAAAATGGAAATTGACGTGAGAATAACCGGTAAAGGAACAGAAGGATTATTTGAGATTAAGCTAGTGCCGGAACTGACTGAAAAGATACGGGTATATCAGGGAAAGAATATGAGTGGAAAAAGAGGAACATTGACCGGTGAGGAAGTGAGATGCGAGAAGGACGAGAAACGGATCAAGAGGTATGCGTCCCGAATTTGGATTCCAAATGTGCAAGAGTTAAAGGACGAGCTGCTGCACGAAGGGCACAGCTCCAGATATTCAATCCACCCAGGAAGTATGAAGATGTACCGTGACCTTAAGGAATATTATTGGTGGCTTAACATGAAGAGAGAAGTAGCAGAGTGGGTCAGCAAGTACTTGACATGCCAGAGAGTGAAGGCTGAACATCAGCGACCTAGTGGACTATTACGGCCCCTGAAAATTCCGGAATGGAAATGGGAGCATATAGCCATGGATTTTGTGACAGGCCTACCAAAGATAAAGACCAATCACGACGCCATATGGGTTATCATAGATAGATTGACCAAGTCCGCACACTTCCTACCAATCAACGAAAGGTACACCGTAGACAAGCTGGTGGATATCTACTTAAAGGAAATTGTAGTGAGACACGGCGTTCCTGTTGCCACAGTGTCAGATCGAGACTCAAGGTTTAATTCCCGATTTTGGAGAAGCTTCCAGGAATGTGTAAGCACCAGACTAAACATGAGTACCTCTTACCACCCCCAGACTGATGGACAAAGTGAAAGCACTATTCAGACCCTAGAAGATATGCTACGAATGTGTGCCATCGATTTTAAAGGAAATTGGAATGACCACTTACCCCTGATCGAATTTTCTTACAACAACAGCTATCACGCTAGCATAGGAATGCCTCCGTATGAAGCTCTTTACGGAAGGAGATGTCGCTCTCCCCTATGTTGGGATGAAGTTGGAGAACACAAGATAATAGGACCAGAGTTAGTCCAACAGACCAGGGAAATGGTGGGACTCATCAGGAAAAGATTGGTAGCAGCTCAGGACAGACAAAAGAAGTACGCCGACCAGACCAGAAAAGATAGAGAGTATGAAGTAGGGGATTCAGTGCTATTGAAAGTATCTCCACGGAAGGGAGTGATGAGATTTGGGAGGAAAGGGAAGCTGAGTCCCAGATTCATAGGACCCTTTGAAATCTTGAGGAGAATAGGACCTCTAGCTTACGAGCTCGCCTTTCCTCCTAATCTGCAACAAGTGCACAACGTGTTCCCCGTGTCCATGTTAAGGAAGTACCATGCAGATGCACGACACGTAATAGAATATGAGCATGTAGATTTACAACCAGACCTGACCTACATCGAGCAGCCAGTAAGGATAATGGACCAAAAAGAACAAGTGCTGAGGAACAAGACTGTGAAGCTGGTTAGAATCTTGTGGAGGAATCAAAATGTCGAAGAGTCAACTTGGGAACTGGAAGAGGCAATGAGAAACATATATCCCCACTTATTTTCTAATTGATTCCGGGATGAAATCCTTGTTAGAGGGGAAGTCTATAATAACTCAAAATTTTGAGACCTTGTAAAACCGTTTAATGAATAGTAACCCTGACAGACGGGGAAAACATTTTAGCCCACACTATGTAGTGCATTAGAAAATGAGTTTCGGAGTTGATACTATAATTATACGTACTAAATCAGTGTATGTAAACGTTATTAGTTTTCTAAAAAAATGAACTTTGAAAAACGACCATATTTACGAATCATCGAGGATTACGGGAATCACAATATAATTACGAATTTAAAACCCTACGGATTTATATCCAAGTATGATAGTTCAAAACATAAGGCAGAAATACAAAAGGATTTACGGCGCAAACCATTTATGAGAAAGTATTACGAAAACTTTTAAGCGACCGAGCGAACGCGTAAACGATTAAATAAACGTAACGCACTAACTAACCATGGTAGAAAGTAATCATGGTTACTTTATCAAATAGTGAGCTAAGGTATAGGTTCATCAACCAGAGCTAGCAAATAGTAAGCTAAAGAGCTAAGTTAAGTAGCTTAGCTTGTAAACTACCAAGACTAGCTAGTTTTGTCTCAAGATTTGGCAACCAAGATCAAATCCTAGGATATATACTAAGGAATAAAAATCAATTACAAGATACCACTTGTATTATTTCCAAGAAGCAACCAAGAAGCAATCACAAAACTCTCTCCCTCTCCCATATACTCTCCATTCGGCCCCTTCCCCTAAAACAAAGAAATCAAAATCAAATCATCAAGCTCTAGCCATGGATAAATCCTCCCATTAATTCTCAAGCTTCCTACCAACCAAAATAAGGTAAGATAAATCTATGAGCTCTTTTTATCAAGGTTTGATGGGTGAAATAAATTCAACAAAGATGAGAGCGAATAGTATGAATAGTAACTTTTCTTTGGTTTCTTGATTTTAATGGTTGTTTTAGTTCCAAATACCATACTAAGCACTCCCAATACTTCACCATCATCAAGAACACATCTCAAGCTCTCAAGAAATGTATAAATATTTGACCCAACCTTATTTAAGATGTAAGTTCAAGATTCTTTTAGAATATAGTTGTAAACCTAGTTTTGGTAGAAGTATTGTTGTAATCTTGATGTTTAGCTAAGTAGATTTAAGATTGATTGTTGTTTCCTCAAGAACATGATTTTCTTGAGAGGAGTTAGTATGGTGATTGTGATATGTTGATTGTTGGTGGTAGTATAAAGATTTAAGGCATAAACGAAACTCTGATCGTAACCGTAATCTCGCTAAAATGAACAAAACATAACTTTAAGTTTCTGCAGAAAGTCCCGAAGATGTAAACTGTAGTTTCTTGAAAAATAACCTATGATTATGATAGAAAATTTTATAAGGATCTTTTAGGCGCTTGAATCGCTTGATTCCGATTTACGGATAAAACATTATGGCGTTTTACTAAAAGTGATTTACGCGACAAAAACTGCTACGAATTACGAACTTTGAAAATATAAAGGATCGACTTAAAATGTTCATAAATCATGAAATTTTTACAGAGAGTAGTAAATTGAGTTTCCTAACTGTCATAAAAAATTTCAAGTGAAAATAATGAATTTTCAATTTTATAAAAATATCGGAGCCGAGACCGCGCGATTAAAAACCGTAGAATCCATAAGTGGAGCCGACAACGAAAATGAAAATGGACTTATGATACTTTGAAATAGGAAGCGACCATAATGAGAATAAGGACTTAAAGAAATAATAAGGGTAATATAAGTTCAGAGGGTACATAATAAGTAGCGCATGAGTGCGAGTCGCCGTAAATTAGAACGAGACCTAACGAAACGAATTGTGTTTATGATTATAGATTTCCTGAGCGGAACCTAGAGCATCCTCCACCTAAAGATACCCAGGCAAGTTTACGAACCCAACTCCATTTACTGTTGTGTTGTGAAAGGATTGTTTTATTATCATTGCATAAATACCATGCTTTCCATGATACGTAGTAATTGAATTTTCGCATAATGTAGCGATGTTGTACGATAAGTATATAACGTGAAATGTTTAATTCCGCTATAAGCGTGACGTATTATTATAAGACCGAGAGTTGGTCGTGATTTCCAAATAAAAACCCGGGAATCATTCCGGTGATATTATAGGACGATTAAAAGTCCATAGTAGTACATTTTAAAGGGACTCAACGTCCACTTACAAAATATTAAACACCTCGAACTTTTATTAAAACGATTTCCAAAGATCATATATCCTCAACTATACTTTATCGTTCGGACAAGAAATATTTATCTACTATTCATTTATTATGGAGAAGTATCCTCCAGTGAATATTTATTTCAGACTCGATTAAATATTAAAGATCATTAAATTATTTAAACATAAATTAGTTGGGGAATATTATTTCAAATATTCTTTTAAAAGTAAACTCCTTCAAGGTTTAATTATTTATCGATTATTATTTAAATAATTATTATTTATTAAATGGTTTCTTTATGATTTAAAAATCATAGAACCTGATTTAAAATACTTTCTGATTTTCGGAAAATCATTCGAATAATTTCAGATCGTCGAAGAATAGTATCTCGACTTATTTAAATATTTGAATATAGTTTCAAAAGAAACCCCCCCCCCCTTATTTATTATATGTTGACAACGGTCAACTCACATCCTTAGTATTTCCTCTGAAAAATTTGGAAGTACGTATACGTATACATATATACGCTAATAAATCAAGATGTTTCTATCGACAAGCAAAACGCTTGGGAGAACTTCGATGTGGTTCGAGTTCTCGAGATATGATAGAATTCTTTTAAAGGACAAGGGAGGGTAGACTCTGGAACTAAGTGTGGTAGATGGACTACCAAAGGTACCGCAGGCGAAGGTACTCTGTGTACTCAGGAACTTGTGAAGTATGTGTATACCCAAAATGGGACACGTAGCCCGAATGCGGCCAGGGTGAGAACTGGGATACGAAGGTGTGGTCTATCTACTAGTAGAAAAGTTTACTATTATCGTATTACGACTGATCATCGTATGCGGTGGGTCCAAAGAGTGTCCTTTTATTCTAATTGGAATTGCGATGCAATACCGTAACCCAAGCCTAGGTGTTGGGTTTACTATTAAGGTATTCGCAGAATAATAAAATCCACTAAAGAATTATTTTTATAAGAATGTGTGTATCACCAAGGAAACTAATTTTTGAATAAAACATAATTATCATATATGATGTTTTATGTGAGTTTATCATACAGTCATTTTCATACTGTGCATTATTATGTTGGTCATTATAGCTCACACTTGTTTTCTTAAATTTAAACAACACAACAGTGAATCAAGATGCCTACCATGAGACTCACAGCCAGGAAATGGGTAGGAAATGGCTAGTTGTTCCGTAGGTTGTTTGGTGTTGTACCACAGGTTCTCCGAATAAGCTGGATTGGTTTTCAGTTATTTTTAGTTCGGCTTATTTATAAGTATGACTTATGTAAGGTAATAAATAAGAGACACATATTTGGCCGGCGGACTAGCCTTACTTAAAGGTTATTCCCCGGTAAGACTTAATTACTTTTGGGTTGTAATAATTATCACTTTGTGGTTTGAGTTACTCTAGTAATGAATGGTTCGCTTCCAAGACAATAACCTGTAAGTGTGTGTGTGTGATTAGTGTGGAGTTGTAAAGTGTGAGTATTTATATATTGTGATGTGAGGTATGTGGTTTATAGTGATTGAGATGGCGTGGCCTCCGAGATCCCAGACCCCGGATTTTGGGGCACCACAGTGTACCTTTTCTTGTTGATGGGCATTATGTTCACTGGTCTAAAGAGATCCAAGTTTAACATGTGATATGGCTCATAAATGGAGAATTTTGTTTTACTTTTGAAAGATACTCTTTTTAATATCCCATATTTTCAATTATTATTATTATTATTATTTGGAATTGTTTATATGATTTTTATGTGAATTTTGGTGAATTAGCTGATAATTGGTATTGATGCTTGGGTGTTTAAATGTGATTTTATTTGGGTATTTGAATTTATATATGTCCAGAATAAAATATAGATAATTGTGATATTTTTCTGGTAATTTTTGGAGTGTTATATAATTTTATAATGATTTATGAATTATTAATTATTTTCTGAATAATTACAAAACTGTTTTATAAAGCCGGGAATCGTCCGACTTCAACTGTTTTTGCGTTTTTATAACCCGAAACTCTTCCGAAAACTCCTTCCTAACCTAATCTGGTAATTCCGGACATTTTCCGTGTTTTGACTATTTCGATCCGGATTACGGTTTGACCCGTGCGCGGCCCGACGCAAGATTTTCGGTACAATAATCATTTCGATAAATCAACAAAACTCGTATTCTCCAGAGACGGGATATGTTTACATTATTTTCATATATAGTGTTTTATAAGAAGCCCGGTTTTGATAATTATCCAAATCCGATATTAAATTGTATCGTTTTTGTAGTTACTTAGCGGCTAAGTAATCTATTTTTGGATCGTTTTATGGTTATTTAGCGGCTAAGCAACTAATTTATCGATCCAAAATGATCCATAACGAACCAATATTCCGTAAATATAATTAGCATATTTCTTATTTCATTTATTTCGTTTATTCATTTACAATCAGTAAAAAAATATAGTAATTACAGAGAAAACTCCTAAAAACGATACGTTCCTGAAAATCAAACGCACAAACGAAGGCGTTATCGAACTCCGATTCGGGCGTGCAGCATATCAAAACGAAGCTCTCGAAATCTTCTTTCTGAATCAATCATCCGTTTTAACCCTGAAATCAAGGTATTTTTCCAATTTTATTATTTTAATTCGAATTAAATATGGATTAAAATATGAATTTTCATTCTTGATGTTGTTTGTGTGATTTGATGGCATAATCATGTAGATAATTTCTTCCTAGTCATTTTGGTATATTATATGATGAATTTGGAGTTCAATAACATATAAAAATTTGAGTTTGATTCCCGAATTCAAAAATTAGGGTTTATAGAGTTTGAATGTTTTTAATTGATTTTGGGTTTATAGATCGTCGAAAGACGATTAGAATGATGTATATATTTGGTTAACAGACGATAGCCGGAATGGCTTCGTCGGAAAATCGAATCGCGGCGGCGGGATTTTTTGGCGACGTTTTTGGGTGATTCTTCAGTTATTCTGGTGATTTGATTCTGCAGATGTGTTCCTGGATGTCTCAAGAATATCCCCTTTTAATTTGTCAGCGTTCTGCGATATTTTTGTGTTGCCGAAAAAGCTCCAGTCGCCACGGGAAGGCGGAAAACCGGGAAGACAACGAAATTACCGTTTAGCCCCCCCTGTTTTGCAGAATTTCTGTTTCAGTCCCTGAGTTTTTCAAAAATCCCAAAAATCATATTCGGTTTTATAATTTTCAGATAATGTATTTTCTCTTTATAATTATTTTCAGAAAATATTTTTAATTATTTTAAATTCCCAAAATTTATTATATTTAATTCGAAATTAAATCCAAATTATTTAGTTAATTAATTTTAATTGATGATTAATTATTAAATTAGTCAAATAATTTAAATATTAATTGATTATTTGATTTAATTAATTATTAAATAATTTTAATTGATTATTTAATTAGATTTAATTATTTATTTTGATTTAAAAATTCCAAAAAATAGTTTCGAGCTTTAAAATATTATTTTAAATTATTTTCCAGGCTCGATAATTCTTATAAAATTATTTTTAGTTGTTCGAGCCCTATTATTTAATTATTAAATGATTCGGAGACCCATTTTTAATTCTGAAAAATGTTCAAAAATTCATAGTAAATCAACCGTTCGTCCGTTTAATACGAAACGAACGCCTCTAGACTCAGAAAAATATTCCGCTTTCATTAAAAATACTTTCGAGACCCAAATCATTTTTTTCGAAAGGTTGCTTGTTTTGTAAATTGATTCTTAGTCGCGTAGTGACCGATAAATCATATTTTTGACCCGATTTCAGTTTTAAACATACCGAGTCGAACCTTTTGCTGAACCGAGTCATATGTGATATGAATTATGTGATACGTGAGTTATATGTTTACGTGATATGTGAATTATGTGCATATGTGGGTCAAGAGTCAGGTGTTTGATCATCTTATTTATGTGCGGGTTATCGTATGGGTAGACATTAGGGTTTTGACGCGCAGTTCGTCGAGTAATTATCATTTAGATGATTAAAGTTATGTCTTTTAATTATAGATGCGGATCATTCGAGTTGATCTGGACAAGACGTTGGATAAAGAATGATATGGAATGGTATTGGGTATCTGGCTTCTAGCAATCGCATGAGCAGCATATCAGTAAAGTGTTGAAAATAAAGGCGGTGATATTTTAAGACCGAATGTCAGAATAGATGCGTCTTTATGAGTGTGACTAACTGCTAAAAACCTAAAGGCAAGTATCCCTATCTTCACTTATTGTTCAAGTGATATTTATTTTGAATCCTATTATGCATATATTGTTTTCCCTATTCCCAGTTCAGAATAGATAAATGTTTTACATATCGCTGAATTAAATAATTCTGTTTATGCAAATACTCATCTGATATTGTATGTTCAAAATAGTCAAGTGATTTTACTTATCCAATTATCGGATTTATAAATTTTTTGGATTTTGAGAAAGATGATGTTATTTTGGTTTTCTGCCCAAGTAGATGTGCGAATAAAAGTTTACAAGGGTGTCAAGTATTATGACCCCTTTCAATAAAATGTTTTAAGATTGGATGGTTGCGTAAGAGGCCGTGGCAGCGGTCCATCGGAGATTTAGGTATTATACATGATATAATACCATTAGGCCGATATGTGCCTTGGGTACCCGTTTGTTTAGTTGGATATGCTTCGGCATACCGGTGTTGCCCTGCGGCTGATCACCGGCGGTAACACACCGTCGTTCGAGGATTCCAATCTAAATTATTATATTGATTTTGATAATCTTATAAAGAAATGATATATCAATTATTTCTATTTTCGGATAAAAGATGAAATGCAGTTTGATTCAGTTTCTGATTTTTGTGGATACTTAGTTTGTTGTTAAATGTCAAAGGTGGTATTAGTACAAATGATTGGTGTTGACTTCAGTATGGGATGTTGTGAGCATCAAAGTTCGTATTGATATCTAATTTGATATGATAACAAAATTAGTATAAATATGAAGAGTTCGGTTTTGAATAAGGTTGATGATTCAGTCCATAATCATTATTTCTTGTTATTGCTGTTTACGATATTTCCGTAAACACTGTTTTACGAGTTTTATTCTCGTCAAGATTCAAAGAATTACTGAAGCATTTTGCTCAAAAATATCAAAAAGAGTTTTGAATACAGTGAGAAACAATTATCCGATTCTTTAATTAAATTTTCTGTATCAGCAATTATGATTTTAAAATGTTATGCGTTATTGCAAATGTCGGTTTTATATCAAAATGACCATATATATATACCATAATGAACTTGCTGAGCATTTCTTCCGCTCATACTTGTTTTTTTTCAAATTTAACCTCCAGTGAGGATCAGCTTGCGCTGTTTAGCTGCGTAATTCGAGAAAGAAAAAGGAGACGCTTTTGGAAGGTGGTTGGTCCAGGGTTTGCGAACTAGTGTAAGTTTTATTGTATAAAGTTGTTTATAATTATGTTATTTTATGGTTGGGCCTAGTATACTTCTTTTCGAAGTTATACTAGGGGGTTTAGCTTTGAGTTTGGAATTGTTGAAAAGAGTTTAAAGAAAGGGAAAATTTATTTGTGGAATTTGGATTTCTTATTTCTAGCACTGTAACCTTAAAAGATCTTGGATTAGTTTGGGGTCATTTTTGCAAAATATCTTCCGCTGGAATTTGTTTATTGATAAAACGGATTAATTTGGATTGAGATTTCATAGTGACGACCAAATCCCTTGACCCCGGATTTGGGAGCGTTACACTCTTCTTTGTTTGGACTTTTGGCAAGCATCATAAAGACCATCAGATGAGTATAGCATATTTGGTAATCCTCTTACTAGCTCCTTCTTGGAAAGTTCATTGATTGAATTAAAGTTGAGATGTGAGAGCTTCTTGTGCCAGTTCCAGGTCTCATCTACTGATGCCTTTGAGATAAGGCAAGTAGCTTCTTTCTCAAGACTTTTATGCAGCCTTGCTTGATATATGTTGCCATGTATGTATCATATCAAGACAAATTTCTTTGACTTATTATGAACAACTTCACAGTGTGAGTCATAGAATACCACATGATAACCTCTATCAGTGATTTGACTGATGCTGAGAAGATTGTGCTTCAGTCCTTCCACTAGAGCTAAATTCTCTATTTCTATATTTCAAATTATCAAGTTGCCATATCCTAGAGTGTGTCCTACATTTCTATCTCCATAAGATACATCTGGGCCAGCCTTCTTCTCAAATTCTGACAGCAGGGATTTATTTCTAGTCAAGTGTCATGAACATCCACTATCCAAGACAAAAGTATTTTTCTTGTTACCCTGCAATCAGAGGAATAATTAATTAGAAGGATTTTTAAGGACCCACACTTGTTGGGCCCTCTTTTTGGACAAATTAAGCCTTTGTAATTCAGGAATACTTCTGACAGTCTTTCCTTTGTCAGGATTTGTCTTGTTAGAAGCAGATTTAGTAGAACTAGAAGAATTGAGCACACAAGCAACTTTATTAAATTTAGGCAAAGGTTCATAATAGTTGTGATACAGCTTATGATAGGAACTACAAGTATAAATCGAATTCCAACTACTACCATAATGAAAACAAGGATTTTGTGGTTTATAAAATACTGATCTACCCCTAACATTAGACTCAGAAATAGCAGTTTTCATTTTCATACTCCTCCTGCAATCAATAGCAAGATGATTAGTATTATCACAGTTAAAACAAGTTTTTCTAGGAGCACTAGGTACAAACTTATAGTTAGAATCCTTAGAAATACCTTGCTTACCATTCCTGTTCCTTTTAGGACTTTTTACTTGAGGTTTTTCAATAACCTCAGATGATTTTTTTTTCAATTATCTTTTAGACAAAATTCCTATGTTCTTTTCTTTCTTAACAGTCTTAATGGTTTCCTTGTTTTCCTTTCTTTGAGATTTATCACTTACTGATTTTTCGTGGGATGCTGATGTTGAACCCTTTTCATAGATGGATTTAGGTTCATCAGCTTCTGAAGAGATAAACTTAACAGGAGTTTTAAGAGTAATCTTATTCTCAGTGTCAACATCCTTAATTCCATCTACATAACCAAGACATTCTTTCCGGTTTTTCTTAGTGACCATCTCATGAACCTTTTTGTCTGAAACAGTCCAGGCATTAAGAGTTTTCCTCTCATTTTTTAATTCAATTTCTAACATACTGTACTTAGCTTCTAGTACCTTTGCTGTATGTTTAGCTTTCTCATATTCTTTCTGAATTTCAATCTGATTTATTAAGTCAGACTCCAACTAATCATTCCTAGACTTTAACATTTCATTTTCAGTTAACAGTCTATTGTTCTCTAGAATCTTATTTTTAAAATTTCCATGGAGAGACTTACGAATAGATTTCAGTTCAGATATATCTTCAGTATCAAAAAAGAAGAATGGAGTTGATATCTTAGACTCGGAGGAAGCAGGATCATCAAAGTTGGGTATCAGTGCATAGCATGTATCTTCATTTTCAGAATCCATCCAATTCTTGCTTGATGTAATCAGGACTTTGTTCTTCCCTTTATCATGCTTTGTCTTCTTGTACTCTGTAGCAAAGTGACCAGGTTCATCACAGTAGTAGCACTTGATTTTTGACCTGTCTAATTTCCCAGCTTTAGAGTCCTTTCCATCTCTTCTTCCAGTTGACTTCCTTTCCCCTCTAGTGAACTTCATCCTAAAGCTTCTATTCTTCTGAGACTTCCTGAATTACATTCTCTTGAAGCCCTTAACCAACAATACAGCCATTTGCATAACATCAGAATCTGTAACGTTCTGATTAGTTTCAGAATCAGTATCATCATCAGTATTTGATGATGAATCCTCAGTATCTGATTCTGGCAGATTGTTCTTTTTCCTAGCAACTTCAACAGACCTTTCTTTTGAAGCTTTAACATTCACTTTCAAAGCAACTGATTTTCCTTTGCTGCTTTTCCTCTCCTTCCTTTGCTGGACTTCCAAGTCATGAGTTCTCAGCATGCCATAGACTTCATCCAGAGTGAATATTTCTAAATCATACTGATGACGTATGATTGAAGTCTGAGTCTCCCATTCTTCATTCAAGGCTCGCAGAAACTTAGTGTTTGAATCCTCTCGATCATACACCTTTCCAACCAAAGACAGATTGTTGAGTAGGGTGAGAAATATGTCATAGATATTTTTCATCAGGCTCACCTCAAAGTGTTCATATTTTTTAATCTGAACAACCCTTCTGTTCTTCTTGATGGTCATGGTTCCTTGACATTGAGTTTCAAAGCATCCAAGATCTCCTTGGCAGTCTTGTAGGCTATAATCCTGTTTGACATCACAGAATCAAGACCGTTATGCAAAATGTTTCTTACCTTTGCATCTTTCATCACAACTACTTCTCTTCTGGTGTCCACTCACTCTTCTCCTTCAACTGATAGTGTTCAGCCACAGTAGGAGTTGCAGGCACCAGTTTTGTTGGCATACAGGGTCCATCATTAATTACGTCGAGATAGTTTGGATATGTAGCCTCTAGGTGCATGAGCATCTTCACCTTCCATGTAGGATATTCAGTCTTTTTCAGAATGGGGATTTTAATACTTTCATACTTGTTCAGAGACATGTTTAGATCACTTCTGATTATAAATTTATTAGTGAGCTCTGATACCAATTATTGTCCAGTAAAGATACAATTATTTAAGGGGGGTTGGATACAATTGTATAAACGTTTCGAACAAGTATAAAAATATAACAGTTCTTTATATTTCTGATAAAAACTTTGACAAACTCTCTCAAAAATACTGATGTTCTTGAGAGCTGCTACGGCGTTCAAAGCTCGAGAGTCTCACTATTTGATGACCGAAACTGTGTTTATATAATACATAGCTGCAACAAATCAGTCTAGGATATATATTATCAAAACTAACAAAAAATGATACATATCTCTAACTGAATATACAAAGTCCTATCACTCAGAAAGAACAGATATCCATCCCTCAAAATAAGGAACAGACTTAATCTTCACAACAGACTGTCTTCAAATACTGATGTTTCTGCAGACTCTAATGGACATCAAATCCTGATGGCACATCAAATTCTGATGGCATCAAAAACAGCCAGATCCTGAGCTTCTCCTGATCATTGAGAATCAGCATGTAATAACTTCTCTATAAGTTATTTTGGACTTCTCATAAGTCATTCTGGAGTTCTCAAATGACTTCTCTATATGACTTGATCTGTGACTTGTAGATATCTTGACTTAGAACATTTTTCCTAAAAAAGATTTATTCAACTCCAAGCTTCTTCACAATTTCTCTGAGGCATGATCTTCTCGATCTTCTTCCAGAGTTTATTCTTAGGCTTGAGACTGTTTAAAGAAAAAATACTCCAGTCTGATCTATGACATTTTTACAGACTTAAGTAATACAATGCAAAATACAGATTTAGATTATCATACAACTAATTCTTAGGGCTGTCAATTTGACTTAGTTTTGTTATGATGTAGGCATGTCTTGCACAAAAATTTATAAACGCCAAGTAATTAGTACCATCCTTTGGGATAACAGCTCTAACATTGTTGGCAACCATTGTAAGTGTTTGAGCTTGAATGGATAAGAGATTTGACAAAGAAAGAGTGTGAAACGAGTGAGAGCGGTAAAGATTTGCAAAAGTTAGGTCAACTGAGATATCGAAAGCGTAAAGAGGGGTTATATCGAGATGTCTGGGTATTTATAGGCTAGAGATGTGACTTATCGAGAAGTATGAATAAACGGTTGATATTTTCTTATCAAGAAGTCACGTGAATTAGAAAACTCATGTCGAGATGTCAATATCCCGACTCTTATCGAGAACTAGATAGTGACTTATCGAGATGTAGAATAAATACCCAGTTTGTCCTAATTGGACCGAATTATTCCAATTTATATGAATAAACCAATATAAAATTAGAATAGATTTTTTTATCAAAAGTATTTTACTGAAATAATTTAGTAAATTAAATTATTTCAGTTCTAATTTATCGAGAATTCTAAAATTTATACTTGTAGAGAACTCTATATATAAACACCGAGATCTCTACAATACTTATCGAGAAGTCATAAAGAGGCTTGTCGAGAAGTCCATCGAGAAGTCATGAAAAAGACTAATCGAGAACTCTATCGTGGAGTCTCAAAATGACTTGTCGATAAGTCATTTAGACTTATCGAGAACTCAGTTCTCTAAATACTTTTGTTCTTTTTCAATTCTGTCTTATATTAATTTCACATATTAGAGATGTGAATTAAAAATTAGAGAGTTTTTCTCAGAATTTGAAAAATTCCAAGTTCAGCTTGAATTTTAAAAAATAAATATACAGATAATCTTGAAATATTTATAGATCATATTTCAATTAACTTCCAATTAAATAAAATTAATTTTTATTTATCAGAAATTAATCTGCTGCAACATATTAGCTGAGTTTTTACCTTTAGGATAAAGAATTTAACATACCTGTTAGGTAATGAATACAACACGGGGGGGGGGGGGGTGAATGTGCTTTAGACAATTTTAATGGATTTTTGATTTTCTTTAACTTGGTGATCAAAGTAGATCAGAAATGTAACAATATTATGCTAACTGAAATAAAGACAGTGCACACAATATTTCAAAACTTACTTATTTTTATATAAAAATCAAGCTAGTGTTTTCCTACAAATTCCGGGTTCTTTGTATGTTAAGAACCCAGCTTCTTCCTTGAGAGAGTTACGAGAAAAACTAGATCTATTTGATACCATTAAAAATAAAGGACTACTGTTTACTTTATAGACTAGTAAACATGGGTTTACACAACATGCAATAGAATGTACTAAACCCTACTTTAAGTTATCTATAAAGCTTTCCATTTCTGGCTTAGTGTATGTTTGCAAATCCTGTGAATCTGTGACTTTCCATTATCAGTAAATCCTGGCATTTGATCTTGCACTCTTCAAGCTGCTTTTGTAGACTTTTCAATCTAAGTGATTAGATCGTTTGTTGATTGATAACCTTGAATATTTAACTTATCTGCATTCTATATTTGAGCTTCATATCGAGAACTTCAGTTTGAACTATAGAGAACTGACATCTCGATAAGTATAATGGCTTATCGAGATCTCTTAGTTCTCTATAAGTGTTTTGACTTTTCGAGGTCTCTGAGTTCTCTATAACTGATCTTGGCTTGTCGAGGTCTCCAAATTTCTGCATGTAGAAATGACATGTCGATATCTCTGAGATCTCTATAAGCATTTTGACTTGTCGATATCTCTGAGATCTCGAACGATAATTTGACTTGTCGATATCTCCAATCTTCATGTCTTCATTTGGCTTGTCGATATCTCTAAGACTTCTCAATAGGCTATTTTGTACTTCTCGATAAGTCATTCTAGAGTTCTCGAATGACCTCTATATGACTTGATCTGTGACTTGTAGATATCTTGACTTAGAATATTTTTCCCAAAATAGATTTATTCAACTCCAAGCTTCTTCACAATTTCTCTGAGGCATGATCTTCTTGATCTTCTTCCATAGTTAAATCTTAGGCTTGAGACTTTTTACAGAAAAATACTCCAGTCTAATCTTTGACATTTTTACAGACTCAAGTAATACAGTACAAAATACAAATTTAGATTATCATACAACTAATTATTAGGGCTGTCAATTTGACTTATTCTTGTTATAGTACAGGCATGTCTTGCACAACAATCTCCCCCAATTTGTGAGAAGATTGCTTATCAAAAATCATTCTTGGTAACAAGACTATCCCCAAGTTATAATGAACAATAAAACATTACATACAAAATTGACATAAATACAACTTTTATACATTAAGTGGTTACTTGAGTTTGAAAGATGTATTCATCATACAAATTTCTCATAGTCTGTTTCTTTTCTAATGAGGTCCTTTAACTCTACAAGTACTTCTAGTTCATCTATTATGTGTGTCCCTCTTAGAGCTTCTACAAGCTTGAGCCACTCATTTAATGAATAATTGTTCAAGTAACCAGCTCTAATCCTAGAGAATCTTCCAACTTTGATGTTCAGGAAATGTCCATCCTTGGTAATTCTGCTCATCCCCTTTGCCTTGAGTTCTTCAGATTTTTATATAAACATTTCTATCTCCTTAATATAATTTCTTTCCCTCTCCTCTCTTTCAGCCTGTTCTCTTGCTCTTCTTTCTTCCCTTACTATCAACCATACAGCCAATACAGACATCCACGCCATTGTACCATTATCCTTATCCTTCAGTAAGCTTATTACTCTCTTTATCTCTATGGTTAAAAATATATCCATTAAATTTCTGCCAAGTAAAGTGTAGGATCCATCTCTATAGTAGATTCTTACTTCCCTCAATGATACAACCCAAACTTTGACCATTTCTTCAGCTAATTGTTGAAAGTGATCTTCATCTGTGATGCACCAGTTCAAGGGTAGAAAATCTTTTTTAATTAAATCAGTTCCAGATGGCCCTCTCAGTAACTTGCATTTTCTTTGGTTTTCTTCTAACAGATTTGTAATGAGTTTTGCTTGATGGCTTAAAAGAAGTTAGGCTTGAGATTTTTTTAGAGAAGTTTGGATTGAGGTGATTGGTGTTTTCAGTATGGTTTTAGCAGTGTATTTATACAAGAATTTAGGTTTAGAGGTTAGAGGTGGTAAAGTGTTTGAGTTTGTTATCTTATCGGTTTCAGTTTGGTTGATTTGGATTTTTAGGGTATTTTTATGTGGTTCTGAACCATCCTTCTTCTTCTTCCTTCTCCTCTCTTCTCCTTTCTTCTCATCATTCCCTCTCTTCTTATCATCTCCCTTCTTCTTATCTTGTTTCTTCTCTTTGCTACCAGTTGCCTTGGAAGAGTGACTTGGATTTGAGCTAGAAGGTTTTTGTTCATCTTTCTTCTGCTCATCATCATCTAAGTCATTCCTATTGAATTGTGCTTTTGGCAACTTGGCTTCAGGATCTCTTAAGTATCTCCCCAAAATCTTTATCATCTCTATATCTTCTTCTTTCTTGTTCTTCTTGGTTTTCAAGGCAGTTTCCAGGGTCATTATCAGTTTTTTGTGTGCCATGACACAATGTTTGGGAACAAGAAAATTCTTGAGTTCCTTGGTGTTTGGACATATGTAGGCCACTCCCTTGTGAGGATAAAGATATGCTTCTGAGAAAGCAGCTTCTTGAGTTTTTTTGTAATTCCCTTAGCAAGAGAGTGTCTTCATCAACTAGTGTATTGAATTTTTAAATGAAGATGTCCAATTCAGATGCCCTTCTTGATGTAAGAAAATTCAGGGACACTTGCATGCATCTGTCTACACCTGAGTCATTGATATTTATAACCACTCTCTTTTATTGAAAATTCCCTTTGTTCACTAAAATCACCCTTATGAAGTTAATGGTCTTTTTTAAAGCCTCTTATAGGTGATGAATTTAGTGTTGAGAGAAGCCCTGAGAGCCTTTAGCAAATCTTCAAATTCCTTGCTTAGATTAGGTCCATCAGCTGCTTTGATAAGCCTCTCGATTCCAACATCAACTTCAACAACTTAAGATTTTCCTTTATTGGTAGCTTGAGCTTGAACAGATGTGGATGTTGATGATCTTAGCAACCTAGCCTCTATCTCCCCCTTAGTCTTGTTGGTAGGCATGATAAAAGGTGTATGGATTCCAGGCCTCAGAGCTTCTAGAAGTGCATGCAATGGATTGTTGAGTGCACCCATGATGGCTCCCAAAGACATAAAATTTTGCATTTATAAGTGCTTGTGAGAGTCCACCAAGGTCTAGATATTAGCCTGTTGACTTGTTACCGTTGTTGTGAGTTGGGAGACTTGAGATGTTAAAGATTCATTTGCTGATTGAAGAGTAGAAACTTGATTTTGGAGAGCTTGAATCTGTAAGTTTGTTGATGTAGAGATGGGTTGTTGAGATCTTGAAGGAAGAGAGGTGCCAAAATTATCTTGCACAGCCTGCTTGATACCCTCCATCAAAAGAGCATATGGCTCATATCTGCTTTGATGAAGTTGGTCTAGCTTTAGTCTTATGTCATTAGATTTAGCAATATGCTATTGAACCATTTCAGGCAAGGCCACAAAAGATTGCCTGAGATTTTTGACATTTGTATCAACTGAAGTCAGATCAAATATTGCCATTTGGTCAGCAAAATGTTGGAATCTTGATTGAATCTTGACTTGTGAGGGAATAATCTCATCCATCTTGTCCCTTACCATCTTTCTGATCTTGTCTTGATGACCAGTTAAAGTTACTTCTAGTGCTTTACCAAATAGGTGAAAAGCTTTGATCTGAGCCTTGTAGACTTCATTAATTGTATCATATACCTCTTGTGGTGTTAGGACCTTGGAATTGCTCCCCAAAATTATGACATACTCTTCCCTGAATATTGCCAAGAACTGATCCATCTCTAGAGTGAAGTCTTTAGACAGCCAGGCATCTACATTACCATCCTACTCAACTTTATTCATAATCTTCTGCTTTTGCTTCTCAACATCTTCATTATAACTGAGCAAAATTGTTTGATAATCTTGATTTATCATGTCTGAAGTGAGAAGATGATGTGAGATGTTAGCAAGACCTGAAATTTGATCAACTAGAAGATCTTCCAAAGTGCTTGGTTGAGACTGAACATTTTGTAGCCACTGTTGGATTGGATGAGATGGTTGTTGTGAAGGATTGGATGTTAAAGTTTGTTCATTTTAATTTGAGGTGGAAGGTAGGAATTCAACAGAACCACATGTGGCAGATGTCATAGTTTGACTCACAGGTTGAGTTGTGGTTATAACAGTTTGTTGTTCTCCACTTATGGTGGGAACCTCCATTTGAATTGGAGGAGAGTTAACTAGGTTACCGTCATGTACTCTAGTCTCAAACCCTTGTGTTTCTTTTAAAACACTGTCACTTGACAGTGATCTACTTGCCTCCCCCATAACAGGATCATTGGCAATTGAACACCTAGCTTCAACTGTGAGTGCAATCTCAGCTAGGGTTTTGAGGAGAGTTGTTCCCACAAGTGGAACCTCCAATTGAATTGGAGAGGATTTATATAGGTCCCCTCAGGAGTACTACCCTCAAACCTTACAACTTGTGAAGGTTGATTTGCACATGAAGGTGCATTTGTGACCAACACATGGTCTTGAATAAAACCGATGAAACCCCTATAGTTTTGTTAATTTCATCAAGGTATACCCCAGCATATAGCCTCTCACCAATAGATTGTGGTTCCTGGGTGGTGAGCACAGTTTCTAGAACCATGTCACTTGGTGTTGGCAACACTTGAGAGTTAGATTCAAATGTTTGATTATAAGATGAAGAAATTTTAGAAATCGGACTTTGAATCTCAGATTGGAGTATTGACAGCTCCCCCTGAGTAGAAGAGGGAGCATCAAGTGTGATGCCCTCCAAACCCGGGTCAAAAGTTTGGGGTTCACAACACACACGCACCCAATATATAAACCTGTTTATGAAAGTAATATATGCAATGACCCTACCTACCATAACCACGGATCGCAACAGGTTAAAGTATGAAAAAAAGCCATCATCTTAACTTTTATTACATCGTACCATATCCCAACTAATTCAATTTACAACTGAAAGTGAAAACATTCTTATAAGCTTACATAACCCAAAACTAAACGTAAAGCTCCTGCTATCTCGATCCAACTTAACCTGGAATCCTAGCTCGCACACTGGTATGAGAATCCTCGTTACCAACCATTTCCTTTTTAACTGTGGAATAATATAAACAGATTTTCAAGAGTGAGCTAACTAGCTCAGCAAGTCATAATAGCAATAACTGAGGTTGAGCAATGATCAATTGAAATGATTCAGAAGAATCAAGTTTCTGGATGAGCAATGTTTAGAATTGGATATTCACTTTTCATTTTAAAAACCAAGGTTAGGCTGTTGTTTAGTCACGCACTATACCTGAGCAAGGCACACGGCTCTACTCTCTATACTGGATCCAAGGCACGCATTGGCCTAATATGACCACGAATCTGGTCTATATTTATAAAACCATCCAATTCTAAAATTATTCAATATGATAACCATTGTAATTCAATAAAACAGAATTATAATTAACATTGATAAAGCAAATATCTCGGAGCATAAGACATTTCATAAGTATCACCAGGGTATATCAAGGTATAAATATGAAGAACGACTTCAAGCCTATTGAAGAATCAGGTATCTGATGAACAATGGTTCAATGATAAAATAGGGGATAGATCTTTGATGTCATAGGGTATTATAAGGTATATAAGTTTATGTATGCTCAAATAATCTTGTTTCAGTATTTGGTTTATGGTGTGTATGTATTTATGGAGTAGTATTGTATTTGTATGGTTTAATATCTGGGAAATTAACTGTTAGTGGTTTACAAGAAATAAAGCTTACAGCTCAAGTTCAATGATATGATCAGGGTTCAAGGTTGGATAGTTTAAAGCGCTTGCAATACAAAACATAACTTATTTTAAATATTAGCAACATGTTATGAGAAAGTTCAGAAATATTTTCAATATATCTCGAAGAAGGTTCAGAAATATTTGCCTTATCACAGATGATTTCCAACTTTACTTGTAATCATCTAACAGTTCTACTCATCAATCATTTTCCTTCTTTTTCTATGACTTGCTTCTATTCATCGATCACTTGCCTTCTTTTTCTACGCTTCAGTTCTATTTACTAATCACTGGCTTTCTTTTTCTATGCCTCGCTTACTCTGCTAGGAATCACAAGTATCTTTCAATATTCAATCTCATATTATTATAATCGTCGCATAGACGTCAAAAGCTTTTATCTGCCGTTCATTTTACCCAAATCCGATTTACGGATTGAAAGTTATGACCAAAACAGTCAAACAATAACCACATAGGCATATAACACATCAATCAGATAGCACGCAAGATATTCAATCAAAATAATTTTTCAAAGAAGATTCGGGGTTAAAATGATCTTCCAGGTATTTAATACGAATTTTTGAATATTTTTCGGAATTAAAACGAGTCTCTGAATCATTTTATAATTAAATAAGACGATTCAAACATCCGAATCTGACATCAAAAAAATTTAATAATGATTATCGAGCATTAAAGATAATTTAAAATAATATTTTAAACTCGAAACTATTTTTCGAAATTTTTAAATCAAAATAAATATTTAAGTCTTATTAAATAATCAATTAAAATTAATTAATGACTTATAAAATTAATTAATCAATTAACATTTAAATTATTTGAATAATTAAATAATTAATTATCAATTAAAATTAATTAATTAAATAATTTGGATTTATTTTTGAATTAAAAATAATTTTCAGAATAATAAATAATGAATTTTGGAATTTTAAAAAATTAAAAACAATTTTCTGAAAATAAATTAAATAGAAATATGATTTCTAAAAATAATTAAAATAGAAATCCACTTTTTATGATTTTTGGAAATTTCGGGGACCGAAATTCAAGACTGTGCAAACCAGGGGGATCAAAATGTAATTTGACCACTCCTCCCCCATCTTCTTCACTCCTCCGACCGGAACTCCATGGTGCCCAGAAAATGACCATAATGTGCAGATTTATAGATATATCTATCAGGAACACAATTATATAATTCATATCGTGTAAAAATCGAATAAATAACCGGAATTTCCGCCGCCGGTTCGAACCTTCTTCTCCGACGAGCCTCTTCCAGATTCGCTATGTTAATCTAACATATACCATTTGAATGGTTTTTAAACGATCTACAATATGGTGTAAACAATTTACAACAATAACCCTAACGAAGTAATACCCACTTTTCAATTAAGAACATTCAAACACATAAATCCTAATTTCATTAATCCGAGAATCAAACTCAATTTTCTATATGTTACTGAACTCCAAATTCATCATATAATATACCAAAATGACCAGGATAAAATTATCTACAAGATTAAGCCATTAAATCACACCAACAATATCAACATAAAAAATTTCTCTTTTAATCATTAATAAATTAAAATTAAAATAAATAAATAAGATCAGAATCTTGATATATGCACTGAAAGTGATGAATGATTCTGAAAGAACTTTTCAAGAGCTTCGATTCGGTATATGGCACGCTTGATTCCGAGTTCGGTAACGCCTTCGTTTTTTGTTTTGATTCTCAAGAACGCAACGATTTTACGGGTTTTTCTCTGTAATTTATCGGTTTTATCTGTTTGATTATGATTATACGAATAAAATGAAATAAGAAAAGGGTTATTCATATTTATGGAATATTAATACCCGTTGGATCGTAAAAATGATCCGATTTGATACTTGTATTGGATAATTATCAAAATCGGGCTTCTTATAAAACACTTTATACGAAAATAATGTAACAATATCCCGTCTTTTAAGAATACAGGTTTTATTGATCTATCGAAATGATTAACGTATCGAAAATTTTATGCTGGGATGCATACGGGTCAAACCGTACTCCAAATCGAAAAAGTCAAAACACAGAAAATGTTCAGAATAATCAGATTAGGTTAGGAAGGAGTTTTCCGAGGAGTTTCGGGTTGTAAAAACACAAAAACGGTTGAAGTTGGATGATTACCGGTTTTATAAAATAGTTTTATAATTATTCAGAAAATAAATATTAAATCCATAAATCCTTATAAAATCATATAACAATCCAAAAATTACCAGAAAAATATCAAACTTATCCATACTTTATTCTGGACATATTAAAATTAACATACTCACTTTTTATCACACATAAACATCTAAATATCAATATCAATCATCAGATAATTCACCAAAATTCACATAATAATCACATAATAATTATTTATTGATAAAAATAATTGCACGCCATATCCTGGATATTACATCAAGTGATGTGTTCTCCTTGTGTGTGCCATCCTTATGTCTCCTTTCATACACTTAAATTTGTTCAAGTGATGTGCAGACTCTTTACAGGATGCATTAGGGTGAATGCTTTGTTCAATAGAGACACCTTGTCGAGAGGATGCCTCTAGAGTCTGTTTTAGTCCCTGTTTTACAACTACATCCTTTTGGGAGGATGCAGAGGTGACTTGAGTGGTCAGCTCAGTTTGTTTCACCTTCTTTATTTTTCTGACCAAGGGTGACTCTTTTTCTGTTTGGTCCTCACCACTCTCAGTAACTACTTTTAATGGTGCCTTCTTTCTCTTCTTTTTACTCGTTTCATCCTTTTGAGAGGATGAAGTGGTTGGTTTCCTAGCTTCTAATGGTAAAGAAGAAAGGGTCTCAGTATGGGAAGGTCCATATTGGTGTTCCTGTATTTGTACTTCCACAGGTACAAGAACCATTACTGCACTAGATTCAACATTAGACCTCATGTCAGGCATGGGGTAAGGGTAAGTCTTGAATCTCTCCAACATAAAAGGAGTGATTCTAAGACTTCCAGGTACCGTGTTCTTTGTAGTAAGTGATCCAAATAGAATTTTAGACACTTGCTTACAATTGCCTATTAATGATCTATTAATACCATCAAGTAAATGAATGTCCTTAACCTTATGATTTAAAGTAGACATTATAAACCTAGGAAAAAATATTTCCTTACCTCTTGTAGCTAGTAGCATTGTGAGCCTGGTGCTCAGTTCTTCAAGGATCAGCAAGCCCACATTCAAATGTCTGTTGTAGGCTATGGAGTGCACCAGCTTCTAGACAACACTTGATATGTTGTCATAGTTTGTCTTTCTGCAGGTGAAGGCCCTTATGATTGAGTCAAATACGAAAGACCACTCTCTCCTCAGATATTTCTTGTTAAGACTGGCCAGATTGATCTTCTCACTATATTTGACAAATTCATGAACTCATACAGATCTTGTTGAGTGGGAACCTCCACCATGTTCTCAGTAAGAATGCCCAAAGTTGCATTCACATCTTGCTCATTGAACTCGATCTGTTGGCCTCCCATATAGCAAATCACCACTATAGAATAAATGTCCTCACTACAGCTGTTGTCCAAAACTCATGCAAAACATCCAAGTAGAGGATTGGGTTAGCAGTCAAAGCTCCTGCAAGATAGGTCCCGGATAAAAATTTCAGAAACCCCTTGAAAATGTCAGGAGCTTGGTTAGCATTTGTGAAAGCAAGGTAGTTAGTTCCATTATTGGGGATTGCAGCTCTATCATTGTTTAGTGCCATTGTAATTGGGTAAGGGTGAATGAGTAAGAAAAATTCGAGAGAATGAGCTTAAAACGAGAGAGAAATCGGTATAGAATTGGAAGAATTAGGTTAGAATTCTCGAAGGTGTAAAGAGGTGTATGTCGAGATGTTTGGGTATTTATAGTAAAAGGTAAATGAATTATCGAGAACTAAAAATGTACGTTTGGAATTTACTTATCGAGAAGTCATTTTAGGAGAATAGATACATATCAATATGTCATTTTCCTAACCAAGAACTAGAAAATGACTTGTCGAGATGTCAAATAAATACCCAGTTTGTTCTGAATGAACTGAATTTATTTCAAATTTTTATTTGAATAAATCAAAATAAAATCAGAATTACTTTGTCAGAAGTATTTTTCTAAAATAATTTATTAAATTAAATTATTCTAGTTCTGAGTTATTGATAAGTCTAAAATTATACTTGTAGAGAACTCTACGAGTTAATACTTATAGAGAACTCTAAAATGACTTATCGATAAGTCATAATAAAACTTGTCGAGAAGTCCTTCGAGAAGTCAGAAAAATGACTTATCGAGAACTCACTCGGGAAGTCTTAAAATGGTTTGTCGAGAAGTCAATTAGACTTATCGAGAACTCAGTTCTCTAAATACTTTTGTTCTTTTTGACTCTATCTTGTGCTAATTTCACATATTGAAAATATAAATTAACACCTAGGCCTTTTTTCAGAATTGAAGAATTCCAAGCTAAATTTTGAATTTTTGAAAAATAAAAATACAGAGATTTTTGAAATATTTATAACTCATATTCCAGTTAATTTCCAATTAAATCAAATTAATTTTGATTTACTAGAAATTAATCTGCTGCAAAATATTAGCCGAGTTCTTGCCTTGAGGATGAAGAATTAAGCATTCCAATTTCACCTACAAGTCTAGTGAAAGTTACTTCATCCAAAGGTTTAGTAAAAATGTCAGCTAATTTTTTATGTTGGAACAAAAATAAGCTCAACGGTACCATTTGGTGCATGTTCTCTAATAAAATGGTACCTTACATCAATGTGCTTTGTTCTAGAATGATTAACTGGATTAGCCACAATAGATATAGCACTAGTATTGTCACACATAATTGGAATTTTGTGTAACACTAGGCCATAGTCCATTAGCTAATTTTTAATCCAAAGCACTTGAGCACAACAACTTCCAGCAGATATGTATTCAGCCTCAGTTGTGGAAGTTGAAACAGATTGTTGTTTCTTGCTATACTAGGATACAAGTCTTTTTCCAAGAAAATGACTGCTTCCACTAGTGCACTTTCTGTTAACCCTGCATCCAGCAAAATCTGGCAAAATCTGCATCTGTGTATCCAACAGCTTCAAAACATGTTCCCTTAGCAAACCACAATCCCAAATTTGGAGTCCCCTTTAAGTATCTGAAACTTCTCTTCACAACCATCAAATGAGATTCCTTTGGATTGGCTTGAAATCTTGTACACAAATAGGTTACAAACAAATGTCTGGCCTACTAGCAATTAAGTATAGCAAAGATCCAACCATTCCTCTATAACCTGAAATGTCTACACTTTTTCCTTTCTTATCTTCATCTAACTTAGTAGTTGTAGACATAGGTGTAGATGCGGGTGAACAATCAACCATGCCAAACTTCTTCAATAAATTATTAACATACTTAGTTTGGCTGATGAAGATCCCATCACTTCTTTGACTGACTTGAAGTCCAAGAAAGTAACTTAGTTCTCCCATCATGCTCATTTCATATTTACACTGCATAAGCTTTGAGAATCTTTGACATAGCTTTTCATTAGTGGAACCAATGATAATATCATCCACATAAATCTGAACTAGGATCAAATCATCACCATGCTGTTTGTAGAAGAGAGTCTTGTCTATTGTACCGCTAGTGAATCTATGTTTAAACAGAAATTCTGATAGTGTGTCATACCAGGCTCTAGGTGCTTATTTTAATTCATAGAAAGCCTTGGGCAACTTGTATAAAAAATTTGAAAATTCTGAATCTTCAAAGCCAGGTGGTTGTTGCGCATAGACTTCTTCTTTCAACTCACCATTAAGGAATGCACTCTTCACATCCATTTGATATACCTTGAAATTTGAATGTGCAGCAAATACAAGTAAATTCCTTATTACTTCAAGTCTTGCAACTGGAGCAAAAGTTTCATCATAGTCAATTCTTTCCTCCTGTGAGTAGCCTTTTGCAACCAACCTTGCTTTGTTTCTGGTGACAATTCCGTTTTCATCCATCTTGTTCCTGTACACCCACTTTGTTCCAATTACACTTCTGTTCTTTGGTGTAGGAACCAATTCCCAAACTTTGTTTCTTTCAAACTGATTTAGCTCCTCTTGCATAGTAGATATCCAGTCAAGATCAAGTAGAGCTTCCTCAGTTTTCTTAGGCTCAACTTATTACAGAAAACATGCATGAACACATTCATTTGCAGTTGCACTTCTACTCCTCATTCCAACAGTTGGATCACCAATAATTGCTTATATTGTGTGACTCTTATCCCACTTTCTGGTGTGAGTTTGTTGACTTGAGTTTTCTGCATTTTCTTCACCACTGGCAATGACTTGCAGAACCTTCTTCTCTTTCTCCCCCTGAATTTGTGCTATCAAATTCAGGTGTTTGAGATGAGCTTCCATTCTCATGATTCACTTGTTCAGTTGACTCTTCATCCATCCTGTGATTTATGCTGACTTCAGCTTCATCCACGGAATCACTATCAATGTTGAGATTTTCAAATTTCAGGGCCTCGACTTCATTTTCACTAAGGCATTCCAAGCCTGGACATTTTTCATCTTCAAAAGTAACATCTGTGATTTCCATAATTTTCTTCTATTCAATCACATAGAATTTATATGCAGTTCTCTCCAATGAATATCCAAGAAAAATGGCCTCAAAGACTTTAGAGTTAAATTTTCCCACATATTCAGAGTTGTCTTTCAGAACATAACAATTGCTTCCAAACACATGAAGATGCTTCACAGTAGTCTTTCTTTTAAATAAGATTGAGTAGGGTGATTTTCCAAGATTCTTGTTAATGAGATATCTGTTTTGAGTCTAACATGCAGTGTTGACAGCTTCTTCCCAAAAACTAGTTGGCAAATTGGCATATTGCACCATTGTTCTAGCAGCCTCCACTAATGTTCTATTTTTTCTTTCAAATACACCATTTTGTTGAGGTGTCCTAGCTTCTGAAAATTCTTGAACAATGTCCTTGTCTTTGCAGAATTCTATTAAAGTTATATTTCTGAATTCTGTGCCATTGTCACTCCTCAATCTTTTTACACAATTTTGATCTTCATCCTGTTTCTCAATCTTCTTAATGTGTTCAATTATGATGTGTAGAGTTTCACCTTTAGAGTGCATAAATTCTACCTATGTGTATCTTGAGTAGTCATTCACCATCATAAGTGCATACTTCTTTCTTGAAATCGATAAGACATTAACAGGTCCAAATAATTCGTGTGAATAAGTTGTAAATGTGCACTTATGGAATTCACAGTTTTACTCTTGTGACTTGATTTTTTCATTTTTCCTTTTTGACAAGCTTCACAGACTTCATTTTAAGCAAACTCCAGATTTGGCATGTCTCTCACTAACTCCTTTTTTACTAGAGTGTCGATTGCTTTATAATTCAAGTGAGAGAGCTTTTTATGCCATAGTTTGCTTTGTTCTTCAGATGCCTTGGTGTACAAGCAACATATCTCATCCTCATTTGCTGAGTTTAAATCTGCAACAAATAGGCTTCCCTTTCTTACTCCTTTCAGAGCAACTTCATTAGTCTTTTTGCTGATTATTAAGCATTCTCCTTTGTCAAATTTGACATTAAATCCTCTATATGTGAATTAACTGACAGTTAGGAGATTTACTTCCAAACCAGCAACCAATGTTATATCTTTAATGATAACATTTCCAGATATCAATTTGCCATATCCCATTTTGAAACCTTTGTTGTTGTCCCCAAAAGCACTAATGGGCCAACCATCTCTTCAAACTGTGATAGTAGGGCCATATCACATGTCATATGTCTTGAGCATCTACTGTTTACGATCCATATGACTTTCTTCACTTTGCCCTGCACATATTGAAGAGTAATTGTTTTTAGAAACCCAAATAGTGTTGGGTACTTTCTTCTTTTTAACAGAATGTGCAGAATATGAGTTGATTTAGAAAGAATGGTGTTCATTTCTTGATTTGCATGTTCCTTTTTGGATGCAGACTTAATTTTGATTTCAATGAGGTCTACTCTCACCTTATGGCAACTTGTCATTACTTTCATGTTACAAGGAATGTAATAAACTTATCACAGAAGGAATAGGGATCTCCATTCTTTGCTTCACCATACTTACATGCTCCCAATCTTGGCTCACTAACAGCCTTTTTGCTAAGGTGAGTTAGATAATTTGTAGAGCCACATTTCTGACATTGTTTTCTAGGAGCATCAGCAACAAATGAAAAGTTGTTTCTTTTTTATCCCAATCTTTCTAATTCTGTTTTTCTTCTTCTTTCTTGCATCTTCAGTTTTAACTTCCGTGATTGGCTTCTTGGAAGTTTGATCAACCATGGGCTTCTTCTCAGCTTTTGAAGTTGGAGTTGTTTCTGTACATTTATTTTTATTATCCTCATCAACAATTTCTTGCTTTATGATTAACTCTTCTTCACTGAAATTTACTTCACATGTTTTGAACATAAGTGAACCAACCTTTCTCAACATAGCTGGGACATCTTCACTTTCAGTGGCTTTTCCCTAATCATTATCAACTTTCTTATTATTGTTCAATGCATCATGATCCACGCCAATAGCTATGTTAGCACATGGCTTGTGCTTCTCATAGTACTGACCAACTAAGTGAGATGCATTCCTGAATGATTTCAGTTTCACTTCATTCTTCTCTAGCTTCTCCCTCAACACAACTTCTATCTCAGTAGTACACTTTAACTTGTTCTTTAGATATTCATTTTCTTACTTGACTGTCTCAAGCTTTATAAGCATTAGATCAAACTTTTATTTCTCACTATCAAGCTTCTCATTAGCTTTTGATAACCTACTGACCTCCTTAGTAGCTGCTACCATGCTAGTATGAATGTGGAACATTTCAATGCTCTTCTTTTCAACAGTTTCCTTATATTGACTTTCTTTTAAATCAATGGTGGTAAGAGTTGGTACCTTTGTTTTTTGATGAGGATGACTCAATTCAAGATAAGCCTTGTCCTTTTTTACTTTCTTTGGCTTCCTGCATTCTGTAGCAAAATGACCCAATTCATCACAATTGAAGCATCTGATCTTTGATCTGTCTACAGATCCTGTTTTGCAGCCATTTTTGCTTCCATAATTGAACTGTGTCTTTCCCTTCCAGTTGTTTTCCTTGTAGGATGACTGTCTCTTATTTCTAAAGAATTTTGGCTTCTTTACTCTAATGTTAGAGAATTTTCTTGCTAAATAAGCCATGGACTGATCTAACTCATCTAATTCATCCAAGGTGTAGAATTCATCCTCTTCAAGTTCAAGAATAACTTGCTTCTATGATTCCTTGTTCTTTTGCTTATTGTTTGAGACAACTGGAGTCTGGATTTCCTGTTCATCATCAGATGACTGGATGTCATTAACCACTAGAGCACTTGATCCATTAATAATATACCCTTGACCAGCTCTTAAAGACTTTATTTGAATCATTTCTTGTTCATAGGTTTTTAAGATACCATATAAAACCTCCAGTGTCATCCTACTTAAGTCTCTCCCTTCTCTTATAGCTGAGATCTTTTGTTCCAAATGGTCAGGAAGGGTGAGCAAAAACTTCAAGTTAACCTCCTCATCTTCACAGTATTTGTCATGAATCTGCAAGTCGTTAATCAACTTGTTGAATCTTTCAAAGATATCTGTTATACTTTCTTTAGGTTTAGCCATGAAACCCTCATATTGAGATACCAAAATTCTCCTTTGATTTGACCTAACTTTCGTCGTTCCTTCACGCTGAATTTCTATCTTCTCCCAGATCTGTTTGGTTGTGTCAAAGTTAATAATGTTATTATACATTACATTATCAAGTGACTCTATTAAAATTAGCTGCAGGCCACTATTCAGAGACACTTTCTCCTTTTCAGGTTCAGTATACTGTGAAGGATCTTTAGGAGCATAATGAGCTGGAATGACCATGTCTCCATCTGTAGATTCTTCAACTCTTTCCATGGGGGTGAAAGGACCATTCTTGAGAATCCAAACATATAATGGATTGGCCATCTTTAAAAACATCAATATTTTCTTTTTCTTTAATGTGTATATAGATCTATCAAAGGAAGGAATCTTGATACTGCTAATCTTATGTGTATTCATTCTTCCAAGATCTTTAATCTGTTTGCTTTCAGATTTTGCTCTAATACCACTTGTTAGGTAATGAATACAACACAGAGGGGGGTGAATGTGTTTTAGACAATTTTAAGGCTTTTTGATTTTATTTAACTTGGTGATCAAAGTAGATAAAAAACGTAACAATATTATGCTAACTGAAATAAAGACAGCGCACATAATATTTTTAAACTCACTTAATTTTATATAAAAATCAAGCTAGTATTTTGCTACAAATTATGGGTTCTTTGTATATTAAGAACTCATCTTCTTCCTTGAGAGAGTTACAAGAAAAACTAGATCTGTTTGATACCATTGAAAACAAAGGACCAGTGTTTACTTTATAGATTAGTAAACACGGGTTTACACACCATGTAATAAAATGTACTAAACCCTACTTTAAGTTATGTCTAAAGCTTTCCATTTCTGGCTTAGTATATCTTTTCAAATCTTGTGAATCTGTGACTTTCCTTTGTCAGTAAATCTTGGCCTTTGATCTAGCACTCTTCAAGATGCTTTTGTTGACTTTTCAATCTAAGTGATTAGATCATTTGTTGATTGATAATCTTGAATAATTAACTTATCTGCATTCTGTACTTGAGCTTCATATCGAGATCTCCAATTTGAACTATAGAGAACTGACATCTCGATAAGTATAATGGCTTATCGAGATCTCTTAGTTCTCTATAAGTGTTTTGACTTGTCGAGATCTCTGAGTTCTCTATAATTGATATTGGCTTGTTGAGGTCTCCAAATTTCTGCATGTAGAAATGACCTGTCGATATCTCTGAGATCTCTATAGGTATTTTGACTTGTCGATATCTCTAAGATCTCTAATGATAATTTGACTTTTCGATATCTCCAATCTTCATGTCTTCATTTGACTTGTCGATATCTCTGAGTTCTCTAATGCAGAAATGACTTGTCGATATCTCAGAGATCTCTATATACATTTTAACTTGTAGATATATCTGAGATCTCTAATGATAATTTAACTTGTTGGTATCTCTAATCTTCATGTCTTTATTTGGCTTGTCGATATCTCTGAGACATCTCTAAAAACTATTTTGGACTTCTCGATAAGTTATTCTGGAGTTTCCGAATGACTTCTTTATATGACTTGATCTGTGACTTGTAGATACCTTGACTTAGAAATATTTTTCCCAAAACATATTTATTCAACTCCAAGCTTCTTCACAATTTCCCAGAGGCATGATCTTCTTGATCTTCTTCCACAGTTAATTCTTAGGCTTGAGACTGTTTACAGAAAAATACTCCAGTCTAATCTTTGACATTTTTACAGACTCAAGTAATACAGTGCAAAATACAAATTTAGATTATCATACAACTAATTCTTAGGGCTGTCAATTTGACTTAGTCTTGTTATTGTACAGGCATGTCTTGCACAACAATATCAATTTCACCTATAAGTCTAGTAAAGGTTGTTTCATCCAAAGGTTTAGTAAAACTATCAGCTAATTGTTTTTCTGTTGGAACAAAAATAAGCTCAATGACACCATTTGCAGCATGTTCTCTAATAAAATGGCACATTACATCAATGTGCTTAGTTCTAGAATGATTAACTGGATTAGCAACAATAGATATGACTAATATTGTCACACATGATTGGAATTTTATGTAACACTAGACCATAGTCCATTAATTGATTTCTAATCCAAAGCACTTGAGCACAATAACTTTCAGCGGCTATGTATTCATCTTCAGCTGTGGAAGTTGACACAAATTGCTGTTTTTTACTGTACCAGGATTCAAGTCTTTGACCAATAGATTGATGGCTCCCATTTGTACTCTTCTTGTCTACCGTACATCCAGCAAAATCTGCATATGTGTATTCAACAGCTCCAAAACCAGTTCCCTTAGGATACCACAATCCCAAGTTTGGTGTCCCCTTCAAATATCTGAAAATCCTCTTGACAGCCATAAAATGTGATTCTTTAGGATTTTCTTAAAATCTAGCACACATACATGTTGCAAACATAATGTCTGCTCTACTAGCAGTTAAGTACATCAAATATCCAATCATTCTTCTATAACCTGAAATGTCTACACTTTTTTCTTTCTTATCTTCATCCAACTTAGTAGCTGTAGACATAGGTGTTGATGCAGGTGAGCAATCAACCACTCCATATTTCTTCAATAAATCTTTGACATACTTGGTTTGACTGATAAAAATTCCATCACTTCTTTGGCTAACTTGAAGTCCAAGGAAGTAACTTAATTCTTCCATCATGCTTATCTCATATTCACTATGCATGAGTCTTGAATATCTTTGATGTAGCTTGTAGAACCAAAAATGATATCATCCACATAGATTTGAACTAGGATAATATCACCACTATGTTGCTTATAGAATAGAGTCTTATCATTTATTCCTCTATGGAACCCATATTTTAGCAGAAATTCTGACAGTGTGTCATACCATGCTCTAGGTGCTTGCTTCAGTCCATAAAGGGCCTTTAACAGTTTGTAAACGAAGTCTAGAAATTACGGACCTTCAAAGCTAGGTGGCCGTTGCACATAGACTTCTTATTCCAATTCACCATTAATGAATGCACTTTTCACATCCATTTGATACACCTTGAAATTTGAATGTGCAGTAAATGCAAGAAAAATTCTTATTGCTTCCAGTCTTGCAACTGGAGCAAAAGTTTCATCATAATCAGTTCCCCTTCTCGTGAGTAGCCTTTGGTAACCAGTCTTGCTTTGTTCCTTGTCATATTTCCATTTTCATCCATTTTGTTCCTGTACACCCACTTTATTCCAATAATGCTTCTGTTCTTTGGTGCAGGAACCAATTCCCAAACTTTATTTCTCTCAAATTGATTTAGCTCTTACTGCATGGCAGATATCCAGTCAGGATCAAGTAGAGCTTTCTCAGTTTTCTTAGGCCCAATTTGTAAAAGAAATCATATATACAAGCATTCATTTGAAGTTGCACTCATAATCCTCACTCCAGCATTTGGATCACCAATAATTGTATCTCTTGTGTGTCTTCTATCCCATTTTCTGGTGTGATGATATTGACTAAAGTTGGCTGCATTTTCTTCATTGTCGGCATGACTTGCAGAACTGTCATCTCTTTCTCCCCATGAGTTTGTGTTATCAAATTCAGGTGAGCTTCTATCTTGAGATGAATCCTCATTTTCACAATTCACTAGTTCATTTATTTCTTCTTCCATTCTATTATTTGTGTTGATCTCAGCATCATCTTCAAAATCACTATCAATGTTCATATTTTCAAATTTTAAGGCTTTAGCTTCATTTTCATCAAGGCATTCTAAGCATGGACACTTGTCATCATCAAAGTTCACATCTGTAATTTCCATAATTTTCTTTTTCTCAAGCACATAAACTCTGTAGGCAGTTCTTTCCAATAAATATCTCATAAAAATAGCTTCAAATACTTCAGAGTCAAATTTTCCAACATATTCAGAGTTGTCTTTGAGCACAAAGCATTTGCTTCCAAACACATGCAGATGCTTCACAATAGGATTTTTTTACAAAATTGAGTAAGGTGATTTGCCAATGTTTTTGTTAATTAAATATCTATTTTGAGTATAACATGCAGTATTGACAGCTTCTTCCCAAAAACTTGTTGGCAAATTGGCATCTTGCCGCTTCAACTAGAGTTCTATTTTTCCTTTCAACCACTCCATTTTGCTGGGATATTCTTGCAGTTGAGAACTCTTCAACAATGCCCTTATCTTTGTAGAATTAACTTAAAGCTGCATTCCTGAATTTTGTGCCATTATCACTACTCAATTTTTTAACACAATTTTGATCGTCAGCCTGCTTCTCAACTTACTTTATGTGTTCAGTGATGATGTGTGGAGTTTCATCCTTTGAATGCATAAATTCCACCCAAGTGTATCTTGAGTAGTCATCCACTATCACCAATGCATATTTCTTTCTAGAAAGACACAAGATATTAATTGGTCCAAACAGGTTCATGTGAATAAGCTGCAATGGTGCACTTATTGAATTTACAGTCTTGCTATTGCGACTGGACCTCTTCATTTTACCTTTTTGACAAGACTCACAAACTTCATCTTGAGCAAATTCCAAATTTGGCATGTCTTTCACTAATTCCTTTTTCACCAAGGTATTGATTGTTTTGTAATTCAGGTGAGAGAGTTTCTTGTGCCACAGCTTACTTTGCTTAATGGATGCCTTGGTGTAGAAGCTACATATTCCATCCTTGTTCATTGAATTTAGGTCTGCAATAAACAGGCTTCCGTTCCTTGCTCCTTTCAGAAAAACTTCACCAGTTTTCTTGCTAGTGATTGAGCAGTCTTCTTTGTCAAATATTATCTTGAAACCTTTTCCTGTAAACTGGCTGACACTTAAAAGATTTACTTCAAGACCAACAACTAGTGCTACATATTCAATGAAAATATTTTCAGAAATCAACTTGCCATATCCCATTGTGAATCCTTTCTTGTTGTCTTCAAAAGTCACCAATAGGCCATCCATCTCCTCAAACTGTGATATCAGGGCTTTATCACCTGTCATATGCCTGGAAAATCCACTGTCATTGATCCATATGACTTTATTCTTCTTGACCTACACACAATGAGGATTAAGTGTATTTAGCTACCCAAGAAGTGTTGGGCACTTTCTTCTTCTCCACAAAAGTTGCGGAATTAAAATTTGAATTTTTAAAAAGAACAACATTCATAGTTTGATCAGCATTTTTCTTCTTGATCTCAGATCAAAGATTGGCTTCCTTGAGATCTTTTCTCAAATTATGACAACTTGTCATAACCTTTATATTACAAGTAATGCAGTCAAACTTATCACAGAAGAAAAGGGATCTTCAGCCACAGCCTTATTATACTTGCATGCTCCCACTTTTGGCTCACTAATAGCCTTTCTACAAAGGTGAGTTAGATGATTTGTTGAGCCATATTTTTGACATTGCTTCCTTAGAGCATCTGCAGCATAGGCATAGTTGTTGCTTTTATTTTACACTTATTTTTCCATTCCTGTTCTTTTTCTTTCTCCCCGGGTTCTCAGTCTTAATCTTTTTGGTTGGTATCTTGACAGCTTGACTCACTGTGGGCTTCTTTTCATTTTTATCATTAGGAGAGATTTTTGCATTATTATTCTCTTTATCCTCATCTGCAATTTCTTGTATGATGACCAAATCAACTTCACTGAAACTAACTTCACAGGTTTTGAACAAAGATGCACTCATATTTTACAGCATCATGGGAACATCATGGTTCACTGTTTCTTTTCCCTTGGTAGCTTTAACTTTCTTGTGAGAATTCAAGGCCTCATAGTCCAAACCAATTGCTAAGTTAGCACATGATTTGTTTTTCTCATGATATTGTCCAACCAACTGAGATGCATTCTTGTATAATTTGAGCTTCAAATCATTCTTCTTAATCTTATATCTCAACAATGCCTCTACTTTTCTAGTACACTTAAACTTGTTCTTGAGGTACTCATTTTCTTCTTTGACTGTTTCAAGACAAACACGCTGCAGTTCTAGTTCTTGTTTTTCAGTTTCAAGTTTCTTATTTATTTTTGATAGCCTACTCACTTCCTCAGTAGTTGTCATCATGTTTGTGAGGGTATGAAACATCTCTACACTCATTTTCTCAATAGTTTTTTTATATTGGATTGTATTTAAATTAATTGTGGTTAGAGTTGGTATTTTAGATGCAGATGATTTTCCTTGCTCTACGGCTATGAGAGCATAATTTCCAAATTCTTCACTGTCACCCTCTTCATTTGTATCATCCCAACTCTTGCCTTCTACAATGTAAGCCTTTCTCTGTTGCTTTCTCAAGAGAGCTTCATACTTTGCTTTAAATTCCAAATAAGCTTTGTCTTTCTTCACCTTCTTTGGCTTCCTATACTCAGTAGCAAAGTGACCTAACTCGTCATAATTGTAACATCTTATTTTTGATCTATCAACAGATCATGTTCTGTAGGCTGGGTTGAACTGTGTTTTTCTTTTTCAATTGTTGTTGTTGTTGGATGTCTGACCCTTTTCTTGGAAAACTTTAGCTTCTTGACCATTATGTTAGATAATTTTCTTGCAAGATATGCCATTGACTGGTCCATCTCATCCAGTTCATCAAGGGTGTAGAATTCATCCTCTTCTATTTCTAGTATGACTTGCTTTTGTGGCTCCTTATTCTTCTGCTCAACAGTTTGAACAACTGGATTTTGAGCTTCTAGTTCATCATCAGATGACTTGTTGTCATTGGCAACCAAGGTACTAGTTCCATCAGCAACATGTCCTTAACCAGCTCATAATGACTTTCTTTGTAACATTTCCAGCTCATATGTCTTCAAGATACCATACAAGACTTCCAGTGTCATTCTGCTTAAATATCTTCCTTCTTTAATAGCAGAATTTTTTTGTTCCAAATGGCCAGGAAGGGTGAGCTAGAATTTCTGCTTGACCTCTTCAGCTTCATAGTATTTGTCATGAAGTTGCAAATCATTTATCAGCTTATTGAACCTCTCAAAAATATCAGTTATACTTTCCTTAGGTTTAGCCATAAAACCCTCATACTGTGACACCAAGATCCTTCTTTGATTAGATTTAACTTCTTATGTTCCCTCACACACTATTTCAATTTTCTCCCAGATCTATTTAGCAGAATATTTGTACATTACATTTTAAGAGACTCAATTAATATGAGTTATAAACTGCTATCCAGTAAAACCTTTTCTTTTTCTGGCTCTGTGTAGGTTGCAGGACCTTTGGGAGAAAAATGTGCTGGTATGAGCATGTCTCCATCTGTAGATTCAGAAACTCTTTCCATAGGGATGGAAGGTCCATTCTTGGGAATATGAATGTACATAGGGTTGGTCATCCTTATGAACATCATCATCTTCTTTTTCCATAGTTTATGGTTGATCTTGTCAAAGGCATGTATCTTGATACTGCTTAATTTTTGAGTACTCATTCTTCCAAGATATTTATCTGTTTTCTTTCAGATTTTGCTCTGATACCACTTGTAGATATTGAATGCAAAGAATTGTAACACAAAGAGGGGGTGAATGTGTTTCTTAAATTTTACTTGGCTATTAAAACTATTTGGATTATGGTTGAACAAAGCAGTTAAGAAATGTAGAGATATTATGTTTAATAGAAATCACACAAAACACAATATATCAAAAACTCACTTAATTGTATTAATTAAGTTTGTCTTTCTACAAATATGTGTTCTTAAAAATAAGAGCTAAGTATTATCTTGAGAGAATACAAAATTTTCTAGATTTGTCTGTTACTTCTAAACTAAGGAACCGTGCATGCTTTATAGACTAGCAACACAAGTTCACAAAACTTGCAATAAAATGTACTAAAACAATTTTTAAAGTAACCTTGTCTATTTCCTTTTCTGGTGTTAGCAAATATGTGTAGTTGTTTGCAGGCCTGTGACCATCCTTTGTCCAGTAAATCTTGGTCCTTAATCTTGTATTCTTCAAGCTGTCTTTCCAATTCAGTAAATAAATTATTTGTTGATTGATAATCTTGAATCTTGAACTTGTATGTATTCAGAATTTGAGATAGTATGTTGAGATCTCTATTTGTTCTGTAGAGAAGTAATATATTGATAAGTATAATGATTTTTGATATCTTGATTTCTCTACATGTAAATTTGACTTGTCGAGGTCTTCAGTTCTCTATATGTAAATTGACTTGTCGATATCTCTGAGTTCTCTACGTGGAGAAGTGACTTGTCGATATTTCTGAGATCTCTACATGGAGAAATGACTTGTCGATATCTCTGAGATCTCTATATTCAGAAATGACTTGTCGATATCTCTGAGATCTCTACATGAGGTACTGACTTGTCGATATCTCCAGTTCTCTACATCTTCATTTGATTCGTCGATATCTGAGATCTCTACATGCACAAATGACTTGTCGATATCTCTTGGTACTTCTCTACAAGTCATTTTGGACTTCTCCACTGACTTCTCGATATTCCTTGATCTGTGACTTGTTGATATCTTGACTTGGAACATTTTTCCTAGAACAACATTTATTCAACTCTAAGCTTTTACACTTTTCTCTGAGGCATGATCAGGACTTGATCTTCTTCCAGAGTTTATTCCTTAGCTTGAAAACTGTTCACAGAAAAATTCTCAGTCTAATCTACTAAACATTTTTACAGACGTAAGGAATATAATTACAAAATACAAATATTGATTATCATACAACTTAATCTTAGGGCTATCAATATGACTTAGCCTTGTTATTATACAGGCATGTCTTGCACAACAACCTTCTTCTCTATTTCGATTAATGACACGGTGATTAAATATGGAACCACCATGATGCGGGTCAGAATTTGCTCTTTGTCGCCGGTTTCGAAGGTAAGCAACATTCATTCTCATTTTTACTTCATGTTCTTCTTCTTTTGCTTGCATAATATTAAGAATCATTTGTGTGGTATTTTCCATTACAAATGAATATTTCAGAGGTGTGAATGAATTTAAGTTTGTCATTGCTTTGTATTTTTTTAGTTCTGAATAGTGATATTTATAACCATAAAAATAAGACATTTGTAATGTAGCTATTGGAATATGACCGTTCGAATATAGTCGTTGTAATATAACCGTTGAAAATATAGTCGTTGAAATATGTTTGTTTGAATTTAAAAATAATATTAAAATACTGTTTCTGAAATTTAACTAACCATTATAGCTAACACTATTGAAGCACAACATCTTACACGTTCAGCAAATTTTATCTAACAATATTTTAGCTAACCATTATAGCTATCCCCTTGGAGATGCTCTTAATTACTCATAAGTTGTCCTCTCCTTCATAATATAGGACGTTTGACTTTTTGCGCACCTAAACGTATTTTGAATGTATAAATAAAATAATTTTTTTAATTTTTTTCTTTTAAGTAAATTGTATATGTTATATTTTAAGTCAAAAAAAATTTAAAAAAAATATTAATTCTAACTATTTTTTCAATATTTTGAAAGGTACGTGAAAAAACATTAAACACGCGATATCTATACTATTATATTAAAGACGAAACAATAAAAATTTGGTTGGTAGTCGGTCTAGTCACTGTAATTATAGTAATATTTAAAATAAAATGCTTTCATAAATAGATGAATATTCATAAAATAATTATAATATGTCTAATGGATTTCATTAAAACAAAAATAATATATATAATTCACAGGACGGACTAAACAAAATTATACCATTGGTCCAATTTTAAATAAAAAATTAAAAAACTACATATTGTTAGTTGGATTTGAAGAATCGGACTAAAATAAAATAATAAATATGATTAATCCCGCTAAAAATATTATATTATTGAACCGGACTGTAAGAAAAAAAAATTGAAAGGAAATTTGTGGTGTCGATATAATGTCATCAAATTAGAACAAAATAATACATATTATTTATTTAGTATAAAATAAAATAATAATCACCCCGGTTAAAATAAAATTAAACAAAACAGTTGGTATAATTAGCTAGATTTGGTTGATATAACGAGCATCAAGTTAATATAAATTTTTTGCCATTGACACATAAAATTTTACCATTGATTCGGATTTAAACATATTAAACTAACATAATTCTGAATGTAGTTAGTTGGATTTGGTCGGTTTACAGACTAATGACAATTCATATACTATTGATCCCGGCTAAAATTTACCATTTAATTTAATATAATAATCTTTCATAAACACACCTGTAAATATCAATAAAAATATAAATTTTAATCATTACATTATTTTTCAAAATGTAGTATCACTAACTTATACACCTATGTGTATATTAATAATTATTATCAAATCATATTATTAAAATTTCTAATAAATAAGTTTCATAATTTAAATTTCTTACTTCAAATAAATTCAAAATAATTAGGTACTATTAAAAATAATCCGTATATCGCATAAATTTTAGGCTAGTAATATATAATAAATAAGAACGAATATTTAATTAATTTTGACATTCAAGAATAGGGGCAGTAAATAAATGAAGTAGCAAAGATATGAAGTCGCCAAGTTTCTCTGAATTTGAAATCCTCGTGTTTCGAGAAACAAGAAAACAAAAGTGAATGTTATAGTAACCTCACCTCCCATTCCTACACGTTCAACCCTTTGTCCAGGTCAAAAACACCATTTCGTCAAACAAAAAAGTCACTTCCATGATTTCCCGTAATTACTTGGTATGTCTCTTTTCAATTGTCACAATTTTTATCAATTAAATTAAATAATTTTTAATCAAAAATTAAATATTATCCTTATATTATTTTAAAAAATTAAAAATTATATATTAAAATAAATTTAATATACTTTTCAATTATATAATTTTTTTTAATCTGATCAATTATAAAAAATAATAATAAACTTTCGTCAACGTTGATTGATAAAACTCACTCAAACTTTAATCAATTTCAGTGCACAAAAGTCAAATGTACAAAACAAACTAAAAAAGGAACAGATTGAGTACTTTTCTTCATTCTCTCTGTTACACATCTCAACCAATATTCTAAAAATCGGTCAATTTATCGGAGTTCCAACGGGTCCTGTCTCGAATCAGAAATTGGGTCAAAGTACAATTTTAAAAAAATCGATCAAAAGTCGGTCGATTTGGTGAAAATTGGTCAATTCGGGTCAAAAATCGGCTGATTCGGTCAAATGATGAAATTTTATAAAAAAACATTTTTTTAAAAAAATCGAAACATAATAGTTAATATTTAATAATATTATATTAACTATCGTATACCCCTAAATTCTCGTACAGTTATTCAAATCTCTAATAATTGAATAAATTTATTCAATTAAATTACTTTTATTTCTTATGAGTATAGTCTCGATCGATTCATTCATTTCACTGAAAGCTAAATGAAATTTAAATAGAGTTATATATTATTATTTAAATAATAAAATTGCTTCCGATTATGATATGATTAATCACTATTTATCCGAATAATCACTGAATGGTACATCCACCGAACAATGCATATTGCTGAATTTTAGAACACTAATCAGAACTGTGATCTCGTTTGTTACGATGTAACCCCACTATGTAATTTGAAATTCCTTAAATTCAAAATAAGTTACAGTGTTTGATTTGCTATATTTTAAATTGGGTAAGAGAATTTCAAGTTACATGATTTTCATTGTTACCATCAAATATGAAAAGTTAGTTTTCAAATTCGATCATGATTATCACACGTTACGTAGCTATTCAATATAAAATTATTAGTTACTTACAAAATTAATTATATGACTTTTAGTAGTTATATAGTAATATACCAAATAAAATTATTTTAATTATCATAATTTTTTTGTCGTTACGAAGAAATTCAAATTCTACGTGACAACTCAAATTTACGAAACAAATTAGGCACATACTAAATCTTAATCCGAAAATTTGGAACATTTTGTGTAAGACCCCGACATATATCTATGTTATTTTATATTCAAATATTAAATAATATATTATATATGTCTTGTTAATTAGAAAGTGGTTTTTAAATTAAAAAAAAAAAGAAAAAGAAAGAGGCGTTGTAATATAAAAAAAGAAGAAGAAGAATAAGGTTTTGAAGACTTACATTATTATTTTGGTCAGGGAGGAGGAAGGTATAGAGAGAGAAGGAGAAGGAGAGGGAGGATCAAGATAACATAATCTATTTGAAGTTAAGGTAAAGATTAAATTACGTATATGCAATCGAATTTCGTTTAAGATATAAAATTTATAAGTTTTGATACTTCTTATTCTTAAACCAGGGATTATTATGATTGGGGACATCTGAATTTCTTGCGTATCCATCATATTTTCTGAATTCTAAGGTACAAATTATTTTACCCCGCTCTTTAATTTCGTAGTGGCTAGTTGTTTGAGTTACAATAGCCTGAGTTCTTATAATATTTGTATCAAATTCATATTTCATCATATGAGAGTGATCTTGGTGTCCCTAGAAAGATAATTGAATTTTATAAGATCTTCAGTCTTTAACTTTTCTGAAATTCTGCTTGTAAGAGTATGTTTTTAGCAATTTTGTGACCTATCAGGGTATTTTCAAAATGGAGGTGTTAACTTTAAAAATTCATATTAAGATTTTATGCAAATTATATGAGTAATATCATTTCTGAAAGGTATTTTTGAGTTCTACATTTTATGTTCATATTCCGCTGCTAAATTATGTAGTTTCGATGTCGTAAATAGTTAATTACTAAAATATCCGGGGGTTAATCCTGTTCAGCAGCCCGCAAATATCTTGATGGATTTTAAACGCAGCGGGGGCATGGCAAAACACTTTTACACACATAAAATCCAAATAAAAGCATATAAATCGTGGTAAAAACATAGTCATCGATTACTAACCTTTAATATGCGATCCAAAAGCAACGTTCGGAGATCCTTAGCAGCTGCTCCTCAAACGTGAAGCACTCTACCGGTATCCACCAAGAAAACGACGTTAAGGAGGAGGAGGTGGAGAGAATTTGGTTTTCTAAAACTTTTGGGTTCGAATAAAAAATAGGGTTTATAATAGTGTATTTATAGGCAAAATTTTCAGCTGAAATTTTCCCATAAATAATATTATTATTATACCATTTATTATTCTCATTAATAATTAAAACACCTTTTAATTATTAATCCTTTTTCTGAACACTTTAGAAATAATTCTCTCTCTTGATTTAATTTCCAAAAATTAAATCCTTTAATTAATAATATTAAGAACTTTTCTTAATTAATTTATAATCAATTAAATCTCATTTAATCAATTATTAAATTTTCCAATTAATTATTTATTTCATAAATAAATAATTATTAGCCATTATTAATTAATTCCTCCACCATTAAATCATTCTCTTTTTTTATGGTGTGACCCTGTAGGTTCAATATTAAGCCGGTAGTAGAAATAAATAATAATAAAACTATTTTATCATTATTTATATAAATTCTCTAATTTATTAAATATGATTAATTAATTAATCACATTTATTCTACATCGTGAGGGATACTTCTCAGCATATCGCCACTATCCGGATAATACGAATTCACTGCTTAGAATACCAAGAACCTATTCAGTGAATAGTTACCGTACAATAAACTCCTTCTACCCTACAATGTCCCGATTAAATACAAGGCATGGATCTCGTGTTAAGCCTATCTAATTCAATCACTTGCTTACCATTTACTATGCGTAGTTCTATGCAAATTAGAAACTCCTTTCTAATTTCATTTACTCTGGCCAGAGATTCCTGAACTAGCATAAGTGGATCAACCTTGAACATTCGCTTCCTTCACTGGAAGGGGTGGATCCTTTATTGATCATACACTATCTTCGTGTACAAATTCCTATACCCATTACAGCCCTAATAATTGTCCCTGGAGACTAAGAACTAAACCAAAGCATAGTTCAGTGTACACAAGATGACTATGATGACCTCAAGTCTAAGGATACTTGTACAACTATCACTATGTGAACAACTGCTGACACGTGAGTGAACTCCATCAGTTGTTCAGCTGTGCGAGTCATGTTCAGTGAACTTATTCCATAATAAGCACCTACATACTAGCTATAGTGTCACCACACAAATGTCTATGAGAACAGACATCCTTCATAATGAAGCAAGCATAGTATGTACCGATCTCTGCGAATTATTAATTACCAGTTAGTAATCCTACGACCAGAAATTATTTAAGTTTAGAGTTATCATCTTTTAGGTCTCACTATTATGATCTCATCATAATCCATAAAAAGCTTTACTCTAAACTATGGTATATCTTATTTAAACACTTAAATAGATAGAGCTCGTAATAAAAACAAAACAAGTCTTTTATTAATATCAATGAAATCAAAATAGATTACATAAAAAGTTATTCCTAAATCCTAATACATGATTGGACTTAGGACATATCCCTTTCAATCTCCCACTTGTACTAAAGCCAATCACTCTGGTATCTAATACCCATCTAGTCTTTATGACGATCAAAGTGACTTTCAGAAAGTAGTTTTATGAGTGGGTCTGCTATGTTGTTATGTGTGTCAACTCTAATTCAATACAATATAAGAAATGTTATCGCGCTCCCACTAACCCTTTTGTAGACGCATGGTTCATCTACGTTTTTTGATAAAATCAAACTCTTTGATTGTCTCATCAAAACGAATGATCCATCTTTCGAGAAGCTTGTTTTAAACCACATATGGTTCGCAGCAGCTTACAGACTATGTTTTCATTTCTCTTGGAAAGAAAACCATCTGGCTAATTGCCAGATCTCATAGTCGTAGTAAGCAACAATCGCAAGCAAAATTCGAACTGATTTTAACAGGGCTACAGGTAAAAAGTTTCATCAAAGTCAATCCATTGCCTTTGTTTGAATCCTTTTGCCACAAGCCTGGCCTTATAGGTCTCCACCTGGCCATCTGCTCCAATCATTCTTTCGTATACCGTATACATAGAGTCCTTTTCGGATTTCATGGCACTATGCCATTTCTCTGAGTCAACACTACTCATAGCCTCATTATAGGTTACAGGGTCGTCATCATCAATGATCGACAACTCATTGTCATTCTCAATGACAAGGCCATAATACCTCTCAGGTTCGCGAGACACTCTCCCTGATCTATGAATGGGCTGTTCCACAAAAGGTTATTCAGTCAGAACAGGTTTTCCACTTGATCCGTAGTAGTTTGTGCTTCTTGAACTTCATCAAGTTCAATTTTGCTCCCACTGTTTCCTTCAAGGATAAACTCCTTTTCCAAGAAGGTAGCATGTCTGGAGACAAACACCCGATGATCGGTGTAAAAGTAATACCCTAAAATCTCTTTAGAATATCCCACAAAACTACATTTTACGGATCGATATTCCAGCTTATCTGGGTCAACTTACTTGACATAAGCTGGACATCCCCAAATCTTAACATGTTTAAGACTCGGTTTCCTTTCTTTCCATATCTCATACGAAGTTTGAGGAACAGATTTTGGAAGACACCTTATTCAGTAAATATGCTGAGGTTTCCAATGCATAACCCCATAGGAATACTGGAAGATTTGCATAGCTCATCATGGACCGAACTATGTCTAACAAAGTTCGATTTCTCCTTTCAGATACCAATCTGGAGGAGTCCACTGGGAGACTATACCATTTACTTTGAGATAATCTAGAAACACTCCATTAAAGTATTCACCACCTCGATCTGATCGAAGAGTTATAATACTATGTTTGGTTGTTTCTCCACTTCATACTTATACTCTTTGAACTTTTCAAAGGCTTCAGACTTGTGTTTCATCAAACACATATCTGAATCTAGATCTATCATATATGAAAGTAATGAAGTATGAAAATCCACCCATGGCATGCTTAGACATTGGTCCACATACATCTGTGTGTACCATTTCTAGTAAATTTGCAGTCCTCTCTCCATGTCTACTAAATGGAGACTGCAGTGCCACTATAAAGTGAGATTTTCATCATCCCTTTTATTTTATTAGTTTGTTCAATCTGAAGTAAATTATGTCACATATATACAGACCATTATTTAAAGTACCATGTCCATAAAGAATATTATCTCTAAGAATAGAACATTCATTATTCTCAATAATAAATGAAAATCCAGCCAAGTCTAACATGGGAATAATATTCCTCACAATCGAGGGAACAAAATAACAATTATTTAAAACAATAGTCTTGCCCGTAGGCATATGTAAATGAAATGATTCTACATCTTCAGCAGCAACTCTTGCTCCATTTCCATCAGTAGAATCACCTCCTCTTCCTCAAGTGTCCTACTTCTCCTTGGTTCCTGCAACAAATTGCAGATATGAGAACCACAGGCGGTATCTAATACCCAAGTAGAAATTTGATTTAATGACATATTCACTTCTATCATGAACATACCTGAATCAGAAGCGGTAGTCTCACTACCCTTCTTCTTCTTCAATTCTGCAAGGTAAACCTTTCCTCTTCCAGTGCCCCACCTTGTTACAGTGAAAGCAAACGACTTTGCTCTTGGGGTCTTCAGCTTTTGGTGGAACCGGCTTTTCTTCACCTACTTTCTTCTTCTTGGAAGAGTTCCTCTTCCTTTTCTTAGGATTGGAACCTTCACCAATTAGAAGAACAGAACTCTTCTTAGGGGAAAATTCGATTCCGCAGTCTTCAACATGTTGTGGAGTTCAGGCAGGCTGACATCCAACTTATTCATATGAAAGTTCACAACAAACTGCGAGAACGAACTCGGAAGCGATTGCAAGAACAAGTCTTGGCTCATCTCCCCATCCATGGCAAAACCAAGTTGTCCAAGACGTTCAATCAAATTGATCATCTTAAGTACATGGTCATTCACCGATGATCCCTCAGACATCCTACAACCGAACAACTCCTTCGATATCTCATATCGAGTTGTCCTCCCCGCCACATCATACAACTCTTGTAGATGCATGAGGATAGTGTGAGCATCCATATGCTCATGTTGCTTCTGTAGCTCAATGTTCATGGAAGCTAGCATGATGCATTGAGCAACATTTGCATCATCTATCCACTTACGATACATAACATGTTCATCATTATGTGCATCACTAGCAGGTTCAGTAGGCTTAGGTGAGTCAATCACGTATTCCAGCTTCTCAATCCTGAGAATAATTCTCAAGTTTCGAATCCAGTCAGCATAATTAGGACCAGTCAATTTGTGAGCATCCAGTATACTCCTGAGCGATAGTGCAGAAGACATAACGTACAAAGTAAATCTGTAAATGATAAACACATAACAACACTTAGCAAATAATCGATTTCATTTCAAAACACTATATGAATCGGGTCTTTATTCATAAGTGGCTCCCACTAGTTTACCTAATTTATTCAACCCCCTACGTGAAAAATTAAGCATTCATAATGCTAGTGGGAATAGGGATCCTACATTCCAATACACAACCCCGGCTGTAGCACGAACCGCCATGTAATGTTCAATAGGCAGACAACTCTTGTCAATTACATCTTATGTTATTCCCTAATCAAACTTTAGCCTCTTGAATAATTGAGTCTCGGCTGTGGCACGACAAACTCAATATTCTAAGTCAAGTCTAACCCAACATTCCGTACAGTTGAATCAGTCCCCAAAGGCCCACGGCTGTGGCATGTACCGACCTTTAGATTCTTATTCAATGTACACATCTCTATGTAATAGACAAACATTTCTTATTTCGAAATCAAAGCCCTCGGCTGTAGCACGAACCGACAATGATTCAAAAATAAGAACTACTTTTCTATCATGTTGGAAGGCTATGACCGACACAAGCCCGTTGTATCATTGGCCAATTACTACTTGATATTATTTAATTTTAGAGGGATTATATTACGTTACAATCATAATCATATTATAAAGAGATTCTTCCTTTTAAATTAAATATTTCAAATCAATAATCAATAATCAGATGATTCCCAGATCGGGTGGAGCATTGTCAAGAGGCGTCACTTAATAACCCTTTCTTACAGATAGAAATCTGTTGTTGACAGAATCATCCTTTCTCTCATATTGAAAATTCATATTCAATTACGTGTTTCACAAACACAAGAATCTCATGATTGTATTCATAATATTGTTATTAAGGTTATGAAACAATTTCACTATACTAGGTTGTCTAACAAACGCCTTATGTTCATTTAAGTTCACCTAAATCTATCATCGCATGATAAACTAAGCATATATCACATATATCAACATGAATAAACATCAAGGTAGGCATGTTATATCATCTAGCACATTAGTCTAAGCATTATACATCTCTATGTATCACATGAAGCATTTAAAAGCAATTAAAGACAGTTAAAAACAGCTTTAAAACACTTTCGGAAATATAAACAGTTCAAAACTTTTATATAAACTAAAATTGATCACTTCATTAGATCCGTCTCGGAAAAACGAATCCAACGGTATATTGCACGCCTAAAACGGAGTTACGAAACTCCCAGAAAATCAATTTTAATGTAAACAGTCGGGCTGTAACGCATTACAGGAACGCGTTACAATCCCTGTAACGCATTCCGGTGATTCGTTACAACCCTTTTAACCAATTAAAAGGTGTAACGCATTCCGTGAATGCGCCACAGGGTGTAACGCATTTCCGGAATGCGCGACACCCATTTTTTTTTCTTTTGCAGCAGCCGCCGCTTTTTCCTCGGAAAACGAGCCTGACATCTGAACGTCGTACCTGTTCTTTTCCTTTGCTTCCGTGCATCACATATTATGCAGAGCAGATATATACACACATACTTACAAATAATATATATATATATATGATTTATTTAATTACGAATTTAATTGCAAGATCTTCAAAAATTCATAATAAAAAATCTATACATCATAAAATTATGAAAAAAATACCCAAACGATCTACAACACTTGTAGAACCCAGATCAACATTTAAAATTATTCTGAGAAATGATTTCTCATCAGACAAAATTAATCCATGATATAACTTGTAAAAATCATAATTAATTCATACAAGCATATAAAATTCTGAAATTTTTACCACAGATCTATATGCATACAACCTATGCTCTGATATCAATGATGGATTTTAAACGCAGCGGGGGCATGGCAAAACACTTTTACACACATAAAATCCAAATAAAAGCATATAAATCGTGGTAAAAAACATAGCGATCGATTACTAACCTTTAATATGCGATCCAAAAGCAATGTTCGGAGATCTTTAGCAGCTGCTCCTCAAACGTGAAGCACTCCACCGGTATCCACCAAGAAAATGACGTTAAGGAGGAGGAGGAGGTGAAGAGAATTTGATTTTCTAGAACTTTTGGGTTTATGGGTTCGAATAAAAAATAGGGTTTATAATAGTGTATTTATAGTCAAAATTTTCAGCTGAAATTTTCCCATAAATAATATTATTATTATCCATTTATTATTCTCATTAATAATTAAAACACCTTTTAATTATTAATCCTTTTTCTAAAGACTTTAGAAATAATTCTCTCCCTTGATTTAATTTCCAAAAATTAAATCCTTTAATTAATAATATTAAGAACTTTTCTTAATTAATTTATAATCAATTAAATCTCATTTAATCAATTATTAAATTTGCCAATTAATTATTTATTTCATAAATAAATAATTATTAGCCATTATTAATTAATTCCTCCACCATTAAATCATTCTTTTTTATATGGTGTGACCCTGTAGGTTCAATATTAAGCCGGTAGTAGAAATAAATAATAATAAAACTATTTTATCATTATTTATATAAATTCTCTAATTTATTAAATATGATTAATTAATTAATCACATTTATTCTACATCGTGAGGGATACTTCTCAGCATATCGCGACTATCCGGATAATACGAATTCACTGCTTAGAATACCAAGAACCTATTCAGTGAATAGTTACCGTACAATAAACTCCTTCTACCCTACAATGTCCCGATTAAATACAAGGCATGGATCTCGTGTCAAGCCTATCTAATTCAATCACTTGATTACCATTTACTATGCGTAGTTCTATGCAAATTAGAAACTCCTTTCTAATTTCATTTACTCTGGCCAGAGATTTCTGAACTAGCATAAGTGGATCAACCTTGAACATTCGCTTCCTTCACTGGAAGGGGTAGATCCTTTATTGATCATACACTATCTTCGTGTACAAATTTCTATACCCAGTAGAGCCCTAATAATTATCCCTGGAGACTAAGAACTAAACTAAAGCATAGTTCAGTGTACACAAGATGACTATGATGACCTCAAGTCTAAGGATACTTGTACAACTATCACTATGTGAACAACTGCTGACACGTGAGTGAACTCCATCAGTTGTTCAGCTGTGCGAGTCATGTTCAGTGAACTTATTCCATAATAAGAACCTACATACTAGTTATAGTGTCACCACACAAATGTCTATGAGAACAGACATCCTTCATAATGAAGCAAGCATAGTATGTACCGATCTCTGCGGATTATTAATTACCAGTTAGTAATCCTACGACCAGGAACTATTTAAGTTTAGAGTTATCATCTTTTAGGTCTCACTATTATGATCTCATCATAATCCATAAAAAGCTTTACTCTAAACTATGGTATATCTTATTTAAACACTTAAATAGATAGAGCCCGTAATAAAAACAAAACAAGTCTTTTATTAATCTCAATGAAATCAAAACAGATTACATAAAAAGTTATTCCTAAATCCTAATACATGATTGGACTTAGGACATATCCCTTTCATATCTATCCTCTAAATTATTTACTTGGTCAATTTTAACGAGGCTTACCATTCTGAAAAGCTCTTAGAATTTCCTACATTTTTTGTGTTTTGTACTCTTTCAGATAAGATCATCTTCATACAGTAATTTAATATTTTTTAGAATTGGTCATGTTTGATTTAAACACCAATATTCTATTTTGTAAGTTATTTTGGTTGGTGATGTTTGAGAAATATATTTTTGGTTGTATGGTGGTATGATATGATTTGGAAGATATTATAAGATATCTGTCACGAGTGGATAATCTCGTGTTTGGCACCTCCTATACGGTGTATTTAAATTATATAGGCGTGTCGTCGGAGTAGTGGGACACGTCTAGTCATGACTAGTTTGTATGTGTGTGTTTGGACATTTTGGGTAGCATATGCTTTATGCTATGCAAGCCCCTGTAAGATTTTAAGTAGCATTTGCTTTGTGCTATGCAAGCCCCTGTAAGATTTGATGACTGCATATTCTAGATAACCGAAAATTAGGACATACTGTAAGTGTAAGATTGTCTCCCAAGTTAGTAAGTAAGTTTGGAATTCCACTAAATTTAGTTTGAATATTATTTATAACTGTAAGAGTATGTGTATAACCTGGATATTCTAATGGGAAATCATGTATGTTTATATTGTGATTTTGGTATTCATGGAATTTTACCATATCCATATTTTGTGAGCACTTCTTGTTTTGATGATTAGTTTATTTTCATATATATCATCATGTGTAACTTTTGTACACCTTTACATTGTGGTTATCCGTATATGAGCCTTTCGCTCACTGCCGGTTTTGTTTCCTTTATTTTTCCAGCAGGTAATCTTAACTAGGTGGGCTACTTTTTGGGATGAGCGCGAGTGCGGATCTAGAAGAGCTTATTTAATTTCTTTCATTTTATTAGAATTTTATTCAGACTTTATAAGTGTGGTTTTAATTTGGAGATGGACAATTTAAGTACATTTTGTTTCATGTATTATAAGTTGGAGTTTTGGATTGGTATCATTTTGATGGGATTTATTTTCAAGAACTATATTTAAGTGAACCTGAATCTATCTATTATTCTGAGAAAACTATTTATATTGGGATGTTATAGTTGGTATCAGAGTTAACGTTTTATGACTCTATAGACTTGCTTTAGGCTCGACCTATAAGGATTGGGTAGATGTAGGATTTGTAGATTAAGTTTTACTTATTGGCATAACATTGCATCTATATTTTGGTATTTGTGGAACTGATTTAATTGGTGATTGTAGGATGTCTACTCGACAATCCACTCGACTCTCTGCTGAACAGTCTTCTGGTGAGGCTAATTGCTCTGTCCCGGGGCGTAGAGGGAGAGGATCTGGTTCATCAACTCGGGGTAGAGGAATGTATTCTCGTGAAACTCAAACTAGAAGGGGACAACCAGAAATTGTGCCACAAACTGAACAGGGGAAAGATGTGAAGCAAGTACTTGAGCAACCAGTGCACAATCTCGGAATTAGTTAGGCATTGATCTGAATGTGTTAGCTAATATTGTGACTCAGGAAGTGGTTAGCTCCCTTGAGCAAATTATTCATCCCAGTGTTGATGGTTAGGGTCAGGGGCAGAATAGAGAGCAGCTTAATAATGCATGTTAGGATGAAAACATGCGCTAATATTCACGCAAGTATACGCGATCACAAGTAATATAGAATTAATTCTAGTTCGTTCCCACAGAGACTGGTTTAGGTTAATTTCAATTAATGTACTTATGCAACAATGGTATGGTTATTATTCAATGCTAAGATGATAACAAGTTGAGATTGTTTATAACTAAGATTATTAACTAACATGCAATTAATTAAGAGATTAAAATGTTGATTTACTTATATAACACAAACATGGGATTCTAACTTCATTACTAATTCATTCAACATCCTTTTTGTTCTTAGCCTTAGCATGCAATGGTGATGAAAACTAATCAGATAACACGAAACTAGTAAACGCCAACTTTCATTGTACGAGTACCCTACCACCAGACATCCATAAAAGTACCCTACTACCAGACATCCACAAAAGAGATAGAAGTTGAATAGACACCAATTCTATTGAGACCCTATATGTCTATAAAATTTGACAGCATAACGGTTTAATGCACAGGTTATCTATCATGATTACATAGGGCAAGTAAGATGGTTAAAATTACCTACGAATCATGCATATCAAGTACTTGAACCTATGCTAGAATGGCCAGTTCCAAACCCCTATATTCACTTTCACTTAAATAGAGATTAACACGCTATTTTACAAGTTCACGACGCTCATAAGACGAATAAGCACAACCAATACTAGGATATCATACAATCACCACACACTAAGGTATCAAATATATTAACTATTGAAATCCATAAGTAAATTCGCTAGAACCCCACGATAATGATTAGCACATAACCGAACTCATTATCACCGTGGGCTCCGATGAAAGCATGGTATAATAAACTAAGTCTTTATAAAAATGAATAATATTCATGTATGTTAAACAAGAGTAATAGGTTCAACAAACAAGAAAACTAGCATCCAAGAAAACTAGCATCCAAGATTACAACTTAAAAGAAAGAATCATAAGAATAAATTAGATCCTCTTCGCCTTGGTTGTATTTATGCTCCTAGGTCTTCTTTATGTCTTCTCCTTAAGCTCTGTTATGAAAAATGTCTTTAAGTTGTCTTTATATAGTAGCCCAATCAGAAGAAAAGTCTAGAAAATCACTCTTGTACTTGAAACAGGATTCTGAAATCCCGACCTAGCGCGGCCGCGCGCTTCACCAATGCGGGCACGCTATCTCTCTGTAATTCTGGAGCGCGTGCGCGCTAGCACATCACGGGCTCACTGACATTCTGGAAAAAAATCTGATTTTTATTTTCTTGCATGGTTTGAGATGGAAATTCTTGAGCAATCTTCCTGAGCACCATCCAACATAAATTTAGCACAAAAGCAATGTTAAATCTCCTCATTCCTTTATTTATGCCAGAAATGCAAAAACACTACAAAAATACATCAAATACACAAATAACTTGAGTACAAAACAACATTCAAGCCTTTATAGAGCATTCTAAGTGGACATAAATGCCACTTAACACACCCCCACACTTGAACCGATGCTTGTCCTCAAGCATAAACAGATTCAAAGAACAAGAAACAAAAATACATGAATGTAACTAATATGAATGCAACTGATCCCCTCAGAATAACTAAACTAAAAAAATAAGCAACATCTCAACAAATGCAGTTATTCGCATAAAGATCAATCAAATCTCACAAATCAACTCACAAGCTAGAAACGTGCATGTGTGCATATGCTTAACAGATATACTATCACAACTAGATCAATAATCATGACTCACTACTCATCAAGGCAATCACAAGGTTATAAATAGAATAAAAGCTAAACTCAAAATGACTGACAACACTTCAATTCTTTTATCAGATTTATTCATGGACTCATGTTTTTATTCATAACACATAACAACACAAATATACTTATTTGACCGTGTAATGAGTGAGGTCCATAAACGACTTATGCAATAATACCCATATAGCGAGCGTTAGGTTAGTGGATCCCATACTATAAAAGCCTTAGGTCACTAGGCGCAAAGTCCCCTAAGAACTTAATAACTCGAGTATTAAAGAGCCCAGTCGTGATCAATTATGCATCAACACATATATTTTCCTCTTTTTTTTCTTTTTTTTCACATGATTTCTGGACGAGTGCGTTTCGCTCCTTTTCGCTCAACCCTATACTACTCATATAAATATGAGCCAGCTACTAGCCATTTGACACCTAGCCCCAATAACTAGAAATGAAATATAAATATTTTCTTCAATTTTTAAATATCCATGTTATTTTATCATTTAGAGATGTTGGGTCCCAATGTGTTTGTAGAAGGGGGGGTTGAATACAAACAGCACCGAATAATCGAATTAAATGCGGAATAAAAAAAATGTGAAACAAAATTCAAGTTAAATAAAAATATTATTAAACTTGAAAGGTGTTACAACAACTGTATCGATTACAAGGTATTAATCTCAAATCAATTATCACAAATCTAGAATAAATTCGACATGAACTTTTTCTATTTTTGCAATAATTAGAATCAAATGCTAAACGCGATTTGAGATTAAGTTCTAGGGATTTTGATCCGCTAGATTGTTACACAAGAACAAGATAAATAATTCTAGTGGTTGAATTTAACATTAACAAACTAGAATTTAATCTTGATGATTTGCAGATGAAGAATAAAATGTTTCAAGGCGGCTGCTTTCTTTTTGTTCTTGGATTTTTCTGTGTGTTTTTTTAATGACTTGGTCTTCTGCTTCTTTTATCAAACAGCCGAATGGAAAATTGATCTGGTATGACAATCCTTTGCTCAGTAAGACTTTCGGTGTGACAATCTTTAGAGCTAGCAAGACAATTAAAATGAACAAGCAAGACTTTCGGTATGACTATTGATTGTCATACCGATTGTCATATTAATTCAAATGAATTGTCTTGCTGAATTAATAAGTGATTTTAATCTAAATAATAATTCTATCAAGACACTCAACTGAATTAGCATGACTTTCGGTATGACTATCAATTGTCATAGCGATTGTCATACTAGTACAATCAGTTGTCTTTTTAGAATTAAAACAGATTTTAACCAAATAAAAATTCTGAAAACCTTAATATTAATTCTGAATTAATTAATCAATTAATTCAATTAATCAATAAATTAATCTTTGCAGATATAATTTATTTTCTTAATTAAATTATATGACTTAATTAATTAATAGAAAATTAATACTAACCCTGAGCAACATCCATTCTTCTGACAATCTTCTGAAAATCACTGAGAATTATGAATCAATTCCACCACTTCAATGTTGACACTCGATGTACTGTCTGGTTCATGAGTGACTAACTTCCGTGACGTTTCTTCATGTCTTGACTTTGACACTTTGATTTTCTTCAGATTAAATCCTTGTAATTAATGATACTCTGACGAGATCTCTGTCACTTGATTAAATCCACGATCTTGATTTATATCACTGAGGCATGATCAACTTCTTGAACTTCTTCCAGTGAATTAACTCCTCAAGTCTGTAGATGAACCTTGTTTCTGAATCCTTTGACAGATATTACTTTGCGAGATCTCTCTGACGGTCGATCCACTATTTACTTATTACATTCTTATTTGAGTTGAGTTGAATCCTCGAATATACAAATAGGTCTATGATATATGACTTACAATCTCCCCCTATTTGTTTGTTAGACAATAACACACAAATACCTAGAGGATAACTCAACTAACAAATAAGAAAAAGATATAAATATACATGCAAAGTAAATAGTAGAAAAGTTCTGGACTAGATTTAACATTTTCCAGATTCCAAGTAGATGTTCCTCTAGACTGAACATATCTTCAAGTAGTTTCATCTTCTTTTGTACAACCACATTTCCTGTTGAGAAGCACATATCTCTCTTGCTTCTCCCCCTATGAGAATCAACTGATTAAAGAAGATCACCTTCGTTTTACCACCTCTCCCGTACAATAGGATCCACAGATAAAAACCAATGGTACTCCCCTAACAGCTTCTTCCCTTACTAGGAAATCACCTTGTGTTTACCACCTCTCCCGTACTATAGGATCCGTAGTTAGAAACAACAATGGTGTGGTGTAGTGTACATTTTTAGGATCTTTTTCTTCCTCCCTGCTATTTCTCCCCCTTAGTTGAGGAATCCTCCAAACTATTACTTAAGCTTCTATCTCCCCCTTAAAGAAGGAATGTATGCCGTCGTCTGAAGGAGTTCTCATATTTCACTTGGTTGGAAAAGAAATAACAAGTAGTTTCTTTTTCTTCCTCACTGTGAGTGTGTGATTGTGTTTTAGTGTACCTCACATGTGTTTCACTCTTCTCTCCACTCGTGTTTATACTCATTCTCACAAGTGTATCACTCTTCTCTCATAGCTCCATAATCCAGCTGTACCTGCAAGGAAAATCACCTTAGCCATCCTTAAGGAGGTCACAGGTGGTGCAATGGGAGTTCACAAATCCCCATCCTTGTTAAACTCGTCAGATGAATCTGAGTCATAATTTACAAGTTGCTAGTTTCCCTTTTAGGGTTCCAGATTTGAATTCTGGGAAGGTAAACAATGATCCAACGAATTTAGCATAAAGATCAAAGTTCCCTTCTAATGTCTGTGAAGACATTTCCTTGTGACTCATCAGGTAATATCTGAATCATTGTCAACAAGTTGCCGATCTGCACCTATGTCAGATCCACTATCCGCAGATGCATCCAGGGGATTTAAGCCTGGGGAGGTAGACACTGACCACTGACATATGGCTTTTGGATCAGTATCCTCTCCTAACACCTGTAAAGGCAATTGGTCCACTAACGAACCTTGAACAATCGAATCTGACCTTAAAATGGTCAAAACTCTTGTTTCCGTCAACTCATCCTTTGTGTGTGTAACCTCTCCTTGTGCATCAAGAATTGTTTATGTTTGAAGTGGTGACACTACATCGGATACCGTGGCCGACAGGCAAAATTCAATAGACTCACCCTGTTGAGAGAATGAATCTAGTAACTGTTTTTGTGCCTTTTCAGCCATTACATCTTTTTGAGAAGATGTATGGGGGCTAGCAGTTGTCTCGGTTTAAATACAACTCATCTATGTAGGAGACAGAGCTACTGGGTTGACTACAGAACCTTCCTTATGTGGTGCACTAGGCACTATCTCCCTCATGCTCATTCATACTACATTTAGTGGTAAGAGAGTGTTGGTTGGTTCTGTTTTTGTGTTTGTCTTTACAGTCTGGGATAGATGTTGTGGGTTTTCAACCTCATGACTGTCAATGAAAGAAAGTCATTGGAGACTGAACCTGTAACACAGAATATATGGTAATAGAGAGAAAATGATTTACAATAGTGATTTCAAAAGATTTTACATGAAATAAGAAATCACTAATGTAGAAAGAAGTTTGATTTTGTTTTTCAATATGAATGAGTTTTTGATAAAACATTGATCACTTAGGGTAAAGTCTAAGTAATTCTCATTCATGTCAAAAGCTTACAAATATCTGCAACATAATGTTAACAAGATATCATTGACCGATACTTGTCAAGTACTTTAGATACTAATTGTTATGTTGCATAACCAATATATCACTGCACATATAAAACAATATGATTGTGCCTAGTGATAAGATAGTTATAAATATGACGACTCTACTTATTCATATAAAACTGTAACTGCAGTTAGAGTGCCATGCCATGTCCTTGACGATTGCTTGAGCAGTATACTAGTTCATACCAACCTGAAGTGAGACTGTGAAGAAGAGATTGCATAGTCCAATAGATCTGCAGCTGCAAAGTCCATGAACTGTGGTGCATTGACTTCCTCTTTTGACTCACCAACCAGGAGTACACTTGTACACATCTTACTAGAGTCCAATTCCAAGTGTAATGTACATCAGGTGCCTGATATGTCGTAATATTCTCAAGTCTCGTCACTAGTGCTATATGTTAGATACTGCTTCCTGATAATAACCTAGCACAATATACAAAATTACAATGATAACATTCCCAGCTTGTAAACAGCCATATCCCTCAGATAAACCTTTGCTGTTATCTCCAAAGGTAACCAGGGGGCCAGCTTTCTCAATCCGCATTTGATAGCAGGGCTCTATCTCCGGTCATATGTCTTGATGATCCACTATCAAGAATCCACACTACCGGTTACACCTGTTTAATGCCCTACACTTCAAATGGATTAGACCTTCTTCGGAACCCAAACTTGGTTGGGCCCGGCATACTTGTAGAACTGTCCTTTGTCAGGCAAACCAACATTTTTAATTTTAACGATCTCAACATCCTCAATGACTGAACATTTGACCTTGTAAATAGCCTTAACAAATTTCTGTTTAAGCTTAGGCACAAATGTCTCCTTTCTAGCCTTAGAAGGACTAGCAGTCTTAGACCTATCATGCTTCATGTTATTCACATGCTGACGAGGAGTAGTCTTATCATTAGACACATGCTTACCATTAAGATAAGCATACATCATATTAAAAGCACAAGACATACAATTAGCAACACCACATGCTTTATGAGAGTGATTAATAGCAGGCAATTTATGCATGGCAGACATGGTATTTTTGTTATCCAACTCATGTGTGTCTGAGTTAGTCTCAGTTGCTTTCACAACTTTGACTGGAACTTTCGACACACTTGACTTGGAAACAATCTTCTCATTAGCATGATCTTCAGCACGTATTTCTTCTTGAATAACAGAAGAGGTCGCATCAAATGGTTCAGCAATTGATGCTTTATAGAGGGGTTCATCAACACCCTTAAGCACATGTGGTACTTCCCTCCCTTTAGCACATACATGAGGAGGGGAGTTTATGCCTAATTCTCCAATAGCAACATTGTAATCATAACCTATTCCAGATGTTTGATTAACAGCTTGCTTACTGTAGAACTCTTTAGCCTTCGAACAAGAATTGAAGTAGGCTCTAACCTTAGTCTCAAGACCGGTGATCTTGTCTTTGAGAATAGTTTCGAGTTTTCTATAACAGTCAACTCTATTCTCTAGAAAAGATACCTGTTCTTTTAATTTGTCTTGATTAATGTGCACAAGTCTTAATTCATTGACCTCTTTCTCAAGGTCTGTGATCTGTAAACTTAACAGTTCATTATCACGACGTGCACAATCTAAGTTACCTCTTAGATGATAAACCATTTCAGCATCAGAAAGTTTTACCTCTATTCTTGACGATGAAGCTTTTCCATCAATAGCCATAAGAGCAAGATTTCCTTCTTCTTCATCTTCACTATCAGTATCATCCCAGCTTCTTCCCTTTGCCAGATAAGCCCTTTCAGAGTTCTTTCTTACTTGCTTTGGCTTCCTATATTCTGTGGCAAAGTGTCCCAACTCATTGCAGTTATAGCATCTAATGGTGCTCCGATCAACCATCCCTGTTTTGTATCCACCACTGCTGGTGTTAGAGGATGAAGATCCACCTTTCTGGAATTTGTTGTAGTTGGACTTGTACTTAAGCTTGGGATTCCTCTTGAATCTGACATGGGAGAATCTCTTGACAATTTGGGCCATTGACTCGTCTTCCAATTGCTCCAGCTCTTCCAAGGAATAAAAATCATCACTTGATTGATTTGTAGTAGGAGGATCATATTCTGCTACTAACTCATTTTCCTCACCCTTGGAAAACTGTACCATTCTTTCTAACTGTTGAGATTGTTGTTGTTGTTGACCTTCAGCTACAAGTGCAGTACATGTGCTGACCATTCTATCATTCCCGTAGACTTCCTTCTGTTGAATCTGCTCCAACTCATAGGTTTTTAACACTCCATAGAGCCTGTCCAAAGAAATCTCACTCAGATCTCTAGCTTCTCTAATGGCAGTGATTCTATGTTCAAGATGAGCTGGCAGTGTTAAAAGGAACTTTTTGTTGACCTCCCTGATTGAATAATACTTTCCATTGATGTTCAGGTTGTTGATCAACGCATTGTACCTCTCAAACACTTCAGTAATTCCTTCTCCTGGATTTGATTTGAAATGTTCATATTCAGAGGTTAGGATTTCCAACTTGTTCTCCCTAACTTCCTCTGTGCCTTCATTAATTACCTCAATAGTTTCCCACATGTGTTTAGAATTTTTACAGTTCATCACATGTCTGTTCATCAAAGGATCAAGGGAATCAATTAATATTAATTGAAGGCTGGCATCCAAGGAGGTTTCTTCCTTCTCAGCAGGAGTAAAATCTTCGGGCTCTTTTGGATAGGTTCTAGCTTTAGTAGTCACCACACCATCTATTATTACCTCCGGTTCAATAACCATCGGAGTTTTTATACCCTTCTTTAACAAGTTTGAATATTTGGGATTTGCAACTTGTAAAAATAAGAGCATCTTCTTCTTCCATATAATATAATTCTCATTATCAAATTGTGGAATTTTAACGGTTCCAACTTTGTGTGAAGTCATTATGAATTTTTGAATGAATAAAAATTCAAAGAGTTGAAAAATCACAAAAGTCTAGGATCTTGATTTGTTCGTTAATCAGAAGGCTCTGATACCAATTGTTGGGTCCCAATGTGTTTGTAGAAGGGGGGGTTGAATACAAACAGCACCGAATAATCGAATTAAATGCGGAATAAAAAAAATGTGAAACAAAATTCAAGTTAAATAAAAATATTATTAAACTTGAAAGGTGTTACAACAACTGTATCGATTACAAGGTATTAATCTCAAATCAATTATCACAAATCTAGAATAAATTCGACATGAACTTTTTCTATTTTTGCAATAATTAGAATCAAATGCTAAACGCGATTTGAGATTAAGTTCTAGGGATTTTGATCCGCTAGATTGTTACACAAGAACAAGATAAATAATTCTAGTGGTTGAATTTAACATTAACAAACTAGAATTTAATCTTGATGATTTGCAGATGAAGAATAAAATGTTTCAAGGCGGCTGCTTTCTTTTTGTTCTTGGATTTTTCTGTGTGTTTTTTTAATGACTTGGTCTTCTGCTTCTTTTATCAAACAGTCGAATGGAAAATTGATCTGGTATGACAATCCTTTGCTCAGTAAGACTTTCGGTGTGACAATCTTTAGAGCTAGCAAGACAATTAAAATGAACAAGCAAGACTTTCGGTATGACTATTGATTGTCATACCGATTGTCATATTAATTCAAATGAATTGTCTTGCTGAATTAATAAGTGATTTTAATCTAAATAATAATTCTATCAAGACACTCAACTGAATTAGCATGACTTTCGGTATGACTATCAATTGTCATAGCGATTGTCATACTAGTACAATCAGTTGTCTTTTTAGAATTAAAACAGATTTTAACCAAATAAAAATTCTGAAAACCTTAATATTAATTCTGAATTAATTAATCAATTAATTCAATTAATCAATAAATTAATCTTTGCAGATATAATTTATTTTCTTAATTAAATTATATGACTTAATTAATTAATAGAAAATTAATACTAACCCTGAGCAATATCCATTCTTCTGACAATCTTCTGAAAATCACTGAGAATTATGAATCAATTCCACCACTTCAATTTTGACACTCGATGTACTGTCTGGTTCATGAGTGACTAACTTCCGTGACGTTTCTTCATGTCTTAACTTTGACACTTTGATTTTCTTCAGATTAAATCCTTGTAATTAATGATACTCTGGCGAGATCTCTGTCACTTGATTAAATCCACGATATTGATTTATATCACTGAGGCATGATCAACTTCTTGAACTTCTTCCAGTGAATTAACTCCTCAAGTCTGTAGATGAACCTTGTTTCTGAATCCTTTGACAGATATTACTTTGCGAGATCTCTCTGACGGTCGATCCACTATTTACTTATTACATTCTTATTTGAGTTGAGTTGAATCCTCGAATATACAAATAGGTCTATGACATATGACTTACAAGAGAATATCCTAAATTCTAAATATAAATAAGTGATTAAACCTCGACAAACAAAAACTATAACCATGATCTAGCACTCAAGCAACCTATAAGACTTAGTAAAATTTTATTGCTTCTAGCATGCAAATCAACTCGATAAGACTTAACATCACTCTATACGCCATCACTATACTAGCATCCATATCACAAATCAATCGGTAAAGTAAACTTAAGGGATCATGTTATAATGTAAATACAACTATATGCAACACACTAACATGCAAAATAAAATATATAATAATAAAAAAAGGTACATGACATGAAATATGCAACTATATGAACTAAACTATCATGAATATGTAACTATATGGACACACACAAACATATATTCCTTAACTACCACCCCCAAAATTAAAATATTCACTGTCCTCAGTGAAGGTAATAAGGAATTAGGCGTACCTACTCAAAATCAGGATCATCACCCTCATGGGGTGGCGTGTCAGGACTGTCAGGAGGCGAGTACACAGAGTCCTCACCGAAAACTGGCCACTGGATATCAACTCTTGTAGCTCTGAATGCAGTCCCCAACGCCTGGGTGAGATCATATGTAAACCTACTATGGATGTCATGCATCGCATCCATCCTCCTCATCAAGCGCCTATACTGCGCTGAACTCAAACCAGGATTGCCCTCTGCTTCCTACTGTTGTTGCTGCTGCTGTGAAGGACTGGCCTCGCCCAACTAAGCTCTCCACGCTGCTCTGCTCAGCCTAAGTCATACCACCAGCATATATTTGATCAGCTGGACAACCACCTGACAAGTGATCATAAAAGTAATCGAGCCCCTTCGCATCAGGCTTACCTCTTCCCCACTCCTACATGACTGTTATCGTGGAACTGTCAATCGGGGCACTAGACAACTGCAGCTGCTCGTGTGCGGGCCAATGAACTCCAACCGCCACATAAAGCTTCGTCACAATAGACGCATAGGGAATAGCCCCTGTAGTGCTCCCTCGCAAGAACCTCAAAATCCCCTGAAAGATAATGGACCCCAAGTCCACATAATCACCCTGAAGAATACCCCACAATAGCTTTGCCCAGTTCACCGTAACATCATGCACATGTGATGAAGGTATAATGTTAGAATAAATAAAAGAGTTCCATGCAAGGGAATACCTGTTCATGAATGAAGCCGGGAAAGTATCATACTCATTCGTGCCCCTCTTGAACTTCCAGCGAGTATCAGGAACACACAATGTAGCAATAATCAAATCCAAGTTAAAATCCTCTCCGGTCTTCGCATTCCAATCCTCCTGCTCAGGATGTCTCTCGGGATGATTTATCACCCAATGAATAGCATTTACGGTATAATCCACTGTCAATCCCCTAACCACAGAATACCCGTTCTTCTCCGCATTCGCGTTCACATAAAACTCGCGAACCACACTTATAGGCACCGCAACTGGTGCCTCACAAAAAGCAATCCAACCCATCTCCACAATCATCTCTAACAACTTACCATCCCTCCCTGATGGCAGAAAACCTCGCTCCTTGGCTATGGGCTTCGAAAGAAGCCTCGTATACTCTGCCCCAGCCTCCAGAGTTACAAACCAAGGCCTCAGATCCCCAACACTTGAAGAATCGGTGGTGCTACTGCTAACTTGGGTTCGTTGTCACTTGGGTGTCATTGAAATCGAATGAATTTTAGAGAAAAGATGTTAGTAAGAGAGATTTGTCTGTTTGAGAATTGAGAAGTGATGGAGATATACGTGTATAAGTGTGTGTGTATATAAGAGAATTAGGTTTAGAATAGAAGTGGGATTTGACTAAGGGAATAACGGGAGTAATGGGATGTTTGAATATGAATTAGAGAGAAATATAGAAAGTGGGAGCAAGAAATTCGAGTGTGATTTGATTTTGGATTTGATTTTCGATTTTTCTATTTTTTTCAGGTCCAGGGAGCAAGCGCGGGCGCGCCGTGCTACTGGAATTCCAGCGCGGCCGCCCCGCATACCAGCGCAGGCGCGCCTTGCTACTGTAACTTCAGCGTGGTCGCCCCGCTTCTCAACGTGGGCGCTCCGTGCTACTGTAGTTAGCGCTGAAATTTTTCTTTTTCTGATTTTTTTGTAGTTTTCTTCTTGTTTTCTTCTTCCTCTATCTACTAATATACAACACACTTGGGTTGCCTCCCAAGAAGCGCTTGGTTTACATCTCTAGCTTCACGTAGAATTCCCGAGATCAAGTTGACAATAAAACGGCACTAACCGCCTCACAGTTTGCCGTATCTCAATAGTAATGCTTCAACCGCTATCCATTCACCTTGAATGCTTGGCCCAGATCATTCTAAAAAATCTCCACCGCTCCATGTAGAAACACAGTTCTGATAATAAATGGCCTTTACCACCTCGAGTTCAACTTTCCAGGAAAAATACGGAGACGAGAGTCGAACAAAAGAACTTGTTGCCCCAGCACAAATGATTTGAGCACTAGACCCCTATCGTTCCACCTCTTAACTTTCTCCTTATACATTTTGTTGTTCTCATACGTTGGAAGCCGAAACTCATCGAGTTCATTCAATTGAAGCATCATCTTCTTACCAGCTACATCCAAATCAAGGTTCAACTTCTTCAAATCCCAATATGCTTTGTGCTCTAACTCTACCGGCAAATGACATCCCTTGCGATAAACCAACTAAAACGGTGACATACCTAGCGGAGTCTTGTATGCTGTCCGATATGCTCACACAACTTCATCCAGCTTCAAAGACCAATCCTTCCTTGATGGACATACAACTTTCTCTAGAATACGCTTGATCTCTCTGTTAGACACCTCATCTTATCCATTAGTTTGAGGATGGTAGGTTGTAGCAATGCGATGATTCACATTATATCGCTGCATCATAGCAGTGAACTTGTGATTGTAGAAATGCGATCCCTCGTCACTGATTATGACTCTTGAAGTCCCGAATCTTGTGAATATCTGCTTATGAAGAAAATTTAGCACTACCTTTGTATCATTCATCGGCAAAGCCTTGACTTCCGCCCATTTTGAGACATAATCAACCGCCAACAAGATATACTGATTATTACAAGATGAGACAAATGGCCCCATGAAGTCAATTACCCAAACGTCGAAGACCTCAACCTCGAGAAGCACATAAAGAGGCATATCATCCCTCTTAGACATATTACCAACACGCTGGCAGCGATCACACTTCAAAACGAATCGATGCGCATCCTTAAACAATATAGGCCAGAAGAATCTTGCTTGAAGGATATGAGTTGTTGTCTTCTCTCCACCATTGTGGCCTCCATAAATAGTCGAATGACAGTCTCGCAAGATATCCTCCGTCTCGCTGTACGGAATACATCTCCTCATGATTTGGTCAGCTCCTTGCCTAAACATGAAAGGCTCATCCCACATGTACCACTTCACCTCATGAAGAAACTTCTTCCTTTGAGCAGAAGACAATTCTGGAGGCATAATATTGCTCACAAGGTAGTTCACAATGTCTATGAACCACAGTTCTTCCTCTTGCACCCCAAACAGCTTCTTATCGGGAAAAGACTCATTTATCAATGTCTTATCATGTGAAGTCATACTTGGATCTTCTAATAGAGAGAGATGATCAGCAACTTGATTCTCAGTACCTTTCATGTCCTTGATCTCTAACTCAAATTCCTGAAGTAAAAGAACCCATCGAATCAATCTAGGCTTCGAGTCCTTCTTCGAGACGAGATAGCGAATAGCAGCATGATCAGTGAAAACTGTCACCTTCGTCCCAAGCAAATAAGATCGAAACTACTCAAAACCTTAGTCAATAACTAAGAGTTCTTTTTCAGTAGTAGTATAGTTCAGTTGAGCACCATTGAGGGTGTTACTTGTTGGATTTTAATCGCAGCGGAGGCATGGTAAAACACTTTTACACATATAAAATCCAAATAAAAGCATATAAATCGTGGTAAAAACATAGGGATCGATTACTAACCTTTAATATACGATCCAAGAGCAACGATCGGAGATCCTTAGCAGCTGCTCCTCAAACATGAAGCACTCCACCGGTATCCACCAAGAAAACGACGTTAAGGAGAAGAAGGAGGTGGAGAGAATTAGGTTTTATAAAGGCAGCATAATTCTTGATCTCCAACAACGCTACTTGACTCCTAATCCATGGCTTAAGTCCCTGTTGGAACCTCTTAGCCTTCTTTACCTCAGTGTTCACATACTCAGGTACGAATCTAGACAGCTCCGAAAATTTCACTTCATACTCCGCTACCGACATATCCTCTTGCCTAAGGTCCAGAAATTTCATCTCCAACTGATCTTGCATATAGCTCGGCAAATACTTCTCCATAAACATCTCAGTGAACTTCTCCCATGTTAAGTACTTACCTTCCAACAATGCCTTCGAAGATTCCCATCAGAAACTTGCTTCATCTTTAAGGTAATAACTTGCATACGGAGCTTTCTTATCGTCTTTAACTTCTGCTAACTCAAAAGCTTTTTTCCATTTCTCTTAACCATGACTGAGCTTTAATCGGGTCTGGAAAACCTGAAAATTCCGGGGGATGAACAGATTGAAAGTGTTTGAAGTTTCCAACTTTAGGGGCCACAGGTGGTTGTAAAAGCTGAGCAAGTCTGCTCATCATGGTGGTTTCTGGGTTTACTTCTGGGTCTTGGGTTGGAATTTCTTCTTATTGGTGATCTGGTGAGTTGGCCATTTCTAACAAACCTGATTGAGCAATTATTTAGCAATACGATAGCATGGCATATATAACAATATTTTACTATAAAATCTCTTTTGCGGGTTTTAAGCTTTACCCAATTTTGCACATGCAATCCTATTACTACATAATTCTCATATCAGTGTTATTTTATCATGGCACAGGATAGGGTATTACGAATTTTAAACATGGTTGTACGAAAACATGATATTTAGAACAGTTTATGAGATGTTTAGGGAGCACAATGGAAAATAAGATAATAGATTTATTTAAACAAAGGGTACATAAAGAAAAGTCTGGCTATCAAAAATTATAAGATAAGGTACAATAATATAGCAGGGTTAAACAGAGAAAAAACTAGAAAATATCCCCTATCTACCCCTAACTTCTAACAACTACTGCTACAATGATCCTAAATACAACATAATGAAAAAGGGATCCCGGCATCTGACCAAGTATCCCAAAGCCTACTGGCGCTGAAAAACCACAACTACGGGCTCAACCAACAGTCTTGTCTAATCATCCAGAATCTTTCTCAACATAACCAACATCCAGCGAATAATCTTATGCAGCCTCCGGGCCTCCGCATCAGCATCACTAGTGGATGGTCCCTCATCCAATCTCTTCCGGGCAACCTGCTCCACCATCTTAACCCGAACTCGCCACTCATCATCCATAACTGAAGTGTTCTTCCTAGACTCTCGGGCTAGCCTATCCACCAAAGCTCCCAACTCAGGAATACGGGAGTAAACAAAGTCTCGGTCCTGGGTTAACTTGCCACCAACACTGACAGGTACAGTCTTAGGCATCTCAGACTCTGGCTCAGGGGCAGGGGTCTCTGAATCTGGCCTCAAGGGTGAAATCTGTATAGGGATCTCACTACTCTCAGAATGGTCCTCCTCTTGGTCTGAACTAACATACACAGGCTCCTCTAGAGAGGATGGAATGGGGTCCACTGGGGTACCGGTCAAACTAATCTCTGAATCTGAGTCACTACCACTACTGGGATCCTGAGAGAAAACACAAAACAACAACCAAGAAACAATGTTAGGGTTAAATAAAGCTTCCAGCTAACTCACACCCTAACTCTAGTTTCCACTTCACTATTACACACTTTCCTTAGACTATACCTAATAGTCTAACTCAACTCTATATGAGTCGAACTCTCTCGTGACATACATATATACCCAAAATACCCTTTTTTTTATTCCTACTTGTCTCAGGGACTAGATCCTGTAGCTCTGATACCAACTTTAACTTGTGACACCCTCAATCTCGGGGTTAGGAAATGAGGACCCACACATCTTTAATCTAATAATTAAATAAGCATAAACCCCGATTAACTACTAACAGGATCAAACAGGATAAAGTATGAGACAAGATTACAACTACCAATCATAAAATATAACTTACAACCCCAAAATAATATTAAATAAACATTATCGATTCCGGCTTGGAACCGACAGATAACCTATTGTATCTTTACAATTATCTGGCTAAGCGCTTGCTCACTCAGAAATACCACTACCTGCTCTGGCAACCGGAAGCCCTCAACATGATAGGGATCACCAGGTATGCTCTTACGAGCAGTGCGCCTAAGCCTGGCCATCTTCTTGCTTAACTTCCATGGTTAGATTAAAACAAAACATATGAGTATAAAACTCAGCAAGTAACTATAAAGCAGTTCTACGATATGAAATCCACTATATACTTTACCAATCTCAGGGCATTCTACTTTATTTGTTCTAGGTGGCAGATTTCCATCTTTTGGGTTAAGGAAGGGTTATGAAGGAAAAAAATGTGGGGCTTTCAAGGAACAAGGCTCAAAGCAGGGTGAAAGCCAACATTCATCACAAATCATTAAAGGATCAGAACAGATCTTTCAGAAAGGAAAGCAACAATATTTCACTATATGAAACCAATTATATGATCAACAGATTAAGATCAGGGTTCACAAGCTTTAAGCTTCACAATATCACAATCAACTCTTTTTAAAGCGATATAAACCATTTTTCATTTTTAAGAATCAATTACTGAACAGGATGTTTCAGTTCCATTTTAAATAATCAATATAGAACCCTTGATTGGATCACTTTATCTTCCCATTTCATTATAATATGGGTGATCAGCCCGTACCGACCTCCATCCGGTATTTAAGGTACCAATTGGCATAGTTTCAGCCTTAAATTGGACTAGCCCCGCTAGCCTCTTACCATGACTGGACTAGTCCCACTAGCCTCTTACGTCCCAATCCAATCCATCAGGAATTCGTTTGGAAAACTTTGAGTTAGAAAAAATAGGTTTTTCTAAATTCATTTTATCATTACCAAGAATATGAAATCATTCAGACTCTTTCGAGTCAAAACTCCGCTCCCGAGTCGTCGCTCTGCTGCGTCTGGCCCGTCCTCTAGGCACCTTTGGAGCATTCTTAAGTCAAATTTGAAGAAAAAAAAGTTAAGGAAGTGATTCAAAGGCAAGCAAGGAACAACTATAAGGATTCTGAATCATAGATAACAAGGTACTTAAATCAGAAGGATCAATATCTGTTTCAAGGATCAATAGGGTGATCAAGAAATAAGGTATCATTAAAAAAGGTTCGAAAAGCTAATTATAGGGTTCAATACAATTCATGGCTTAACAAATAACTTGAACAGAAAGGACAGGTTACCAAAGGGTTGAATCAGTAAGCTTATCAATAACAGTTTATCAAGATCAAAAACAGGGTATCTCAAATCATTAACAGTTCCATACTCAACATGGTATGAACAATAACCTCTCTATAACTATTCTCACAAGTAATGAGAGTTACTTGCCTGAATCCGCTTTCCTGAAGGTTGATCTAGTGCCACCTAGTATACCCTTTCCTTTCCTAGCCTGAATGCCCTCACGTTCCGAATCTACAATAAAACCAAAATCTTAATCAGTTTCTCAACTCTCGTTCCCAGAACGATTACTCAATACGATAGCTCGATTATACCCTTGACTCGAATATACGAGTATAGCTTATACACATAATCACACAGCACATCACACGTTATATACTTTACTCTTAACCTTTACACCTTTATATACTCGACAATCAACTTATAAACATCCTTATCTCAACTCGAAGTCAAATCATACTTTATATTAGTACACATATCTCTTTATACTTGAAATTCTTATACGAATAAACAAACGACAAAACTTACAATAACGACCCTAAAGTCATCTTTAAACCAACACGAAAACCATAGTTAACACAAATCAATCATCCCCTTTCTTCTATACTTTAATTTGAACCAAACATAGCAAATCAAGCAAAATCTTACATACAATCCTTAACTAATCTTCATGATCCATTCAAGCACTTAAATTAGAATTTGACCTTTTTAAGTACTATAAAACATTCGGCCTTCCTATAAACATCTCCCAAATTCAAGCAAATTTTCATACCAAATCCATGTAACATATAATCGATCAAACATTCACTTAATCCGACTTAATATTCTCATAAAAATAACTATATCATTCGAATTTTCAAGAACAATCGACATGCATTTCAATTTTTGATCTCATACATACCATGCAAGCATCTTTCCATGGTGTAATCCTAAATTCTAATGAATTCAAGCAAGAACAACACACCAAATTAATTCTTCTTTCTTTATCAATAAAATTCGAACCAAGGCAACTTATAATCTCATATTTATATTCGAATTTCTTCTTCCTAATCCCATTAAACACTCCATTCAACTTATCACTTCCAAACAATCATCAAACAATCATTTTTATCAACTATAATCAATTCCTTCTTAATAAACCAAAGCCCTATGTGGCTTTTACATCAAATAAACACATGTATGGTCTAATTTAGCTTTAAATACATCTAGTCATTCAAATCAAATCATAATTTATAGATTTAATCTTCAACAACTCATTCTTATCAAGCAGTTATCAACTAAAATTTTAAAAATCAAAATCCTTTTTGAAATTCAAACAAACCAAGCATGCAAACACCAAAAATCAAGTTTTGTGGAATTAGAGTTCAGTTTTAACATCACAACTCACCACCGGTTCACCGGAGTTCATCACCGGTGGCGGTGGTTTCTCGATGGTGCCTCATTTCGAGGTTTTCAACCTTGAGACCTCCAATTAATGCACACACAAGGCACATGCAAGACTCATTTAGCTTTAAGAATCATTTTTCAATCATAAAATCACCCCCTTAAGCATATATAGGAACATATATACATACATATACACGCATCAAAGCATGAACACACACACACATCGAGCTTGCATGCAAGTGGATAAACACACATGCACACTCTAATACCTACTTATATGTGTTTATCAAGAGATTTTGAGAAGGATTGGTGAGATTTATCAAAGGAACAAGTTGTATACCAAGAGAGAAAAGAGAGCCGAGAGAGAGAGTGAGGAAGAAAGAGAGAAAAGAGAGAATGGTGTGCACGGGAGAAAGAAAGAAAAGGAAGGGGGAGGATGAGTTTATAAATAATAAGGACAAGGGCAATTTAGTACTTCTCTAATTCCCTTTTTAAATTGATTTTCCTTTCTCTTTTTACTCCCATAGAATATTGGTGGAATAATAAATATATCTCTCTCAGAAAGTTGAAAATTATAGCGATTGACAATTTTAAAATGTAGATCTCGAAATTAGCTTTCCAACCATTACTCATAATAAGATTTTGAGCGTTCGGTTGATTTTATATGATTTTCGCAAGTTCGCTTTAATAATAACATTTTTCCACATAAAAATCAATTTAAAATGCAATGACCACCAAATAAATCCGTTCATCATTTTTAGAAAGTCTCTAGGACTATTTTGAAGATAACAGAACAATTCTCATGCCTTTATCTTAGTCTGATAATTTTATAAAAATGCGCGAAGGTTAAATAAACCTTTATTTAAATCAAATAATTCCCTTAAATCAATAAAAATGTCAACAAATCATGTAATCATGCATACAGACAAGTAAGCACACATAAGAACACATCTCTACTCATGTCTGATCATAGAAATTTATCCTTCTTTAATATTATTCCTTTTTACGCGTTCCGGGTCACGTTCAACCTAACGGCCCGACGCTCAGCGTTTCGATTACACTTCTCGATATCGACCGACACGTCACTAGGACGAAATACTTTACTTAAACATTTCATTTCACATACTTCACATTTTAAATATCTTAACCCCTTTTTAGGACGGGTTCCGTTCTACCTGACGGCCCGACAACACAGCTTATCTCCTAAGCTGACTCTTTAAATTGGAACGCTTCTATTTACGCTCCTAGATTCTATATACAGTAAAGATAATTAATCAACACTTAATCAAAATTATAATCACTTCACATAAATCTCACTTTATTCACTTAATTATATCGCAAAATTCTCAGTCGTCACAGCTTGGCGGAGCCTCAACTTCTCCAATTCATATTTTTCATTAGATTGTTGCAGCTGGATTTGTTGTCTCGTTGCATATTGCGGTTGCTGAAAACCAGGAGGGTTGTATTGCTTTGCATCATACTACTGATAAGGCTGATACACCGCATTCTGAGTATTGCCCCAACTGAAGTTAGGATGATTGCGGTTGTTGGGATGATAGGTGGCTGGAACTGGCTGCTGCGACCTCTGAAAATTGCTCACAAACTGAGTAGATTTATTAGAAATAGCACACCGCTCCATCTCATTCGCACCAGCCTAAAGCTCACAGACACAAGTGATCTGATTAACTCCATAATTGGCCAAAGAATCCACCTTCATCGTCAAAGCCTTAAGCTGAGCAGCTATAGCAGTAGCTGCATCTACCTCCAGAATTCCTGCTACCTAGCCTTGAGGTAGTCTCTGAGTTGGGTTCTGGTATTCATTAGCATCCATCAGTTCAATCAACTCATAAGCTTCATCGTAGCTCTTGGCCCATAAGGCTACACCTGATGCTGCATCAAGCATGCGTCTAGATGTTGCACCCAACCCGTTGTAGAAACAGTTAACGATCATCCAGTCAGGCATCCCATGGTGAGGACACTTTCGAAGCATCTCCTTATATCACTCACAAGCCTCACACAAAGACTCTCCAGAATGCTGCGCAAATTGAGTAAGAGCATTCCTGATTGCGGCTATCTTTGCCATAGAAAAGAACTTAGTAAGGAACTTTTGAGCAAGATCTTCCCATTTGGTGATAGAGCCTGGTGGTAGAGAATGCAACCAACACTTAGCTTTATCCCGCAGAGAGAATGGGAAAAGCATTAGCTTAATAGAATTTTCAGAAACATTGTTGAATTTGAAAGTGTCGTAGATCTCGATAAAATCTCTAATATGCATGTTGAGGTCTTCTGTTGGAGAACCCCCAAACTGAACCGAGTTCTGCACCATCTGAATCGTGCTAGCTTTGACTTCAAAACTGTTAGCCGTGATGGTTGGTCGGACAATGCTAGACTGAATATCATTGATCTTTGGCTGAGAATAGTCCATCAAAGCCTTTGTATTTGCTTCTGCTTCACCCATTACAACAAGAGCTTCTTCTTCAACTTTCTCCTCTTCTAAAAGAACTTCTTCCTCCAATAAAACTTCTTCCTCCGCTTTATCCAGTGTTCTCTTTCGAGATCAAGAACGCGTTTGCATAAACGCTCTCTAGAGTACCTGAAAAGGCAACCAGTAAACACGTAACTAAAATATCTTAGTTAATGAACTTTAACGACCACTGATGTCAAGCATATAAACTAAAATTAACACCGATTCCCCGGCAGCGGTGCCAAAAACTTGTTAGGATGAAAATATGCGCTAATATTCACGCAAGTATACGCGATCGCAAGTTATATAAAATTAATTCTAGTTCGATCCCACAGAGACTAGTTTAGGTTAATTTCAATCAATGTACTTATACAATAATGGTATGGTTATTATTCAATGCTAAGATGATAACAAGTTGAGATTGTTTATAACTAAGCTTATTGACTAACATGCAATTATTTAAGAGATTAAAAGTTTAATTTACTTATATAACATAAACATAGGATTTTAACTTCACTACTACTTCATTCAACAGCCTTTTTGTTCATAACCTTAGCATGCAGTGGCGATGACAACTAATCAGATAACACAAAATTAGTAAACGCCAACTTTCATTGTACGAGTACCCTACTACCAGACATCCATCAAAGTACCCTACTACCAGACATCCACAAAAGAGATAGAAGCTGAATAGACACCAATTATATTGAGACCCTATATGTCTATAAAATTTGACAGCATAATGGTTTAATGCACATGTTATCTATCATGATTACATAGGGCAAGTAAGATGGTTAAAATTACCTACAAATCATACATACCAAATACTTGAACCTATGCTAGAATGGCCAGTTCTAAACCCTTATATTCACTTTCACTTCAATAGAGATTAACACGCTATTTTACAAGTTCACGACGCTCATAAGAAGAATAAGCACAACCAATACTAGGATATCATACAATCACCACACACTAAGGTATCAAAACATATTAACTATTGAAATCCATAAGTAAATCCGCTAGAACCCCATGATAACGATTAGTTCATAACCGAACTCATCATCACCGTGGGTTCCGATGAAAGCATGGTATAATAAACTTAGTCTTTATAAATATGAATAATAATCAAGTACGTTAAACAAGAGTAATAGGTTCAACAAAAAAGAAAACTAGCATCCAAGATTACAACTTAAAACAAAGAATCACAAGAATAAATTATATCCTCTTCGCCTTAGTTGTGTTTGTGCTCCTAGGTCTTCTTGATGTCTTCTCCTTAAGCTCTGTTATGAAAAATGTCTTTAAGTTGTCTTTATATAGCAGCCTAATCAGAAGATAAGTCCATAAAATCACTCTTATACTTGAAACAGGATTCTGAAATCCCGACCTGCCGCGGCCGCGCGCTTCACCAGTGTGGGCGCACTGTCTCTCTGTAATTCTGGCATGGGCACGCGCTAGCAAAGCGCGGGCGTGCTGACATTCTGGAAAAAATTCTGATTTTTATTTTCTTGCATGGTTTGAGATGGAAATCCTCGAGCAATCTTCTTGAGCACCATCCTAACACAAATTTAGTACAAAAGCAATGTTAAATCTCCTCATTCCTTTATTTATGCGTGAAATGCAAAAACACTACAAAAACACATCAAACACACAAATAACTTGAGTACAAAACATTAATTCAAGAGTTTATAGAGCATTATAAGTGGACATATATGCCACTTTACAATACAGAGCAAAATAATACCAATAATCAGTAGGGAGTTGAGAAGAATATAGTAGTGGTTCCCGATAATGATGCCTATGAGTATTCTCAGAATCAGGCTACTTACATTCCTATGTTTAAGAGATTTAATAAGCAAAAGCCTAAGAGTTTTAATGGATTAGGAGGACCCAAAGCAGCTGAAAATTGGTTAGGACACCTTCAAAAAAAAATTTGATTGATTGGTTGTTCTGAAAATACTATGATGAGGTTTGCTGCATATAAGTTGGAAAATAATACCGATAGATGGTGAAATATTGTGACTTCCACTAAACCAGAGCATTATATGGATGTTGTGACTTTAAATGAGTTCGAGGAGCTGTTTCATCAGATGTACTTTTCAGTGGCTGATAGGGAGAGATATGTGTACGAGTATCAGATAGTAAAGGAGGATGACACTGAGACAGTGGCAGAGTATATCTCCAGGTATAATGGGTTGGCTAGCTTTGAAGCTTTAGAGATTAAGTCAGAGGAAGATAAGGCTAATAAGTTCAAGTGGGGCCTTTGTTAGGTCCTGAAGTATCGTAGAAGGGGGCTTGAATATGATACTCACTAAATTAAAAAATTCTTTCAAATCTTTTATGGATAAATAATTTAGTGTTTGGTTAGTGGTTTCGTGTTCTTGAGTTGAATAGTGTTTGGAACAGTAAAACGAGGAACACAAGATATTCGGGGAAGTATATATTCATATATAAATCCGCGAGGGGTGTTGCTACACTCCGGTAAATAAATTAACCGGCTACAATCTAAGAAAAACAAAGTTCCTAAATACAACAAAGATTTACAAATCAAATCCTATACAATGATCTAGCTTTGAGTTTTTCCAAGGATTCAATTACCGGATAACGATTATAATGCCCCTATGAATATACAAGAGTTAAATCGGATATTATAACATTTCTCTGGTGAGAAGTTAAATGGATATTCAAGGAGCTTGAGCTTCTCTATAAATCGTTGATACTTGTTTTTATCAGCTCTCATTATTTTGGAGAAGAAGATAAAAACACAGAACCATTACTCTCTTGTTATGCTTCTGTTGTGTAGACTTATATTCAAAGTGAAATACATGGCTATTTATTTACCAAATAAAATAATTGAATGTAATCAATGATGTTGTGGCTCAGAGTTACTTGTGACTTGGAAGCTTATAAGATTTTTCCTTAGTCATTTTCAACATAACAGGTTACTTGCGACTCCATCTCTCTCCTTATAGCATGTTACTTGCGACCAAGAGAAGGAGTGACCTTTTCCTTAGCCAAATTCTGAGTTTACATGTTAGTTGCGACCTCTAGTCCCTTGTAGGACTTACTTGTGACCTCTGCATGCTCTAAGAGTCTTTTCCTTAGCCAATTTAAAGTTACTTATAGTAACTTGCGACCATGAAGCCTTGGAGTGAACTTTGCCTTAGCCAAATTTAACCTAGCAAGTTACTTGCGCCCATAAGCTCCTTGTAGGAGTTAATTGCGACTCCCTTTGGCCAAGGGAAGAGTTACTTGCGACCTTATAAGCTAGGGAATGAGTTTTTTCTTACAGGATTTTATAGCTTCCAAGTTACTTGCTACCCTTCTCCCTAGTAAGGTGTTTTGCCTTAGAAAATTCCTGACTTACAAGTTACTTGTGACCCAGTAGTCATAGTAAGAAATATTGACTTATAATAATTCCCATGCATACTTACTTGCGACCAAGGGGTGCATATATGCACTTAAAATTTTCTTTCTGCTCATGTTTCTTCCCTGAGACTCGTACCAAGTCAAGATCAGTTCATGTACTAAAATATCGAATTGTGTTTCCAAGATATTGCTTTTGACATTCAATATACTGATCATGGTGACTCCTACTATAAGGTAGTGATCACTTTGACTTAGTTTCTGTAGAGCATTGCAATCCCAAAGTTGTCATTTCTTCAAGTCTTCTCTCTGAGTCTTCGTATAAACCATATAACCTTCATCTTCAGATACGAATCCTCACTTAACAATCTTCCTAATGATAATACTCAGATTCCTTTCACAAATCACTGATGCCTAGTGCAACTGGTCTGGTTCACAGACGATTAGCTTCGATTCAGGTCTTCATATTATATCCTTGATTATATTATTAAGCTTGCAACAACTTCATCGCTTCGAACACCGACTGTCAATAAATAAATGTACTTTCACTGGAATCTTTCTGGTACTTAGACAACGTCTTCATTGATACTACAATCTTTAATATTTCATTCACTGTTCTTCACTGATGTTCGAACATATAAGTGAACTCATGTCAGTGAGTATAACTTCAAGACTGCAGTTGTCTTCTTTAACCTCTGTCTTTTACCATGTCTTCAGTTCTTCATATTCCTATGCTTCAAACACTGTCTATCTTCAATCAATGCTGATACACTGAAATCTTCTGGTAGCACTTATAAACTGAATCTTTAACATTTCTGAAACCCTAAAAGTATTTAACCTTTATTATTCACTGAAGCATGAACATATTAATGAAATTCTTTCAGTGACCTGTAAACAGATTTGTGAGCATGGAACAGGCTATTAGTGCAGCTAAATATCAGGAGTTATCAGTCCTTGATGGGAAGGAGGATCCCAATAGAAAAAGGGCTAGAGATGAGCCACAGAGTTTCAACCGCAACCAACAAAGCTTTCGAGTAAATCAGTTTCAGGGTGCTCAGCTGCAGGGGCCTCATTTATCCCGACAGAATGGGTCGTCTTATTCCAGAAATAATAGTAGAAGGCGAGGTTTTTAGAGGGGTTATCAGAATTTTGGCAATGGAAGGAAGCCAAGGACCAATAATGAAAATAGAGGAAACTTTCAGGGAAACTGACAGATAAGGGACCGATGCAAAATTTGTGGGGGTAAGCATATAAGGAGACCGTGTTTTAGAGAGACTGGGGCTTGCTATGTTTATGGGAGGACTGGGCATTTTGCTAGAGATTATACTATGCAGTGGAGGGAGCAACAATAAACTCTATTGAATGTTAATATGGGCCAGTAACAAAATTAGTAGGGAGGCAATCAGGGTCAGAGGAATATCGGTCATTTTTATACCACCGTGGATAGGGATGCAGTGAATATCCTGGGTACTATTTCTGGAACTTTATTTATTGGCAATAAAGATGCTAGAGTGTTATTTGATACTGGTGCTACCCATTCAGTTGTTTCTTCTAGTTTTATTAGACACATTGGTGTACAATCATATGAGTTATTTCTATCTATTTTCATTAGTATTGCTGTAGGCATGAGTATTGATGTGCATGTTCAGTATCCTAATTGTCCATTAAAAGTTGGGGATCACATATTACCAACTACTTTGTTACTTTTGCCTATGTGAGACTTTGATGTAATTTTAGGTATGGATTGGTTGGAGAAACGTAGGGTAGTTATCGATTATGAGAGTTGAGTTATGAAGTTAAATTTAGATGATAGGTTTATAGTTGAATATCATGGTTCCAAACCAAGTGCCTTATACAAAATAATATCTACCATGAAGGCTGTGAGATCAATGAAGAAGGGTTGTTATGGTTACCTTGCATATGTAGCCGATATAGATATGGCAGAACTGCAACTAAAGGATGTTCCGGTGGTTAGGGAATTTAGTGATGTGTTTCTAGATGATCTTCCAGGATTACCTGCACAAAAGGAGGTTGAGTTTTCAGCAGAACTTGTACCAAGTTTCGAGGCAATCTTCAAGGCTCCTTACCGAATAGCTCCAGCTGAATTAAAAGAGTTGAAAGAGCAATTGAAAAAATTACTTGATAGGGGTGTTATTCATCCAATTATATCTCCTTGGGGTTCTCCAGTTCTATTTGAAAAGAAAAAGGTGTTGAGAAAGATTGAAGTTGTATGTATAACTCAACAATACTGGTTTTGATAACTTAACATAGAACAAAGGACTTTGAAATAATCTATATTCCACTAGAATCAGTACTAATTGTTTATTGGGAATATACATGATAATTTTGGTAGCTACAGTGAAGAAGACATCAATAGAGATCCGTATGAAGTTCATTAACATGTTCAGGAAATGGAGGAATAAGGTTGAAGTCATTCGAAGTAGTTATCAAGATCAGTATGAAGACCTCAAGGATTCTATGTGAAGATGATTATATTTGGTAGAAGACTTAACAGTGAATTGCATGGACATAATATGAAGACTTGAGAGTGGAACTAGTCGTCTGTGAACCAGACCCTTGCACTAGATGTCAGTGATCCATGAAAGGAGATAGAGTATTATTTTTAAAAATACTGTTAAGTAGTTTTTGTACCCGAGAGGATTGAAAATATTTTAAAATATGGAGATTCGGAGATTAAAAGGCTTGGAGATATAGAAGTCTACAGCTCAAAGAGTACAAGTAGTATTATAAAGGGCTTTAAATTAAACAACCAAATGGTGTATAATTTAAGGGACCCACCAGAGTTAAGTAGTCAGATTTTGTTATTGTTTTAATAAAACTAAATGAATTGGTTGTTTTATAAAAAGAAATGCAAGTGGCGGGACCCAAGCACTTGCTTGTGCATGCAAGGGTATAAGGTCGCCAGTAAGAAAGGAAATGGAAATGATTTAAGCACCCATGTGTTGTGGGCCCCTGGTAAGCATTCCAAGGCATCCAAGGAAAAAATTAATCAAGTAATGTTATACTAAAAGTAATCACTCGCAACCAAAGCCTTCATAGAGAAGCAAGGTCACAAGTAACACCTTAGCTTCTAGGAGTCAAGTAAAATGTGCATGCCCCCTTTGGAGTCGCCACATAGTTTACTGCATGGATTCTTGCTCACAACTTAGGATGAAACTAAGGGAATTTATCCAAGAGATGTACTAGGTCGCAAGTAAGCAAGTCTAGTAGCCTAGTAGTCGCAAGAAAGCTCCTAAAAGGGCTTCTCCATTCGCAAGCTACAAAAATGACTAAGGCAATTTGATAATTCATGCCTTGGTCGCCAATAAAGCAATCAAAGAAAATCCTAAGTGCTATTATACTCTTCTACTCGCAAGTAAGGAATGAAAACTCCAGGGAACGCAAGTTGATATTATGCAAGTTATTTAATTAAATTTACTTGTTTGATAGCGTGCCACGTGTCCTTCTCTCTCCTGAATACCTACAAGCCTATATAATCAAATCAGAATATAGCGAAGCTCTTGCAAAATTTTCTTAGCACTTTGAAAAGTTTGATTTGATAAGGAGAGGTCATGCCCATTTGTTTACTCACCATTTAAAGAATTACACATTAGATACACTCATCATTTAAAGCTTCTTGGATTGTATTGAATACCATTTGATAAGAGCTTTATATCTTTAGAGTGATAGATACAAGCCATAGTTTGATAGCTTATATTTTGTATTGGCTTTATCTATTTCTAACTTTGAATATTTGTTCAAAGGTGTAAGCAATCCATTGAGGTTTAATTTCTTAATACAAGAATTATTCTGTGAATCTCTCTGTTTGTTTATTTCATTTTCATAGTTTTATTATCCGCTGCATTTATTTGTGAAAAACAAAAATATACATTCACACCCCTTTGTATGTACCTTTTGGACCTAAAAATTGGTAGCAGAGCTTGTTGATCGATATACATATCAGATATATTAGATTAGAAAGTTTTGTTATTGATTTTGGTTGTATGGAGTCTGAGAGTGCTTTTGGTGTGTAGATCTGGTTTTGGGTTTGTTGGTTTTGACTTAAACGTTTGGTGTTGTTGACTGACTTGGTGTTTGTGTTTTGATATGGTGTATTGCAAATTTTTCTCGAGTCTGAAAAGATGAGTACTCAGAAAGTTAGTTGCATTAAGGTTCCTTAGTTTGATAAATCGAGATATAATCTATGAAAGAAAAAATGTTTTTATATATTCGGGCATTAAATCCATATTATATGAAGGTATTAAGAGAAGGAAGACATGTTCCTATGAAGGAGCATCAAGAGATCCCTAACTCAAGAATGTCATGTCTTGAATCAGAATGGACTGCTGTTGATAAGGAATTGATTGCTTTGGATGAAGGCCTGCAACTGATTTTGGTGGATTAAATGGATGATAATATGATTCACCAAATTATGGTCTGTGAAAGTGCCAAGCACATATGGGAGACCATAGAACTGATTATGGAAGGAGCTGAAGATGTCAAGCAAAATTGACTGGATATCTTGACTTCACAATATGAGGCCTTTAAGTCCTTGCCTGGAGAGAGTATAACTCACGTCTTTGAAAGAATGAACAAGTTGTTAAATAAATCGAGTATTCATGGAAAGAATTATCCTCAAAGAGAAGTCAACAGGAAGCTTATTCTGGTCCTACCTCACCATCTGGAGAATAAGGCTTCATCTGTTCATGAACGAGTTGATTTTGAAATCATGACACTTGAGAAGTTGTATGTTAAGTTGAAGACACATGAGATGGAGCAGGAACAAAGTAAGATCATCTATGTTGGTGGTATAGTTGATAGCAAGAATACTAAACTACTCAAGAAAACTGCTCTTGAAACCAGTGGACTCAAAGAGCTTGTCATTACTGCTGAAAAACCTAGGTCTAAAGCCGAAACGCTCTTTGAAGCTAAAATGGATGATGAAAGCCTCTCTGGTAATCCAAGTGACTACTATACCATTGAGGAGCTGCAAGGTATGGAAGACCCTACTATGTTCAACTTAGCTAGGATGTTCAGTAACATCAGGTTTAGAAGGAAGCAAGGCTTTAGGGGTTCTGGAAGCAGCAATCATAATCATAATTCAAGTTCATCTTCTGAATCAGGTTACAAAATAGGGATGATGGATAGAAGCAAGTTCATGTACTTTATCTATGATAAGGTTAGGCTCTTTGCCATCGAATGTAAAAAGACTCAATAAGTAAAGGATAAAGGGAAAGCTTATCAGAAATATGACTCAGGTTGCTCAAGAAAGTATCCAATGAAATCTTACATAGCTGAAGGGAAGAGCTGGGATGACACTGATAATGAAGAAGGGCAATATGGAAATCTTGCATTAATGGCAGAATCTTTTTCACAGGGCATTAAGCAGAAGAAGGTCATGTGGATTCTGGGCAGTGGATGTTCAAGGCATATGGCGGGAGATAGAGCCCTACTATCAAAGGTAGAATGCTGGATCAGTGGTTACTTTTGGAGATGACAACAAAGGTTATACTACGAGATATGGCTGTTTAGAAATTGGAAATGTCATCATTGAAGAAATCTCTCTGGTTGAAGGTCTTATGCATAATCTCCTCCGTATCAGTCAATTCTGTGATAAAAGGAGGCGAAGTCTTGTTCAAGAAGGAGAAGTATTTGATCTCTAATCAGAAGAATGAGAAGCTGACTCTCTATGGAGTTAGAAACGATGATTTGCTTCTAGTTGACTAGAATACTGTTGATGGTCAAGTAATGTGTTTCTACAGTAAAGCCTCTCTAGATGAAAGTTGGTTATGGCATAAGAATGTCTCCCACTTGAACTTCAAGACCATGAATTCTTTGGTTAAGAGGGAATTGGTGAGAGGTTTTCCCGAGACGGAATTCAGTCCTAATGGAATTTATGAATAATGTAAGAAAGGAAAGTCAAAGGGAGCATCACACAAGAAGAAGACAATGACTGACATTACCAAACCACTACAACTCCTTCATATGGATTTTTTTGGCCCTGTTAACATCATGTCTATGTCTAGAAAGAAATATGGATTAGTGATTGTTGATGACTATTCCAGATACACGTGGGTGTTATTCTTACATTCAAAGGATGAAGCAGCTGATATAATTATTGATCACATCAACAAGATTGAGTTAGAAGCTGGAGTGCATGTACGTACCATCAGATCAAATAATGGAACGTAATTCAAAAATGCAAAGTTGAATGATTTATGTACCGAGAAGGGCATCTCAAGACAGTTTTCAGCACCAAGGATACCACAACAGAATGGAGTGGTTGAGAGGAAGAATCGAACATTGATTGAAGATGCAAGGACTATGCTTAATGAAGCCAATCTTCCTACCTACTTCTGGGCTGAAGCAGTTAACACTTCATGCTATACTCAAAACAGAACCATGATCAACAAGATTTATGAGAAGACCCCTTATTAGTTAATGTCCAACAAGAAACCATCAGTGAAATACTTTCACATGTTTGGAGGAAAATGCTTTGTTCTTAAGGATGATGAGCATCTTGGCAAGTTTGATGCTAAAGCTGAAGAAGGTATTTTTCTGGGCTATTCTCTAGAGTCAAAGACTTATAGGGTATATGTGATTAGTGATAGAAAGGGTTTGGAAAGCCTTAATATAACATTTAATGATGCCAAGCTCCCAAGTATTCAAAAGGAAGATGATGGTGATATTATTGATGTTGAACATCTTTCTGATGAAGAAGATGAACCTGAAGTTGTTCCAGATAACAATGACAATGACAATGGTAATGATCCTGATGATCATAATTCTGATTAATATTTTGATGGGAATGATCCTAGAACAAGTAATAATAGTCAAACTATCTTTGAGACTAGTCCCCAAGCTTCAGATTTTAAAGATCAAGATGGCAACAACTCAGGGGGCAGATCAAGAAGAAGAACATAGATCCGGTAGTCAGACTCAATACAATTCTAGTAATGCTGAGTCACCAAGAGCTGACCTACCAAGACAGAAAGTATGGAGCAAAAATCATCCTTGGTATTTGGTACTTAGTGATTCAAATAGTGGAGTTAAGACTAGAAGAGCTATAGTAAATGAATGTTTCTATTCTGGCTTTCTATCTCAAATGGAACCAAAGAAAGTAGATGAAGCTCTTGGAAATCCAGATTTGATGATTATTATGCAAGAGGAACTCAATTAGTTCGACAGACAGAAAGTGTGGAAGCTTGTACCCATACCTATAGATAAATCTATGATATTCACAAAATGGGTTTTCAGAAACAAGCTTGATGAAGATGGAGTAGTAACAAGGAACAAGGTGAGACTGGTTGCTAAGGGATATTCTCAAGAAGAAGGGATTGACTACGATGAAACCTTTGCACCAGTTTCTAGACTTGAAGCCATCAGGATGTTTCCAACATTTGCAGCATCTTCAAATTTGAAGGTATATCAGATGGATGTGAAAAGTGCCTTCCTGAATGGTGAGCTTAAAGAAGAGGTCTATGTGGATCAAACTCCTAGTTTCATAGATCCTGAGTTTGAAGATTTTGTCTATTTACTCTTCAAAACTCTTTATAGTCTAAAACAAGCGCCGAGAACATGGTATGACACTCTCTCAAAATTTCTTCTTGAAAATGGTTTTACTAGATGTGTCATAGATAAGACTCTGTTTCATAAGAATCATAAAAATGATATCATACTTATGCAAGTCTATGTTGACGACATTATATTTGGGTCTACGAATGATGCACTTTGTGCAAGGTTTACTAAGCTTATGCAGAGTAGGTATGAGATAAGTATGATGTGAGTTGAACTTCTTTCTTGGACTTCAAGTGAATTAGAAACCAGATGGTATCTTCATTTTTCAAATGAAGTACATCAGAGATCTTCTGAAGAAATATAAGTTGGAAGATTCAACACCTCCAAAGACTCCGATGGCAACTGCCACAAAACTTGATCAAGAAAAGTCTGGTAAGAAGGTGGACATTACTAGTTATCGAGGCATGATTGGATCATTACTCTACCTGACTGCAAATCATCCAGATATTATATTTGCTACATGCTTGTGTGCATGGTTCCAAGCTGATCCGAAGGAATCACATCTGATAGTCGTCAAAAGAATTTTCAGATATCTGAAGGGTACGCCTAATCTAGGTATCTAGTATCCTAAAGATACGGGCTTTGATCTCATTGGTTACACAGATTCTGATTACGCTGGTTGTAAAATTGATCAGAAAAGTACTTCAGGAAGCTATCACTTTCTTGGAAGAATATTGGTTTCTTGGTTTATAAGAAGTAACATTCAGTTTCTACTTCTACTGCTGAAGCTAAAAATATTGCTGCTGGAAGCTGCTGCTCTCAAATTCTTTGGATGAGAAACCAACTCCGAGATTATGGACTTGATTTGAAGAATATTCCTATCTACTGTGACAAGACAAGTTCCATAGCAATCTAAAATAATCATGTTCAGCACTCAGGGACCAAATATATTGATATAAGGTATCATTTCATAAGAGAGCATATCATGAATGGTATTGTAGAACTTTGTTAGGTCACACACACTGTAGAAGGGGGTTGAATACAGTGTTTAGCACAATCAAATCGAAATTAAGAACACAAGTAACTGAACACAGATTTTATTCAACACAATAAACTCTATTACAATATGGAACTGTCCTCTCTCAGTGATGAACAAATTATCACGAGAGCTGCTAGGGTTACAAAGAATAATAACTTCAATAATGATAACACTTAAGTGTAAACCCTATGCCTGTGTTTATATACTACACAGTTACAAGATAATGTTCTAATTGATATGGAATATAATTCTGCTTCCTAAAATATATCAACTAGTTTTCTTTTCTTCCAAGTATTCTATTCTTCATAGAATTCCTTCTTCATGCATATTTCTTTCTGTCTTAGTCTCGATCTTCTTTCCTTTCAATCAGCCGCCTGCCTTATCTGAAAGCCATCTTAAGTCCTGATATTATCTCCTGATAAATATCTTATGATAACTTAAGTTCTGATCACTTAAGTTCTGATATCTTAAGTTTTGTCTTCAGTATACGTACTGATTTCCAGTTAAGTATTGATTTGTCCTGTTAGGTAATATCTGAAAACTAAACACAAATCATATTACACATGACATTATCAAATATATCTAACAATCTCCCCCAACTTGTAAATTAGCATAATATACAAGTTCAACAGATATTTGATGATGTCAGAAACATTAAGTACAAATGCATGAGAATTTGACTAGATAACTACAACTTACAGTCCTTTCAACTTTACCATCTTTAACTTCTAATAACAGCTTCAGTCTGTATATACTTCAGAATTTAAGCAGTTGTAGATCTTTGACTTGGCTTCAATTTCTGATCTCTTTGATATCAAGAGTTGTTCTGAGATAGTACTTCAACAAACATCTCTCAGCATATTCAAGTTCATTGACCATCCTCCTTTTAGCATTTATCAATTCAGCTGTATCTTCACCAGTTTGAAAAATAGCTGCTCTGAGATCATTTATCTTAGCTTTTCTTATCTCCTGATCTATTCTAATCAGATATGCCTTGTCAGACTCTAGATTGAATTCCACAGCCTTATAACCCAGAAAAGTAATTATGATCTTAGCAGAGTTAGGCTTCATTTCGACAATATCACCTTTGTGATCTCTGTACTTGGGACAGTATGTGCTATCAGACTTTACAGAATAAAGCTTCTTCTGTCTTTGAATTTGAGACTTTAAATAACCTGCAGCACTATCTGTTAATCTATCTTTCACTTGAAGTAGGAATAGAACATGTTCCAGTTCCTCAAAATACTTCAGTGGTATAGCATTCTGCCTAATATGGTATACCCTTCCATCTTTCATAAAATATAACAAGATATGTTCTTTCAAAAAGGTATGGTAAACCATTTGTACAGATTCAAGTCGATTCAATCTTTCAGGAGTTGCTCCAACACCTGGTTCACTTAAGGAAGTTGGATCATTGGTAGTGTTATGTACTCTTCTTTCATCAAAACTACCCAATCCAGATTTATCTCTTGCTTCCTTTCCTGTAACAACTCTTGCTTCAAAACCACTTGTTGTAGTCTTCAAAGGTTGAGCCTGTTTATCTATGGTGAATCCTGGTAGGAGTATCTTTGAAGGTTTAACATGAGCAATGTCAGAAGTTTCCTTTTCCTTATCTTATGATATCAAGCCAACTTGAGCTATGTCAGAGGTTGCTTGCTTCACTGTCATATCAGAACTTACTACATCTTAACTCTGAACAACATGAGCCATGTCAGAGGTTGTTTGAAAAATCTTCTTATGCATCAGAGTAAGATTAGCATCTTCTTCATCATCAGTTATTTCTCCATCCATGACCGACATATAAACCTTTACAGGTTCATCAACTTTTTCTTTGCCCTTGGACCTTGGATCAATTTCCATTTGTGATTTGACTTTGATTACCTCAGAATTTGTTCTTTCCTTTATCACAATTCCCTTAGGTTTTGGAAATTTCTTTTCAGCAACAGAAGCTTTAGATTTTATCTTGACACCTTTTGCTTTGAGTCTAGCTTCTTTTTCCTTGAGACTCTCAAAGTCCATTCCTGGATTTTCATTAAGAAATAACTCCTTTGAAATTTCTTCATCAAGTTCTAGATGTTCACCGGAACTTATCCTTTTACTAGTATCAGAACTTATTCTTCTTCCAGTATCAGAACTTGTTCCTTGACTTGTAATTCTAGCTTTACTTGATGAAAATCCTTTGCCTTGACCTTGACCTCTACCCTTGTTAGAGTTTCCCTGGTCATCATTTCCATCATCCTTTCCCTTCAGTGTCTGAATAGATTTGCATTTGGACTTAATCACTTTCTCCCCCTTTTTGGCATCAGCAGGTAAAAGAAGATAGACAAGCAATTCCACTGAGGATTGGATCTCATTGAGTTGATTTTGGTGAGAAGCTTGATTCTTCAGAAATTCTTCAATTTGAGTTTGTTGCTTCTACTGAGTTTTCTCAATGTAGGCAATTCTGTCCAAGGCTGGCTTGAAAAATCTGTTCTTTTCAAGTTTTACATTCATATCTTGTTGGATCAAAGTTTCTTAAATTTTATTCACCTTGGCATGAGTTGTCGAGTGTTGACCTTGAAGGTTCCTAGTACTCAATGCAGTAACTCTCAGTTGTGCCTTGAAATCATCATTTATCAGCATTTTATCAGCTTTTGCCAGATGCTCAGCAAGAATCTTTTCAGAAGGAACAAAACTAACTGTGTTCCATTCCTTAGTCCACTCCTTTCCTCTAGGAGTTTCACTCCAAGGTACTGGTGCATCCTTAGCAAACTTTTTGATTAGATCAGCTTTATGAACTGTTTGTTGAGGTGCATGTCCTGATGGACCAGCTGCATCAGCATCTAAATTAGCAGCAGCTTCACCAGTAGTTTCTTCATTGGCAGCATCAGAACTTGTAGATCCTGCAGTATCAGCATCCTCTGCTAAAACAGCAATATGAGAGGCTATAGAGGCTTCAACATCATCCTCTAAATTCTGATCTGCAACCAGGTTCTAATCAACATCCAAAATTGATGTTGTTGGTGGAGTGCGTTGAATTGGTGGAGCTTCCAAGTACAAAACCTCAGGCACAATCAAGTTATGAATATCAATTTCAGCACTTGTACCTGGTTCTTTAGTATGTACTGGATCAACTATAGGTGACATAGGAGGTGTAGGAATTCTGTCTTGAGCAGTTTCTTGTTGTGCAGAAAGAAGTGATTCAATAAAAATTGGTTCTGTTGAGATCAGAGATTCCTGATCCCCTTCCTTAGCTGCTTCCACTACATCCTCTGAATCTGACTCAACTATGTCCCTGTGAGCTCTCTATTTCTTTAGCTTCTTCAAAAGTGGAGACATTGTAGGAGCTATATCATCAGAATTTAACTTTCTAAGCCTTTTGAGGGGCCTAGAACTCCCAGTTACAGTATCTTTCTCATAAGTAACCTTCTCAGCTTCTACAACAACAGGTTCTGATATTGGAACATGTTCCTCAGTTGTTTCATCAAAATCAACGGAATTTAATCAAAACATTCATCACAAAATAAAATTAAAAGTTGATGAAGTAAAGATTAATAAATTGCAATTAAACATGCACAGTCACATAATTTGAGAAACAAAGAACAAATCTTGCAATTAAAAAAAATATCATTGATATATCAGATGATTACATTAGATGAAATTTAGCAATTACATGCAAAAATTACAAGATAGTCCTATTCTACGATTCTGAACACTAACAGCCTTAGTCCTAGTCTAAGAAGACCTAACGACTACTTCTTCTGCTGCTGACGAAGAGTACTGCAAGACGAATGATTCGTTCTTGCTGACGGAGAGCTTCTCTCCTTTCCTCTTCCAACCTATCAAGATGGAGGTGATACTCCATTGATAAGAACAAGAGTTCTATGTGAACCTCTTGTGGAACTGAGTTCCAAAGCTCGTCAGGAATGGCAGTGACATGCCACTCCTGTTGCCATTCATCACAACTCAACTTGATGTTAAAGGTTTCATAGTTCAGGAACAAGTTGGAACAAACCATATTTGTTGAGGAGTATAAAAAGAGAGTGAGTTTGTGAGAAAATGAAAGATGTTTTGGCTGGAAGGAATGGTCGGTTTAAATAGATAATAGATACCCAAGGGACGCGAGGACTGGTTAAAAATTATAAGTAGAAATAATGACCCCTCGACTCCCTAGACTGATGTGTAATAATAACATTCAGTAAAAGATCTAAAGCCAGAGTTAATGGGCACGGGATATAATAATAATTATTGTGCGCATGCAGTTTTTCAAGACATACACGCTAACCACTAACCCATAATAATTATGACTGTTTTATCTCACATTAACCAATATTCTGTAAAAATATTATCATTCAGGTAATGACCAAAAATAAACCAAGTAAATAAATATTGTCACGTCAGCATCAAAACTTGATTATTATCAGGATTTAAAAGTCATCAGAATATGGCTCCTTAACTCGAAAAGTGAATGTGTATTCGTGTAATTCTTCATACAAATACTGATATGGTTTCATCAGAACTTAATCATCAGAACTTCCATCAGAACTTGTCCTCAGAATTTATGCAATCTGACACATAAATTGTTCATCTAAAACAACATTTATCACCATAGTAATTTTCATCATTCATATGGAGTGTATGTGTGTGCATTAAGCTAAATATCAGACAAAGAATAAAGTCTGATTCACTTCAGTACATCTTAGAAATAAGGCATAACTAAGAATTTTACTCAAAATCTGTCATTATTCTGAAGTCTACTTTAGAATGAGTTCATGCATGAGTCCACCTCAACTGTTTTGTGCTCATTTTATGCATCTTTTGAAATTCTATTTTACAGTGGCTTCTCAGTGTAAGTGAGTCACGACTGCTTATCAGAATTTATGTTGTTATCAGAGTATTTCTCCAGTAATCATAGAGTGTGAAAAGTCACCAAGAAAATTTTATTTTGCTTTTCTAATGCATATTACTTAATACCAGCAACGCACTTGGGTCTTCCCTTCCACATTTTTACTCTAGATCTCAAAGTAGTACCTGATTTTTATTTCTTTTCTTTTCTTTTTCTTTTGATAAGTGAGGTTTATCAGCACTTAGTACATCCTCCATATTTACTAACATCAGAACTTAACAGATAAGAAGCATTATTCTAGTTTTTAACTTAGTAATAAGATACACAAAGTAAACTTAACTAAGCTCAATATCAGAATTTGCTTGTGTTAAAAGATTTCCACATAAACAATTACTTCAAACATGGGATCTTTAGTATATTAAAGACTACTAGGTCAGCATCTAGCACAGTTATCCTCATTGGATTGAATAGTCACAGAAACATTCATATCACTATCAGAGTTTAGAAATTCACATCAGACAACAATCAGCACTTAAGTTATTTTCAATTTAAGCACAGAATACACAAAGACAGTAATATCTGTAAATACTGATCATAAAGTCTGATGTATCAGAACATAAACTAAGCAGATTTAGAGAAAGAACTTGAAACCATTCCAAGTTCATTTACCAATCTTGTAAAAGTAGCTTCGTACAGTGGTTTTGTGAAGATATCTGCTAGTTGTTGATCTGTTGGAACAAAATGCAATTCCACTGTACCTTCATCCACATGTTCCCGTATGAAGTGGTACCTAATGCTGATGTGCTTTGTCATTGAGTGTTGAACTGGATTACCTGTCATAGCAATAGCACTTTGATTATCACAGTAAATAGGGATTTTAGAAAATTCTAACCCATAATCCAGTAACTGATTCTTCATCCAAAGAATATTTGCACAACAGCTTCCTGTAGCAATGTATTCTGCTTCTGCAGTTGATGTGGAAATTGACTTCTATTTCTTGCTAAACCAAGAAACCAATCTGCCTCCAAAAAATTGGTAGCTTCCACTTGTACTTTTCCTGTCAATTTTGCATCCTGCAAAATCTGCATCTGAGTAACCTATTAGCTTAAATTCTAATTCTCTAGGATACCACAATCCCAGATTAGTTGTACCCTTAAGGTACTTGAAAATTCTTTTCACAGCTGTTAAGTGAGGTTCTCTTGGATCTGCTTGAAATCGTGCACAAAGACAGGTAACATACATGATATCAGGTCTACTTGCAGTTAGATAGAGTAGTGAACCAATCATACCTCTGTAATCAGTAATATTACTAATTTACCAGTATCCTTATCCAACTTTGTTGCAGTGGCCATAGGAGTGGATGCACTTGAACAATCTTGCATTCCAAATTTCTTCGATAAATTTCTGGTGTACTTAGATTGACAAATAAAAGTTCCTTCTTCATTCTGCTTGACTTGAAGGCCTGGAAAATATTTAAGTTCTCCCATCATACTCATTTGATATCTTGACTTGCATCAGCTTGGCAAACTTCTTACAAAGTCTGTCATTTGTAGAACAAAAAATGATATCATCAACATATATTTGCACCAAAAGTAAGTCCTTTCCATGGTTGAGGTAGAACAGTGTTTTATCAATAATCCCTCTGTTAAATCCACTTTCCAGAAGAAACTGAGCTAAAGTCTCATACCATGCTCTTGGAGCTTGCTTAAGGCCATAAAGTGCTTTATCAAGCCTGTAGACATGATTGGGAAATTTTGGGATCTACAAAGCCTGGAGGTTGTTCAACATATACTTCCTCTTCCAATTCTCCATTAAGAAAAGCACTTTTCACATTCATTTGAAAGACTTTAAACTTCTTGTGAGCAGCATAAGCCAAAAATATCCTTATGGCTTCCAATCTAGCAACTGGTGCAAATGTTTCATCATAATCAATTCCCTCCTGTTGAGAGTATCCTTTTGTAACCAGCCTTGCTTTGTTCCTTGTAATTATGCCATCACTATCAGTTTCATTTCTGAACACCCACTTTGTACCAACAACAGACCTGTTCTTTGGTCTTGGCACTAGGGTCCAAACTTTATTTCTTTCAAATTCATTTAACTCTTCTTGCATTTCTTGCACCCAATCAGCATCTTGAAGAGCTTCTTCCACTTTCTTTGGTTCAGTCTGAGAAAGAAAAGAATGATAGAGACATTCATTTGATGTAGTTGTTCTAGTTCTGACACCTGCATCAGGATTTCCATTAATTAAGTCAGGTCTATGTGCTTTAGTCCACTTCCTTGCAGATGGAAGATTATCTCTAGAACTGGATGCTCACCCATGATCCATGCTGTCTCCATCAACTTTATCTGATGCTCCCCATAAAATTATGCTCTCTGAGTTGGATCCTTCAGAATTTGAGTTTCCAGAAATATCAGAACATGAGTTTCCAGAATTATCAGAACTTGGCCCATTAAAACTTGAAGAGCCTGTTGTAGGTTCTGATGCTTCTTGAGATGTGGTTGGATCTTCAGTATGCTCCCCCTGCACAGGTGCATTTTCTTTAGGCGTAGTCACCACAGTTTTAATAACATCAGAGTTTAATCCATCAGAGTTTGCAGTATCAGGATTTAAACTGTCAAGATTTACAGAATCAGAATTTAAAACTTCATTTTCGAATCTCAGCTGATCATGATCATTGAAATCTTCAAATCCAGTAATCTTCTTATCACCAAAAGAGACATTGATAGATTCTATGACAACCCTTGTTCTTAAATTGTAGACTCTGAAGGCTTTTGTAGAAAGTGGATATCCAACAAAAATTCCTTCATCGGCTTTTAGATCAAATTTGGATAGCTGTTCGGGATGAGTCTTAAGAACAAAACACTTGCATCCAAATACATGAAAATACTTCAGATTTGGCTTCTTTTTCTTCACCATCTCATATGGTGTTTTTCCATTCTTGTTGATAAGTGTTGCATTCTGAGTAAAATAAGCAGTCTGTACAGCTTCAGCCCAAAAGTAGGTTGGCAACTTTGCTTCATCAAGCATAGTTCATGCAGCTTCAATAAGAGTTCTATTCTTTGTTTCAACAACTCCATTTTGCTGTGGAGTTCCAGGAGCAGAAAATTCCTGCTTTATTCCATGGTCTTTGCAGAACTCTTCCATGATCAAATTCTTGAACTCAGTGTCATTATCACTTCTTATGATCTTCACAGAATCTTTGACCAATTTATCCAGTTGCTTGACATGATCAATCAAGATAGATGCAGTTTCACTTTTTGTGTGCAAGAAATACACCCATGTGTATCTGGTGAACTCATCCACTATAACCATAGCATATTTCTTCTTTGCAATAGACATGACATTAAATGGACCAAATAGATCAACATGTAGTAGGTGATAAGGCTCAAGAATTGATGATTCAATCTTGCTCTTGAATGAAGATTTTCTTTGTTTTGCCTTCTGACATGAATCACAAAGGCCATCATGAGCAAATACTGATTTTGGCAATCCTCTCATAAGATCTTTCTTGACTAGTTCATTTATATTGTTAAAATTTAAATGAGAGAGTTTCTTGTGCCAATCCCAGCTTTCTTCAATTGATGCTCTACTTAACAGACAGATTGCAGAACCAACAGTACTTGTTGAAAGCTTGGCTTCATAAATGTTACCATGCCTGTATCCTTTCAGAACAACTTTTCCTGTAGATTTTCTTACAACTTCACAGTGTTCTTCAAAGAAATCCACATGATAACCTCTATCACAGATTTGACTCACACTTAGCATATTGTGTTTAAGTCCTGAGACTAGAGATACTTTTTCAATGATGACATTCCCAAGATTGATATTGCCATATCCCAGAGTTTTTCCAATGTTGCCATCTCCATAAGAAACACTTGGGCCAGCTTTCTCCACAAAGTCTGATAGCAGGGCTTTATTTCCAGTCATATGTTCTGCACATCCACTGTCCAGAACTAGGATATTATTCTTGTTGCCCTGCAATCACAAAGACCACTAATGATTAGTTTTAAGGATCCAGACTTGCTTGGATCCTTTGTCCTTATTGAGTTTGTTAACATTTGCAGCGGATTTAGCATCAGAGTTTATGTTAACAGTTCTCTTATCATAATTTGCAATATCAGACTTTGCATCAGAACTTACACTAGAAGGAATAATGCTAACTTTCTTTAAAGAAGGTTTTATTTGATAATAATCATAGTAAAAACTATGATATTCCTTACAAGTATAAATGGAATGCCATAAACTACCACAATAAAAACAAGGATTTTGTGCCTTATATCTAACAGACTGACCCTTAACTCCTGATTTTGAAGGTAAGGAGTTTATATTCTTATTCTTCCTGCAAAAAGAAGCCAGATGGTTAGAATTTCCACAGTTATGACATGTTTTTCTAGGAGCATTAGGAACAGGCTTATAATTGTTACTTTTGTTCACACCTTCCTTTCCATTCCTATTTTTCCTAGGTGGCTTTACCTTGTTTATATTCTTAACATCTTTCGGCTTATGCTTAAGCTGCTTCTTAGTCATTAAGCCTATGTTAACTTCAGTTGGCTTATCCTGTTTAGGTTAGTCAGAAGTTACTTTCTCCTTAACTTCTGATTTCTCAATATCAGACTTTGCATTTACAAACTTAACAGGATTTACCTTTGGTTTTAGTTTAACAACTATAGGCTCAGTTTCTACAGTTCCCTTACTGTTCTTATCATCTCCATAACCTAAGCCCTCTTTTCAGTTTCCACTACTAAGAATATCCTGAGTTGCTTTACCAGAGTTAGTCCAAGTCCTGATAATCTCTCTTTCCTTTTCTAACTCAGTTTTTAGAGATTCATTTATTTTTAGCACTTCATCCCCAACATAAAAGGCATCATCTCTATCTTTCAGAGTTTGATGGAACATGACTAACTCTTTTTCTAAAAATCATTCCTCTTTTTATAAGCAAGATTTTCAGAAGTTAATCTTTCACATGTTAAAGTTTGATCTTTATAACTAATGAACATGGTCTTAAGATATCTTCTCAACTCAGTAATATCATTAGTATGAAAGGCATAAGTAGTTTGAGGTACCTTTAAGTCAGCAGTATCAGAACTGCTATCAGCATTTGCCATTAAGGCATAGTTTTCCTCATCCTTAGAATCTGAAGCATCTGACCAGCTTTTCTTCTTTGTGACAAGAGCCTTGCCTTTGTCAATTTTCCCTTTTCTGCAATCTGGAGATATGTGGCCTTTCTCACCACAGTTGTAGCATTTAACTTTTGAGTAATCTCCTCTATCATACTTTCCTCCTATGCCTTCAGATTTTCTGAAACCTTTTGTAAGATATATTTGATAATGTCATGGCTAATATGATTTATGTTTAGTTTTCAGATCTTACTTAAAAGGAAAAATCAGTACTTAACTGGAAATCAGTACTTATACTGGAAGTCAGGACTTAAGGATATCAGAACTTATATTATCAGGAGATAATCATCAGAAGTTAGATATCAGAACTTAAGTGCTGAAGGACGTTCAAATAAGGATAGTAGTTGTTTAAAGGAAAGAAGATCGAGATAAACATAAGAAGAGATATGCATGAAGAAGGAGTTTCGTGAAGAATGGAATACTTGGAAGAAAAGATATCTGATTGATATATTTTAGGAAGCAGAATTATATTCCATATCAATTAGCAATTATCTTGTAACTGTGTAGTATATAAACACAGACATAGGGTTTACACTATAAGTGTTATCATATTCGAGAAGATTATTCATTGTAACCCTAGCAGCTCTCGTGATATTTGTTCTTTACTAAGAGGTAACAGTTCCATACTGTAACAGAGTTTATTATTTCAATAAAGTTTATTTTCTGTTACTTAAGATATTAAAGTTCGATTTGATTGTATTTTACACTGTATTCACCCCCTCTACAGTGTGTGTGACCTAACAAGTGGTATCAGAGCTAATCTGTTAACACACATACAGTTAAAGATCCAAACACAATCATGTCTGACACAGAAACTCCAACTAAGCCTACCAAAACTGAAGAACCTCCAAAGACACAAATTCAAAGTCGGTATGAAACCATCAGAGTTCCTATACTGAGACCATCTGAATATGCCATATGGAAGGTGAGGATGACCATGTTTCTGGAAGCTACAGATCCAGAATATCTTGATAGAATCAAGGAAGGGCCTCACAAACCAACCAAGCTCGCTATTGCAGTTGCAGGTGAAGCAGCAAAAACCGTACCATAGGAAAAGAGTGATTATACTGCTGAAGATATAGCATCAATTGCTAAGGATGCTAAGGTACGACACTTACTGCATAGTGCCATTGATATTGTAATGTCAAATAGGGTAATAACTGCAAGACTGCTAAGGAGATATGGGATGCTCTGGAAACAAGGTGTCAGGGAACCGACACAATTAAGAAGAACAGGAAGACAATACTCACTCAAGAGTATGAACAGTTTGATTCAAAGGCTAATGAATTATTGACTGATTTATATGATAGATTTGTCAAACTCTTGAATGATCTGTCACTGGTTAATAAGGAGTATGATCTTGAAGATTCAAACCTTAAGTTCCTGTTAGCTCTTCCTGAATGTTGGGATTTCAAGGCAACAACAATAAGAGACAACTACAGTCTTGATGAAACAACTCTTGATGAAATTTATGGAATGCTCAAGACTCATGAACTTGAGATGGAACAAAGAAGCAAGAGGAAAGGAGGAAAGTCAAGGACAGTTGCTCTTAAGGCTGAAGAAGAATCCCCCAAAGCAGCTTCCTCAAGGAAAGACAAGGGTAAAGCTCTTTTTATAAAGTCTGATACTGAGTCATCAAGTTCTAAAACTGATGATGACTCAGATTCTAAAAGCTTGCCTGAGACTGATGCTGATGAGGAGATGATGAAGCTGTGTGCTCTTATGGTGAAAGGAATCACAAAGATTGCATACAGAAAGTTCAGGAAGGGAAAGAAGTTTTCCAGGAAAGGCACAAGTTCTGATAAGAAGAATTTCAGAAGATCTGAAGGCAGAGGAGGAAAGTCTGATAGAGGAGATTATACCAATGTTAAATGCTATAATTGTGGTGAGAAAGGCCACATATCTCCTGATTGCAAGAAAGTGAAGGGTGACAAAGGCAAGGCTCTTGTCATAAAGCAGAAAAGCTGGACAGACACCTCAGACTCTGAAAGTGAGGAGAACTATGCATTGATGGCAAATGCTGATAAAGAAAGTGCTGAGAGCAGTTCTGAAGCTGCTGAAACAAAGGTACCTCAGACTACTTATGCTTTTCATACTGATGATATTAATGAGTTGAGAAGATATCTTAAAACCATGTTTGTTAGTTATAGAGATCAAACTTTAACATGTGAAAGATTAACTTCTGAAAATCTTGCTTTTAAGAAAAGAAATGATTTCTTAGAAAAAGAGTTAGTTATGTTCCATCAAACTCAGAAGTATAGAGATGATGCTTTTTATGTTAGGGATGAAGTGCTAAAAATGAATGAATCTCTAAAAACTGAGTTAGAAAAGGAAAGAGAGATTATCAGGACTTGGACTAACTCTGGCAGAACAACTCAAAATTTGCTAAGTAGTGAAAATTGGAAAGAAGGCTTAGGTTATGGAGAGGATAAGAATGATAAAGGAACTGTAGAAATTAAGCCTGTTGTTAAGCAAAAGCCAAAGTTAAAACCTGTTAAGTTTGTAACTGTAAAGTCTGATAATGAGAAATCAGAAGTTAAAGAGGAATTAACTTCTGACAAACTAAAACAGGAAAAGACAACTGAAGTAAACATAGGCTTGATGACTAAGAAGCAGCTTAAGCATAAGCTGAAAGATGTTAAGAATGTAAACAAGGTAAAATCTCCTAGGAAAAATAGGAATGGAAAGGAAAGTATGAATAAAAGCAATGATTATAAACCTGTTCCTAATGCTCCTAGGAAAACATGTTATAACTGTGGAAGTTCTAACCATCTGGCTTCTTTTTGCAGGAAGAATAAGAACATTAACTCCTTACCTTCAAAATCAGGAGTTAAGAATCAGTCTGTTAGATATAAACCACAAAATCCTTGTTTTCATTGTGGTAGTTTATGGCATTCCATTTATACTTGTAAGGAATATCATAGTTTGTACTATGATTATTATCAATTAAAACCTTCTTTGAAGAAAGTTTCCATTGCTCCTTCTAATATAAATTATGATTCAAAGTTTGATAGTGTAAGTTCTGATAAGAAAAATGTTAACATAAACTCTGATGCTAAATCCGCTGCAAATGTTAACAAACTTGATAAGACCAAAGGATCCAAGCAAGTCTGGGTCCTTAAAACTAATCATTAGTGGTCTTTGTGATTGCAGGGCAACAGGAAAAATATTCTAGTTCTGGACAGTGGATGTTCAGGACATATGACTGGAAATAAGGCCCTGCTATCAGACTTTGTGGAGAAAGCTGGCCCAAGTGTTTCTTATGGAGATGGAAACATTGGAAAAACATTGGGATATGGCAATATCAATCTGGGGAATGTCATCATTAAAGAAGTAGCTCTGGTCTCAGGACTTAAACACAATATGCTGAGTATAAGTCAAATCTGTGACAGAGGTTATCATGTTGATTTCTTTGAAGAACACTGTGAAATTGTGAGTAAATCTAAAGGCAAAGTTGTTCTGAAAGGATACAGGTGTGGTAACATTTATGAAGCTAAGCTTTCAACAAGTACTGATGGTTCTGTAATCTGTCTGATGAGTAGAGCATCAATTGAAGAAAGCTGGAATTGGCATAAGAAACTCTCTCATTTAAATTTCAACAATATAAATGAGCTGGTCAAGAAAGATCTTGTGAGAGGACTGCCAAAGTCAGTATTTGCTCCTGATGGCCTTTGTGATTCTTGTCAGAAGGCCAAACAAAGAAAATCTTCATTCAAAAGCAAGACTGAATCATCAATTCTTGAGCCTTATTATCTACTACATGTTGATCTATTTGGTCCATTAAATGTCATGTCTATTGCAAAGAAAAAATATGCATTGGTCATAGTGGATGAGTTCACTAGATACACATGGGTGTATTTCTTGCACACAAAAAGTGAAACCGCATCTATCTTGATTGATCATGTCAAACATCTGGATAAATTGGTCAAAGATTCTGTGAAAACCTTAAGGAGTGATAATGGCACTGAGTTCAAGAATTTGATAATGGAAGAGTTCTGCAAAAACCATGGAATAAAGCAGGAATTTTCTGCTCCTAGAAATCCACAGCAAAATGGAGTTGTTGAAAGGAAGAATAGAACTCTCATTGAAGCTGCACGTACAATGCTTGAAGAAGCAAAGCTTCCAACCTATTTCTGGGCTGAAGCTGTGCAAACTGCTTGTTTTACTCAAAATGCAACACTCATTAACAAGCAAGGAAAAACACCATATGAGATGGTAAAGAAAAAGAAGCCAAATCTGAAGTACTTTCATGTATTTGGATGCAAGTGTTTTGTTCTCAAGACTCATCCTGAACAGCTATCCAAGTTTGATCTAAAAGCTGATGAAGGAATCTTTGTTGGATATCCACTTTCCACAAAAGCCTTCAGAGTCTATAATTTGAGAACAAAAGTGATCATGGAATCTATCAATGTCTCCTTTGATGACAAGAAGATTACTGGTCTTGAAGATTTTATTGACCATGATCAGCTGAGATTTGAAAATGAAGACTCAAATTCTGATACTGAAAATCCTGACAGTCTAAGTCCTGATACTGTAAGCTCTGATGGATTAAACTCTGATGTTATTGAAACTGTGGTGACTACGCCAAAGGAAGATGCACCTATGCAGGGGGAGCATACTCAAGATCTTACCACATCTCAAGAAATATCAGAACATACATCTGGCTCTTCAAGTTCTGATTCATCAAGTTCTGATAAGCCAAGTTCTGATAGTGCTGAAAATCTAAATTCTGAAGAATCCAACTCAGAGAGCATAGTTTCTGGGGGAGCATCAGAAAATGAAAATGAAGACAGCATGGAACATGGGGGAGCATCTAGTTCTAGAGAAAACCTTCCATCTGCAAGGAAGTGGACAAAATCACATACACCTGATTTGATAATTGGAAATCCTGATGCAGGTGTCAGAACTAGAACAGGTACTTCAAACGAATGTCTTTACAATTCTTTTCTCTCTCAGACTGAGCCAAAGAAAGTGGAAGAAGCTCTTCTAGATGCTGATTGGGTGCAAGCAATGCAGGAAGAGTTAAATGAATTTGAAAGAAACAAAGTCTGGACCCTAGTGCCAAGACCAAAGAATAGATCTGTTGTTAGTACAAAATGGGTGTTCAGAAACAAAACTGACAGTGATGGCATAATTACAAGGAATAAGGCAAGGCTGGTTGCAAAAGGATATTCTCAACAGGAGGGAATTGATTATGATGAAACATTTGCACCAGTTGCTAGGTTAGAAGCCATAAGGATATTTTTGGCTTATGCTGCTCACAAAAAGTTTACTGTCTTTCAAATGGATGTGAAAAGTGCTTTTCTCAATGGAGAATTGGAGGAGGAAGTATATGTTGAACAACCTCCAGGCTTTGTAGACTCCAAACATCCAGATTATGTCTATAGGCTTGATAAAGCACTTAATGGACTTAAGCAAGCTCCTAGAGCATGGTATGAGACTTTAGCTCAGTTTCTTCTGGAAAGTGGATTCAACAGAGGAACAATAGATAAAACAATGTTCCTTAAACACCTCAAAAGAGGAGGAGGATTGCTTTGAGAGATGAATCTGATACTGAAGAACAGGTTCCTTCTTCAGAACCTGTCATTAGTGAAGCTGAGAAAGAGACTTCTTAGAAGGATTCTGGAATTGGGGGATCTAGGCTTCTCAAGAGGCTTAGAAGAATGACAGTTCCTGAAACTCCCAAGGAATCCAAATCTACAAAGAGATACAAGAAACAGAGGGCAAATAGGCCAGTTTCAGATGATGAAGAGGAAGCAGCAAAGGAAGGGGATCAGGAATCTCTGATCTCACAAGAAAAGGAATTTGCTAAAGTCACTTCTTCTCCATCAACTCCATCTAAGGAAGCTGTTTCTGAAAAGGTCAACACATCCTCTGTATCTCCTGTTGATCCAGGCACAAGTGCTGATATTGATGTTCAAAACTTGGTTGTGCCTGAAGTAATTCTCTTAGAAGCTCCAACAGCAACTAATCCTTCAACAACACCTGTTACTGATGCTGTTCAAACTCCAGAGTTATCTACAACACCTTCTCTGCATCAAGATGCTGATGATCAGACTTTAGGTGAGCATCAGGATATGGCTGTTGATCAGAACTTAGAACCAGATCAGCAATTAGAGGATGCTGAAGCCTCCATTGCTACTCACACTGTTGTTTTATCAGAGGATACTGATTCTGTAAGTTCTGATGCTGCAAATGCTGGAGATACTGGTGATGCTGCTCCAACTGCTGATGCTGATGAAGCAGGTCCTTCAGGACATGCCCCTCAACAGACTATTCTTAAGTCTGAACTGGTTAAAAAGTTTGTTACCAGAGAAGCACCAGTGCCTTGGAGTGAAACTCCTGCAGGACAGGAGTGGACTAAGGAATGGAACTCAGTTTCCTGTGTTCCAAATGCAATGCATCTTGCAGAGCACTTGACTAAAGCTGATGAAATATTAAATTCTGATGATTTCAAAACCCAGCTTCGAGTCACTGCATTGAGTACTAAACATCTACAAGGTCTTCATTCAACTACTCATGCAGAGCTACACAAGATTCAGGAAGAATTAATTAAGCATGGAGAAGTTTGGAAACTTGACAAGAAAAGGTTCTTCCAACCTATCTTTGACAGGATTGCTGATATTGAGAAGACTCAAGAAAAATAACAAGCTCAGATTAATGAAATTTTGACAAATCAAGCTTCTCAGCAATCTCAACTTACTCAAATCCAATCCTCAGTGGAATTGCCTGTCTCTCTCCTATTACCTGCTGATGCCAAAAAAGGGGAGAAAGTAATTAAGTCCAAATGCAAGACTGACAAGACACTGAAAGGGAAAGATGATGGAAAAGATGATCAAGGAAGCTCTGGAATGGGTAGAGGTCATAGTCAAGGTAGAGGATTCACATCAAGAAAAGCTGAAATCACAAGTCACATGACAAGTTCTGATACTGGGAAAAGAATAAGTTCTGCTACTGGTAAAAGGATAAGTTCTGATGAACTTTTAGATCTTGATGAGGAAATGTCAAGACAGTTATTTCTTCAGGAAAATCCAAGAATGGACTTGGAGAGTTTAATGGAAGAAGAAGCCAGGCTTAAATCAGAGAAATTCACATCTAAATCTGAAGCTTCTGGTAAAAAGCCACTTCCAAAACTCAAAGGCATTGTGATCAAAGAAAGGACACATTCTGAAGCAACATTGGCTAGATCACAACCACAGATAGATCCAAGATCCAAGGGTAAAGAAAAGGTTGGTGAACCTATCAAGGTTTATGTGCCTCCTGAGGATGAAGAAATTACTGATGAAAAGGATGATCTTGCTCTGACTTCAAGAAAAGTTCTTAAAACAACCTCTGACATGGCTCAAGTTGTTCAGAGTCAAGAAACTGTAAGTTCTGATATTCAGAAGAAGCAAGTAACCTCTGACACAGCTCAAGTTAACTTGATATCAGAAGATAGACCAAAGACACTCCTACCAGGATTCACTAAAGCAAAACAGACTCAATCTTTAAAGACTGCTGCAAGTGGTTTTGAAGCTAGAGTAGTTACTGGAAAGGAAGCAAGAGATAAAACTGGATTGGGAAGTGCTGATGAAAGAAGAATACATAACACTACCAATGATCCAACTTCCTTGAGTGAACCAGGTATTGGAGCAACTCCTGAGAGATTGAATCAACTGGAATCTATACAAATGGTTTACCATACCTACTTGAAAGAATACATCTTGTTGTACTTCATGACAGATGGTAGGGTTTATCATATAAGACAAAATGCCATTCCATTGAAGTATTTTGAAGAATTGGAGCATGTAATATTCTTACTTCAAGTGGATGACAGAATAACAGGAACTGCTGCAAACTATTTGAAGGATCAGATTCAGAGACAGAAAAGGCTTTATTCTGTTAGGTCTGACAACACATATGCTCCAAAGTACAGAGATCACAAGGGTGATATAGTTGAAATAAAGCCCAATTATGCTCAAATTATAACTACCTTTCTAGGGTACAGGGCTGTGGAATTCAATCTTGAGTCTGATAAAGCTTATTTGATCAGACTGGATCAGGATATAAGAAAAGCAAAGATTAATGATCTCAGGGCTGCAATCTTTCAAATTGGTGAAGATACTGCAGAGCTTAAAGATGCCAAAAGGAGAATGATTGATGAACTTAGATATGCTGAGAGATGTTTGTTAAAGAACTATCTCAGAACAACTCCTGACATCAGAGAGATCAGAAGATGAAGCCAAGTCAAAGGTCTACAACTGCTTAAATTCTGATTTTTATACAAACTGAAGCTGTTATCAGAAGTTAAATATTGGTAAAGCTTTAAGGACTGTAAGTTGTAGTTATCTAGTCTAATTCTCATGCATTTGTACTTAATGTTTTTGACATCATCAAATATCTGTTAAACTTGTATATTATGCTAATTTACAAGTTGGGGGAGATTGTTAGATATATTTGATAATGTCATGGCTAATATGATTTATGTTTAGTTTTCAGATCTTACTTAACAGGACAAATCAGTACTTAACTGGGAATCAGTACTTATACTGGAAGTCAGGACTTAAGGATATCAGTACTTATATTATCAGGAGATAATCATCGAAAGTTAGATATCAGAACTTAAGTGCTGAAGGACGTTCAGATAAGGATAGTAGTTGTTTAAAGGAAAGAAGATCGAGATAAACATAAGAAGAGATATGCATGAAGAAGGAGTTCCGTGAAGAATGGAATACTTGGAAGAAAAGATATCTGATTGATATATTTTAGGAAGCAGAATTATATTCCATATCAATTAGCGATTATCTTGTAACTGTGTAGTATATAAACACAGACATAGGGTTTACACTATAAGTGTTATCATATTCGAGAAGATTATTCATTGTAACCCTAGCAGCTCTCGTGATATTTGTTCATCACTGAGAGGTAACAGTTCCATACTGTAACAGAGTTTATTGTTTCAATAAAGTTTGTTTTCTGTTACTTAAGATATTAAAGTTCGATTTGATTGTATTTTACACTGTATTCACCCCCTCTACAGTGTGTGTCACCTAACACCTTTCTTATCATAACTTTCACATTTCCTGGAAAACTTATTTCCTCTCCTGAATTTCCTGTATGCAATCTTTGTGATTCCTTTCACCATAAGAGCATGCAGCTTCATCATCTCCTCATCAGGGTCCATCTCATGTATACTTTCAGTTTCTGAGTCATCATCACTATCAGAACTTGATGACTCAGTATCAGACTTTGTGATGAGAGCCTTTGCTTTGCCTTTCTTTGAGGCAGCAACTTTGGGACTTTCCACCTCAACCACAAAAGTAACTGTCCTTGACTTTCTTCCATTCCTCTTGCTTCTTTGTTCCATCTCAAGTTTATGAGTCTTGAGCATCCCATAAATTTCATTAAGAGTTGTTTCATCAAGATTATAGTTGTCTCTTATTATTGTGTCCTTTAAATCCCATCTTTCAGGAAGAACTAACAGGAATTTAAGATTTGATTCTTCAATATCATACTCTTTGTCAACTAGTGACAAATCATTCAAGAGTTTGACAAATCTGTCATATAAATTAGTTAATGACTCATCAGGCTTTGAGTCAAAGTGCTCATACTTTTGAGTGAGTATAGTCTTCCAGTTCTTCTTGATTGAATCGGTTCCCTGACACCTTGTTTCCAAAGCATCCTATATCTCTTTTGCAGTCTTGCATTGAATTACCCTGTTTGACATGACATTATCAATGGCACTATGTAGCAAGTGTCTTACCTTTGCATCCTTCACAATCGATGAGATATCTTCAGCAGTGTAATCACTTTTCTCCTTTGGTACAGACTTTTCTGGCTGACCTGCAACTTCCACAGAGAGTTTGGTTGGCATATGTGGTCCTTCATTAATCCTGTCGAGATATTTTGGATATGTAGCTTCCAGAAACATAGCCATCTTCACTTTCCATATGGAATACTCAGAAGGTTTCAACATGGGAACTCTTATAGTCTCATATCGACTATGGGTTATGGTTTTTGGAGGTTCTTCCGTTTTGGTGGGCTAGGTTAGAGTTTCTTCTTCAGACATGATTGTTTTTGGATCTTAAACTGTTTGTGTGCTAACAGATTGCTCTGATACCACTTGTTAGGTCACACACACTGTAGAAGGGGGTTGAATACAGTGTTTAGCATAATCAAATCGAAATTAAGAACACAAGTAACTGAACGCAGATTTTATTCAACACAATAAACTCTGTTACAATATGGAACTGTCCTCTCTCAGTGATGAACAAATTATCACGAGAGCTGCTAGGGTTACAAAGAATAATAACTTCGATAATGATAACACTTTTAGTGTAAACCCTATGCATGTGTTTATATACTACACAGTTACAAGATAATGTTCTAATTGATATGGAATATAATTCTGCTTCCTAAAATATATCAACTAGTTATCTTTTCTTCCAAGTATTCTATTCTTCATAGAATTCCTTCTTCATGCATATTTCTTTCTGTTTTAGTCTCGATCTTCTTTCCTTTCAATCAGCTACCTGCCTTATCTGAAAGCCATCTTAAGTCCTGATATTATCTCCTGATAAATATCTTCTGATAACTTAAGTTCTAATCACTTAAGTTCTACTATCTTAAGTTATGTCTTCAGTATAAGTGCTGATTTCCAGTTAAGTATTGATTTGTCCTGTTAGGTAAGATCTGAAAACTAAACACAAATCATATTACACATGACATTATTAAATATATCTAACAAACTTCATTATGTTTTCACAACGGATCAAATTGCAGAAATTTTCACGAAGCCACTTGATGAAGTTACCTTTAATAAGTTGGTTAGTGAACTTGGCATGTTGAATTTGTCCAATTAATTAGAAATCAACAAATGTAATTTGATTCGAGTAAACTTTACTACCCCTATGATGATTCTTTGAAGGGAAAGTAAGTTTACATATCTATTTCATTATATATATATATATCCATCCATGTTTGTAAACTTGTTTGAAGCTAACTAATTATCACGTGTTACATGTTATATGCTAGTGGTAAGTACGTTGGAGTTTTTGAAGCGATATATGAGTTGTTTGAATGTTAACATGTTATATGCTTTTCTCTGATGCAAATACCCATGATATTGATATTTATAACGACTCGTGTATTTTTTTTAAAAAATTATTTAAATATGTGAATATGAGAATTATTAAATAAATAAAATATGTTTATTGGTTTTGACCAATATGTGTTCTTTGATTAGTAGCTATGTGTGATTTATGGTGTACCGGATGGTCCGCGTGATTAATTCTGAAGCCGTGTTGAATTATTTTCACTTTCAAAAGTGAATTTTGTGCAAATTTACTTGTATAAATATTTGAAGTGCCTCTAAAATTGTTTTTATGATTTTATAATTACATTAATTATTTTTAGGATTTTTTAAAATTGAGAAATCAATATTTTATTAATTAATTATCTAATGATTTTCTGATTACATTTATTTGTAAAATCTGTATTTAATTCTATAATTCTTTAAAAATTATGAAACTCATATTTATTTAAGTCGGGAATATTCTGAGAATTTTAAAATTATTTTTGGAATTTTCGGGATTAATTTGACCCGTGCGTTGATTCGTTTATTTGAGAAAAGCGGGTATAAGTTGCATTTCAAAATCTATTTAAAAATTACGAAATTTATGTTTTATTAACTTCGGGATATTTATAAAATCTTAAAAATATTTTGAAAATTTTCCTAGTTTATTTTTATGCAACTTTGATTCGTTTATATTGAAAGAACGAGTCAAAATTCAGTTCCCGGGGATATCAGGATACGTGTCCAATTCTTATAAAACAAAGGGGACACGTATCAGTTTTTATTTCTGTGGCAGCTTCTCGAACTCTCTCTAATCTCTCCTATATTTCTCTCTTTCTCATCGATTCTCTGTTTTTCTCTTCCCTTTGCTCTCTCGAACCGATCTCCTTCCCTGTTCCTTCGTTTCCCTCTATTCTTCCCCGGGTTCGCTCGATTTCTCGCCGTTCAGTGAGTTCTCCGGCCGGATTTCCGGCGATTCCTTTGTTCCCTGTTTGGCTTGTTATATATACTCTGGTATATATATGTGTGTTTAAGTGTGTGTAAATGTATCTAGTATGTGTGTGTTGCAGTGTATCGAGTGTGGGTGCCGTGGTTTGATGTGTTGCCGCTGGTTTTCCGGCTCTGTGTTCGTTTTGTGTTGTTGGCGCATGTAGCACGTGTGTGTTGTGTGTTCTGTTGGTTAATTCCCTGTGTTGATTTGTACAGTTAATTCCAACCGGAATTTTTTAATTCTTTTTACATAAAATTTTTGATCAATTATCCGTGATATAATTATTCTTCGTGTGGAATATTTATTTTATCAGTGAAATTATGTTGGAAACCCGAAACTAATCGGGTACCCATAAATTTTGCCGTCGTCGACGGTGTGAATTAATTCTGAGTCCTATAATTATAAAACAATACGTAGTAATTGATTCGTACTGTTACTTTCGATTTGTAAATAGTCGGATATAATTCTTAAGGTCCGAACTGGAATGCGAATAATAGTAATAATAAAATAGTTGAATCGGTGATTGGGATTTGTGAAGTGGATTACGATTGTTGTTGAATTAATTGTTAGAATTAATGTGAATTGACGTCGATTGATGTTTCGACGGGTAGTCCGATAAACAAAGGGGACGCTGTCCGATTTCCGGGGAATCGAACTATGGAAATACGGAAGCGTATCCGAGGATTATCGGGACGTCGAGCGAATATAAGTAAATACATGTACGTATGTTTTATATCAACCCTGATTGTATGTTGTAGTGATACATTTTGCCAAAACCAATCACCTTAATTTCATAAAATGACAAGTATACGTATTTTCTAAAAAAACGAGCACTGGATCGATTTTGAGAATATGAACCCTAATTGTTGTATGTGTTATTCTAATGTGAATAATTGCGAGTCGGGTTTGAATATCGTTGGGTAAGAATTAGTATCGAGGATATGTCAAGCATACCTAGACGTCTAACGTAGGGTATTTCAACCCTGTAGGTTATAGTTGGGAACCTGAAAATGGACGATGGACTACAGATAATCTAATGATCAGTCGACGAGCTCAATAGAGTTTCAACAGAAAAACTTGAGTATCAAAGTCAAATCTAATGGGATCTAGTGGTTGGACGTTAGAGCCTGAGCAGTAGAGTCGGCTCAGGGTTGATCAGTAATAGTTGTAAAGCCTTGTAAGGCAAGTATTTCTGAACTTTTCTTCAAGATATATATTACCAATGTTTTTGAACTGTTTTATAACATGTCGCTATTATTCAAAATAACTCCTGTTTTATATTGCAAGAACTTTAAACCATTTAACCCTGAAACCTGATTTTCTTGATCTTGAGCCATAAGCCTTATTATTTGTAATCCGTCCTTTGTTGATCCTCAAACATCAAACCATACAAATATAATACTACTTCCCAAAGGTATAACTACCAAACTCCAAACACTGAAAGAGAATGATTTGAAAACACAGAAACTTTTATACTCCAATCATTCTTTATAACATCAGAGAACCATATCCTGAAAAATCATTACTGTTCTGATACCTGACCCTTGTACAAACTGAAAACCGTTTCTTATACATAACCTGATATACCCTTGAGATATCCATGAGTTCCCTTACATTTTTTTATGCAAATGTTTAACCATCAGTGATTATGATCTTGTTTTATTGAATCATATTGTTATTATATTGAAATGCTTTAGGATTGGATAGTTTTTATATATGTGGACCAGATTCATGGTCAGACCATACCAATGGTCAAGTCAGGCCAATGTGTGCCTTGGATCCAGTAATTAGAGTAGTGTTGTGTGCTAGCTCGGGGTTAGTACGTGACTGATCAGCAGCCTAACCTTGGTTTTAATACTTAAAATGAATATCCAATTCTAATGATTAGTTAAAAAGAAACTTGATTCCTTTGAATTATTTCATTTGATCATTGTTTAACCTCAGTTATCGTTATCATGACTTGCTGAGCTAGTTAGCTCACTCTTGCGAATCTTTTTATATATGTTACAGTTGACAAGGATATGGATGATATTGAAGTTCCTCAGTCCAAAGTGCGGGCTAAGGTTCCAGTTGAGTTAGATCGAGCTAACAGAAGCTTCATGGGGTAGAGAGATAGTCAAATTGTAAGAATACTTTTATTATCAGTTGTAAGTTAAATAAAAGGGAAAGTTGGTATGTTGTAATAAAAGTTAAGGTCGTGGCTTGTTTTTATACTTTAACCTGTTGCGATATGTGGTTTTATGAAGCAGGGTTATTATATATAATATTTCTTATACAGGTTAATATAATGTGTTTGTGTTGTGGACCCCAAACTTCTGACCCGGGTTTGGAGGGCGCCACAGGTTGGTATCAGAGCTACAGGTTATAAGTCACTAAAACAAGCCTAGATTGTCGGGATTGGGTAGAGGGTTAGGATTAGGAATAGGAAATAGAAAGATAAGACGTTGTGAGGCTGAGTGCGACTATATAGTGGGTCTCCGGCACAATTCGTGTTACGATTCGGGATTCTTAGCTTGCGATGTGATTCCCAGACAACGGAAATGGCAGATCCTGATTTCCCTATATCATCTGATCGTTTGGAGCTTCTCGTTCAAGGATCGTCATCTTCTTTCAGATTGGATTTGCACCTTGTTCCTCCACCAGCATTAATGGTACTACCTTCTGTTATAATGGTTGCACTTCTTCAAGCTATTCTACGCTAATTCTTCCGCCTCTTGATATGAGATTTCCTATTTAAGAACCTCCATCTGTTTATTCTTGTTTCACTGGACATTCGGCTGTAAGTGTATCTCTTTAGTTTACCCTATATCCTATTCTATACCCAGTTTAGAACTTGTCCTATGAAGCGATTGTACCTACGAGGATGGATTCGAGAGCTACAGCAAATGGTGAGCACTTGAGTTATAAATAAAGGTGAGACGAAGTTTAGAAAGGAGATTTAAGTGTTTCAGAGGATAGCTGTTATCGGGTTAAAAGAAGCCCTTAGTGACTAAGCCACCCGTGAATAATTATGGGATGGACTAGATGAATTTTGAAAGAGTAAGAGAGAAAAGTATAAACCTGGAAATTTTGTGAAATTAAATGATGAGGATATGATAAATGCGATATGTAAAGCAGTAATGTGATGTGACATGAGCAAACTTTGTTCTATGAAATAGACTTATTGACTCTTGGATAGCCTGTTTTACTTAACTACTGCAACGGTAATGTTGGGAGTATTACCAGTATGGAAGCTTTGATGTGAAGCTACGAATAAGATAACATGCAACGACAATTGAAGTTTTCGTCGATTAAGGAAGGCAAATGGACACAATAAAGGAGAAAAGGTAGATTGGAGTAAACAAACTTTTATGTGATTGTTTCTTTAATATGGTACCTTGTTATAGGTCGGAAGGACAACAACCAACTCATATAGTAAGGACAACCAAGTTTGTGATTTTCCAAACTTTTTAAACAAGTTTCCGAAAAAGATTTTCCTTTACAAATTTCTAAAAGCCTTTTCGAATAAAATGATTTTTAGGCATTGGTTGTTAAGTTACTACTTGAGTTTCTTGTTTGTTAGAAACCCGGATTACCTGGAAGGATGTTGTTTCAGACTTAGTATTGCTAATCTTGAGAACGAAGTAACCCGTGATTATGAAGAAGCTGATTATTCCTATCGGTAAGGTGTAAATGTTGTTTGACAAGGTTAATAACAGAATCCGTGTACGGAGTGATTATTCATAGAGTTGTAGAGACCATTAAAGTTTAAAAGAATTTATCGATTTAAGAAGAGCCTGGGCGTGATCGAAGGAGATTGGGAAGATTTCCAGACTTAAAAAAAAGAGTATTATTAATAAAAAGATCGTTATGTTGAATGATTCGTGATTAAAACGAGGAAATTCTAAGTTATCTGGTAGGAACGCCATTATGATCGAATTATTAAAGTATTATCCGTGTGGGTGCAATATTAAAGACGCAAGACATGACAAGTAGGAATCTACTATAATGCTTAATTTGTAAAAGCATTTCAATGTACCCTCTAAAGTTATTATATGATGCAATTGGAATGTGATCAAACAAACTCGAAAGATGAATACAAGTAAAATGTGGATGGTGACCAATGGTATCGTTCTAGTTTTCAATATTACAGCATATATTCCTTCTCAATTCCTAAAAATATATGAACTTCTTTTCTCAAATAAACTCTTTTCTATGATATCGAAAAGGAGGATATTCCATTCCTTTCAAATTTATTTGCTTCCCTCAAGTCTTGTTTTCTGATTAGGATAAACAGTGTTATGGGGAGACACTTTGTCAGAATGACGAAGAGTCGGGTGGGACGCCACCTAATCATGTGTTGTATGCCATATGGTATAAAAGACTGGCCATCTTAAGTACCAATGTGGTTGTCTCATTCATATTTAAATCCTTGTTTTTTCTTTCTTTTCAACTCTAATTTTGTGGAATTTCGAATCCTTCTAGTAGTTTCGTTGTACTGTCGTTCTTTGCAAGAAATTTTCAAACAGAAGTCAACGTATCCTGAATCAAGCGGACGAAGTTCCATCTACATCTTATGTATGGGAAGGAAATAAGGGCACCTGGCAAGGATTGCAAATCACTAGTCCCAGTGAAGAATCCACTAAGAATCAAGGGAATCTACTCCAATAAGGAATACATTTTCGAGAACGAGAATATGCGATTTTCCTGTGAAATATGTTATTCAGAATACGGACGTGATGATATGGATGATCAGGGTGAATACCTTATGCGTTAAAGTATTAAAAGATGTGGGAGAAACTTAATTGTTTATCTCTCAAGGTTTTGTTGATAAAATAAATTACCCTGTTAAATTGATAAGATTGTGATTAAAGGACTAGCAAGTCAAGAATGTGTAATTGCTAAATAAGTGCGTACCAATGGGGGGAATTGAGATTTATGGCAATAAGTTATGAAGAATTGATATCAGGAAAGATGAGAGGATTTGATATTATTCTAAGAAATGGACTAATTATTAAAGCGTGATGCCCAGACTGACCGTCGTGATGGAAAGATAGTTCCGAGGACGCCAAATGAGTAGGTGGTGAGGTTCAGAAGATGAAAGAAGGTAAAAAATTTGTTAACGATGACTTAAACTAAGAGGTTACGGTGACCAAGAGGTAAGTACTATGGTGATTATGAATAGAAGTCAGGAGTAAACAGAATTTAAAGATTTTATAGTTTCAAGATATAGTTCCAGACGAATTACCAAAATTTTCTCCAGATAGGGAAATGAAGCTTGCAATTGACTTAGCACCTGAAATGAAGTCAGTGACCAAGGCCTTCCACAAAATGGCACTAGTTAAAATGAGGAAATTAGCAAAGCAGATGCAATAGATGTTAGAAGAAGGAGCGATTAGACCTAGTGTACCCCATAAGATGCACCGTTATTAATTACTAGTAAGAAAGATGGAAGTAGAAGATTATGCGTCAACTAACGGAAGCTCAACAAGTTTACTATCAGGAGCAAGTATCTGTTACCTCGACCCAATGATTTGTTTGATCAAATGAAAGAAGCAAAGTACTTTTATAAGATTGACTTAAGACTTGATATTTCACCAATTGAATATTAGACCTATGAATATATCAAAGATAATTTTCAGAACTAAGTACTGTTCTCGTATTGTCATTTGGATTAACCAATATACCTGTAATATTTGAACTTGATAGACAGAATCTTTAAGGAATATCTAGATGGGTTGTATTTGTGTTACTTAAAGTCAATGGAGGACCATGCGAAGTATTAATGACAACGGAGGAGTCGGAGAAGAAAGAAGTTGTATGTAAAGTTGCAAGGTGAAAAGTTTTGATGATAGAAAGCGTAAATAATCAGTGAGGAGGAGATCAAAGGAGATCCAGTAGAAATTAAAGTCACCATGAATAAAGAAAGGCCAAAAGCACCAACAAAAGTAAGAAGTTTTACCATGGACTGGCTATACTGAAAAATTGTACAAGATTTTTAAAAGTTACAATACCTTTGACGAAGCTAATTAGGAAAAGCAATAAGTGAGTATGAAATGGAGAAGGGTGAAGAAAGTTTTGTAGAGTTAAATGAAGGAATGGTTATAGTACCTGCTTTATCACTTTGAAGGTATCAAGGAGATTTGGTAGTTTATAGTGATGCCTCTCATAAGGGAGTAGGATGTGTGTTGATGCAGAATAATAAAGTTATTGTATATATATATGTACCCAGATAACCAAAACCTTATGAGCAGAAGTATCCTACTCACAATTAGGACTAACAGTAATCATATTCGCTTTAAATGATTGAGGAACATGATATGTATGGAGAAAGGTATAAGATTTATACAGACCATAAGAGTTTGAAGTATGTATTCACGAGGAAAAGCAAATATATTGGCAAGCGATAAGCAAAAAGGAGAGAACGAAAATAGAAACTGCACCAGAAGAATTACCTATGGAATTTTAGAAATTGGAATTGGAAGTCAGAATTCATAATCCAAAAGGAGCAAGGATGGATTGTATGACTTTTCAGTCGAAGTTATTAAGGGAAAGATAAGGAGATGTCAAGAGAAGATAGTGAATCACGATGTTAGCAATTAGTAATAGGAAATTTTAGCGATTACGATATCCCCAGGTTTTCTTTTAGCACTTGGATGTTTCAAGTAAAAGAATAAAGAAATGAATTCCTACAGGGAATTCACAATATTAAGTATTTAAGTTATTGAAGAGATGCCAAGATATACGAGAATTTAAAGAAAAATTGTGATAGCCAGGTGCAAGAAGGAAATTTCAAAATGGATTAGAAAGTGTTGGTTATGTCAAATAATTAAGGTAAAATATCGAAGACCTAGTGGACAAGGCAGATCAAGGAGTGATTTTACAAGAAGCTAATTGTAAAGTGTACCAGTGATGTTGTTGAAGAAAAGGAATGAAATTATGAGATTATGTGCAGAATAGCGGGAGTTCAATAAAACAATGACTGAGAATATGTGACCCCTATAAAGAATTAATTACTTACGAGACCTAATTCAAGAAGTACGTTATATCTCGGGGACTAACTTAAGATCTGACCTGAGAACATATTAGAGATTACAATTAAGGTGAATGAAGAGCATTGCAAGCTGTGCTGATATTATGTGAAGTAATAAGTGTATCAGGTGACTACAAGGAATTAAGGATCATGGTGTATGAGGAATACTTAGATAAACAAATTGTATTTATTGATAACATCCTTGGCTATTCAAAGAATAAGGAAGTCTGCGTGAAATGTCCAAGGATTTTTCTCCAAAGATCAGAAGGAAAGCAACTACACGTTGAATTTTCAAGAATGAAATTTTGACTACGGTTAACAAAAGATTCTGAAACAATCCATTGACAACTAGCTAAACAAAGCCAAATAGTGACAGATGCCTTGTGCAGGAAGAAGAGATTGGATGTAATTACGACCACAAAGGAGTTAATAACGAATTGGAAAGTGGAGAATATGAAGTTCGAATATCTAGAAGTGATAATAAGTGAATATATGGGATTACTTTTCAACCTTAACGGATAGAAACGAATAGCAGATGTTTAAATGTTTGGAAGCTAAAGCTGAAAATGAGCACCCCCTATCATCCTTAAATGAAGAGTCAAAGTACGGAGGTGATTCAGGAAATGTAGGATATGTTGAGAGATTGAGTTTTAAAGAAAACACTGAAATGATCATTTATCAGCGATGTCAGCTTTGGAATGCCACTTTACCAAGCTTTATGTGAACGCAAGTGTAGGTCCCTAGTTTTATTGAGATAAAATGGGAGAAAGAAAGTTATCAAATTCTAAGTCAATTCAGCACACCAAAAGCGTAGTGATATTGATTGAAGCAGTTCGGAGTGGACAAGGAAAGAAGGCGAAATTGAATCGAGAGAGAAAATGAGTATAAAAATAGGACCAGTAGTGTTAGTGTAAGTTTCGTCTTGAAAGAGACTGGATAAGTTTGAGTAGAAGGGACAGGTTAAGCCCTAAAATTAATGAACCATTCGAGGTATTATTAAATATAGGTAAAGTTGTTTATGAGTTGATGTGACTGTCACAACAATGTGTACATATAATGTGTTTGGCCTGTTAATGTTAAAGTAATAAGTATCTGATTTGAATTAAGTGAGTAATTAGGAGCCAATGGGCTCTTGTCCAAGTTTGTTTTGCATATAGTGACCGATCCAAATTCTCGATCGTTAAAGATGAGTCCTTGGAAATAAGTATATATCTATAGTGATTATGTTTGAAATCCTCGAGTAGGAGAGTCTACTTGAAAATTAGAGTCAGATATTCTTGAGAAATATCCTCACTTGTTTAGTTAAACCAGATTCTGAGGACAGAATCTTTTTAAGGTGGAAGGATATAACGACTCGTGTATTTTTTATTTTTTTTTAAAAAAATTATTTAAATATGTGAATATGAGAATTATTAAATAAATAAAATATGTGTATTGGTTTTGACCAATATGTGTTGTTTGATTAGTAGCTATGTGTGATTTATGGTGTACCGGATGGTCCGCGTGATTAATTCTGAAGCCGTGTTGAATTATTTTCACTTTCAAAAGTGAATTTAGTGTAAATTTATTTGTATAAATATTTGAAGTAACTCTAAAATTGTTTTTATGATTTTATAATTACATTAATTACTTTTAGGATTTTATAAAATTGAGAAAATCAATATTTTATTAATTAATTATCTCTAAATGATTTTCTGATTACATTTATTTGTAAAATCTGTATTTAATTCAATAATTCTTTAAAAATTATGAAACTCATATTTATTTAAGTCAGGAATATTCTGGGAATTTTAAAATTATTTTAGGAATTTTCGGGATTAATTTGACCCGCGCGTTGATTCGTTTATTTGAGAAAAGCGGGTATAAGTTGCATTTCAAAATCTATTTAAAAATTAGAAAATTTATGTTTCATTAACTTCGGGATATTTATAAAATCTTAAAACTATTTTGACAATTTTCCTAGTTTATTTTTATGCAACTTTGATTCGTTTATATTGAAAGAACGAGTCAAAATTCAGTTCCCGGGGATATCAGGATACGTGTCCAATTCTTATAAAATAAAGGGGACACATATCAGTTTTTATTTGTATGGCAGCTTCTCGATCTCTCTCTAATCTCTCCTGTATTTCTCTATTTCTCATCGATTCTCTATTTTTCTCTTCCCTTTGCTCTCTCGAACCCATATCCTTCCATGTTCCTTCGTTTCCCTCTGTTCTTCCCCGGGTTCGCTCGATTTCTCGCCGTTCGGTGAGTTCTCCGGCCGGATTTCCGGCGATTCCTTTGTTCCCTGTTTGGCTTGTTATATATACTCTGTTATATATATGTGTGTTTAAGTGTGTGTAAATGTATCCAGTATGTGTGTGTTGCAGTGTATCGAGTGTGGGTGCCGTGGTTTGATGTGCTGCCGCTGGTTTTTCCGGCTCTGTGTTCGTTTTGTGTTGTTGGCGCGTGTAGCGCATGTGTGTTGTGTGTTCTGTTGGTTAATTCCCTGTGTTGATTTGTACGGTTAATTCCAAACAGAATTTTTAATTCTTTTTACAAAAAAATTTTGATCAATTATCCGTGATATAATTATTCTTCGTGTGGAATATTTATTTTATCGGTGAAATTATGTTGGAAACCCGAAACTAATCGGGTACCCATAAATTTTTCCGCCGTCGACGGTGAACTTTGGTGAGTCGACGGTGGACCGTGATGAATTAATTTTGAGTCCTATAATTATAAAACAATACTTAGTAATTGATTCGTACTGTTACTTTCGATTTCTAAATAGTCAGATATAATTCTTATGATCCGAACTGGAATACGAATAATAGTAATAATAAAATAGTTGAATCGGTGATTGGGATTTGTGAAGTGGATTACGATTGTTATTGAATTAATTGTTAGAATTAATGTGAATTGACGTCGATTAATATTTCGACGGGTAGTCCGATAAACAAAGGGGACGCTGTCCGATTTCCGGGGAATCGAACTATGGAAATACGGAAGCGTATCCGAGGATTATCGGGACGTCGAGCGAATATGAGTAAATACATGTACGTATGTTTTATATCAACCCTGATTGTATGTTGTAGTGATATGTTTTGCCAAAACCAATCCCCTTAATTTCGTAAAATGACAAGTATACGTATTTTCTATAAAAAAAATGAGCACTGGATCGATTTTGAGAATATGAACCCTAATTGTTGTATGTGTTATTCTAATGTGAATAATTGCGAGTCGGGTTTGAATATCGTTGGGTAAGAATTAGTATCGAGGATATGTCAAGCATACCTAGACGTCTAACATAGGATATTTCAACCCTGAAGGTTATAGTTGGGAACCTGAAAGTGGACGATGGACTAAAGATAATCTAATGGTCAGTCGACGAGCTCAATAGAGTTTCAACAGAAAAACTTGAGTATCAAAGTCAAATCTAATGGGATCTAGTGGTTGGATGTTAGAGCCTAAGCAGCGAAGTCGGCTCAGGGTTGATCAGTAATAGTTGTAAAGCCTTGTAAGACAAGTATTTCTGAACTTTTCTTCAAGATATATATTACCAATGTTTTTGAATTGTTTTATAACATGTCGCTATTATTCAAAATAACTCATGTTTTATATTGCAAGAGCTTTAAACCATTTAACCTTGAACCTTGATTTTCTTGATCTTGAGCCATAAGCCATATTCTTTGTAATCCGTCCTTTGTTGATCCTCAGACACCAAACCATACAAATATAATACTACTTCCCAAAGGTATAACTACCAAACTCCAAAAACTGAAAGAGAATGATTTGAAAACATAGAAACTTTTATACTCCAATCATTCTTTATAACATCAGAGAACCATATCCTAAAAAATCATTACTGGTCTGATACCTGACCCTTGTACAAACTGAAAACCGTTTCTTATACATACCCTGATATACCCTTGAGATATCAATGAGTTTCCTTACATTTTTTTTATGCAAATGTTTAACCATCAGTGATTATGATCTTGTTTTATTGAATCATATTGTTATCATATTGAAATGCTTTAGGATTGGATAGTTTTTATATATGTGGACCAGATTCGTGGTCAGACCATACCAATGGTCAAGTTAGGCCAATGTGTGCCTTGGATCCAGTAATTAGAGCAGTGATGTGTGCTTGCTCGGGGTTAGTGCGTGACTGATCAGCAGCCTAACCTTGGTTTTAAAACTTAAAATGAATATCCAATTCTAATGATTAGTTAAAAAGAAACTTGATTCCTTTGAATCATTTCATTTGATCATTGTTTAACCTCAGTTATCGTTATCATGACTTGCTGAGCTAGTTAGCTCACTCTTGCGAATCTTTTTATATATGTTACAGTTGACAAGGATATGGATGATCTTGAAGTTCCTCAGTCCAAAGTGCGGGCTAAGGTTCCAGTTGAGTTGGATCGAGCTAGCAGAAGTTTCATGGGGTAGAGAGATAGTCAAATTGTAAGAATACTTTTATTATCAGTTGTAAGTTAAATAAAAGGGAAAGTTGGTACATTGTAATAAAAGTTAAGGTTGTGGCTTGTTTTCATACTTTAACCTGTTGCGATCTGTTGTTTTATGAAGCAGGGTCATTATATATAATATTTCTTATACAGGTTAATATAATGTGTTTGTGTTGTAGACCCCAAACTTCTGACCCGGGTTTGGAGGGCGCCACAATATTTATTTTAGTACACACACATCTCAATCTTATTTGCACTCTGATCTAAGATGTTACTCTGATTTTAGATCCTGTCTTAAATATGTTTGATAAGATAAGATTATGTGTGATTAAATCATGTTTTCTGAGTAGATTCTGTATGATTTTTTAGTTTCAAACCCTAGGTAACTCTGACAATAGATTTCTGAGTCACTCTAATTCTCTATTTATGCTAGAATAACCCTGTTTACCTTGTGCTAGAATAAATATGTAGCATAACTAGTGATAGTTGTGACATGATTATGTTAGGGGTTGAATTTAATTGGTTCAGATTTGTTGTGTCCTATCAACATTGGTATAGACTTGTTGAATTCACTCTTGATATAAACATTTGTGTTTATGACTTATATGTTGATCCTGTTTATCTCTGATGATTCTTCTATCCTTATACTCTGTTCTAGACATTAGATCTAATATGTCTTCCAATACTCTGATTACCTTATGCAAGTATTAGAGGTTTAAAACAGCGTTTACCCTCCCTTTATAGTATTTATCTATATTGGACTAACATAAACTGTTTTGAGCTAATGAGATTTGATTGAAAAATATTGTCAAAAGAATCAGAAAGCTGATCATCTGAGACATCCTTCATGAATCCATATTGTGGTAAGTAAAGGTAAATTTCTCTAATTCTGAAATCACTATATTATTGATCATTAAATTCTCCGATATTGTACTTCAGATGTTTGTGATCTTCAACATCCTCAATGATTTTAGGAACTGACTATGAGCCTATCAAACCTCATAAGATCTTACCCAGGTCATTAGAACCAAACATTTCTCAAACAACATCCTTACCTGGATATGATATATTCACCATTTGATACCACTTTTGCGCTAATACATCTAAAGTAACAGTTGGTGTCAAAACCTCTTGGTATTGGAGTTGTGATGTAAATGAGGGAGATAGTTCCAAGAAGTACCACATAAGGAAGGAAAGGTCAACCCTACAGCTCTATCTCTCACAAAGAAGTGAAGTATCTATAACCTGAGACATCTATAAGCCCATTTGTATTCTCTCAAAAGGATATGGAGCTGAAAAGACATATAAACAGTTACTAGATGAATTTCCCAACATAATGTTATCTATTAAAAATTTGAATGTCAGCCAAGGCATCTGAACGAGAGTCACTACCCCTTGATTTAAATATTTTCAATACACATGTGAGGTTCACACACACAAGGAAGGTATTGATGCAACAATTGTTGTTAAACCATAACAAGGTCACTAATAATGGTTTAATCTTAATCCTCAAACCCTGGTCTCTGATATGGAATATGATCCTGGACTCTGGTTTTTGGATTAAGGTTAAGATCCTTAGATCTGGGGTCCTTTCATCTATGTTCTAATATTGAACATGGTTTTATGATCCTGGATTGGGTTATAATTCTGGACCGTAATGGCTCACTGAATCTAACAAGTCTTCACAGCCTTCAGAAGAAATCTTTGATCCCAAATAGCATATCATTGATCATTGATTATCTTCCCAGAATTCAAATCTGAAAAGGATTTTGACTTAGTCAAAATTGTAACTTGTAAATGCGGACTCAGATATTATTTGTCGAATTTATGAGGTATACTTCTTTATGGAAGTTGAGGGATATCAGGAATTCTGACAATTAAAAGAATCCTAATTTCCCCTCTCAGAAGAAACATTTTTGAATCTCTTGACTGAGAGTTTCCATCCTTGAAGGTGGAAGAAAACTTTTCTATGAAAAGGATTTTCTTGTAGGTACACTTGGATGTTTGGAGCTCTGAGTGAGTGACACACTGTGAGACTGTGTGACAAACACTTGAGTGTAGAGTGTAGTGAAACACAATGTGAGATCACTAAACAGAAATCACACACTTGCATTATGAGGAATGGTTACCATATGTAATCTCTTCACTTGGTTGTTTGATCCTAAGATTCCACTCTGATATATTTTGAAGGATTACTTAACTAAGGGGGATAGATTATAAAGAGATTATAGAGACTAATAGTCTTTCTGAAACTAAGTAGGGGAATTTCCAACTTTATTGTACTAAGGAGGGGATTCTTCATCTTAGGGGTAGAGATTACTGGGTTCCGATTCTGAGTTCCAAAATGTTTTCTATGTGCGTTATGGGAAGATCTGAAGATTATTGAAGACAACTTTTGGAAGACGTATCTATCTGCAACTTTACATAAGAGAAAGAAGAATTTGTTCTTTGCTGCAGCTGAATGTGTATAGAAGATGCGGTAGATATAAGATAGCATTATTTCCTATTCCAGAGATGAAAGTTGAAGCTAATTGAAGATTTATGGTTATGGTTAGTTGAGTTATCCTCCAAACTGTTGCTTCTTCATTATTATTTGACTATCAGGTGTAACAGTCAAATAGGGGGAGATTGTTGAGCAAGATTGAAACTGTATGTATAACTCAACAATACTGGTTTTGATAACTCGACATAGAACAAAGGACTTTGAAATAATCTATATTCCACTAGAATCAGTACAGATTATTTATTGGGCATATACATGATGATTTTGGTAGCTATAGTGAAGAAGACGTCAATAGAGATCCGTATGAAGTTCATTAACATGTTCAGGCAACGGAGGAATAAGGTTGAAGTCATTCGAAGCAGTTATCAGGATCAGTGTGAAGACCTCAAGGATTCCATGTGAAGTTGATTATATTTGGTAAAAGACTTAACAATGATTTGTATAGACATAATACGAATTCCTGAGAACGGAACTAGTCATCTGTGAACCAGACCCTTACACTAGACGTCAGTGATCCGTGAAAGGAAATGGAATATTATTTTTAGAAATACTGTTAAGTGGTTTTTGTACTCAATAGAATTGAAAATATTTTAAAGTACGAAGATCCGGAGATTAGAAGGATTGGAGATACAAAAGTATACAACTCAAAGGGTACAAGAAGTATCAGAAAGGGATTTAAATTAAACAATCAAATGGTGTACAATTCAAGGGACCCACCAGAGTTAAGCATTTAGATTTTGTTATTGTTTTAACAAAACTAAATGAATTGGTTGTTTGATAAAAAGAAATGCAAGTGGCGGGGCCCAAGTACTTGCTTGTGCATACAAGGGTATAAGGTCGCCAGTAAGAAAGGAAATGGAAATGAACTAAGCACCCATTTGTTGTGGGCCCTGGTGAACATTCCAAGGCATCCAAGGAAAGAATTCAATTAAGTAATGTTATACTAGGAGTAATCACTCGCAACCAAAGCCTTCTTAGAGAAGCAAGGTCGCAAGTAACTCCTTAGCTTCTAGGAGTCAAGTAAAATGTGCATGCCCTATTTGGAGTCGCCACCTAGTCTACTAAATAGATTCTTGCTTGCAACTTAGCATGAAACTAAGGGAATTTATCCAAGAGATGTACTAGGTCGCAAGTAAGTAAGTCTAGTAGCCTAGTAGTCGCAAGAAATCTCCTAAGAGGGCTTCTCCATTCGCAAGCTACAAAAATGACTAAGGAAATTTGATTATTCATGCCTTGGTCGCCATTAATGCATTCAAAGAAAATCCTAAGTGCTATTATGTTCTTCTACTCGCAAGTAAGGAACGAAAACTCCAGGGAACTTAAGTTGATATTATGCAAGTTGTTCAATTAAATTTACTTGGTTGATAGAGTACCATGTGTCCTTCTCACTCATTAATACCTACAAGCCTATAAAATCAAATCAGATCCAATTGGAATTGTATCTCTCCATTTCTTGAATATAGCGAAACTCTTGCAAAATATTCTCAGCACTTCGAAAAGTTTTATTTGACAAGGAGAGGTTATGCACATTTGTTTACTCACCATTTAAAGACTTACACATTAGGTACAGTCATCATTTAAAGCTTCTTTGATTGTATTAAATATCATTTGATAAGAGTTTTAGATCTTTAGAGTGATAGATATAAGCCATAGTTTAATAGCTTATATTTTGTATTGGATTTATTTATTTGTAACTTTGAATATTTGTTCAAAGGTGTAAGCAACCCATTACGGTTTAATTTTTTAATATAATAATTATTCTGTGAATCTCTTTGTTTATTTATTTTATTTTCATAGTTTGATTATTCATTGCATTTATTTGTGAAAAATGAAAAAACATACATTCACCCCCTCTGTATGTACCTTTTCAACCTAACAGAAGGACGGTTCGATAAGGATGTGCATTTCTTATAGAGAGTTGAATAAGATCACTGTAACGTCTGAGAAATATTATGTAATTATTTTTATCAATAAATAATTATTAGGTGATTTTTATGTGAATATTGGTGAATTATTTAATAATTCATATTAATATTGGATGTTTATTTCTGATAAAAATAAGATATTTTAATTTTTAATTATCCAGAATTAAATATAGATAATTTTGGTACTTTTCTGGTAATTTTTGGATTACCATATAATTTTATAAGAATTTATAGAATTAATAATGATTATTTTACATAATTATAAAATTAATTTTTAGAATCAGAAATCGTCCCACTTCAATCGTTTTTATGTTTTTACAACCCGAAACTCTTCCGAAAACTCCTTCCTAACCTAATCTGATAATTATGAACATTTTTCATGTTTTGACTTTTTCGATCCGGGGTACGGTTTGACCTGTACGAGTCCCGGTGTGAAATTTTCGATACGCAAATCATTTTATATATCGATAAGAATCCATATTCTCAAAAGGCGAGACATTATTACCTTATTTTTGTATAAAGTGTTTTATAAGAGTCTCTGTTTTGATAATTATCCAATTCTAGTATTGAAATTGTATCATCTTTTTAGTTACTTAGCGGCTAAGTAACCTATTTTCGGATCCGGTATGTAAAGGTAATTATCGAAATGTTAAATAAATAAAATAAGCAATGGTTCTTTTCGCGATGTATTGTTGTATTATTAATTGTTTGTGAGTTGTTGGATGTGAAGATTAATTTTATGATTAATTATTGAGCTGTATGAATTTAATTCATTTTAAAATGATTTTATTGAATAGTTATTCTCATAAATGCTAAAGTTGCTCCTAAAATTATTTTTGTTATTTTATAATTTTATTTATTATTTTTAGGAGTTTATAAAATTTAGAAATCAATATTTTATTTATTAATTATCTTTAAATGATTTTCTGACTCCATTTAATTGTAAAATCAATATTTAATTCCAAGATATTTCAAAAATCATGAAAATTTTATTTTATTAACTTTTAAATATTTCTAGAATTCTTCAAAAAGTCATGAAACTCATATTTTATGCAGTTTAAAATATTTTGAGAATATTAAAATGTATTTTGGAAATTTTGGGATTATTTTCACCTGTTCGCTGATTCGTTTAATTATTGAAATGGGTATAAGTCGCGTTTCCAAAATTCCTCTAAAATTTTCAAATTTACGTTTTAAATAACTTCGGGATATTTTTAAAATTTTAAGATTAATTCAGTGATTTTTCGCAATTGTTTTAAGTATAGCTTGGGTCGTTAATTTGTAAAATACGAAACCAAACCGGGTAAATAACCAGATTCCATTTTCCCCAAATAAATTTCTAGTCTCTTTTAACCTCATCTCTCCCAATCTCTCTCTCGGCATCTCTCCCCCGACTCTCTCTCTCGTTTATCTCCTCTCTCAGTCTCTCCCCCACTCGTTTTCTTTCCTTTCTCCCTTTCTTTTCCTCTTCTTTCGCTCTTCTCTTTGTTGTTCTCTCCTGTTTTTCACGCCGCCGCCGCCGTGGTCCTGTCATTTCCGGCCGCCTGGCTTTTGGTGATGTTGCTTCGTTTCATGACTGGTATAAATATATACATACTTATATGCGCGTAAAAATATGTTGTGGTTTATGGTTTCGGTTCTGCGCCCGTGTTGCCGCTCCCCCTCACCGTTTTCCGGCGAGGGTGGTGGTGCGTGGTTGTGGTTGTGTCCAGTGACTTTGTTGTTCCTGTGTCTTTGCTGCGTTTATTTCTGTTCGATTAACTCGATTTACTCGAATATTCTTGTGACTGTCTGAATCTGATTTCGAATTATTGATGAAATTATTTGATAATTAGTATTGTATTTATTCGAATAAATTTTTGATTATTATTCGCATATTTATTCTAATAATTAGAAAATTAATCGATGGAATTCGTGTCGGATGTCCGTAATAAACGGAAACCCACTAATTTTATCCCCGTCAGCGATGCGCTTCGGCGAGCCGACGGTGGACCGTGATGATTTTAATCTGGGTCCTACGTTTATAAATGAAATAAAATTAATTCCTGAAATTAATTTCGAAACGAAAATTATGGATAAAAATATAAAAATGCGAATAACCAGGATAAATAATTGAAATTACATTGGTGTTTGGGAATTGTGAATTGTAGTTGTGGATGATTGGTTATTGTTGTGTTGTGAATTTGACGTCGAATTGTTTCGACGAGTAGGCCGATAAACAAAGGAGACGCTGCCCGATTTTCGGGAAATTAATTCCGAAATTACGGGAACGTAACCTATAATTATCGGAGACGTCGAATAACCATATATAATTGTATTATATGAACTTAATTCCGATTAAGACAATATAATTTATAAATAATCGATGACCCTGTTTTTCAGAATGACAAGTATATGTACTTTCCAAAAATAAATACCGAACCGAGTTTCGAAGATGTAACCCATAATTGCTATGTGTATTTTAATAATACATATATATATATATGAGTTCGGTTATGAAATCGTATGGGTAGAATAGGATAGCGATTTGGTGTTAAGCTTAAGGGGTTATCTGAATTAGGGTATTTCAACCCTATAGGTCCTAGACGGAAAACCCGAGTATCGACATCGGACTAGGCGCGATATAGTGATTAGACGTTGAGGTCAACGAAGTTTCAATTGAAGGACCTGAGTGTTGGAATCGTATCCAAAATGGGATATTAGTTTGACGGTAAAGCCGAACGTTCAAGTCGAACCAAAGTCAACTAGTAATAGCGATTAAAGCTCATTGAGGCAAGTATTCCGGAACTTTCTTTTAAATACTACAAGTATTCCTGATTTTTCTTTTAAAATACTGCAATTATTTCTTCGATCCTATTCTAAGTTCAGAATAGTTAAATGTTTTACATTTCGCTGCAATTACTCTTATTATGCATGTTCTTTTATTCGTGTTCCTATAATTCGATTGCTCTCTTGAGCAAGTACCCATTCTTCGGGTTATTTGCGAACCCTGAATTGGGATGTTTTGTATTCAAAATGATTTGATATCAAAATACTCTACGGGATGGATAGGGATTAAGTTTTACTTAATCCTAAGGACCGAAACATAATCGGTGCCTTGAGATGGGTTGTAGTGCCTGGGGACCCGACTGGATCTATACAGGTAGGTATAGATCTGCGTTGTATCCTGACTGATCAGCAGGATATAGTTGCGAACTAGTGTCCAGTCTAATTTATTGTTGATTGCCATTAATGGCATTTTCTCTCTCTCGAAAAGTTTTATGATTCCAAAACCGGACAAAACCTTGATTCAGGAGATGAATCGGGGAATCGCTTGTCATTTTTGGATTTTAGTTAAAGGCTGGTGACAGCCAACGTTTACTCGCTCAACTCACTCAAGTAAATAGAATTATTTAAAATTGTTTTAAGATTTTTTCCGGAAGTTTTTCTTTTGGTATTAATGCTTGAAACTCAAATTATATACTTGCTGGGCATTTTTGGCTCACTCTTGCTTTGTAAATTCTTATTTCTGCCAGAAACAGATAAGGATAAAAGCGAATAGCTTTGATAGACAGTAGAAGTTAGAGAAATCTCCGATGCGAAAGGTTGAAGAAGTTAAAAGAATATGACAAGAGCATTAGTTCAAAGGTATTTATAATTGTATTTTAGTTGTTGTGATCTGTAGAAGGTTAGATTCTTATTTCATACCATAACCTGTCAACGATCCAGATTCAAGGGGTTATTTGTTATTATTTTATTTTATGTAAAGATTGTTTAGTGACACCAAATCTTGACCTCGGATTTGGGCTGTTACAAGTTGGCATCAGAGCTGCAGGTTATTGGTCACTGAAATAAGAATAGGTGAGAGTAAGATAGGGATGATAGGTCATACAGGATAGGAAAGACCCTAGGCATACTCAAGTTAAGTTGAGTTGAGTGCAAATTAGGGTTAGCAGATCTGGTACGGAATGGGTAAGCCATGATTGTTGAGAAAGTGTAAGGCGAATATCACAACATTATAGGTATATTGAGTTCTCAGATCATACAATAATGAGGAATCGACGGATTAACGGAGACTGGGTATGTTACCCTACTTTTCATGTGATTTTGAAGAAAATGTGACTGTTTTTGTGAGCACTTGTGAAAGAGATGCTAAGCGAGTTTTAGTACGAGTTAGATTAGGTATTAGGACGAGTTCCACGCCGGAGGCAACTAGTTGATGAAAGCTTATGAAGAACCAACGTTGCACATTTCGAAGGCACCCCCGTTGCGAGAAGATTCTTATCACTTATCGGGAGCTGCGCGAGGAATGATATCTACCTTACTAGGTATAGGTAAGACTAGCAAGAAGATGCGACCCTATCTACAGACAGAACATCGAATCGCATGTGTGGTTGTAAGCATAACGTCAAGGATGACGACAAGAATGTCAAAGACTGTATTTTATGAAGTTTCGACGACTAATAAGTGCGAGCAGAATCCAAGGAAAAGTGGAAGAGGTACCAAAGTGGAGAGACCTTATATGGGCATTCTTTTAATTAAACATTTCATTGGTAAACCATAAAAATAGCAAGTAATGTATATAGTAAGGACGGCCAAATATTTGATTTTCAAAACTTTAAAATGAGATTTCGGAAAAGATTTTCTTAATCAACCTTTAGAAGATTTTTGCATGAAATGAGTTTTACAAATTGGTTGTCAAATTACTATTTATGTTCTTGTTATTATAAACAGAAATGATCTAAAAAAAAGAAGAATGGAATTAGACTCAGTGATGTTAATTTGGAAGGCCAAATAGACCCCCAGTAGGGAGAAGGTTTAAAGTCTTCCGTGGGAGAAAAAAAAAGAAAATGAAAGTGAACTTGATGAATAATGTCAATAATTGAATCAACATGTTAAAACATTATTTACTCAATTTATACAAATTGTTAAAAATTTAACGAAATTCGTGATTCAAGCGGTTGGAGGGTGATTGAAAGAAATGAAAGAATCTGGTAGATGATTAGAAAAGAATCATATTTCTATTGACGGAATTGAGGCGTTGCGTGATTGATGGATATTTTACGCGACATGGATGAAATCTGAAGCCGTGATTTTAAATTTCGGAACGACGCGATTAATACCGGATTATTGAAGCATTTGGTGTGAAGGCATTTCCAGACATTATTTCGAAGCAATGATGTGACCGTAAATTGGTATCCGAACGATTCTGAAGGCAGATGTAGGCGAAGCATGGAAGGTGATCAACACTGACATCCTTTCTTCTCATACGATAGTATACATTTTTCTTGATTCTTGAATATGACCGGAAGCAATGATTATAAATTTTATAAGGACGCGATATGATCAAATTATTAAAGCTTTGAATATGGAGGCATTTCCAGAAGACATTCCGAAGTTATAACGTAACCTAAGCGGTGAATCTCTCATCCGAATGGTCCCTGGAGGCATACATAAATGAAGCATGGACAGTGACCGATGGTGATCTACAATGTTATTCTTTTACAAATACGATAGCATATGTTCTTCTCGAGTTTGAATACATATGAGCTTCTTCTGTTAATAGATCATATGAGGCAAAAATGAAAAAAAATTTAGTGTATTCCTTCTAAACCGTTTCTTTTCTCAAATTATCGATTCCTGATTGAGGCAAACAGTGTTGTGGTATGACGCTTTGTCGAAATGACAAAGAGTCGAGTGGGACGCCACCTAATCATGTGTTGTATGCCATATAGTATGAATGACTGGCCATCTTGAGTACAAATATGGTTGTCTCATTCACATCTAAATCTTCACTCATTCTTTATCCTTCAATTTATTGACTTATAGATTCTTCCAACTATTTATTGCATTGTTATTCCTTATCTAGTTCTTTTCATTCAAAATCATATTCACACACTCTCCTCTTGCGTCGAGTCTATTCTCTGACGATTTCAAAAGAAATGAAATAATGTGGTACGTGGAATCCTACAACGAATATAGATACGAATGCAAATCGATAAATGGTGGACATCTGCGAGCAAAGAAGAATGGATACAACAACAAATGTGAACAAGGAGAAGATATCAAGTCAGACAGTTGTTCTTGCTAAAGGGATCTCATCAGTACGGTAGATTACGTTAACGTGATGCACTTCGAATTGGAAAATTTTGATGAAAAATGAATCGTTAGTGAACCATAATAATTAGATGAATTACAAAATAAGGAAGTAAAGTTGTGTGTGTCAGATAGAGCAAACGAGTATTAGGACGGCGATCAAAGATCAAGGAAATTTTGAACGATGTCTCAGACAGGAAATTAAGACGTGGAGCATCCCTTCGTCGCGGGAAGACATTTATCATGAAGATTCAAGATATGAGAAATTTTAATTGCAACCGAATTTCGGACGTCTTCTTCAAGGAATTTTGAAGTTCCCTAACTTGAGTAAATAAGTCATGGTGATTTTAATGCCCTTAACCGGACTATGACGAAAATTCGATACGGGAACATAAGTGGAGATGAAGGAATGGCTCTTCGACTGCGAAATCTTTTAAGAAATAATGATCCGGCGATTGAGGTTCCACCAGATGAGGGTGATAATCAAGACCCTGCATGGTTATTAAAAGATAAATAAACTCATTAGTGAAAGTGAGTGTGTATCATCAAAGAAGAAGGATTGGTGTGGTTCGTTGAAGGATGCGGCATAATTTTTAAAAGTAACTGTATACACTTAGTAATGACAAGAAATAAGCTTAATACTTGTGAAATAAAATTTTGAGAAACAACAAGATAAATTTTAAGTTCACCAAAAATATTTTGTAATATTCTGAAAGAATTGAGAAATGTATGATTATATTAATCATTGTTGTTGTAAAAACCAATTCCAATTAAAGAGATGCGGATCAAAATGATAAAAATGTGAATTGTGGAAACTTGATGATTTTGGTTGATGGAAGTGGGTGGATATGATTATGAGTGATTTGGTTGATTGATGGTGTCGGCTTGAGTCCGACTGGTAGTCAATGGTGTAGGGGAAATGCTGCCCAAATTTTTTGAAATTACCCTATATTTAAGGATAAAGAAGTATATGGTCGTTCTCATTAGTACTCCAAATGATTGAAATCTCGGTTCTTGAGAAAGTTGTTATGACCAAACCGACTTTATATAATTGGTCTTTGAATCCATTTAGCTAGTCAGCACTTGGGTTAAGTGATCAGTTAAAGGAGTTAATCGATCAACTTTACCAACTAATGGTGAGTTAAATGGAGATCGATTCCAATTAGATTAAGTCAAATTCTGACATGATTTTCAAATCCGAAAGCAAAGCAATTAGCAATTTGGAGGAAGTAATGACACTAACAGAAATTGGAAATTGGGTAAAAGTAGCGTGATGTTACTGCAAACATGTGCGAGGTTTTATCCCGAAGAGTACGCCCATTTCAATAAATAAGAGGAACAGAAAATTATTGGTACAGGCGAATGAGAGGAATATTTCTAAGAACTGAAGGTGTAAGACAAAATGAAGAGACGTTATCATTCAAAATGACGTTCCAGGAAGGACTTAAAGATATACTCATTTCGAATGACGATTGAATGGAAGTTGCTATAAAATAGCGGAAAGCTCGCAAATTCAAGCATCTAATATAAGACGGAGATTGATGAAGTCCGCATGTGAACTCAAGGAAATGAGATGTTGACCAACGAGGTGAAGTCAAATACGCGATTCGTGATGAGTTAAGCAAGGCTAAGAAAATAGCTATCGATGAAATTCGATAATTCTGTTAGTAAGAATTTAAATATTATAAATAAAAGCCTTCATTCCAGTGTGAACTCCAGAAATGACCTATTCAATAATAAACAGATTAATATTACCAAGAAAAAGAAATTCGTTATGTTTAAAATAGATAATAAGTAATGAGAATGAAGAACTAATCAAGACAAGAAATGGAATCAAAAGGATGATAAAGAAATTTTATAAAATAATCCAGGATATACGCAAGGTATAAACGTTAGTTGTGCCAGAATTGATTGGATAATGAAGTGAAATACTGAGAATTGAAGATGGGAATTTCATTCAAGGAATGTGTGTAAGCAGGAATGATGAAACAAAGGTATTAATGGCGGGTTGCTAGAGAAGAACGTTGCAATGAATCTCATGTCGAAATTCTTTAAAATTAAAGTGAAGTCCCGGAGGTTTGAACGAATGATTTACCAAGATTACCTTAGGAAATGAGGTAAGAATTTCTCGTCAGTTACTGCACAGAGTCAAGCTGATGTCAAAAGACTGTATTGTATAACTCAATGGGGATGAAATAATAAGTGAAGGAAAACTTCAAAAATGTGGAATGAAAGAATAATGAAATAAAGAGTATCTTGCGCTGTGCATAAAAGCGGTCATGGAAAAAGAGAATGGAGATATGAGGTTACGCGTCGATCATCAGAAATTGTAAGTTTGAAGATTAAGTGAATACAATGTACCAGGAGTATTGGGATAGTGTGATTGTATTTATTGATAACATCCTCGTTAATTCAAGGACTAAGGAAGACCAAGTTGAATGTCTGAAGATATGCTTGCGAAGAGTTGAAAAATAGCAACTGCAATCTCAGCTTCAAAGGTATGAATTCTGGTTATAATTGATTATGAGCTATGATTGTCGGGTTACCTACCAACCAGGAAAGGTCCATTTAGAGACAGATGTCTAGAGTCGAAAAGAAAGAGTGAATGTTACTAAGATTGTTGGAAAGTGGATAAAGGAATTGGAAAAGTTAGAGATTGAAGAATAGGTTTTGATCCATCTTCTAGGTTATGTTGATACTTACTTTGTTGTTAGATATCAAAGGTGATATTAATACAGATGATTGATGTTGACTTCAGAATGGGACATTGTGAGCATCAAAGTTCGTATTAATATCTAATTTGATATGATGACAAAATGAGTATTAGTACCAAGAGACTGGGTTTTTGAACAAAGTTCTGATTCATTCCGTTCCAAATTAATCTTCTTTTCGATAGTAAGAGATTCTCGCTCGATGAATCTACTTGATAGTAATTGAAAAGAAATAAAAGTATGCTACCAAGTGGTGAGTAGACGTAATTACCGAGATTTTTCTTTTTAGTTTTTGAATAGATGTAGAACATTCCAAAGCATCAGACATCATGAGCTCAGGATATCGGGCGCAGACGAATAGAAAATGCAAGAGACCGATTAAAGATTCTTGAATACGATTGAAAACGATCATGGGTCAGGCTAATCGAAGAGAAAGAGGCCTGAAACGTAAAGTAAAACAGTCACTGAAAGTAGAAATTTCATGAACACGAACTATTAAAATTGGAAAGAAAAGAAGGTTAATGTAAATTAAGTTATTCTTGTGAAACAGTGAAATAGATAGAACGATTGTGAATGAGTTGGTCTTATTGTCACAGGTGTAACGAGTCCATAGGGCATTCATGTGTGTATGACTATGGAGAGTAATTTAGCTCCAAATATGTGAAGTAAAAGATTGAGTTAGGGGTTGCATGAGCAACTGATAAATTTGATGACGGTAGGGGACCGTTGAATCGTGATTAAAGTAGTGAGTCCTGAGAAATTTAAGTAAAATACTCAAAATGTATCAGTGTCTATTCCTTAGCATGATTCTGAGGACAGAATCCTTTTAAGGGGAAGGATGTAACGTCTGGGGAATATTATGTAATTATTTTTATCAATAAATAATTATTAGGTAATTTTTATGTGAATATTGGTGAATTATTTGATAATTGATATTAATATTGGATGTTTATTTCTGATAAAAATAAGATATTTTAATTTTTAATTATCCAGAATTAAATATAGATAATTTTGGTACTTTTCTGGTAATTTTTGGATTACCATATGATTTTATAAAAATTTATAGAATTAATAATGATTATTTTACATAATTATAAAATTAATTTTTAGAATCATAAATCGTCCCACTTCAATCGTTTTTACGTTTTTATAACCCGAAAACTCCTTCCTAACCTAATCTGATAATTCTGAACACTTTTCATGTTTTGACTTTTTCGATCCGGGGTACGTTTTGACCTGTACGAGTCCCGGTGTGAAATTTTCGATACGCAAATCATTTTATATATCGATAAGAATCCATATTCTCAAAAGGCGAGACATTATTACCTTATTTTTGTATAAAGTATTTTATAAGAGTCTCTGTTTTGATAATTATCCAATTCTGGTATTGAAATCGTATCGTCTTTTTAGTTACTTAGCGGCTAAGTAACCTATTTTCGGATCCGATCTGTAAAGGTAATTATCGAAATGTTAAATAAATAAAATATGCAATGGTTCTTTTAGCGATGTATTGTTGTATTATTAATTGTTTGTGAGTTGTTGGACGTGAAGATTAATTTTATGATTAATTATTGAGTTGTATGAATTTAATTCATTTTAAATAATTTTATTGAATAGTTATTCTCATAAATGCTAAAGTTGCTCCTAAAATTATTTTTGTTGTTTTATAATTTTATTTATTATTTTTAGGAGTTTATAAAATTTAGAAATCAATATTTTATTTATTAATTATCTTTAAATGATTTTCTGACTCCATTTAATTGTAAAATCAATATTTAATTCCAAGATATTTCAAAAATCATGAAAATTTTATTTTATTAACTTTTAAATATTTTGAGAATTCTTCAAAAAATCATGAAACTCATATTTTATGCAGTTTAAAATATTTTGAGAATATTAAAATGTATTTTGGAAATTTTGGGATTATTTTCACCCGTGCGCTGATTCGTTTAATTATTGAAATGGGTATAAGTCGCCTTTCAAAAATTCCTCTAAAATTTTCAAATTTACGTTTTAAATAACTTCGGGATATTTTTAAAGTTTTAAGATTAATTCGGTGATTTTTCGCTATTGGTTTAAGTATAGCTTGGGTCGTTAATTTGTAAAATACGAAACCAAACCGGGTAAATAACCCGATTCCATTTTCCCCAAATAAATTTCTAGTCTCTTTTAACCTCATCTCTCCCAATCTCTCTCTCGGCAGTCTCTCCACCGACTCTCTCTCTCGTTTCTCTCCTCTCTCGGTCTCTCCCCCTCTCGTTTTCTTTCCTTTCTCCCTTTCTTTTCCTCTTCTTTCCCGCTTCTCTCTGTTGTTCTCTCCTGTTTTTCACGCCGCCGCCGCCGTGGTCCTGTCGTTTTCGGCCGCCTGGCTTTTGGTATAAATATATACATACGTATATGCGCGTATATATATGTTGTGGTTTATGGTTTCGGTTATGCGCCCGTGTTGCCGCTGCCCCTCACCGTTTTCCGGTGAGGGTGGTGGCGCGTTGTGCGTGGTTGTGGTTGTGTCATGTGACTTTGTTGTTCCTATGTCTTTGCTGCATTTATTTCTGTTCGATTAACTCGATTTACTCGAATATTCTTGTGACTGTCCGAATTTGATTTCGAATTATTGAAGAAATTATTTGATAATTAGTATTGTATTTATTCGAATAAATTTTTGATGATTATTCACATATTTATTCTAATAATTAGAAAATTAATCGATGGAGTTCGTGTCGGATGTCCGTAATAAACGGAAACCCTCGAATTTTATCGCCGTCGGCGATGAGTTTCGGCGAGCCGACGGTGGACCGTGATGATTTTAATGATTTTAATCTGAGTCCTACGTTTATAAATGAATTAAAATTAATTCCTGAAATTAATTTCAAAATGAAAATTACGGATAAAAATATAAAAATGCGAATAACCAGGATAAATAATTGAAATTACATTGGTGTTTGGGAATTGTGAATTGTAGTTATGGATAATTGGTTATGTTGTGTTGTGAATTTGACGTCGAATTGCTTCGACGGGTAGGCTGATAAACAAAGGAGATGCTGCCCGATTTTCGGGAAATTAATTCAGAAATTACGGGAACGTAACCTATAATTATCGGAGACGTCAAATAACCATATATAATTGTATTCTATGAACTTAATTGCGATTAAGACAAGATAATTTATAAATAATCTATGACCCTGTTTCTCATAATGACAAGTATATGTACTTTCCAAAAATAAATACTGAACCGAGTTTCGAAGATGTGAACCATAATTGCTATGTGTATTTCAATAATACATATAAATATGAGTTCGGTTATGAAATCGTATGGGTAGAATAGGATAGCGATTTGATGTTAAGCTTAAGCCGTTATCTGAATTAGGGTATTTCAACCCTGTAGGTCCTAGACAGAAATCCCGAGTATCGACATCGGACTAGGCGCGATCTAGTGATTAGACGTTGAGGTCAACGAAGTTCCAATTGAAGGACCTGAGTGTTGGAATCGTATCCAAAATGGGATAGTAGTTTGATGGTAAAGCCGAACGTTCAAGTCGAACCAAAGTCAACTAGTAATAGCGATTAAAGCTTATTGAGGCAAGTATTCCGGAACTTTCTTTTAAATACTGCAAGTATTCCTGATTTTTCTTTTAAAATACTGCAATTATTTCTTCAATCCTATTCTAAGTTCAGAATAGTTAAATATTTTACATTTTTCTAAAATTACTCTTATTATGCATGTTCTTTTATTCGTGTTCCTATAATTCAATTGCTCTCTTGAGCAAGTACTCATTCTTCGGGTTATTTGCGAACCCTGAATTGGGATGTTTTGAATTCAAAATGATTTGATATCAAAATACTCCACGGGCTGGATAGTGATACTTTGGGGATTAAGTTAAAGACCGAAACATAATCGGTGCCTTGAGATGGGCTGTAGTGCCTGGGGACCCGACTGGATCTGTACAGGTAGGTATAGATCTGCGCTGTATCCTGACTTATCAGCAGGATATAGTTGCGAACTAGTGTCCAGTCTAATTTATTGTTGATCGCCATTAACGGCATTTTCTCTCTCTCAAAAAGTTTTATGATTCCAAAACCGGACAAAACCCTGATTCAGGAGATGAATCGGGGAATCGCTTGTCATTTTTGGATTTTAGTTAAAGGCTGGTGACAGCCAACGTTTACTCGCTCAACTCACTCAAGTAAATAGAATTATTTAAAATAGTTTTAAGAGTTTGTCCGGAAATTTTTCTTTTGGTATTAATGCTTGAAACTCAAATTATATACTTGCTGGGCATTTTTGGCTCACTCTTGTTTTGTAAATTCTTATTTCTGCCAGAAACATATAAGGATAAAAGCGAATAGCTATGATAGAGAGCAGAAGTTAGAGAAATCTCCTATGCGAAAGGTTGAAGAAGTTAGAAGAATATGACAAGAGCATTAGTTCAAAGGTATTTATAATTTTATTTTAGTTTTGTGATCTGTAGAAGGTTAAATTCTTGTTTCATACCATAACCTGTCAACGATCCGGATTTAAGGGGTTATTTGTTATTATTTTATTTTATGTAAAGATTGTTTAGTGACACCAAATCTTGACCCTGGGTTTGGGCTGTTACAATCACTGTACGTAATCGATACCCATTACCACGTATTGATGACGTGTTTGATCAACTGCAAGGGGCAAAAATCTTCTCAAAATTGATTTGTAATTTGGTTACCATCAGTTACGGGTGAGAGATGAAGATGTGCCAAAGACAGCTTTTTGAGTACGGTACGGACACTATGAGTTTCTTGTCATGCCTTACGGGTTAACTAATGCTCCATCGGTCTTTATGGATTTGATGAATAGGGTCTTCAAAGACTTCTGGACAAGTTTGTTATTGTATTCATAGATCACATTCTTATATACTCGAGGTCGAAGGAAGAGCATGAGGAACACTTACGAGTAGTTTTGGAAATTTTGAGGAACCGTCAATTGTTTGCTAAATTTTCTAAATGTGAGTTTTGGCTGGAACAAGTTTCATTCTTGGGGCATGTTGTTTCCACGGAAGGGATTCAGGTGGACCCATAAAAAATAGTAGTGGCAGAATGGTCGAGACCTACTACAGTGATTGAGGTTAGGAGTTTTCTGGGTCTAGCTGGATATTACCGAAGGTTTGTGGAAGGTTTCTCGACTATTTTTATGCTTTGATACGGTTGATGAGGAAGAATAATTAATTTATCTGGACAAATGAATGTGAGAGTAGCTTTCAGGAATTGAAGAAGAGGTTGACTACAACTCCAGTTTTGACATTACCATCAGGCTCTGACGGGTTCGTCATTTATAGTGATGCTTAAAGGAAGGGATTAGGAGCAGTTTTGATCCAGTATGGTATGGTGATTGCATATGCGTATAGACAACTAAAACACATAAAGAGAATTATCTGACTCACGATTTGGAATTGGCAGCGGTAAAAAATATGAAAACATTATTTGTATGGGGTTTCTTGTGATATTTGGATTGACCACCAATACCTTAAATATATCTTCACCTAGAGAGAGTTAAACATGAGGCAGCGAAAATGGATTGAGTTGATTAAAGACTATGATGTGCGGATCCAGTATAAGTTTGATAAAGCTAATGTCGTTGCAGATGCACTTAGTCGTAAGACTACTGGCAAGATTTCGAATTTATTTGCACTTCCTAATGAATTGAAAGGAGAAGTACAAAGAATGTAGTTGGATTTTAGTGTTCATGATATGGATGGTATGTTGGTTAATTTGCAAATCGAATCGACATTGATTTCTAGGATTAAGGAGGCATACACGGAGGACATAGTTATTCAAGTGATTGTTCAAAATATTCAAGATGGTAAGCATTCAGACTTCAGCGTGGATGATCACGGTGTTGTTTGGCTTATGGGTCGATTGTGTGGTCCAAAATCAACTATCCGGGAGGAGCTTTTAGCGGAAGCGCATAACTCACCATTTTCTGTACATCCCGGAAGCACTAAAATGTATAGGGACATGAAGGATCAGTTTTGGTGGAGTGGTATGAAGAAGGATATTGCTGATTATGTATCGAAGTGTATGACTTGTTGTTATTCCCAAACAATACAACAAGAATTACAGAAGGGGGGTTGAATATAATTCTGGCTACTTTTTCAAATTTAAAGAATGTTCTAACTTGATAAATATAACAGTGTTTGATTAGCAATGGTGCGTAATAAAAGAGTGATAGAAAGCAAAACATTAAGTAATAAAAACATAAGCTTTTAAAACTTTCAGGTGAATTTGAAAGTATCCACCAGATATATATATATATATATATATCAAATTTAGAACTCTGTGAAGCTTTGAATAGCTCACAGCTGCTTACAAGTTTGAACAACTAAACTACAGATAAATTCTTACAGAATACAACTTGATATGTTTCTCTGAAAATAAGTTTGCTTCATTTTTTTTGTTCTACTTGCTACACTTGGTTTATATATCACCAAGTTTACATGACAATAAGACAAGATAATAAAACAAAACATATCTAGTCTAACTTCATGTTGCTTCACTACTCTATTCCAGCATCTTTGAATATCTTCACAATTTCATGGAAATGGTAATGCTTCTTTGTTCTCAAATTCCTGTTTAACAGGCTGCCACATTCCTTTTGCAAACACCCAACGCATGTGACTGTGTTGTCACTGTCGAAAACTATTTGAATTTGATCATCCATCGGGAGCTTTGTTGATCATCTGTCGGGAGTCTTGTAGATCATCCGTCGGGAGTCTATCTGCCACTTGACTATATTTCACTTATACAGAATTACAAGATATCTCATATTTACAATTAATCAACCTATTCTGCATATCAATCTAGTAGTCAACAGGACTTATAGAACCCTAAGCAATCTACTTGACTAATACATATTGTTTGCAGAAATGTGCTACAGTACTTATTTGTTACATAAGCTACTCACTCGATGGATGTCAATTTATCATTCGGCGGGACTATAAAGTTCATCTGTCGGGACTATATTAGATCATCCGTCGAGTGCTACAAAATTCACTAAGTTAAATCTACTAAGGTGTTTTATTTAACTTATCATCAAGTTCACAATAAATTCCTAACAATCTCCCCCAATTTATGTCTACTGGAATTGTAGCCATAAATTAAGAGAAACTTGATGATAACAAAATACCCTAAAAATATAGATTAATAAGTAGTAGATAAAACTAATAAGTGCTACAATTTTTATTGAAAATTGAACAAAGCAAAGTGTACAAAGAGTTCTCACAATCATTATCAAGGTGCTCCTCTAGTCTGAGCAGATAATTCTATTTCCTTGATTTTCTGGATTTCTTCCCAAGCTTCCTGTTGTTTTCCTCTATTTGATTCCGGAGTTGTCTGTGGAATTCAAGTTCATCAGCTTCAGATAGATCCAGCATTTCTTGCATTTCCAATAGAGTCTCATTGCTAGAGATACTCAAATGGTCTCCAGTCTGAAGAATCTTCTAACTCCCTTATCATCCATGAATTCCATCAGCCAATAAGGCCTCAAATGCACTCTCTTCCCTGTGAAGGAAATTGATAGAGTTTTTGGAAGTGGATCTTTGGCTTTATTACTCCTTAGCTCTTCAATCTTCTTTGAAACCAATCTCTTAGCAGTCACATTAAATCCAAAGTTCTTTTTGAAAGATAAGTAGATCTTTATTAGTACAGAACAGCTTTCTTCTAGAATCCTGTGAAGAGGCCATGTGATTTCTTTCCCTGCCTTGTACTTAAACACCAATCTTTCAGGAAGATGTCTGTGAGCATTAATTCCTCTTACTTCTACCAGTTCATCCAAGTAGAGGTTTAAATCTGAAAACTCCTTGATATCACAGATATATAAAAGATCTTCCTTATTGACTGTAGATTTAGATTTGGTTAAGGTCTTGGTTCTTAGAGTTACATGCTTGCTTTTCTTGGTTTCTCTTATCTTTGTTTTCTTTGGCTTGTTAACGATAGGTAAATTTAGTTCAGGAATTGGCAAGCTATCCCAGTCCATTGGCTCATCCTTGGAATTATAGGCTCACCATGAAAATTCTTAGTTGGAAACACCTTGAATTCTTCATGTACCACTGAGGGCTTGGATGTCTGAGTTGAAGTTCTAGACTTTTTGGGAATGTGGTCTTCCATTTCCTCATCACTAAAGTCTAATTTTCTTTTGGAATGGAGCTTGTATCTGAATCTTCTTTTCTGTTGTGGTTCCTGATGCATTTTCTGATCTTGAGGTTCAGCAATCACAGATGGTTGTATAGAAATCTCAGTTGTAGTCTTCACAGCTTGAAGTTTGGCCAAGATAGCAGCTTGCTCCTTCTTTTGTTTGAGCTTCTTAGCATCTAAGGCAGCCTGCTTCTTTTCTTGCCTGATTCTTTCCTTCTCTTCCTTCTTAGCTTCTACAAAGTGAGGGTGTCCAGCCACCACACATATTTCCTTACCATTTATGTAGATTTTAGAAATCCTTCTTTTAAGTGCTGAATCAGTTGGATCTTTGAAAAATGCAATTGACCTAGCCAATAGCTTTTTCTCATCTGTCCTAGGTGTCTCAAACACAAGATCCACAGGATTTTTGTCTGAGAACTTTGAGTAGTTTCTTTTAGGCTTCAGGATTAGATTTGCTTTTAGAGATTTGATGCATGAGGCTTGGCCATTTTCCAAGTTGCCCAGACTTATTTTATGCATTGAGAGTTGTTTGACTTGAGAATGGTGATGAAAGATCTTGTCTGGCTTCTGTAGCTGACCAAATTTCTCCTGAATAGCTGTATCAATCTTCTTTCATTTCTCATCTAGTTCCTTCTCAACGCTGCAACATCAAGCATCTTGGGATTTGTCTTTGAATCAAGTTTAGCGGCTGCTATTTGGATCAGATCAATGTTGACCAATACTGGTAGCTTTGGCAGAGTAATTTCTGGAACAATTACTTGACTGATTTGAACATTTACCACATGCTCCCCCTTATTGGTTGGCTCTATTTGATTGACTTGGATTGTTGAATCTGTCTCCCCTTTTTTTGTTATCATCAAGTATAGTGGAGGTAGAAGTTTGTGCAGCCACCAGCTTTTGTAGCAACTGAGTTTGCTGTGCTTGATATAGCTGGATACCTGTGAGAGATGCTTCTATTACAGTTAGCCTTGCATCCAGGGAATCTACTTTAGTGACAAGATCAGAATTCTTCCTTAGCTATCTTTTAATGTCAAGCATTGTTGCATCTGGAAGTTTAGCATCCAATGTTTCAGAGACATCCTTCTTTACTTGGTCAATCTTAGTTTTGATAGAAGTGACATCCTGATTGTGTTGAAGAGCTTGAATCTGATATAATTGTAATGTTTCTTCGCGAGCTGCCCCCTTACTCTATAGAAATGGATGGAAATGCCCGCCTTGATCAATGCGAAATTATGTGCCTGTAAGAGCTTCCTGGTAATAGCATTTGTAGTGGATTGAAGAGCATTATGTGTCTCTTGAATTTGATGGATGAGAGTGGTCTTGAAGTGTTGAACATCATATTCCTTGGAAAATGCCCAGGAAGGCAGGCCAGATCTGGAGCTGGGGCCTTCTTCTCCCCCTATGTCCATAAATTCTTCACTTTCATCACCATCATCTCCAAAGAAATCTGCAGATTCACCAGTACCATAGTCAACATCATCACCAGCTCTAGGTGGCATGGCTGTGATAGCATCATTTGCTCTTTGCGTGGATTCAGTTTTATGGACCAAGTTGAGCATCTTTTCTGTAGCCACATTGCCCTGTTCAGCTAGAACTTGATATGCTGACACAGGGTGAGTAAATGCCTCGGCTTCAAAAAAATAGAGTCTAAAATAGCTTGATATTCTTGCTGAATTAGCTATTTTTTGTCAGCCTCATTGACATTCATTAACTCACTTACAATTGGCTCTTCTCATTCAGATGTACCTGCTTTTCTCTTAATTTCTCTCTATTTTTGCATCAAAGGCTCCCTTTGGTTTCCCACCCTCACACCCTCACCTTCACCATCTAAGGTGGGACTCCCCTCACCCACTTTTTCCAGACTTGAAGAAATGGTCTGCATTGGTTCACTCCTTTCCTCTCATTTTTCCTGGGAGCAACCCAGCCTCTCACTCAATTCACTCATTTCCCTCGGTCCTAAGAGTGATTGTACTACTACCAGGTCATCTGCACTTGTGACAATTATTGGGATTTGAAGTTGTGCAGAGAGTACCGACGGATGAGGAACATCCATCGGGATAGTAGTTTGGCTATCCGACGGATGACTTCTGTTAGGCACATCCGTTGGGATATAATCACTACTCGACGGATGAATAATATCCACCGGGATAGAAGAAATGAATGAGTTTGGACTGGAGACTATTGTAGACTCTGTGCAGATTGATGAAAATTTGGGCACAGATGTCTCAATAGACTCGGAAAGAATTGGCAAGTGATCCAACAAATCATCTAAAAGATGATTCTCACTTGCTTGGATTTTTGGCTTCTCCAATAGAGTTAAAGATGGAGAATTTGGAGGTGATGTATGAATCATGTCTACATCCAGTGAGTGTGTGGGTGATATTGGTGTTTTAGGTGCTTCAATTGTCAATGATTTTGGCTGTGACTCCATATTTATTGGAGCCACATCAAGCTGACTTTGAGATGGTGCAGTGACTGAGTCTTTAGCTCCAGTTTGCACTGTGTGTGTTCCCTGTGCATCCCCAAGGGTTTTAGATCTTTTTTTTTTTGGCATAAGTCTGTGGTGAACTTGTGTCCCTAACCCTCTTGGCCTGTGCTCCTGGTTGGGAGCTTGTTTCAATAGTAACATCCTTTTGGGAGGATGAAACTAGAATTGAGCTAATTTCCTTATTAACAACCGCAATTTATTTGGAAACTGTGGTGTGGCTAGGCTTGGGTACACTAATCTCACCAGCCTTATCCTTAGAATTTCTTTGATTTTCACCCTCTCATTCACCTAACTCACTCTCCTTCACACTCCCCTCTTTGTTTTTGGTAGTTTTTGCAACTGGTTTTTTTTGAAAGAAACCAGAGGGGGCTTTCTTTGCTTTGGATTTTGAAGTTGTTGATTTGGTAGGTTGGGTAGGCATCTGTTGGGTCATTGGCACAGATGCCATAGCTACACTTGGAGGCAAAGAAATTTGTGAGGTTGGAAGAGTAGAGATAGTAGTAATTACCTCACTTACCTGAGGGCCCTCCATGATTGGAAAGTAGAAGAGAGGCACCTCTTTGTGGTGACTTGCTCTGTTGAGATCTACAATGATTCTCCTTTCTTAAACCCAACAATTCAGTTTGTTGGTTGGGTTCTCAATAGCAATGTTCTCAATAAGATGGTTAGCAAGCATCATAAAGAATCTAGCATAATAGACACTTTTACCTCTCTTATTAAGTTCTCCTAACTTATAACCTAACTCAAACATGATCATGTCATTGAAGTTAAAGTACTTATCAGTAACTAGCATATATAGCATGTTAAGCATGGCAATGTTAACAGAATCAAAATTACTCACTTTACCAGAAAATACCTTAGTTACCACATCACACAGATAACTCTATTCCTTTCTAAGACCTAGCCTCCTAATCTCACTTAACTTAGAAGTAGAATGTGCATAGCCCATATAATTAAGCATTGTAACTAAATTAGCATCAGTGTGTGGAATAGTAGTAGTGTTATCTGAAATTTTAAAGCATGATTTGATAATGTCACTATTAATGGAGAACTGCTTACCTTTGAGAGTGAAAGTTATGGTCTTGTCAATAGAATAATACACAACTGTTGTCCATATCTCCTCCACACCCTCATAGCAGATTGTGGGTGATTCCAGTATGGCATAACTGAGTTTGCATTCCTTCACAAAGTCCATCATTTTGTGAAAATCTCCAGATTGTGGAATCTCCTTGTTCACAAGAGTTACGAAGTTGTCCTTTTCATAGATGAACCCAGACTAGGACATGATTTTGACTACTGGTGCCATTGTTAGAGTATGAAAATTTACAGAGAGAGTATTTGCTTTAGAGAAGAAAGGAGTTAGAGCAATTGATTTTGAGAATGATAAAAGAATAGAATAAAAATGAATTCTGCTTTTATACTATCTCAGAAATAAACTATCAAAAATAATAAGGTGAAATAAAGTAACCAATCAAAATAACCCAAAATAGCCATTTAAAATATATAAACTTTCAAAATTCTGTCAATTATCTGTCGTGTTATACCTACAAACTGTAAGTATACCCGATGGATAATGTTCAGAGTTTTAATGGCTAAGATTGAGACAATTCGACAGATGAAAATAAAACAATTATTCATCGGGTTACAAAATAATCCAGAAAAGTAATTGATTTTTATTAATAAATACTATTCCGACGGATGATCAAACTCGATGGATAATGAGTATCCGTCGGGATGTAAATTTTGACTTAGCCAAAATTTCATCCAAAACAGAAAAAATCAATTAAGTTTCTGGCTGCATTATAACTTGCAAAAATATTTGAAATGATTCAAGAATAATTAAGCATACCTAACTCACTTACCAACCTTGAAAAGGTAGATTCATCAAGTGGCTTGGTAAAGATATCTGCAAGCTGCTTTTCACTTGGAACAAAATGAAGTTCCACAATACCATTCATCACATGTTCCCTAATAAAGTGATACTTGATGTCTATGTGCTTTGTTCTTGAATGTTGTACTAGATTTGCAGTGATGGCAATTGCACTTGTGTTATCACAGAAAATGGGAATTATGTCCACATGTAGACCATAGTCCAACAATTGGTTTTTCATCCACAAAATCTGTGCACAGCAACTACCAGCATCAATATATTCAGCTTCAGCTATAGAAGTAGAAATTGAATTTTGCTTTTTACTGAACCAGGACACAAGCTTGTTCCCTAGAAATTGACAGGTTCCTGTTGTACTTTTTCTGTCTATTTTACAACCTGCGTAATCTGCATCTGAATAACCAGTTAGATCAAAACCAGAATCTCTAGGGTACCAAATGCCAAGTTTTAGTGTTCCCTTAAGATATCTGAAAATTCTCTTTATAGCTACTAAGTGAGATTCTCTAGGATCAGCCTGAAATCTAGCACAAAGACAAGTAGCGAACATTATATATGGCCTGCTAGCTGTTAAGTACAGAAGTGAGCCAACCATGCCCCTATAGCTTGAAATATTCACAGACTTTTCAGTAGTGTTTAATTCAAGTTTAGTTACAGTGGTCATGGGAGTTTTTGCAGATGTGCAATCCATTAGATCAAACTTCTTTAAAATATTATAAATATATTTATTTTGACTAATGAATATTCCATCACTAACTTGCTTAACTTTTAAGCCAAGAAAGTAAGTTAGTTCTCCCATCATGCTCATTTCATACTTACTTTGCATCAATTTGGCAAATTTCTTGCAAAGTTTTTCATCTGTAGAGCCAAATATAATATCACCTAAAGAATAAAGTTTTATCAACAGTACCTCTTGTGAAGTGATTTTCCAAAATAAACTTTGATAAAGTGTCATACCGGGCTCTAGGTGCTTGCTTCAATCCATAAAGTGCTTTCAAAAGATAGTAGACATATTCTGGAAAATTTGGATCTTCAAAACCAGGAGGTTGATAGACAGAGACTTCCTCCTCGAAATCTCCATTAAGAAAGGTACTTTTGACATCCATTTGACAGACCTTGAAATTGGCATGAGCTGCATAGGCCAAGTAAATTCGGATGGCTTCAAGTCTTGCAACAGGAGCAAAAGTTTCATCAAAATATATTCCTTCTTGTTGACAGTAGCCCTTAGCAACCAATCTAGCTTTGTTTCTGACCACTATGCCATTTTCATCCATCTTGTTTTTGAATACCCACTTGGTGTCAATTGGATTCTTTCCTTTAGGTTTGGGTACCAGCTTCCATACCTTGTTCCTTTCAAATTGGTTTAGCTCCTCCTGCATAGCTAAAATCCAATCAGGATCCAACAAAGCTTCTTCTACCATCTTTGGTTCTTCCTTAGAAAGGAAGCTGCTATATAGACATTCTTCTTGAGTTGCTTTCCTTATTTGAACTCTAGAAGATGCATCACCAATGATGAGCTCAAAAGAGTGATCTTTAGTCCATTTTCTTTGTTGAGGTAGATTAGCTCTAGATGAAGAGGCCTCATTGTTGTCTTGATGTGTGACTAAGTTTTGATTATGAGAAACTCCCCCTGAGTTTGTGAATCTTTGATTTGAGCAATGGGTACTTTCTGTAGGTGATCTATTCTGACTCTCAGCTTTTCTCCTTGTTTCAACGGATGATGCACTTTGTATCTCGACGGATGAAGCTGATTGTCTCCCGATAAATAAGGAAGATTGTCTCAGACGGATGAAGCATTTTGTAACTCGACAGATGTCGAATTATGTGCTTCATTAGTTGTAGATTTTTCTGCATTATCCTCAGTCACTGTTTCTTGATCACTTTCATCATCACTGTCATCACTAACCATCTCCACATTATCAAACTTGAGGCTTTCATGGAAATCTCCATCTTGTAGTCCTTCAATCTTTTTATCATCAAACACAACATGTACTGATTCCATAACAATGTTGGTTCTTAGATTGTAGACTCTATATGCTTTTCCCACAGCATATCCAACAAAAATTCTTTCATCTGCTTTAGCATCAAACTTTCCATGTTAATCAGTTTGATTTTTTAAGATATAACATTTGCAGCCAAATACATGAAGAAAATTTAGAGTTGGCTTCCTATTCTTAAATAATTGGTAGGGTGTAATGCACTTTGCTTGATTAACCAAAGAGATATTCTGAGTGTAGCAGGCAGTATTCATAGCTTCAGCCCAAAAATATGTTGGCAACTTTGATTCTTCAAGCATTGTCCTTGCAGCTTCAATAAGAGATCTGTTCTTTCTTTTCACTACTCCATTTTATTGTGGAGTTCTTGCTGTAAAAAACTCATGCATAATCCCATTCTCTTCACCAAATGATCTCATCACAGAAATCTTGAACTCAGTTCCATTATCACTCCTGACTCTTCTTACTTTAAAGTCAGGATGATTGTCGACTTGCCTTATATGATTGATGATGATTTCACTATCTTCATCTTTAGACTTTAGGAAATATGTCCAATAGAACTTTGAAAAATCATCCACAATTACTAGGAAAAATCTTTTTCTTGAGATGGACAACACATTGACTGGTCCTAACAAATCCATGTGTAACAATTGCAAAGGTTCTTCAATTGTTGAATCAAGCATCTTTCTGGATGATGCTTTGATCTGCTTTCCTTTTTGGCAGGCATCACACAATTCATCCTTTGTAAACTCCACTTGAGGAATACCTCTAACCAGTTCTTTCTTGACAAGTTCATTCATGGTCTTGAAGTTTAGATGGGACAACTTCTTGTGCCAAAGCCAACTTTCATCTTGACTTGCTTTACTGAGAAGACAAGTTACTGATTCTACATTTGATGAGTTGAAATCAGCTAAGTACACATTTCCGTTTCTCACTCCAGTGAGAACCACTTTGTTGCTCTTTTTGTTTGTCACAACACAGGCTTCTGATTTGAAAGTACCTGAGTTGCCCTTATCACAAAGCTAGTTGATACTCAACAAATTATGCTTGAGACCATCTACTAGGGCAACTTCTTCAATGATGACATTATCTTTTGAAATCAAACTATATCCCACGGTATAACCTTTGATGTCATCTCCAAAAGTAATATTTGGGCCAGCTCTTTCCTTGAACTCAGTGAGCAGGGTAGAATCTCCAGTCATGTGCCTTGAGCAACCACTATCCAGATACCAAAGATTCTTTCTGTTTCCCTGCACACATCAAAATCAAATCAAGTTGATTTTGGTACCCAAGTTTCCTTGGGTCCTGCCTTGTTAGCTTTCTTCTTTGGTTTCTTAGGTTTGATCTCATTTGACTTGGGAATTTCTGATTCATCCTTAGTCATCTGAGTTGGATCTTTGAAACCAGTCATTAAAACAGAATTATCATGCACATTTTGATTAACAGGAAAAGGCATGCTATTTGCAAACATGTTATTCCAGTAAGGCATGCTAAATGGCATTTGAGACATACTAAATGCAGCATAATAAGGATTAGGTGCAAATGGCATATTAGCAAATTATGCATTCATACTCTGAGTAGACATAGCATTTATAGACATGGTAGGCATGGCAGTCATGTTGGGAAAAGAAGTGGGTGTAGACATGGAAGTAGGCATAGCAAGTTTGCAATTAATAGACAAGTGATTAACACTACCACACTTAACACAGATTTTTCTTGGTGCATATTTATCAGGTGTGTAGTTGTTATATTTGTTAATTCCTACTTTTTCATTTCTATTGTTTTTCTTTTTAGCTTCTATTTTAACCTCAATCTTTTCTAATATGTCATTCAATTGCTTGATAGACAGATGAACAACATTAACTTTCTTTTCCTTCCTGACTTGACTTGATTCTCCTGGAATAAAGTTCTTAGAAACTGATCTATATTTCTCATTCAACTTAGCTAGCTTAGCTTTGCTAACTAGTTCACTCACAGCCGACGGATGTGGCTCCTTGTCACTTGACGGATAATCCTTTTGATTATCCGACGGATGATTTTCATCATCCGTCGAGTCCACATCTATAAACAATCCTTCAACCAAATTGGACTCAAGCTTCTCTTTACTCTTCTTCCAGGCTGCATCACAAAAGGACTCAATACCTTGAACTTTAGTGATTTGAGCATGGACATCTCTAGATGACTTCCATGTCTTAATCACTTCATGTTCTCGTTCAAGCTGCTTCTTTAAAATCTCTTCTTTCTTCAAGGACTCAGTTAATTCATCCTTAAAAATCTTACACTCAATTCTCAGTTTCTCAAATTCAATAAACTGAGACTCTAGCTCATTATATCTCTCACTTAAAAATAAATTGTTTTCTTTAATTTTAGCATTTTCCTTAGTGAGGGACTTAAGTGTAAAACGCAGGTGATATAATTCTGTGGACATGTCATTTATTGCATCATTACACTCAGCTTTAGATAAATGTGCTAGGTTAGTGGTGATTACCTGATTGTTGGAAGAACTTGCATCTGTTTCATCAGATTTGGCCATTAGGGCTAGATTGACATAGCTTGTTTCTTCATCTTCATCCAATCTATCTACAGCCCAGTCATTCTCCTATGTGATGAAAGCACTTTCCTTTTATTTGAGCAACTCAAAGTAATTCTGTTTAAAATCAACAGGCTCAAACTTCTTTTTGTTGGAATTAGACTTTCTACATTCACTAGCAAAATGACCCGCCAAGCCACATTTGAAATACTTGAATTTTGACTTATCAACCATGTTTCTATTTGGCTTAGCTTGTGACGGGCTCAACCCCGGGGTCAGGAGTTGACGTCACCACACAATTACCAAAATATAAACAACAAGATTATTATTAAAATATACTAACTTGATCCCAAACCAAGATCCGATCCAGGTTCAAGTATGATTCAGGTTCACATTATTACAAACCATTTATTCAACATCTAACACACTCTAACTTTATTCAGCAACTCATCAGACCTCATGGTCTGAAACAAACTACCTCAGAGGAGCCGGGTCCTGAAAGGGCGGAAACATGGGTATGTCTGACTGGTCTTCTAGGCATCTGCGAGATATACATAACAGTTTACAAGGGTGAGCATAATTGCTCAGCAGTACCAACATATGAATAACGGAATAAAAACAGTAATATAACAATAATAGGAACAGAGCTGTAATCATGATATTAACATTATATAATGAAACCGAAGATAACTGGATATCAATAACGAGCATGCTTTATCAAAACAACGTAGTAGTGTGTTGTGTAAATACCAGAGTCCAATTTTAGCATGCTATTCACATTTATAAAACCGCTGTATCAACTACTTATACCTTTACGGGAATCACAAATCTAAATCAGATACATAACAGATATGTGAAGACAGCTGATCAGGCTATCAACACCAGACGGCTCTAACTGCCATCCCATTTACCTGTTCCAGAACTCAGAGACTAGCTAGGTCTCTGACCTGCTGGACTAATCGGTTATATAATGCGCGCAACTGAATTAGCCTTTTATGCCACCTCAATAGGCCTACTCTGGCCCCTATGTATCCCATATCTGATCATTTTATCCAGTTTTCAAAACATGTGTACCTATCTCATTTCAAAATCATTTATTTTACCAGTACACATATAAAAATCCAGTTTGCAAATCATTTCATTCGAGATAGGTACATTTTGAAGTTACTTTTCCCCAAAACAATTTGAAAACAGTGATTTAAAACTACAGGGGATACGCAACTTAAAACGTTTCTGTTCCATTACGAGAATAAAACATTTAGCTATTCATACGTATTGAACCATAAAAGAATGGTCAGGGGTACTTTCCTTGCAACGCTTTAAAAAACCCTAAGTAGCTTTCACGCTGACTTCGGTCCTGGGGAAACTCGACTGGGATCTACAAATACAGAATAATCTATTCAGTTATACCGACATGCTTGATTTCCTCAAATCCTAATAACCCAATCCGATAACCTGACTCGTATAGTTATTATACACATAATCACGTAATCACGTAACCCGAACACAAATAGGGGTAACACGTATAATAAAAATACGTACGTTTACAAATACATTTTTAGAAAATTTTGGCAGCAACTCCTTTGTTTATAAGACTACCCGTCGATCGTGATCGATGTCCTAATTTCACAACAATTCACAATCTCAATTCGCAACACCATTTCACAACGTATACCACAATACAATTCGTAATTAATTATTTAAATCCGAAAGTATTTTTCGTAAATCATTTTATTTATTAATAACAGTTAGGACTCAGAACATCGTCATCATCGTCCACCGTTGACTCACCGAAGTTCATCGTCAACGGCGGTACAATTTATTGGTGCCCGTTATGTTACGGGTTTCCAAATAAATTACACCGATTTATTCGACTAAAATTAATAGCACGGAATTATTTATATCACGAACTGTAATCATAATTCCCTAAAATTAATCAAGTAATACAAATTAATTCAACCCAATCGAACCAAATAGAAGTAACAAAACAGGGCAACACGCTCGGAATGCACCACCATCGAACAGCAGCAAACAACCAGCAAACACAGGGATGGTCGGAAAAGACACAGCCACACCACACACACAGAACACCAACGCACACACACAGTCACAACACATATCACACACATATATACACAAGGTATATATATACATATATATGCATGCAACAAAATAGACAGCCAAGCCAAGCATAAGTGGCGGCTCACCGGAAATAAGCCGGAAACAAGCGACCGGAACGAGCAACAGGATCAAGAACGAAGAGAGGAGGAGGATCGAGACAAGAGAGAGAGAGAGACAACAAAGCTGAGGAACAAAAAGAAAAGGGGAAACCTCCTTGTAGTTTATTTTTTTTCATTAACTCCCCTCCTGACACGTATCAAACATGTAACGAAAAATCAACACGTGTCATGCTACAGCGCTTTGCCCCGAGAATTTTAAAATTAATGAATCTAGGTGTACGAAAAATGATTTCATAAATTTATGAAAATAATATCAAAATGTCATAAATAACCCGAAGTTTACAAAAATATAATTTTTGAAATTTTTAAAACAATTCTTAAGGTACACTTGGTACCCGGTTTTTAACAAATAACGAAACGACGCACTGTGAAATAAATCCCGAAAATTTCCAAAATAATTTTAAAATTCTCAGAATAATACAAACTTAATAAAATATAAGTTTCATGATTTTTGAAGATTTCCTGAATTAAATATAGATTTTACCATTAAACACACTCAGAAAATCACCTAAAAATAAATAATTAATAAAATATTGATTTCTCAATTTTATAAAGTCCTAAAAATAATTATTGAAATTATAAATTATAAAACAAATTTTGTAAAATTATCCAAATCTTTATGGAATTAAAACTGTAATAAAATCATTTTTACAAGCGAAATAAAATCGCATAACTCACTAATAAATCACACAATTCAATCCCACATATCAACAGATCACAAATAATTAAATAAAAATCAATAACTGCTGCCAAAAATATTACACACATTTTATTTAATTATTTAAACCTTTATTACACTTTGAATATGATCAAAATAAAAAAATATACACGAGTCGTTATATCCTTCCCCCCTTAAAAAGATTTTGTCCCCAGAATCTGACTTAGCTAAACAAATGAGGATATTTATCAAGCATGTCTGACTCTAATTCCCAAGTAGACTCTTGTACTCGAGGATTTCTCCATAAGACTTTCACTATGGGGATCGACTTATTCCTAAGGAATCGCTCTTTACGGTCTAGGATTTGGATCGGTTGTTCCACATAGGACAAATCTGGTTGAAGCTCAATCGGTTCATATTCTATGACTTGATTCGAACTAGGAATATAGGGCTTCAACATAGACGCGTAGAACACATTATGAATGTGCTGCCACTACGGTGGTAACGCTATTTCGTAGGCAACCTTTCCCACTTTCTTCAAAACCTTAAAGGGTCCTATAAATCTAGGGCTAAGTTTACCCTTCTGACCAAATCGTACTAACCTTTTTCCAAGGTGATACCTTTAGTAACACCAAAGCTCCTATCTTGAAGTCCATATCCTTCCTATACAAATCTGCATACTTTCTCTGTCTATCTTGGGCTGCTTCTAACCTTTTCCGAATCAACACTATGGCATCTCTGGTTTGCTGAACCAACTCGGGACCTAACACTTTCTTTTCTCCTACCTCATCCCAATACAACGGTGATCTACACTTACGTCCATACAAAGCTTCGTAAGGCGGCATCCTGATACTGGCATGGTAGCTATTATTATACGAAAACTCAATCAAAGGTAGGTGTTCATCCCAATTACCCTTAAAATCATGGATTCACAAACTCTCAACATATCTTCTATGGTCTGAATCGTTCTTTCACTTTGGTCGTCCATCTGAGGATGATAAGTGGTGCTCATATTTAAATTTGTTCCTAGGCACTCTTGGAATTTAGTCCAGAACCTGGAATTAAATCTCGGGTATCGATCTGACACTATAGACACAGGCACTCCATATTTGGTAACTATCTCATCCAAGTATAACTTAACTAGGTTTTCCAACGAATATCTTTCATTGATCGGAAGAAAATGTGCTGACTTAGTCAATCTGTCAATGATTACCCAAATAGCGTCATGATTTGCTTTTGTCCTTGGCAATCTTACTACAAAATCCATAACAATCTCTTCCCACTTTCATTGGGGAATCTCCAAAGGTTGTAATAATCCGTTTGGTCGTTGATGCTCTGCTTTCACCGTTTAACACACATGACACTTACTTACCCAATTGGCAATATCCTTTTTCATTCCTGGCCACCAAAAGTTTCTCTTCAAGTCTTGGTACATCTTAGTACTACCAGGGTGGATAGAAAACCTAGAGTTATGCGCTTCGTGTAATACTTCATTCTTCAATTCCGTTACATTAGGAATCCAAACTCTAGATGAAAATCTATATAAACCTTGATTATCCTTTTAAGTACATAACCCTTCTCCCGTCAAAGTATCTGACTCTTGCTCCATAACTCCTTCTTGACATCTTCTGATCTTTTCCATCAATGCCGGCTGGAAAGTAACTTCATATAGTTGCTCTTGATTCTCACTAGGTACTCGGACCTCAATCTCCATTCTTTCCAAGTCGTGTGCTAGTTCCTCCGCAATCTTAATCATATTCAACCTTTCTTTTCTACTTAAGGCATCAGCCACCACATTGGCTTTACCTGGGTGATAATTAATCGAACAATCGTAGTCCTTAATCAGTTCCAACCACCTTCTCTGTCTCATATTCAAATCCTTCTGCGTGAATATGTACTTCAGGCTCTTATGATCGGTATAAATATCACATTTCTCTCCATACAAGTAGTGACGCCATAACTTCAGAGCAAACACTATAGCTGCCAACTCAAGGTCATGAACTGGATATTTCTGCTCATGAGGTTTTAATTGTCTTGAGGCATAAGCAATAGCTTTGTCATGCTGCATTAGCACACAACCCAATCCTTTCAAAGAAGCATCACTATAGATCACAAAGTTTTCTGTCTCATCTGGTAATGTTAATACTGGAGCCGTCACTAATCTTCGTTTCAATTCCTGGAAACTCTCTTCACATTTTTCCGTCCACACGAACTTCTCATTCTTCCTGGTCAACTTGGTTAATGGGGATGCAATCTTTGAGAAATATTTCACAAACCTTCGATAATATCCCGCTAATCCAAGAAAACTTCTTATTTCCGTCGGTGTCTTCAGTTGCTCCCGCTTTGATACAACTTCAATCTTTACTAGGTCTACTTTAATACCTTCTTACTCACCACATGTCCAAGAAACTGCACTTCTGTCAACCAAAATTCACACTTGGATAACTTTGCATATAGTTGCTTTTCTCTTAACTTTTGAAGAGTAATCCGTAGATGCGTTGTATGATCTTCTAGATTCTTTGAATATATGAGGATGTCATCAATAAATACAATAATAAACTCATCCAGATACTCATTATATACCCTATTCATTAAATCTATTAAAGTCGTTGGCGCATTCGTCAATCCAAACGACATCACTAGAAACTCATAATGGCCATACCTTGTTCTGAATGCAGTCTTGGGGATATCTTCAGGCTTTATCTTCAATTGGTGGTAGCCAGATCTTAAGTCAATCTTTGAGATGTAACATGCTTCCTTAAGTTGATTAAATAAATCGTCGATATGTGGTGAAGAATACTTATTCTTTATCGTCAACTTGTTCAACTCTCTATAGGTAATACACAATCTCATACTTCCATCCTTTTTCTTCACAAATAGCACTAGAGCACCCCCACGGGGAAACACTGGGTCGAATGACTCCCTTATCCAATAGTTCTTGAAGTTGCTTAGCCAATTCTTTCATTTCCATTAGGGCCATCCTGTATGGAGCCTTAGAAACTGGTTCAGCTCCAGGGATCAAATCAATGGAGAACTCTATCTCTCGATCAGGTGGCAATCCTTGTAACTCTTCTGGGAAAATATCAGGGAATTCTCTCACTATGGGAATCTCATCCAAAATAGGGGTCTCTTGCTTCGTATCCATCACATGAGACAAATACGCCTCACATCCTTGCCTCAACAATCTCTTTGCTTGCATTACTGAAAGGAACTTTCTATCTTATCTTTTTCCTTGGTAGCTGATCCTTTTCTTATCTGGGGTGTACATAGCAACTCTCTTTTTCTTACAGTCAGTGTTCGCCTTATATAGAGACAACCAATCCATACCTAAAATAATATCAAAGTCTCCCAACTCGAAGGGTATTAAGTCAACAGGGAACATATACCCTGAAATCTCTAGGGAACATCTAGGACAAAATTGACTTACCGGTACTTTATCTTTATTAGCCACTTCTATGGTCAAAGGTTCTTCTAGGTCTTCCAACATCAATTGCATTTTATTCACACAATTCACAGATATAAAAGATTTGGACGCTCCCGAATCAAACAAAATGTTAACAGGTATGGAATTAAGAGAAAGCGTTCCTGCAACCACATCGGAATCATGAACTGGAGACTTCTTTGTCATCTTAAAAGTCCTAGCTCTAGCAGTACTGGTTGCTGGTCCTTGGGACACACTCCTTCCAACATTACCTTGGGCCACCGACTTGCAATTCCTAGCTATGTGTCCCACTTTGCCATAACTAAAACAAGTTACTCCTTGAATCTCAGACTTACACTCCGTGGAATAATGACCTTTCTGTCCACACTTAAAATAGTTGATATTTTCTCGGCACTATCCACTATGCTTCTTCCCACACGTCTTACAATCAACCACTGGAATACTAACCCTCGTCGAGGCAGAGTTAACTAAAGTAGTACTGGGTTTAACCTGGGGAAAATTCTGCCTCTTGAACCTCTTATTCTTATTCTTTCCATACCAACACTGGAACTTCCGACTTGCTATTCCTGATTCTGACCTAACAGGCCCACTTTCAAATTTCCTCTTCTTCTCACCCTGCTCCTTTGCAGCTAACCTCTTATCACTCTCTATCACTAGGGCAGCCTAAACTACCGAAGTATACGTCTTGAGTTGTAAAGCTACCACTCCACTCCTTATTTCTGGCTTCAACCCTTCTTGAAACCGCTTCGCTCGTTGAGCTTCCGAACTTACATATTCCGGTGCTATACGGGCCAACTCCGTAAACTTCGCTTCATATTCCGTAAAACTTCTATCTCCTTGCTTCAATTCCAAAAATTCCATTTCCATTTGACTCTGGAGACAGTCCGGAAAGTATTTCTCCAGAAGCAACTCTGCGAATCTGGCCCATGGAACTGGACCTTCTCCTTCTAGGGCTCACGTAGATTCTCACTAATAATTCGAATCATTCTTCAAAAAATAACTAGCATAATCCGTTTTTAAATCCTCACTCACCTTGGTGAGCGCAAACGCCTTTTCCATCTCCTTTAACCATATCCTGGCAGCAACAGGATCTACCTCTCCTTTAAACTATGGGGGCTTTACTGCCTGAAAAGACTTGAAACTAACACCCTGATTTTTCCCCCTCATCTCATGCTGCTGCTGGATTTGTAGTTGCTGCTGTTGGATTTGCTGCTGTTGTTGCTGTATGAGCTGTTGTTGTTGTTGTTGTTGTTGCAATTATTGTTGTTGCTGCTAAAATTGTTGTTGTTGTTGGGCCAGCTGTGTAGACTGCTGACGCAACAAATTCATCAATTCACTCATGGAAGGATCCTCAGCAGATCCATTATTGGGTTGGGAGTTTCTCTTTAGTGGCATCTCCTGAAACATAACAGTCATATATAAGAAAATGGATTGCTCCAAGCAGTTTATATTTATGCGTCAGGAGAGCGTTGCCACTAAGACAATATCCTCATCCCCAGTTTAATTGGATCCAACCTGAGTGAATGATTATAATCTAAAAATGCCAGCAACAGAAACAACAATAATAATAACAACAATAATAATAATAGCAACGCACAATGTATAAAAGTTGAACAATGAAATAAAGCAGCTAAAATATAATAACCAACAGGATCCAACTAGTACAACTGAAAATCCAACTGAAAAGAAACCATCCGAATACACACCAAAATTGGCTGTCATAGCAGCCCCGCCTACTATAAACTATCACAACATAATATACATATACAAGGTAAATAACTACAGAACTCCTAGAAGTCAACTCTGAGCTCTGTATTTCTCTACTACAACCTTAGTCTAACCACTACCACTGCCACTGATGGAACCTAGCTCAAACACTAGCCAGTTCACTAGGTCTTGATACTGCACAGCTCTGAACTCTGAGCTAATGAAACGGTCAACAGATCTAGCCCTCTCAATAGCCATCTGGATCAATGCTCGCACACGGGCCCACACCTCAGGGGAAGGGGCAGAAATGCCCTGGAAAGGTGCAATAGGTATCTGATCAAACTGAGCAGCCAATCCCGGACTCTGGTCTCTGATAAAGGAAGTATTCACCGCTCGGTGAACATTATAAGGGATCGGTGAAGAAGTACCACTAGGGGCCACAGGAGGTACTGGAGGTCTCATCGAGGAAGAACTGGGACCACAGCCGGGAGGAAAATCCCTAACGGTAGATACCGACCTACGTACCCAATGGGGACGAGTACCAGGTCCAGGGATGTCTCTCGGCACAAAGGAAGGGACAGGTGGAGGAGGCATAGGGGTCTCCTCAGCAACAACATCCAGGGTCCTCTCAGAATCTGAGCTATCCGAGTCAGAGGGATTCTCCCGAGATGGAGAACTTGAAATCGCAATAGGCCACTGTCAACATAATAAATATACAGGGAAGACACAACCAGGTCAAAGCAATTCTATCAAAACATTTAATAGATGTCAGGGTAACACCGTCGGAACCCTCGACTGACTCTAAAGGTTTGTTCCTCTATATAAGTTGCTGACTCACACCTAAAGACTCATGTTATCACCTATTCGACACAATCCATAACCTGGATCAGGGACTTGAACCTGTAGCTCTGATACCAACTGTGACGGCCTGAACCCCGGGGTCAGGAGTTGACGTCACCAAACACAATTACCAAAATATAAACAACAAGATTATTATTAAAATATACTAACTTGACCCCAAACCAAGATCCGATCCAGGTTCAAGTATGATTCAGGTTCACATTATTACAAACCATTTATTCAACATCTAACACACTCTAACTTTATTCAGCAACTCATCAGACCTCATGGTCTGACACAAACTACCTCAGAGGAGCCGGGTCTTGAAGGGGCGGAAACATGGGTATGTCTGACTGGTCTTCTAGGCATCTGCGAGATTACATAATAGTTTGCAAGGGTGAGCATAATCGCTCAGCAGTACCAACATATGAATAAAGGAATAAAAACAGTAATGTAACAATAATAGGAACAGAGCTGTAATCATGATATCAACATTATATAATGAAAATCGAAGATAACTGGATATCAATAACTAGCATGCTTTATCAAAACAACGTAGTAGTGTGTTGTGTAAATACCAGAGTCCAATTTTAGCATGCTATTCACATTTATAAAACCGTTGTATCAACTACTAATACCCTTATGGGAATCACAAATCCAAATCAGATACATAACGGATATGTGAAGACAGTTGATCAGGCTATAAACACCAGATGGCTCTAACTGCCATCCCATTTACCTATTCCGGAACTCAGAGACTAGCTAGGTCTCTGACCTGCTGAACTAATCGGTTATATAATGCGCGCAACCGAATTAGCCTCTTATGCCACCTCAATAGGCCTACTCTGGCCCCTATGTATCCCATATCTGATCGTTTTATCAAGTTTTTAAAACATTGTACCTATCTCTTTTCAAAGTCATTTATTTTACCAGCACACATATAAAAATCCAGTTTGCAAATCATTTCATTCCAGATAGGTACCTTTTGAAGTTACTTTTCCACAAAACAATTTGAAAACAGTGATTTATAACTACAGGGGATACGTAACTTAAAATGTTTCTATTCCATTACGAGAATAAAACCTTTACCTATTCATACGTGCTGAACCATAAAAGAATGGTCAGGGGTACTTGCCTTGCAACGCTTTACAAAACCCTAAGTAGCTTTCACACTGACTTCGGTCCTGGGGAAACTCGACTGGGATCTACAAATACAGAATAACCTATTCAGTTATACCGACATGCTTGATATCCTCAAATCCTAATAACCCAATCCGATAACTCGACTCGTATAGTTATTATACACATAATGACGTAATCTCGTAACCTGAACACAAATAGGAGTAACACGTATAATATAAATACGTACGTTTACAAATACATTTTTAGAAAATTTTGGCAGCAACTCCTTTTTTTATAAGACTACCCGTCGATCGTGATCGACGTCCAAATTTCACAACAATTTTACAATATCAATTTGCAACACCATTTCATAACGTATACCACAATACAATTCGTAATTAATTATTTAAATACGAAAGTATTTTTCGTAATTCATTTTATTTATTAATAACATTTAGGACTCAGAATATCGTCATCACCGTCCACCGTTGACTCACCGAAGTTCGTCATCAACGGCGGTACAATTTATTGGTGACCGTTATGGTACGGGTTTTCAAATAAATTACACCGATTTATTCGACTAAAATTAATAGCACGGAATTATTTATATCACGAACTGTAATCATAATTCCCTGAAATTAATCAAGTAATACAAATTAATTCAAACCAATCGAACTAAATACAAGTAACAGAACAAGGCAGCAAGCGCGGAACGCGCAACCATCGAACAGCAGCAAACACAGGGATGGCCGGAAAAGACACAGCCACAGCACACACACACAACACCAATGCACACACACACAGTCACAACACATATCACACACATATATACACAAGGTATATATATACTTATATATATATATATATGCATGCAACAAAATAGACAGCCAAACCAAGCATAAGCGGTGGCTCACCGGAAATAAGTCGGAAACAAGCGACCGGAACGAGCAACAGGAAGAAGAACGATGAGAGGAGGAGGATTGAGACAAGAGAGAGAGACAACACGGCCGAGGAACAAAAAGAAAAGGGGAAACCCCCTTGTAGTTTATTTTTTTTTGTTAACTCCCCTCCTGACACGTATCAAACAAGTAACGAAATATCAACACGTGTCCTGCTGCAGCGCTTTGCCCCGAGAATTTTAAAATTAATGAATCTAGGTGTACGAAAAATGATTTCAGAAAATTACGAAAATAATATCAAAATGTCATAAATATCCCAAAGTTTACAAAAACGTAATTTTCGAAATTTTTAAAACAATTCTTAAGGTACACTTGGTACCCGATTTTTAACAAATAATGAAACGACGCGCGGTGAAACAAATCCCGAAAATTTCCTAAATAATTTTAAAATTCATAGAATAATACGAACTTAATAAAATATAAGTTTCATGATTTTTGAAGATTTCTTGAATTAAATATGGATTTTACCAATAAACACACTAAGAAAATCACCTAAAATTAAATAATTAATAAAATATTAATTTCTTAATTTTATAAAGTCCTAAAAATAAATATTGAAATCATAAGATTATAAAACCAATTTTAGAAATCATCCAAATATTTATGGAATTAAAACCGCAATAAAATCACTTTTACAAGCGAAATAAAATTGCATAGCTCACTAATAAATCACACAATTCAATCCCACATATCAACAGATCACAAATAATTAAATAAAAATCAATAACTATTGCCAAAACCATTACACACATTTTATTTAATTATTTAAACATTTATTACACTTTGAATATAATAAAAATTAAAGAATATACACGAGTCGTTATATAGATGCTCCAAAATTCTTCTTGAATTTGAGCTTGGCAAATCTTCTGGATAAGAATGCTAGATATTAATCAATATCATCCATGTCATCTTGGCTCAATTGATCTTCGTTTTCAGCTACCAGCCCTTTACCCTTACTTTCACAGACCTTTGATGTAGACTCAACAGCTTTTACCTTCATCTCTTCCTCCTTCTCTAACTCAACAACCAGTGCTATGGACCCTCCTTTCTTCCTTCCTTTCTCCATCCTCTCATCTTGCTCTATTTCAAGCTCATAGGTTTTCAGGATGCCATACAGTCTCTCTAAGGTGAACTCCTTGTAATCCTGTGAATTTCTCAATGACACTATCATTGGCTTCCACTCCTTTGTAAGAGATCTAAGGAACTTGAGGTTAGAGTCTTTTGTTTGATAGACTCTTCCATGCAACTTCAGAGCATTTAGTAACTTTTGAAATCTACTAAAAATATCAATGAGAGACTCACTTTCTTCACATTGGAAATGCTCATATTGCTGAAATCAGTAGCTGCATCTTGTTCTCCCTTACTTGCTCAGTACCATCACAAATAATCTGGATTATGTCCCAAACTTCTTTGGCTATTTTACAATTAAAGATGTTATCAAACATATCACCATCAACTCCATTGAACAATATATTCATGGCCTTATCCTTCTTGACTTGCTCAATATCAGGGTCTAACCATTCATGCCTAGGTTTTGGGACAGATGGCTCATTGCCAGTTGCAGCTCTCATTGGTACATGAGGACCTCTTTCTATGCAGTCCTCGTAAGCCTCATCTTGGGAAAGAAGATGTAGGTGCATCTTCACCTTCCAGTGGTGATAGTTGTCTTTGTCCAGAAATGGAATCTTTACTCCAGCATCCTTTTTGTTCATCTTGTTGTTTGTTGTGATCTTTATACTCTTTGTTCTTCAATAGCTTGCTCTGATACCAATTTTTATTCCCTAACAATAAAACAAGAATTACAGAAGGGGGTTGAATGTAATTCTGGCTACTTTTTCAAATTTAAAGAATGTTCTAACTTGATAAATATAACAGTGTTTGATTAGTAATGGTGTAGAATAAAAGAGTGATAGAAATCAAAAAACTAAGTAATAAAAACACAAGCTTTTAAAACTTTCTGGTGGATTTGAAAGTATCCACCATATATATATATATCAAATTTAGAACTCTGTGAAGCTTTGAATAGCTCACAGCTGCTTACAAGTTTGAACAACTAAACTACAGAGAAATGCTTACAGAATACAGCTTGATATGTTTCTCTGAAAATAAGATTGCTTCATTTTTTTTGTTCTACTTGCTACACTTGGTTTATATATCACCAAGTTTACATGACAATAAGACAAGATAATAAAACAAAACATATCTATTCTAACTCCATGTTGCTTCACCACTCTATTCTAGCATCTTTGAATATCTTCATAATTGCATGGAAATGGTAATGCTTCTTTGTTCTTAAATTCCTGCTTAACAGGCTAGCACATTCCTTTTGCAAACGCCCAACGCATGTCACTTTGTTGTAACTGTCAACAGCTATTTGAATTTGATCATCCGTCGAGATTATGTTTGTCATCCGTCGGGAGTCTTGTAGATCATCCATCGGGAGTCTATCTTCCACTTGACTCTATTTAACTTATACAAAATTACAAGACATCTCATATTTACGATTAATCAACCTATTAAGCATATCAATCTAGTAGTCAACATGACTTACAGAACCCTAAGCAATCTACTTGACTAATACATGTTATTTACAGAAATGTGCTACAATACTTATTTGTTACATAAGCTACTCACTCGATGGATGTCAATTTGTCATCCGTCGGGACTATAAAGTTTATCCCTCGGGACTTGTTGTAAAAGACATGCCTGCACTTTAACAAGACTAAGACATTTTGTCAACCCTAAGTAAGTTGTATTGTTATCTTAATCTGTATTTTGTACTTGTAACACTTAAAGTCTGTACAAATGCAAAGGAGCGGACTGGAGTCTTTTTCCTAAAATAGTATCAAGCCTAAGGATTCTAACTTGAAGAAGATCAAGAAGATCATGCCTCAGAAGAATTTTGAAGAAGCTGGAGTTGAATAAATCTGTTTGGAGAAAAATACTCTAAGTCAAGATCTCTACAAGTCACAGATTTAATGTTATGGAGAAGTCATTCGAGAACTCCAGAATGGCTTATCGAGAAGTCAGGAAAGCTAATAAGGAACTCAGAGATATCGACAAGCCAAATTGAATTCATAAAGATTGGAGATATCGACAAGTCATTTCTTCACTAGAGAACTCGGAGTTATCGACAAGTCTACATTCAGTAGAGAAATCTGAGTTATCGATAAGTCAAGTTCTACTAGAGAACTCAGAGATATCGATAAGTAAAAATTCACTAGAGAACTCAGAGACATCAAAAAGTTAAATTTTGACTAGAGAACTCTGAGATATCGACAAGTCAAGAAGCTACTAGAGAAGTAAGAGTTATCGATAAGTCAAAGTGAAGAAATGAAGACTAGAGATCTCGACAAGCCCAAAATTCTCTTATAGAGAACTGAAGACCTTTACAAGCCAAAACTAAATATAGACTACTAGAGATCTCGATAATCCAATACACTTATCGAGATGTTAAGTATTCTATAGACCTAAGCTGGAGATCTTGAGGTACAATCTCAAAGTACAAAGTTGCATATCAGTTCAATATCCAAGATAAACAATCAACAAACAATCCAACAGCTGGATTGACAAGTCTACAAAAAGCAGCTTGAAGAATATGCAAGATTAATGGTGAAGATTAACTGACAAAGGAAGATCAAAGTGAACACGGGATGCTGAAGATATGCTAAGCCAAAAATGGAAGATCTACTTTTCTATAAATAGAAATGACAAGTGACAGTTTAGAAAAGCTAATAGCATGTCTTATTACACACTGTGTAAACCAGCAGTTAACTGAGTTATAAAGTTAACACTGGTCCTAAGTCAGAAGTAAGAAATGAAATAGAAATCTTATAACACTCTCAAGGAGAAGCTAAGCTCTTTAACATCAAAGAGCCTAGAAATTTTGTAGCAAAATATTCTTAATTTTAATACAAAATTAAGTGAGTTTTGAAAAGATATGTGTTCCTTATTCTTGCATGTTTAAATTTTTGCAGTAACACATTTCTACAAGATTAAATTTACTTTGTTCAACTAAGCCAAAAACTTTCAAGAAAAGCCTAAAAACAGTAAAACACATTCACCCCCCTTGTGTGTTATTCAGTTCCTAACAGGACTATATTAGATCATCCGTCGAGTGCTACAAAACTCACTAAGTTAAATCTACTAAGGTGTTTTGTTTAACTTATAATCAACTTCACAACAAATTCCTAACACTTGTCAACTTGTGAAGATTGAACATCAAAGGCCAGGTGGTGAATTGCGTTCACTGGAAATACCTGAGTGGAAGTGGGACCATATATGAATGAACTTCCTCATGGATTTACCTAGAACACTGAAGAATCATGATGCTATTTGGGTAGTTGTGGATCAACTTACAAAATCTGCCAACTTTTTGGTAATTCGAGTAACTGACTCGATGGACAAATTGGCTGAAATTTATAGAGATGAGATTACATTGAGTTCCGATCAACATTGCTTCAGATATAGATCCATGGTTTACATAATGATTTTGGGAAGGGTTTCAAAAGACATGGAGTACTAAACTTAGTTTCAGCACTGCATTTCATCCGCAAACAGATGGTTAGTCAGAGAGAATTATTCAAACCTTAGAAGATATGTTGAGGGCGTGCGCACTAGATTGGGCTGGGAGGTGGGATGAATATTTACCACTAGTTGAGTTTGCTTACAACAATAGTTGGCAAACTAGTGTAATAACCCCAATTTTTGGAATTTTTGAAACACTGATGAATAGTAAATTTTTGCTGATGATGCTGATTAAGCAAAATTATCAGACCACGCTATATACGAGTACTGTTATGGAAATTCTAAGATCGTATTAGTATTCCATAAAGTAAATGAGTGTATGTAAAGGTCGTTGGAATTCGAATCCGGACACTTTGATTTTTCCCGAAAATCCACAGATACCGAAAGAATTGAGTATAAGGTAACATAATTAAAAGGATTTTTAATTAAGGATTATAAGAGAGGATCATTAAAGGATTATAAAATATTAGGAAAGATTTAGGGAAGCTCAAATAATGAGATCCCGAATATGATCCCTCAAACGGATAACGAGAACGAAAGTTAAGCGAACCGTAAAACAAATGCCCAACCAAGGGACAAGCTTGTACAAGAATCCAAGGTATTATGATATCATCAAATCACAAGACAAAGACATGTGGCAAATGGATGACATAAGGAAGATGACATAAGCATGACAAGTAGATTTGTTTTGTTGGATGATCATTAGCCAAGCATTATTTACCATGGTAAATTCTAAGTAACCAAGCCTTAAACACCACATATCATCAAAACACAAATCAAGAAGCTTTTTTTCTTCTTGTTCTCTCTCATTGCTTCGGCCTTTCTTCTTAAAACAAGAAGGAATTTTTCAAAACTCAAGCTACACACCTTCAAAAATTATAAGGTCTGTTTCCTTAGCTTCCATAATTCATAAATCAGTTATGCTATAAGTTTGGATCCAAGATTTCAAGGTTTACCTAGTTAAACAATTCCTAAAATTTTAGGGTGAATAGTAACTTCAAGATCTATCATTGTGTTTCTTGATTTCTTAGAAAAGATCAAGCTTGTAGGAGGTTAGATGAAGGCTCCCTAAGGCTTTATAGCAACTCATCACTCACCAAGGAAGGTAAAACCTCATACCCTAGCTTTAATTTTGAGTATTTAGGAGTGGTTTTGATTGATATAGTTTATGAGAAGCATGATTCTTGTTTTTTTAAAGTTTGGTTGGATTTGTAGTGATTTTGGGTTATGAATCTTGGTTATTGGTTAATGAATCTTAAGTATAGTTAGTAGCTCATGTTTGTGATTGAATGAGTTGACAAATCTTGAGGTTATGGATTGATGTGGTGAGGTTTAGATGAAGTTTGGTTGTATTGATGGTTATGAGTTGGTTTGTGGTTAAATGGAGTAGTATAAATATTAGTAATCGCGTAAACATAGCCGTCGTAATGTCCGTTTTCATTCAGCTGTTTGTTCTTAGTGTTCGGGATAGAAAGCTCACTGTTCAATCTGTAACTTTGGCATGTTAAGTTAGTTCGTGTTGTAAGCTTCGTTTTGATATGTGGTTCGCTTAGATCGGATGTACGGTTTAGGAGTAACGACCGTTTTAAGTAACGGCATTTCGCGAGCGAACCATTACCCCTTGCTTAACTTTGAAACCTTGTTTAAGGCCCTTAAAAGACTAATTAGATTACGAAACAATTATGTAAGGTGGGTTAGGAAGTTGGTAAAGTACTCGCGAAAGAGTCGCCTTAAAATTTATAACGGTTAATTTATTAAAATTGGTGGAGCCGAGGGTACGCAAGCGATTAACTCAAATCATTAAGCGTATAAGCGACCATTAGGGTATGAGTGAGTTTTCACTAGTTTCTTAAGCGACCGTGGTCTAATTCCGGATTATGTTGTTGTTCATAGGTTACCGGACCCACTCTAAGCTTAAGTCTACCCCGGAACACACAGGCAAGTTTTCTACCTGTTATACTGTTGTTGTGATGTAAATATATTAATGCATTATCTTGAGATAAGTGCATAACTGTTATTAGCAAATCTTGCGATATATTGGAGCATGTTGATATGGTATATATATGCCTGTTGTGAAATCTTGATATTCTATTATCAATTCAAATGCTTATAAACTGCATAATACCTATGCTAGAGATAAGCAGTAGTTGCGTATACCCTTAGTATAGGGGACCCAAAGATGAACATTTTCCTAAACCGGGAGTCGATGTTCCCGAGTATAATATATGTATATTTATATATATATAGTTTTACATAACTATTAATCGAATAAGGTTTATTCGATGGTTTTGAATAATAATCAAACTTATTTTCGATTATTCAAATAAGGATCGTACTTTCGTATAAGTATATCTTTTGTTATTTATTATTCGTTTCAAGTATGAGATTTAAAACTTCTACTTCAATTATTTTTATAAATATTATTCTTTATGGGAATATTATTTAAATAATAATATTCAGATATTTTCTAATATATCGGGGCTGTTTTATTAAATCATCATTACTCTAAACATTCTTTAAAATGTTTTCGAGTCTTCAAAATAATTTTAAAAGTTAGAGCGGATCCCAAAACTCGTTTTCAAATTTAAGATCTCCCTTTCGAAGGGGGACTTGAATACTCGCTCAAAAATCTAAGGGATCCAGCTCTGTGGTGTATTTTATATTCGCAACAAGGTTGCTGTTTTGAGAAAACAATTTGATTACTTGCCCAATGTTCGGGAAGTAAGTCCATCTAATTGAGTTAGCAACAGGCCGGGGTACGGTCTATGAAGGTATAAAAGGCTAGGTGACAGTCCATCCACGCGTGAGTGGCCGGGTAACGGTCTAGCGCGATGTCCTAATGCGGCCAGGGTGATGACCGGCGAGGAATTCATCCATCTACAGTAGAAAAGGTTACTTAATGGGTATCTTTGCCTGATCAACAAGATATCGGGTTTATGCCAAAATTCTCTTCTTTCCAAATTCATTGGATATTATAACTATTTTTATACTTTTCATAATAGAGGTTTTCAAGGAAAGTATGAGATATATATATATATAGGTGTATATATATATCGGGACTTAATGAAGTATCTCGTAACTTCATTTCTTTTGAATGATATTTCAAAGATTGAATATATCCAAGTCTTATCTTGTAGTCTCTTCTATGTGATGAACTTTTGAAACTGATTATAGCCTGAACGGTGGTATTTCGAGTAGTATTCGGAAAAGATATAAGTATATTGGAGTATCTTGTAACTTCATCTTTTCAACTTATATCTAGTTAATGATTATCTTATGCACGACAAAGATATTCAGAAAAATGTTGAGACGAGGTTAGATATATGAGATCACCTTGCAACGATATTTTATACAGTTATAAACTGGAACTCTGTGTATATTATACATGTCAGAGGATTTTAAAGATTTTGAGAAGTATATATGTATATATATACTGAATATTTTGTGACTTTGTCATATTAAGATATCAAACTTGGTTCAATTCTTCTTGACCAAGACTTTCATGAGTACTATAAGAAGGCTCATATATTGTTAATTATTATACATATTATTTTGGTGGGCTTGTGGCTCACCCTTGCTTTCTTCTTTCATCACACAATAATAGATAGACAAGATGAATAGGACCAAGCTCCCAATTCACAAGCGGATAGGAAACGTTCCGCAGTTTCCGATAGGCGTTGATGTCGTTGTAGCTGAGGTAGGAACTACCAATAGGCTAGGTTTCAACTGTTGATGTACCAGACTTATGTATATTCTGAATTGTACTAATGGCAAAGAATATGTAAATTTATTCAGAAACCCTTTTAAGGTGTAATGGTTTATAATTGTGGAATAAAATGACTTGTGTTATTTTTGGTATTCATCTCTGAGACTATAACTTGTGGTGTGTATGTATATTATGGGGTCACAATGCGCATTAGTTGGTTGTTTATTAAGATTAAGTGTTATTAAGGAAAATGGAACTCGTGACAACCCGGATCCCCGACCCCGGATTTGGGGGTGTTACAGAAATGATATCAGAGCTACGTGTTATAAACCTCAGAGATGATGCGTCGTTAAATGATAAGTTCACTAAGATAATAAGAACTCTTGCCAAGTTTATAGTCGGACTACCTAATGTAGTATTGACAGTTAAAACCCTTATGGGAACCCTTATAAATATCATGATAGTAACATAGATCGATGTAGCGGGGCACCGAACCCTGATGATGAGGAGCAACAACGCGATGTTATTTTATTACATATTGGAGATCAGATCGTGGATCCGATGGAGTACCCTAATGAGGAACCGGATGATGTTCATATTGAGGATGTAGCGGTTGAGGATGTTGTCCCAGAAGGGATTGTTGCTGAGGAGGATCCGGTGGAGGATCCTAACAAGAATGAAGAAAGGACCACTGAGAAATTGATGACCATGGCCAGGGCGAATACCATAGGTAGGATTGGCCGGTTACTACCGGAGGTTCGTTCAAGTTTGCAAAGATATTAGCCCCTTTAACGCGGCTTACTCGTAAGACTGAGAAGTTCGAATGGATAGAGAAATGCGAGAACAGCTTTCAAGAACTGAAGCAAAGATTGGTGACGACCCCTATGTTGGCGTTGCCGGTTGGAAAAGGAGATCTTGTGATTTGTATTGACGCTTCACACAAGGAATTAGGGTGCGTTCTTATACAGCACGACAAGGTAATCGCGTACGCGTTAAGACAATTAAGGGAATATAAAATTCGATATCCCACCCATGATCTTGGGATCACGACAATAGTTTTTCCCTAAATATTGGAGGCACTACTTGTATGGAGAGAAGTGCGAGATTTACACAAACCATAAGAGCTCAAGTATATTTCCACACAGAAAAAAGCTCAACATGTGCCAGAGGAGGTGGTTAGAGCTAATCAAGGATTACGAGTATGAGATTCTTTATCATCCAGGGAAAGCCAATATGGTGGCTAACGCCCTTAGTAGAAAGGAGAGACTCAATATGATAATGTCTTCGGGAGAGTTGATAAAAGATTTTGAGAAAATGGAAATAAAAGTGTAGGTAACCGGAGCCGGTACCGAAAAGCTGTTGAGATTTGCAATGCAGCCCGAATTACTGGAAAATATCGTATGGTGCCAAGAAAAAGTGATGAATGAAGGAAGAGAGCCAATGACTGGAGAAGAGATTAATACCGAGAAAGATGATAAGGGAATAATGAGGTATTCCTACAGAATTTGGGTTCCAAACGTTCAAGAGCTTAAACATGAGATCTTAGATGAAAGCCATAGTTTGAGGAATAAGATTTAGGGCTACCCTGAGTTTGATAGTCATGGAGGTCGCCATCAAGATAGAAGGAACCCATAACATAATGAAGTGGAAAACAAGGATTTGAACGTATAAGATAACCCCGATTATGGGAGAAGGATGAAACATTTCATACTGAGAAAACAGAAGTCGAGCAAGATAGGGAAAACCAAGACGGTACTCCTATGGGGCAATTCATGGACCTGCCTAAACAAAACTTATACTTTTACCCCCAACCACCACCCTGAGGAAATAATGCGGTGGAATATTCTTTCATGACCTTTAAGTCGCTAAGCTCTCAGAGTTCAAAGGAACGAGCCGACCCAGTCGAGGCAAGATCCTGGCTAAAGCAAATAGAGGAATCATTTGAGATCTAAATGATTGATAAGGCACAAAAGACCTTTTTTTTGCCACTTACATTCCAAAGAGAAAGGCCAACGCTGGTGAGAGGCTTATAAATAATGAAGATAGTATAGAGGTGTTAGATATATTTGATAATGTCATGGCTAATATAATTTATGTTTAGATTTCAGATCTTACTTAACAGGACAAATCAGTACTTAACTATTGATCAGTACTTATACTGGAAGTCAGGACTTAAGGATATCAGTACTTATATTATCAGGAGATAATCATCAGAAGTTAGATATCAGAACTTAAGTGGTGAAGGATGATCAGAGAAGGACAGTAGCTGATTAAAGGAAAGAAGATCGAGATAAACATAAGAAGAGATATGCATGAAAAAGGAATTCGGTGAAGAATGGAATACTTGGAAGAAAAGATATCTGATTGATATATTTTAGGAAGCAGAATTATATTCCATATCAATTAGCAATTATCTTGTAACTGTGTAGTATATAAACACAGACATAGGGTTTACACTATAAGTGTTATCATATATTCGAGAAGATTATTCATTGTAACCCTAGCAGCTCTCGTGATATTTGTTCATCACTGAGAGGTAACAGTTCCATACTGTAACAGATTTTATTGTTTCAATAAAGTTTGTTTTCTGTTACTTAATATATTAAAGTTTGATTTGATTGTATTATACACTGTATTCACCCCCTCTACAGTGTGTGACCTAACAAGTGGTATCAGAGCCAATCTGTTAACACATATACAGCTAAAGATCCAAACACAATCATGTCTGACACAGAAACTCCAACTAAGCCTACCAAAACTGAAGAACCTCCAAAGCCACAAATTCAAAGTCGGTATGAGACTATCAGGGTTCCCATACTGAGACCATCTGAATATCCCATATGGAAGGTAAGGATGACCATGTTCCTGGAAGCAACAGATCCAGAATACCTTGATTGAATCAAGGAAGGGCCTCACAAACCAACCAAGCTCGCTGTTGCAGTTGCAGGTGAAGCAGCAAAGACCGTACCAAAGGAGAAGAGTGATTATACTGCTGAAGATATAGCATCAATTGCTAAGGATGCCAAGGTACAACACTTACTGCATAGTGCCATTGATAATGTAATGTCAAACAGGGTAATCAACTGCAAGACTGCTAAGGAGATATGGGATGCTCTGGAAACAAGGTGTCAGGGAACTGAGACAATTAAGAAGAACAGGAAGACAATACTCACTCAAGAGTATGAACACTTTGACTCAAAGACTAACGAGTCATTGAATGATTTATATGATAGATTTGTCAAACTTTTGAATGATTTGTCATTGGTTGATAAAGAGTATGATCTTGAAGATTCAAACCTTAAGTTCCTGTTAGCTCTTCCTGAATGCTGGGATTTGAAGGCAACGATAATAAGAGACAACTACAATCTTGATGAAACAACTCTTGACGAAATCTATAGAATGCTCAAGACTCATGAGCTTGAGATGGAACAAAGAAGCAAGAGGAAAGGAGGAAAGTCAAGGACAGTTGCTCTTAAGGCTGAAGAAGAATTCCCCAAAGCAGCTTCCTCAAGGAAAGACAAGGGTAAAGCTCTTGTCATAAAGTCTGAAACTGAGTCATCAAGTTCTGAAAGTGATGATGACTCAGATTCTGAAAGCTAGCCTGAGACTGATGCTGATGAGGAGATGATGAAGCTGTGTGCTCTTATGGTGAAAGGAATCACAAAGATTGCATACAGGAAGTTCAGGAAGGGAAAGAAGTTTTCCAGGAAAGGCATAAGTTCTGATAAGAAGAATTTCAGAAGATCTGAAGGCCGAGGAAGAAAGTCTGACAGAGGAGATTACACCAATGTTAAATGCTATAACTGTGGTGAGAAAGGCCACATATCTCCTGATTGCAAGAAGGTAAAGGGTGACAAAGGCAAGGCTCTTGTCACAAAGCAGAAAAGCTGGACAGACACCTCAGACTCTGAAAGTGAGGAAAACTATGCATTGATGGCAAATGCTGATAAAGAAAGTGCTGAGAGCAGTTCTGAAGCTGCTGAAACAAAGGTACCTCAGACTACTTATGCTTTTCATACTGATGATATTAATGAGTTGAGAAGATATCTTAAAACCATGTTTGTTAGTTATAGAGATCAAACTTTAACATGTGAAAGATTAACTTCTGAAAATCTTGCATTTAAGAAAAGAAATGATTTCTTAGAAAAAGAGTTAGCCATGTTCCATCAAACTCAGAAGGATAGAGATGATGCTTTTTATGTTAGGGATGAAGTGCTAAAAATGAATGAATCTCTAAAAACTGAGTTAGAAAAGGAAAGAGAGATTATCAGGACTTGGACTAACTCTGGCAAAACAACTCAAAATTTGCTAAGTAGTGGAAACTGGAAACAGGGCTTAGGTTATGGAGAAGATAAGAATGATAAAGGAATTGAAGAAATTAAGCCTGCTGATAAGCAAAAGCCAAAGTTAAAACCTGTTAATTTTGTAACTGTAAAGTCTGAAAATGAGAAATCAGAAGTTACAAAGGAATTAACTTCTGACAAACTAAAACAGGAAAAGACAGCTGAAGTAAACATAGGCTTAATGACAAAAAAGCAGCTTAAGCATAAGCTGAAAGATGTTAAGAATGCAAACAAGGTAAAATCACCTAGGAAAAATAGGAATGGAAAGGAAGGTGTGAATAAAAGCAATAATTATAAACCTGTTCTTGATGCTCCTAGGAAAATATGTCATAACTGTGGAAGTTCTAACCATCTGGCTTCTTTTTGCAAGAAGAATAAGAATATTAACTTTTTACCTTCAGAATCAGGAGTTAAGAGTCAGTCTGTTAGATACAAACCACAAAATCCTTGTTTTCATTGTGGTAGTCTATGGCATTCCATTTATACTTGTAAGGAATATCATAGTTTGTACTATGATTATTATCAAATAAAACCTTCTATGAAGAAAGTTTCTATTGTTCCTTCTAGTATAAATTCTGATTCAAAGTCTGATAGTGTAAGTTTTGATAAGAAAAATGTTAACATAAACTCTGATGCTAAATCCGCTGCAAATGTTAACAAACTTAATAAGGCCAAAGGATCCAAGCAAGTCTGGGTCCTTAAAACTAATAATTAGTGGTCTTTGTGATTGCAGGGCAACAGGAAAAATATTCTAGTTCTGGACAGTGGATGTTCAGGACATATGACTGGAAATAAGGCCCTGCTATCAGACTTTGTGGAGAAAGCTGGCCCAAGTGTTTCTTATGGAGATGGCAACATTGGAAAAACATTGGGATATGGCAATATCAATCTTGGAAATGTCATAATTAAAGAAGTAGCTCTGGTCTCAGGACTTAAACACAACCTACTGAGTATAATTCAAATCTGTGACAGAGGTTATCATGTTGATTTCTTTGAAGAACACTGTGAAATTGTGAGTAAATCTAAAGGCAAAGTTGTTCTGAAAGGATACAGGCGTGGTAACATTTATGAAGCTAAGCTTTCAACAAGTACTGATGGTTCTGCAATATGTCTGATGAGTAGAGCATCAATTGAAGAAAGCTGGAATTGGTATAAGAAACTCTCTCATTTAAATTTCAACAATATAAATGATCTGGTCAAGAAAAATCTTGTGAGAGGACTGCCAAAGTCAGTATTTGCTCCTGATGGTCTTTGTGATTCCTGTCAGAAAGCCAAACAAAGAAAATCTTCATTCAAGAGTGAGACTGAATCATCAATTCTTGAGCCTTATCATCTACTACATGTTGATCTATTTAGTCCAGTAAATGTCATGTCTATTGCAAAGAAGAAGTATGCGTTGGTCATAGTGGATGAGTTCACCAGATACACATGGGTGTATTTCTTGCACACAAAAAGTGAAACTGCATCTATCTTGATTGATCATGTCAAACATCTGGATAAAATGGTCAAAGATTCTGTGAAAATTTTAAGGAGTGATAATGGCACTGAGTTCAAAAATTTGATAATGGAAGAGTTCTGCAAAAACCATGGAATAAAGCAGGAATTTTCTGCTCTTGGAACTCCACAACAAAATGGAGTTGTTGAAAGGAAGAATAGAACTCTCATTGAAGCTGCACGTACAATGCTTGAAGAAGCAAAGCTTCCAACCTATTTCTGGGCTGAAGCTGTGCAGACTGATTGTTTTACTCAAAATGCAACACTCATTAACAAGCATGGAAAAACACCATATGAGATGGTGAAGAAAAAGAAGCCAAAACTGAAATACTTTCATGTATTTGGATGTAAGTGTTTTGTTCTCAAGACTCATCCTGAACAGCTATCAAAGTTTGATCTAAAAGCTGATGAAGGAATCTTTGTTGGATATCCACTTTCCACAAAAGCCTTCAGAGTCTATAATTTGAGAACAAAAGTGGTCATGGAATCTATCAATGTCTCTTTTGATGACAAGAAGATTACTGGTCTTGAAGATTTTATTGACCATGATCAGCTGAGATTTGAAAATGAAGACTCAAATTCTGATACTGAAAATCCTGACAGTCTAAGTCCTAATACTGTAAACTCTGATGGATTAAACTCTGATGTTATTGAAACTGTGGTGACTACGTCAAAGGAAGATGCACCTATGCAGGGGGAGCATACTCAAGATCTTACCACATCTCAAGAAACATCAGAACATGCATCTGGCTCTTCAAGTTCTGATTCGTCAAGTTCTGATAAGCCAAGTTCTGATAGTGCTGAAAATCTAAATACTGAAGAATCCAACTCAGAGAGCATAGTTTCAGGGGGAGCATCAGAAAATGAAAATGAAGATAGCATGGATCATGGGGGAGCATCCAGTTCTAGAGAAAACCTTTCATCTGCAAGGAAGTGGACAAAATCACATACACCTGATTTGATAATTGGAAATCCTGATGCAGGTGTCAGAACTAGAACAGGTACTTCAAATGAATGTCTCTACAATTCTTTTCTCTCTCAGACTGAGCCAAAGAAAGTGGAAGAAGCTCTTCAAGATGCTGATTGGGTGCAAGCAATGCAGGAAGAGTTAAATGAATTTGAAAGAAACAAAGTCTGGACCCTAGTGCCAAGACCAAAGAATAGATCTGTTGTTGGTACAAAGTGGGTATTCAGAAACAAAACTGACAGTGATGGCATAATTACAAGGAATAAGGCAAGGCTAGTTACAAAAGGATATTCTCAACGGGAGGGAATTGATTATGATGAAACATTTGCACCAGTTGCTAGGTTAGAAGCCATAAGGATATTTTTGGCTTATGATGCTCACAAAAAGTTTACTATCTTTCAAATGGATGTGAAAAGTGCTTTTCTCAATGGAGAATTGGAGGAGGAGGTATATGTTGAACAACCTCCAGGCTTTGTAGATACCAAACATCCAGATTATGTCTACAGGCTTGATAAAGCACTTTATGGACTTAAGCAAGCTCCTAGAGCATGGTATGAGACTTTAGCTCAGTTTCTTCTGGAAAGTGGATTCAACAGAGGAACAATAGACAAAACACTGTTCTACCTCAACCATGGAAAGGACTTACTTCTGGTCTAGATTTATGTTGATGATATCATTTTTGGGTCTACAAATGACAAACTTTGCAAGAAGTTTGCCAAACTAATGCAATCAAGATATCAGATGAGTATGATGGGGGAACTTAACTATTTTCTGGGCCTTGAAGTCAAGCAGAATGAAGAAGGCACTTTTATTTGTCAAACCAAGTACACCAGAAACTTGCTGAAGAAATTTGGAATGCAAGATTGTTCAAGTGCATCCACTCCCATGGCCACTGCAACAAAACTGGATAAGGATACCGGTAAATCAGTAGATATTACTGACTACAGAGGTATGATTGGTTCTCTACTCTATCTAACTGCTAGTAGACCTGATATCATGTATGCTACCTGTCTTTGTGCAAGATTTCAAGCATATCCAAGAGAACCTCACTTAACAGCTGTGAAAAGAATCTTTAAGTATCTTAAAGGAATAGCTGCTCTGGGATTATGGTATCCTAGAGAATCAGATTTTAAACTAATAGGATACTCAGATGCAGATTTTGCAGGTTGCAAAATTGACAAGAAAAGCACAAGTGGAAGCTGCCAATTTCTTGGAGGCAGATTGGTTTCTTGGTACAGCAAGAAACAAAAGTCAATTTCCACATCAACTGCAGAAGCAGAGTATATTACTGCAGGAAGCTGTTGTGCACAGATTCTTTGGATGAAGAATCAGTTACTGGATTATGGGTTAACATATTTCAAAATCCCTATTTACTGTGATAATCAAAGTGCTATGACAGGTAATCCGGTTCAACACTCTATGACAAAGCACATCAGCATCAGGTACCACTTCATAAGGGAACATGTGGATGAAGGTACAGTGGAATTGCACTTTGTTCCAACAGATCAACAACTAGCAGATATCTTCACAAAACCACTATGTGAAGCCACTTTTACAAGATTGGTAAATGAACTTGGAATGGTCTCAGGTTCTTTTTCTAAATCTGTCTAGTTTTGTTCTGATGCATCAGACTTTATGATCAGTATTTACAGAATGTAATATCTTTGTTTATTCCAGAATGTAATATCTTTGTTTATTCTGTGCTTAATTGAAATACACGTTTAAGTACTGATTGTTGTCTGATATATGTTTCTAAACTCTGATAAGTGATATGTCTGTTCAAGTAACTATTCAATCCTATGAGGATAAATGTGCTAGATACTGACCTAGTAGTCTTCAATAAACCAATGATTCCATGTAAGAAGTAATTATTTTAGTGGAAATCTTATGACACTAGCAAATTCTGATAATTGAGCTTAGTTGAGTTTACTTTGTTTATCTTATTACTAAGTCACAAATTAGAATAATGCTACTCATCTGTTAAGTTCTGATACTAGTAAAACTGCTGAATGTACTAAGTGCTGATAAACCTCACTTATCAAAAGAAAAAGCAAAAAGATCAAAGAATAAAATCAGGTACTCCTTTGAGATCTAGAGTAAAAATGTGGAAGGGACGACCCAAGTGCATTGCTGGTATTAAGTAAATATGCATTAGAAAAGCAAAATATTTTCTTGGTGACTTTTCACACTCTATGATTACTGGCGAAATACTCTGATAATAGCATAAATTCTGATAAGCAGTCGTGACTCACTTACACTGAGAAGCCACTGTAAAATAGAATTTCAAAAGATGCATAAAATTAGCACAAAACAGTTGAGGTGGACTCAAGCATGAACTCATTCATCAGTAGGTTTCAGGACAATGACAGCTCTTTAGCAAAATTTTAGTTATGCCTTATTTCTAAGATGTACTGAAGTGAATCAGACTTTACTCTTTGTCTGTTATTTAGCTTAATGCACACACTAATCACTCCATCTGAATGATGAAAATTTCTGTGGAGGTCTATGTTATTTTAGATAAACAGTCATTGTGTCATTATTGCACAAATTCTGAGGACAAGCTCTGGTTGCATATTCTGATGATTAAGCTCTGAAGAGTATAACTCAGAACTTGTATGAGGACTTACTAAGATAGGCATTCCTTTTTCGAGTTAAGAAATTATGTTCTGATGACTGTTAAGTTCTAATATAAGTCTAAGTTCTGATATTACAGTCTAATGTTTTACTTGACTTATCTGTGAATAAAATTTGATAACAGTCTCAGTTAATTTTTTAATATGTTGAAGTGGAAGATTAATAGTCACTATGGTTAGGGTTAATGGTATTTGTACTTGAATAGTCCACTGTTACTTGTTTCTTGTGCGCTTTAAACCATGTTTCCTCTTTCCAATGAATGTTATTCTTTTTCAAAGTCTAGGGAGACGAGGTAGAATTAATTCTACCTGTCAGCATTAAAAACTTTTACGTCTCCTGGCATTCTCTTGCCTATATAAGCAGCCACTTCACATCAGCCTTCCCATCAAATTCTTTTCACACTCTTATCTTCATACTTTTTCTTTCAAAAACACAATGGTCAGATACAACATGTCTTTGAACTACCAAAACTTCAATATGGAGCTAAGTTGTGCCGACTGGCAGCAGGAATGGCACGTCACGGCCATTCCTGAGGAGATATGGGACTCTGTCCCACAGGAGGTTCTGACCCACCTCCTGTTCTTCTATATGGATTACCATCGCCATCTGGAGCGATTGGAGGAGGAAAGACTGGCAGCTCTCCACCAGCAAGAGCAAATCATCAGACTCGCCATTCTGTTTGTCGAGAGTAGGAAGAAGAAGAAATGATTTAATCTTGTCTTCTTCCTGTTTTTCTTCATCATCGGCTTTGTCAGGCTTCTTAGCTAGGACTAAAGCTGTTGATGTTAGGTTTAGTAGCTTAGGGAAATCTTGTATAAGTACTGATGTAATTTCCATTTCATAAATGTATTCTCTTGATATATTAATGAAATTTGTTTTTGCTTCAATATTTTGTCTCTAAGATATTTGGTAATGCATTGATAAATCCTGATTGATATTCTGATGACCATATAAATTCTGTTTTAATTTAAGTTCTGATTTTTTTTATCAGCACTTACTCATCTAATTTATCTTGGTCATTTTTACGTGATTTACTTTCAGAATATTAATGAAGCAGTGAAAAATAATTAACTCAGTGGGAACGGTTTCAATTTTGAATTAAAACTGTTTCACCTTGATTAATGGAATATCTGGGTAAGTGGAACGGTTTTTCCTTGAAAACAGGCAACTGGGTAAGTAATGATTCCTGTATTCTCGAGCCCAGTAACTATCCGTTATTACTGCATGTCTGACAGGTGTCCAACGGTAACATTTTTGTTCAGAGTATAAGTACAACAGAGAGAGGATTTCTTTAATCTTTTATTTCCTTCATACTTTTTCTCTCTACTTGCTTTTACTCTCTCTTTCTCTCACGTTGGTTTTTCATACAGACATTTTATCAAACACCTAACAGGCACTTTTAAATCTTAATTTTTCACATGGCACCTAAGGATTTAATCATTGATGGAGCTAAGTTTGTTCCAAACAACTATGCTGCCATTCTTGATCATGCTGAAGCTCCATCTGAATTGCATTTTGTGCAAGATCTTCTTGCACACAGTGAGATTGGGTATGCATTAACTTAGCCTGAAGTCTTTTCGAGTCAACAAGTTCTGACGTTTTGGCGGACTGGGCACTTTGATGATGGTGGTAAATATGGCACTCCCAGTATTGTTTTTGAAGTGGGTGATTCATCTTATGCCGTCACTCCTGGTACAATACGCAAAGCTCTACATCTCCCAGAAAATTGTAATTTTTCAACTTCAGAGGAATCAGCACTTCAGGAGTTAATGGCTGATTTGGGATATGACAAGAGTTTGGCAAAGCTTGGGCAGTTAAAAAGGGCTAATATCAGAAGAGAATGGAGTTTCTTCTTTGACTGCATCACCAAAGCTTTTGGGAACAAATGTTCAAATTTTGATGCTATCCTAATTCTGAGTCAGCACATAGAGTATGCTATTATCCATCAAACTCATTTTGATTTTGCAACTGGAATAATTGGTTTTATTGGGGATAGGATGACAGAGGATAGAAATATTGTCTATTTTGCTAGATTCTGTCAACTTATATATACTTTTTGTACTGATGAACCTCAATTAGTCAGTTCCTCAACCCCACCTTTTAGAGTTGCAAAACGATATTTTAATGATCTGGTAAATGCTGATACTAAGAAAAAAGTGGTTAGACCATTACAGATTCCTCAGTCTATAAAATAGATCCTAGTAAATGCTGATCCTGATACTTATAGATTTGTTTACTCTGATGTCCAACCAACCATAAACACCCAAAAACCATCATCCTCAGCTCCTACCACTCATACTACTCAACCTACCCTCAGGATTTATCTCAAATCCTATCTCTCTACTTCACAGACTGTTCAACCCTCATCCTCCAAGCCAAAGAGGACAAAAACTATTCCTCAAACACCTCAAAAGAGGAAGAGGACTGTACTGAGAGATGAATCTGATACTGAGGAACAGGTTCCTTCTTCAGAACCTGTTTGTAGGTGAAGCTGAGAAAGTGACTTCTCAGAAGGATTCTGGAATTGGGGGATCTAGGCTTCTCAAACGGCTTAGAAGAATGACAGTTCCTGAAACTCCCAAGGAATCCAAATCAACAAAGAGATACAAGAAACAGAGGGCAAAAAGGCCAGTTTCAGATGATGAAGAGGAAGCAGCTAAGGAAGGGGATCAGGAATCTCTGATCTCACAAGACAAGGAATTTGCTCCAGTCACTTCTTCTCCATCAACTCCATCTCAGGAAGCTGTTTCTGAAAAGGCTAACACACCTTCTGTGTCTTCTGTTGATCCAGGAACAAGTGCTGATATTGATGTTCAAAACTTGGTTGTGCCTGCAGTACTTCTCTTAGAAGCTCCAACAGCAAATAATCCTTCCATACCACCTGTTACTGATGCTGTTCAAATTCCAGAGTTATCAACAACACCTTCTCTGCATCAAGATGCTGATGATCAGAATTTAGGTGAGCATCAGGATATGGCTGTTGATCAGAACTTAGAACAAGATCAGCAATTAGAGGATGTTGAAGCCTCTATTGCTACTCACACTGTTGTCTTATCAGAAGATAGTGATTCTTTAAGTTCTGATGCTGCAAATGCTGGAGATACTGGTGATGCTGCTCCAACTGTAGATGCTGATGAAGCAGGTCCTTCAGGACATACTCCTCAACAGACTCTTCCTAAGTCTGAACTGGTTGAGAAGTTTGTTACCGGAGAAGCACCAGTACCTTGGAGTGAAACTCCTGCAGGTCAGGAGTGGACTAAGGAATGGAACTCAGTTTCATGTGTTCCAACTGACAAGCATCTTGCTGAGCACTTGACTAAAGCTGATGAAATGTTAAATTCTGATGATTTTAAAACCCAGCTTAAAGTCACTGCATTGAGTACTAAACATTTACAAGGTCTTCATTCAACTACTCATGCAGAGCTACACAAGATTCAGGAGAACTTTATCAAACAGGAACAAGTTTGGAAAATTGATAAGAAAAAGTTCTTCCAACCTACCATTGACAGGATTGCTTATATTGAGAAGACTCAAGATCATCAATAAGCTCAGATTGATGAAATTCTGAAAAATCAAGCTTCTCAGTAATCACAACTAACTGAAATCCAATCCTCAGTAGAATTGTTTATCTCTCTTCTACTACCTGCTGATGCCAAAAAGGGGGAGAAAGTGATTAAGTCCAAATGCAAGACTGACAAGACACTGACAGGAAAGGATAATGAAAAAGATGATCAAGGAAGCTCTGGAATGGGTAGAGGTCATAGTCAAGGTAGAGGATTCACATCAAGACAAGCTAGTCACAGGATAAGTTCTGATACTGGGAAGAGAATAAGTTCTGCTACTGGTAAAAGGATAAGTTCTGATGAACTTTTAGATCTTGATGAGGAAATGTCAAGACAGTTATTTCTTCAGGAAAATCCAGGAATGGACTTGGAAAGTCTAAAGGAAAAAGAAGCCAGACTTAAATCAGAGAAAGTCACATCTAAATCTGAAGCTTCTGGTAAAAAGCCACTTCCAAAACTCAAAGGCATTGTGATCAAAGAAAGGACACATACTGAAGCAACATTGGCTAGATCACAACCACAGATAGATCCAAGATCTAAGGGTAAAGAAAAGGTTGGTGAACCTATCAAGGTTTATGTACCTCCTGAGGATGAAGAAATTACTGATGAAAAGGATGATCTTGCTCTGACTTCAAGGAAAGTTCTTAAAACAACCTCTGATATGGCTCAAGTTGTTCAGAGTCAAGAAATTGTAAGTTATGATATTCAGAAGAAGCAAGTAACCTCTGACATAGCTCAAGTTAACTTGATATCAGAAGATAGATCAAAGACACTCCTACCAGGATTCACTAAAGCAAAACAGACTCAATCTTTGAAGACTACTGCAAGTGGTTTTGAAGCAAGAGTAGTTACTGGAAAGGAAGCAAGAGATAAAACTGGATTGGGAAGTGCTGATGAAAGAAGAGTACACAACACTACCAATGATCCAACTTCCTTGAGTGAACCAGGTATTGGAGCAACTCCTGAGAGATTGAATCAACTGGAATCTGTACAGATGGTTTACCATACCTACTTGAAAGAATACATCATGTTGTATTTCACGACAGATGGTAGGGTTTATCATATAAGACAAAATGCCATTCCATTGAAGTATTTTGAAGAATTGGAGCATGTACTTTTCTTACTTCAAGTGGATGACAGAATAACAGGGACTGCTGCAAACTACTTAAAAGAACAGATTCGGAGACAGAAAAGACTTTATTCTGTTAAGTCTGACAGCACATATGTTCCAAAGTACAGAGATCACAATGGTGATATTGTTGATATGAAGCCTAATACTGCACAGATCAGAACATATCTTGGTATTAAGGGACTTGAATTCAATCTGGAGTCTGACAAAGGATATGTCATAAGACTAGATCAGGAGTTGAGAAAAGCAAAGATCAATGATCTCAGAGCTGCAATCTTTCAAACTGGTGAAGATACTGCAGAGCTTAAAGATGCCAAAAGGAGAATGATTGATGAACTCAGATATGCTGAGAAATGTTTGTTGAAGAACTATCTCAGAACAACTCCTGACATCAGAGAGATCAGATGATGAAGCCAAGTCGAAGATCTATAACTGCTTAAATTCTGATATTTCTACAGACTGAAGTTGTTATCAGAAGTTGAATATTGGTAAAGCTTTAAGGACTGTAAGTTGTAGTTATCTAGTCTAATTCTCTTGCATTTGTACTTAATGTTTTTGACATCATCAAATATCTGTTAAACTTGTATATTATGCTAATTTACAAGTTGGGGGAGATTGTTAGATATATTTGATAATGTCATGGCTAATATAATTTATGTTTAGATTTCAGATCTTACTTAACAGGACAAATTAGTACTTAACTGTTGATCAGTACTTATACTGGAAGTCAGGACTTAAGAATATCGGTACTTATATTATCAGGAGATAATCATCAGAAGTTAGATATCAGAACTTAAGTGATGAAGGATGATCAGAGAGGACAGTAGTTGATTAAAGGAAAGAAGATCGAGATAAATATAAGAAGAGATATGCATGAAAAAGGAATTCCGTGAAGAATGGAATACTTGGAAGAAAAGATATCTGATTGATATATTTTAGGAAGCAGAATTATATTCCATATCAATTAGCAATTATCTTGTAACTATGTAGTATATAAACACAGACATAGGGTTTACACTATAAGTGTTATCATATATTCGAGAAGATTATTCATTGTAACCCTAGCAGCTCTCGTGATATTTGTTCATCACTGAGAGGTAACAGTTCCATACTGTAACAGAGTTTATTGTTTCAATAAAGTTTGTTTTCTGTTACTTAATATATTAAAGTTCGATTTGATTGTATTATACACTGTATTCACCCCCTCTACAGTGTGTGTGACCTAACAAGAGGATTAAGAGCCAGACCAAAGGCGGATTAGTATGATGAATCATGAATCTAGGTTGTGAAAGTCATCAAGATTCGTCTGAAGGACACGAATTCAGAATGAAGGGATGTTTGAAATCAATGCTTATGTTGTGTTGGTTCATGAAATGGTTGTAATAGAAACCAAAATAAAAGACTGAAAGGGGAAGGAGTATAAAGGGATATAAAGGAAATAGAGTTGAGAAGCGATAAGGGAGTTAGGTATGTGAAACCCTAAGAAACCCTAGCAATAAATAAAGAGAAGGGTGTCATCATCAGCACGATGGTGACGGATCATGAGATAAATTCAAGGTTTGAAGGCGTAAGTGATATGTATAATTAATCCCCTTTAAGTTAAGAGTATTCGATGAAACTTTGAGGTAGACCAATGGATTAATAAGGAAAAACGGATGGACTGAGGAGATAGGATAACAAGAAATTAAGAATATGGGATGAAGGAAGTGACCTTTAAGAATGAGAAGTGTAGGTAAGACCAGCGGCTTGATACCCAAGAAGGGAGACACCAGGTATAAAAGATATCCCAACATTGAGATGACGGTTGAGATAAATAATGGAGATAAATGAATAGTTAGAACTAAAAAGTTCACATTGAACACGACCAATATCTTCCAGAACATCCAAGTTTTTATTACCAAATCAGGAAAGAAAAGTGGATAACTATCGTTATCTTTTCGAGGCCATATGGATTGACCCCAACTTAATTAAGGATGCTATTTTGAAATTTGGTATAGACTATCGAGGTGGGAATGATTGAATAAGATAATCTATCAAGGATATATGACTTGATTTATCCTTGGAAGGATGCAAGTATCCTTTTAAAGGTGGAATTAAGGATAGAACCTCGATAACTTGAGATGAACCCTAGGGGAATGCATAAAGGTTGGCATTTCACCCTTAATAGGGATAATAAGAGTTTTGACAGTATAAATTGGAAAGGATTAAGGTAACAACAACCTTTAAGGATCAGTGAAGAAATTTTTCAGAAGTATATGGACAATGGTTCTAGTATCAGTAAATGGTATTTTGATATGCCCTGTATCTAGGGAATATAGGAGGAACGATTCAAGAATGACCTTAGAGGTTTGACAAGGAGAAAGGTAATATTCGAAGTTCTGAAGAATAGAAATTTTGATAAAGGAAATAGGACGTAATAATAATAATGCCAAGTGGGGCACGTGTTAAACCATGAGAAAGTACGGATCGAACCGGCAAAGGTTGAAATTGTTTAAGGCAATTAGGACCTAAGATAAAAGACGTCTGAAGCATGATCGAGAGTCAGTCATGACAATGTTAACCTCTAAAGACCGAGGCAATAACTTATGAAAAAATGGTGATATTTTTATTCTCACCAAAGCTTAAGGAAGAGCATTTTCACACAAGCAGTGATTGGAAATAAGGTAGAAAATTTAGTTGGAGATCGTTCAAGGGATATTGATTATAAGGAACTATTGTTATCAGGAAAAGCCAATGAGGTGGCCGACACTCTAAGTGTAAGAGAGCAATTATAGGCGCTCGTGCCAGAGGAATAGAGTGATGATGGTTAAAGCTGTGAAGGTTGTATTATGGTGTGAAAGATTGACATTCCTTCTGATGATTGTGCGATACTCAACCATAATAGTAGTTTGGTAAAGATTTAATCCATGTAATCATCGTGAGCGGGCTATCTATCTTAGAAGGTCCTATCTTGAGATAAGCCAGGACCATGTTAGGAAATGACTAAATGAACCTTTGAGCTGCATGTCTCCCAATAAAGATATATGGTTAATAATGGTATTAACCTGCTATTGTTGCTTTTATTGAAACTCTTCTGCAATATTATTTGCTTCATGTCATATGTATGTCAAGTTTAGGAGTGTTCTTCATGAATCATGAATGGTGATTATGTTACCTCCTTAGAAGAATTCGATAAGGTAGGTATGGACTGTATGGTTAGATATTAAGACTTCATGAAAAATGAATGACTACATTAGGTCCGTGGTGGACTATAGTAATGCATCAACGATTCTTTGAATAATGAGACGATAACAACCGTGAGAGTTTTATTGTAATGGATGTTAAGATTGAGCACCAGTAATCGGGTCGTGGTGATGTATAAGTTATCAATGATAGACTAATTAAGTCGATTATTTACCTATTAAATATTTATTCCTTCTTATCAATAGAGAGTCATATTACTATACGAGGAAGGTTGTAGTGCAAGCATAGAATTCTAGTAACCATGATGTCTAGAATGAAATCCCATTGATGTCGAGGGAGTTTCAAAGATGATTGTTTATAAGCTCGAGCAATAACATGGGTCCATAGAATGATGGACGGAATAGTAAATATTCAGGCACAATTGCGATGCGATAATACTGGATATTGTTATAGATACTTATGTTTCATTCTCCTTTGATAAACCTCTATAGTTCGGAGGTAGATTCCAAGCCTGATATTTTGTGACGGTATTTTTATATAATGCTCTTAAATTCGTTCTTTTCTCTCCTTTTTATAAGCTGAGAAGAACAACCCTTCCAGAAGGGGAGGTATTGCCGAATGACTATCTATCTGTGTGATAGAAGCCTAGTAGGATATCACATATTGTTTAATTGCTTGTCAAGTACTAAAAGTTGGCCACCTTCTGTACTAACTATGCGATATAACAAGTGTTCATGATTATAGTGATCTCTCAATAAATTCTTTTACTTCTATATGAAGGACCAAGCTTTCGAAGATGGAAGCAGCTAGAGATAAAGTGGTATCAATACGGTGGTATTCCGAATCTAACGCGTTTGTGATACTAAGGTTGACGCGGTTATTAAAAGGTTATAGAACGCTAACGAGCAAAAGTGTAACCAGTATAATATTAGGTACGGAAGGTATTATCGATTACGAACTAGAAAAGAGTAGGTATTGAGAAGCAAAAGCTATAACGCTAGAAGCTATGATGAGAGTCTGTGCAATAGACTTGAAAGAATTTGGAATGATCACTTAACGCGGATTGAGTTTTCTTACGAAAATAGATCGTATGTCAGTATCGAGATGTCGCCTTATGAGATCCTTGAGGGAAGACAATGTCGATCTCCCTTATGTTAGGATGGAGTTGGAGAGCGCAAGATGCTCGAACTAGTAGTGGTCCAAAGGACCAAGGATATAATAGATCTAATCAGAGAACGGTTGGGAGTAGCCCAAGATGGACATAAGAAGTATGTTGATTTGACAACAAAAGGACACAGAGTATGAAGTAGGGGACCTATTGTTGTTAAAGTTATCCCCTTGGAAAGCCTTGGAAGGGATTGATGAGGTTCGGCAAGAAGGGAAAGCTAAGTCCATGATTTGTTGGACCCTTGGATATATTAAGATGTATTGGGAAGTTATCAAATGAACTAGCCCTACCCCCGAACCTGCAACAAGTTCGCAATAAGTTCCAAGTATCAATGTTAAGGAAGTATGATCCAGAGGCGAGACACATAGGGGAATATGAACCCGTAAACCTCCGACCAGACGTAACCTATATGGAGCAACCAGGAAGGGTTATAGATCGAAAAGGAACAAGTTCTTAGGAGAAGGGTTATCAAACTAGTCAGAGTTTGGTGGTAGAACCACAATGTGGGAAATTGACTTGAGGGTTAGAAAGTGCAATGCTAAGAAAGTATCCCTATTCATTTTCTATCTGATTCCGGGACGGAATCCTTTTAAGGAGGAGAGACTATAATAACCCCAATTTTTTGGAATTTTTGAAATACTGATGAATAGTAACTTTTTGTTGATGATGCTGATTAAGGAAAATTATCAGACCACGCTATATAGGAGTACTTTTACGGAAATTCTAAGATCGTATTAGTATTCCACAAAATAAATGAGTGTATGTAAAGGTCGTTAGAATTCGAATCCGGATACTTTGATTTTTCCCGAAAATCCACCAGATACCGAAAGAATTGAGTATAAGGTAACATAATTAAAAAGATTTTAAAATTAAGGATTATAAGAGAGGATCATTAAAGGATTATAAAATATTAGGAAAGATTTAGGGAAGCTCAATTAATGAGATCCCGGATATGATCCCTCAAACGGATAACGAGAACGAAAGTTAAGCGAGCCGTAAAACAAATACGCAACCAAGGGACAAGCTTGTACAAGAATCCAAGGTATTATGACATCATCAAACCACAAGATAAAGACATGCGGCAAATGGATGACATAAGGAAGATGACATAGGCATGACAAGTAGATTTGTTTTGTTGGATGATCATAAGCCAAGCATTATTTACCATGGTAAATTCTAAGTAACCAAGCCTTAAACATCACATATCATCAAAACACAAATCAAGAAGCTTTTGTTTTCTTCTTCTCCCTCATTGTTTCGGCCTTTCTTCTTAAAACAAGAAGGAATTTTTCAAAACTCAAGATACACACCTTCAAAAATTATAAGGTTTGTTTCCTTAGCTTCCATAATTCATAACTTAGTTATGCTATAAGGTTGGATCCAAGATTTCAAGGTTTACCTAGTTAAACAATTCCTAAAAGTTTAGGGTGAATAGTAACTTCAAGATCTAACTTTGTGTTTCTTGATTTCTTAGAAAAGATCAAGCTTGTAGGAGGTTAGATGAAGGCTCCCTAAAGCTTCCTAGCAACTTATCACTCACCAAGGAAGGTTAAAACCTCATACCCTAGCCTTACTTTTGAGTATTTAGGAGTGATTTTGATTGATATAGTTTATGAGAAGAATGATTCTTGTTTGTTTAAAGTTTGGTTGGATTTGTTGTGATTTTGGGTTATGAATCTTGTTTATTAGTTAATGAATCTTAGTATAGTTAGTAGCTCATGTTTGTGATTGAATGAGTTGGAAAATCTTGAGGTTATGAACTGATCTGGTGAGGTTTAGATGAAGTTTGGTTGTATTGATGGTTATGATTTGGTTTGTGGTTAATTGGAGTAGTATAAACATTGGTAATCGCGTAAACATAGCCGTCGTAATGCCTGTTTTCATTCAACTGCTTGTTCTTAGTTTTCGGGAAAGAAAGCTTACTGACCAATCTATAACTTTTCCATGTTTAGTTAGATCGTGTCATAAGCTTCGTTTTGATATGTGGTTCGTTTAGATCCGATGTACGGTTTAGGAAAAACGACTGTTTTAAGTAACAGCGTTTCGCGAGCGAACCATTACCCCTTGCTTAACTTTGAAACATTGTTTAAGGCCCTTAAAAGACTAATTGGATTACGAAACAAATATATAAGGTGGTTTAGGCAGTTGGTAAAGTACTCGTAAAAGAGTCGCCTGAAAATTCGTAATGGTTAATTTATTAAAATTGGTGGAGCCGAGGGTACGCAAGCGATTAACGCAAATCGTTAAGCGTATAAGCGACCGTTAGGGTATGAGTGAGTTTTGACTAGTTTCTTAAGCGACCGTGGTCTAATTCCGGCTTATGTTGTTGTTCATAGGTTACCGGACCCACTCTAAGCTTAAGTCTACCCCGGAACACTCAGGCAAGTTTTTTACCTGTTATACTGTTGTTGTGATGTAAATATATTGATGCATTATCTTGAGATAAGTGCATGACTGTTATGAGCAAATCTTGTGATATATTGGAGCATGTTGATATGGTATATATATGCATGTTGTGAAATCTTGATATTCTATTATCAGTTCAAATGCTTATAAACTGCATAATAACTATGCTAGAGATAAGCAATAGTTGTGTATACCCTTAGTATAGGGGACCCAAAGATGAACATTTTTCTAAACCGGGAGTCGATGTTCCCGAGTATAATATATGTATATTTGTGTATATATATATATATAGTTTTATATAACCATTAATCGAATAAGGTATATTCGATGGTTTTGAATAATAATCAAACATATTTTCGATTATTCAAATAAGGATCGTACTTTCGTATAAGTATATCTTTTGTTATTTATTATTCGTTTCAAGTATGAGATTTAAAACTTCTACTTCAATTATTTTTATAAATATTATTCTTTATGGGAATATTATTTAAATAATAATATTCAGATATTTTCTAATATATCGGGGCTGTTTTATTAAATCATCATTACTCTAAACATTCTTTAAAATATTTTCGAGTCTTCAAAATGATTTTAAAAGTTAGAGCGGATCCCAAAACTTGTTTTCAAATTTAAGATCTCCCTTTCGAAGGGGACTTGAATACTCGCTCAAAAATCTAAGGGATCCAGCTCTGTGGTGTATTTTATATTCGCAACAAGGTTGTTGTTTTGAGAAAACAATTTGATTACTTGCCCAATGTTCGGGAAGTAAGTCCATCTAATTGAGTCGGCAACAGGCCGGGGTACGGTCTATGATGGTATAAGAGGCTAGGTGACAGTCCATCCACGCGTGAGTGGCCGGGTAACAGTCTAGCGTGAGGTCCTAATGCGGCCAGGGTGATGACCGGCGAGGAATTCATCCATCTACAGTAGAAAAGGTTACTTAATGGGTATCTTTGCCTGATTAGCAAGATATCGGGTTTATGCCAAAATTCCCTTCTTTCCAAATTCATTGGATATTATAACTCTATTTATACTTTTCATTACAGAGGTTTTCAAGGAAAGTATAAGATATATATATAGGTGTATATATATATCGGGACTTAATGAAGTATCTCGTAACTTCATTTCTTTTGAATGATATTTCAAAGATTGAATCTATCCAAGTCTTATCTTGTAGTCTCATCTATGTGATAAACTTTTGAAACTGATTATAGCCTGAACGGTGGTAGTTCGAGTAGTATTTGGAAAAGATATCAGTATATTGGAGTATCTTATAACTTCATCTTTTCAACTGATATCTAGTTAATGATTATCTTAACCACGACAAAGATTTTCAGAAAAAACATTGAGACGAGGTTAGATATATGAGATCACCTTGCAACGATATTTTATACAGTTATAAACTGGAACTCTGTGTATATTATACATGTCATAGGATTTTAAAGATTTTGAGAAGTATGTATGTATATATATAGTGAATATTTTTCGACTTCGTCGCATTAAGATATCAAACTTGGTTCATTTCTTCTTGACCAAGACTTTCATGAATATTATGAGAAGGCACATATATTGTTAATTATTTTACATGTTATTTTGATGGGCTTGTTGCTCACCCTTACTTTCTTCTTTCATCACACAACAACAGATAGACAAGATGAACATGACCAAGCTCCCAATTCGCAAGCAGATAGGAAACGTTCCGCAGTTTCCTGTAGGCGTTGATGTTGCTGTAGCTGAGGTGGGAACTACCAATAGGTTAGGTTTCAACTGTTGATGTACCAGACTTATGCATATTATGAATTGTACTAATTGCAAAGAATATGTAAATTTATTCAGAACCCTTTTAAGGTGTAATGATTTATAATTGTGGAATAAAATGACTTGTGTTATTTTTGATATTCATCTCTCAGACTATAACTTGTGGTGTGTGTGTGTATTGTGGGGTCACAGTGCACATTGGTTGGTTGTTTATTAAGATTAGGTGTTATTAAGGAAAATGGAACTCGTGACAACCCGGATCCCCGACTCCGGATTTTGGGGTGTTACACTAATATCGGGATGGCACCGTATGAAGCTCTATACGGGAGAAGGTGTAGAACACCTATTTGTTGGGATTAGGTTGGAGAGAGGAAGTTGGAGGGACCCGATATTGTTCAAGAGACTAATGATAAATTAATGGTGATACGAGAAAAATTGAGACAAGCTCAAGATCGACAGAAAAAATATGTAGTTGTGCATCGTAGGAGATTAAGTTTCGAGCCTGGTGAAAAGGTATTCCTAAAAGTTTCTCCATGGAAGGGAGTGCATCGTTTTGGGTTAAAGGAAAAGTTGAATCCAAGATTTATTGGCCCTTTTGAGATTTTGAAAAAAGTGGGAGAGGTAGCATACAGATTAGCCTTGCCACTTCAGTTGTCAAGGGTACATAATATGTTTCATGTATCATTGTTGAGAGGTTATAATTATCTATGTCGCATGTAGTAAGTTGCCCCTTGAATAAAGTTCGACCGGATTTGACTTATGAGGAGGAACCCGAAAGAATTTTAGAACGTGAATAAAGAGTGATGCGTCGCTGAACGATTCTTTTTATATTGTGATTTTGGTATTCTTGACATTTTATCATATCTATATTTTGTGAGCACTTCTTGTTTTGATGATCAACTTAGTTTCATATATATATATATATCATGTGTAACTTATGTATACCTTGACATTGTGGTTATTCGTATATGATCCTTTTGTTCACTTCCGGTTTTGTTTCCTTTATTTTTCCAGCAAATAATCTTAACTAGGTGGGTTATTTTATGTGATGAACACGAGTGTGGATCTAGAGTAGCTTATTTATTTTCTTGCATTTTATTAGAATTTTATTTGGACTTCATATAATTTGGATACGAACGATTTGAGTATATTTTGTTAATGAATTGTAAGTTGGAGTTTTGATTGGTATCATTTTAATGGGATTATTTTGAAGAATTATATTTAAGTGAATTTGAATTTCTCTATGAGAAAATTATTTATGTTATGATGTTCTGTGTGAGGTTCTTGTGTGTATATGCGGTAAAATAATCACAATCAATAAATAATTTTTATTAATACAAAAATTATTTACTGGTCCTTTATTTAAATTAAAAATCGTCATTCAATCACTAATTTTATCAACGTTTTGATATAATCTATATTATATTATAATAGCCGGAATAGAGATAATTTGGTTCAACGGTTTGCTTCAACTATAATTCCCTAATTTTGATTATTACAAAAATAGATAAATAGTGTTAGATATCTAATAAACTACTAAATTATTAAACTACTACTAAATATAGTATACTTATCCTACTAAACTACGAATACAACTTATCATATTATTAAAAAATATAAATAATAGTGTTACATATCTGTTAAACTACTAAATTGTTAAATTACTAGAAATAGGCTATTTATTCTACTAAATTACGAACACATGTGATTCTATTATTTTTATTAAAAAATTATAATCATTATATATTTATATAAATATTTTAAAAATATAATATAACTTAATAAATAAAAATTTAAAATATTAATGAAACTCGTGCATCACATCAGATTTATGCTAGTAATTAATAAATCAGTGAAACTCAAATTTTATTAATGAACTTGATACATCATTAAACTCATTGATGAATCAATTATTTTCTACTGGGACAATGTAAATTTGAAAAGTCAAAGTCTTCCAAGTACCTCTCCCTGTCTGCACAGTCTCTGGTCTGAAGTCCTCTCAGAACACAAACATAAATATCTCCCAACTCCATTAAAACAATGCTTCTTCATCAACTTAAAACTTCACTTCACATCTAATCTTCAAGAACCCACAAATATTATGAAAACCCCATTAACATATCTCCTCCTTTCTTCATTTCTCGCCGGAATTCTCGCCGCCGACATACTTCCCCGCGCCTCCATTTCCGCCGGAGACACCACTCAAACATGGACTTCACCCAATAACACTTTCACTCTCTCATTTATCTCCAACCCCTCTTCACCAAACACCTTCTTTGCAGCCATTACATTCAACACTATTCAAATCTGGTCTGCCGGAGCTGCTGCCGTTGACTCAACTGCTACTTTGACTTTTCTTCCCAATGGGAATCTCAGGCTAGTTAATGGAAGCTCAAACGGTGTCGTTTGGCAGTCCAACACTTCCGGGCTCGGCGTGTCGAAAGCTAGTCTTGAAGATTCAGGTAATCTTGTACTTAAGAATGGTAGTAAGATTGTTTGGAGTAGTTTTGATAATCCTACTGATACTATTATGCCTGGTCAGATTTTTAGTGTTAAACATGAATTGAGAAATGGGTTGTATTCATTTAAGCTTCTTGATAATGGCAACTTGACTTTGTTGTGGAATAGGACTACTAGGTATTATAATTCAGGGTTGAATTCTTCCGCTAGTGTTAATTTAACCTCGCCTAGTTTAAGGTTGGAATCTATTGGGATTTTGTCGTTGTTTGATCCTAAGATTGAGGGGTCTGTTATTGTGGCTTATAGTAGTGATTATGCTGAGGCGGGGCAACAAAGGTATGTTAAGTTGGATAATGATGGGAATTTGAAGATTTTTAGTGCTGCGGGAGGTAGTGCGACAGAGAGGTGGATTGCTGTTAGTGATATTTGTCAGATTTATGGGTATTGTGGGAGATTAGGGATTTGTAGTTATAATGGTTCGGATCCTAAGCCGGTTTGTGGGTGTCCGTCTAGGAATTTTGATCCGATTGATTCAAGTGATCCAAGAAAAGGTTGTAAGAGGAAAGTGGAGATTAGTGATTGTACTGGTAATGCGACAATGTTACAACTGGATCATACGAGGTTCTTGACGTATCAGCCTGAATTGGCTTCACAGGTTTTTTTTGTGGGGATTTCTGCTTGTAGGTTGAATTGTCTTGTTGGTTCTGCATGCGGTGCTTCAACATCGTTGGCGGATGGTACGGGGTTGTGTTACTTGAAAAATCCAGATTACTATAGTGGGTATCAGTCTCCTGCACTTCCTAGCACGTCATATGTTAAGGTTTGTGGACCTGCACAACCGAATCCAACACCAAACTCAAACAGTGAAGATAAAGATAAAGAATGGAAGTTGCGTGCTTGGATAGTGGTTGTAGTTGTTTTGGCTACTCTTTTAGTTTTAGTCCTCTTGGAAGGTGGAATTTGGTGGTGCTGCTGTAGAAATAGCCCAAAGTTTGGTGCACTGTCAGCACAGTACGCGCTGCTTGAGTATGCCTCTGGTGCACCTGTTCAGTTCTCGTATAAGGATCTTCAACGGGCAGCCAAGGGGTTCAAGGACAAGTTAGGAGAAGGAGGGTTTGGTGCTGTTTATAAAGGGGTTCTTGCTAATAGGACTGTTGTTGCAGTGAAGCAACTCGAAGGAATCGAGCAGGGTGAGAAACAATTTAGAATGGAAGTTGCAACTATAAGTAGCACACACCATTTAAATTTGGTGAGATTAATTGGATTTTGCTCAGAAGGGCGTCACAGGCTTTTGGTGTTCGAATTTATGAAAAATGGTTCTCTTGATCACTTCCTGTTTGCAACGGAAGGTCAGTCAAGTAAATTGCTGAGTTGGGAGAATAGGTTTAATATTGCTCTTGGGACAGCGAAGGGGATTACATATCTTCATGAAGAATGTCGAGACTGCATTGTGCACTGTGACATAAAGCCAGAGAACATCCTTTTGGATGAGAATTACAATGCAAAAGTATCAGATTTTGGCTTGGCAAAACTTGTAAACCCAAAGGACCACAGGTATCGAACGTTGACGAGTGTGAGAGGGACCAGAGGATACCTGGCCCCAGAATGGCTTGCCAATCTTCCAATAACATCTAAATCTGATATATATAGTTTTGGAATGGTGTTGTTAGAGATAGTGAGCGGGAGAAGGAACTTCTATGTCTCCTCTGAAACAAATCAGAAGAAGTTTTCGTTGTGGGCATATGACGAGTTTGAGAACGGTAACATTGAGACAATTGTGGACAAACGGCTTTTAGGGCATGAGGTGGACATGGAACAGGTTAGGAGAGTAATTCAGATAAGCTTTTGGTGCATTCAAGAGCAACCTTCTCAAAGGCCAATGATGGGAAAAGTGGTACAGATGCTAGAAGGGATTATGGAAATTGAAAAGCCACCAGCTCCTAAGTCTGTGACTGAAGGATCTATCAGTGGTACTAGCATTACTGCAAGCAGCAACATCAGTGCTCTCTCCACCTTTGCAACTTCAGCAGTGGCTCCCTCATCATTGTCATCACTCCAAACTGCAGGAGCTACATCTTTTCCTTCAGGAAAGAATGCGGAGAGGATATCTTCATCACTTCTACGTGAAGAAGCAGATTAAATTTGGGGTCCAAAGTTCGAATATGCCTAGTACTACAAGGAGCTCTTTCCAGAATGGAAATAAACTCCAAGGGACAGTAAGCTTTGCTCTATACATGACTTAAGTTTGTTTGTTGTATTGTTTCTATTCTTATTTCCACTGTTATTTAGGAATGTGTATTATTTGTACGCTCTAAAAGTGAATTAACCGCTTTAAGAGTGGGTTTATATAGTCTTGTATATAAATAGCAAGTATATACTGTTATTAATAATTTGCAGAACTCTTTAATGATAAGTGTTAGTGAAATTTCACATGATACTCCTTCCATCTCTATATTGAATGCTGTTTGTTGTGTAGCAAGTTTTAAGTATATTTCTTGTTTTTATGAGAACTCAACTGATTTAATTTAGTTGGATTGTGAGGTGAGCATCTTAGACAGGTACATCAAAAAACTTCAGATACTTCGGTAGGGTTAGGGTAACGGGGGAATACTATCATACTATTGAGCATTTATAACTTAATATTGTTGGTAAAGGCGATTCGCAAAAATGTAACACAGTCCCGTGCCCCTGCATGCCCCTGCTAACACCCGAATCATCGCCGCATGCTAGCTGGAAAAAGGCTAAATTGCAGATGATGGTAACTTAACAATGTATTTGCCTGTTTGGTGTAGATTTTCTCTCAGAGATGCCATACTTGATCATGATCAGTTTGTGATTTTGTGTTAAATGTGTGCAGCTCAAAGGTTGCTGTCATTACCTGCCTACCCCTTTAATCTTCTACTATTATCAGGCTTAATATAATACTTCTATCAAGTCTGTTGTGGACCCAATTGCACGTGGATTGTCACTTTTCTGAACCTACGTATACAGGGAATTCGAACAAGAAACTGATAGTGTCTTAAATTTATAAAATTAGATAACATCAAATCTCACTTAATCAAGATTTTGCTATGAAACTCTAGGGTAAAATAATTTTTTAAGCTGGAAGAAATGCATTAACCTTGTTGTTTTCTAGCAATAAATCCTCGATAGAGACTTTCTTAGAACGTGTTAAATAGAGGCATCTTTTATGTTGTCAAAATTATTTAATTCATCAAAAATAATAATATTACTTTATTAAAATTATTAAAAACAAGTCCAAATCGAATTTATTTTATGAAAATACTTAAATCAAAAAATTGTTATGGCATAAATCAAAAAAAATTAAAAACTAAATTACTTATCTAAACAAAAATATGCCAATTACCAATAATCCAAATCCAATTTTATTTTCCCAAAAAATGAATTTTATAGCAGTGTTTAACGTGAATTTCCCTAGGATGACCATGTGGAATAAGAATCTTTCTTCTTTCTCGTACACTGTTGTTGTGCTTTGGAATGTAGAGCCGTAAATGAATCGAATTTGGACGAACTTTTAATGATCTCGGACAAAATTTTAACGAACCAAAAACTGTCCGATAAATTTATCGGACAAAATTTCTTGTCCGAACTCGAGTTCGGTAATATTCGAACCGAACACGAACGGTTCGCAAACATATCGAACCGAACACGAACGAACACGAACTGTTCGCGAACATCATTTATATTTTTTTTAAAAAAATAATTTTAAATATTATTTTATGTGAAAAATTGTATCAAACTATTAATTATATATTTTTTCATAGATAAAATATTTATTTGAAGTAATTATAAAATATGATTAATATATATTATTAATCATACATATAATATTATAAATATACTATTTTTTCGAACCGAAATCGAGCTTAACGAACGAACCGAACTCGAACCGAATACGAACCGAACTCGAGTCGAACACCTTAAAAGTTCGGTTCAGTTCGTTAAAATTATCGGACAAGAAATGTTGTTCGAACTCGAGTTCGATAAGATTATCGGACGAGTTTATCGAGCTCGAACTCGAACGAATCGTACGAGTTTAACGAACGGTTCAGTTCGTTTACGGCCCTACTTTTCAGTTACGTGGGTCTTCCCTTCCTGTTTTAATCGGAGGCCGTAACACACACATGTGATGTGAGAATCTAATAATGATATATGGTGGCTTTAATAATGGATACAGTTTGTAAAATGAAATTTTACTTTATTTAATTATTAGTTTTTTTAAAAATATTTTTCAGAATTCAAAAATATAAAATTATTTTTTCAAAATACATATGTTGGTTGTCTCTTTAAACAAATTTCTAGATCCCCCGCCCTGGATGCTCGTCACCTCTTCAATTCCAATGTTTTATTTTTAGGCACGAACTTGTTATATTTTACACACATACTATAACAACATCTGTATGGTTTTTACCCGCAAAGAAAAAAACAATGTCAGCAGCTCTTGGGGATCAAGGTGGACGAGGAGGAGGAGGTGCAGCCATTGATACCATGGAGAAAGATAATAATAATAATAATAATAATAATAATAATAATAATTTAATGAATAAAAATAATAATACAAACAATACAAATACAAATACAAATAAGCCTCCTCTAAGGTCTAAGAGCTTTACATTCAGGGCCCCACAAGAAAATTTCACCATTAAAGACTTTGAATTAGGCAAGATCTATGGTGTTGGTTCTTATTCTAAGGTCCCTTTCCTTTTCTTATTATTTTCTTGTTAGTAATTGTCATTGATTGATTTATCTGGTATCCTTGTGTTTCTTTATAATGTTTTGAATGCATGTATTTTTTTTTTATGTGATTGGTGTAGTTTGTCCACTACCATGTCCGTATATTAATTTCATGGTAATATGACAATCTCGAAATAATGGTAAGACTCTATTGTATCAATATGTTTTAGTAAGATGCAATCAGTAATATTCGTGCACACGTTCTGCAATACAATCAACAGAGGTTCTGCCGGGCCTGGGGTAACTGCAGCATTAGGAAATATTAGGACCTCATCTATCCTTTACATGTACTAGACAAAAATGGTAGTCTGAAAAGGGAATTGTGCGATTAGTTTATATTTTCAAGCAAGTCTTCCCACACCCTGGTTCTTAAGTCTTAACCACATTCCATGTTCTAACCAATCTTCATCATGATTCAACTATCCTAAATTGTCATCATAAAAGTATTCCATTGTGTTTAGAGTCTATAATGTGTGTGAAAGATTTTTAGGCTTCTTGTCAGTTGTCATGGGGGCAGGCTGCTACTTGGACTCTTGATATGCAGTGGCACAAGCACCTGCTATATTAGTGGCTTAAGGAAACAACAGGACATCTGTGATGTGCATGTTTATCTAGGAAGAAAACAGAGAAGGACCTTGCTGTGTTGTGGAATATGGTTGTAGATCCAGATAATTTCTCCCTTGGGCAGGCGATTGCAGTTGACCTGAGTCTAAAAATATTGAGCTTTAGGGAATTCCCAGACAAATGACTTGCTAGTTTGTAATATTGAGCTTGTAAGCAAAAGCCCGGTTTACTTTTATATTTATTTCTGGGTGAATAACAAGTTACCTGCAGATTTATACTAATGATTGTTCAAAAGCATATAGCTTAAATGTTCTTGGTTTGCTTAGTGCAAGGACACCCTAAAATAATATTCACTCTTCTGATATTCTTCTTGTTCTTTGGTGTTTATTTTCTATACAATGATTTGACCAGGTTGTCAGGGCAAAAAAGAAAGACACAGGAAAGGTTTATGCATTGAAGATCATGGATAAAAAGTTCATTACTAAGGAAAATAAAACTGCATATGTGAAGCTAGAGCGGATAGTACTTGATCAACTGGATCATCCTGGCATTGTGCGTTTGTTCTTTACATTTCAAGATGCTCTTTCCTTATGTATGTACTCTTGACTGAATCTAGTTGGTATTTAGGTACTCCATATTTAGTTATGTGCTTGTATGTATTAAATTTTGTTATTGACATGGTTCATATGTCGGTACTATGAAGACATGGCACTAGAATCTTGTGAAGGTGGAGAACTATTTGATCAAATTACCAGGGTGAGTTAATTATGAATATGTTATTAATTATTTCCTCATTATAGGAAAATCGTAAAAAGTTTGTTGAAAATTATTTTGTAACCTGGCCCTGTCATCATAAATTCAATGCACGTATGATTTATTCTAAGATTTGTCACTTCACTAGTAATTTTACTGATGCGGCGTTCCTGCATATATAATGCAAGAAGTGCCACTTTTAGTGAAGGCATACAGTTGCTGTAATTGTATATTACATATGTATTTGCTCTATATATTGTTTAATTTAGCATAAAATCGTTCTTCATTTGATATTATAGTTCAAGTTTTAGTGAATTTTAGTTTCTCATTTCCTACTTTTGAATTATCATCATTATTTCTTGCCTGCCTAGTTTTAAGGTTTCAAGTGTCCAATATCAATTGAATTTGTGTCAGTGTAGAAAGGTCGATTATCAGAAGATGAAACCCGTTTCTATGCTGCTGAAGTTGTAGACGCGCTCGAGTACATACATAAAGTGGGACTGTTACATCGTGATATTAAGGTGCTTCACTAAATATTATTATGTGTCCATGGCATAAGAAAATTGCTGACAGGTTGTTGGATGGCAGCCAGAGAATCTATTACTTAGTTCCGATGGGCACATAAAAATTGCGGATTTTGGTAGCGTAAAGCCTATGCGAGTTAGCTCAATAACTGTCCTTCCTAATGCAGCATCAGGTAATATCTTGAACTATGTACATATATTATAATAGACTGCTGGAGTTGTTTCGACAATATAAAAGGACTCCACACCAGTTCAACCAGAGCTCATTGGTATGCTGGGGAAAAGTATAAACAAATTGACCGTGTGTTATAATATGATAATGTTTCTTTACAGATGATAAAGCTTGCACCTTTGTTGGAACTGCCGCTTATGTACCTCCAGAAGTGCTAAATTCATCTCCTGCTACAGTTGGGTGAGAAATTGTTCTAGGAAGAGCTTTGATACTTGCATGGATGTATTATTGACCGAAATATCTTGCAACTGTGGAATTTTCAATTGAAATTTTGATGCTTCTAATACTTCTTTGCATCTAGCTATGTGAATTATAAATCATGTTTATCATTGTAGGATGGCTTACTAATTTTTTATGTCTTCGCACGTGTGTTAACAGAAACGACCTGTGGGCACTTGGCTGTACCTTGTATCAAATGCTTGCTGGAACTTCTCCCTTCAAGGATGCCAGTGAATGGCTGACATTCCAAAGAATTATAGCCAGAGACCTCAGATTTCCGGATTACTTTTGTGATGAAGCCAAAGATCTGATTAATCGATTATTGGTAAGTTGTAATAGGCCATACCCAGATTATAATCAAGTCAACTCAGCTACTTTCTTATAAGTTGCATGTAAAATTTCCTCTTTTTCTCTTCCCTTTGTCCAGTCACATTGTTTCTGAAACCAAACAAACTTTGCTTCTTTCTAAACGACATCACTATTTCACAAATGTATACAACTATACATATTTGGCAATGATTTTTTATAAAGTACTTCAAACAATATCATTCTAAGGAACCATTTGTTGCTCTGAATTTATCCTAGTATATTATGTTTCATGTACTGTAAATCGGAACATCCATATAGTGCTTATAAACTGAATATCGATCATTCAGCAACCATAACTATTTCTTCAAGTTATTATTACCAGCTGTCAAAAAATTTCAGAATATATACTTATGTGGATTAGAGATTCAGCATTCGCAGCAAGCTCATTTCTTGACCATAGATGAATCTATATTGTAGTGTTTTCTTGTATAATATAACTGTAAAACAAATTTAATATGTATGTTCATACAAATTTTATTTTGTTATCTGCAACACGAGTTAACGAGTACTTGCTTGCTAGTGTGTAAAATCACCCACACAACATAAATCAGCGTACTTGTGTCCATACTATTGTTTATTTGACTTCTTTGAGCATGTGTATTTATCCTTGGATGCTTAGCAGATTTAACGAATCCTTATAATAACACACAAATTTATGTACATACATGATACAATACAACTCTCCATACACGAACATACACACCACACGAAGTATGACACACATAAATAAACTACTATTCTTGAATCACTTCTTAGAATACCACGACAAAATATGGCTCTGCGTATAATTTCCGCCAATATTATTGGCTACAAATATGCATCAGAATGACTTCCAATGCTGTGCTTTTTACTAGTTTTATACTTATACATGTAGGGCTGTTAAAAAAACAAAAATAATCTGCTCCCGTTATGGAAGAAGATATGCAAGTAATAAATAGAAAAAAGACTTATTGATATTTGCTACTAATATTTTTTTCAAATGTTACTCTCCGAATGCTTAAGTCAGTCGAGCTTCTTTTACTTGCACTTGCTGGGCTTTACCCTTAGTCTAGCTCTACAGACATACAAACTGGGCTGAATGCTTTGTTTATAAATAGCTGAATTTACCGCTTACTACAAATTCTCTTTAGGATCAATTAATTGTGAACAGGTGTTGAAGTTTTACACCCAAATAGTGGTAGCTAAAGTTTGTGTAGAGAATGCTACTCTCTTTTTAGATCTTTTTGGGTACAAGTACTAGCAACAACTTTTACATGTTGCAGGGTCCTCCAGAAACTTCTTTTATACACAAAACATTGGTTAATCAATACAAAGTATGCATTTAAATAATTTGAGTTTGAGGGTATGTTGATTAATTAAGGTCCTACAGTGAGATATGGGTCCTAAAATGAGTAAGACTTGCAAAGCATTTGTCAAGTCCATTGGTCTGAACTTAAGTTAATTAATTTATTTTCGACTCTTCAGTCATATATATACAGACAACAGATCTGCTCCTACTTCTTTTGAAGCTTTTCCCCTGCGACTAAAGTTGAACATTGATGCAGGATATTGATCCTAGCAAGCGGCCAGGTGCAGGGCCTGATGGCTATGCTTCTTTAAAGAATCATCCTTTCTTTAAAGGAGTTGATTGGGAGAATTTAAAAGCAATGAAGCCTCCTGCACTTGCTTTGCAGCGAAAGGTATGGCATTATTTGTATGAATGACTGATTTAGAAATAACTGGCTTTGTATGGTGGTTTTCAGATCAAGGAAACAATATTGTTTTTCTTATAAACACACCTTTTGACTTAAGTTTGGCTTATTCGCATGGGGTTGATGCTCAGAATTCTTCACGGTACCTCTCACATGATGGGGATGGTTCAGAAAGACATACCACTGGAAATGATGAATCTGCATCTTCTATTACTAGACTTGCTTCTATTGATTCCTTCGACTCGAAATGGTAATATTCCAACTTTTTTGTTGCTCAAACTCACATTATTTCCTTTCAGCAGCAACTAGAACAAGAAGATACATTGAATCTTATAGTTCACCTAGTCTCCTTTCCTTTTCTCTCCCATTTGTCTCCGAGTTTCTTTCTTTTTTCTTTGCTTCTTACACGCTCAGTCTAATGAGTAGTCATTAAACATGCACACATCCCACTACTCACTACATTATTATTTGTGTTGATGCTAGTGAATTCACTGTCAATGTATGATGTAATCACTTGAAAAGTGAACATATTGTGAATGAATAATGTTACTAAAAACTTTATGATCCATTAGAAATACCTTGAACCATTACTGTGATGTTTTCTGAAGCTCTCTTTTTCACTTATGTATAAAAATTTCAAGATGCCTTGGGATGGCCACATTGGCTTTCTTCTGTTGCTCAAAGTTACGCAAGTCATATTTCTGTACTTAATTTTTGCTCTTAACAGGCAAGAATTTTTGGAGCCAAATGAATCCATTCTTATGATATCCATGGTCAAGAAACATCAAAAACTAACAAGCAAGAAAGTCCAGCTTATCCTCACCAACAAGCCAAAGTTGATTTATGTGAACCCCTCAAAGCTAGAAGCTAAAGCGAGTATAATTTGGTCAGACAACCCTAATGAACTTAGCATCCAAGTTGTCAGTCCTACAAATTTCAAGATTTGTACTGTAAGTCCTTCCTCCCTTTCTTTAAATCCAATTATAATATTATATTATTATGATGTTAAATAAATTTCAACAGATTTACCAAACACAAGTCACGTCAGATTTTCTTGAAACCTTGTATGATGCGGTGATATCTTATCATAATTACTTAGATCAACAATGTGTTCGTCTGCAGTATTCTTGAACACTTAATCTCCTTGACTTGAGAACTGTCCCACTGCTTCTTTCACTTTTACGGCCGTATTTGGCTTTAGATAAATTGACATCGACCCAACATTTTCTCACGTTCATAATCTGACATTTGCAGCCAAAAAAGATACTGACATTTGAAGATGCAAAACAAAGAGCACATCAATGGAAAAAGGCTATTGAGGCTCTTCAAGACCATTGAACTGTTTATTATTTTTTCGACTACATTCATTACTGTAACATTATCATGAAGAAACTAGGGGATCCTGAATAGGCTGATGCTCCCTGCAAAACTATTATTTCTGACGGAAGAGTATCTAGCAAGTAGTCATTTCTAAACAGGAAAAAAAACATTTCGAAATTTTAGTTGTGTATTCACATAGACGAAACGACACACATCTTATAATTTTATGGCTTACATATTATTTCTACAGATGCAAAATTGTGTAATTTGTTGCTTTATCACATACAAATACGTGAAGACCGGCTAGAAATCTTCAGAAAAACACAACTTTAAGTGTTGCTCTGATTTTAACAAAAGAAAATATAAATAGAAGAATTTGAAGTGGTTTTCTGAGAAAATCGTATTGCAATATGTTATTCGGTAAAAAGTTGTAGCAGGTTTACGATACTCTGATTTAAAAAAAACAGCAAGATATCCCTAGAGGATGGTGATATATTTTGATTCACATGGGACTATTGGAGGCTGTTCCATATCACTATTTTTCATATGGTATACAAGTAACTGTTTCGTATGAATCATATCACAATTTGTTCATAATTTGCCAGGACTTGAGGTCTTTGAGAGAAAAATGTTCATGACGACTAGGAGAAAAGAACACAAACATATTTTTAAGGTTATTTTGACGTAAATAACAAAATGGTTATTGCTTTTAAATTATAAACAAATTATAGAATACTTGGTAAAATAACGACCAGCTGTAAGAGAGAATCCATTAGAAACTCATTTTAGAAAAAAAAAAAAGAATAAAGAAATTAGCAAATTGCAAGATAATCAATTCCAAAATTAACTTTTACATCATGATACAAAGTTTTACATACAGAACTTGATGCTAGTAATATTCTCTGGAAACAAATGATCGAATTAATTAAGTATACACGTGTACAGTAATATAACTCCGAGACTTTCATACAGGATAAAAACCTACCCTGCTTTAAAAAATTACAGATCCTTTGCTAGTATTGTACCTTATTTTCATGATAAAGAATATGGCAAGGCACATGAGAATTCACATCGGACCAAAGGTTGCATCCGCATGGCATCTTTAAAATATAAAATCTGGGGCTCTCAAAATTTTAATCCAACTCTCGATATTAGACTGAGCTTTCGAGTAAATTGGGTGGCTTGTTGTTGTAAGTGGCATCATCAACGAATCTTGGAAGAAACAACATAATTCACCAGTTCTGCAGTTGAGAGGTAATACTTTTCACCACAGGATGGTATTCTGTGTGCAAGTGTCTCTTAGCTTGTTCCGATCCAGGTTGCTGGAGCCACTCATCATACAAACTTTTGGCAAGGGGATTGTGGAAAGGATCACTAATTAAAACCTAGAAAACAGAGTGAAGAAAAATCATGATAAGAAACAATACCTTAGAAAATTAACTTCGGGCATAACGTGCATTATGTGCTACAGAAATATATGTAGGCAATAATTGGAGCCCCACTGAGCACTGGTAACTTGGTGTAATTTATTACTAATGTACATGTTCAACCACCGAAAGCAAAGAAATCTTTAAGAAAGATAACTGGCATTGATATACACCCAAACTAACACAAGTACACAATCTAGTAAGAAGCCAAAACTTACATTTTCTATATATTTGGCCTCTAGTGACTGAATTAAATCTTTACCAGACTGACCAGGCTTTGGCTTAATTTGACCTCCACCGTTCAGGCACCCTATAAACAACAGAATACATATATTAAAATTCAAGGCTTCAAGCATGATAAAAAGTACAAAGATTCTTTCTACTAGCTACATGTGTTTTCAGCATTATTTTGCAGTGCTAGGTTTAAATTAAGAAAGAAATATAGATATATATTACCTGAAGGGCAGGCCATGACCTCCAAAAACTGGTAGTCACATTTTCCTATTTTAATTTTCCTGACAATGTTTTGCAGATTCCTAAACCCGTAACACAGTGCAAACTTCAATACAATTTCACCCTCTACCTGCAGTAAACAATAATGGTAGATACTTACATTATACTGAAAACAAGGGTGAAAGTATAAATGTTTAACAGCGCCTGCCTGTTGAAAATTTACAGCATTTGCTAAAATTGCACAGCAGGAGCTGTCGTACATTCAGGCATAGAAGTTCATAATGTCAATTATTTGTTTATTCATCCCCAAAGAGTTAAGACCCGAGCAAACACCGAACTGACTCAAAGTCTAATTTTTCTCTTCTTCCCTAAAGCATTAACTCAAAGTTTCCCTCACACGTGTGAACAAGAGCTCCAAGAATAGAGCTCAAACACATAGTTGCAACTGGCAAGGAAAAAATTTGAATAAAGTGTTGAATCCACAATTCTGAAACTACACTAACCAAAAAGTGTGTGCCAGAATACAAATGAAATATACAAAAATCCTAAACTTAAGCTGTCTTTCTAATTATTCAGCAAATAATAATTTCAGAATAAGAAAAGACCTAGATGTAATCATGTGTAAATTGTAATGATCTAAGAGATGGCATACAAAACGGTTTGTAGAGTTCCATTTGATTGGTCCCAAGGAAGGAGAAGGCACTAGGACCTATGCGAACACCAATAGTAGAGAACATGAATTTATTTATTTAACATCCAAGATTTATGCCTCAGCAAACACCAAATCGACTCAAAGTTTAACTTACCTGTTCTACCCTAAAGCAAAAACCCAAAGTTTCCCTTATACATGTGAACAAAACTTCCGAGACTAGAACTCAAACACATAGTTGCAACTTGCAAGGGAGTAAAAGACTTATCAAACATATACAGTATCAATAATTTTAAGCATCACTAACCAAAAAATAATTTTCCAGAAAATGTTTGGAATATAATGGATCTAGGAGCAACAGTTTAATTAGCCTTCTTCTTAATTAAACAGTAGAGAATAGTTCCCAAAAAAAAAGAAAGGTCTACAAAGTAATTTCCATTAATCTAAGAGATGGCATACGTAAAAATAATCTAGAGGCTCCATATGGTAGATCCAGCAGAAGGAGAAAACAGTAAGCAACCATGCATGCAAGAATGCAACTACCGGGGAATATAACTACATATAGGTTGAGTTGAATATTAAAGTTAAATAAAAACACCAGGAATGCCTATGCATAGATCAACCTTGCTGAAGTAACTAGGAGAAAGAATATAATTTATTTCTTCCTCGTGCTTTCTTATTCTGTTCCAATCTACTGGCAGCTTATAAAGACAAAGCGGAGAATGTTCTCAAATAGGCACTCTTCACCTTTTTATTAATGATAATGAATTCTACGGTAACAAGAAATAGAAGCCCAGCCTCTTATGTGCCTTGCCCAGAGCTATCCCTGGCCTTTACTGATTAGCAATCTTCTGATACAGACAAACTACTCCTTCACAGTTAAGCTATCATCATTATTTGGTTTCCGATTTCCTTGTTTAATATTAATTTTTTCTTGTTTGCAACAAAACCACACCGTAAGCTCAACAAGCCTAGCAGCTGAAGTAAAATAGACTCCCGGACTGGAATTTGAACAAATAACCTCTACTGAATATTACGAAACAAAAAGAAGGAATATACCATGGGAAATAAAAGAAATATTTTTTCCAAATTTCAGATGAACTAGACTTGCTCTATTCTAGGCTTTTTATCTACCAGAAACAATATGTAAGGGATTCCCAAGCTAGACTAGTAGACTGCCTCCGTACCCTATAAAAGATTTGCTCATCCAGTTATCAATACTCATTGTTTAAGTTACGCTTTTTGGTTTGCATTAACAAGGGGCATACTGAACATTATCAAAATTGCAGTCAAACAAACTAGCAGCATTTGAGGCCTTGTATGTCTGGGTGTGGGTGCGGGTGTAGGCACACCGCCCAACTACACACACACTCATCTTATATGTTGTGCAAAGTAGTGTCCACAGTTCACATATAAATAACTTAGACATACTTCTTGGTAACCTAAATAACCTTTTACTTTCATATCATGTTACTTCCATCAACATTATTCTTAGTTTACACGAGGATCCTTAAATATTATCCACTAAAAAGAAAGAAAAAGCTACTAGAACAGTCAACATGTCAAACCTACCTCTAGACTCACTTCACGGAAATCTGAATTCCTTACTGTCTTAAAGACTAGAGGCTCTTGAATATCTTGACCGTAAAGAGTTTTAGCAGCATGTCTGAAAATTGTCTCTGCGTATCCTCCAGAACTTCCACTGACACCATAAAGCTGTCCTTTATCAACATTTGTAAGACTGCAGATATGAGATGATGGTTTATTCATCAAAACTTGCTAAAATGTTTACTAAATAAATACAGAAATCCAAAAATAAATTAAATTTCTCACAGTTGGTCGAGTGGAGACTCTTCCAATGCTTTAAAATCAACTCCTTTAGACTGTAAGAATCAATAACAACAAATAAGATTCGTCACTTGTCCAATTTAACTCTCCGAAAAACAATGACATTTGTGTTTCTACCCTCCTCTTCACCCTTATTGCTTAGTTTGGGGTTGGAAACCAACTTCTATCAGATGTTTGTGCAAACAAGAAATGGAAGTATTATGGTGACAGCAAGAGATTATAAAGTTAAAACTGAACTTTTGTCATACCTGTATTAATTCTAGAACTTCTCCAGATGTCAACACCGAATCTACCTCTGTTATGTTTACAATAGGCCCATCACCATGAGATTCAACACCAAAGACAAAGTCATCCCTTGAAGCCTCAAGCTTTTTGTCATAACAGGGCATCACTGTCACATGGTAGATATCTTCAGGCCTGCTAGCCAAATGTTCAATAATCAACCAAGAACACATACCCAACTGCTATATCTATAAATGTTGCTTTTATGCGTACAAAGACCAATTAAAAAATACAAAGACCAAACTAAAAATCAGCAATAACAAATAATGAATAACTACTTGAACATATATACACTCACACACACAAAATACTGGGAAAAAAAAAGGCTTCTGCACAACACATAAGAGTAGATTTAAGCCAATATTTTAAAATGCTGCATTTATTTCTAAACCATGGTCCCAACTCCCAATAGACTTATGCTCCTTTCTCTCTATAAAAAATCCTAAACTTGCGCATATAAAGAGTAAGATAGTCATAAGTTTGTTTCTGCACGAGGCTTGCTTAGTTACACTCGGAAATAAAACTTAGATAAAGTAAAATTATCTTTCCATGACAAGTGCACATTCTAATACTAGATGATAGAGGAAACAATTGGGTAGTCCCCAACTCACGTGTTGGCATTATTTACAGTCAAGAGGTACAACCTTTTCAATCACAGGTGAACTGTTTTTGATCCATTTAAACTTGTCAAACACATACTTGTTGAACTTTCAGATCGTAATCTTGATACTAAATATATTAGATTGCAAACCAGTATAACATACAGCGCCCAAACAGAAAAATTCACCTGATAGACATCTTCTGGCTCAAGTGTTGCTTAATGATTGCTCCCATGGTTTGTTGAGGGCTCTTAACAGAAGAAATATAAGGCAGAATATATGAGCCGAGCGTTTTTTCAGCATAGCATATCCAACCTGGTACAGTACCAAAAATATATAACACATTCTTAACCAATTACCATGATTAACTAAACTAAAAGCTCCCAAAGACTTGGCAGCAAACAGAACTATAAAGATTAATGAATACCAGGACATGCAGAGGATATCATGGGTACCAATGATTTACTTTTATCATCACCAGACGAATGGCTTTGCTTGTAACGTGTAATAAATTCATTACACGATTCTATGAGTACCAAGTCTCGGCTGCAGCAGGTATCAAACAGAGTCCTAACTCCTAAAGACTTAAAAAATGTAGTTAGTCTTTTAAACACCTGAAAATTGAAAAAAAGTCAAACTATTAGGAAATTATGTTGGCAATATGCACCAATTCTTTTTTTTTTCTTTTAGCAATTTTAAATAATAAGACAGGACTGCAAATTCACAAACATGTACAATACAACAATAACATTGACACTCATGCTATACTTGATCATATAACATTTAACACACTAGGAAAACTATATAAGTTACAAACTTCAATATTTCACACCTGCAAGGGAGAAAGCCCAAAGTACTCTGCAAGGGAAGCCCTGGATTGGGGAGACAAAGATACAATAACAGTCTTCCCTTTATCAATACTAGAAAGAAACTCATCCAAACTCTGCTTCTCAAGCATAACCGTCTCTGCAGAAGTTATGCAACCACTGTACAGACCATCAAAAAAATATTCAAGTTCAACACCTTAAAAAAGGTACAAAAACATTTAACTCAAAACAAGAATCAACACAATACAACAAACTAGAGCAAGACACAGCCCAAAACCTAATATTTTCATCAATTGACAAGCTAAACAATATCAACAATCATGTAACTTTAGCTACTGATGAGGGTAAAACAGTAGCAGATTTTTATTTATTTTTTTGAAAGGAGGGTAAACAGTAGACATGTAGTTAGACCAGTCATCTCATGTAGGCATGATTGTAATTAATAATATTCCAATGGTTCACCTTCCGAGACCTAAATAGTCTATATCCAGTAACCGAAAAGTTAGTCTTCTTTAATAACATAACATATTCCCACATGAGGCCTACAGCAACTAACAAACTTCAATCCAAATAACTAAAACTTCACCAACAACAAAACCAGCCTACCAAGAATAGCATTATTAAGACTTCAAAGAGAGTGATTTACCTGCACGCTAAACAATCCTTGAGCGATATCTTCACGGGCTCAACTTGCATTTGTTTAGGAGCAATCGCAACTTTCGAGCCATTGTTCTTTAAGATGAAGACAACAAATTCAGAGAAACAACATATCAGAGTCATCCCAAAAACCAAACCACAAGTACAAGACAATAAATTCAGAGCAAAAACACATCAGGGTCATCCCCAAAATTAAAAACCAAAACTTGCCCACTTACCATTTACATAAAATAAAAAACAAAAACCCACATAATAAAGTCAAAAACAAAACTTTTAAGGTTGTCGAAACAAGAAAACAAAGAGTGAATTTGAGTAAAACAAGAAGAAGAAACAGTAAATTAAAAAAGCTTTCAAAGAAGAATCAAATTATAGAGCTAATAAATACAATAAACAGATTAAAAAAAAAAAGAATGAGGAAAATTACCACCAATCTATTGGAAGTGGATTTAGAGTTGAGAGAAACAACACAGCCTTGAGAAGGAGCTATGTAATCATTAAGGTCTCCTATTCTTAACGTTGCTGAGAATTTCTCAGACATCCTCTTCTTGTTTTTCTTCTTCTTTATAAGTAAGTTATATATGTGATTCTGTGGAGGTGTGTTACACTTTCGGACTTTCTCCAACCATCTGGGTTTCTCTTTTATTTTCCTGATTTCTGTCTTTCTGTTTTTGAAAACAAAAATATTGTTCCGAATTAATCTCTATGCATTCTATTGCAAACAAACCATTATCCATAGCTTAATTAAATTTAACCATAAATTGAATAAAGTTAAATATAAATATAATTATGTCAAAATAATTTAAAATATTAAAATGCATCCGATTTTTACTCCTATTAATCCTAAACCAGTACCTTAAAACCAGTATTTTAACCGATAGTTAGTTAATAAAATGAGAATATTTTAAATTATATAACTTTATTTCAGGGGTTTCATAATTTTTAACGATGATATAATATTAGATAATTATGTTAAAATAATAATTTAATTAAGTGAGAGCAATTAAGAAATTTCATCAATTACCGATCGACTTCCAAAATTTTAATATTCCGTCTATTATAATTTAGTACATATATAATATATTTTTGTTAAATATAATTGACCGTAATATTTATAGAAACGGAGGTGTTTTAGTAGAAGAAAATTAAAAAAGTAATGTGTTTGAGTTAAAAAATGTGATTGATTTATATTGATGGTATAAACATAGTTAGCCACCTATAATATATACATGTGATAAATAATATAATATTTAATTTTAATTTTAATCAAATAATAAATTAATTGGCAGTTACAATAAATATTGTTTTAGAATTTAATTAAATAAAATAAAATTACTAGAATAAGTTGAATATAATATCAATTAGAATAATATAGATCTCAATATGAAATTAGAATTTAAATTGATGGAAAAAGTTGATTTTCATTTCAATCGAAAAAATACCGAGTCAGTTTGAATTAGAATTTAAATTGGTAAAGGAAATTGCTTCAATATCAATTAGGATTAGAATTGACCGACTAATGACCGACCAATTAAAATTTTAATAATTAAGTAAGGGTAATTTAGTAAAATAGTATAATTATTAAGTAAGGGTAATTATGTAAATTAACAAAAGACCGTATCAACCAAACTTTTAATATTTCGTCTATTATAAGATACTATAGATAGATTTCATATTAGCGTATTGGAGTAGCATATAATTTATAAATAGATGACACTTTTTTTAAAAAAAATGAGAAAAAATGTTGAAACTTTGCATAATTAAATTAATGATTCATAATCTATAATAAAATGAGATCTATCATTTTGAAAAAATTAATTTTCATAATTTCATAATTTTTCTTTTACTTTAACTCAACAATTTTACCTCACAATAAACCAATATGACCTAACATAAAATTTAGTAAACACTAGTTTAAAACTCCTGCACACTTACGTTACTACTATCTTAATTTTTAATTTAATTTGAGTTTATCTTAATTTTTAATTTAATTTGAGTTTATCTTAATTTTTAATTTAATATGAGTTGAAATTTTTATTATAATATTATATGGTTTTGAATTGAATTCTTGATATCCTTATGATTTTGAATATCATATTTATAGCAAGTTTATAGCTTATCCTAGTATTCTAATAGCAAGCTTTTGCAATATGTGTGTGTATACATATATATTACTAATATGGTTTTGCAGATGACATGTAATAAAAGTAACCTTGCATAATTTATATCGTATTAATTATGGCCTGATTTGGTCCGAAAATGAAACTCGATTAATAAAGTCCCGTAATTAATATAACATTAATTGGGCTCTAAAGGCCTACAAACAGAGAATTTATTATTAAATTTGTAGGTCATAAATCAGCCCAGATTATAGTTGAGAATATAAGTTTAAATCAGACTCGAACTCATAAAAGAGTAGTCCTCAAGATATACATACAATCTCATGAGGAAGCAAATCCGACTCCAAAATCCATTCTAAATCTGAGACTTGTCCACCAAGTCCCCTAACCCAATCTAACTCAAGGCTGCCCACGCCTATATAAAGGGTCTCACCCTATGTTTTTTACCTAATATTTGGCATAGAGTAAAGTACATAGACATCTTGTAAAGGCAGAGTCGAGTCACGAAACGCGAGAGCAGTCAATCAAGGGTCTTGAGCTCACGATCCCTAGCATTAATTACAACCTAGTTTTTTACCCATAACAACAGAAGTCAAATATTATGATAGACTTGATCTATCAGCAAGCTAACTTTTATTTGAGATGTTTTCATCGAGCTTACAGTTACTGCCAGGAATAATTCAAGATTAACCAAAATTGTGGTTTTCAAGAAGAATAGATAGGAATGAGTTTTGTAAGAATTCTATGATATATTTAACGTGCTTAAATATATTAGAACTCTTTATTTATTGAAACTCTTTTAAACAAAATCGATTCCTATTTTTTAGTAAGTTGTTTATAACGTTTTATCATTCAAACAACTTGCTTCTAGATCGGTATTTAATTTAAACTAAAGATAGAAGTTTTAAAATATTTTCTAATATATCTTATTTTAGTTTAAACGTATTTTAGATTATCTTAACATCTAAAATTAAAACAAACTAACCGTGAGCCTTGGTCAAGATCGAAAGTTGTGTTAACTATTTGAAAGTTAACTTGATCTATATATACACTTGGGTATACTTTCTTTTGAGGTTGATCCACGAATTATACACCATACCATATGAGAAAATACAACTTCGCATTCTTTGAATATTTTATTATTGAGCTCTAACATATACGCGTATATCGATATGCATAGAGTTTATAGTTTCAATTGTAATTTCCATTTAAGCTTTTATTATTTAAGGTATAAAAATTTGTTACTAAGTAGTTGAGCTCGGATAACAAGGATTCAGGGAGTTAGATTACTAGAAAAGACTATACAGGTTTGGTATAGGGTTTAGAGGGCAATCCACTCAAGGTAACAAGTGTTATCAACAAGTTGCTATCAGGAATAAGGGATAAATGGAGATATATTATTGAATCTTGTTATATTATCATTTCAATAATTATAATATATTCTCTTACTAAGTTGGTAAGAAAGCAGGTGGTAGAACATTAGACATAGGGGTCCAACCTGACTAAAACTCTTTGTGTTATTTACTTGCTATTATTTATTTCCTGCATTGCATATCGAGTGTCAGTTTGCAGATAACATATTTTAAAATCTAACAACAAGATGTCTGATAGTTTGATAAATATTCAGTAACTTTTTAAAATCATTTTTAGTTAGCCATAACACCTATTCACCCCCCTTTAGGTGTAGAATTTTACTTGGTATCCGAGTTTTGATATACTAACATTTCTGTAACAGGAAAAGTATCGATCTAATGGCTGACTTATTTTTTTGGAAAGACTGATTTGAGGAATCATATTCTCACCGGAGCTGATAACTACAACGGGTGGAAGAGACAAATGAAAACTCACCTATCCAGAATTTCACATATCTAAAGAGTTGTTCACAAAGGTCCATACGAGTTTAAAGATGATACAAGTAAAGTAAAGAATGTTAATGCGCTCACTCCCGACGAGCTGTTAAAAGATTGGCTACAATGGAAAAGAAAGGAGCATGCTTATCATGGGTCTAAATTAATCTAAATATGACAAAGTTTCTTCTTTCAAGACTACAAAAAAAAATTGGGATGCTCTTGAAACATATCATGAACGATTCAAAGCATTGAGAAAGGTGAAACTTAGTGCTTTAATGAAATTTTTTGGAAATTTCAAGTCTGAAGATGGTGAAACTATCAAAGAAGCTCAAGCAAGGTTTTAGAACATAATCAATGATCTACAAAGATTGGGAAAGAAGATTTCACAAGAGAAGATCAACATGAAATTACTTAACTTGGTTCCATTTATTTATCAATCCAAGATTATAGCTTTGGAATCTGCGGTAAATGCTGATACAATGGATCATCTTACAATCTTCGCTAAGTTGGAGCAATTTGAAACAAGAATTGAAGCTAAGTAGTCTGGACGTGTCAATCTACCAACGAAGAAAATGAAGAATCTAGCTCTGCACTCTTGTGTTAGCAAATTGGTTATTAACAATTAAAATATTATTATTTTATTTTAGTAGTAGAATTGCTCGTGATATTTTTGGAGAATGAGGTGTTTTAGTCGAAATAAATTGAGAAAAGGTAACATATTTTAGTTGAAAAATATAATTTGTATTTTAGCTGAAAAAAGTAATTGGTTGAAAAAGTTAACTTAGTTGAAAAAGTGTAATATCCCGTGATTTTTATGATAATATTAATAATAGAATAAAAAAAAATTAAAATTAGATAAAGATTAAGATTTAAAAATTGGATTAGACTAACGGGCCTAAAATTTGGATCATATTCTAATATGGATAATTTGTAGTTTAAGATATAGGTTTTTTTATCATTATAAATATATCTTATTCGTCTTCCTCGTTTTTAATATCAAAATTCGTAGGGCCTTATTACATAAAAATCAGCAGTCTTGTAAAATTCTTAGATTATTCATCGTAAATCAAAATTTTTAATTTTAGACTTTTCGGAAAGGTTTTTTCATTCTCTTCAACTTTCGTGTTTCCCAAGAAAACGTCGTTTAGAGGGTTAAATAGAGTAAATTCAGACCTGGTTAGGTTTTGACGTAAGTTTTTTGTAATAACCCCAATTTTTGGAAATTTTTGAAACCCTTATGAATAGTGTTTTTGCTGAATGAGAAAACTTTTCATGCCACACTATGTAGGGGTTCTGTTATGGATATTCTGAGATTTTATTAGTACTCTATATGGTATATAAGTGTATGTAAATATCGTCAGAATCCAATTCCGAACACTTTGATTTTTCCCGGAAATCCACTAGATACGGAAAGAATTGAGTATAAGGTAACAGGATAAAAAGGATTTAAATTAAAGAATTATAAGAGAGGATCATAAAAGGATTATAATGTATTGAGAAAGGTTAAGGAAACCCAAGTAATAAGATCCCGGGTATGATCCCTCAAACGATAAACGAAAGCGAAAGTTAAGCGAACCGTATAACAGATCAGCGGTCATTAGGCAAACAATTAGGAAGTTAATCAAGGAGGTTAGGGATGATGAGGTCATCCAACCAATAAGAAGAGGGCAAGTAAGGGATGATGACATCACAAAGTGACATAAGCATGACATAGGAGGGAAGGAGGTGTGGATGAATGATAACCACACAAAGTTCAAGGTTAATAAGGTAATTAACCAAAATCAAAACAAAAACAACCAAGGCAAATCAAAACAAATCACAAAACACAAAACCCTCCATTTTCTTCATGAAGCTCTCGGCTTCTTTTATAAAAAAATGAAGATCCAAGGTCCACCACTTACTATTTGGCAAGGTATTTATCTAAGCTTCCCCATGGATAGTTACATACTTCCTATAAGTTTAAGCTTCTAATTCCAAGTCAATCTTTTTTTATAAATCAAGGAAGAAGATGGTGAATAGTACTTCTTGAAATTAATTTTTGTGTTCTTGATTTCTTTGAAAGATCAAGCTTGTAGGAGGTTAGATTAAGGCTTCCATGGGCATTCCAAGGATCTTTCATGGATTAAAAGCTTCAAGGAAGGTATAACTCTTCATGATCTTAGTCTTAAGTTTTGTTGTTTAGATTTCCTAATGTTTAGATGATGGGTTAGTGTAATGGGTGTGTAATCATGTTTAAAGCTTGTTATGAGTAGTTTAGTTGATGAGAGGCATGATTATTGTGTGTTTAGAGATTGGTTGGTTTTGTGATATTTTTGGAGTTGGAAGTCTTGGTTATTAGTTAATGAACTTAAGTAAACTCTTAGTTTATAATTGAGAAATAAGTATGAATTGGTAATGTTGAGTTGTTGGGGCTGTTATGGTGAGGTATGGATGGAGTTTTGATTGGGTTGTGATTGTGGGTTGAATTGTGGATTGATTTGGAATGGTATAAATTTGGGAAATCGCGTAAACATAGCCGTCGTAATGCCCAATTTACCGTAGACTGTTTTTGTTCTTAACATCAGAACCCTTGAACTCACTGTTAGGTTTTTACCATTGCCATGTTTAGATAGTTCATGTTACGAGCTTCGTTTTGATATGTAGTTCGTTTGATTCCGATGTACGGTTTAGGAGAAACGACCGTTTTAAGTAACGGCGTTTCGCGACCTAACCATTACCCCTCGCCTTACTTTGAAACATAGGTTAAAGACCTAAAAGGACTAATTGGAGTATGAAACAATTATATAAAGTGTATTAGGCAGTTGGTAAGACACTCCCGAAAGAATCGCCTTAAAACCCGTAATGGTTAATTTATTAAAAATGGTGGAGCCGAGGGTACTCGAGCGACTTAAGAGAATCAGTAAGCGCAAAGCGAGCGTTAGAGTCTAAATTGGTTAAAGTATAGATTTATAAGTGACTTTGGTTTAATTCCAACTTATATGTTATTTATAGGTTACCAGACTCGTCCCAAGCCATTTATAACCCCCAGTCACTCAGGCAAGTTTTCTACCCGTTATACTGTTGTTGTGATGTATATGTGTATATGCATGATCTTGCGATAAATGCATATTTATTATTAGCAAATTCTTGCGATATATTGTAGCATGTGATATGGTATATATGCATGCCTGTTTCATATTCTTGATATCTAATTGTTGATTCATTGCTTATAAACTGCATAATACCTATGCTAGAGATAAGCAGTAGTTGTGTATACCCTTAGTATAGGGGACCCAAAGGTGAACATTTTTCTAAACCGGGAGTCGATGTTCCCGAGTATATTATATATATATAGAAATAGTTTTTAAAACTATGAATCAAATAAGGTTTATTCGATAACTTTATTTTATTAATGAATATTATTTTGAATATTCATTCGAGGACATATGACTCCGCTTATTTTATTTATTGAATATTATTTTGAATAATCATTCGAGGGCTTATGACTCCGTTTATTTTATTAATGAATATTATTTTGAATATTCATTCGAGGGCTTATGACTCCGAGTTATTTACTAATTAATATTCTTTATTTTATTAAAGAATAATGTGTCGGTAATCAAACTTACTTTTGATTATTCAAATAAAGATAGTACTTTCATATAAGTATATCTTTGGTTATTTAATATCCATTTCAAGTATAAGTTTTACAACTTCTACTTCGAATATTTTTATAAGGATTATCTTTATGAGAATATTATTTAAATAATAATATTCAGATATTTTCTAATATATCGGGACTGATTTACTTTAATAAATCAGCATTACTCCAAACACTCTTTAAAGTGTTTCCGAGTCTTCAAAATGATTTTTAAAGGTTAGAGCGCATCCCAAAACTTGTTTTCAAATTTAAGATCTTCCTTTTTGAAGGGGACTTGAATACTCGCTCAAAAATCTAAGGGATCCGGCTCTGTGGTGTATTTTATATTCGCAACAAGGTTGCTGTTTTGATAAATGAATTGATTACTTACCCAACACTCGGGAAGTAAAATTCTTGGAACAAGTTAATCCATTAACAGGCATCGCCTGGGAAATATCGGTGAGTTTTCCTTTCCAACTAGATACGACTTCTTGGTGGAGCCGTATCAACAAGTTTCTACTTGGGGAAAGGGGGGACGAGCTTTACGTTTCAGAGTCATGGATTTCATCTGAACTAGGAGTGGCGTAAGTGGTCGAGTGGCGCCGGCCCAGCCTTATTATATTGGCCCAAAATGGCCTGGAAGTTCCGCTAAGACGGTCCATTCCTTAGGAGTCCAGTGTTCGGTTGACAAGTAAATCCAACAGGTTCTTCTCTACATGTAGAAAATGGTGGGGTTGTACTACTACGACTGATCATCGTAAGTGGTCTTCCTGGCGCGGCAAACTCCCGTAATGAGTTCATCATCCAATTGGATATTTCTGCAACACTACCCAGAGCACTTCGATAGAAAGGCTACGATTGGGCGATTGTTGAGTGTTGGCAGGGTCGAGTTTTCAAAATGATGTTTGCATCAAATGAAGTATCTCGTAACTTCATTTTATTTTGATGATATTGTAAAGATTGATTCTATACAAGTTTTGTCTTGTAGCTTAATCTATGGGATGAACTAATTATAACTTGAACGGTGGTAGTTCAAGTAGTATTCGGAAAAGATATAAGTATATTGGAGTATCTTGTAACTTCATCTTTTAAACTTATATCTAGTAAATGATTATCTTATGCATGACAAAGATTTTCAGAAAAACGTTGAGACAAGGTTAGATATATGAGATCACCTTGCAACGATATTTTTATACAGTTATAAACTGGAACTCTGTGTATATTATGCATGGAAGAGGACTTCCAAGATTTTGAAAAGTATATATACATATATACTGAATATTTTGCGACTTCATCGCATTAAGATATCAAACTTGGTTCATTTCTTTTGACCAAGACTTTCATGAGTACTATGAGAAAGCTCATATATTGTTAATCATTATACATATTATTTTGGTGGGCTTGCTGCTCACCCTTGTTTTCTTCTTTCATCACACAACAACAGATAGAAAGGATGAACAGGACCAAGCTCCCGATTCGCGAGCGGATAGGAAACGTTCCGCAGTCCTCTGGAAGCATTGATGCCACCGTAGCTGAGGTAGGAGCTACCAATAGGCTAGGTTTTCAACTATTGATGAACCAGACTTATGTATAATATGAATTGTAATAATGGCAAGGAATATGTAAATTTATTCAGAACCCTTTTAAGGTGTAACGGTTTATAATTGTGGAATATAAGGACTTGTGTTTTTTGAGTATTCATCTCTGAAACTATAACTTGTGGTGTGTGTGTTTATTGTGGGGTCACAGTACAGAGTAGTTAATTGTTTATTAAGATTGGGTGTTATTAAGGGAAATGGAACTCGTGACAACCCGGATCCCCGACCCCGGATTTGGGGGTGTTACATTTTTGATCGATCTTGCTAGTGTTTTGAAAATTGTGTGTCGTGTATGTATATTTATTTATTGAAATATGGGCTAAGTGATGATATATTTGAAAGTATTATATGTTATAGAATACGTATTGTTGTATCTTTATGGTATCTAGACGATAATTTTGGATCTCTGATTTGTGACATGGTTTGTGAAAATATCGAATAAGAACTTAGGACCGTAGTCGCCGGATTGTGTTGACAGTTGTCTGAAAATTTAAGACCATTATCACCGGTTTGTTGTGGTCGTGGCATGAGTTATTGATTTTGAATTATTGGTGTCTATGTGCTATGTGTATCGAATAAGAATAAGAATGTGCACTGGAAGTGTTTGTATCGTATATCGTTTCGTATAGATTATCATATTTTGTTATATGTGTTACTTGGCCTACTAGTTGGATCGATTGATTTCTTACTGGGCTGTATGGGTCATTACTTACAATTTCAGGTTCGATCTAAGATTCAAGTTGGATAACATTGAAGTTCGAGGACTTTAGAAGTGGAGTCGGTTGACTTTTGGACTTTCGTTAGTTGCACTTTTGTAATAGCAACCTTTGTAAAAGGTTTTTAATCAGTAAATTATATTTTAGTTTAGTTTTGATTTAGAATTAATAATCCAGAAGTGTGAGTTGTTACAAAAAAATAATTGGTATTTTAATAAAATTTTAATTAGTTAATAATAATAATAAAAATAATAATAAATGACTGAAAATTATTAAACCAAAATTTTCAATGTTTAATTTATTATATACAGTATAGATTTATATATAATCGAAAGAACATAAATAAAAAATGCGATGTGCTAATTTAAAAATATAATTTAGTGACAATAAACATGTTTCAAATAAAAATATTTTTCTATCGATAGTGACATTTACAATATTTTATCAATCCTACATCCTTCAAATATTAAATAAATCTCACACATTTTCTTACTTAAATTACTTGAAAAGTTTATAGAATTTTTTGAAGCGAAAGTATATATAAATGATAAGAACATGCATTGTTGTTATATGAAAAAATGGCGTGAACCTATTGTCTACGTGGGAATATTGTTTAAACAAAATATTAAAAGAGAATGATATGAAAATTAAATTAGAAAAAAAATCTATATATACACACACGTTTATATTATTTATTCATCAATATTAAAAATATACTAATTTTATTTAATAAAATGATAACAATTTTTAATGCAAAAGTTATCAAAAAATTTAAATAAAAATAATTATTATGAATTTAGATTGATAAAACACAATAGGAGAAAAACATAGTATTATTTTCAATAAAAGTGAAATGTACCATGATATAAATTATATCGATATAAATCTAATATTTATATATATTGATATAAATTAATAATTTTGTTGGTATTTTTTTAATTCATAAACATTAAATTTGTTTAAATTCTCAATTTGAATTGTTAATAAATAAATACACATTCGTGTCCCAAATAGTTGTGGTGAATTTTGACTATATATGTTGGTATATATTTGATGATAATTTTGTGTCATGCAAATTTTGTTTTAATCAATAAAATTATCTAAATATGCTAAATATGGTTTGTCAAAGTTTATAAGTATTTATTATATATCATAAGTTCTACATTTTTGCATATATTAAATATGTTTAAAAGGCTAAATATGGTAGAACTCTACATAGGTAGAGACGACACTTAACCAAAAATAGTTAATCATATAAACTTTAATACTCAAGAGATTGGACCTAACCAATAAAAACCAATCCATAGCACATACAAAAAATCCTTAGTTAGATTTAGTTGAGCAGCAATTCATTTCTTGATATTTTGTGTTGCTTAATAATTTCAGTTTTTAAGAACTAAGCTTTCAGCATCTGAATCTCTTTGTCTCATAGGTGACCACTCTTCCATCTGCAAGATGTAAAGATATATGTGTTAGTCGCTAAATATGCGCTAATAATATACGCAAGTATACGCGTTCGCAAGTAATATAGAATCTTTTCCAGTTCGTTCCCACAGAGACTGTCTTAGTTAACTAATTAATTTATGCACTTAAACAACAATGTATGGTTATTATTCAATGCTAAGACGATAACAAATTGAGGTTGTTTATAACTAAGAATTAAACTAACAATTATAACTAAGAGATTAAAGATGATTGAATTAATATATATGACAAACATAAGATTCTAACTTCATTAAATACTTCATTCAATAGCCTTTTTGTTCTTAACCTTAGCATGCAACAGTGATGACACTAATCAGATAACACGAAACTGATAAACGCCAACTTTCGTTGCACGAGTACCATACTACCAGACATCCACAAAAGAGATAGAAGCTGAATAGACACCAATTATATTGAGACCCTATATGTCTATAGAAATTTGACAAATAACGGTTTAAGCACAAGTTATCTATCTTGATTACATAGGGCAAGTAAGATGGTTAAAATTACCTACGAATCATCATATAAATACATGAACCCATGCTAGCATGACAAGTTCTAAATCCTTAAATTCACTATCGTTTCATTAAAGATTAACTCACTATCTTATAAGTTCGCGACGCTCATAAGATGAATACGCACAACCAATACTAGGCTATCATAAAATCACCATATACTAAGACATCGAAACAAATTAACTAAAGAATTCCATAAATAAATCCGTTAGAACCCCATGATAACGATTAGTCCATAATCGGACTCATCATCAATGTGGGTGTTAGATATATTTGATAATGTCATGGCTAATATGTTTTATGTTTAGATTTCAGATCTTATTTGAACAGAACAAATCAGTACTTAACTGATCAGTACTTATACTGGACGACAGAACTTAAGGGATATCAGTACTTATGTTATCAGGAGATAAGCATCAGGAGATAGATATCGGAACTTAAGTGCTGAAGGACGATCAGATAAGGACAGTAGCTGATTGAAGTTAAGAAGATCAAGATAAACATAAGAAGAGATATGCATGAAGAAGGAATTCCGTGAAGAATGGAATACTTGGAATAGAAGATATCTGATTGATATATTTTAGGAAGCAGAATTATATTCCATATCAATTAGCGATTATCTTGTAACTGTGTAGTATATAAACACAGACATAGGGTTTACACTATAAGTGTTATCATTATCGAGAATATTATTTACTATAACTCTAGCAGCTCTCGTGATATTTTGTTCATCACTGAGAGATAACAGTTCCATATTGTAACAGAGTTTATTGTTTAAATAAAGTTTGTTTTCTGTTACATAAGTTCTTGAAGTTTGATTTGATTGTAATAAACACTGTATTCACCCCCTCTACAGTGAAAGTGTGACCTAACAAGTGGTATCAGAGCCTTCTGTTAACACACATACAGTTAAAGATCCAAACACAATCATGTCTGACACAGAAACTCCAACTAAGCCTACGAAAACTGAGGAATCATCAAAGACATCAACTCAGAGTCGATATGAGACTATCAGAGTTCCCATATTGAGATCATCTAAATATCCCATATGGAAGGTAAGGATGACCATGTTTCTGGAAGCAACAGATCCAGAATACCTTGATAGAATCAAGGAAGGGCCTCACAAACCTACCAAGCTCGCTGTTGTAGTTGCAGGTGAAGCAGCAATGACCGTACCAAAGGAAAAGAGTGATTACACTGCTGAAGATATAGCATCTATTGCTAAGGATGCCAAGGTACGACACTTATTGCATAGTGCCATTGATAATGTAATGTCAAACAGGGTAATCAACTGCAAGACTGCTAAGGAGATATGGGATGCACTGGAGACAAGGTGTCGAGGAACTGAAACAGTTAAGAAGAACAGGAAGACAATACTCACTCAAGAGTATGAACACTTTGACTCTAGGACTAATGAGTCATTGACTGATGTATATGATAGATTTGTCAAACTCTTGAATGACTTGTCGTTGGTTAATAAGGAGTATGATCTTGAAGATACAAACCTTAAATTCCTGTTAGCTCTTCCTGAATGTTGGGATTTGAAGGCAACAATAATAAGAGACAACTACAATCTTGATGAAACAACTCTTGATGAAATCTATGGAATGCTCAAGACTCATGAACTTGAGATGGAACAAAGAAGCAAGAGGAAAGGAGGAAAGTCAAGGACAGTTGCTCTCAAGGCTGAAGAGGAATCCCCCAAACCACCTTCCTCAAAGAAAGACAAGGGTAAAGCTCTTATCATAAAATCTGATACTGAGTCATCAAGTTCTGAGAGTGATGATGACTCAGATTCTGAAAGCTTGCCTGAAACTGATGCTGATGAGGAGATGATGAAGCTGTGTGCTCTTATGGTGAAAGGAGTCACAAAGATTGCATACAGGAAGTTCAGGAAGGGAAAGAAGTTTTCCAGAAAAGGCATAAGTTCTGATAAGAAGAATTTCAGAAGATCTGAAGGAAGAGGAGGAAAGTCTGACAGAGGAGATTACGCTAATGTTAAATGTTATAATTGTGGTGAGAAAGGCCACATATCTCTTGATTGCAAGAAGACCAAGAGTGACAAAGGCAAAGCTCTTGTCACAAAGCAGAAAAGCTGGACAGACACCTCAGACTCTGAAAGTGAGGAGAACTATGCATTGATGGCAAATGCTGATAAATCAAGTTCTGAGAGCAGTTCTGAAGCTGCTGAAACAAAGGTACCTCAGACTACTTATGCTTTTCATACTGATGATATTAATGAGTTGAGAAGATATCTTAAAACCATGTTTGTTAGTTATAGAGATCAAACTTTAACATGTGAAAGATTAACTTCTGAAAATCTTGCTTTTAGGAAAAGAAATGATTTCTTAGAAAAAGAGTTAGTCATGTTCCATCAAACTCAGCAGGATAGAGATGATGCTTTTTATGTTAGGGATGAAGTGCTAAAAATGAATGAATCTCTAAAAACTGAGTTAGAAAAGGAGAGAGAGATTATCAGAACTTGGACTAACTCTGGCAAAACAACTCAAAATTTGCTAAGCAGTGGAAACTGGAAAGAGGGCTTAGGCTATGGAGAAAATAAAAATGAAAAAGGAACTGTAGAAATTAAGCCTGTTGATAAGCAAAAGCCGAAGTTAAAACCTGTTAAGTTTGTAACTGAAAAATCTGAAAATGAGAAATCAGAAGTTAAAAAGGAATTAGCTTCTGACAAACTAAAACAGGAAAAGACAGCTGAAGTTAACATAGGCTTAATGACAAAGAAGCAGCTTAAGCATAAGCTGAAAGATGTTAAGAATGCAAACAAGGTAAAATCACCTAGGAAAAATAGGAATGGAAAGGAAGGTGTGAATAAAAGCAATAACTATAAATCTGTTCCTGATGCTCCTAGGAAAGCATGTCATAACTGTGGAAGTTCTAACCATCTGGCTTCTTTTTGCAGGAAGAATAAGAATATTAACTCCTTATCTACAAAGTCAGGAGTTAAGAGTCAGTCTGTTAGATACAAACCACAAAATCCTTGTTTTCATTGTGGTAGTTTATGGCATTCCATTTATACTTGTAAGGAATATCATAGTTTGTACTATGATTATTATCAAATAAAACCTTCTTTAAAGAAAGTTTCTGTTGTTCCTTCTAGTGTAAGTTCTGATTCAAAGTCTGGTAGTATAAGTTCTGATGAGAAAACTGTTAACATAAAATCTGATGCTAAATCCGCTGCAAATGTTAACAAACCTAAAAAGGCCAAAGGATCCAAGCAAGTCTGGGTCCTTAAAACTAATAATTAGTGGTCTTTTTGATTGCAGGGCAACAGGAAAAATATTTTAGTTCTGGACAGTGGATGTTCAGGACATATGACTGGAAATAAGGCCCTGCTATCAGACTTTGTGGAGAAAGCTGGCCCAAGTGTTTCTTATGGAGATGGCAACATTGGAAAAACTTTGGGATATGGCAATATCAATCTTGGGAATGTCATCATTAAAGATGTAGCTCTGGTCTCAGGACTTAAACACAACTTACTGAGTATAAGTCAAATCTGTGACAGAGGTTATCATGTTGATTTCTTTGCAGAACATTGTGAAATAGTTAGTAAATCTAAAGAAAAAATTGTTCTGAAGGGATTCAGGCGTGGTAACATTTATGAAGCTAAGCTTTCAACAAGTTCTGATGGTTCTGCAATCTGTTTAGTGAGTAGAGCCTCAACTGAAGAAAGCTGGAATTGGCACAAGAAACTCTCTCATTTAAACTTCAACAAGATAAATGAACTGATCAAGAAAGATCTTGTGAGAGGACTGCCAAAATCAGTGTTTGTTCCTGATGGTCTTTGTGACTCATGTCAGAAGGCTAAACAAAGAAAATCTTCGTTCAAGAGCAAGACTGAATCATCAATTCTTGAGCCTTATTATCTGCTTCATGTTGATCTATTTGGTCCAGTGAATGTCATGTCTATTGCAAAGAAGAAATATGCATTGATCATAGTAGATGAGTTCACCAGATACACATGGGTGTATTTCTTGCACACAAAAAGTGAAACTGCATCTATCCTGATTGATCATGTCAAACATCTGGATAAATTGATCAAAAATTCTGTGAAAATTTTGAGGAGTGATAATGGCACTGAATTCAAGAATCTGATAATGGAAGAGTTCTGCAAAAATCATGGAATAAAGCAGGAATTTTCTGCTCCTGGAACTCCACAGCAAAATGGAGTTGTTGAAAGAAAGAATAGAACTCTCATTGAAGCTGCACGAACAATGCTTGAAGAAGCAAAGCTTCCAACCTATTTCTGGGCTGAAGCTGTGCAGACTGCTTGTTTTACTCAAAATGCAACACTCATTAACAAGCATGGAAAAACACCATATGAGATGGTGAAGAACAAGAAGCCAAATCTCAAATACTTTCATGTATTTGGATGTAAGTGTTTTGTTCTCAAGACTCATCCTGAACAGCTATCGAAGTTTGATCTAAAAGCTGATGAGGGAATCTTTGTGGGATATCCACTTTCTACAAAAGCCTTCAGAGTCTATAATTTGAGAACAAAAGTGGTCATGGAATCTATCAATGTCTCTTTTGATGACAAGAAGATCACTGGACTTGAAGATTGCATTGATCATGATCAGCTGAGATTTGAAAATGAAGATTCATATTCTGATACCTCAAGTCCTGACAGTCTAAGTCCTGATACTGTAAATTCTGATGGATTAAACTCTGATGTTATTGAAACTGTGGTGACTACGTCAAAGGAAGATGCACCAATGCAGGGGGAGCATACTCAAGATATTATCACATCTCAAGAAGCATCAGAACATACATCTGGCTCTTCAAATTCTGATTCGTCAAGTTCTGATAAGCCAAGTACTGACAGTACTGAAAATCTAAATACTGAAGGATCCAACTCAGAGAGCATAGTTTCAGGGGGAGCATCAGAAAATGAAACCGAAGACAGCATGAATGATGGGGGAGCATCCAGTTCTAGAGAAAATCTTCCATCTGCAAGGAAGTGGACAAAATCACATACACCTGATTTGATAATTGGAAATCCTGAGGCAGGTGTCAGAACTAGAACAGGTACTTCGAATGAATGTCTTTACAATTCTTTTCTCTCTCAGTCTGAGCCAAAGAAAGTGGAAGAAGCTCTTCAAGATGCTGATTGGGTGCAAGCAATGCAGGAAGAGTTGAATGAATTTGAAAGAAACAAAGTCTGGACCTTAGTGCCAAGACCTAAGAATAGATCGGTTGTTGGTACAAAGTGGGTATTCAGAAACAAAACTGACAGTGATGGCATAATTGTAAGGAACAAAGCAAGGTTGGTTGCAAAAGGATATTCTCAACAGGAGGGAATTGACTATGATGAAACATTTGCGCCAGTTGCTAGGTTAGAAGCCATAAGGATATTCATGGCTTATGCTGCTCACAAAAAGTTTACTGTCTTTCAAATGGATGTGAAAAGTGCTTTTCTCAATGGAGAATTGGAAGAGGAAGTATATGTTGAACAACCTCCAGGCTTTGTAGATTCCAAACATCCAGATTATGTCTACAGGCTTGATAAAGCACTTTATGGACTTAAGCAAGCTCCTAGAGCATGGTATGAGACTTTAGCTCAGTTTCTTCTGGAAAGTGGATTCAACAGAGGAACTATTGACAAAACACTGTTCTATCTCAACCATGGCAAGGACTTACTTTTGATCCAGATTTATGTTGATGATATTATTTTTGGGTCTCCAAATGACAAACTTTGCAAAAAGTTTGCCAAACTAATGCAGTCAAGATATCAGATGAGTATGATGGGAGAACTCAGTTATTTTCTGGGCCTTCAAGTCAAGCAGAGTGAAGAAGGAACTTTTATTTGTCAATCTAAGTACACCAGAAACTTGCTGAAGAAATTTGGAATGCAAGACTGTTCAAGTGCATCCACTCCCATGGCCACTGCAACAAAACTGGATAAGGATACTGGTAATTCAGCAGATATTACTGATTACAGAGGTATGATTGACTCGCTATCTTGTTTGTCGAAGATAGGAAGAGGAAGATGACTTAATCTCGTCTTCTTCCTGTTCTTCTTCATCCTCAGCTTTGTCAGGCTTCTTAGCTAGGACTAAAGCTGTTGACGTTAGGATTAGAAGCTTAGGGAAAATCTTGTACTGATGTAATTTCTATTTCATATATGTATTGACTTGATATATTAATGAAAACTGTTTTTACTTCAAGATTTTGTCTCTGAGTTATTTTATCTGTGTTGTTAAATCCTGCTTGATATTCTGATGACCATTTAAATTTTGTCTTTATTTAAGTTCTGATTCTTTGTCAGCACTTATTCATCGAAATTATCTCGGTCATTTTTAACATGATTCATTTTCAGAATATTAATGTTGCAGTGAAAAATAATTCAATCAGTGCTAACGGTTTCAATTTTGAATTAAAACTGTGTCTCTTGATAACTGAAATGGTTTTTTCCTTGAAACAAGGCAACTGGGTAAGTAATCATTCCTGTTTTCTCGAGCCCAGTAACTATCCGTTATTACTGCATGTCTGACAGGTGTCCAACGGTAACATTTTTTTCAGAGTATAAGAACAACAGAGAGAAGATTTCTTTAATCTTTTATTTTCTTTATACTTTATCTCTCTTCTTACTTTTACTCTCTTTCTTATTCTTTCTCACGTTGGTTTTTCATACAGACATTATCTCAAACACCTAACAGGCATACTTGAATTTCAATATTTTTTCACATGGCACCAAAGGATTTAATCATTGATGGAGCAAAGTTTGTTCCAAACAACTATGCTGCAATTCTTGATCATGCTGAAGCTCCATCTGAATTGCATTTTGTGCAAGATCTTCTTGCACATAGTGAGGTTGGGTACGCCTTAACTCAGCCTGAATTATTTTCAAGTCAACAAGTTCTGCGGTTCTGGAGGACTGGAGTTTATGATGATGGTGGTAAACGAGGAACTCCCAGTATTATCTTCCAAGTGGGTGATTCTTCCTATGTAGTCACTCCTGGTACAGTACGAAGAGCATTACATCTTCCAGAAGATTGTACCTTCTCTATACCAGAGGAATCAGAACTTCGAGGGTTAATGACTGATTTGGGATATGAAAAGAGTCTGACGAAACTTGGACAGTTGAAACGGGCTAATATCAGAAGAGAATGGAGTTTCTTCTTCGATTGCATCACCAAGGCTTTTGGCAACAAGTGTTCAAATTTTGATGCTATCCCAATTCTGAGTCAGCACATCGGGTATGCTATTATCCATCAAACTCATTTTGATTTTGCAACTGGAATAATTGGTTTTATTGGGGATAGGATGACAGAGGATCGAGATGTTGTTTATTTTGCTAGATTCTGTCAACTTATTTATACGTATTGTACTGCTGAACCCCAGTTAGTCAACACTCAAACCCCACCTTTTAAGGTTGCAAAAAGGTACTTTAACGACCTGATAAATGCTGACACAAAGAAATCAATGGTGAGACAATTACAGATTCCTCAGTCTGTGAAACAGATTCTGGTAAATGCTGATCCTGCTACTTACAAATCTGTTTACTCAAATGTTCAACCAACTCACCATAACCAAAATCCATCAACCTCAGTCCCTACCTCTCATTCTACTCAACCTACCCTCAGAACTTATCTCAAATCCTATCTCTCCACTTCACAGACTGCTCAACCTTCTTCTTCAGCACCTACTGTGAAGCCTACATCCTCTAAACCAAAGAGAACAAAGACTGTTCCTCAAACATCTCAGAAGAAGAGGAGGATTACTTTGAGAGATGAATCAGATTCTGAGGATCAGATTCCCTCTTCAGAACCTGTGGTAGATGAAGCTGAGAAGGCAACTTCTCATAAGGATTCTGCAATTGGGGGTTCTAGGCTTCTCAAGAGGCTTAGACGTATGACTGTTCCTGAAACTCCCAAGGAATCCAAATCAACAAGGAAGTACAAGAAACAGAGGGCACAGAGGCCAGTTTCAGATGATGAGGAGGAAGCAGCTAAGGAAGGGGATCAGGAATCTCTGATCTCACAAGACAAGGAATTTGCTCCAGTCACTTCTTCTCCATCAACTCCATCTCAGGAACCTGTATCTGACAAGGCTAATTCACCTTCTATGTCTCTTGTTGATCCAGGCACAAGTGCTGAAATTGATATTCAGAACCTAGTTGTGCCTGAAATACTTTTCTTAGAAGCTGCAACAGCAAATAATCCTTCCACAACACCTGTTCCTGATGTTGTTCAAACTCCTGAGTTATCACTAACACCTTCTCTGCATCAAGATGCTGATGATCAGATTTTAGGTGAACATCAGGATATGGCTGTTGATCAGAACTTAGTATCAGATCAGCAATTAGAGGATGTTGAAGCCTCCATTGCTACTCACACAGTTGTCTTATCAGAAGATACTGATTCTTTAAGTTCTGATGCTGCAAATGTTGGAGATACTGGTGAGGTTGCTACAACTGTAGATGCTGATGAAGCAGGTCCTTCAGGACATACTCCTCCACTGAATCTTCCTAAGTCTGAACTGGTAAAGGAGTTTGTTATCAGGGATGCACCAGTACCTTGGAGTGAAACTCCTGCCGGTCAGGAGTGGACTAAGGAATGGAACTCAGTTTCATGTGTTCCAAATGCTTTACATCTTGCTGAGCACTTGACTAAAGCTGATGAAATGTTACATTCTGATGATTTTAAAACCCAGCTTCGAGTCACTGTATTGAGTACTAAACATCTACAAGGTCTTCATTCCAACACTCATGCAGAGCTACACAAGATTCAGGAGAACTTTATCAAATAGGAACAAGTTTGGAAACTTGATAAGAAAAAGTTCTTCCAACCTACCATTGACAGGGTTGCTTATATTGAGAAAACTCAAGAGAAGCAACAAGCTCAGATTGATCAAATTCTGACAAATCAAGCTTCTCAGCAATCGCAACTTACTGAAATCCAGACCTCAGTGGAACTACTTATCTCTCTTTTATTACCTGCTGATGCCAAAAAGGGGGAGAAGGTAATTAAGTCCAAATGCAAAACCAACAAGTCACTGCAAGGAAAGGATGATGGAAAAGATGACCAAGGAAACTCTGGAATGGGTAGTGGTCATAGTCAAGGTAGAAGGTTTACATCAAGACAAGCTAGTCACAGAACAAGTTCTGATACTGGGAAAAGAGTAAGTTCTGCTGCTGGTAAAAGGATAAGTTCTGATGAACTTCTAGATCTTGATGAGAAAATGTCAAGACAGTTATTTCTTCAAGAAAATCCAGGGATGGACTTGGAAAGTTTAAAGGAAGAAGAAGCCAGACTTAAATCAGAGAAAGTCACATCTAAATCTGAAGCTTCTGGTAAAAAGTTACTTCCAAAACCTAAAGGCATTGTGATCAAAGAAAGGATATATACTGAAGAAACTTTGGCTAGATCACAACCACAGATAGATCCAAGATCCAAGGGTAAAGAAAAGGTTGGTGAACCTATCAAGCCTTATGTACCTCCTGAGGAAGAAGAAATTACTGATGGAAAAGATGATCTTGCTCTGACTTCAAGAAAAGTTCTTAAAACAACCTCTGACATGGCTCAAGTTGTTCAGAGTCAAGAAATTGTAAGTTCTGATATTCAGAAGAAGCAAGTAACCTCTGACAGTGCTCAAGTTAACTTGATATCAGAAAATAAATCTAAAATACTCCTACCAGGATTCACTAAAGCAAAACAGACTCAATCTTTGAAGACTACTCCAAGTGGTTTTGAAGCAAGAGTAGTTACTGGAAAGGAAGCTAGAGATAAAACTGGATTGGGAAGTGCTGATGAAAGAAGAGTACACAACACTACTGATGATCCAACTTCCTTGAGTGAACCAGGTATTGGAGCAACTCCTGAGAGATTGAATCAACTAGAATCTATACAGATGGTTTACCATACCTACTTGAAAGAATACATCATGTTGTATTTCATGACAGATGGTAGGGTTTATCATATAAGACAAAATGCCATTCCTTTGAAGTATTTTGAAGAATTGGAGCATGTACTTTTCTTACTTCAAGTGGATGACAGAATAACAGAGACTGCTGCAAACTACTTAAAAGAACAGATTCAGAGACAGAAAAGGCTTTATTCTGTTAAGTCTGACAGCAGATATGTTCCAAAGTACAGAAATCACAATGGTGATATTGTTGATATGAAGCCTAATACTGCACAGATCAGAACATATCTTGGTATTAAGGGGCTTGAATTCAATCTAGAGTCTAACAAAGCTTATGTCATAAGACTAGATCGGGAGTTGAGAAAAGCAAAGATTAATGATCTCAGAGCTGCAATATTTCAAACTGGTGAAGATACTGCAGAGCTTAAAGATGTCAAACGGAGAATGATTGATGAACTCAGATATGCTGAGAAATGTTTGTTGAAGAATTATCTCAGAACAACTCCTGACATCAGAGAGATCAGAAAATGATGAAGCCAAGTCGAAGATCTACAACTGCTTAAATTCTGATATTTATACAGATTGAAGTTGTTATCAGAAGTTGAATTGGTAAAAACTTTAAGGACTGTAAGTTGTAGTTATCTTGTCTATTTCTCATGCATTTGTACTTAATGTTTTTGACATCATCAAATATCTGTTAAACTTGTATATTTTGCTAATTTACAAGTTGGGGGAGATTGTTAGATATATTTGATAATGTCATGGCTAATATGTTTTATGTTTAGATTTCAGATCTTATTTGAACAGAACAAATCAGTACTTAACTGATCAGTACTTATACTGGACGACAGAACTTAAGGGATATCAGTACTTATGTTATCAGGAGATAAGCATCAGGAGATAGATATCGGAACTTAAGTGCTGAAGGACGATCAGATAAGGACAGTAGCTGATTGAAGTTAAGAAGATCAAGATAAACATAAGAAGAGATATGCATGAAGAAGGAATTCCGTGAAGAATGGAATACTTGGAATAGAAGATATCTGATTGATATATTTTAGGAAGCAGAATTATATTCCATATCAATTAGCGATTATCTTGTAACTGTGTAGTATATAAACACAGACATAGGGTTTACACTATAAGTGTTATCATTATCGAGAATATTATTTACTATAACTCTAGCAGCTCTCGTGATATTTTGTTCATCACTGAGAGATAACAGTTCCAGATTGTAACAGAGTTTATTGTTTAAATAAAGTTTGTTTTCTGTTACATAAGTTCTTGAAGTTTGATTTAATTGTAATAAACACTGTATTCACCCCCTCTACAGTGAAAGTGTGACCTAACAGTGGGTTCCGATGAAAGCATGGTATAACAAACGTAGTCTTTATAACAAATAAACAAAACCAAGTTAACACAAAAGTATAGGTTCAACAAAACAAGAAACGAGCATCCAAGATTACAACTCAAAACAAAGATTCACAAGAATAAACTAGATCGTCTTCACCTTTGTTGAATTGTGCTATAGGTCTCTTGTCGTCTTCTTCTTGCGCTCTGATATATCTCGGACTTGATTACATATGAAAAATGACCTAAAGTTGTTTATGTAGTAGCCCCATGCAATCCAGAAGTCTTCCAATTGTAATTATAATAGAATCAGGATTCTCTGATTTCGCACCGGCGCGGCCGCACGCTATCACAGCGTGGGCGCGCTGCCTTTCTGACATCGTGGCGCGGTCGCGTGCTTGACCAGCACGGGCGCGCCGTACTTCTGGAAAAACTTCAGATTTTCTTTTTTTCTTGCTGCTTCGAGCCGGCTTTCCACGAGCTTTTATTCCAACACCACCTTGACACCAAATTAGCACCAAAATAATGCTAATTCACCTGATTACCTAGATAATGCCTGAAATGCAAAAATACTAGAAAACACGTCAAAATACTTAATAACTTGAGTACAAATGCATCAATTCAAAGCTTATTAGAGCATTATAAAGTGTCATAAATGCCACTCAACATAACCCCAAACTTGAATCGATGCTTGTCCTCAAGCATAAACAGACTCAAAGAACAAGAACAAAAATGCATGAATGCAACTAATATGAATGCAACGGTCCCAATAGAATAACTAAACTAGTCAACGAGCAACATCTCAACAAATGCAGTTACTCGTATAAAGATCAATCAAATCATACAAATCAACTTTCAAACTAGAGACGTGCGTGTGTGCAAATGCTTACAGATATACTACTACAACTAGATCAATAATCATGACTCACTACTCAACAAGGCAATCGCAAGGTTATAAATAAAATAAAAAGCTAGACTCAAAAAAACTTATAACACTTCAATTATTATATTGGAGTTTTTATATGGATTCATGCTTTTATTCAAACAAAACAAACAAATATGTTTATTTGGTCGTGCAATGAGAGAGGTCCACAAAAGACTTATACAATAGTACCCATGTAGCGAGCGTTAGGTTAGTGGATCCCAGACTATAAAAGCCTTAGGTCACTAGGCACAAAGTCCCCTAAGAACTTAATAACTTGAGTACTAAAGAGCTCACTCGTGATCAATTATACATAACACTTATTCTTTTTTTTCTTCTCTTTTTTTCAATTTTTTTTTCAATTTCTGAACGAGTGCGTTTCACTCCTTCTCGTTCAACCCTAGACTACTCATATAAATATGAGCCGGCTACTAGACATTTGACAACTAGCCATAACAATTAGCAATGAAATCCAATTTTTCTCTAATTTCTAAAAATCCATGTTATTTTATTATTAAGAGAATATCCTAAATTTTAAATATAAACAAGCGATTAAACCTCGACAAATAAACAAACCATGATCATGATCTAGCACTCTAGCAGCCTATAAGACTTAGTGAAATACAATTGACTCTATCATGCAACTATTCGATAAGACTTAACATCACTAAATACGATATCACTACACTAGCATCAATATCACAAGTCAACTGGAAAAATCATCTATGAGATCATGTTATAATGCACATGCATGAACTATATGAACAAACTAACATAAAAAACTACCAAAAAAAACTACATGGAAAAATATGCAACTATATGAACTAAACTATCATGAATATGCAACTACATGCGACTCACACAAAACATATTCCTTCAACTACTACCCCTAAACTTAAAATATTCACTGTCCTCGGTGAAGGTAATAGTAAGGAATTCAGGCATACCTAATCAGAATCAGGCTCCTCACCCTTAATGGGTGGAGTGTCAGGTGTGTCAGGAGGTGGATACACGAAATCCTCACCCAAAACTGGCCACTAGATGTCAACACTGGTGGCTCTAAAAGCTGTCCCCAATGCCTGGGTGAGATCACCTGCAAACCTGCTGTAGATGTCAGGTATCACATGCATCCTCCTAGCCAGACTCCTGTACTGCGTCATGCTCATCTTCGAATGTTCCTGTAACTGAGACGGTTCTATCTCCTCACCCAACTGAACTCTCCAACCTTCTTCACAGGCTTTCTTTGAACCACCAGCAAAATACTGATCAGCTGGACGCTTTCCCGGAAGCATATCAAACGAACAACCAAGCCCCTTAGGATCGGGCTTACCACCATACCACTCCACCATGTACAATATAATCGAACTATCAATGGCAGAACTAGGGAGCTGAAGCTGCTCATGTGCGGTCCAATGAACATGAACTGCTGCACACAACCTCGTAACTATGGATGCATAGGGTATAGAACCCGTAGAGCTCCCTCTCAAAAATCTCAGAATACCATGGTGAATAATCCTACTAATGTCCATATAATCACCCTTTAGAATGCCCCACAATAAACGTTCTCGCTCCATAGTAACCTCATGCATATGAGACGATGGCATGATATTAGCACAAATAAAGGCATTCCAAGCACGGGGCAAATTTGTTCATACAAGAAGTAGTGAATGTGGCATAATCAGCTGTGACGACTGAGAATTTTGCGACGTAATTAAGTCAATAAAGTATGTGTTATGTGATATGATTATAATTATGTGACTAAGTGCTGATTAATTGTGTTTTTTGTATATTAGAATATATGAGCGTGGATAAAAACGTTCCAATTTAAAGAGTCAGCTTAGAAGTTAAGCTGTGGTGTCGGGCCGTCAGGTAGAACGGAACCCGTCCTAATAAGGAATTAAGAAATATAGAATGTGAATTATGTATGAGTGAATGAAATGAATGTATAAATAAAGTATTTCGTCCTAAGTAACATGTTGATTGGTAAAGATAATGAGAAGCGTAATCGAAACGCTGAGCGTCGGGCCGTCAGGCTGAACGTGACCCGGTACGCGTAAAAGAGGATAAAGATTAAAGAGGGATAAATTCTATGATCAGACTTGAGTCATTATGTGATTATATATGTGAGATTGTTGTCTGTGTGCATGGCTATGTGTTCTGTGACATTTCTATGAATGTAAAAGGGATTAAGTGATTTAAATAAAGGTTTACTTAACCTTCGCGCATTTTTATAAAATCATCCGAGTAAGATAAAAACACGGGATTTGTTCTGATATCTTCTTAGTAGTCCCAGAGACTTTTTAAAAATGATGAGTGAATTTATTTGATGGTCTTTGCGTTTTTAAATTGATTTTATGTGGAAAATGTTATTATTAAAGTAAGCTTGCGAAATTCATATAAAATCAACCGTCTGCTTAAAAATCTATTATGAGTAATGGTTAAAAAGCTAATTTCGAGGCCTACGTATTAAAATTTTCATTTTTGATAATTTTTGACTTCCCGAGAGAGATATACTTTATATTTTATTTTTGTTACATTTGAGTAAAAAGAAAAGGAACAAATGAGCTAAAAGGGAATTAGTAGATTAAAAATTTGCCATTGTTTTGGTGGAGTATAAATTCATTCTCCCCCCCTTTTCATTTCTTTTCCCGTGCACCCACTCTCCCCTCTCTTCTCTTTTCTTTTCTTTCTCTCGAACACTCTCTCTCACTCTATCTCCTGGCTCTCTCCATCTCTCATCTCTCTCACTTGCATGCAACCTTCAAAACCTACTCAAACTCAAAGATATTGCTACCTTTAGTCTTTATTTTCGGTATACTCTTCGATTCCTATTTGCATGTAAGTATTTATAGAAATTTTGTTGGTTAATCACTATGGTGGTGTTCAAGGAAAACCATTTCTTGATGCATAACCATGAGAGTGAATTCAAGCATGTTGGGGGTCATAAACTCGAGAAGAGACCCGTTATGGGCTCTCTCAAGTTCGACCACCACCGGCCATGATCCAAAGGAGAGCCGGTGGAGTTTCCATGATATGATCATTTGATTTTGGCTTTGCATGTTATGGTTTCTTGAAAGCTTGAAAAAGGGTTTTGTTTCTTTTGTTAAAAATTGAGTATATGATTGATAAAATGGTTGTATTGATTGTGTTAGGAAGTAAATGGATGTGTGTAAATGATTGTTGCTTAGAAAATCAAAAATTAAGGTTTGTATGTGAGTTTATCATTTGGCTTTATGCTAATTAAGAAGAGGAATTTGATTTTGTGAGTTAATCGTGGTGAACACTAAGTTTATATGGCCTAAAAAGTGATTGCATGTTAGTTTTAAAGAAGATCAAGATGTGCATGTCATTGATTAGTCCTTGAGTTGTAAATCATGTTCTTGCTGAATGGAAAATAAACTAAAAGGGGATAATTTGTTGATTAAGTGAAGGCATGTTGGTTGAATGAGTTAATTAAAGCTAAAGTCACTAGGTAATGCTTGGATTTGGTGTTTAAGTTAATGGAATGATCTAGTTAAGGACTAAAACAAGTGGGAAATATGATATATAATCTTGCATATCAAAATCCATTCTTGCATGTTTGATTTATGGAAAACCCGAATGGGTTCTAAGGAATAAAAGAGGAATTAAGTTGGTTTAATGGCTAGTGAGAACTTGATTGCATGATAAAGATGGGGTAGTGTTTTTGTTCGAATTTTGATGATTAAAAGAAGTTGTTGATTTTGACCCTTAATGTGTTTGTGATTCGGATTTTTGATTAAAAAGGATAAGGTTAAAGTGAGTAAATGAATCTTGTAAATTGCATTAGTTGTGCATGAATGTGTGAGATTGACATTGAATATATGTGGATGTGTTTTATATGTTTGGTTCGAATTAAGGGGTAAAAGAAAAAGGGAATTAAATTGTTTGATATTAAAAAGAGCTATAAGTGATAGCTATGGTCATAAATATTTGGTTGTGAATAAATCATGAATTCGTAAGAGTTATATTAGTGTGATTTGAGAAATAGCTAAGATTAAGCAAGTGCGCTTCGATTATTAAGTATATAAAGATATAAAGGTTACGAGAAGGAATGTGTTATGTGTTATGTGCTTATGTGTATAAGCTATATTCGTATACTCGAGTCAAGGATATAATCGAGTTATCGTATAGAGAGATCGTTCCGGGAACGAGAGTTGAGAATCTGATTAAGGTTTGGTTTTATTGTAGATTCGGAGCGTGAGGGCATTCAGGCTAGGAAAGGAAAGGGTATACTAGGTGGCAGTAGTTCAACCTTCAGGAAAGCAAATCCAGGCAAGTAACTCTGATTACTTGTGTAAATGGTTATAAAGAGAATGTTGTTCATACCATGTAGAGTATTGAACTGTTTAATTATGAAACCCTGATATTGATTTGAAGTACTCTTGTTCTTGATAATCTGTTATTGATAAGCTTATTGATTCCACCCTTTGATAATCTGTCCTTCCTGTTCAAATTATGTATTGAGCCATGAAATATATTGGACCCTCTGATTATCCTTGTTAACTCTGTCTAATGATACCATGTTCTCCCTGATCACCCTATTGATCCCTAAACAAATGTTGATCCTTCTAACTTAAGTGCTTTATTATCCCTGATACAGAATTCTTATGAATTGTTCCTTGCGTATCTTTGAATCACTCCCTGAACTTTGTTTCCTTAAAATCTGATTTAAGAATGAGTTTCAACTTGAAAGAGTCCGAATGATTTCAAATTCTTGGTAATGATAAAATGAGTTTTAGAAAACCTAATTGTTTTTCCAACTCAAGGTTTTCCAAATGAATTCCTGATGGATTGGATTGGGACGTAAGAGGCTAGTGGGACTAGTCTAGTCATGGTAAGAGGCTAGCGGGGCTAGTCCGATTTACGGCTGAAATTATGCCGATTGGTACCTTAAAGACCGGATGGAGGTCGGTACGGGCTGATCACCCGTATTATAATGAAATGGAAAGAGGAAATGATCCAATCAAGGGTTCTAAATGATTATTTAAAAAGGGAACTGAAACTTTCTGTTCAGTAAATTGATTCTTGAAAATGAAAATGGTTTATATTGCTTTGAAAAAGAGTTGATTATGTTAATGTGAAGCTTAAAGCTCGAGAACCCTGATTCTTGAATTTGTTGATCATGTGATTGATTCCATGTAATGAGATACTGTTGCTTTCCTCTATTGAAAAGATATATTCTGATCCTTTATTGATCTGTGATGAATGTCGGCTTTCGTCCTGCTTGAACATTGTTCCTTGAAAGGCCCACATTATCCTTTAAAAACCTTTCCTTAACCCAAAAGCTAGAAATCTGCCACCTAGATCAAATAAAGTAGAATGCCCTGAGTTTGGTAAAGCATATTGTGATTTGATATTGTAGAACTGCTATATAGTTACTTGCTGAGTTTTATACTCATTTGTTTTGTTTTAATCTAACCATGGAAATTAAGCAAGAAGATGGCCAGGCTTAGGTGCACTGCTCGTAAGAGCGTACCTGGTGGTCCCTACCGTGTTGAGGGCTTCCGGTTGCCAGAGCAGGTAGTGGTAATTATGAGTGAGCTCGCGCCTAGAAAGAAGTGTTTAAAGATACAATGGGTTATCTGTCGGTTCCCAGCCGAAATCAATATTGTTTATTTAATAATATTTTTGGTTTGTACGTTATATTTTGCGATTGATATTTGTAATCTTGTCTCATACTTTATCATGTTGATCCTGTTAGTAGTTAATCAGGGTTTATGCATATTTAATTATTAGATTAGAGGTGTGTGAGTCCTCATTTCCTAACCCCGAGATTGAGGGCATCACATCAGTTGTGCCCCTCTTGAATTTCCACTGAGTCTTAGGCACACATAGAGTAGCAATAATCAAATCCAAGTCAAAATCCTCCGGAGTCTTATCATTCCAAATGTGTTAGTGACTCAGGATCCTAGTAGTGGTAGTGACTCAGACTCAGAGATTAGTTTGACTGGAACCCCTGTGGACCCCGTTCCACCCTCTCTAGAGGAGCCTGTGTATGTTAGTTCAGACCCAGAGGAGGACCCTTCTGAGAGTAGTGAGATCCCTATGCAGATTTCACCCTTGAGGCCAGATTCAGGAACCCCTGCCCCTGAGCCAGAGTCCGAGATGCCTAAGACTGTTCCTGTCAGTGTTGGTGGCAAGTTAGCCTAGGATCGAGACTTTGTGTACTCCCGCATTCCTGAGTTGGGAGCTTTGGTGGATAGGTTGATTCGAGATTCTAGGCAGAGGACTTCAGTAGTGATGGAGGAGTGGAGAGCTAGGATTCAGTTGGTGGTGCAGGTTGCCAGGAGGAGATTGGATGAGGGACCATCCACTAGTGATGTTGATGCTGTGGCCCGAAGGCTGCATAAGATCATTCGCTGGATGTTGGTTGTGTTGAGAGAGATTTTAGATGATTAGATGGGACTGTTGGTTGAGCCCGTAGATTGTTGTTTTTCAGCGCCGGTAGGCTTTGGGATACTTGGTCAGATGTCGGGATCCCTTTTTCATTTATTTCGTTGTAATTTAGATCAGTGTTGTAGTAGTAGGTGGTTGGAAGTTAGGGGTAGATAGGGGGATATTTTCCAGTTTTTCCTCTGTTTAACCCTGCTATTTATTGTACCTTATTCCAGAACTTATGATATCCAGAATTATCTCTATGTACCCTTGTTTAAATAAATCCATTGTCTTGCTTTCCATTGTGCACCTTGATTATCTCATAAACTATTCTCAATACCATGTTTTAATACAACCATGTTTTCGTATAACCATGTTTAAAGCTCATAAAACCCTATTCTGTGCCATGATAAAACAACACTGATATGAGAATTATGCAGTAATAGGATTGCATGTGCAAATTGGATAAAACTTAAAACCCACAAAAGAGATTTCATAGAAACTGTTGTTATATATATGCCATGCCATCGTATTGCTAAATAATTGCTCAATCAAGTTTGTAAGAAATGGCCCACTCACTAGATCACCAAGAAGAAGAAATTCCCACCCAAAACCCATAAGTAAACCCAGAAATCACTATGATGAGTAGACTTGCTCAGCTTTTGCAACAACCTGTGGCCCCTAAAGTTGGAAACTTTAAGCACTTTCAATCTGTCCATCCCCCAGAGTTCTTAGGTTTGCCAGACCCGATTAAAACATAATCGTGGTTGAGAGAAATGGAAAAAGCCTTTGAGTTAGCAGAAGTTAAGGACGATAAGAAAGCTCAGTACGCAAGTTATTACCTGAAAGATGAAGCAAGTTTCTGGTGGGAGTCTTCTAAGGCGTTGTTGGAAGGCAAAGACTTATCTTGGGAGAAGTTCACCGAGATGTTTCTGGAGAAATATTTGCCAAGCTATATGCAAGATCAGTTGGAAATGAAATTTCTGGATCTTAGACAAGAGGATATGTCAGTAGCAGAATATGAGGTGAAGTTTTCGGAATTGTCTAGATTCATACCTGAGTACGTGAATACAGAAGCGAAGAAGGCTAAGAGGTTCCAACAGGGACTTAAGCCGTGGATTAGGAGTCAAATAGCAATGTTGGAGATCAAGAATTATGCTGCTTTGGTTCAGAAAGCAATGATAGTGGAAGGTGAGCGGGAAGCTGCCATAAGAGAAAATGAAGGAAGAAAGAGGAAGTTTGAAAGCTCTGAGCAAGAGCAAGGAAGCTCAAAGTTCAGAGGGAAGTTTGGGAAGAATGGTGGAGGTCAGAACCAAAAGTTCCAGAAGTTTAGACCTGGTAATGGAGCTCAGAAGAACCGTTTCCAGAAGGCTGGACAACCGGGGATGGATAGCAGACCCCAGATTCAAGAATGCAGGAATTGTGGAAAGAGACACCCGGGGAGGTGTAATAAGCTGGATATAACGTGTTTTAAGTGCAACCAGAAGGGGCATTATTCTTTAAAATGCCCAAGTGGAGCGAGGAAGCATGATTTGGCTTGTTTCAAGTGTGGCAAAGTGGGCCTGTGGCCAGGAATTGCAAGGAGCCTGTTCAAAAGGCTAATGTTCTCAGAATTGCTGGACCGCCGTCTCTCCCAGCACCATCAGCTCAACCCAGAGCTAGAACCTTTAACATGACAATGAAAGATGCAGTGCAAGATGTAGACGTGGTAGCAGGTATGCTTGTTGTTAACTCAGTAGAAGTAAAAGTTTTGATGGATTCTGGAGCAACTAGATCTTTTATCTCTGAAAACATTCTTGATAAGTTAAATTGTGTTGCGTACCCTCTAGAACCTAATTTGATTATAGAGGTAGCAAATCAAGAGGAAGTTATTGCTAGTAAGATTTGTCCTGATTGTGATGTGTCTATAGAAGGTCGGCACTTTTCTGTTGACTTAATTCCTTTTAAGTTAGGAGAATTTGAGGTCATACTAAGAATGGATTGGTTGTCAAACCATGAAGCGCAAATATAATGTAAAAGTAAAAAGGTGAAGTTAAGAACCAAGGATGGTGAATAAGTGATATTTAAAGGAAAGAGGCAAGAAAAGAAATTTCTAATGACTATTGAGGCAAGAAGATTAATATGACAAGGATCGAAGTTTATTTGGCTCATGTCATGGACGTGGAAAAAGAATATGTGAAGATCGAGGATATTCCGGTAGTAAGAGATTTTCCGAATGTGTTTCCTGATGAATTGCCTGGACTACCTCCAGACAGAGAAATCGAGTTTACGATTGATCTGGCTCCTGGAACGGAACCAGTGTCAAAAGCTCCCTATAGCATGGCGCCGGTCGAGATGAAGGAATTGGCAGCTCAGTTGCAAGAATTGTTGGACAAAGGAGTGATCCGACCGAGTGTATCCCCGTGGGGTGCACCGGTGTTATTTGTAAAGAAAAAGGATGGAAGTATGAGGTTGTGCATTGATTACCGCGAACTGAATAAGTTGACGATCAAGAATAAGTACCCTCTACTGCAGATCGATGACTTGTTTGACCCGTTAAAAGGAGCTTCGTGTTTCTAAAAGATTGATTTAAGATCTGGGTATCATCAGTTAAAGATTAAAACGGAAGATATACCCAAGACAACATTCCGAACGAGATACTGACACTATGAGTTTTTGGTAATGGCATTTGGCTTGACGAATGCGCCAGCCACATTTATGGATCTTATGAACAGAGTATTCAAGCAGTATTTGGATAAGTTTGTTATTGTGTTTATCGGCGATATCCTAATTTACTCCAAAACGAAAGAAGATCATAAGGAGCATTTGAGGATTTCCTTGGAAATTCTGCGAGAAGAGAAACTGTATGCTAAGTTTTCAAAGTGCAAATTCTGGCTAAAGGAAGTGCAATTTCTTGATCATGTAGTTAATAAAGAAGGAATTAAAGTGGACCCAGCCAAGATAGAAGCTGTAATGAATTGGGAAAGACCCAAGACTCCGACGGAAGTCAGAAGTTTTCTGGGATTAGCCGGATATTATAGAAGATTTGTGCAAGATTTCTCTAAGATTGCCGTTCCGTTGAAAAAATTGACAAGAAAAAATGAGAAGTTCGTTTGGACAGAAAAGTGCGAGGAAAATTTTCAAGAGTTAAAGAAGAGATTGGTAACCGCCCCAGCGTTGGTATTACCAGATGACAAAGGGGAATTTGTGATATTCAGTGATGCTTCATATAAAGGACTTGGATGCGTGTTAATGCAACACGGGAAGGTAATAGCATATGCGTCAAGGCAACTTAAACCGCACGAGCAAAAGTATCCAACACATGATTTGGAATTGGCAGCAATTGTGTTTGCCCTTAAGATTTGGAGGCATTATTTGTACGGGGAAAAGTGCGAGATTTACACGGATCATAAAAGTTTAAAGTATATCTTTACTCAGAAAGAATTGAATATGCGAGAAAGAAGGTGGTTGGAATTGATCAAAGATTATGATTGTGCGATAAACTACCATCCTGGAAAGGCAAATGTGGTGGCTGATGCTTTAAGTCGAAAAGAAAGATTGAATCTGTTAACGTCATCGGAAGAATTAATCAAGGACTTTGAAAAGATGGAAATAGAGGTGCAGACTCCAGAATGTGGAGGTGAAGCTATATATGCAATGTTGTTTCAACCTGAAATTCTGGAAAAGATTCGATGCTGTCAAGAGCAAATGATGAATCGCGAAAAGGATAGGTTGACGGGAGAAGAAATTAAAGCTCAAAAGGATGGAAAAGGGATATACCGTGTTAACTCACGTATTTGGATACCTAATGTTGTGGAACTAAAACACGGGATTTTGCAAGAAGCGCATAACTCGAGATTTTCAATTCACCCTGGGAGTACGAAGATGTACCAGGATTTAAAAGAAAGTTATTGGTGGCCCAACATGAAAAAGGAAATTGCGGAATGGATAAGTAAATGTTACACGTGTCAAAGAGTCAAAGCGGAACATCAAAGGCCAAGCGGATTGCTTCAGCCACTGGACATACCTGAATGGAAATGGGAACATATAGCGATGGATTTCGTGGTGGGATTACCTAAAACCAAGATAAATCACGATGCGATTTGGGTGGTAATCGACCGGTTGACAAAGTCGGCACATTTCTTGCCGATAAACGAAAGGTTTTTATTGGAAAAGTTGGTCAAATTATATTTAGATGAGATTGTGATGCGCCATGGAGTTCCTGTATCTATCGTATCTGATATAGACCCAAGGTTTAATTCGAGATTTTGACGACAATTCCATGATCATTTGGGAACGAAATTGAAAATGAGTACGGCATATCATCCGCATACAGACAGACAAAGTGAAAGGACAATTCAGACGATTGAAGATATGTTGCGAACCTGTGCAATAGATTTCAAAGGAAATTGGGACGATCATTTGCCCTTAATTGAGTTTTCCTATAACAACAGTTATCACGCGAGTATTGGCATGCCGCCTTATGAAGCATTGTATGGAAGAAAGTGTAGATCCCCTACTTATTGGGAAGAAGTTGGTGAGCACAAGTTAATTGGCCTAGAGCTAGTTCAGCAAACGAAGGAAAAGGTTGAAACGATTTGAAAGAGATTAATTGCAGCTCAAGATCGCCAAACAAAATACACAAATCAAGAATGGAAAGATGTGCAATTCGAATCTGGAGACACAGTCTTGTTAAAGATCTCACCTCTGAAAGGTTTAACCCGATTCGAAAAGAAAGGGAAGCTGAGTCCTAGGTACATTGGACAATTTGAAGTATTGCGACGAGTTGGGAAAGTGGCGTATGAATTGGCGCTACCTCCACAAATGCAACATCTGCACAATATATTTCATGTCTCTCTTCTAAAAAAGTATAATGCTGATGCGAGCCATGTGATCGAGTTGGAACCAGTGGAAATCCAACCAGATTTATCCTATGTGGAGCAGCTAGTGCGAATTTTGGATCGAAAAGAAAGGACGCTTAGAAATAAAGTTGTACCTCTAGTTAGAGTCTTATGGAGAAATCCATTAGTCAAAGAGTCAACTTGGGAATTAGAAAGCGAAATGAAAGAAAAGTATCCCCATCTATTTGCTTAGACTAGATTCTGGGGACAGAATCCTTTTAAGGAGGGTAAATTATGACGACTGAGAATTTTGCGACGTAATTAAGTCAATAAAGTATGTGTTATGTGATATGATTATAATTATGTGACTAAGTGCTGATTAATTGTCTTTTCTGTATATTTGAATATAGGAGCCTGGATAAAAACGTTCCAATTTAAAGAGTCAGCTTAGAAGTTAAGCTGTGGTGTTGGGCCGTCAGGTAGAACGGAACCCGTCCTAATAAGGAATTAAGAAATATAGAATGTGAATTATGTATGATTGAATGAAATGAATGTATATATAAAGTATTTCGTCCTAAGTGACGTGTTGATTGGTAAAGATAATGAGAAGCGTAATCGAAATGCTGAGCGTCGGGCCGTCAGGCTGAACGTGACCCGGTACGTGTAAAAGAGGATAAAGATTAAAGAGGGATAAATTCTATGATCAGACCTGAGTCGTTATGTGATTATATATGTGAGATTGTTGTCTGTGTGCATGGCTATGTGTTCTGTGACATTTCTATGAATGTAAAAGGGATTAAGTGATTTAAATAAAGGTTTAATTAACCTTCGCGCATTTTTATAAAATCATCCGAGTAAGATAAAAACATGGGATTTGTTCTAATATCTTCTTAGTAGTCCCAAAGACTTTTTAAAAATGATGAGTGAATTTATTTGATGGTCTTTGCGTTTTTAAATTGATTTTATGTGGAAAATGTTATTATTAAAGCAAGCTTGCGAAATTCATATAAAATCAACCGTCTGCTCAAAAATCTATTATGAGTAATGGTTAAAAAGCTAATTTCGAGGCCTACGTATTAAAATTTTCATTTTCGATAATTTTCGACTTCCCGAGAGAGATATACTTTATATTTGATTTTTGTTACATTTGAGTAAAAAGAAAAGGAATAAATGAGTTAAAAGGGAATTAGTAGATTACAAATTTTCCCTTGTTTTGGTGGAGTATAAATTCATTCTCCCCCCCCCCTTTCCTTTCTTTTCCCGTGCACCCACTCTCCCCTCTCTTCTCTTTTCTTTTCTTTCTCTCGAACACTCTCTCTCACTCTCTCTCTCGGCTCTCTCCATCTCTCATCTCTCTCACTTGCATGCAACCTTCAAAACCTACTCAAACTCAAAGATATTGCTACCTTTAGTCTTTATTTTTGGTATACTCTTCGATTCCTATTTGCATGTAAGTATTTCTAGAAATTTTGTTGGTTAATCACTATGGTGGTGTTCAACGAATACCATTTCTTGATGCATAACCATGAGAGTGAATTCAAGCATTTTGGGGGTCATAAACTCGAGAAGAGACCCGTTATGGGCTCTCTCAAGTTTGACCACCACCGGCCATGATCCAAAGGAGAGCCGGTGGAGTTTCCATGATATGATCATTTGATTTTAGCTTTGCATGTTATGGTTTCTTGAAAGCTTGAAAAAGGGTTTTGTTTCTTTTGTTGAAAATTGAGTATGTGATTGATAAAATGGTTGTATTGATTGTGTTAGGAAGTAAATGGATGTGTGTATATGATTGTTGCTTAGAAAATCAAAAATTAAGGTTTGCATGTGAGTTTATCATTCGGCTTTATGCTAATTAAGAAGAGGAATTTGATTTTGTGAGTTAATCTTGGTGAACACTAAGTTTATATGGCCTAAAAAGTGATTGCATGTTAGTTTTAAAGAAGATCAAGATGTGCATGTCATTGATTAGTCCTTGAGTTGTAAATCATGTTCTTGCCGAATAGAAAATAAACTAAAAGGGGATAATTTGTTGATTAAGTGAATGCATGTTGGTTGAATGAGTTAATTAAAGCTAAAGTCACTAGGTAATGCTTGGATTTGGTGTTTAAGTGAATGGAATGATCGAGTTAAGGACTAAAACAAGTGGAAAATGTGATATATAACCTTGCATGTCAAAATCCATTCTTGCATGTTTGATTTATGGAAAACCCGAATGGGTTCTAAGGAATAAAAGAGGAATTAAGTTGGTTTAATGGCTAGTGAGAACTTGATTTCATGATAAAGATGGGGTAGTGTTTATGTTCGAATTTTGATGATTAAAAGAAGTTGTTGATTTTGACCCTTAATGTGTTTGTGATTTGGATTTTTGATTAAAAAGGATAAGGTTAAAGTGAGTAAATGAATCTTGTAAATTGCATTAGTTGTGCATGAATGTGTGAGATTGACATTGAATATATGTGGATGTGTTTTGTATGTTTGGTTGGAATTAAGGGGTAAAAGAAAAAGGGAATTAAATCGTTTGATATTAAAAAGAGCTATAAGTGATAGCTATGGTCGTAAATGTTTGGTTGTGAATAAATCATGTACTCGTAAGAGTTATATTAGTGTGATTTGAGAAATAGCTAAGATTAAGCAAGTGCACTTCGATTATTAAGTATATAAAGATATAAAGGTTACGAGAAGGAATGTGTTATGTGTTATGTGCTTATGTGTATAAGCTATATTCGTATACTCGAGTCAAGGATATAATCGAGTTATCGTATAGAGTGATCGTTCCGGGAACGAGAGTTGAGAATCTGATTAAGGTTTGGTTTTATTGTAGATTTAGAGCGTGAGGGCATTCAGGCTAGGAAAGGAAAGGGTATACTAGGTGGCAGTAGTTCAACCTTCAGGAAAGCAAATCCAGGCAAGTAAATCTGATTACTTGTGTAAATGGTTATAAAGAGAATGTTGTTCATACCATGTAGAGTATTGAACTGTTTAATTATGAAACCCTGATATTGATTTGAAGTACTCTTATTCTTGATAATCTGTTAGTGATAAGCTTATTGATTCCACCCTTTGATAATATGTCCTTCCTGTTCAAATTATGTATTGAGCCATGAAATATATTGGACCCTCTGATTATCCTTGTTAACTCTGTCTAATGATACCCTGTTCTCCCTGATCACCCTATTGATCCCTAAACAAATGTTGATCCTTCTAACTTAAGTGCTTTGTTATCCCTGATACATAATTCTTATGAATTATTCCTTGCGTATCTTTGAATCACTCCCTGAACTTTGTTTCCTTAAAATCTGATTTAAGAATGAGTTTCGACTTGAAAGAGTCCGAATGATTTTAAATTCTTGGTAATGATAAAATGAGTTTTAGAAAACCTAATTGTTTTTCCAACTCAAGGTTTTCCAAATGAATTCCTGATGGATTGGATTGGGACGTAAGAGGCTAGTGGGACTAGTCCAGTCATGGTAAGAGGCTAGCGGGGCTAGTCCAATTTACGGCTGAAATTATGCCGATTGGTACCTTAAAGACCGGATGGGGGTTGGTACGGGCTGATGTATTATAATGAAATGGAAAGAGGAAATGATCCAATCAAGGGTTCTAAATGATTATTTAAAAAGGGAACTGAAACTTTCTGTTCAGTAAATTGATTCTTGAAAATGAAAATGGTTTATATTGCTTTGAAAAAGAGTTGATTATGTAAATGTGAAGCTTAAAGCTCGAGAACCCTGATTCTTGAATTTGTTGATCATGTGATTGATTCCATGTAATGAGATACTGTTGCTTTCCTCTATTGAAAAGATCTATTCTGATCCTTTATTGATCTGTGATAAATGTCGGCTTTTGTCCTATTTGAACATTGTTCCTTGAAAGCCCCACATTATCCTTCAAAAACCTTTCCTTAACCCAAAAGCTGGAAATCTGCCACCTAGATCAAATAAAGTAGAATGCCCTGAGTTTGGTAAAGCATATTGTGATTTGATATTGTACAACTGCTATATAGTTACTTGCTGAGTTTTATACTCATTTGTTTTGTTTTAATCTAACCATGGCAGTTAAGCAAGAAGATGGCCAGGCTTAGGTGCACTGCTCGTAAGAGCGTACCTGGTGGTCCCTACCGTGTTGAGGGCTTCCGGTTGCCAGAGCAGGTAGTGGTAATTATGAGTGAGCTCGCGCCTAGAAAGAAGTGTTTAAAGATACAATGGGTTATCTGTCGGTTCCCATCCGGAATCGATATTGTTTACTTAATAATATTTTGGGTTTGTAAGTTATATTTTGCGTTTGGTAGTTGTAATCTTGTCTCATACTTTATCCTGTTGATCCTGTTAGTAGTTAATCGGGGTTTATGCATATTTAATTATTAGATTAGAGGTGTGTGAGTCCTCATTTCCTAACCCCGAGATTGAGGGCGTCACATCAGCTGTGCCCCTCTTGAATTTCCACTGAGTCTTAGGCACATATAGAGAAGCAACAATCAAATCCAAGTCAAAATCCTACGTAGTCTTATCATTCCAAATGTCTTGACCGGGCTTTTTTACAGGCTGATTAATTACCCTCCTTATCGCTCCAGAACTGTACTCCACCTTCATCCCCCTAACCACCGGGAAACCATTCTTCTCCACCTTTGCATTAGCATAGAACTCCCGAACAACACTCATGGGTATAGCAGCGGGCTCCTCACAAAAAGAAACCCATCCCATATCCTGAATCATCTCCAATAGCTTACAATCCTTCCCTGATGGCAGAAAACCTCGCTCCTTGATGATCGGCTTCGAGAGAAGCCTCGTAAACTCCGCTTCAGCCTCAAGAGTAGAGAACCTTGGCCTTACACCACCCACACTTGAAGAATCGGTGGTGTTGCTGCTTACTTGTGTTCTTTGTCTCTTGGGTGCCATTGGAATTGAGTAGAGAGAATAAAAGTTATGTTTGAGAGAGAATTTGTGTTTGAGAGTTTATGAAGTGGTGAAGAAGTTTGTGTATAATGTGTATGTATATATATGTGGTGAAAAGAGAATTTTATATGGAATATAAGTGGGATTTGATTATGGGAATAATGAGAGTAATGAGTTTGATTTGGAGAGGGAAATTTGGGATGTGGGGGAGTAAAATTCGGTTGGGAATTGATTTTGTAGCAAAATTCCCGATTGCCCCCCCTAAACTGCCTTTATTTTTATTCTGAGTCGGCACCTCGGCGCGGCCGCGCGCTAGGATAGAACAGACGCGTGCTACTTCTGCCAAACCGGCGCGGGCGCGCGCTGGAATAGCGCGGGCATGCCATGTTTCTATGCTTTCAGCGCGGTCGTGCGCTAGGATAGCGCGGGCGTGCCAGGCTTCTGTAGTTAGTCCTAAATTTTTTCTTTTTCTGATTTTTTTGTTTTTATCCTTTCTTCTTGCTTCCTCTACCTACTATTGTACAACAAACTTGGGTTTTCTCCCAAGAAGCGCTTCTTTTACGTCGCTAGCTCGACGTAGAACCTTGAGCTCAAATGGACAATAGAATGACACTAACCACCTCACGGTTTGCCATGTCACCATAGTAATTCTTCAACCTCTGACCATTTACCTTGAATGCTTGGCCCGTATCATTCTAAAAAATTTCCACCGCTCCATGTGAAAACACAGTTTTGACAATAAACGGCCCTGACCATATTGACTTCAACTTTCCAGGAAAAAGACGGAGAAGAGAGTTGAACAAAAGAAATTGTTGCCCTAGCACAAATGATTTAAGCACTAGACCCCGATCGTGCCACCTCTTGACTTTCTCCTTGTACATTTTGTTGTTCTCATAAGCTTGAAGTCGAAATTCGTCGAGCCCATTCAATTGAAGCATCCTCTTCTTTCCAGCTGCATCCAAATCCAAATTCAATTTCCTCAAAGCCCAATACACTTTATGCTCCAGCTCCACCGATAAATGACACACCTTACCATAAACCAACTGATACGGTGGCATCCCTAGCGGAGTCTTGTACGCTGTTCGATAAGCCCAAACAGCTTCATCAAGCTTCAAAGACCAATCCTTCCTCGATGGACACATAACTTTCTCTAAAATGCGCTTGATCTCTCTGTTAGATACCTCGGCTTGACCATTCGTCTGAGGATGATAAGCCGTAGCAATGTGATGATTCACATTATACCTTTGCATCATAGTAGTAAACTTGCGGTTGCAAAAATGCGACCCCTCATCACTGATTATAACTCTTGGAGTTCCAAATCTTGTGAATATCTTCTTATGAAGAAAATTAAGCACCACTTTCGCATCGTTCATTGGAAACGCCTTAACTTCAACCCATTTCGACACATAATCAACTACCAACAAGATATACTGATTGTTACAGGATTAGATAAATGGCCCCATGAAGTCAATTCCCCAAACATCAAAGACCTCAACCTGAGAAGCACATTAAGAGGCATCTCATCCCTCTTAGACATATTAACCACACGTTGACATCGATCACATTTCAAAATGAACTGGCGAGCATCTTTAAACAAGGTTGGCAAAAAAAAACCTGCTTGCAGAATACGAGCTGCTGTTGTTTCTCCACCATACTGTCCTCCATAAGCCGTTGAGTGGAAATCTGTCAAGATCCCCCCCCCCGTTTTGCTATAAGGAATACATCTCCTGATGATTTGGTCAGCTGCTTGTCGAAAAAGAAACGGCTCATCCCACATATACCACTTCACTTCATGTAGAAACTTCTTCTCTTGAGCATAAGATAAGTCGGGAGGCATTATATTACTCACAAGGTAGTTCACAATGTCTACAAACCATGGTTCTTCTTCTTGCACTCCAAACAGCTGCTCATCGGGAAAAGACTCATTTATCAATGCCTTATCTAATGAAGTAGCATTAGGATTCTCTAAACGCGAGAGATGATCATCGACTTGATTCTCAGTCCCCTTTCTGTCCTTGATCTCTAGTTCAAATTCTTGAAGCAAAAGAACTCATCTAATGAATCTGTCGAGTCCTTCTTTGAGACAAGATAACGAATTGCCATGTGATCAGTGAAAACTCTCACCTTAATCCCAAGTAGATAAGATCGAAATTTCTCAAGACTATAGACAATAGCCAAAAGTTCTTTCTCCGTAGTAGTGTAATTCAGTTGAGCACCATTTAGGGTCTTGCTAGTGTAGTAGACCACATGAAACATGTTGTTCTTCCTCTGCCCAAGAACTGCTCCAACTGCATAATCACTTGTATCGCACATTATCTCAAAAGGTTCATTCCAATCAGGTATAGTTATGACAGGTGTCGTGATTAAACTCTTCTTCAATATTTCAAAAGCTGCAAGGAACTCGTCATCAAACTTGAAAGGGAGTCTTTCTCTAGCAAACTGCATAATGGCTTCGAAATCTTACAGAAGTCTTTGATGAAATGCCTATAAAAACCAGCATGACCAAGAAAACTGTGAATTCCCTTAACAAAAATAGGTGGAGGAAGATTTTCAATGACCCCCCACCTTGGCTTTGTCCACCTCAAGACCCTTACTAATAATGCCCTGTCACACCATAAAGTGACATTTCTCCCAATTGAGAACCAAATTGGTCTTAACACACCTCTTGAGAATGTGTCCAAGATTTTGCAAGTATTTATCAAAAGAATCGCCAAATACAGAGAAGTCATCCATGAACACCTCCACATTCTGGCCAATTATATCAGAAAAAATGGCCATTATACATCTCTGAAATGTGGGTAGTACACCACACAGACCAAACGAAACTCGTCGTAAGGCGAAAGTACCAAATAGACAAGTGAAGGTAGTCTTCTCCTGATCTTCTGGAGTGATACAAATCTGATTGTAACCCGAATAGCCATCAAGAAGACAGTATTACTCATGCCCAGCCATTCTGTCAAGCATCTGGTCAATGAAAGGCAAGGGAAAGTTGTTGGATTTTTAAACGCAGCGGGGGCATGGCAAAACACTTTTACACATACAAAATCCAAATAAAAGCATATAAATCATGAATAAAAATTCGAGGGATCGAATCTAACCTTTTAAAATAATTCGGAGACAACGATCAGAGATTCTTAGCAGTTGCTCCTCAAGTGTGAAGAACTCCACCGGTATCCACCAAGAAAACGATGTTAAGGAGGAGGAAGGAGGTGGAGAGAATTGGGTTTTCCAAACTTTTTGGGTTTTCGGGTTCGATGTGGGTTGGAATAAAAATAGGGTCTATAATAGTGTATTTATAGGCAAAATTTTCAGCTGAAATTTTCCCATAAATAATATTATTATTATCCCATTTATTATTCTCATTAATAATTAAAATACCTTCTAATTATTAATCTTTTTTCTAAACACTTTAGAAATAATTCTCTCTCTTGATTTAATTTCCAAAAATTAAATCCTTAATTAATAATATTAAGAACTTTTCTTAATTAATTTATAATCAATTAAATCTCATTTAATCAATTATTAAATTTTCCAATTAATTATTTATTTCATAAATAAATAATTATTAGCCATTATTAATTAATTCCTCCACCATTAAATCATTCTCTTTTTATGGTGTGACCCTGTAGGTTCAATATTAAGCCGGTAGTAGAAATAAATAATAATAAAACTATTTTATCATTATTTATATAAATTCTCTAATTTATTAAATATGATTAATTAATTAATCACATTTATTCTACATCGTGAGTGATGCTTCTCAATATATCGCGACTATCCGGATAATATGAATTCACTGCTTAGAATACCAAGAACCTGTCAGTGAATAGTTACCGTACAATAAACTTCTTCTACCCTACAATGTCCCGATTAAATACAAGGCATGGAACTCGTGTCAAGCCTATCTAATTCAATCACTTGCTTACCATTTACTATGCGTAGTTCTATGCAAATTAGAAACTCCTTTCTAATTTTATTTACTCTGGCCAGAGATTCCTGAACTAGCATAAGTGGATCAGCCTTGAACATTCGCTTCCTTCACTGGAAGGGGTAGATCCTTTATTGATCATACACTATCTTCGTGTACAAATTCGTATACCCAGAAGAGCCCTAATAATTGTCCCTGGAGACTAAGAACTAAACCAAAGCATAGTTCAGTGTACACAAGATGACTATGATGACCTCAAGTCTAAGGATACTTGTACAACTATCACTAAGTGAACAACTGCTGACACGTGAGTGAACTCCATCAGTTGTTCAGCTGTGCGAGTCATGTTCAGTGAACTTATTCTATAATAAGCACCTACATACTAGCTATAGTGTCACCATATAAATGTCTATGAGAACAGATATCCTTCATAATGAAGCAAGCATAGTATGTACCGATCTTTGCGGATTATTAATTACCAGTTAGTAATCCTATGACCAGGAACTATTTAAGTTTAGAGTTATCATCTTTTTAGGTCTCACTATTATGATCTCATCATAATCCATAAAAAGCTTTACTCTAAACTATGGTATATCTTATTTAAACACTTAAATAGATAAAGCCCGTAATAAAAACAAAACAAGTCTTTTATTAATATCAATGAAATCAAAACAGATTACATAAAAGTTATTCCTAAATCCTCATACATGATTGGACTTAGGACATATTCCTTTCAGTCTCCCACTTGTACTAAAGCCAATCACTCTGGTAACTAATACCCATCTCATCTTTATGACGATCAAACTGACTTTCAAAAAGTAGCTTTGTGAGTGGGTCTGCTATGTTGTTATGTGTGTTAACTCTAATTCAATACAATATAAGAAATGTTACCGCGCTCCCACTAACCCTTTTGTAGACACATGGTTCATCTACGTTTTTGATAAAATCAAACTCTTTGATTGTCTCATCAAAACGAATGTTCCATCTTTCGAGAAGCTTGCTTTAAATCACATATGGTTCGCAATAGCTTACACACTAGGCTTTCATTTCCCTTGGAAAGAAAACCATCTGGCTATATGCCAGATCTCATAGTAGTAGTAAGCAGCAATCGTAAGCAAAATCCGAACTGATTTTAACAGGGCTATAGGTAAAAAGTTTCATCAAAGTCAATCCATTGCCTTTGTTTGAATTCTTTTGCCACAAGCCTGGCCTTATAGGTCTCCACCTGGCCATCTTCTATAATCTATCTTTTGTATACCGTATACATAGATTCCATTCTGGATTTCATGGCACTATGCCATTTCTCTGAGTCAACACTACTCATAGCCTCATTATAGGTTACAGGGTCGTCATCATCAATGATCGACAACTCATTGTCATTCTCAATGACAAGGCCATATTACCTCTCAGGTTGGCGAGACACTCTCCCTGATCTATGAATGGGCTGTTCCATAAAAGGTTTTTCAGTCAGAACAGGTGTTTCCACTTGATCCGTAGTAGTTTGTGCTTCTTTAACTTCATCAAGTTCAACTTTGCTCCCATTGTTTCCTTCAAGGATAAACTCATTTTCCAAGAAGGTAGCATGTCTGGAGACAAACACCCGATGATCGGTGTAAAGGTAACACCCTAAAGTCTTTTTAGGATATCCCACAAAACTACATTTTACGGATCGATATTCTAACTTATCTGGGTCAACTTACTTGACATAAGCTGGACATCCCCAAATCTTAACGTGTTTAAGACTCGGTTTCCTTTCTTTCCATATCTCATACGAAGTTTGAGGAACAGATTTTGGAAGGCACCTTATTCAGTAAATATGCTGAGGTTTCCAATGCATAACCCCATAGGAATACTGGAAGATTTGCATTAGCTCATCATGGACCGAACTATGTCTAACAAAGTTCGATTTCTCCTTTCAGATACCAATTTGGAGGAGTCCACTGGGAGACTATACCATTTACTTTGAGACAATCCAGAAACTCTCCATTCAAGTATTCACCACCTCGATCTAATCGAAGAATTATAATACTATGTTTGGTTTATTTCTCCACTTCATACTTATACTCTTTGAACTTTTCAAAGGCTTCAGACTTGTGTTTCATCAAACACATATCTGAATCTAGATCTATCATCTATGAAAGTAATGAAGTATGAAAATCCACCCATGGCTTGCTTAGACATTGGTCCACATACATCTGTGTGTACCATTCCTAGCAAATCTGCAGCCTTCTCTCCATGTCCACTAAATGGAGCCTGCAGTGCCACTATGAAGTGAGATTTTCATCATCCCTTTTGTTTTATTAGTTTGTTTAATCTGAAGTAAATTATGTCACATATATACAGACCATTATTTAAAGTACCACGTCCATAAAGAATATTATCTCTAAGAATAGAACATTCATTATTCTCAATAATAAATGAAAATCCAGCCAAGTCTAACATGGGAATAATATTCCTCACAATCGAGGGAACAAAATAACAATTATTTCAAACAATAGTCTTGCCCGTAGGCATATGTAAATGAAATGATTCTACATCTTCAGCAGCAACTCTTGCTCCATTTCCCATCAGTAGAATCACCTCCTCTTCCTCAAGAGTCCTACTTCTCCTTGGTCTCTGCAACAAATTGCAGATATGAGAACCACAGGCGGTATCTAATACCCAAGTAGAAATTTGATTTAACGACATATTCACTTCTTTCATGAACATACCTGAATCAGAAGCGGTAGTCTCACTACCCTTCTTCTTCTTCAATTCTGCAAGGTAAACCTTGCAGTTCCTCTTCCAGTGCCCCACCTTGTTACAGTGAAAGCAAACAACTTTGCTCTTGGGGTCTTCAGCTTTTGGTGGAACCGGCATTTTCTCACCTACTTTCTTCTTCTTGGAAGGGTTCCTCTTTCTTTTCTTAGGATTGGAACCTTCACCAATTAGAAGAACAGAACTCTTCTTAGGGGGGAAATTCGATTCCGCAGTCTTCAACATGTTGTGGAGTTCAGGCAGGCTGACATCCAACTTATTCATATGAAAGTTCACAACAAACCGCGAGAACGAACTCGGAAGCGATTGCAAGATCAGGTCTTGGCTCAGCTCCCCATCCATGACAAAACCAAGTTGTCCAAGACGTTCAATCAAATTGATCATCTTAAGTACATGGTCATTCACAGATGATCCCTCAGACATCCTACAACCGAACAACTCCTTCGATATCTCATATCGAGCTGTCCTCCCCGCCACATCATACAACTCTTGTAGATGCATGAGGATAGTGTGAGCATCCATATGCTCATGTTGCTTCTGTAGCTCAATGTTCATGGAAGCTAGCATGATGCATTGAGCAACATTTGCATCATCTATCCACTTACGATACACAACATGTTCATCATTATGTGCATCACTAGCAGGTTCAGTAGGCTTAGGTGAGTCAATCACGTATTCCAGCTTCTCAATCCTGAGAACAATTCTCAAGTTTCGAAGCCAGTCAGCATAATTAGGACCAGTCAATTTGTGAGCATCTAGTATGCTCCTGAGTGATAGTGCAGAAGACATAACGTACAAAGTAAATCTGTAAATGATAAACACATAACAACACTTAGCAAATATTCGATTTCATTTCAAAACACTATATGAATCGGGTCTTTATTCATAAGTGGCTCCCACTAGTTTTCCTAATTTATTCAACCCCCTACATGAAAAATTAAGCATTCATAATGCTAATGGGAATAGGGATCCTACATTCCATTACAAGACCCCGGCTGTAGCACGAACCGCCATGTAATGTTCAATAGGCAGACAACTCTTGTCAATTACATCTCATGTTATTCCCTAATCAAACTTTAGCCTCTTGAATAATTGAGTCTCGGCTGTAGCACGACAAACTCAATATTCTAAGTCAAGTCTAACCCAACATTCCGTACAGTTGAATCAGTCCCCAAAGGCCCACGGCTGTAGCACGTACCGACCTTCAGATTCTTATTCAATGTACACATCTCTATGTAATAGACAAGTATTTCTTATTTCAAAATTAAAGCCCTCGGCTGTAGCACGAACCGACAATGATTCAAAAATAAGAACTACTTTTCTATCATGTTGGAAGGCTATGACCGACACAAGCCCGTTGTATCATTGGCCAATTACTACTTGATATTATTTAATTTTAGAGGGATTATATTACGTTACAATCATAATCATATTATAAAGAGATTCTTCCTTTTAAATTAAATATTTCAAATCAATAATCAATAATCAGATGATTCCCAGATCGGGTGGAGCATTGTCAAGAGGCGTCACTTAATAACCCTTTCTTACAGATAGAAATCTGTTGTTGACAGAATCATCCTTTCTCTCATATCGAAAATTCATATTCAATTACGTGTTTCACAAACACAAGAATCTCATGATTGTATTCATAATATTGTTATTAAGGTTATGAAATAATTTCACTATACTGGGTTGTCTAACAAACGCCTTATATTTATTTAAGTTCACCTAAATCTATCATCGCATGATAAACTAAGCATATATCACATATATCAACATGAATAAACATCAAGGTAGGCATGTTACATCATCTAGCATATTAGAACTAAGCATTATACATCTCTATGTATCACATGAAGCATTTAAAATCAATTCAAACGATCAAAAACAGCTTTAAAACACTTCATGGAATATAAACAGTTCAAAACTTTTATATAAACTAAAATTGATCACTCCATTAGATCCGTCTCCTCTCTTCTCGAAAAACGTGCGTGTCAGACTCTGTCTTCTTCGATGCAGCAGCATTACAGACAACAGATGCAGTACAGATATATGCAGACAAGCAATTCAAACATATATATACTTACAATTTATATATATATGAATATATGAATTATTTAATTACGAATTTAATTATAAAAACTTCAAAAATTCATAATAAAAAATCTATACATTATAAAATTATGAAAAAAATACCCAGACGATCTACAACACTTGTAGAACCCAGATCAACATTCAAAATTATTCTGAGAAACGATTTCTCATCAGACAAAATTAATCCATAATATAACTTGTAAAAATCATAATTAATTCATACAAGCACATAAAATTCTGAAATTTTTACCACAGATCTATATGCATACAACCTATGCTCTGATACCAATGTTGGATTTTTAAACGCAGCGGGGGCATGGAAAAACACTTTTACACATACAAAATCCAAATAAAAACATATAAATCGTGAATAAAAATTCGAGGGATCGAATCTAACCTTTTAAAATAATTCGGAGACAACGATCAGAGATCCTTAACAGTTGCTCCTCAAGTGTGAAGCACTCCACCGGTATCCACCAAGAAAACGATGTTAAGGAGGAGGAAGGAGGTGGAGAGAATTGGGTTTTCCAAACTTTTTGGGCTTTCGGGTTCGATGTGGGTTGGAATAAAAATAGGGTCTATAATAGTGTATTTATAGGCAAAATTTTCAGCTGAAATTTTCCCATAAATAATATTATTATTATTATCCCATTTATTATTCTCATTAATAATTAAAACACCTTTTAATTATTAATCCTTTTTCTAAACACTTTAGAAATAATTCTCTCTCTTGATTTAATTTCCAAAAATTAAATCCTTAATTAATAATATTAAGATCTTTTCTTAATTAATTTATAATCAATTAAATCTCATTTAATCAATTATTAAATTTGCCAATTAATTATTTATTTCATAAATAAATAATTATTAGCCATTATTAATTAATTCCTCCACCATTAAATCATTCTCTTTTTATGGTGTGACCCTGTAGGTTCAATATTAAGCCGGTAGTAGAAATAAATAATAATAAAACTATTTTATCATTATTTATATAAATTCTCTAATTTATTAAATATGATTAATTAATTAATCACATTTATTCTACATCGTGAGTGATGCTTCTCAACATATCGCGACTATCCGGATAATATGAATTCACTGCTTAGAATACCAAGAACCTGTCAGTGAATAGTTACCGTACAATAAACTCCTTCTACCCTACAATGTCCCGATTAAATACAAGGCATGGAACTCGTGTCAAGCCTATCTAATTCAATCACTTGCTTACCATTTACTATATGTAGTTCTATGCAAATTATAAACTCCTTTCTAATTTCATTTACTCTGGCCAGAGATTCCTGAACTAGCATAAGTGGATCAGCCTTGAACATTCGCTTCCTTCACTGGAAGGGGTAGATCCTTTATTGATCATACACTATCTTCGTGTACAAATTCGTATACCCAGAAGAGCCCTAATAATTGTCCCTGGAGACTAAGAACTAAACCAAAGCATAGTTCAGTGTACACAAGATGACTATGATGACCTCAAGTCTAAGGGTACTTGTACAACTATCACTAAGTGAACAACTGCTGACACGTGAGTGAACTCCATCAGTTGTTCAGCTGTGCGAGTCATGTTCAGTGAACTTATTCTATAATAAGCACCTACATACTAGCTATAGTGTCACCACACAAATGTCTATGAGAACAAACATCCTTCATAATGAAGCAAGCATAGTATGTACCGATCTTTGTGGATTATTAATTACCAGTTAGTAATCCTACGACCAGGAACTATTTAAGTTTAGAGTTATCATCTTTTTAGGTCTCACTATTATGATCTCATCATAATCCATAAAAAGCTTTACTCTAAACTATGGTATATCTTATTTAAACACTTAAATAGATAAAGCCCGTAATAAAAACAAAACAAGTCTTTTATTAATATCAATGAAATCAAAACAGATTACATAAAAGTTATTCCTAAATCCTCATACATGATTGGACTTAGGACATATTCCTTTCAGAAGTGATCCTTCCTAGTGGCCTTGTTCAGCTTCCTGTAGTTCATGCAAACTCTCCACCCCGTGACTGTTCTTGTAGGAATAAGCTCATTCTTCTCATTTGCTACCACAGTAATTCCACCTTTCTTTGGCACACATTGAACCAGACTTACCCATGAACTATCAGAAATAGGATCGATGATCCCTGCATCTAGCCACTTAAGTATTTCTTTCTTCACTACTTCCTTCATGATTGGATTAAGTCTTCTTTGTTGCTCGACCATAGGCTTGCTACCTTTCTCTAGCAAAATTTTATGAATGCAATAAGAAGGGCTTATTCCCTTGATATCTGTTATAGTCCAACCAATTGCCGATTTGAACTCTCTTAGAAGCCTCAGGAGCTTTTCTTCGTCACTACCTGAAAGGTCAGATACAATAATAACAGGCAAAGTAGATGCATCACCTAAAACGCATACCTCAAATGCTCAGGTAGAGGCTTAAGCTCAAGAGTGGGAGCTTCCTCAATAGATGGCTTGAGGCGTTTAGGAGCTTTTTTCAACTCCTCCATTCCAAGAGATTCAAAAGGCATATCAATCTTCCTCTTCCAGGGAGAAGCATTCAAATACTGTAATTGTTCTTCACCTTCATCATCTTCACTATCTGAATTTTCCAATAAGGCTTTTTCTAAGGCATCAGACCTTAGCAATTGATCAAGTTATGAAGTAACCACATAATTAACCAACTCCACCTTTAAGCACTCCTCATTTTTTATAGGAAATTTCATAGTATTGAACACATTAAAAGTTACATCCTGATCCAGCACTCGCATTGTGGGCTCACCCTTCTACACATCTATCAAGGTTCGGCCAGTCGCCAAGAAAAGTCTTCCCAAGATTATGTGAATCTTCTTATCATCCTCGAAATCAAGAATGACAAAATCAGCAGGGAAGATGAGTTATCAACCTTGACCAAGACATCCTCCACAATACCTCGCGGATATATAATAGAACGGTCGGCCAATTGTAAGGTCATATAAGTCAGGTTTTGGATCAGGTAAGTGTAACTGCTTGAAGATTGACAAAGGCATCGGATTGATGCTAGCTCCCAAGTCACATAAGCATCTGTCAAAAGCCACTTTTCCAATAGTACATGGAATAGTGAAGCTTCCTGGATCTTTAAGCTTCGGAGGCAACTTCTATTGCAGCACAACACTGCATTCCTCCGTGAGAGCGACAGTCTCTAAATCATCTAGCTTCACTTTCCGAGAAAGAATACCTTTCATAAACTTTGCGTAACTAGGCATTTTCTCAAGAGCCTCAGCGAAAGGTATGTTGATATGAAGTTTCTTGAACACCTCCAGAAACTTCTCAAATTGCTTGTCCAACTTTTTCTTCTGCAGCCGCTTATGAAAAGGCGGTGGAGGATAGCTCTGTTTCTCCCCTATATTACCCTCAGGAGGAGTGTGCTCAACAGTAGTCTTCCTTGGTTCCACTTCTACTTCTTGTTGCTCTACTTCTTTCTCATCTTCAGCTTTTTCAGTCGACGCTTGAGTTTTTTCGGGATTCACAACCTTTCCAGACCTCAAAGTGATTGCCTTTACCTGCTCCTTAGCTTCCTTCCTTCCTGGAACTTCAGTGTCACTAGGTAGAGTACCAGGTTGATGATTTAGCATGGCATTGGCAATTTGCCCAATTTAATTTTCCAAGTTCTTGATAGAAACAACTTGACTCTTGCACATTAGCTTCAACTCCTCTAATTCAGATTTTTCATTAGCTTGTTGTAGCTGAAGTTGCTGTCTCGGTGAATATTGCGGTTACTGAAAACCAGGGGGTTGTACTGCTTAGCTGGATACTGCTGATAAGGCTGTTGAACCGCATTTTGAGCGTTGCTCCAAGTGAAATTAGGATGATTTCGGTTGTTGGTATGATAAGTGGTTGGCACAGGTTGCTGCAAACGTTGAAAGTTGCTCACGAACTGAGCTGATTTATTAGAAATTGTGTACGGATCAGTCTCATAGGAACCAACATAAAGCTCACAGACATTAGCGATTTGATTAATCTAATGATTAGCCAAAGTGTCCACCTTCATCGTCAAAGCTTTAAGTTGGGCAGCTATAGCAGTTGCTGTATCCAATTCCAGAATTCCTGCTACCTTTCCATGAGTCAGTCTCTGGGAAGGAGTCCGGTACTCATAAGCAGCCATCAGTTCAAAAAGTTCATAAGTTTCATCGTAGCTTTTAGCCCACAAGGCTCCTCCTGATGCTGCATCAAGCATGGGTCTAGAAGTAGCACCCAATCCATTGTAGAAACAATTAATAATCATCCAATCAGGAATGCCATGGTGTAGGAACTTCCTTAGCATCTCCTTATATCGATCCCAAGCCTCACACAAAGATTCTACAGTTTGCTAAGCAAACTGAGTAAGAGCATTCCTGATTGCAGTAGTCTTCGCCATAGGGAAGAATTTAGTGAGAAATTTCTGAGCAAGATCTTCCCAAGTGGTGATAGACCCTGCTGGTAGAGAATGTAACCAGCACTTAGCTTTGTCCCTCAGAGAGAATGGGAATAGTCCCATCTTGATAGCATCTTCAGTCACATCATTGAACTTGAACGTGTCGCAAATCTCGATGAAATCCCTGATGTGCATGTTGGGGTCTTCAGTAGGTGAACCCCCAAACTGAACTGAGTTCTATTTCATCTGAATCGTGCTTGACTTGATCTCAAAAGTGTTAGCCTTGAGGGCTGTCCTGATGATGCTTGACTGAATGTCATTGATCTTAGGCTGAGAATAGTCCATCAAAGCCTTAGGATTTTCTGTTTGATCACCCATCTCTACTAAAACTAGTACCTCAACTTTCTCTTCTTCTTCTACCTTCTTTTCTTCTTCAAAAACTTCCTTTCGAACCACCACAACTTCTTCCTCAGCTTTATCCAGTGTTCACTTACAAGTACGCGAACACGTATGCATACACCTTCGCTAGAGTACCTGAAATAAGATAAGGAAACAAATAAGTAACAATGTCCGAGTCAATGTAATAACTCAAATTTTTGAGACCTTGTAAAACGTTTAATAAATAGTAACCCTGACGGACGGGAAAAACTTTTGAGCCCACACTATGTAGTGTATGAGAAAATGAGTTTCGGAGTTGATATTATGATTATACGTACCAAATGAGTGTATGTAAACGCTATTAGTTTTCGAAGAAAACGAACTTTGAAAAATGACCATATTTACGACTTATCGAGGATTACGGGAATCCAAATATAATTACAAGATTAAAACCCCTACGGATTTATATCCAAGTATGATAATTCAAAACATAAGGAAAAAATGCGAAAGGAATTACATCGCGAACCATTTACGAGTAAGTATTACGAAAACATTTAAGTGACCGAGCGAATGCGTAAATGATTAAATAAACGTAACACACTAACTAACCATGGTAAGAAAGTAACCATGGTTACTTTATCAAATAGTGAGCTAGATATAGGATGATCAACCAAGGCTAATGGAATAGTAAGCTAAGGAAGCTAAGCAAGTGGCTTAGCTTGTAATCCACCGAAAGCTAGTAGATTTGTCCATGGATTTGGTGTAACATCCCAAATCCGGGGTCAAGATTTGGTGTCACTAAACAATTATTACATAAAGTAAAGAAATAAATAAATAACCCCTTGAATCCGGATCATTTACAGGTTATGGTATGAAACAAGAATCTAACCTTATACAACTCACTTCAACTATAATACAAGTATAAATACCTTTGAACTAATGCTCTTGTCATATTCTTCTAACACCTTCAACTTCTCGCAACGGAAATTTCTCTAACTTCTGCTGTTTATCAAAGCTATTCACTTTAATCCTTATCTGTTTCTGGCAGAAATAAGAATTGACAAAGCAAGAGTGAGCCAAAAATGCCCAGCAAGTATATATATTTTGAGTTTCAAACATTAATATCAAAGAAAACTTCCGGACAAAATTCAAAACAATTTTTAAACAATTCTATTTTGAATAAGTGGAGTGAATAAACGTTGGCTGTCACCAGCCTTTAACTATAAATTTAAAATCGACAAGCGATTCCCCGATTCATCTCCTGAATCAGGGTTCTGTCCGGTCTTGGAATCATGAAAACCTTTCGAGAGAGAATGCCGTTAATGGCGATCAACAACAAATTAGACTGGACACTAGTTCGCATCTATATTCTGCTGATCAGTCAGAATATAATGCAGATCTATATCTCAATATATAGATCCGGTCGGATATCCAGGCACTACGGCCCATCTCGAGGCACCTGTCATCCCGGTCCTCAGGATTAAGACACACTTAATCCCCAAAACGTCATCATTATCCAGCCCATGGAGTATTTTGATGTCAAATCATTTTGAATTCAAAACATCCCAATTCAGGGTTCGCAAATAACCCGAAAGAATGGGTATTTGCTCAAGAGAGCAATCGAATATAGGAACAAGAATAAAAAGATCATGCATCATCAGAGTAATTGCAGCGAAATGTAAAACATTTAACTATTCTGAACTTAGAATAGGATCGAAGAAATAATTGCAGTATTTTAAAAGAAAAATCAGGAATACTTGCAGTATTTAAAAGAAAGTTCGGGAATACTTGCCTCAATAAGCTTTAACCGCTATTGACTTTGGTTCGACTTTAATCGTTCGGCTTTATCATCAAACTACTATCCTATTCTGGATACGATCCCAATATTCAGACCCTTCAGTTGGAATTTCGTTGATCTCGAAGTTTAATCACTAGATCATTCCAAGTCCGATTTCACGTCTCGGTCTTCCGTCTAAAACCTACAGGGTTGAAATACCCTAATTCAGATAATCGCTAAAGCTTAACATCAAATTAATATCTTATTCTACCCATTCGATTTCATAACCGAATTCATATTTATATGTATTATCGAAATACACATAGCAATTATGGTTCACATCTTCGAAAATCGGTTCGGTATTTAATTTTCGGAAAATACGTATATTTGTCATTTTGAAAAATATAGTAATCGATTATTCACAAAATATCTTATCACGTTACGTAAATAGGTTTCATAAAGTTCAATCATATCCTCGTTCGACGTTTCCGATAATTACAGGTTACGTTCCCGTATTTTCGGAATTAATTTCCCGAAAATCGTGCAGCGTTTCCTTTATTTATCGGCCTACCCGTCGAATCATTTCGACGTTAAATTCACAACAACAATCCAATCACAACCAATTCCACAAATCCCAAACTCCGATTCGGTTAATTACTATCATTTCCTGTATTTTACATTTCTATTCGTATTTTTATTTCATTCACATTTTTCATTTTATAATTAATTTTACCAACTAATTTTATTTAATTAATAACGTAGGACTCAGATAAAAATCATCACCGTCCACCGTCGACTCGCCAAAGCTCATTGTCGACGGCGGTAAAATTTACGGGTACCCGATTAATTCCGGGTTTCCAACGTAAATTCTACCCATTTAAATATAATCATTTTTGGCACGAAGAATACGTTTATTTCATGAATATAACTTGAATAAATTTTTCCTGCAGAAAATTAATAAAATAATATCAAAAATGAACCAACAGCAACGCGCTACACGCGCAAAATGGAAAAGGAGAAACAGAATAGCCGAGCAACAATCGGAACACAGGGTAACAACCGGAAATCACCCTGCCACCAACACGCGCCACACGCGCGGGCGGCGGTGATAGTCACCGGAAAAGAAACGGCAACACAGTCACATAATAATCCAAAGCACTGACTTACACACATACCCATATAGATGTACACACACGAAGCACACATGAAGAAGCCGAATAAATAATCGGAAAAAATAAAGGGAGCAGGGGCGGCGATTTCGCCGGAGAAGACAAAGCAACAGCAGCTTACCAGAGGGAGTAACACAACCGAAAAGAAAAGAAACGGGAATTGAAGACGGGAAAAGAAGAAATCGAGGGAGAGGAGTGAAGAGAGATCGAGAGAACAGCGAGAGATGAGAGCAGCCGTAATAATCGAGAGGAGGAGAGGCGGTGAAGAAAGAGGGTGGGGAATTAGGATTGTATTTATTTTGTTTTGTGTTATTATTTTTATTATTATTATTATTATTATTATTATTATTATTATTTCGTTATGATCCCGATTCGTGTCATATTATTGTTTTAGACACATAATCCACGAGTAACAATAATCCGATATTTAAGAAAACAATTTATTTAAAAATCATGAAATAATTAGGAGTTAATAAAATTAAATTTGCAAGATTTTTAAATCATTTTTATAAGGCGTATTGGACCTGTATTCTTTTTAAAATACACACATGGTTAGATAAAAGCCAGAATATTTCTGAAATAATTTTGAAATTCTTTAAATATTCCAAACTTAACGAAATAAAATTTCATGACTTTTGAAGCATTCTGGAATTAAATACAGATTTTACAATTAAATGGAGTCAGAAAATCATTTAAAATTAAATAATAAATAAAATATTGATTTCTAAATTTTATAAACTCCTAAAAATAATAAATAAAATTATAAAACAACAAAATAATTTTAGGAGCAATTTTAGCATTTATAAGAATAAATATTCAATAAAATTATTTTAAAAATGAATTAAATTCATACAACTCAATAATTAATCCTAAAATTAACCTTTGCATCCAACAAATCACAAACAATAAATAATACACATCATATAGATGACCGAATCATCACACATTCGATTTGTTTTATAATTCGATAATCACATTCACCTTTTGGATCCGAAAATAGGTTACTTAGCCGCTAAGTAACTGAAAATACGATACGATTTTAATACCGAATTTGGATAATTATCAAAATAGAGCTTCATATAACATACTTTATACGAGATTAAGGTAATAATGTCTCGCCTTTTAAGAATATGGGTTCTTATCGATATATAAAATGATTTGCGTATCGAAAATTTCACACCGGGACTCGTACAGGTCAAACCGTACCCCGGATCGAGAAAGTCAAAACACGGAAAGTGTTCAGAATTATCAGATTGGGTTAGGAAGGAGTTTTCGGAAGAGTTTCGGGTTGTAAAAACGCAAAAACGATTGAAGTGGGACGATTTCTGATTCTAAAAAGTAATTTTATAATTATGTAAAAATAATCATTATGAATTCTATAAATCCTTATAAAATCGTTTGATTATCCAAAAATTGCCAGAAAAATATCAAAATTATCTAGATTTAATTCTGGATAATTGGAAATTAAAATATCTCAATTTTATCAGAAATAAACATCCAAATATTATTATCCATCATCAAATAATTCACCAAAATTCACATAAAATCACATAATAATTATTTATTGATAAAAATAAATACATAATATTTCCTGGGCGTTACATTCTTCCCCCCATAAAAGGATTCTGTCCTCAGAATCATGCTAAGGAACAGACCATGCTGCTTCTCAAGTATCTTTCTTATAATTTCTCAGTTCTCATCACATTAATCACAACTCAACGGCCTTTTACCGTCATCAACTCTATCAGTTGCTCATGAAACCCCTATTTCAATCTCTACTTCATACATTTGAAGCTAAATGAATTTTCGTAGTCATACACACATGAATGTCTTATAGATTCCTTATACCGGTGACAACAAGACCAACTCATCCACACTCATTCTATCTATCTCATTGCCTCAAAGGACTAACTTAATTCACACTAATCTTTTTTTCTTTCCACTTCTAATAGTTCATGTTCATGAACTTTCTATTTTAACTGTCTGTTCTACTTTACATTTCAGGCCTCTTTCTCTTCGATTAGCCTGACCCATGATCGTTTTCAATCGTATTCAAGAATCCTTAATTGGTCTTTTGCATTTTCTATTCGTCTGCACCCGGTATCCTGAGGTCATGATGCCTGATGCTTCGGAATGTTCTACATTTATTCAAAAACTAAAAGAAAATCTCGGCAATTGCATTTAACTTACCATTTTGGGGTATACTTTAATTTCTTTTCAATCACCATCAAGTAGATTCTTCAAGCGAGAATCTGCTATTATCTGAAAGGAAATATTAATTTGGAATGGAATGAATCATAGCTTTATTAAAAATCCGGTCTCTTGGTACTAATACTCATTTTGTTGTCCTATCAAATTAGATATCAATACGAACTTTGATGCTCACAACATTTCATACTGAAGTCAACATCAATCATCTGCATTAATACCACCTTTGATATTCAACAACAAAGTAAGCATCAACATAACCCAGAAGACGGATCAACCTATTCTTCAATTCCTAACTTTTCCAATTCTTTTAACCATTTCCCAATAATTTTAATGGTATTCACTCTTTTCTTTCAATTTGAACATCTGTTTCTAAATGGACTTTTCCTGTTTGGAGTTAACCACACACTGGAGCTCATAATCCATTATACCCAGAATTCATATCTTTGAAGCTAAGAATGCAGCTGCTATTTTCCAGTTTTCCGCAAGCATATCTTCAGTCGTTCGACTTAGTCTTCCTTAGTCCTTGAATTGGCGAGGATGTTATCAATAAATACGATCACTCTATCTCAATACTCCTGGTACATTGTGTTCACTTAACCTTCAAACTTACAATTTCTGATAATCGACGCGTAACCTCATATATCTATTTTCTTTTTCCATAACCACTTTTGTGCTTAGTGAAAAATACTTTTTATTTCTTTATTCTTACATTTCACATTTCTGAGGTTTTCCTTCACTTATTATTTCATCCCTATTGAGTTAGACGATATGGGGCCTTTGTCACCAGCTTGACTCTGTGCAGTAACCGACGAGAAATCCTTACCTCATTCCTTAAGGTAATCTTGATAAATCATTCGTTCGAACCTCCGGGACTTCACTTTAATTTAAAAAAATTCTGACATAAGATTCATTGCAACGCTCTTCTTCAGCAGTTCGCCATTAATACCTTCGTTTAGTTATTGCTGAAGTTCACGCTGGAATGAAGGCTTTTAATTATACTATTTAAATTCTTATCGAATTTCCTCGGTAGCTATTTCATAAGCCTTGCTTGACGTATCACATATCACGTGTTTGACTTCTCTTCATTGATTATCATCACTTTTCCTGAATTCACATGCGGACTTCATCAATCTCCGTCGTTCATTGGATGCTTGAATTTGCGAGCTTTCCGTTATTCTACCGCAATTTCCATTCAATCGCCGTTCAAAAGAAGTGTACATTCAAATCTTCCATTAATTCGTCATTTGATATGGGTATACATCCAAGTTCTTCCTGGAACGTCATTATGATTGATAACATTTCCTCATTTTGTCTCTTCCGATAACTTTTATCCCTTTTTGTCTATTGAAAAAGCGTATTCGTCTAGATAAAATCTAGCACAGGCTTGCAACAACATTACACTACTTTTTCGAATTTCTACTTCTGCTGATGCTATTGCTTCCTCCAAATTGCTAATTGCTTTGATTTCGAATCTGAAAATTATGTTAAAGCTTGACTTGATCTAATTGAAATCGATCTCCATTTAACTAACCATCAGTTGGTAAAGTTGATCAATCAACCTTTTTATCTGATCAATTAAATCAAGTGCTGACTAGCTAACTGGAATCAAAGACCAATTATATAAAGTCGGTTTGGTCATAACAACTTTCTCAAGAATCGAGATCGCAATTATTTGGACACCTGACGAGAATGATAATATACTTCTTTATCCTTAACTATAGGGTAATTTTCTGAAAATTTGGGCAGCACTTCCCCCTACACCATTGACTACCAGTCGGACTCAAGCCGACACCATTAATCAACCAAATCATCCATAATCATATCCGTCTACTTCCATCAATCAAATTCATCAATTCCCACAATTCACCTTTGATCAACATCTAACTGGCATATTATATATCTTTTTAAAATGAGACTTAAGGTCTTAAATTAACAAGGATTAATATAACCATTCCCTTTCCAGTTCTTTTAGAATCTTACAAAATTTTTTATTAGTGAACTTTAAAATTTGTCTCGTTTCTCAAAATTTTATTTCGCGAGTATCTTAACTTATTTCTTGTCATTACCAATTTTTATTACTAGTCTGCTCATCTTTTAATAACCATGCATTGTTTTCATTATTATCGTCATAATTTGATGGAAACTTAATCGTTATCTCGTTATTCCTTAAAAGACTCCACAGTCGAATCACCATTCCTTCATCTCCACTTACTTATGCAAGTTAGAGAAGTTCACAATTTCTTGAAACACATGTTCGAAGTTTGATTACATTTAAGATTTCCCTCATCTTGAATCTTCACGACAAGTATCTTCCATCGACGAAGGGATGTTTCACGTCGTAATTGCATATCTAAGCCATTGTTCAGAATTTCCTAGATCTTTGATCGTCGTCCCGCTACTCGTTTGCTTCGTTTGAGCACACAACATCACTTCCTTATTTCGTAACTGATCTAATTATTACGGTTAGCTAATGATTCATTTCTCATCACAATCTCCCAATTCAAAGTGCATCGCGTTAGTGTAATCTACCATACTGATGAGATCCTTGTAACACGAACAATTGCCAGATTTGATGTCCTTGCCACGACCGCGTTGTCGGTGTATTCATTCTTCTTTGCTCGTAAATGTCCCCCATTTATCGGCTTGCAATCATATTCTCCTTCGACACGTACTTCTACCTGTTGCACGAAATTATTCTATTTTTTTTGTAATCGTCAGAGAACAGACTCGATGCAAGAGGAGAGTTTGTGAACATGATTTTGATTGAAAAGCTGGGTAAGGAATAACAATGCAGCTACCGATTGGAAGAATTGAAGGAAGAAAATAAGTGAAGAATGAGACAACCATATTCGTACTCAAGATGGACAGTCTTTCATACTATATGGCATACAACACATTATTAGGTGGCGTCCCACCCGACTCTTCATCATTTCGACAAAGCGTCATATCATAACACTGTTGTCTCAATCAGGAATCAAGAATTTGAGAAAAGAAATAATTTAGATGGAATACAAGAATTTTTCTTCCTATGATTTATCAACAGGAGAGCTCATACGTATTCACGGATCAAGATAAACATATGTTGTCGTGTTAGAGGAAAGAATGTTAGTGCTGATCACCTTCCACACTTCACCTACATCTGCCTTCAGGATCGTGCGAATACAGGTTCACGATTCAAGTAACATCATTGCTTCGAAGTGCTGTCTGGAAATGCCTTCACATCAAATGCTTCAAGAATTTGATCTTAATCGCGTCCTCCCGTAGAATAACCGTCGATCACACCATGCCTTAATTTAGTCGATAGAAATACGATTCTTCTCCAACCATTTAGAAGTTTCTTTCATTTTCTTCAATCACCCTCTAACCGCTCTAATCACGAATTTCGTTAAATTTTTAACAATTTTAAATAATATTTTAATGTATTAATTCAATTATTGATTTTATTAAACAACGTTTACTTAAACTTTAAACCCTTCTTTCTGCTGGTGGGTCTACTTGGTCCTTCGAATTAACAACACTGAGTCTAATTCCATTCTTCTTTTTAGGTCATTTTCTGTTTATAATAACAAGAACATAAATAGTAATCTGACAACCAATTTGTAAAACTCATTTCATGCAAAAATCTTCTGAAAGTTGATTAAGAAAAATCTTTTCCAAAATCTAATTTTTAAAGTTTTGAAAATCAAATATTTGGTCGTCATTACTATATAAGTTACTTGCTACTTTTATGATCTACCCATGAACTGTCTAATTAAAAGAATGCCCATATAAGGGTCTATTCGCTTTGGTACCTCTTCCACATTTCCTCGGATTCAGCTTGCACTTATTAGTCGCTAAAACTTCATTTACCGTCGTATATCATTTTATTCGCAGTTCTACCGCAATACTGACACCTGGTAATATCTTTGACATTTTTGTCATCGTCCTTGACGTTATACTTACAATCACGCATGTGATTCGACATTCTGTCTGTAGCTAGGGTCACACCTTCTTTCTAGTCTTACCTATATCTAGGAAAGTAGATATCATTCCTCGCGCAGCTCCCGATAAGTGATAAGATTCTTCTCACAATGGTGGTGCCTTCGAAACGTGCAACGTTGGTTCTTCATCAGCTTCCATCAACTGGTTGCCTCCAGCGTGAAGCTCGTCCTACTACCTAATTCTAAGTTAAATCGTGCGAACACTCACCTAGATTCCCTTACACAAGTGCTCACGAAATCACCCGCATTTCCTTCAAAATCACATGAAAAGTAGGGTAACATACCCAGTCTCCGTCGATCCGTCGATTCGTCGATTTCTCATTATTGTATGATCTAAGGTTTCAATATACCTATGATGTTGTGATATTCGCCTTACACTTTCTCAACGATCCTATCTTAGCAACTCCATCTCGGATCTACTAACCCTAATTCGCACTCAACTCAATTTATCCTGAATATGCCTAGGGTCTTTCCTATCCTGTACGACCTATCATTCCTATCTTACTCTCACCTATTCTTATTTCAGTGACCAATAACCTGCAGCTCTGATGCCAAACTGTAACATCCCAAATCCGGGGTCAAGATTTGGTGTCACTAAATAATTATTACATAAAGTAAAGAAATAAATAAATAACCCCTTGAATCCGGATCGTTTACAGGTTATGGTATGAAACAAGAATCTAACCTACTACAACTCACTTCAACTATAATACAAGTATAAATACCTTTGAACTAATGCTTTTGTCACATTCTTCTAACACCTTCAACTTCTCGCAACGGAAATTTCTCTAACTTCTGCTGTTTATCAAAGCTATTCACTTTAATCCTTATCTGTTTCTGGCAGAAATAAGATTTGACAAAGCAAGAGTGAGCCAAAAATGCCCAGCAAGTATATATATTTTGAGTTTCAAACATTAATATCAAAGAAAACTTCCGGACAAAATTCAAAACAATTTTTAAACAATTCTATTTTGAATAAGTGGAGTGAATAAACGTTGGCTGTCACCAGCCTTTAACTATAAATTTAAAATCGACAAGCGATTCCCCGATTCATCTCCTGAATCAGGGTTCTGTCCGGTCTTGGAATCATGAAAACCTTTCGAGAGAGAATGCCGTTAATGGCGATCAACAACAAATTAGACTGGACACTAGTTCGCATCTATATTCTGCTGATCAGTCAGAATATAATGCAGATCTATATCTCAATATATAGATCCGGTCGGATATCCAGGCACTACGGCCCATCTCGAGGCACCTGTCATCCCGGTCCTCAGGATTAAGACATATTTAATCCCCAAAATGTCATCATTATCCAGCCCATGGAGTATTTTGATGTCAAATCATTTTGAATTCAAAACATCCCAATTCAGGGTTCGCAAATAACCCGAAAGAATGGGTATTTGCTCAAGAGAGCAATCGAATTATAGGAACAAGAATAAAAAGATCATGCATCATCAGAGTAATTGCAGCGAAATGTAAAACATTTAACTATTCTGAACTTAGAATAGGATCGAAGAAATAATTGCAGTATTTTAAAAGAAAAATCAGGAATACTTGCAGTCTTTAAAAGAAAGTTCGGGAATACTTGCCTCAATAAGCTTTAACCGCTATTGACTTTGGTTCGACTTTAATCGTTCGGCTTTATCGTCAAACTACTATCCTATTCTTGATACGATCCCAACATTCAGACCCTTCAGTTGGAATTTCGTTGATCTTGAAGTTTAATCACTAGATCGTTCCTAGTCCGATGTCACGTCTCGGTCTTCCGTCTAAAACCTACAGGGTTGAAATACCCTAATTCAGATAATCGCTTAAGCTTAACATCAAATCAATATCTTATTCTACCCATCCGATTTCATAACCGAATTCATATTTATATGTATTATCGAAATACACATAGCAATTATGGTTCACATCTTCGAAAATCGGTTGGGTATTTAATTTTCGGAAAATACGTATATTTGTCATTTTGAAAAATATGGTAATCGATTATTCACAAAATATCTTATCACGTTACGTAAATAGGTTTCATAAAGTTCAATCATATCCTCGTTCGACGTTTCCGATAATTACAGGTTACGTTCCCGTATTTTCGGAAATAATTTCCCGAAAATCGGGCAGCGTTTCCTTTATTTATCGGCCTACCCATCGAATCATTTCGACGTCAAATTCACAACAACAATCCAATCACAACCAATTCCACAAATCCCAAACTCCGATTCGGTTAATTACTATCATTTCCTGTATTTTACATTTCTATTCGTATTTTTATTTTATTCGCATTTTTCATTTCATAATTAATTTTTCCAACTAATTTTATTTAATTAATAACGTAGGACTCAGATAAAAATCATCCCCGTCCACCGTCGACTCGCCAAAGCTCATCGTCGACGGCGGTAAAATTTACGGGTACCCGATTAATTCCGGGTTTCCAACGTAAATTCTACCGATTTAAATGTAATCATTTTCCGCACGAAGAATACGTTTATTTCATGAATATAACTCGAATAAATTTTTCCTGCAGAAAATTAATAAAATAATATCAAAAATGAACCAACAGCAACGCGCTACACGCGCAAAACGGAAAAGGAGAAACAGAATAGCCGAGCAACAATCGGAACACAGGGTAACAACCGGAAATCACCCCGCCACGAACACGCACCACACACGTGGGCGGCGGTGATAGTCACCGGAAAAGAAACGGCAACACAGTCACATAATAATCCAAAGCACTGACATACACACACACCCATACGGATGTACACACACGAAGCACATAGGAAGAAGCCGAATAAACAATCGGAAAAAAAAGAAGGGGAGCAGGGGCGGCGATTTCGCCGGAGAAGACAAAGCAACAGCAGCTTACCAGAGGGAGTAACACAACCGGAAAGAAAAGAAACGGGAATTGAAGACGGGAAAAGAAGAAATCGAGGGAGAGGAGTGAAGAGAGATCGAGAGAACATCGAGAGATGAGAGCAGCCGTAATAATCGAGAGGAGGAGAGGCGGTGAAGAAAGGGGGTGGGGAATTACGGTTGTATTTATTTTGTTTTGTGTTATTATTTTATTTTTATTATTATTATTATTATTATTTTTTGTTATAATACCGATTCGCGTCATATTATTGTTTTAGACACATAATCCACGAGTAACAATAATCCGATATTTATGAAAACAATTTATTTAAAAATCACGAAATAATTAGGAGTTAATAAAATTAAATTTGCAAGATTTTTAAATTATTTTTATAAGGCGTATTGGACCTGTATTCTTTTTAAAATACACACATGGTTAGATAAAAGCCAGAATATTCCCAAAATAATTTTGAAATTCTTTAAATATTCCAAACTTAACAAAATAAAATTTCATGACTTTTGAAGCATTCTGGAATTAAATACTGATTTTACAATTAAATGGAGTCAGAAAATTATTTAAAATTAAATAATAAATAAAATATTGATTTCTAAATTTTATAAACTCCTAAAAATAATAAACAAATTATAAAATAACAAAATAATTTTAGGAGCAATTTTAGCATTTATAAGAATAAATATTCAATAAAATCATTTTAAAAATGAATTAAATTCATACAACTCGATAATTAATCCTAAAATTAACCTTTGCATCCAACAAATCACAAACAATAAATAATACACATCACATAGATGACCGAATCATCACACAATCGATTTGTTTAATAATTCGATAATCACATTCACCTTTTGGCTCCGAAAATAGGTTACTTAGCCGCTAAGTAACTGAAAAGACGATACGATTTTAATACCGAATTTGGATAATTATCAAAACAGAGCTTCATATAACATACTTTATACGAGATTAAGATAATAATGTCTCGCCTTTTGAGAATATGGGTTCTTATCGATATATAAAATGATTTGCGTATCGAAAATTTTACACCGGGACTCGTACAGGTCAAACCGTACCCCGGATCGAGAAAGTCAAAACACGGAAAGTGTTCAGAATTATCAGATTAAGTTAGGAAGGAGTTTTCGGAAGAGTTTCGGATTGTAAAAATGCAAAAACGATTGAAGTGGGACGATTTCTGATTCTAAAAAGTAATTTTATAATTATGTAAAAATAATCATTATTAATTCTATAAATCCTTATAAAATCGTATGATTATCCAAAAATTACCAGAAAAATACCAAAATTATCTTGATTTAATTCTGGATAATTGGAAATTAAAATATCTCAATTTTATCAGAAATAAACATCCAAATATTATTATCCATCATCAAATAATTCACCAAAATTCACATAAAATCACATAATTATTTATTGATAAAAATAAATACATAATATTTCCCGGGCGGTACATTTGGCAACAAGAATAAACCTAGGATCCTAAACTAGAGAATATCAAATCAATATAAGATATCACCAACATACTTTTCAAGAAGCAACCAAGGAAGCAAGCATAAAACTCTCTGCCCACTTCTTCATCAAGCCATTCGGCTATTTTCCAAAAACCAAGGAATTCAAATACAAATCTCCAAGTTCTAGCCATGGATAACTCCTCCCATTAATTCTCAAGCTTCCTAACAACAAAACTAAGGTAAGATAATTTTTTTATCTCTTTTTATCAAGGTTTGATGGGTGAAATAAAATCAAGAAAGTTGCTAGTGAATAGTATGAATAATAACTCTTCTTTGGTTTCTTGATTTCAATGGTGGTTTTAGGTTCCAAAAACCATACCAAGCACTCCCAAGACTCCACCATCCTCAAGAACACATCTCAAGCTTTCAAGAAAGGTAAAAATCTTTGACCCAACTTTATTTAAGATTCAAATCCAAGATCCTTTTAGTATGTAGTTATAAACCTAGTTTTAGTGGTGATATTGTTACGATCTTGATGTTTAGTTAAGTAGATTTAAGGTTGATTGTTGTTACCTCAATAAAATGATGTTATTGAGAGGAGTTAATGTGTTGATGATGATATGGTGATTGTTGGTGGTAGTATAAAGATTTAAGGCGTAAACGAAACTCCGATCATAAACGTAATCTCGTTAAAACGAACAAAACGTAACTTTAAGTTTCTGCAGAAAGTCCCGAAGATGTAAACTGTAGTTTCTTAAAAAATAACCCTTGATTATGATAGACAATTTTATAAGGATCGTTTAGGTTCTTGAATTGCTTGATTCCGATTTACGGATCAAAACTTATGACCGTTTTACTAAAAGTGATTTACGCGACAAAAACTGCTACGAATCACGAACTTTGAAAATATAAAGGATCGATTTAAAAGTGTTCATAAATCATGAAATTTTTACAGAGAGTATCACATTAAGTTTCCTAACTGCCATAAAAATTTTCCTTTAAGTCCTTATTCACATCATGGATGCTTTATTTTTCAAAGAACCTTAAATTCATTTTCATTTTCGCCGTCGGCTCCGCTTATGGATTCTACGGTTTCTAATCACGCGGTCTCAGCTCCGATATTTTTATAAAACATAAAAATCATTACTTTCACTTGAAATTTTTATGGCAGTTAGGAAACTCAATATATTACGCGATAAAAACTGCTACAAATCACGAACTTTGAAAATATAAAGGATCGACTTAAAAGTGTTCATAAATTATGAAATTTTTACAAAGAGTATCATATTGAGTTTCCTAACTGCCATAAAAATTTCAAGAGAAAATAATGATTTTTATATTTTATAAAAATATCGGAGCCGAGACCGCGTGATTAGAAACCGTAGAATCCATAAGCGGAGCCGACGGTGAAAATGAAAATAAATTTAAGGTTCTTTGAAAAATGAAGCGTCCATGATGTGAATAAGGACTTAAAGGAATAATAAGGATAAAATAAGTTGAGATGGTGCATAATAATTAGCGCATGAGTGCGGGTAGCCGTAAATTAGAACGAGACCTAACGAAGTGAATTATGTTATGATTATAGATTTCCGAGCAGAACCTAGAGCATCCTCCATCTCGAGATACCTAGGCAAGTTTATGAACCCAACTCCACTTACTATTTTGTTGTGAAAGGATTGTTTTATTATCATTGCATAAATATCATATTTGCCATGATACATAGCTATTGAACTTTTGCATAATATAGCAATGTTGTACGATAAGTATATGTATCGTAAAATATTTATTTCCGCTTTAAGCGTGATGTATAATTATAAGACCGAGAGTTGGAAGGGATTTTAAGATGAAAACCCGGAAATCATTCCGGTAATATTACGACAATCACGAGTCCATAAAAGTACGTTTTAAAGGGACTCAACGTCCACTTACGAAACATTAAAATACCTCGAACTTTTATTAAAACGATTTCCCAACGATCATATTCCCTCAACTATATTTTATTATTCGAACAATAAATATTATATACATATTCCTTTATTATCGGAGAAGTATACTCCAACGATTATTTATTTCAAAACCCGATTAAATATTAAAGATTATTGATTGCGTAGACATTGAGGAATAATATTTTAAATATTCTTTTAAAGAATAAACTCATTCGAGGTTAATTATTTATCGATTATCATTTTGTTATTTATTAAAGGGTTTATTATGATTTAAAAATCATGGACCCTGATTTAATATACTTTCTGATTTTCAGAAAATCATTCGAATAATATCAGATCGTCGGAGAATATTGTCTCGACTTATTTTAAATATTTTGAATATAGTTTCAAAAGAAACTCTCCCTTATATAACAAATATGTTGACAACGGTCAACTCACATCCTTAGTACTTTCTCCGAAAATTCTCGGAAGTACATATATATACGTACATATCCAAGTGTACCTATCAACAAGCAATATGCTTGGGGAACAATATAAGTTCCATATTTATGATAGGATTCTTACAAGGATAAGGAGGGGTAGACTCTAGTACTTCGTGGACTAGGGAGACTACCAATTTACTACCACATGAGAAAGTATTTTATATACTGATGAACATGTAGAGTATGCGTACCTGAGAGGGATGGCGCAAAACCGTGTCTTGAGAGGGATAGATGCGAAGTGTGTACCTGAGAGGGACAAACGCAGAAAAGGCCCGAATGCGGCCAGGGTGATAACCAATAATAAAAGGGAATCGTCCATCTACATGTAGAAAAGGTTACTTTTATCGCAATACGACTGATCATCGTATGCGGTGGCTCCAACGAATGTCCTATTCTTCCAATTGGAATTATGATGCAATACCGTAACCCAAGCCTAGGTGCTGGGTTTACTATTAAGGTATTCGCAGGATAATAAAATCCACTTAAGAATTGTTTTTATAAGAAGGTGTGTGTCACCAAGGAAAAACTAAATTCGAATAAAACATAATTATCATATATGATATTTTACTTAAGTTATCATACAGTCATTTTCATACTGTACATTATTATGCTGGGCATTATAGCTCACACTTGTTTTCTTAAATTGACACAACACAACAGTGAATAAAGATGCCTACCATGAGAACCACAGCCAGGAAATGGGTAGGAAATGGTTAGGTGTTCCGTAGATTGTTTAGTACTGTACCACAAGTAGTCCGAATAAGCTGGATTGGTTTTCAGTTGTTTTTAGTTCGGCTTATTTATAAGTATGACTTATGTAAGGTAATAAACAAGAAACGTATATTTGACCGACGGACTAGCCTTACTTAAAGGTTACTCCCCGGTAAGACTTAATTACTTTTGGGTTGTAATAATTATCACTTTATGGTTGAATTACTCTTGCTATGAGTGGTTCGTTTCCAAGACAATAACCTGTAAGTGTGTGTGTGTGTGATAAGTGTGGGGTCGTAAAGTGTGAATATTTATATATTGTAGTGTGAGGTATGTGGTTTGTAGTAGTTTAGATGGTGTGGCCTCCGAGATTCCTGACCCCGGATTTTGGGGCACCACAGAAATGGTATCAGAGCCTTAAGTTATCAAATCTTGGAAATGATAGGATATAAAATACGTAGATATAAGGATAATAAATAATCAATTAGAGCTCAAGTCGAGTTCGTCGTCGGGCTACACGGGTAGCCTTGACAGTTTTTACCCTCAAGGGAATTTCGACTCTAAGTTAGTAACACCTTGCCTAATTGTGTCAGGTACTAGTGGAGCCTATAAGGGAGGTTGACCCTGTTGATGATGATATGGTTCCTGAGCATAACCCTACTCCCGAGCCAGAGGACCCACCCATTGATGACTCAGATGATGACCCTACTGAGAGTGTCCCAGAGGAGGAGACTGACCTTCCTGTCCCTATAGTTGATGACGTTGAGATGACCCAGGGAGATGGCGTAGGCTGGAGGGATGTAGAGATGTGCCCTCACCCGACCATTCGCTCTCCTACCCCACCCCCAGGGATTCAGAGCCCTATGCCCTATGTTGATGATGATGACGAGGATGGGATATATGAACAGGTCTACGAGGCTTACGACATATTCTCTAGCGACCCAGACTCACCTCTACCACCCCCGGCGACCATACATGTAGCTGTACACAACTGGATGGTGGCTCAGCTTAACGCTGAGATCACTGCGGCATCTGCTCACATTGTGGAGTTACGCCAGGCACTGACAGCTGAGAGAGCCATCGGACTAGGATACCCAGGGGACTTCAGAGCTGCTTCCCCAGCCATAGCCTGCAAAGAGATTGATGGGATCGAGCTCCGTACCCGGGTTCAGATGAGGATGACAGCGATTGGAGGATACATCCCAGTAGTTGATGCAGAGATGATGTTGGCAGGAGCGATGAGGAGGGTGCGTGACCTCACGCACAGTGACAGTGACTGAGAGACTAGTGACTAGATATGGACCTTGAAGAAGGCTGGGTGACTTGTCACCAATTTTGATAGGATAGCTAGTAATAGATAGCGTTCCTAGCCCTTCAGGATATACGGCTTATGTATTTACATTTCAGTATTAGGATAAGTAATGATGTATTATAATCTGGCATTTAAGAATTCAGCTAGTTGTTTTGTCCCTCAGATATAAGTGGGAGACCTTATGAAATATATATCTAGCAGTTATTAAGAAATTGATGTCCATATTATTGTACTTTATAAAAACATGCTAGATAATAAATAACATGCTTACACATGAATAATTAATCCAACTGTAATAATTGTAACTATATTGACAAATCTTCATTATCAGAACAATGCCACCCCGTAGAAGAGGAACCAGGGCACAGCCCGCAGAATCGGTTAACCAACAACGGAATGAACCTGACCCTGTAGTAAATGAAGAAAGTGAAGAGGACCTAGACTATAATGAATATAATGAGGAAGAATATGTAGAAGAAGAGGCTGAGGATACCCATCAGGGAGGGAACCCCATGAATGAATTTATGGAACTGTTAAGAGCAATTCTGAACTAACAACCTATTCCACCACATCCACATGCTGCCCAAAAGACTGCAACCACTGCCTTTAGGGCCTTCAAATCTCTCAAACCCCCAGAGTTTCTAGGATCTGCCGACCCCATTGAAGCACGGGCCTGGCTCAAAGAGATAGAAAAGTCCTTCGAGATACTAAGTGTAGAGGAACGACACAAGACTATATTTGCTTCTTACATGCTGAAAGGAGAAGCTAACTACTGGTGGGAGTTTAAACAAAACCTAGAGACTGATGCTGTGATCCCATGGGATAGATTTAACCGACTGTTCTTAGACAAGTATTTCCCTAGGTTTATGGAGACCCAGATGGAGATTAAGTTTGTGGAGTTGAAACATGATAAGATGACTGTGGCAGAATATGAGGCCAAGTTTACTGAGTTTTCGAGATTTGTGCCTGAGTTCGTGAATACCGAAGAGAAGAAAGCACGAAGGTTTCAGCTTGGTCTAAAACAGTGGATCCAAAACCGAGTGGCGATGTTAGAGCTGACAGACTATGCTACCTTAGTGTAGAAGGCCTCGATTGTTGAAGCTGACAGTGAGCAGAGTGTGAAGGAAAAGGAAAATAGGAAGAGGAAGATAGGAAGCCAAGGAATAGGAACCGGGAACATGAGCCTTCCAAGCAGGTTCGTCAGGGGAGTGGTGTCCCAACCTGCACGAGGCCCCAGATTCAGAAAAGCCCCAAGTGAAAGTGTTGGCCAGGGCGACGGACAATCTAGGGCAACATTTCATAGCCAACCCCGCGCCCCAATACCGGAGTGTCAAACCTGTAAGAGGAGGAACCCTGGAGTGTGCAGCCAGGCGAGAGCCCCTTTGAAATGTTATAGGTGTGGTCAAACAAGACACCTTGCCAACAACTGCAACCAACCCACCGTAACATGTTTCCAATGTGGGAAAGTAGGACACATGAGGAAGGATTGCCCGACACTGAAGCCCCCAGCCTCAGGGATGAGCAGAGCTACATCCAACCGACCCCCAGCTGCTAGGACCTTCAACATTACTGTTCAAGATGCTTTCTGAAACACTGACGTGATAGCAGGTACCCTTTTGTTAAATTCCGAGCATGCAAATGTCCTATTTGATTCTGGAGCAACCAAGTCATTTATATCTCAATATTTTCCTAAAAAGTTAAAACTTAACGCCATACCCTTACGTGAGGTATTACAAGTGGAAATAGCAAACAAAGAAATAATTCCTGTGAATCAAGTACACCCTAAGTGCAAGTTGAAATTAGAAGGGAAGGTCTTCGAGGTTGACCTAATTCCATTTGCGTTAGGAGAATTTGATGTAATCTTAGGAATGGATTGGTTATCCAGTAATGGAGCGCAAATAGATTGTGAACGGAAGAGATTTAAGATAAGAGTGTAAAATGAAAGAGAAGTAGTGTTTAAAGGTCAACGACAGAACCAGAAATTTCTGACCATGCTAAAAGCAAAAAGATTGTAAAGGAAAGGTAACAAGGCCTATTTGGCTTATATGGTAGATACCAAGAAGGAAGTCCCTATTATACAGGACATACCTGTAGTGAACGAATTCGAGGATGTGTTTGCAGAGAACTTACCAGGGTTGCCACCTAACAGGAAAATAGAATTCACTATAGAATTAGCACCAGGAACGACACAAGTATCCAAGGCCCCATATAGACTAGCCCTAGTTGAGATGAAGGAATTAGATTCTCAACTGCATGAAATTATTAGATAATGGAATGATAAGACCCAGTGTGTCGCCATGGGGAACGCCAGTACTGTTCGTAAAGAAAAAGGACGGTAATATGAGATTATGCATAGACTATCGAGAATTGAATAAGCTGACTATTAAAAATAGGTACCCTCTCTCCAGGATTGATGACCTATTCAACCAACTCAAGGGAGCTGTACATTTTTCCAAAATAGATTTGAGAGCAGGATATCACCAATTAAAAATCAAACCTGAGGATATACCGAAGACTGCTTTTCGCACTAGGTATGGGCACTATGAGATCTTGGTAATGTCGTTTGGGCTGACCAATGCACCCGCAGCCTTTATGGATTTGATGAACAGAGTGTTCAAAAAGTACCTAGATATATGTGTGATAGTTTTTATAGATGATATTCTGATCTACTCGAAGACAGAGCAAGAACATTCAAAACAATTGAGGATAGTCTTAGAAATCTTGAGGAATGAGAAATTATATGCCAAGTTTTCGAAGTGAGAGTTTTGGTTAAGGGAAGTTCAGTTCTTAGGACATGTGGTGAGTAGCAGAGGAGTTTTAGTTGACCCTGCCAAAATAGAGGCTGTATCTAACTGGGAAAGACCAACTACCTCAATAAAAGTTAGGAGTTTTGTGGGTTTAGCAGGATATTACCGAAGATTCGTGCAAGATTTTGCTAAGATAGCCGGTCCACTGACTAGACTTACCCGGAAGACAGAAAAGTTCGTATGGACAGAGAAATGTGAGGAAAGCTTTCAGGAACTGAAAAGGAGGCTGGTGTCGGCACCAGTGCTCGCTCTTCCCGATGGAAAGGGAGAGTTTGTGATATACAGTGACGCATCGCTTAAAGGATTAGGATGTGTACTGATGTAGCACGGCAAAGTTATAGCGTATGCCTCTCGACAATTGAAGGAGTATGAGAGCAGATACCCGACGCATGATCTAGAATTAGCAGCTATAGTGTTTGCCCTAAAAATTTGGAGACACTACCTATACGGTGAGAAATGCGAGATCTACAAAGACCATAAAAGCCTCAAATATATTTTCACTCAGAAGGAACTGAACATGAGACAGAGGAGATGGTTAGAGCTGATAAAGGACTACGACTGTGAAATTTTATATCACCTGGGTAAAGCCAATGTGGTGGCTGACGCCCTTAGTAGGAAGGAAAGACTCAAGATGATGATGACATCAGAGGAGTTAATTAAAGAAATTGAGAAAATGGAAATCGACGTGAGAGTGACCGGTAAAGGAACAGAAGAATTATTTGAGATTATGCTAGTGCCGAAACTGACTGAAAAGATACGAGTATGTCAGGAAAAGAAGATGAGCGAATAAAGAGGAACATTGACCGGTGAGGAAGTGAGGTGCGAGAAGGACGAGAAAGGGATCATGAGATACGCATCCCAAATTTGGATACCAAACGTGCAAGAGTTAAAGGACGAGCTACTGCACGAAGGACACATCTCCAGATATTCAATCCACCCAGGAAGTACGAAGTTGTACCGTGACCTTAAGGAATATTATTGGTGGCTTAACATGAAGAGAGAAGTAGCAGAGTGGGTCAGCAAGTGCTTGACATGTCAGAGAGTGAAGGCTCAACATCAACAACCTAGTGGACTATTACGGCCCCTGGAAATTCTGGAATGGAAATGAGAGCATATAGCCATGGATTTTGTGACAGGCCTACCAAGGACAAAGACCAATCACGACGCCATATGGGTTATCATAGATAGATTGACCAAGTACGCACACTTCCTACCAATCAACGAAAGGTACACCTTAGACAAGTTGGTGGATATTTACTTGAAGGAAATCATAGTAAGACACGGCGTTCCTGTAGCCATAGTATCAGATAGAGACCCAAGGTTTAATTCCTGATTTTGGAGAAGCTTCCAGGAATGCGTAGGCACCAAACTAAATATGAGTACCACTTACCACCCCCAGACTGATGGACAAAGCGAAAGGACTATTCAGACCCTAGAAGATATGCTACGAGTATGTGCCATTGATTTTAAAGGAAATTGGGATGACCACTTACCTATGATCGAATTTGCTTACAACAATAGCTATCACGCTAACATAGGAATGCCTCCGTATGAAGCTCTTTATGGATGGAGATGTCGCTCTCCCCTATGTTGGGATGAAGTTGGAGAACACAAGATATTAGGACCAGAGTTAGTCCAGCAGACCAGTGAAATGGTGAGACTCATCAGGAAAAGACTGGTAGCAGCTCAGGACAGACAAAAGAAGTACGCCGACCAGACCAGGAAGGATAGGGAATATGAACTAGGAGATTCTGTGTTATTAAAGTTATCTCCGTGGAAAGGAGTGATGAGATTTGGGAAGAAAGGGAAGCTGAGTCCCAGATTCATAGGACCCTTTGAAATTTTGAGGAGAATAGGACCTCTAGCTTACGAGCTCGCCTTGCCTCCTAATCTGCAACAAGTGCACAACGTGTTCCACGTGTCCATGTTAAGGAAGTACCATGCAGATGCACGACATGTAATAGAATACGAGCATGTAGATTTACAACCAGACCTGACCTACATCGAACAGCCAGTAAGGATAATGGACCAAAAAGAACAAGTGCTGAGGAACAAGACTGTGAAGCTGGTTAGAATCTTGTGGAGGAATCAAAATGTCGAGGAGTCAACTTGGGAAGTTGAAGATGCAATGAGGAATAGATACCCCCACTTATTTTCTAATTGATTCCGGGACGGAATCCTTGTTAGAGGGGAAGACTGTAATAACTCGAATTTTTGAGACCTTGTAAAACATTTAATAAATAGTAACCCTGACGGACGGGAAAAACTTTTGAGCCCACACTATGTAGTGCATGTGAAAATGAGTATTGGAGTTGATATTATGAGTATACGTACCAAATGAGTGTATGTAAACGCTATTAGTTTTCAAAGAAAACGAACTTTGAAAAATGACCATATTTATGACTCATCGAGGATTACGGGAATCCCAATATAATTACAAGATTAAAAACTCTACAGATTTATATCCAAGTATGATAATTCAAAACATAAGGAATAAATGCGAAAGGAATTACATCGCGAACCATTTACGAGTAAGTATTACGAAAACGTTTAAGTGATCGAGCGAACGCGTAAACCATTAAATAAACGTAACGCACTAACTAACCATGGTAAGACATTAACCATGGTTACTTTATCAAATAGTGAGCTAGATATAGTATGATCAACCACGGCTAATGGAATAGTAAGCTAAGGAAGCTAAGCAAGTGGCTTAGCTTATAATCTACCATAAGCTAGTAGATTTGTCCATGGATTTGGCAACAAGAATAAACCTAGGATCCTAAACTAGAGAATATCAAATCAATATAAGATATCACCAACATACTTTCCAAGAAGCAACCAAGGAAGCAAGCATAAAACTCTCTCCCCACTTCTTCATTAAGCCATTCGGCTATTTTCCAAAAACCAAGGAATTTAAAATCAAATCTCCAAGTTCTAGCCATGGATAAATCCTCCCATTAATTCTCAAGCTTCCTAACAACCAAAATAAGTTAAGATAATTCTTTGATATCTTTTTATCAAGGTTTGATGGGTGAAATAAAATCAAGAAAGTTGCTAGTAAATAGTATGAATAGTAACTCTTCTTTGGTTTCTTGATTTCAATGGTGGTTTTAGGTTCCAAAAACCATACCAAGCACTTCCAAGACTCCACCATACTTAAGAACACATCTCAAGCTTTCAAGAAGGGTAAAAATCTTTGACCCAACTTTATTTAAGATTCAAATCCAAGATCCTTTTAGTATGTAGTTATAAACCTAGTTTTAGTGGTGATATTATTAAGATCTTGATGTTTAGTTAAGTAGATTTAAGGTTGATTGTTATTGCCTCAAGAACATGATGTTCTTGAGAGGAGTTAGTGTGTTGATGATGATATGGTGATTGTTGGTGGTAGTATAAAGATTTAAGGCGTAAACGAAACTCTGATCATAAACGTAATCTCGTTAAAACGAACAAAACGTAACTTTAAGTTTCTGCAGAAAGTCCCGAAGATGTAAACTGTAGTTTCTTGAAAAATAACATAGATTTCTCGGGAATCCTTTTCTTCTAATCGGGATGAAATTATATATTGAACTTTGAAATCATAGTAATGGCATCAATTTGATATTGGTTTTCTGAATTCAATTATATTTAAGAATCTGATAAAGTATGTGAATGAGGGAACCTATGAGTGTACCCTTTATTTGGAAAGAAATATTTGTAGACAATGTTATAAGGATCATTTAGGCGCTTGAATCGCTTGATTCCGATTTACAGATCAAAAGTTATTACCGTTTTACAAAAAATGATTTACGCGACAAAAACTGCTACGAGTCACGAACTTTAAAAATATAAAGGATCGACTTAAAAGTGTTCATAAATCATGAAATGTATGCAGAGAGTAGATTATTGAGTTTCCTAATTTCCATAAAAATTTCAAATGAAAATAATGATTTTTCTATTTTATAAAAATATCGGAGCCGAGACCGCGCGATTAGAAACCGTAGAATCCATAAGTGGAGCCGACGGCGAAAATGAAAATGAATTTAAGATTCTTTGAAAAATGAAGCGATCATGATGTGAATAAGGACTTAAAGGAATAATAAGGATAAAATAAGTTGAGAGGGTGCATAATAATTAGCGCATGACTGTGGGTAGCCGTAAATTAGAACGGGACCTAACGAAGTGAATTATGTTATGATTCTAGATTTCCGAGCGGAACCTAGAGCATCCTCCATCTCGAGATACCCAGGCAAGTTTACGAACCCAACTCCACTTACTGTTGTGTTGTGAAAGGATTGTTTTATTATCATTGCATAAATACCATGTTTGCCATGATACATAGCTATTGAACTTTTACATAATATAGCGATGTTCTACGATAAGTATATGTATCGTAAAATATTTATTTCCGCTTTAAGCGTGATGGATAATTATAAGACCGAGAGTCGGTCGGGATTTTAAGATGAAAACTCGGAAATCATTCCGGTAATATTAAGACAATCACAAGTCCATAAAAGTACGTTTTAAAGGGACTCAACGTTCACTTACGAAACATTAAAATACCTCGAACTTTTATTAAAACGATTTCCCAACGGTCATATTCTCTCAACTATATTTTATTATTCGTACAATAAATATTATATACTTATTCTTTTATTATAGGAGAAGTATACTCCAACGATTATTTATTTCAAAACCCGATTAAATATTAAAGATTATTGATTGCATAGACATAAATTATTTGAGGAATAGTATTTTAAATATTCTTTTAAAGAATAAACTCATTCGAGGTTAATTATTTATCGATTATCATTTTGTTATTTATTAAAGGGTTTATTATGATTTAAAAATCATGGATCCTGATTTAATATACTTTCTGATTTTTGGAAAATCATTCGAATAATTTTAGATCGTCGGAGAATATTGTCTCGACTTATTTTAAATATTTTGAATGTAGTTTTAAAAGAAACTCCCCTTTATATAACAAATATGTTGACAATGGTCAACTCACATCCTTAATACTTCCTCCGAAAATTCTCGAAAGTACATATATATATGTACATATCCAAGTGTACCTATCAACAAGCAATATGCTTGGGGAATAATTTAAGTTTCATATATATGATGGGATTCTTACAAGGACAAGGAGGGGTAGACTCTAGTATTTCGTGGACTAGGGAGACTACCAATTTACTACCACATGAGAAAGCATTTTATATACTGATGAACATGTGGAGTATGCGTACCTGAGAGGGATGGGCGCAAAACTGTGTCTTGAGAGGGGTGTCTTGAGATGGATAAACGCGAAGTGTGTACCTGAGAGGGACGGACACAGAAAAGGCCCGAATGCGGCCAGGGTGATAACCAATAATAAAAGGGAATCATCCATCTACATGTAGAAAAGATTACTTTTATCGCAGTATGACTGATCATCGTATGCGGTGGCTCCAACGAATGTCCTATTCTTCCAATTGGAATTGTGATTCAATACCGTAACCCAAGCCTAAGTGCTGGGTTTACTATTAAGGTATTCGCAAGATAATAAAATCCACTAAAAAATTGTTTTTATAAGAAGGTGTGTGTCACCAAGGAAAAACTAAATTCGAATAAAACATAATTATCATATATGATGTTTTACGTAAGTTATCATAGAGTCATTTTCATACTGTACATTATTATGCTGGGCATTATAGCTCACACTTGTTTTCTTAAATTGACACAACACAACAGTGAATCAAGATGCCTACCATGAGAACCACAGCCTGGAAACGGGTAGGAAATGGCCAGCTGTTCCGTAGATTATTTGGTGCTGTACCACAGGTAGTCTGAATAAGATGGATTGGTTTTCAGTTGTTTTTAGTTCGGCTTATTTATAAGTATGACTTATGTAAGGTAATAAACAAGAGAAGTATATTTGACCGACTGACTAGCCTTACTTAAAGGTTACTCCCCGGTAAGACTTAATTACTTTTGGGTTGTAATAATTATCACTTTATGGTTGAATTACTCTAGCTATGAATGGTTTGTTTCCAAGAAAATAACCTGTAAGTGTGTGTGTGTGTTAAGTGCGGGGTCGTAAAGTGTGAGTATTTATATATTGTAGTGTGAGGTATGTGGTTTGTAGTAGTTTAGATGGCATGGCCTCCGAGATTCCTGACCCCGGATTTTGGGGCACCACAGTCAATGAACTTTAACGACCACTGATGGAAAATACATAAACTAAAAATTAGCACTGCAGTCCCCGACAGCGGCGCCAAAAACTTATCAGTCGCTAAACACGCGCTAATAATACACGCAAGAATACGCGTTCACAAGTAATATAGAATCTTTTCTAGTTCGTTCCTACAGAGACTAGCTTGGTTAACTAATTAATTTATGCACTTAAGCAACAATGTATGGTTATTATTCAATGCTAAAATGATAACAAATTGAGGTTGTTTATAACAAAGAATTAAACTAATAATTATAACTAAGAGATTAAATATGATTGAATTAATGTATATGACAAATATGGGATTCTAACTTTATTAAATACTTCATTTAATAGCCTTTTTATTTTTAACCTTAGCATGCAATGGTGATGACACTAATCAGATAACACGAAACTGATAAACGCCAACTTTCGTTGCACGAGTACCATACTACCAGACATCCACAAAAGAGATAGAAGCTGAATAGACACCAATTATATTGAGACCCTATGTGTCTGTAGAATTTGACAACATAACGGTTTAAGCACAATTTATCTATCTTGATTACATAGGACAAGTAAGATGGTTAAAATTACCTACGAATCATGCATATAAATACATGAACCTATGCTAGCATGGCAAGTTGTAATTTCTTAAATTCACTGTCGCTTCATTAAAGATTAACTCACTATCTTATAAGCGACGATCATAAGACGAATATGCACAACCAATACTAGGCTATCATACAATCACCACACACTAAGACATCGAAACAAATTAACTAAAGAAAACTATAAATAAATCCGTTAGAACCCCACGATAACGATTAGCCCGTAATCGGACTCATCATCAATGTGGGTTCCGATGAAAGCATGGTATAACAAACATAGTCTTTATAACGAATAAACAAAACCAAGTTAACACAAGAGTATAGGTTCAACAAAATAAAAAACGAGCATCCAAGATTATAACTGAAAACAAAGATTCACAAGAATAAACTAGATCGTCTTCGCCTTTGTTGAATTGTACTATAGGTCTCTTGTCATCTTCTCCTTGCGCTCTGATATGTCTCAGACTTGATTACATATGAAAAACGACCTAAAGTTGTTTATATAGCAGCCCCTTGCAATCCATAAGTCCTCCAATTGTAATTCTAATAGAATTAGGATTCTCTGATTTCGCAACGGCCGTGCGGGCGCGCTGCCTTTTTGACATCTTGGCGCGGCCGCATGCTTGACCAGCGCGGGCGCGCCGTACTTCTGGAAAAACTTCATATTTTCTTCTTTTCCTTGCTGCTTCGAGCTGACTTTCCACGAGCTTTTATTCCAACACCACCTTGACACCAAATTAGCACCAAAATAATGCTAATTCACCCGATTACCTAGATAATGCCTGAAATGCAAAAACACTAGAAAACACGTCAAAACACTTAACAACTTGAGTACAAACGCATCAATTCTAAGCTTATTACAGTATTATAAAGTGTCATAAATGCCACTCAATAATCTGCATTTCTGATGATACATTAGTATGAACTAGCATTCATTTCTGATGATACATTAGTATGAACTAGCATTCGTGCCCGGCCTCATATACATACTCTCGTCTTCTTGTAATCATTATCATATTATATGTTTAAATTATTTTTAATTACATTTGCTAAAATTTTACACTAAGTTAATTATAAACATGAATATTTTTGTAGTTCTTTAAAGAAAAAAGAAAAAATATTTCACTTGGCTATTTTGTTGGAAACCATTGTACTTGTTCATCTTTATATAAGAGTAATGGTTACAGTCCTTACTGAGACTCAATTCCCTTGTTATCACAAAGTTATATGACGTCAATAAGAATTCCCTTGTTATCAAAAAGTTTATAGGGCCTCAATAAAAAATAACAATTGACAACTGAATCTTGAAAGAAAGGTAGACATATATTCAACCGAAATAATAATCAAATATTTGCAGATAGAGCTTTAACCAAAATTCATTACTATACGCAAATTAACAAAATAACAATTTGTAATATACCATATTACATTTTCACCCCAACTATAATGTTTTCACGAGTCAAGGGGGGACCTTTCACCAAACTATTATGTTTTCACCTGCTAGAGTCAAAGGCACAAGTACACGCTAAATGCATGTTGAGCAAAATTGAAACTGTATGAATAAATCAACAATATTGATTTGGATAACTCAACATAGAACAAAAGATTTGCAAATAATCTATGTTCCGCTAAAATCAATACAGATTGATTATTGGGTATATACATAATGATCTTGGTAGCTGCAGTGAAGAAGATGTCAACAGAAGTCCATATGAAATTCATTAATATGCTCAGCAACGGAGGAATAAGGTTCAAGTCAATTAAAGCAGTTATTAGGATTAGTGTGAAGACTTTAAGGATTCTAAGTAAAGTTGATTGTTTATGGTAGAAGACTTAAGAATGGTTTGTAATGATTATAATACGAAGGCCTGAGAGCGGAATATGTCGTCTGTGAACCAGACCATTACACCACGCGCCAGTGACCCGTGAAGGGAAACTAAGTACTATCATTCGAAGAATTGTTAAGTGAGGATTCATATCTGAATATGAAGGTTATATGGTTTATACGAAGAGTCGAAGAGAAGATATGAAGACGGGAAAGTTTAAAGGTTAAAGCTGTAATAACCCCAAATTTTTGGAATTTTTGTAACCCTTATGAATAGTAACTTTTGCTGATTATGTTGATTAAGGAAAATTTTCATACCACACTATATATGAGTACTGATATGGGAATTCTGAGAATGTATTAGTATTTCATAAAGTAAATAAGTTTATGGAAAGATCGTCGGAATTCGAATTCGAACACTTTGATTTTTCCCAAAAACCCACTAGATATCGAAAGAATTAAGTATAAGGTAACATGATTAAAAGAATTTAAATTCAAGGATTATAAGAGAGGATCATTAAAGGAATATAAAATATTAAAAATTACTTAGGGAAGCCCAAGTAATAAGATCCCGGATATGATCCCTCAAACGATAAACAATAATGAAAGTTAATCGAACCGAAAAATAGATAAGCAACCATTAGCCAAACAATTAAGCACTAATCAAGAGATTAGCACTAAATGAGGACATCAAACCATAAGGTGTTGACAAATGGCAAGAGGATGACATAATCAAGATAACATAAGCAAGGTTAACAAGATATTTAGCTAGGATGATTTTTAACCAAGCAATTTAACCTTGAATAATCCAAGGTCGAGATTAACTAAGGTTAAACCCCCGTATAAATAGAAATCAAGGAATCAAAGAAGCATTTCTTCCCCCCTTTTTCCATTATTTCTCTCGGCTTCTTCTTATAAAGCAAGGAAGAATTTCGCAAGTTCAAACAACACTTCTTGATAATTAGCAAGGTAATTATGTAAGCTTCCTTGTAATTAGATATGCATATCCAAGGAGTTTAGGCTTCCATTTCATTGCCAATCTTTTTCAATAATCATTGAAGAAGATGATGAATAGTGATTTTCTAGAAATTAACTTTGTGTTCTTGATTTCTTTGGAAAGATCAAGGTATTAGGAGGTTAGATCAAGGCTCCTTAATGCCCCCTAGCAACTTATTACACACCAAGGAAGGTAAAATATTCAAAACCTAGCTTTTAATTTTATTATTAATGAGTTTTATGGTTGAATTAGTAAATAAGAAGCATAATCCATGTTTGTTAGTAGTTTGGTTTGATTTTGTAATGATTCTGGTTAATGAATCTTTGATTATGGTTAATGGGTCTTGATTATGGTTGGATGAGTTGAAAGTCTTGAGAGTATAGACTGAATTAGTATGGTTTAGATGAAGTATAAATGTGTTGGTGATTATGGATTGAATTGGTGAGGTTTTAATGTAGTAAAATTTTGGAAAACTCGTACACATAGCCGTCGTAACGCCCATTTTCTTTTAAACTGGTTGTGCATGAATTTCGGAAAAGATAACTCACTGACCAAACTGTAACATTTCCATGTTTAGCTAGATCGTGTCGTAAGCTTCATTTTGGTATGCGGTTCGCTTAGATCCGATGTACGGTGTAGGAGAATCGACCTTCCTAAGTAACGGTGTTTCGCGAACAAAATTTTACCCCTCGCTTAACTTTGAAATCTTTTTTAAGACCCTTAAAAGACTAACTGGATTACGAAAAAATTATGCAGGGTTAATTAGTCAGTTGGTAGAGTATTCGAGAAAGCGTCATCTTAAAACATTTAACGGTTAATTTTATAAAAATGGTGAGGATACTCGAGCGGCTAATGTAAACCATTAAGCGCAAAAGCGACCGTTAGGGTGTAAATGGATAAAGTCTAGTTTTATAAGCGACCATGGTTTAATTCCAACTTATATGTTATTTATAGGTTACCAGACTCACACCAGGCCTTTTACCACCCCCGATCGCTCAGGCAAGTTTTCTACCCATATACTGTTGTTGTGATGATTATATATATACACATTATCTTGAGATAAGTGCATGGTTGTTGTTTAGAAAATCTTGCGATATATTGAAACATGTTGATATAATATATACATATATATACACATGCCTATTTCAGAATTTTGATATTTCTTTGTCAATTCTCTTGTTTATAAACTGCATAATACATATGCTAGAGATAGGCATTATTTGCGTATACCCTTAGTATAGGGGACTCAGAAGTTGAACATTTTCTAAAATCGGGAGGCGATGCCCCTTGGTACAGACTACATGTATGTGTGTGTATATATATATAGTTTTCTGTATATATATATATATTAATCGAATAAGGTTATTCGATAGTTTTGATTAATAATCAAACTTTTTTTTCTATTATTCAAATAAAGATCTCACTTTCGTATATGTATATTTTTTATTATTTATTATTCGTTTCAAGTATTAATTTTAAAAACTTTTACTTCATTTATTTTTATAAAGATTATCCTTTATGGTAATATTATGTAAATAATAATTTTCAGATATTTTCTAATATATCGGAACTGATTTATTTTATTAAATCGTCCTTACTCCGAACGTTTTCAAAAATATTTTCGAGTCTTCAAAATGATTTTAAAAATTAGAGCGGATCCCAAAACTCGTTTTAATTTAAATCTTTTCTTTCATGGAGGGATTTAAATACTCGCTCAAAACCTAAGGGATCCGGCTCCGTGGTGTATTTTTATCGCAATGAAGTTGCTAATTTGAGAAAAGAGCTTTTGATTACTTGACCAACATTCAGGAAGTAAGTCCATCTAAATGAGTCGGCATAAGCAACAGGCCGGGGTACGGTCTATCAAGGTGTAAGAGGTTGGGTGACAGTCCATCAATGGGTGAGTGGCCGGGTAACGGTCTAGCGCGAGGTCCTAATGCGGCCAGGGTGATGACCGGCGAGGAATTCATCCATCTACTAGTAGAAAAGGTGACTTAATTGGTATCTTTTCCTTATCAGCAAGATATCGGGTTTATGCCAAAGTTTTCTTCTTTCCAAATTCATTGGGTATTACAACTCTGTCTATACTTTTCATAACAGAGGTTTGCAAGGAAAGTATGATATATATATATATTACAACTCCATCTATACTTTTCATAACAGAGGTTTGCAAGAAAAGTATGATATATATATATATATATATCGGGATTTGATGAAGTATCTCGTAACTTCCTTTCTTCTAAATGATATTTCAAAGATTGATTCTATACAAGTTTTATTTTGTAACTCATCCTATATAACGAGTTTCTGAAAACTTATTATACTTTGAACAGTGGTAGTTCAAGTAGTTTTTCTAAAGAGTATAAGTATATTGTAGTATTTTGTAACTTCATCTTTTAAGCTTATATCCAGTAAGTAATTATCTTACACTTGATAAAGATTTTCAGTAAGTTATCATTTCAGATACTTGCACTATTGATTAAACTATATATTATCTTGCCAGCTGTAATGCTCACTCTTGCTTTATTTATTCATTACACAACAACCGTTAGGAAGGATGGCCAGACTCAAACAGACCCAGTGTAAGAGTGTGGGAAGCGTCCCGTGTCTTCCCGTTGATATCTTAGCCGTCATTATTGCAGAGGTAGACCTATCTGTATTTAGGCATTTAGCTTTTGGGAATCAAATTATGTATAATTATAACTTGTGTTGGATAATGGCAACAAACTGTAAACTTATTAAGTAATTATTTTGGGTTTGTAATAACTTTTAACTTATGGATTTTAACGACTTTACTTACTTCAATTTCATCTCTGAGACTATAACGTGTTGTAGAGTGTGTGTACTATTATGGGGTTACAACATTCAATTATTTATTTTGATTTTAGTTAAAATGATATTAATGGAAAGAAAGACTGCGACGACCCGGATCCCTGACCCCGGATCCGGGGGTGTTACAAAAGTGCTTTACAGAAACTAAGTAAAGGTTATCACTACCTTGTAGTAGGAGTCACCAAGGCTACTCTCTTACCTAGTGGGAGAAACTACCTTGTAGTATGGCTCAAAAACTAAGTACTAGATGTGGTCTTGACCTAGTAGGAGCAACATGGAAGAAATGATCTTAAAAACTAAGTCAAAAATGCATGTTGGTCATTCTAGGCGCAAGTGGGTTGTTTGTTGCCCCTAGGAGGCGCAAGTAGCCTTAAAAATTAAGTAAGAAAGATTTTCTTGACCCTTGTGCGCAACTAGCTTAAACATTAAGGGAAAAAATCTCTTGTAGGCGCAAGTGATCAAAGAAACTAAGGCAATTGATTTGTCCTTTGCTTCTAGAAGCAAGTACTACCCGTAACGTCTCCTCTAGGCAAAAGTAGCTATATATTCTAAGGTAAGGAGCATTCTAGGTGCAAGTACTATCATCTATACTCCCTTGTGGGTGCAAGTGGTTACATATTATAAGGCAAGAAGTCCTTTTAGGCACCAGTTGAAGGAATTTTCTCAAGGAATGATACAGGCGTAACTTGGACAATAAATGCAAACAGTCAATCAATTTACTTGGCTAATATTAAGCCACGTACATGTTTCCCTCTTTCCCAGCTACCAGTCTATATAATCAAATAGATGCAGATTAGAATTGTATCTCTCCAACAATGAAAAGTGTGAAACTCTTGTAAATTATTCCCAACACACAAAAAATATTTATTTGACAAGGAGAGGTCATGCCCAATTGATTACTCACCATTAAAGTCTTACACGTTTGATTTCACTCATCATTTATAGCCTCTTTGATTGTATTGATTATTATTTTATAAGAGCTATAGGTGTTTAGAGTGATAGAAAGAAGCCATTAGTTTGATAGCTTATATATTTCTATTGGATCTTTCGTTGTGTAACTTTGAATCTAGACTCAAAGGTATAAGCAAACCTTTATGGTTTAATTTAAATTTATAGAAATTATTCTGCAAAATCTCTTGTGTTTGTTTATTTCATTTTAAAGTTTTAATATCTGCTGCATTTTAAATTTAAAATGAATAACATACATTCACCCCCCTCTGTATGTACCTTTTGAGCTAATAATTGGTATCAGAGCTTGTTAATCGATATACAGATTAAACCCGTTAGATTGACAAGATTTGTAATAATTTTGGTAGTACAGAGGATGAGAGCGCTTTTATTAGTGTAGATCTGATTTTAGGTTTGTTGGTTTAGACTTGATTGTATTTTGGTATTGTTGACTGACTGGGTAATTGTATTTTGAGACAGTATATTGCAAAAGTTTCTCAGATATGAAAGTATGAGTTCTCAGAAGGCACATGTGTGAAAATATAGAACTACTGTTATTCCTAAACAATTTAAACAAGAATTACATAAGGGGGGTTGAATGTAAGTCTGGATACCTTTTGATTTTAAGAACAGTTCTACTATAAATATATAAATGTGTTTGAATTAGCTAAGGTGCGGAATGAAAGTGTTGAAGAAATCGAAACACAAAGTAATCAAATACAAGTATTTAAAAACTTTCTGGTGGATTGAGTTTTTCCACCAGAGATATATATTAATAAGAGAACTCTGTGTTACAATGTTGTACACAGCTGCTTACAAGTTTGAACTCACAAGAATAGAGAAATTCTTTTACAGATGTAGCTTTATCTATTTTAAGGTAATTTCTTACTAACTTGGATGATTTTCTACTTGCTACACTTGGTTTATATACCACTAAGTTACATGATAAAAAGACAAACAAATAAGATAAAATGTTTCTAGTGTAATTTCAGGTTTCTTCATTTCTCAATCCAGCATATTTGAATATCTTCAGTTTATCATGGAAAAGGAAATGCTTATTTGTTCTCTAAAACCTGTAAATAGGCTACCACATTCCACTTGCATAGAATCAATGCATGTGACTGTCAAGTCACTATCAACTGCTCTTTTAAATTTGATCACCCATTGAAACTTTGGCTGATTTGCTAAGTGGCATTTATATCCACTTAGAACGCTTCGTAAAGGCTCGAATTTGTGTTTTGTACTCAAGTTATTTGTGCTTTTGATGTGTTTTTGTAGTGTATTGAATTTCAGGGCATATTTGGAAGAAGAATATATTTTACATTGTTTTTATGCTAGAAGAGTGTTAGGATGGAGCCTCGGTTGATTGCGCGAAAGAAATCAGCACAAGAAGTGAAGAAAATGAGAAAAATCCAGATTTTCCAAAATGCCAGGGCGGCCGCGCTACACTTGGGAGCGGCCGCGCTGGTTTGGCAGAGGTACAGGGCGGCCGCGCGGGATCTCAGAGCGGCCGCGCTATGTCGAAATTTTTGAATTTTGATTCTATTGGAAGATTGATTTGTTGGACTCCTGATTGGATGGACTGGTATTTAAAGACTCCAAAAAGACATTTCTCATATACGAGAGCAAGGAGATAGCAGCGAGAAGACCTAATAGCACAATACAACGAAGGACAAGAAGATCTAATTTTTACTTATGATTCTTTGCTTAAGTTGTAATCTTGGATGCTCGTTTTCTTTGTTGTTTGAACCTAATATTCTTGTTAACATACTTTGTTATATTTATTCAGTTTATAAAGACCTAGTTTATCTTAGTTTATTTACCATGCTTTCATTGGAACCCATGGTGACGATGAGTTCGGTTATGAACTAATCGTTATTGTGGGGTTCTAACAGATTTACTTATGGATTTCAATAGTTAATTTATTTCGATACCTAAGTGTGTGGTGAATGTATGATATCCTAGCATTGGTTGTGCTTATTCGTCTTATGAGCATCGCGAACTTATAAGATAGTATGTTAATCTCTATTGAAGCGACAATGAATATAGAGGTTTAGAACTTGCCATGCTAGTATAGGTTCATGTATTTGTAATGCATGATTCATAGGTAATTTTAACCATCTTACTTGCCCTATGTAATCACGATAGATAACTCATGCATTGAACCTTTATGTTGTCAAATTCTATAAACATATAGGATCTCAACATAATTGGTGTCTATTCAGCTTCTATCTCTTTTGTGGATGTCTGGTAGTACGGTATTCGTACAACGAAAGTTGGCCTTTACTTGTTTCGTATTATCTGATTAGTTGTCATCACCATTACATGCCAAGGCTAAGAACAATGACTTTGAATGAAGTAGTAATGAAGTTAGAATCTCGTGTTTATCTCATATAGTTAAATCAATCAATTTTAATCTGTTAGTTATTTGCATGTTAGTTTAATCATAGTTATAAAACATATCAATTTGTGACTTGTCTTAGCATTGAATGATAATCATACATTGATGCATATGTGCATATTATGAATTTAACCTAAACCAGTTTTTGTGGGAATGAACTAGAAAATATTCTATATTACTTGCGAACGCGTATACTTGCGTGTAATTTTAGTGTGTGTTTTCGCCCTAACAAGTTTTTGGCGCCGCTGCCGGGGACTCGGTGTTAATTTTTAGTTTATGTGCTTATCATCAGTGGTCTTTAAAGTTCACTGACTCAGATATTTTACTTACTTGTTTGCTTGTTTGTGTTCAAGTACTCTAGAGAGCGTTTATGCTAACGCGTTCTCAATCTCGTCAGAGAATACTAGATAAAGCGGAGGAAGAAGTTGAAGGAGTAGAAGAAGAAGTGTTTGTTGAGGAGAAAGCTGAAGAAGAAGCGATCGTTGCAATGGGAGAACCAGTAGCAAATCTGAAAGCTTTGATGGATTTTTCTTAACCGAAGATTAATGACATTCAGTCTAGTATTGTCAGACCAGCCATCGCGGCTAATACTTTTAAAATTTAATCTTGCATCATTCAGATGGTGCATAATTCAGTCCAGTTTGGGGGTTCTCTAACGGAAGATCCCAATACTCACATTAGGGATTTCATTGAGATCTGTGACATCTTTCGGTTCAATGGTGTTCTGAAGATGCTGTTAAGCTGAGGCTGTTCCCATTCTCTTTGAGGGACAAGGCAAAGAGCTGGTTACACTCTCTACCAGCCGGTTCTATCACTACTTGGGAAGATCTTACTCAAAAGTTTCTTACAAAATTCTTCCTTATGGCAGAGACAGCTGCAATCAGAAATGCTCTTACTCAATTTGCGCAGCAATCGGGAAAGTCTTTATGTGAAGCCGGGGAGCGTTATAAGAAGATGCTTAGGAAGTGTCCTCATCATGGGATGCCTGACTGGATGATTATCAACTGCTTTTATAATGGTTTGGGAGCACAGTCTAGACCCATGCTAGATGCAGCATCAGGTGGAGCCTTATGAGCTAAGAGCTATGATGAAACTTATGAGTTGATTGAACTGATGGCTGCTAATGAATACCAGAATCCAACTCAAAGGCTACCTCAAGGCAAGGTAGCAAAAATTCTGGAGGTGGATACAGCTATTTCTATAGTTGCTCAGCTTAAGGGTTTGACGATGAAGGTGGATTCTTTGGCTAATTATGGAGTTAATCTGATCACAAGTGTTTGTGAGCTTTGTGCTGGTGCGCATGAGACGGAGCAGTGCATTATATCTAGTGAATCATCTTAGTTCATGAGCAACTTTCAGAGGTCGCAACAACCAGTTCCAGCCACCTATCATCCCAACAACCGCAATCATCCTAACTTCAGCTGGAGTAACAATCAGAATGTGGTGCAACAACATTATCAGCAGTGTACAGCAAAACAATTCAACCCTCCTGGTTTTCAACAACCGTAATATGCTCCAAGACAACAACTTCAGCTTCAGCAACTACCGCATGGAAGTACAAGTCAATCTAATGAAAAATCTGAATTGGAGGAGTTGAGGCTCATGTGCAAGAGTCAAGCGGTTTCTATCAAGACTCTAGAAAATCAAATTGGGCAGATTACCAATGCCTTACTGAATCGACAACCTGGTACACTCCCTAGTGACACAGAAGTTCCAGGCAAGAAGGAAGCAAATGAGCAGGTTAAGGAAATTACATTATGGTCTGGGAAGGTTGCAAGCCCTGAAAGATCTCAAGTTCCTGAATTTGAAGTTGTGGCTGAAGAAGATGTGCAGAAGGAAACAGAATTGGAATCAAGGAAGAAAACCGTGGAACACACTCCTCCTGAGGGTAATACAGGGGAGAAACAGGTCTATCCTCCACCTCCTTTTCCTAAGAGGCTGCAGAAGCAAAAGTTGGATAAACAATTTGCTAAGTTTCTGGAGGTGTTCAAGAAACATCATATCAACATACCTTTTGTTGAAGCTCTTGAACAGATGCCAAGCTATGCAAAGTTTATGAAAGGTATTCTCTCTCGAAAAGTGAAGCTCAATGATTTAGAGACCGTTGCTCTTATGGAGGAATGCAGTGCTGTTCTGTAACAAAAGTTGCCTCCGAAGCTTAAAGATCCTGGAAGCCTCACTATTCCTTGCACCATTGGAAACTTATCGTTCGACAAGTGTTTATGTGATTTGGGAGCTAGCATCAATCTAATGCCTGTGTCTGTCTTCAAGAAGTTGGATTTACCTGATCCAAAGCCTACATATATGTCCTTGCAGTTGGCCGATCATTCTATTACATATCCATGAGGCATTGTGGAAGATATCTTGGTCAAGGTGGACAAACTCATCTTTCCCGATGACTTTGTAATTCTTAAATTTGAGGAGGATAAGAAGATTGCCTTAATCTTGGGAAGACCATTCTTGGCTACTGGCCGAACATTGATTGATGTGCAGAAGGGTGAGCTCACTATGCGAGTACTGGATCAGGATGTGACCTTCAATGTTTTCAATGCCGTGAAATTCCCTACTGATAAAGAGGAGTGCTTTAAGGTGGAAGTGGCCGATTCTATAGTTACTTCAGAACTTGATCAAATGCTAAGATCTGATGCCTTAGAGAAAGCTTTGATAGGGAATTCAGATAGTGAAGATGATGAAGGTGATGAGCAGTTGCAGTATTTGAATGCTTCTCCTTGGAAGCGAAGGCTATAAATTCCTTTTGAATCTCTTAGATTTTTAGAACTCAAAAATGCCGAGGGGCGTCTCAAGCCATCTATTGAGGAAGCTCCTACACTCGAGCTTAAACCTTTGTCTGAACACTTGAGGTATGCATTTTTAGGTGATGCATCTACTTTGCCTGTTATTATTGCATCTGACCTTTCAAGTAGTGATGAGGAAAAGCTCTTGAGAATTCTGAGAGAGTTCAAATCGACAATTGGATGGACAATAGCAGATATTAAAGGAATCATCCCTTCCTATTGCATGCATAAAATTCTGCTAGAAAAAGGAAGCAAGCCGACTGTTGAGTAACAAAGGAGGCTAAATCCGATCATGAAGGAGGTTGTGAAGAAGAAAATTCTTAAGTGGCTAGATGCAGGCATCATTTATCCTATTTTTGACAGTTCTTGGGTAAGCCCAATTCAGTGTGTGCCGAAGAAAGGAGGTATCACCATGGTTGCTAATGAAAAGAATGAGCTTGTTCCTACTCGAACAGTCACGGGGTAGAGAGTTAGCATGGATTAAAGGAAGCTGAACAAGGCCACAAGGAAAGATCACTTCCTTCTTCCCTTTATTGATCAGATGCTTGACAGGTTGGCTGGGCATGAGTACTACTCTCTTCTGGATGGCTATTAGGGCTATAATCAGATTTGTATTGCTCTAGAAGATCAGGAAAAGACTACCTTCACTTATCCGTTTGGTACGTTTGCTTTCAGATGGGTTTCTTCTGGGTTATTTGGTGCACTTTCCACATTTCAGAGATGCATGATGGCTATCTTCCCTGACATGATTGGTCAGAATGTGTAGGTGTTCATGGATGATTTTTCTGTGTTCGGGGATTCTTTCGACGAGTGCTTACAAAATCTTGGCGCAGTTCTTGAAAGGTGTGTTGAGACCAATCTAGTTCTCAACTGGGAGAAATGTCACTTTATGGTGCAGCAAGGCATCATTCTTGGGCACAAGGTCTCTAGTAAAGGTCTTGAAGTGGACAAAGCCAAGGTGGGGGTCATTGAAAACCTTCCTCCACCAATTTCTGTTAAGGGGATCCGTAGTTTCCTTGGTCATGCGGGCTTCTATAGGCGGTTCATCAAGGACTTCTCTAAAATCTCTAAACCATTATGCAATTTATTAGAGAAAGATGTCCTTTTCAAGTTTGGTGATGAGTGTCTAGCTGCTTTTGAGAGCTTAAAGAAGAGCTTGATCACGACACTTGTCATAACTAAACCTGATTGGAATGAGCTTTTGAAATGATGTGCGATGCGAGTGACTATGCAGTTGGAGCGGTTCTTGGGCAAAGAAAGAACAATATATTTTATGTGGTCTACTATGCTAGTAAGACCCTCAATGGTGCTCAACTGAACTATACTACTACTGAGAAGGAACTCTTAGCCATTGTCTATGGTTTTGAGAAGTTTCGATCTTATTTGCTTTGGACGAAGGTGACAGTTTTCACTGTTCACCCTGCTATTCGCTATATCGTCTTGAAAAAGGACTCGAAACCTAGATTGATTCGATGGGTTCTTTTACTTCAGGAGTTTGAGCTGGAGATCAAAGATAGGAAAGGTACAGAGAATCAAGTTGCTGATCATCTCTCTCGTTTAGAAGATCCTAGTACAGCTTCACAGGATAAGACATTGATAAATGAGTCTTTTCCCGATGAGCAGTTGTTTGGGGTGCAAGAAGAACCGTGGTTCGCAGACATTGTGAACTATCTTGTGAGCAACATTATGCCCCCGGACTTGACTAATGCTTAAAGGATGAAATTTCTTCACGAAGTGAAGTGGTACAAGTGGGATGAGCCATTTTTGTTTCGGCAAGGAGCTGACCAAATCATCAGGAGATGTATTCCGTACAACGAGACGAAGGGTATCTTGTGAGACTGTCATTCGACTATGTATGAAGGCCACTATGGTGGAGAAAAGACAACAGCTCGTATCCTTCAACCAGGATTCTTCTGGCTTACATTATTTAAAGATGGCATCAGTTCGTGTTAAAGTGTGATAGCTGTCAGCGTGTTGGAAATATGTCAAAGAAGAATGAGATGCCCCTTAATGTGCTTCTCGAGGTTGAGGTCTTCGATGTTTGGGGAATTGATTTCATGGGGCCATTTGTCTCATCTTGCAATAACCAATATATCTTGTTGATGGTCGATTATTGTCAAAATGGGTGGAAGTCAAGGCTTTATCGACGAATGTTGTGAAGGTAGTGCTTAATTTTCTTCACAAGCAGATATTCACAAGATTCGGAACTCCAAGAGTCATAATCAGTGACGAGGGATCGCATTTCTGCAATCATAAGTTCACTGCTATGATGCAAAGATATAATGTGAATCATCGCATTGTTATAGCCGACTATCCTCAAAATAATGGTCAAGCTGAGGTATCTAACAGAGAGATCAAGCGTATTTTAGAGAATGTTGTATGTCCATCGAGGAAAGATTGGTCTTTGAAGCTGGATGAAGCTGTTTGGGCTTATCGAACAACATTCAAGACTCCGCTAGGCATGTCACTGTTTCAATTGGTTTATGGTAAAGGATGTCATTTGCCTGTGGAGTTAAAGTACAAGACATATTGGGCTTTGAAGAAATTAAACCTTGATATGGATGTAGCAGGTAAGAAAATGATGCTTTAGATGAATGAATTTAATGAGTTTTAACTTCAAGCATATGAGAACAACAAAATGTACAAAGAGAAAGTCAAGAGGTGGCATGATAGGGTTCTAGTGCTCAAATCATTTGTGCCGGTGTAATAAGTACTTTTGTTTAACTCTCGTCTCCGTCTTTTTCCTGGAAAATTGAAGTCGAGATTGTCAGGGCCGTTTGTTGTCAAAACTGTGTTTTCACATGGAGCGGTGGAAATTTTTGAGAATGATCCAGGCCAAGCATTCAAGGTGAAAGGATATCGTTTGAAGTATTACTATGGAAATACGGCAAACCGTGAGGTGGTTAGTGCTGTTTTATTGACAACTTGATCTCGGAATTCTATGTCAAGCTAGCGATGTAAGCCAAACGCTTCTTGGGAAGCAAACCAAGCTTATGTATATTAGTTGAAGATAGAAAGAAGAAAAAACCAGAAGAAAACACAAAAAAATCAGAAAATCAGAAAAACTAGGGCATTTTCTATAGGAGCACGGCGTCCCCGCGCTGAGAAGCGGGGCGTCCGCACTGAAATAACAGGAGTTGCGCGTGCCCGTGCTAGAAAGCGGGTCGGCTGTGCTGAAAGAATGGAAACACGGCGCGCCCGTGCTGTCTGGCGGGGCGGCCGCGCTGAGGCCCTGGACCCGAAAAAAATAGAAAACCCGAAAATTCAAAACAAAAACAAAACTCCAGCCGATTTTAACTCCTCCCACTACCCTAATTCCTTCTCCTAATCAATTCTAAATATCCCATTATCCACACTAACCCTACAATCATATCCCACTTCTAATTCCTATTATCTATATATACATACACTTACATACATCCATCTCCACCATATCTTTTATTCTCTCAAATCCTAAATCTCTTTACACTAACCCCGCCACTACCGATTCTTCGAGTGTTGGGGGTACGAGGCCTAAGTTTGTTACTCCGGAGGCTGAAGTAGAGTATGTGAGGCTGTCGACTAAGCAAATAGCGAAGGAGATGGGTTGGGTGTCATTTTGTGAGAAACCCGCTGCTGTGACTATGAGTGTCATCTGTGAGTTCTATGAAAATGCAAAAGCTGATAAGAATGGGTATTCAGTGGTGCATGGGTTGACGGTGGACTACAACCCGGAGGCTATTCGTAGGGTTATCAACCAACCCGAGCTACAGCCAACTCAGGAGGAGTGGGTTAACAAGACAGGGGATGATTTTGATTTGGATTTGATTGTGGCTACGCTATGTATCCCGGATACATATTGGAAGTTCAAGTGGGGATCGAAAGAGTATCTCACTTTCCCTGCCTCATGCATGAATAGTTTCGCTCATGCTTGGAATGCTTTTATTTGTGCGAATATTATGCCGTCTTCTCATGTGCATAATGTGATTGTGGATCGTGCAAAGTTGTTATGGGGGATTTTTCAGGGAGATTATGTGACACCCTCCAAACCCGGGTCAGAAATTTGGGGTTCACAACACACACACACTCATTATAAAAATACCTACTTATGAAAGTAATATATGCAAAGACCCTTCTTACCATAATCATGGATCGCAACAAGTTAAAGTATGAAAACAAACCACAACCTTAACTTTTATTATATCGTACCAAATCCCAACTAGTTTCGCTTATAACTGATAATGATATTATTCTTATAATCTTACATAACTCATCTACATTATAAAGTCCTGCTAACTCGGCCCATCATATCCTGGAATCCTAGCTCGCACACTAGACTGGGAATCCTCGTTACCGACAATTTCCTTTTCAACTGTAAAATAACATAACAGATTTGCAAGAGTGAGCTAACTAGCTCAGCAAGTCATAATAGCAATAACTGAGGTTCAACAATGAAAAATTGAAATGATTCATAAGAATCAAGTTTCTAGATAAGCAATGAATAGAATTGGATATTCTTTTCATTTTTAAAAACCAAGGTTAGGCTGCTGATCAGTCATGCACTAACCCCGAGCAAGGCTCCCGACTTTGCTCTATATACTGGATCCAAGGCACGCATTGGCCTAATATGACCACGAATCTGGTCTGACCACGAATCTGGTCCATATTTATAAAACAATCCAATTCTAAAACAATTCAATAGGATAACCATTGCAATTCAATAAAACAGAATCATAATTAACATTGATAAAACATTTATCTCAGAGCATAAAACATTTCACAGGTATCACTAGGGTGTATCAAGGTGTAAGTATGAAGAACAACTTCAAGCCTGATGAAGAATCAAGTATCTAGAGAACATTGGTTCTATTATAATACAAGGTATTGATCTTGGATGTGATAGGGTACTCCAGGGTGTATAAGTTTCTGTCTGCTCAAGAAATTCTGTTAAAATACTTGGTTTATGGTGTGTATGTATTTGCAGAGTAGTATTGTATTGGTATGGTTTAATATTTGGAAAATCAACCGTTGGTGGTTTATAAGAAATAAATCTTACAGCTCAAGTTCAATGATATGATTAGGGTTCAAGGTTGAATAGTTTAAGCACTTGCAATGTAAAACAAGATTTATTTTGAATACTAGCAACATGTTATGAAAAAGTTCAGAAATATTTGCAATATATCTCGAAGAAAGGTTCAGAAGGACTTGCCTTATCATAGATGATTTCTAACTTTACTTGTACTCATCTAACAGTTCTACTCATCAATCACTTTCCTTCTTTTTCTATGCTTTGCTTCTATTCGTCAATCACTTGCCTTCTCTTTCTACGTTTCAATTCTATCTACAGATCACTGACTTTCTTTTTTCTATGCCTCGTTTAATCTGCTAGGAATCACAAGCATCTATCAATACTGAATATCATACTATTCTAATCGTCACATATACGTCATAAGCTTTTATCTACCCTTCATTTAACCCAATTCCGATTTCCGGATTGAAAGTTATGACCAAAACAGTCAAACAACAACCACATATGCATATAACACATCAATCAAATAGCATGTAGCACATAACACGTAAGATATTCAATTAAAATAATTTTTCAAAGAAGATTCGGGGTCAAATTAATTTTCCAGGTATTTAATACGAAATTTTAAACACTTTTTGGAATTAAAACGGGTCTCCGAATCAATTTATAATTAAATAACAGGGTTCGAATACTCGAATCTGGCTTTAAAATAATTTTATAATAATTATCGAGCCTTCAAAATAATTTAAAATAATATTTTAAAGCTCAAACTATTTTTCAGAATTTTTTTAAAGAAAAAACAAATAATTAAATCTAATAATTAAATTAATTAATAATTAATTAAATTAATTAATCAATTAATATTTAAATTAATAGACTAATTAAATAATTAATTATCAACTAAAATTAATTAATTAAATAATCAAGATTTTTTTTGAACTAAAAATAATTTTTAGGATAATAAATAATGAATTTTAAATAATTAAAAATAAATTTTGAAAATAAATTATAAACAACAATATTTTTTTGTGAGTTTGATAAATAGAATCTAACACTTGCAAAATATTGAAACTTCAGTGACTGATTGGAAAAACAGAATTTGAGAATTGTTTCTGGAAATTTTGGATCGAAACCGGGTCAAACCCCGAGTCAAAATTGACCCGAATGGGTCACCCAGTTTATCAAGAACACGGCGGCCGGTAACGTACTCCGACGAGGCTAATTCAGGCGACTAATGAATCATTTGATTCGTATCTATACTCAAATCGATTTCCTAACACAGCAACAACTCAAATATGGTTTCAATTCGGGTTTACAACCCCTGGAAAGAAATCCCCGACGAACTCGCCATTAACGGCGGCGAGTTCGAAGGTTTTCCGATCAACCGATTCTGGCGTCCATAAAGGCAGATGATTACATGAATCGTCTTGTTTTTACACGATCTGTCGACTGACACCACTTATTTCAACCCAGAATCAACAGAAACGAAGTCCCCAATTCGAATTAAAAACATTCAAGAACATAAACCCTAGTTTCAGTTTTGCAGAATCAAACATCATTTTCTCTATTTTATTGAACTCTATTTTTGACATATAATATATCAAATTGACCAGAAAAATATTATCTACACGATGGAATCATCAAATCATATCAACTACATCAAGAAAAAAAATCCTAATTTAATCCATAAATAATTTGAATTAAAATAATTAAATAAGAAAAATACCTTGATTTCTGCACAAAAATAGATGGTTGATTCAGAAAGAGGTTTTCGAGAGCTTCGTTTTGATATATTGCACCGAATCGGAGTTCGATAACGCCTTCGTTTGTGCGATTGATTTTCAAGAATACGGTATTTTAATAGGGTTTTTTCTGGTTTTCAGTGGTTTGTACTGTCTGATTATGATTTTACGCGTAAAATGAAATAAGAAAAGGGTTATTTATATTTGCGGAATATTAGTACGTTCTGGATTGTGTTGGATCGATAAATACGTTACTTAGCCACTAAGTAACTATAAATACGATCCTATCGGATAAACATTATCCTGTTTTGGATAAGCGATATCCTGTTTTGGATAAGCATTATCCAGCTTTGGATAATTATCAAAACCGGGCTTTTATAAAATGATTTGTACGAAGATAATGTTATCGAAAAGGGTTAGCGTATCGAAAATATTGCGCCGGGCCGCGCACGGGTTAAACCGTAATCCGGATCGAAATAGTCGAAACATGGAAAATGTCCAGAATTACCAGATTAGGTTAGGAAGAAGTTTTCCAAAGAGTTTCGGGTTGTAAAAATGTAAAAATGGTTGAGGTTGGACGATTCCCAACTTTAGAAAATGATTTTGTAATTATTTAGAAAATAATTAATAAATTCATAAATCAATATAAAATCATATACCACTCCAAAAATTACCAGAAAAATACCTTAATTATCTGTATTTTATTCTGGACATAATAAAATTAACATACTTATACTTTACCACATATAAACATCCACATAACAACACCAAACATCAGATAATTCACCAAAAATCACAATATAACCACATAATAATTATTTGTCAATTAAAATTAATTACACGCTATGTCCCAGAAATTACATCCTTCCCCCCTTAAAAGGATTCTGTCCTTAGAATCACACTAAGGATCAGATAATTATATATTAAAGTATCTCCCATCCATTTTCTCAGGCTGATCCCTCAACCTTACAACTTTTCACAAACTTTACTCACAACACCACTCATTACCTATCAGCCTCTTGCTGATATCATATTCTATTAGTTGCTCCTATAACTCAACTCAAGTCTCCATTTTATATATAATGGAGCTTGATTACTTTTCCTGAATATACACATATAAACACCCTATGAATCATCTATACGTGTGGCGGTGAAGCCAACTTACTTACACTTATCTTGCCTATTTTACCGTTTCAAAAGGACCAGCATAATGCCTATTAATTCTCTTTTCTTTCTGTTTCTAGTAATTCGTGCTCATGAATGTTTGCAATAATTACTGGTTATTGAGCCCCATTCCCACATGTTTCTCTATTCAATTAACTTAGTTTGTAATCGCTTCCAATCGCATTCAAGGCTCTTTAGTCGTTCTCTTAATCTTCTCGTTCATCTGCGAATGATATACTAAAACCATGGCGTATTCGATTTCTGACGTTCTTGAAATTACACTAGAGTTAAGAATTAACGAGAAAATCTCGACTAGATACGATTGGCGCACAACCGTAACATCATACCTTAATTTCCTTGAATCACAATCGAGTAGATTTGCCAAGAAAAATTCTCTAACTAGTTAGAAGAAAGTATACTAATCTGGAGGCATCACCCACTTATTCTAATCCATATTATCATTTTTAGTTTTAGGGAGTACTCATACGAACTGACTGCAATGCTCTTCCTTGACATTTAGTCACATATAACGCTTATTCTTCCTTTGTGCCATACCATTAGAAAGTCTTCTTTGACATCTATGTCTCGTATCATATTCTCGGAGTAGCTTGAATCCCTTGAGTTATCGTAGCCAAATTCCTATCTTTTAGTTCTTCCTTACTTACTACTCGTTCATCTAGGAGTGGTATATACTATTCCGGTTTGACATAATTCATCGTATTCTGAATACTCATGTCAAATATCAAATCAAATAATATAGATCATTTACATCAATTCCTGGATTTGATGATGCACCACCATTTCTTCAAGCAGCAACTAACCCACTTATTGGACAAACTTTGGTTCTCAAATGACTTCACTATGACGTTTCCTGGCAAAATGTATCCATCTAGTCTTTGATGTCCCGCCTTAACTCTTGGGTAGGTATAACATGTACCTAGATGTCCCCCCCATTTTATCTTTATGTCTGGTCACTAGATATCTTCTTTTATCCCTTGGTACTTAGTCGTACTCCTGGGACACATTCCCTATCTCAATTTACAAATGTTTCCTAAATTTTTCATCTTACTTCTGTACCTCAAGTTACCCATATCTTACCTATAAAGTTTCTTTATCATCCTTTTGATTCTACTTTCTTTCCTATTTCCGTTCTTCATTCTCATAGCTCATTCGCAACCGAGCTTCTGATATTAATACTCATTTTGATGTCATATCAAATTAGATATCAATACGAACTTTGATGCTAACAACATCCCATACTGAAGTAAACATCAATCATCTATATTAATACCACTTTTGATATTTAACAACAACGTAAGTATCAATATCAATCAGAAACTACACTAAAACTGTAGCTCACATTTTATCCAAAACAGAAATACTTGATAAATCATTTATTGTATGATTATCAAAACAATTTGGGAACAAGACATCCTTTAATAAAACTTTATTGCAGATGATAGAATCTCTTTGATTGGCTAATAAAATCCATATTGGTGTAGGTACAAATGTAATAACTCGAATTTTTGAGATCTTGTAAAATGTTTAATAAATAGTAACCCTGACGGACGGGAAAAACGTTTGATCCCACACTATGTAGTGCATGAGAAAATGAGTTTCAGGAGTTGATATTATGATTATACGTACCAAATGAGTGTATGTAAACGCTATTAGTTTTCGAAGAAAATGAACTTTGAAAAACGACCATATTTACGAATCATCGAGGATTACGAGAATCCCAATATAATTACAAGATTAAAAACCCTACGAATTTATATCCAAGTATGATAATTCAAAACATAGGGAATAAATGCGAAAGAAATTACATCGCGAACCATTTACGAGTAAGTATTATGAAAACGTTTAAGCGACCGAGCGAACTCGTAAATGATTAAATAAACTTAACGCACTAACTAACCATGGTAAAAAAGTAACCATGGTTACTTTATCAAATAGTGAGCTAGATATAGGATGATCAACCAAGGCTAATGGAATAGTAAGCTAAGGAAGCTAAGCAAGTGGCTTAGCTTGTAATCTACCACAAGCTGGTAAATTTGTCCATGGATTTGACAGCAAGAATAAACCTAGGATCCTAAACTAGAGAATATCAAATCAATATAAGATATCACCAACATACTTTTCAAGAATCAACCAAGAAAGCAAGCATAAAACTCTCTCCCCACTTCTTCATCAAGCCATTCGGCTATTTTCCAGAAACCAAGGAATTCAAAATCAAATCTCCAAGTTCTAGCCATGGATAAATCCTCCCATTAATTCTCAAGCTTCCTAACAACCAAACTAAGGTAATATAATTCTTTGATCTCTTTTTATCAAGGTTTGATGGGTGAAATAAAATCAAGAAAGTTGCTAGTGAATAGTATGAATAGTAACTCTTCTTTAGTTTCTTGATTTCAATAGTGGTTTTAGGTTCCAAAAACCATACCAAGCACTCCCAAGACTCCACCATCATCAAGAACACATCTCAAGCTTTCAATAAAGGTAAAAATCTTTGACCCAAATTTATTTAAGATTCAAATCCAAGATCCTTTTAGTATGTAGTTATAAATTAGTTTTAGTGGTGATATTGTTAAGATCTTGATGTTTAGTTAAGTAGATTTAAGGTTGATTGTTGTTGCCTCAAGAACATGATGTTCTTGAGAGGATTTAGTGTGTTGATTATGATATGGTGATTGTTGTTGGTAGTATAAAGATTTAAGGCGTAAACGAAACTCCGATCATAAACGTAATCTCGTTAAAATGAACAAAACATAACTTTAAGTTTCTGCAGAAAGTTCCGAAGATGTAAACAATAGTTTCTTGAAAAATAACCCTTTATTATGATATACAATATTATAAGAATCGTTTAGGTTCTTGAATCACTTGATTCCGATTTACGGATCAAAAGTTATGATCGTTTTACTAAAAATGATTTATGCGACAAAAACTTCTACGAGTCACGAACTTTGAAAATATAAAGGATCGACTTAAAGTGTTTATAAATCATGAAATTTTTACGGAGAGTAGAATATTGAGTTTCCTAACTTCCATAAAAATTTCAAATAAAAATAATGATTTTTCAGTTTTATAAAAATATCGGAGCCGAGACCGCGCGATTAGAAACCTTATAATCCATAAGCAGAGTCGACGGCGAAAATGAAAATGAATTTAGAATTCTTTGAAAAATAAAGCGACCAGATGTGAATAAGGACTTAAAGGAATAATAAGGATAAAATAAGTTGAGAGGGTGCATAATAATTAGCGCATGAGTGCGGGTAGTCGTAAATTAGAACGGGACCTAACGAAGTGAATTATGTTATGATTATAGATTTCCGAGCGGAACCTAGAGCATCCTCCATCTCGAGATACCCAGGAAAGTTTACGAACCGAACTCCACTTACTGTTGTGTTGTGAAAGGATTGTTTTATTATCATTGCATAAATACCATGTTTGCCATGATACATACCTATTGAACTTTTGCATAATATAACGAAGTTGTACGATAAGTATATGTATCGTAAAATATTTATTTCCGCTTTAAGCGTGATGTATAATTATAAGACCGAGAGTCGGTCGGGATTTTAAGATGAAAACCCGTAAATCATTTCAGTAATATTAGGACAATCATGAGTCCATAAAAGTACGTTTTAAAGGGACTCAACGTCCACTTACGAAACATTAAAATACCTCAAACTTTTATTAAAACGATTTCCCAATGATCATATTCCCTCAACTATATTTTATTATTTGAACAATAAATATTATATACTTATTTCTTTATTATAGGAGAAGTATACTCCAACGATTATTTATTTTAAAACCCGATTAACATTAAAGATTATGATTGCGTAGACATAAACTAGTTGAGGAATAGTATTTTAAATATTCTTTTAAAGAATAAACTCATTCTAAGTTAATTATTTATCGATTATCATTTTTTTATTTATTAAAGGGTTTATTATGATTTAAAAATCATGGATACTGATTTAATATACTTTCTGATTTTCGGAAAATCATTCGAATAATTTCAGATCGTCGGAGAATATTATCTCGACTTATTTTAAATATTTTGAATATAGTTTCAAAAGAAACTCCCCCTTATATAACAAATATGTTGGCAACGGTCAACTCACATCCTTAGTACTTCCTCCAAAAATTCTCGGAAGTACATATATATACGTACATATCCAAGTGTACCTATCAACAAGCTATATGCTTGGGGAACAATATAAGTTCCATATATATGATGGGATTCTTACAAGAACAAGGAGGGGTAGACTCTAGTACTTCGTGGACTAGGGAGACTACCAATTTACTACCACATGAGAAATCATTTTATATACTGATGAACATGTTGAGTATGTGTACCTGAGAGGGATGGACGCAAAACTGTGTCTTGAGAGGGATAGACGCGGAGTGTGTACCTGAGAGGGACAGACACAGAAAAGGCCCGAATGCGGCCAGGGTGATAACCAATAATAAAAGGGAATCGTCCATCTACATATTGAAAATGTTACTTTTATCGTAGTACGACTGATCATCGTACGCGGTGGCTCCAACGAATGTCCTATTCTTCCAATTGGAATTGTGATGCAATACCGTAACCCAAGCCTAGGTGCTGGGTTTACTATTAAGGTATTCGCAGGATAATAAAATCCACTAAATAATTTTTTTTATAAGAAGGTGTGTGTCACCAAGGAAAAACTAAATTCGAATAAAACATAATTATCATATATGATGTTTTACGTAAGTTATCATACAGTCACTTTCATACTATACTTTATTATGCTGGGCATTATAGCTCACACTTTTTTTATTACATTGACACAACACAACAGTGAATCAAGATGCCTACCATGAGAAACACAGCCAGGAAACGGGTAGGAAATGGCCAACTGTTCCGTAGATTGTTTGGTGTTGTACCACAGGTAGTCCGAATAAGCTGGATTGGTTTTCAGTTATTTTTAGTTCGGCTTATTTATAAGTATGACTTATATAAGGTAATAAACAAGAAATGTATATTTGACCGACGGACTAGCCTTACTTAAAGGTTACTCCCCGGTAAGACTTAATTACTTTTGGGTTGTAATAATTATCACTTTATGGTTGAATTACTCTAGCTATGAATGGTACGTTTCCAAGACAATAACCTGTAAGTGTGTGTGTGTGATAAGTGTGGGGTTGTAAAGTGTGAGTATTTATATATTGTAGTGTGAGGTATTTGGTTTGTAGTAGTTTAGATGGCGTGGCCTCCGAGATTCCTGACCCCGGATTTTGGGGCGCCACAACAAATCTCTTCTTTATTCCACCTCCCTTCTTCCTTTCCTTCCTTCCTTCTCTTTGATCTATCTTAAATCTTTAGTTCTTACAAACATTCTTCTAACCTGTCCATAAAAATAACTTTCTATTTCCCTTGTCCATTACTAAGGGCATATTCATCCAAGTAAAACCTCACACACTTGCAGCAATTTCTGAATTCTACTGGTGTCCTTACTTTCTCCAAATTCTTCATTGCTTTGATTTCGGATTTGAAAGTCACATCAAAATTTGACTTAATCTAATTGGAATCGATTTCCATCTAACTGACCATTAATTGGTAAAATTAACCAATTAACTTACTTAAATGATTAATTACACCAAGTGATGACTAGCTAAATGAAATCAAAGACCAAGTATATATAGTCGGATTGGCTGTAACAACCTCTTTCAAGAACCGAGATCACAATCATTTGGAATATTAACATGAATATCAATAACACACGGAAGTATACTTTCTATCTTTAAGAGTAGGGTATTTTCCAAAAAATTTGGCAGCATCTCCTTTATATTATTGACTACCATCCGGACTCAAGCCGACACCAACAATCAATCAAACAACCAACAATCAACTCACAAGTAGACCAATCAACTTCCATCTTCTAAACTCACCATTTCACCATCACATATAATACTAACCAGTACAACTCATATTTTAGCTTAACTTAAGATTATAGCGACAATTCTTATTATATCATACCCTTTCTCATATCCTTTGATTATAACCGAATGTCACTACTGAGTACTATTATAAATTATTCTAAAATTCTTCTAGTTCATGTTTCAATTCATGCTCTCTCATTAACAATTTATCTATCCTTGACAATATACACTTGATCTTGTAGTTAACTCGTTCAACTTCTGATAACCAATACATGGTCTCAACCAACACTCTCATAATCCTGTGAAAGAATTCCTTTGGCTTAAAAGTATCACTTCTTAAAAATCCTTGCAGCTGAATCACCATATCTTCATCTCCCCTTATGTCTTTTCATACTGAACTTCTTTTACTGGCTCAGTTACGAGTATCAAATTTACCATAACTCATTTACTTAAGTAGGAAAATCCAACCATTCCTTGAAGAACACCTTTGAAGTTTATTCGTAACTAGCATTTCTTCGATCTTGAACCTTCATGACAAGTATCTCTCACATGATTGAGGTATGCTTCATCTTCACAATGTATTAATCGATTATCTGGTTATTATTAAGAATTTTATCATTCGCTTCTGCTGTCCAATCAATCATTTGCCATATCCGTTATGCGCAACTTTACTTTCTTATTTTTCTAGTTAATTTACCTCACACGGTTCACTAACCACTTCAATTCACGCCAAAATCTCAGACTTGAAATGTATCATGTATACAAATTTCCACTTCCAATTTGATGTCCTCGTAACAACAACGTCGTTGGTATAAGGGTTTCTTCTCGACACGTATATGTCCACCATTTATTGGCTTGCAATTATCCATACTTATCATATAACCCCATCTGCTACACGGGTTCATTTCAATTCCTTTTGAAATATTCAAAGAATGGACCATACACAAAAAGGAATTTGTGTATATGATTCTGATTGGAAACTTTTTGAAAGGGATAACAGTACAATGAAACAATCGGAAGGATTCATAAATCAAGAAATCAAAATTGAAGAAGAAAAATGAATGATAATTTAGATATGAGTGAGACAACCATATTTGTACTCAAGATGGCCAACCTTTCATACTATATGGCATACAGCACATGATTAGGTGGCGTCCCACCAGACTCTTTATTATTTCAACAAAGCGTTATACCATAACACTGCTTGTTTCAATCAGGAAACAATATTTTGAAGGAGGAATGATCCGAACAGAATTCAACAATTTTCTTTTCCTTATCGCCTCATAGGACTTATGATGAAGAGAGTTCATGCTTTATTCGAGAATCAGAAGATTATAAACTATAATAGTGTAGAAAAGAATAATATCATTGGTCGCTATTCATATTTCATCTATTTACAACTTCAACACTTGTTCGATCAACAAATCCCATACCAAGTCATATATTGACTTTTAAAAGTTCTCTGAAATGCCTTCTTCTATTGATTATTAGAATAAATTCCCATGTTCAATATTTTTATAATTCGACCCTATTTTCACTCTTACGAGATTTACAATCGTAACTTCAAATTTCTCTTACGCTACTGATCATTCAACATATCTAGTCCTTTGCTAATAACATTCTTCCAATTAGAAAAGTCTGTAGATTTTCTCAATCTTCTTTGCCCGTACTCGCCTTCTTGTGAATTGACGCATTCTTTGGACTTTAATCGTCTCAGAAATTGGATGAACAGTTTCTCCGTACATTGATTCTATTGTTAAACTTATCATACAACATTTGCTTTCTTCTACTGGGAGCAATCAAATCTTCTGCATAATAGCGAGTCCACCTGGCCTTCTAAACGAATCACACTAGCTTCTAGGACAAGCATTCTTCCGGATAATCTGAATCTTATAACATACAAGAAACTCAAGTAGTAGTTTGACAACCAAGTTTTTTTTAAACTTGTTTTGTTTAAAGGAATTTTAGAAAAAAAATTGTTGAGAAAAATCTCCTTTGAAAACTGGTTTAAAATTTTGAAAATCGTACACATGGTCATCATTACTATATGAGTTGGTTGTCGTCCTTCTCAACCACTATCAAGTATCAAATTAGAGGAACACTCAGATAATAGCCCATTCATTTCCATATACCCTCTACCCCTTATTGGGTCCATTTGCCTTCATTGGTCAACAAAAACTCCAGTTACCGTTGCATATTACCTTACTTGTTGCTTCACTTCTAATCTTCCATACTGGTAACATTCCCATCATCATCTCTTATGATTACTAAGTATAAAAAATTTATCCAGTATTCATTAGATTTATTTTAAAACACAAGGTTGATTTATATCACATTGCTTCTACACGTATCATGTTTGGTCATAACATCGTCATCAAATTCCAAGAAAACTCTCGATTTCCAATCCTCTCATATTTCTTTTTTTAAAAAAAATCCCTCTAGCTTACTCCACATGATAATCATAGGTGGCATACTCATTAATAGCTCCATATAACCTGGTAGCATCTATTCTCCGGAACACACGAATCCTCTCTTTAGGTTTCTTCTCACCCTTCTTAATATCTCGCGTACTCACCATATGCTATAGTTCTCGAATCCATCCTCATAGGTGCTATTACTTCATAAGACGGGTTTAAAACTGATAGCATAGAACAAGGTGTAGGGAAGACAGAAAAGATGCACTCACAGCTGAATATCCAGTAGAACCAGAATCAACATGTGGGGGATTTCTCGAATAGGTAGTCTCGCACCAGGAAGTGGAATAGCTTGTAATGGTGCAACCGTCTCACCTGGTACTATAGCTGACACCGGTGGGAGAGAATGGCGTGAATTAGATAATAGTCCTCCTATTGAAGGCTCCAAATGATCAGACGATCCTAGGATAAAAGAATCTGGCATTGCTGCTATCTGAAAATCGCGTCGCTAGAAGAATCTCGAATCTCATCACGAATCATACTGAAACCTACTATACCGTCGCACTCAACCTCTCGACATTTTATTTTTTTTCCTATTTCTTACACCTAATCCTAACCCTCTATCCATTCCCGACAATCTAGGCTTGTTTCAGTGACTTTAACATGTAGCTCTGATACCAAACCTGCGACGCCCTCCAAACGCGGGTCAGAAGTTTGGGGTTCACAACACACACACTCATTATATAAATACCTGCTTATGAAAGTAATATATGCAAAGACCCTTCTTACCATAACCATGGATCGCAACAGATTAAAGTATGAAAATAAGCCACAAACTTTTATTACATCATACCAAATCCCAACTAGTTCCGCTTACAACTGATAATGATATTATTCTTACAATTTTACATAACTCATCTACATTATAAAGCTCCTGTTAACTCGGCCCATCATATCCTGGAATCCTAGCTCGCACACTGGACTGGGAATCCTCGTTACCGATAATTTCCTTTTCAACTATAAAATAACATAATAGATTTGCAAGAGTGAGCTAACTAGCTCAGTAAGTCATAATAGCAATAACTGTGGTTCAACAATGATCAGTTGAAATGATTCATAAGAATCAAGTTTCTAGATAAGCAATGAATAGAATTGGATATTCTTTTCATTTTTAAAAACCAAGGTTAGGCTGCTGATCAGTTATGCACTAACCCTGAGCAAGGCTCCCGGCTTTGCTCTATATACTGGATCCAAGGCACGCATTGGCCTAATATGACCACGAATCTGGTCTGACCACGAATCTGGTCCACATTTATAAATCATCCAATTCTAAAACAATTCAATAGGATAATAATTGAAATTCAATAAAACAGAATCATAATTAACATTGATAAAACATTTATCTCAGAGCATAAAACATTTCACAGGTATCACCAGGGTGTATCAAGGTGTAAGTATGAAGAACGACTTCAAGCCTGATGAAGAATCAAGTATCTGGAGAACAATGGTTCAATGATAATACAAGGTATTGATCTTGGATGAGATAGGGTACTCCAGGGTGTATAAGTTTCTGTATGCTCAAGAAATTCTGTTGAAATACTTGGTTTATGGTGTGTATGTATTTGCAGAGTAGTATTGTATTGGCATGGTTTAATATTTAGAAAATCAATCATTGGTGGTTTACAAGAAATAAAGCTTATAGTTCAAGTTCAATGATATGATCAGGGTTCAAGGTTGAATAGTTTAAGCACTTGCAATGTAAAACAAGATTTACTTTGAATACTAGCAACATGTTATGAGAAAGTTCAGAAATATTTGCAATATATCTCGAAGAAAGGTTCAGAAGGACTTGCCTTATCATAGATGATTTCCAACTTTACTTGTACTCATCTAACTGTTCTACTCATCAATCACTTTCCTTATTTTTCTATGCCTTGCTTCTATTCGTCAATCACTTGCCTTCTCTTTCTACGCTTCTATTCTATCTACGGATCACTGACTTTCTTTTTTTCTATGCCTCGTTTACTTTGCTAGAAATCACAAGAATCTATCAATACTCAATCTCATTCTATTCTAATCGTCACATAGACATCATAAGCTTTTATCTACCCTTCGTTTTACTCAATTCCGATTTACGGATTGAAAGTTATGACAAAAACAGTCAAACAACAACCACATAGGCATATAACCTATCAATTAGATAGCACGTAGCACATAACACACAAGATATTCAATTAAAATAATTTTTCGAATAAGATTCGGGGTCAAAATAATTTTCCAGGTATTTAATACGAAATTTTTAACATTTCTCAGAATTAAAACGGGTCTCCGAATCAATTTATAATTAAATAACAGGGTTCGAATACTCGAATATGGCTTTAAAATAATTTTATAATAGTTATTGAGCCTTGAAAATAATTTAAAATAATATTTTAAAGCTCGAAACTATTTTTCAAATTTTTTTTAAATCAAAAATAAATAATTAAATCTAATTGTTAAATCAATTAAAATTAATTAATAATTAATTAAATTAATTAATCAATTAATATTTAAATTAATTTACTAATTTACTAATTAATTATCAATTAAAACTAATTAATTAAATAATCAAGATTTTTTTTGAACTAAAAAAAATTTTCAGGATAATAAATAATGAATTTTAAATAATTAAAAATAATTTTTGAAAATAAATTATAAACAATAATATTTTTTGTAAGTTTGATAAACAGAATCTAACATTTGCAAAATATTGAAACTTTAGTGATTGATTTGCAAAAACAGAATTTTGAGAATTGTTTCTGGAAATTTTGGATCGAAACCGGGTCAAACCCCGAGTCAAAATTGACCCGAATGGGTCACCCAGTTTATCAAGAACACGGCGGCCGGTAACGTACTCTGACGAGGCTAATTCAGGCGACTAATGAATTATTTGATTTGTATCTATACTTAAATCGATTCCCTAACACAGCAGCAACTCAAATATGGTTTCAATTCGGGTTTACAACCCCTGGAAAGAAATCCCCGACGAACTCGCCATTAACGGTGGCGAGTTCGAAGGTTTTCCGATCAATCGATTATGGCGTCCATAAAGTGTAACACCCCCAAATCCGGGGTCGGGGATCCGGGTTGTCACGAGTTCCATTTCCCTTAACAACACCCAATCTTAATAAATAATCAACTACTCTGTACTGTGACCCCACAATAAACACACACACCACAAGTTATAGTCTCAGAGATGAATATCCAAAAATAATCACAAGTCATTTTATTCCACAATTATATGCCAATACACCTTAAACAGGTTTCTGAATAAATTTACATTTCTTTGCCATTATTACAATTCATAAATATACATAATCTGATACATCAAAAGTTGAAAGCCTAGCCTATTGGTAGTTCCTACCTCAGCTATGGCGGCATCAGTGCTTCTAGAAAATTGCGGAACGTCTCCTAACCTCTTGCGAATCGGGAGCTTGGTCCGGTTCATCTTGTCTATCTGATGTTGTGTGATGAAAGAAGAAAGCAAGGGTGAGCAGCAAGCCCACCAAAATAATATGTATAATGATTAACAATATATGAGCCTTCTCATAGTACTCATGAAAGTCTTGGTCAAAAGAAATGAACCAAGTTGATATCTTAATGCGATGAAGTCACAAAATATTCAGTATATATATATATACATATATACTTTTCAAAATATTGGAAGTCCTCTTCCATGCACAATATACACAAAGTCCCAGTGTATAAATGTATAAAAAAAATATCGTTGCAAGGTGATCTCATATATCTAACCTTGTCTCAACGTTTTTCTGAAAATCTTTGTCATTCATAAGACAATTATTAATTAGATATAAGTTTAAAAGATGAAGTTACAAGATACCCCAATATACTTATATCTTTTCCAAATACTACTTGAACTACCACCATTCAAGTTATAATTAGTTTCCAAAGTTCATCACATAGATGAGACTACAAGACCAGATTTGAATAGATTAAATCTTTAAAATATCATCAAAATAAAATGAAGTTACGAGATACTTCATTTGATGCAAACATCATTTTGAAAACTTGACCCTGCCAACACTCAACAATCGCCCAACCGTAGCCTTTCTATCGAAGTGCTCTGGGTAGTGTTGCAGAAATATCCAATTGGATGATGAACTCATTACGGGAGTTTGCCGCGCCAGGAAGACCACTTACGATGATCAGTCGTAGTAGTGCAACCCCACCATTTTCTACATGTAGAGGAGAACCTGTCGGATTTACTTGTCAACCGAACACTGAACTCCTAAGGAATGGACCGCCTTAGCGGAACTTCCAGGCCATTTGGGCCAATATAATAAGGCTGGGCCGGCGCTACTCGGCCACTTACGCCACTCCTAGTTCAGATGAAATCCATGACTCTGAAACGTAAAGCTCGTTCCCCCTTTCCCCAAGTAGAAACTTGTTGATACGGCTCCACCAAGAACTCGTATCTAGTTGGAAAGGAGAACTCACCGATATTTCCCAGGCGATGCCTGTTAATGGATTAACTTGTTCCAAGAATTTTACTTCCCGAGTGTTGGGTAAGTAATCAATTCATTTATCAAAACAGCAACCTCGTTGCGAATATAAAACACACCACAGAGCCGGATCCCTCAGGTTTTGAGCGAGTATTTAAATCCCCTTCGAAAGGAGGATCTTAAAAAAAATGAGTTTTGGGATCCGCTCTAACTTTTAAAAAAAATCATTTTGAAGACTCGCAAAACATTTTTAAGAATGTTTGGAGTGAAGCTGATTTAATGAAGTAAATCAGTCCCCAGAATATTTAGAAAATGTCTGAATATTATTATTTAAATAATATTCCCATAAAGAATAATCTTTATAAAATAATTGAAATAGAAGTATTAAAACTTATACTTGAAATGAATAGCAAATAATCAAAGATATACTTATACGAAAGTAATATCTTTATTTGAATAATCAAAAGTAAGTTTGATTATCGACACCTTATTCTTTAATACAATAAAGAATATTATTAAGTAATAAGCGGAGTCATAATACCTCGAATGAATACTATAAATAATATTCATAAAATAAAGGAGTCATACATCCTCAAATGAATATCCAAGTAATATTCAATAATAATATAAACTGAGTCATAAGCCCTCGAATGAATATTCAAATAATATTCAAATAATAAAATAAACTGAGTCATAAGCCCTCGAATGAATACTCAAATTAATATTCAATTAAGTAAAATAAAGGTATCGAATAAACCTTATTCGATCCATAGTTTTAAAAACTATATCCATATATATATAAATATATATATATATAATATACTCGGGAACATCGACTCCCGGTTTAGAAATATGTTCACCTTTTATCCCCTATACTAAGGGTATACGCAACTACTTGCTTATTTCTAGCATAGGTATTATGCAACTATAAGCATTGAAATCAACAGATAGATAACCAGATTACGAAACAGACATGCATATATACCATATCAGCATGCTCCAATATATCGCAAAATTTGCTAATAACAATCATGCACTATCACAAGATAATGCATATACATATATTTACATCACAACAACAGTATATCGGGTAGAAAACTTGCCTGAACGACTGGGGGTTACGAATGGCTCGGGACGAGTCTGGTAACCTATAAACAACAAGTAAGTTGGAATTAAACCAAAGTCACTTGTAAATCTATACTTTAACTAACTTAGACTCTAACGCTTGTTTTGCGCTCACTGATTCGCTTAAGTCACTCGGGTACCCTCGGCTCCACCATTTTTAATAATTTAACCTTTACGAGTTTTAAAGCGATTCCTTCGCGAGTGTCTTACCAACTGCCTAACACACTTACCATAAATGTTTCATACATTAATTAACCCTTTTTGGTCTTTAACCTATGTTTCAAAGTAAGGCGATGGAAAAAGTTTCGTTCGCGAAACGCCGTTACTTGAAACGGTCGTTTCTCCTAAACCGTGCGTCGGAATCGAACGAACTACATATCAAAACGAAGCTCGTAACATGAGCTATCTAAACATGGCAGTGGTCATAATCTAGCAGGGGGTTCTCGGGTCCTAATGTTATGTACAAAAACAGTCCAAAGAAAATCGGACGTTACGACGGCTATGTTTACGCGATTACCAATGTTTAAACTACTCCAATTAACCACCAACCAACTCATAACCATCAATACAACAAAACTTCACCTAAACCATACCACATCAGTCCATAATCTCCAAGGTTTTCAACTCAAACAACCACAATCAAGACCTATGAACTATAATCAAGCTTCAATTACCAAAAACACTTCCAAATCAAACCAAACTACTAATAATCATAATTCATGCTTCTCATTTCACAACACCAACCATTAAATTTACTAACAAATAAAGTAAAGGCTAGGGTTTGAAGTTTATACCTTCCTTGGGAGGTGTTAAGTTGCTAGGAAGCCTTAGGGAGCCTCCTACAAGCTTGATCTTTCCAAAGAAATCAAGAACACAAAGTTAGGCTTTGAAGTTTCTAAAAGTCCGATTTAAAGAACTGTAAAAATGAGGGTCTTAACATGATTATTTGGATAATACTTGTGAACAAGAGTTGTAGGCCATCTCAATACCTTTCCAATGAGCTATAGAACACAATATTTGAGTGAGAAATGAAGGAGATACAGCAGTTTTAGTGTTCTAGTTCTGTTTTGGCCGAGAGCATGAAGAACAATGCCTTGGTTTCTTTTTGATTTTGATGAAAAATGATTTGCTTGGCTTGGTTGGTTTGATTTGTGTGTTTGTTTTAGTAAATTACCTAGTTGCCCTTGATTTTGTGCGGTTAAAAAGCCACCACATCTCCTTCCTTCCCATGTCATGCTTGTGTCATCCTCATGATGTCATCCTCCCCTCCTTGTCCTCTTCTCATTGGTTGGGTGACATCATCCTCTCTAATCCCTTTGATTAACTTCCTAATTGTTTGCCTAATGACCGCTGATCTGTTATACTGTTCGCTTAACTTTCGTTTTCGTTTATCGTTTGAGGGATCATACCCGGGATCTTATTACTTAGGTTCCCTTAACCTTTCTCAATACATTATATTCCTTTTTATGATCCTCTATTATAATCCTTTAATTTAAATCATTTTATCCTGTTACCTTATATTCAATTCTTTCCGTATCTATTGGATTTCCGGGAAAAATCAAAGTGTTCGGATTTGGATTCTGACGATCTTTACATACACTTATATCCCATATAAAGTACTAATAAAATCTCAGAATATCCATATCAGAACCCCTACATAGTGTGGCATGAAAAGTTTTCTCATTCAGCAAAAACACTATTCATAAGGGTTTCAAAAATTTCCAAAAATTGGGGTTATTACAGTCTCCCCTCCTTAAAAGGATTCCGTCCCGGAATCAGATAGAAATGAATAGGGATACTTTCTTAGTATTGCACTTTCTAACTCTCAAGTCAATTTTCCCACATTGTGGTTCTACCATCAAACTCTGACTAGTTTGATAACCCTTCTCCTAAGCACTTATCCTTTTTCGATCTATAACCCTTTCTGGTTGCTCCCTATAGGTTATGTCTGATCGCATGCCTATGCGCTCATATGCCCCTATTTATCTGGCATCCGAATTACATTTTCTTAACATTGATACGTGGAACACATTATGAACTTGCTACATATTCGGGGGTAGGGTTAGCTCATATGCTATCTTCCCAATATGTCTTAATATATCCAAGGGTCCAACAATTCGTGGACTTAGCTTCCCTTTCTTTCCGAACCTCATCCTTCCTTTCCAAGGGAATACCTATAACAACACTAGGTCCCCCACTTCCTATTCCTTGTCCTTTCGTGTCAAATCAACATACTTCGTGTTCCTATCTTGGGCTACTACCAGCCGTCCTCTGATTAGATCTATCATATCCTTGGTCCTTTGGACTACTGTGGGTCCGAGCATCTTGCACTCTACAACTTCATCCTAACATAAGGGAGATCGACATTATCTTCCCTCAAGGATCTCATAAGGCGACATCTCGATAATGACATATGATCTATTGTCGTAAGAAAACTCAATCCGTGTTAAGTGATCATTCCAATTTTTTTTCAAGTCTATTGCACAGACTCTCATTATAGCGTTTAGCATTAGAGCTTTTGCTTCTCAATACCCATTCTTTTCGAGTTTGTAATCGCTACTACCTTCCGTTCCTAATATTATACCGGTTATACTTTTGCTCGTTAGCGTTCTATAACCTTTTAATAACCACGTCAACCTTAGTATCACGAATATGTTTCCATTCCGCATACTACCACCACTTTATTACTCTTTTTTCAGTTATTTCTATTTTCCAAAGTTTGATTAATCATATAGAAGTAAAGGAATTTGTTGAGAGATCACTATGATCATGAACACTTGTTATATCGCATAGTTAGTACAGAAGGTGGCCAGCCTTTAGTACTTGACAAGTAATTAAACAACATGTGGTATCCTACTAGGCTTCTATCACAAAGATAGATAGTCATTCGGCAATACCTCCCCTTCTGGAAGGGTTGTTCTTCTCGGCTTACATGAAATGAAAAGAAGAGAAAAGAATGAACTGAAGAGAATTGTATATATAAAAAAAATATACTGCCACAAAATATCTGGCTTGGAACCTACCTCTGAACTATAGAGGTTTGTCATAGGAGAACAAAACATATACGTATTTATATCAGCATCAAGTATTATAGCATCGTATTTCCCATGCCTAAATATTTCTATTCCGTCCATCATTCTATGGACCCATGCTCTTCCTCGAGCTTATACACAATCACCTTTGAAACTCCCTCGATATCGAAAATCGAATCTGGGATCTCATTCTAGACATCATCGTTACTAGAATTCTATGCTTGCACCGTAACCTTCCTCGTATAATAATCTGACTCTCTATTGATAAGAAAGAATAAATATTCAATAGGTAGATACTCTACTTAACTAGTCTATCAATGATAACTTATACACTACCACGACCCGATTAGTGGTACTCAATCTCAACAACCCTTCCAATACAACTCTCACGGTTGTAATCAGCTCATTACTCGCAGAATCATTGCTGCCTTACTATGGTCCACCACTGACCTACTGTAGTCATTCATTTTCCATGAAGTCTTAATAGCTAACCATACGGAGTCCATACATGTCGTATCAAATCCTTCTAAGGAGGTAATATAATCACCATTCATGATTCATGGAGTACACTCCTGATCTCAAAGGTTCGTTTAGTCCTTTTGAAACATGGTCCAGGCTCATTCTCAAGATAGTACCTTCTAAGATAGATAGCCCGCTCATGGCGATTACACGAATTAAACCTTTACCAACTACTATTACGGCTGGGTATTGCACAGTCATCAGAAGGAATGTCAATCTTCCAAACCATAATACAACCTTCACAGTTTTAACCATCATCACTGTATTCTTTTGGCACAAGCGCCTATAATTATCCTCTTACCTTTAAAGTGCCGGCCACCTCTTTGGCCTATCCTGATAGTAAAATTTCCTTACAGTCAATGTCACTTTAACCATCTCCAAATAAATTTTCTACCTTATTTCAATCACAGCTTATGTGAAAATGCTTTCCTTAAAATCTGATGAGTAAAAAAAAAATCACCATTTTTCCATAAGTTATTGCCTCAGTCTTTAGAGGCTAATCACTGTCAAGACTGACTCTCAATCATACTTAGAACATTTTTTTATCTTAAGTCCTAATTGCCCTGAACAATTTCGACCATTACTGGTTCGATCCATACTTTCTCGTGGTTTAACACGTGCCCCACTTGGCATCATTATAATTACGTCATATTTCCTTTATCAACATTTCTATTCTTGAGAATTTTAAATATTACCTTTCTCCTTGTAAAACCTCTAAGGTTATCCTTCAATCGTTCCTCCTGTATTCCCTAGATACAGGGCATATCAAAATACCATTTACTAATACTAGAACCATTGTCTATATACTTCTGAAAAAATTTCTCCACTGATTCTTAAAGGTTGTTGTTACCTTAACCCTTTCCCAATCATACTGTCAAAACTCATACTGTCCCTATTAAGGGTGAAATGCCAACCTTTATGCATTCCCCTAGGATTCATTTTAAGTTACCGATGTTCTATCCTTAATTCCACCTTTAAAAGGTACCTGCATCCTTCCATGGATAAATCAAGTCATATATCCCTGATAAGGGTGTCTTATTCAATCATTCCCACCTCGATAGTATATGCCTAATTTCACAATAACATCTGTATTCAAAATGAGGTCAATCAGTATGGCCTCCAAAAGATAACAACGGTTATCCGCTTTTCTTGCCTAATTTGGTAACGATAACAAGGATATTCTGGAAGATATTGGTCGTGTTCAACGTGAACTTCTTCTTAATAATTCCTTATTTACTTTTGTTGTTTATCCCAACAGTCACCTCAATGTTGGGATATCTTTCATACCTGGCGTCTCCCTTTCTGGGTATCAAGCCACCGGTCTTACACTTCACATTCTTGAAGGTCACTTCCTTCATCCAATTTTCCTACTTTCTTACTTCCTTGTCTCCTCAGTCTATCCGCGTCTCATTGTTTATCCTTTGAACTATCTCAATGTTTCCTCGAATCCTCCCAACTTAAAGGGGATAAAATATATGCATCTCTTATGCCTTCAACCGTCAACTTTAACTCATGGTGAATCACCCTCATCCTGACGAATGCATACTTTTCTATTTCTATTGCTACGAGTCGTTAGGGTTTCCTCATACCCAACTCCCTTATCATACCTCAAACTCTATTGCCGTTATATTCCTTTCCACTTCAATTTCTTTTTTATTTTCCTTTCTCTTATCATTATTTCATGAACCAACACTACATAAGCATTGATTTCAAACATCCCGTCATTCTGGATTCGTGTCTTCAGAACGAATCTTGATAACTTTTACAACTTAGATTCATAATTCATCATACTCGTCTGCCTTTGTTCTGTCTCTAAAGCTTTTACACTATCTCCATAACCTTGGGAAGTACTTTCCTAAAACAATTGACTGAACTTGAATCAGTTTATTATAACCTCTGGCTCCGTGCCTTTCTTGGTCTTTCACCAGCGGGTGGCCTCTCTCTTAGGAGGGTAAGTGACAAAAACAGTCTTTTGTGATTCGTCAATCATTTAGAATCTCAAATGATTCCTATATTTCCTTTAGCCAGGCTCTTGCCTCGACTAGGTCAACCTGTTCCTTGGAACTCTGAGAGCTTAACGATTTAAAGGTCATGAAAGAATTTCCTGCCGCATTGTCCCCTCAGGGTGGTGGTTGGGGATAATAGTCTAAGTTCTCTTTAGACAGGTCCATGAATTGCCGTATAGGAGTACCGTCTTGGGTCTCCTTTCCTTACTCGACTTTCCGTTTCCTTAGTATGGAATGTTTCATCTTTCTCCCATACTTGGGGTTATCTTGTACGTTAAAATCCTCATTTTCCACTTCATTATGTTATGGGTTCCTTCTATCTTGATGGCGTCCTCCCTGACTATCACATTCAGGGTTTGCTCTAACTCTTATTCCTCAAACTAGCTTTCATCTAAGATTTCATCTTTAAGCTCTTAAACATTTGGAACCCAAATTCTATAGGAATACCTCATTATTCCCTTATCATCTCTCTCGGTATTAATCTCATATCTATTTGTTGGCTCTCTGCCTTCATTCATCACTTTTTCTGGCACAATATGTTCCTTTCCAATAATTCGGGCTGTATTGCAATCTCAAACAACTTTTCGGTACCGGCTCCGGTTACCTTCATATCTATTTCCATTTTTTTTCCAAAATCTCTTATCAACTCTCCAAAAGACATTATCATCTTGAGTCTCTCCTTTTTACTAAGGGCATCAGCAACCATATTGGCTTTCCCCGAATGATACAGAATCTCCCAATCATAATTCTTGATTAGCTCTAACCGCCTCCTCTGGCGTATGTTGAGCTCTTTCTACGTAAAAATGTACTAGAGCTCCAATGGTTTGTGAATCTCGCACTTCTCTCCATATAAGTAGTGCCTCCAATATTTAGGGCAAAACTATTGCCACGAGCACAAGCTCATGGGTGGGGATATCGAATTTTATATTACCTTAATTGTCTTGACGCGTACGCGATTACCTTGCTGTGCTGTATGAGAAGCACCCTAATTCCTTATGTGAAGCGTCACTACACTTCACAATATCACATTTTCCATCCGGCAACGCCAACATAGGGAACGTCACCAACCTTTGCTTCGGTTCTTAAAAGTTGTTCTCGCATTTCTCTGCCTATTCGAACTTCTCAGTCTTATGAGTAAGCCGCGTTAAAGGGGCTACTATCTTTACAAACTTGAACGAACCTCTGGTAGTGACCGACCAATCCTACCTCTGGTAGTCGACCTAACCATGGTCATCAATTCATCAGTGGTCCTTTATTCATTCTTGTCAGGATCCTCCACAAGATCCTCCTCAGCAACAATCCCATCTAGGACAACATCCTCAACCGCTACATCCTCAATATCAACATCATCTGGTCCTGCATTAGGACACTCTATCAGATCCACAATCCGATCTCCAATTAGTAATAAAACATCATCGCGCTGTTGCTCCTCAACCTCAGGGTTCGGAGTCCCGCTACTCTATACGATAACGAACTACGCTTCTATCGCTACATTTATAAGGGTTCCCATAAGGGTTTTAACTGTCAGTACTACGTTAGGTAGCCCGACTATGAACTTGGCAAGAGTTCTTATTATCTTAGTGAACTTATTATCTTAACGTCCCATCATCTCTGAGGTTTATAACGCTTAGCTCTGATACCATTTCTGTAACACCCCCAAATCCGGGGTCGGGGATCCGGGTTGTCACGAGTTCCATTTCCCTTAACAACACCCAATCTTAATAAATAATCAACTACTCTGTACTGTGACCCCACAATAAACACACACACCACAAGTTATAGTCTCAGAGATGAATATCCAAAAATAATCACAAGTCATTTTATTCCACAATTATATGCCAATACACCTTAAACAGGTTTCTGAATAAATTTACATTTCTTTGCCATTATTACGATTCATAAATATACATAATCTGATACATCAAAAGTTAAAAGCCTAGCCTATTGGTAGTTCCTACCTCAGCTATGGCGGCATCAGTGCTTCTAGAAAATTGCGGAACGTCTCCTAACCTCTTGCGAATCGGGAGCTTGGTCCGGTTCATCTTGTCTATCTGATGTTGTGTGATGAAAGAAGAAAGCAAGGGTGAGCAGCAAGCCCACCAAAATAATATGTATAATGATTAACAATATATGAGCCTTCTCATAGTACTCATGAAAGTCTTGGTCAAAAGAAATGAACCAAGTTGATATCTTAATGCGATGAAGTCACAAAATATTCAGTATATATATATATACATATATACTTTTCAAAATATTGGAAGTCCTCTTCCATGCACAATATACACAAAGTCCCAGTGTATAACTGTATAAAAAAAAAATATCGTTGCAAGGTGATCTCATATATCTAACCTTGTCTCAACGTTTTTCTGAAAATCTTTGTCATTCATAAGACAATTATTAATTAGATATAAGTTTAAAAGATGAAGTTACAAGATACCCCAATATACTTATATCTTTTCCAAATACTACTTGAACTACCACCATTCAAGTTATAATTAGTTTCCAAAGTTCATCACATAGATGAGACTACAAGACCAGATTTGAATAGATTAAATCTTTAAAATATCATCAAAATAAAATGAAGTTACGAGATACTTCATTTGATGCAAACATCATTTTGAAAACTTGACCCTGCCAACACTCAACAATCGCCCAACCGTAGCCTTTCTATCGAAGTGCTCTGGGTAGTGTTGCAGAAATATCCAATTGGATGATGAACTCATTACGGGAGTTTGTCGCGCCAGGAAGACCACTTACGATGATCAGTCGTAGTAGTGCAACCCCACCATTTTCTACATGTAGAGGAGAACCTGTCGGATTTACTTGTCAACCGAACACTGAACTCCTAAGGAATGGACCGCCTTAGCGGAACTTCCAGGCCATTTGGGCCAATATAATAAGGCTGGGCCGGCGCTATTCGGCCACTTACGCCACTCCTAGTTCAGATGAAATCCATGACTCTGAAACGTAAAGCTCGTTCCCTCTTTCCCCAAGTAGAAACTTGTTGATACGGCTCCACCAAGAACTCGTATCTAGTTGGAAAGGAGAACTCACCGATATTTCCCAGGCGATGCCTGTTAATGGATTAACTTGTTCCAAGAATTTTACTTCCCGAGTGTTGGGTAAGTAATCAATTCATTTATCAAAACAGCAACCTCGTTGCGAATATAAAACACACCACAGAGCCGGATCCCTCAGGTTTTGAGCGAGTATTTAAATCCCCTTCGAAAGGAAGATCTTAAAAAAAATGAGTTTTGGGATCCGCTCTAACTTTTAAAAAAAATCATTTTGAAGACTCGCAAAACATTTTTAAGAATGTTTGGAGTGAAGCTGATTTAATGAAGTAAATCAGTCCCCAGAATATTTAGAAAATATCTGAATATTATTATTTAAATAATATTCCCATAAAGAATAATCTTTATAAAATAATTGAAATAGAAGTATTAAAACTTATACTTGAAATGAATAGCAAATAATCAAAGATATACTTATACGAAAGTAATATCTTTATTTGAATAATCAAAAGTAAGTTTGATTATCGACACCTTATTCTTTAATACAATAAAGAATATTATTAAGTAATAAGCGGAGTCATAATACCTCGAATGAATACTATAAATAATATTCATAAAATAAAGGAGTCATACATCCTCAAATGAATATCCAAGTAATATTCAATAATAATATAAACTGAGTCATAAGCCCTCGAATGAATATTCAAATAATATTCAAATAATAAAATAAACTGAGTCATAAGCCCTCGAATGAATACTCAAATTAATATTCAATTAAGTAAAATAAAGGTATCGAATAAACCTTATTCGATCCATAGTTTTAAAAACTATATCCATATATATATAAATATATATATATATAATATACTCGGGAACATCGACTCCCGGTTTAGAAATATGTTCACCTTTTATCCCCTATACTAAGGGTATACGCAACTACTTGCTTATTTCTAGCATAGGTATTATGCAACTATAAGCATTGAAATCAACAGATAGATAACCAGATTACGAAACAGACATGCATATATACCATATCAGCATGCTCCAATATATCGCAAAATTTGCTAATAACAATCATGCACTATCACAAGATAATGCATATACATATATTTACATCACAACAACAGTATATCGGGTAGAAAACTTGCCTGAACGACTGGGGGTTACGAATGGCTCGGGACGAGTCTGGTAACCTATAAACAACAAGTAAGTTGGAATTAAACCAAAGTCACTTGTAAATCTATACTTTAACTAACTTAGACTCTAACGCTTGTTTTGCGCTCACTGATTCGCTTAAGTCACTCGGGTACCCTCGGCTCCACCATTTTTAATAATTTAACCTTTACGAGTTTTAAAGCGATTCCTTCGCGAGTGTCTTACCAACTGCCTAACACACTTACCATAAATGTTTCATACATTAATTAACCCTTTTTGGTCTTTAACCTATGTTTCAAAGTAAGGCGATGGAAAAAGTTTCGTTCGCGAAACGCCGTTACTTGAAACGGTCGTTTCTCCTAAACCGTGCGTCGGAATCGAACGAACTACATATCAAAACGAAGCTCGTAACATGAGCTATCTAAACATGGCAGTGGTCATAATCTAGCAGGGGGTTCTCGGGTCCTAATGTTATGTACAAAAACAGTCCAAAGAAAATCGGACGTTACGACGGCTATGTTTACGCGATTACCAATGTTTAAACTACTCCAATTAACCACCAACCAACTCATAACCATCAATACAACAAAATTTCACCTAAACCATACCACATCAGTCCATAATCTCCAAGGTTTTCAACTCAAACAACCACAATCAAGACCTATGAACTATAATCAAGCTTCAATTACCAAAAACACTTCCAAATCAAACCAAACTACTAATAATCATAATCCATGCTTCTCATTTCACAACACCAACCATTAAATTTACTAACAAATAAAGTAAAGGCTAGGGTTTGAAGTTTATACCTTCCTTGGGAGGTGTTAAGTTGCTAGGAAGCCTTAGGGAGCCTCCTACAAGCTTGATCTTTCCAAAGAAATCAAGAACACAAAGTTAGGCTTTGAAGTTTCTAAAAGTCCGATTTAAAGAACTGTAAAAATGAGGGTCTTACCATGATTATTTGGACAAGACTTGTGAACAAGAGTTGTAGGCCATCTCAATACCTTTCCAATGAGCTATAGAAAACAATATTTGAGTGAGAAATGAAGGAGATACAGCAGTTTTAGTGTTCTGGTTCTGTTTTGGCCGAGAGCATGAAGAACAATGCCTTGGTTTCTTTTTGATTTTGATGAAAAATGATTTGCTTGGCTTGGTTGGTTTGATTTTTGTGTTTGTTTTAGTAAATTACCTAGTTTCCCTTGATTTTGTGTGGTTAAAAAGCCACCACATCTCCTTCCTTCCCATGTCATGCTTGTGTCATCCTCATGATGTCATCCTCCCCTCCTTGTCCTCTTCTCATTGGTTGGGTGACATCATCCTCTCTAATCCCTTTGATTAACTTCCTAATTGTTTGCCTAATGACCGCTGATCTGTTATACTGTTCGCTTAACTTTCGTTTTCGTTTATCGTTTGAGGGATCATACCCGGGATCTTATTACTTAGGTTCCCTTAACCTTTCTCAATACATTATATTCCTTTTTATGATCCTCTATTATAATCCTTTAATTTAAATCATTTTATCCTGTTACCTTATATTCAATTCTTTCCGTATCTATTGGATTTCCGGGAAAAATCAAAGTGTTCGGATTTGGATTCTGACGATCTTTACATACACTTATATCCCATATAAAGTACTAATAAAATCTCAGAATATCCATATCAGAACCCCTATATAGTGTGGCATGAAAAGTTTTCTCATTCAGCAAAAACACTATTCATAAGGGTTTCAAAAATTTCCAAAAATTGGGGTTATTACATAAAGGCAGATGATTACATGAATCATCTTGTTTTTACACGATCTGTCGACTGACACCACTTAATTCAACCCAGAATTAACAGAAACGAAGTCCCCAATTCGAATTAAAAACATTCAAGAACATAAACCCAGTTTTACCTTCATTTTCATCAAGCCATTCCAAGTGTGGATACTTGTCATCATCAAATCTCACATATGTGCTTTCCATTATTTTCTTTTGCTCTGGCACATAAACTCTGTAGGCAGTCCTTTCCAATGATTATCCAAGAAAAATAGCTTCAAATACTTTGGATTCAAATTTTCTAACATATTTAGAGTCATCTTTTAACACAAAGCACTTGCTTCCAAACACATGAATTTTCTTAACAGTAGGCTTTCTTTTTGACAAGAATGAGTAGGGTGACTTGCCAATGTTTTTGTTTAGAAAATATCTATTGTGAGTGTAACATGCTATGTTAACAGCTTCTTCCCAAAAACTGGTTGGCAGCTTGGCATCCTACATCAATGTCCTTGCATCTTCAACTAGAATTCTATTTTTCCTTTCAACCACACCATTTTGTTGAGGTTTTCTTGCAGCTGGGAACTCTTGAACAATGACTTTATCTTTGTAAAATTCACTTAATATTGTATTCCTGAATTATGTACCATCGTCACTTCTTAATCTTTTGACAGCATTTTGATCTTCAGCCTGCTTCTCAATTTTCATTATGTGTTGAATGATGATGTGTGGAGTTTCATCTTTTGAATGCATGAATTCCACCCAAGTCTACGTTGAGTACTCATCCACCATCACTAAAGCATACTTCTTTTGGATATGGACATAGCATTTACAGGTCCAAAAAAATCCATGTGGATAAGCTGGAGTGGAGCATTAATGGAATTCACAGATTTTATTTTGTGACTAAACCTCTTCATTTTGCCTTTTTGACAAGCTTCACAAAGTTCATTTTGTGCAAATTCCAAAGCTGGCATGTCTCTCACCAATTCTCTTTTCACCAGAGTATTAATTGCTTTATAGTTCAAGTGAGAGAGCTTCTTATGTCAGAGTTTGGTTTGCTCATTTGATGCTTGGTGTAGAAGCAACATATTCTATCCTTGTTTTCCAAGTTCATGTCTGCAACAAACAGGATTCCCTACCTTATACCTTTCAGCGCAACTTCACCAGTTTTCTTCCTTGTGATTGAGCAATCTTCTTTGTCAAAAATAACCAAGAACCTTTTGTCTGTAAATTGACTAACACTTAGAAGATTTACTTCAAGACCTGCAACTAATTCTACATCTTCAATGACAATATTTCCATAAATCAACTTGCCATATACCAGTTTGAATCCCTTGTTGTTGTCTCCAAAGGTCACCAAAGGGCCACCCATCTCCTCAAACTGTGATAGCAGGATTTTATCACCTGTCATATGTCTGGAACATTATATGTCAATGATCTATATGACTTTATTCATCTTGCTCTGCACACAATAAGGTTTAAGTCTGTTTAGCCACCCAAGCAGTGTTGGGCATCTTCTTCTTTTTGACAGAGTTAGCAGAAGTAGAACTTGAATATTAAAAGGAAATAACATTCTTTGTTTGATTAGCATTTTCTTCTTTGATCACAGTTCTAAAGTTGACTTCTTTTAGATCTTTTCTCAACTTATGACAACTGGTCATAACTTTCATGTTGCATGAAATGCAATCAAACTTGTCACAGAAAGAGTGGGGGTCATTTGTTTGTGCCCCATTTTATTTGCAAGCTCCATACTTTGGCTCACTAACAACCTTCTTACAAAGGTGAGTTAGATGATTTGTTGAGCCACATCTTTGACACTTCTTTCTGAGAGCATCTGCAATATAGGCATAATTGTTGATTTTGTTGACACCTATCTTTTCATTTCTATTCTTTTTCTTCTTTCCAGTGCTATCATTCTTGATCTCATTTACTGGTATTTTGGCAATTGGACTAACTACATGCTTCTTCTCACATTCAGTGTTGAGAGTGGATTTTGCATCCTCCTTTTCTTTATCTTCATCTGCAATTTCATGCTTGATAACAAGCTCCACTTTAATGAAGTTTACTTCATAAGGTTTGAATAATGGTGCATTCACCTTTTTGAGCACCACAGGAACATCTTGGCTCACACTTTCCTTTCCCTTATCAACATTACTTTTCTTGTGAGATGTTATAGCCTCGTAGTCTAATCCAATAGCTATCTTAGTACATGGTTTTTTATTCTCATGGTATTGGCCAACCAATTGAGATGCATTTTTGTATGATTTGGGCTTCAGATCATTTTTCTCAACTTATTTTCTTAACACAGCTTCCACTTCTTATGCACACTTCAACTTGTTCTTGAGGTATTCATTTTCTTATCTAACTGCTTTTAGACTAACAAGCTACGATTCTAGTTCTTGTTTTTTAGTCTCAAGTTTTTCATTTACTTTTGACAGTCTACTCACTTTCTCTGTAGCTGACACCATGCTTGTGTGAATGTGAAACATTTCTACACTCATCATTTCAACAATTTCCTTATATTGTGTAGTATTTAAATCAATGGTGGTTAGGATAGGTACCTCGGATTTAGATATAGATGACTCTTGTCACACCCCCAACTTAACAACAAAATAAATATAATTATTACAATATTTAAAAGGAAGTAAACATAACCGAATCCAAGATCTTATATTTTAGGGTTTGGAACAGCCCAACACTACCATCTATTACAACTGATTTTAATATCGAGTCCTCACACAAAACTATCTCTTATTCTACCTGAGCTCGAACATACGCATCATCGTCACAGATCTTACGTGCTGTCTGCTTGAATCTAACCATAGCTGCTAGCAGTAATATCAGGGTAAATCAAGAAGTGAGCCAAATTCTCAACAAGTGCTAAACAAAACGATACAAAACATAAATCGAGATATATATATTAAAGAATGACAATGTGAAGACATAACCAATAATAACAAGAGATAAAACTTTGGGTGATGGCATCATTTGCTTGTATTAAAACATTTTCAAAATCATATCTTAATCAAAATCATTTTATGACGCTACGGATTACAGCCGGTGATCAGCCGCGAAGTAATCCTGAACCTCGCTGGGTTCTAAAACATTAATGGGATCCCTAGGCAACTTTTAAGCCTACAATTTAAGTGTGGAAAAGACTCGCATCTCAGTCCAGATCCACTATTCAAAGAAAACATTTATCCCCCTTTGGGACTGAAAATCCACATTTTAATCATTTCAAAAACTGATGCCGATTTATAATAAAATCTCTTAAGTAGTAAACATTATTATCAAGGGATTATAGATCAACTTGAAACACTGGAAATATGTCACAAAATCTCAAGACCATGATCCACTAGACTTTACTATATTAGGGTAATTGAGAGGTTTCCATTAACAAGAACTTTGACAAGGAAATTTAGCAAGGCTATTGGATAATAAGAAAGAATAATGCCAAGCTAGGCTTAAAGCAATGGTTTTAGACAAGGTACAAGTGCTAGAACATCAAGAAGATAAGCTTCATGAATACTAAGGGTGTTAAGTTTTGAAGAAATGATCTTTAGCTCAAGGTATATCAGGATTTTCAAACTTTTAGGGTAAGAAAGAGGGGTATCAATCAATTATGGACAACTTTGATGAATATCTGGCTTTTAGGTATCAAGGTAAAGTTTCTATAGGGGTTCAAGCATCAGGGTGAGATATCAATACTTTAGGAATCATTTGCATGTTAATCAGGAGGATCAATCAAGTATTATAACAACTCCTTATTTTATCAAGGCATTCCAATTACTTTACTATATTATCGTGATAAGACTTTTGATCTGCTTGCAATACGTACTTGAGGGTTCATGGCATTTCTATATAATTCAAAGATAGACTTAAGAATCGCTTGGTTCAAGTATATCAAAATGACTCAGGATAATCACATCAAAATATATATATATGAACTAATTGTTACACATTCGCAGTGAATACGAAGACAGGTTGAATCACTTGCCTTGAGAAAGGCTGGTCTGGTCTGGCTGGTAGGAGTAACTGGGAGCTTCACTCTACCTTTATGGCAAGTTTACCCTCGTCTCGAGATCCTACACAATTAATAATAACCTCATTATATTATACTCTCACCAACTCAACCTATTTACAACACAAATGGCACTTAGGCCTATATGCACGCAATTTATATTCACCTTATAAATATAATTGTACACATAGCCACATATACTCACATATCATATTTTAATACCAAATAATATCACATACATCATAATGCAACACTAGGCTTGGATGATCTCGATCCAAAACTTAAGTCACTTGGTCGCTAAACTAGACAAAGTTCCCAAATTTTGGCTTTCTTACTCAATGTGCCTTTACTTAACTATCCAAAACCTATTTACCCCCACTTGGGCCTTTTACTCTACTGGCTTTATACTATCTTGTAACCATAGTGGTCAACCTAGATCTCACTCCTAAGTGTTCTAAAACTATGTGATAAGTGAAAGTGCTCACTGGAGTAAATTTCAGAATGACATCTATGGTTTTTTGAGTGCATTAGACACTCTTAAACTACAAGTTTACCTCCAAAACTTTTACACTAGACTCTTCTGACCATAAGACATCTCCCAAACTTGATGTGGCTCAAGGGCCTAGCTTGGGCCTCCTTGGGCCTAAACTTAAAGCCCATGGTTCCCCTGTTTTTCTGGGCAGAAAACGCCGTGACTTGAACTAACTTGTGACACATGGTTCTAACTCAAATCCTATGAACTATGGCTGAAAAAACTCCTCTGACGCTCCCTCTAACTAAGGCCCAACAGGGCCTAATGAGGGCCTACCCATGACATGGTCAAAACTTCCTATTTCTAAGTTGCAACAAAACTGTCCCCTGCTGGACAGATTTTGTGATTTCACTTATGCACCTAATCAAACGGCTTATAAACCTCAAACAAATACCTAAAACCTTTTATATACTCCTAGTGCTAGCTTCTGGTGGTTTGGGCCTCAAAGTTCACAACAAATGCTCATTCAAAACTTCCCCATAAACTAGTACATCAAATCTGGAAAAATGAAAACACCAACTAATCCCTTTCCACCTTAACTCCCACTTAATAACCAAGCACCCAACTCTTTCCAAAGCAAACCTAGTGTCTTAATGTCCTAAAATAGTGCCTCAATATAAGGGGAGATCATCCATGCCCAAAAATTAACAACATGCAACTAAAAATATGACATGCAACTCATGAAAAACATATAACAAGATTTTGGCTAGGCATAAAGTTTTAAATGCTTGCAAAAGCGACTTGTACCTATTACTCATCCTTAATAATCATGAAATATAACTTCTTTTAACTATTAATAAGAAATTTATCATGGAAACAATCTATTTTAAGCACACAAATTTCGAATTTATAGATTTTTAAACATAACAACATGATTTTGAAAAGAGTAGCATGCAAAACATGGTTGATCATCATTTTAATGTCTTAAAACTAGCATGCATGGCTAAACATAAATATATAATGAAATTTCAGTAGCATGCAAAGGATTTTAAAGCATGATATCTCCATAAAACACTTAGTTAGCACATATATATAATATATATCATAGAGAGCTCTTGAATTCACAAGAATCAAGAGTTTCTCTTTGGAGATCACATAAGAACTACACATGCATCCATGAAACTTCAACTTCCAAGTCACAAAACTCTTGGAAAGTATATAAGATGAATGTAGGTAGAAGATTTACACTTGGGAAGATGAAGAATGAATTGAAAAATGGAAGGGGGTGGGGAAATAGGCCTTCGGCCGAGAGCAATGGTGGGAGGGGGAAGAGAGAAAATTTGTGGTGTGTTGGAGTGTGGAATGAGTGGAATGACTTCTCCCACTTTGATTTTTTTGTTTTATGCTTTTTGGTTGACAAATAATGAGTGGAAGTGAGAACTTACAAAAATGTCCTTTAGCTAAAGTTAGGCCATTTTGCATGTAAGGCTAATGTAGTAATTTGGTAATAATCAAATGAGTTAGTGGGGTTGGAAAAGTCTTATTTGCCCTTTGAGAGAATAGAAGGGTGATTTGCATGTAAGGTCTCTTATGTAATTTGATAATTATAACAAATAAAATTTGTAAAGATTTATTTTTATAAAATAAAATACAAGTTCAAAAATTATAAAATTTATACCATAAAATAACATGGATTTTTAGAAATTTTATAAAATAACTTTTGAAATTTGTGAAAAAAATAACTTTTAAAAGAAAATTTCTCCAAGGTTTAGAATATTCCTTATAAATCAAAAATAAAGGAAATAAATAAACTCTTGCTTTGAAAAATCATATACTACATAAAGCAAATTTAAAATGCAGAAATTTTTCATTCACACAAGGTACAACCTTTAAGTATATTCACTTACGGCTTTAATATCACACAAAATCCACATATAATATTACATAAAATGCCGGTCGTAACATCCTCTCCCCCTTAAGGGATTCTGTCCCCAGAATCTAAGACAACATATGAGGATACCGGGAACGCATATCAGACTCTAACTCCCAAGTTGATTCTTCGACCTTGGGGTTCCTCCAAAGTACTTTCACTAACTTTACCGACTTATTCCTAAGACTCATTACTTGCCAGTCGAGTAATTTGACAGGTTGCTCCATAAATGACAGGTCTGCCTGAATTTCTACAGGTTCATATTTTATCACATGGTTGGCGTCAGGATTGTACTTCTTAAGCAACGACACATGGAACACATTATGTACATGCTGATATTGAGGTGGTAAGGCTAACTCGTAGGCCACCTTCCCCACTTGACTCAAATTTTCAAAAGGACCTATATATCTAGGTGATAACTTCCCTTTCTTTCCAAATCTAGACAACCCTTTTCTTGGTGACACCTTCAACAAAATGGCTTCGCCTACTTGGAATCAAACATCCTTACGCACTGGATCCGCATACTTCCTCTGTCTATCTTGAGCAGCAAGCAACCTTTTCTGAATTAACTTGACTGTTTCATGTAACTGTTGTACCAATTCTGAGCCGAGAATCCTTCCTTCTCCTACTTCATCCTAACTTGTCGGTGATCTACATTTTCGTCTGTACAAAGCTTCATATGGTGGCATGCCAATACTGGAGTGATAGCTGTTGTTGTAAGAGAATTCAATCAATGGCAAGTGGTCGTCCCAACTTCCTGCAAAATCGATTGCACAACTGCGCAACATGTCTTCGATTGTTTGAATTGTCCTTTCGCTCTGACCATCGGTCTGCGGGTGGTACGCCGTACTCATGTTCAACTTCGTGCCAAGACTTTCTTGAAATTGCTTCCAGAATCTCGAGTTAAATCGGGGATCTCTGTCTGAAACTATCGATACGGGTACTCCATGCCTTAGTACGATTTCACGCACGTACAAATGAACCAATTTATCTAATGACGACTTCTCATTAATTGGAAGGAAATGCGCCGACTTCGTAAGGCGATCAAATACAACCCATATAGCGTCATGTCCGGATTTCGTTCGCGGTAGTCCCACTATAAAGTCCATAGCAATATTTTCCCATTTCCATTCTGGAATCTTTAGAGGCTGAATTAATCCGCTTGGTCATTGATGTTCTGCCTTCACTTTCTGACAAGTATAACACTTTGCAACCCATTCCGCCACATCTCGCTTCATATTTGGCCACCAAAAATTCTGCTTTAAGTCCCGATACATCTTGGTGCTTCCCGGGTGGATTGAAAATCTTGAATTGTGGGCTTCTTGCAGGATCTCATTCTTCAATTCAGGTACATGAGGAATCCAAATTCTTGAGGAAAACCTTAGTATACCTTGCACTTCCTTTTGAGTACTAATCTCTTCTCCAGTTAGCTGATTCTTCCCTTTCTCCATTACCTCTTCCTGACATTTCTTTATCTTTTCCACTAGTGTTGGCTGAAAAGTCATTGCACGACAGACTTCTTCAACTTTTCCACAATCACAAAGTTTTAATCCAAATTTCTTAATCTCTTCAGACAATTCTTTTGGTGTTGCCATCACATTCAGTCTCTCCTTCCTACTTAAAGCATCGGCTACAATATTCGCCTTTCGAGGATGGTAATTTATCGAGCAATCCTAGTCCTTGATCAATTCCAACCATCTCCTTTGCCTCATATTGAGCTCCTTCTGAGTGAAAATGTACTTTAAACTCTTGTGATCTGTGTAGATTTCACACTTCTCTCCGTAGAGGTAATGTCTCCAAATCTTAAGTGCGAACACTATGGCGGCTAGTTCTAAGTCATGCGTCGGGTACTTCAACTCATGCGGTTTTAACTGTCTTGACGCATACGCGATCACCTTATTGTGTTACATTAGTACACCGCCCAATCCCTTATGTGAAGCATCGCTGAATATCACAAAGTTTCCTTGGTCATCTGGTAGTACTAACACCGGAGCTGTTACCAATCTCTGTTTCAACTCTTGAAAGCTATCCTCACATTCTGCACTCCACTCGAACTTCTGATTCTTCCTGGTTAACTTGGTCAATGGCGTGGCGATTTTTGAAAAATCCTTGACAAACCTTCTAAGTATCCTGCCAATCCTAGAAAACTTCGCACTTCTGTAGGTGTCTTTGGCCTCTCCCAACTCATAATCGCCTCAATCTTTGCCGGATCTACTTTAACTCCTTCATCTCCAATGATGTGTCCCAAGAATTGAACTTCCTTTAACCAAAACTCACATTTGGAAAACTTGGCATACAACTTCTCTTGCCGAAGTATCTCCAATGCTATCCAGAGGTGCTGCTTTCTTCTTCCGACTTAGAATAAATAAGGATGTCATCAATGAATACTACTACGAACTTGTCCAAATACTTTTTAAATACCCGATTCATCAGATCCATAAATGCGGTCGGTGCATTAGTCAATCCAAACGGCATTACTAAGAATTCATAATATCCGTATCTAGTCCTGAATGCTGTCTTGGGAATATCTTCTTCCTTGATCTTTAATTGATGGTATCCTGATCTCAAGTCAATCTTTGAAAAGCACTTTGCTCCCTTCAGCTGATCAAATAGGTCATCTATTCTTGGTAGTGGGTAGCGGTTCTTGATCGTTACCTTATTCAAATCCCGATAATCTATACATAGCCGCATACTTCCATCTTTCTTCTTTACAAACAGAACAGGTGCTCCCCATGGTGACGTACTTGGCCGTATCACTCCCTTATCCAACAATTCTTGTAGCTGGCTCGCCAACTCTTTCATTTCTGCTGGTGCCATCTTATACGGGGCCTTTGATACTGGTTCCGTGCCTGGAGCAAGGTTGATCTCAAACTCGATTTGTCGATCTGGTGGTAAGCCCGGTACTTCATCTGGAAACACATCTGGGAACTCGCTAACTACGGGGATATCTTCTATGCTGGGGTTGCCCTTTTCTGAATCCATTACATAAGCTAGGAACGACTCACAACCTTTTCTAAGTAGCTTCTTAGCCTGAACGATTGTAAGAAATAGTTGCTCTTGCCTTTGTCCCTTAAATACTACCTTCTCTCCACTCTTCATCTTTAAATACACTTTCTTAGTCTTACAATTAATCTGGGCGTTATTCTTCCCTAACCAATCCATTCCTAAAATTATATCAAACTCTCCCAACTTGAAGAGTATCAAGTCGGCTGAAAACTTATGCCCCGAAATATCAATCTCACACTTCGGACAGAATTGATTCACAGGAATCTTCTCTTGGTTTGCAATTACCACATTTACTACCTCGCTCATAATCATTTTATCATATTGAAGTTTATCAACAAAAGTTTCTGATATGAAGGATCTTGTTGCTCCCGAATCAATCAATACTTTAGCTTTGACATTATTGAGTAAAAGTGTACCTGCTATCACCTCAGAGTTCTGAACAGCATCCTTCATTTTCAGATCGAATGTCCTTGCTGTTGCTTGCGGAGTTGTTGTAGGTGGTGGAGGTAATGTCAATACCTCGGCTGGCACGCTTGCACTGGTACTTGCCACATTCATTAGAGCTTTGACTGGTCCGGTTGCCTTGCACTCCCTAGCTATGTGTCCAGTCCTTCCACACTTGTAACATGTAACTCCTGGCTTCGGCATCTTGCACTCATTTGCCAAATGTCCGTTCTGGTTACACCTATAGCATGTCATTCTCAGCTTATTACACACTCTGGGGTGTCTTCTTCCACAGTGCTTGCATTCCGGTCTCTGGAACCTGTTTTCTCCAACTTGCCCTTGGCTTGCCTGGTCGTTCCCCTTCGATTCTTGTCTTTTGCCCAAATTTCCTTTCTTGTGAAAATTTCCACCCTTATGAAATCCAATCCTCCTAACATTCCGATCTTGTGAATTTGCAATTTCAGACCTCTCTCCATAAAATGGAACCTTTCTTTTCTTGTTATCCCTTTCCTTCCTTGACTGCATCCCATTATTCTCAATCAGAGCAGCTTTCTGTACTACTCCCGCATAGGTTTCAAGCTCAAACATAGCCACTCTATCCCTTATCCAAGGCTCCAATCCTTGCTGAAATTTCTTCACTTTTTCCACCTCAGTGCTGGTATACTTTGTCACAAATCTTGACAACTCAGTGAACTTCTTCTCATACTCCAGTACAATCATGTTCCCTTGCTTCAACTCAAGAAATTTAAGCTCCATCTGATTCTGTATGTACTTAGGGTAATACTTTTCCAGAAATAACTTCTTGAATCTCTCCCAAGAAATTTGCTGAGTTGCTTCCATAGCTTTTACTGATTCCCACCAATAGATGACTTCGCCCTTCAGGAAGTAAGTAGCATATAGCGTCTTCTGATCGTCCCCTAACTGTACCAACTCAAAGGCTCTTTCCATTTCCTTAATCCATGTGTTAGCTATTACTAGATCAATGGTATCATGAAATGCAGGTGGATTCACATTCTGAAAAGCCTTGAAAGTGACAACTTGTCGAGGTGGTACTGGTGGTTCAGGTGGTTGGTGTGGTTCACGGTTATCTTGGTTTTCAATTTGTTGTTGAAGAGTTAGTTGTTGTTGAGCTATAGCATTGGTTTGTTGTTGCAAAGTTTCCAGTAATCGAAGAATATTTGGGTCTATGGTAGATGTGGTTGTTGGGTTCTTCTTTTTGGGAGGCATGATCCTGAAATAAGAGTTATATCAAAACAGGTACGAATGATGAAATAATTCGAGGGTATTGCATGGCATTCTTATTTACATATGAGGTCAAGTTTCAAATTAAACAGATATGGTGATACATATGAAGGCGTAAAATAACAGTTGAGAGTAATTGGAACGATAGTGCATAATATTTGAAATTTAAAGGTCACAATACATAGGATTAGAACAAAGTCTGATTCTAGGAATAACATGCTTATTTAAAGGAAACAACTGGGAATTTCTACGAAGTCTGATAATACAACAACATAAAAAGGTAATAATGGAAAGAACTAAGGCTCCACTCCATCAGAACGGGGCTTGGTAGTCTTCTCCTCTCGAAGCGTCTTCACAATGCTCTGGAGCTCATCTGCCACCATCTGGATGACATACTGGCTGGTGCGGTCCCGGTGTGCTGGCATCTCCTCAAGCTTTGTGTTGACGTACTGAACCAAAGTCTCAAGTCTCGCAGTCATCTGCTCCTTGGGCTTCCCTTCATAGTTTCGGTTGTCCGGGTACACGCTCTTCAGTCGGTCGTACTTGCCCTGAAGCATGTCAAACTCGCGCCTCAACTCAGCATACACGGAGAAAGCAATAGTGTCGTCCGACCCAGAGGGTGTCGAGGAATGCGCCCTTTGCTGACAAACCAATAAGAGGAGTATTAATAATAAATTTACTTAACCTACTTTCTCGCATATTATCTATATCCTATACATATATCCTATAACCTATTTGGGCTATCCAGGGACTCTAAACCGTAGCTCTGATACCAAAACCTGTCACACGCCCAACTTAACAACAAAATAAATATAACTATTATAATATTTAAAAGGAAGTAAACATAACTGAATACAAGATCTTACAGTTTAGGGTTTGGAACAGCCCAACACTACCATCTATAAGAATTGATTTTAATATCGAGTCCTCACACAAAACTATCTCTTATTCTACCTGAGCTCGAACATACGCATCAGCGTCACAGGTCTTACGTGCTGTTTGCTTGAATCTAACCATAGCTGCTAGCTATAATATCAGGGTAAAGCAAGAAGTGAGCCAAATGCTCAACAAGTGCTAAACAAAATGATACAAAACATAAATCGAGATATATATATTAAAGAATGACAATGTGAAGACATAACCAATAATAACAAGAGATAAAACTTTGGGTGATGGCATCATTTGCTTGTATCAAAACATTTTCAAAATCATATCTTAATCAAAATCATTTTATGACGCTACGGATTACAGCCGGTGATCAGCCGGGAAGTAATCCCGAACCTGGATGGGTTCTAAAACATTAATGGGATCCCTATGCAACTTTTAAGCCTACAATATAAGTGTGGAAATGACTCGCGTCTCAGTCCAGATCCACTATTCAAAGAAAACATTTATCCCCCTTCGGGACTGAAAATCCACATTTTAATCATTTCAAAAACTGATGCCGATTTATAACAAAATCTCTTAAGTAGTAAACATTATTATCAAGGGATTATAGATCAACTTAAAACACTGGAAATATGTCACAAAATCTCAAGACCATGATCCACTAGACTTTACTATATTAGGGTAATTGAGAGGTTTCCATTAACAAGAACTTTGACAAGGAAATTTAGCAAGGCTATTGGATAATAAGAAAGAATAATGCCAAGCTAGGCTTAAAGCAATGGTTTTAGACAAGGTACAAGTGCTAGAACATCAAGAAGATAAGCTTCATGAATACTAAGGGTGTTAAGGTTTGAAGAAATGATCTTTAGCTCAAGGTATATCAGGATTTTCAAACTTTTAGGGTAAGAAAGAGGGGTATCAATCAATTATGGACAACTTTGATAAATATCTGGCTTTTAGGTATCAAGGTAAAGTTTCTATAGGGGTTCAAGCATCAGGGTGAGATATCAATACTTTAGGAATCATTTGCATGTTAATCAGGAGGATCAATCAAGTATTATAACAACTCCTTATTTTATCAAGGCATTCCAATTACTTTACTATACTATCGTGATAAGACTTTTGATCTGCTTGCAATACGTACTTGAGGGTTCATGGCATTTCTATATAATTCAAAGACAGACTTAAGAATCGCTTGGTTCAAGTATATCAAAATGACTCAGGATAATCGCATCAATATATATATATATGAACTAATTGTTACACATTCGCAGTGAATACGAAGACAGGTTGAATCACTTGCCTTGAGAAAGGCTGGTCTGGTCTGGCTGGTAAGAGCAACTGGGAGCTTCACTCGACCTTTATGGCAAGTTTACCCTCGTCTCGAGATCCTACACAATTAATAATAACCTCATTATATTATACTCTCACCAACTCAACCTATTTACAACACTAATGGCACTTAGGCCTATATGCACGCAATTTATATTCACCTTATAAATATAATTGTACACATAGCCACATATACTCACATATCATATTTTAATACCAAATAATATCACATACATCATAATGCAACACTAGACTTGGATGATCTCGATCCCAAACTTAAGTCACTTGGTCGCTAAACTAGACAAAGTTCCCAAATTTTGGCTTTCTTACTCAATGTGCCTTTACTTAACTATCCAAAACCTATTGACCCCCACTTGGGCCTTTTACTCTAATAGCTTTATACTATCTTGTAACCATAGTGGTCAACCTAGATCTCACTCCTAAGTGTTCTAAAACTATATGATAAGTGAAAGTGCTCACTGGAGTAAATTTCAGAATGACATCTATGGTTTCTTGAGTGCATTAGACACTCTTAAACTACAAGTTTACCTCCAAAACTTTTACACTAGACTCTTCTAACCATAAGGAATCTCCCAAACTTGATGTGGCTCAAGGGCCTAGCTTGGGCCTCCTTGGGCCTAAGCTTAAAGCCCATGGTTCCCCTGTTTTTCTGGGCAGAAAACGCCATGACTTGAACTAACTTGTGACACATGGTTATAACTCAAATCCTATGAACTATGGCTGGAAAAACTCCTCTGACGCTCCCTCTAACTAAGGCCCAATAGGGCGTAATGAGGGCCTACCCATGACATGGTCAAAACTTCCTATTTCTATGTTGCAACAAAACTGTCCCCTGCTGGACAGATTTTGTGATTTCACTTGTGCACCTAACCAAACGGCTTATAAACCTCAAAAAAATACCTAAAACCTTTTATATACTCCTAGTGCTAGCTTCTGGTGGTTTGGGCCTCAAAGTGCACAACAAATGCTCATTCAAAACTTCCCCATAAACTAGTACATCAAATCTGGAAAAATGAAAACCAACTAATCCCTTTCCACCTTAACTCCCACTTAATAACCAAGCACCCAACTCTTTCCAAAGCAAACCTAGTGTCTTAATGTCCTAAAATAGTGCCTCAACATAAGGGGAGATCATCCATACCCAAAAATTAACAACATGCAACTAAAAATATGACAACAAGATTTCGGCTAGGCATAAAGTTTTAAATGCTTGCAAAAGTGACTTGTACCTATTACTCATCCTTAATAATCATGAAATATAACTTCTTTTAACTATTAATAAGAAATTTATCATGGAAACAATCTATTTTAAGCACACATATTTCGAATTTATAGATTTTTAAACATAACAACATGATTTCGAAAAGAGTAGCATGCAAAACATGGTTGATCATCATTTTAATGTCTTAAAACTAGCATGCATGGCTAAACATAAATATATAAAGAAATTTCAGTAGCATACAAAGGATTTTAAAGCATTATATCTCCATAAAATACTTAGTTAGCACATATATATAATATATCTCATAGAGAGCTCTTGAATTCACAAGAATCAAGAGTTTCTCTTTGGAGATCACATAAGAACTACACATGCATCCATGAAACTTCAACTTCTAAGTCACAAAACTCTTGGAAAGTATATAAGATGAATGTAGGTAGAAGATTTACACTTGGGAAGATGAAGAATGAATTGAAAAATGGAAGGGGGTGGGGAAATAGGCCTTCGGCCGAGAGCAATGGTGGGAGGGGGAGGAGAGAAAATTTGTGGTGTGTTGGAGTGTGGAATGAGTGGAATAACTTCTCCTACTTTGATTTTTTTATTTTATGCTTTTTGGTTGACAAATAATGAGTGGAAGTGAGAACTTACAAAAATGTCCTTTAGCTAAAGTTAGGCCATTTTGCATGTAAGGCTAATGTAGTAATTTGGTAATAATCAAATGAGTTAGTGGGGTTGGAAAAGTCTTATTTGCCCTTTGAGAGAATAGAAGGGTGATTTGCATGCAAGGTCTCTTATGTAATTTGATAGTTATAACAAATAAAATTTGTAAAGATTTATTTTTATAAAATAAAATACAAGTTCAAAAATTATAAAATTTATACCATAAAATAACTTGGATTTTTAGAAATTTTATAAAATCACTTTTGAAATTTGTGAACAAAATAACTTTTCAAAGAAAATTTCTCTAAGGTTTAGAATATTCCTTATAAATCAAAAATAAAGGAAATAAATAAACTCTTACTTTGAAAAATCATATACTACATAAAGCAAATTTAAAATGCAGAATTTTTTCATTCACACAAGGTACAACCATTAAGTATATTCACTTACGGCTTTAATATCACACAAAATCCACAGATTATATTACATAAAATGCTGGTCGTAACAACTCTCCTTGCTCCAAAGCCATGAGAGCATTGTTTTCATATTCTTCACCATCATCTTCATCATCTGTGTCATCCCAACTCTTACCTTCAGCAATATAAACTTTTCCTTGTTGTTTTCTCAGAAGTGCTTCATACTTAACTTCAATTTCCAAATAAGCTTTATCATTCTTCACCTTCTTTGGTTTTCTGCATTATGTGGAAACTTGACCAAGTTCATCACAGTTGTAACATCCAATCTTTGATCTGTTCACAGATCCTGACTTGTAACCACATTTTCTAGTTGCATTTATCTCAGTCTTTTCTTTCCAGTTGTTGTAGGATTTTTGGCCTTTACCCTTGAAATGTCTAGGCATTTTGACTCTGATGTTTGAAAATTTTATTGCTAGATAAGCCATAGACTGGTCCATTTCATCCAACTCATCACGAGTATAGTACTCATCCTCTTCCAAGTCCAAAATAACTTGTTTTTTGAGGTTTGTTGGATATATTTGAGATGTCATGTCTAATATGTTTCATGTTTAGTTTTCAGATCTTAACAAACAGGAAATATCAGTTCTTACTGGAATCAGTACTTACTGGAAGTCAGGACTTAATGTCATATCAGGACTTAATGTCATATCAGAACTTAAGTACGGGAGGACTTACAGTTAAGGAAGGAAGCTGATTAACAGTAGTAGATCGAGACTAATACAGAAGAAGATATGCAAGGAAAGAGTTAGAGAACTAGAAGAATTATATAAGATATCTGATTGATATATTTTAGGAGACATAATTATATTTCATATCAATTTGATATATTTTAGGAGACAGAAATATATTTCATATCAATTAGAAGTTATCTTGTAACTGTGTACTATATAAACACAGACATAGGTTTACACTGTATGTGTTATCATTATCGAGAAGATCATACATTGTAACGTAGCAGCTCTCGTGATATTTGTTCATCACTGAGAGAGAACAGTTCCATTGTAATAGAGTTTATTATATCAAATACATTTGTTTTCTATTACTTGTGTTCTAAATCGATTTGATTGTATTAAACACTGTATTCAACCCCCTTCTACAGTGTTGTGTGACCTAACAAGTGGTATCAGAGCCTATTTGTTAAAACACATACAGTAAAGATCCAAAACAATCATGTCTGAAGAAGTAGAAAATCCAACCAAGCCCGCCAAAACTGAAGAAACTCCAAAGACTCAAACCCACAGTCGATATGAGACTATTAGGGTTCCCATGCTAAGACCTTTTGAGTATCCCATATGGAAAGTGAAGATGGCTATGTTTCTGGAAGCTACAGATCCAGAATACCTTGACATAATTAATGAAGGACCATATAAGCCAACCAAACTCTCTGTTGTAGTTGCAGATCAACCAGCAAAGACCGTACCAAAGGAGAAAAGTGAGTATACAGCTAAAGATATCTCATCTATTGCCAAGGATGCAAAGGTAAGGCATTTGTTGTATAGTGCCATTGATAATGTCATGTCAAATAGGGTAATTCACTGCAAGACTACAAAGGAGATATGGGATGCTTTGGAAATAAGGTGCCAGGGAACTGATGCAATTAAGAAGAACAGGAGGACTATACTCACTCAAGAGTATGAGCACTTTGACTCAAAACCTGATGAGTCATTAACTGGTTTATATGACAGATTTGTCAAACTCTTGAATGATCTGTCACTGGTGGATAAGGAATATGATCTTGAAGATTCAAATCTTAAATTCCTTTTAGCTCTTCCTGAAAGTTGGGATTTGAAGTCAACTACTATAAGAGACAACTATGCTCTTGATGAAACTACTCTTGATGAAATTTATGGTATGTTCAAGACTCATGAACTTGAGATGGATCAAAGAAGCAAGAGACATGGGAGAAAGTCAAGGACAGTTTCTCTTAAGGCTCAGGAGGAATCCCCCAAAGTGATTGTCTCAAAGAAAGGTAAAGGAAAGGCTCTCATCATAAAGTCTGATTCAGAATCATCAAGTACTGATGATGATGATTCAGAAACTGAAAGTCTACCTGAAGTAGATGTTGATGAAGAGATGATGAAATTGTATGCTCTTATGGTGAAGGGTATCACAAAGATAGCCTACAAGAAATTTAGAAGGGGGAAGAAGTTTTCCAGGAAAAGTGGAAGTTCTGATAAGAAGGGATTCAGAAAATCTGAAGGCAAAGTAGGAAAGTCTGACATAGGAGATTACTCGAATATCAAATGCTACAACTGTGGTGAGAAAGGCCACATATCTCCTGACTTCAAGAAAGGACAGAGTGACAAAGGCAAGGCTCTTGTCAAAAAGAAGAAAAGCTGGACATACACTTCAGATTCTGAAGATGAGGAGAACTATGCCTTGATGGCAAATGCTGATAGCAGTTCTGATGCTGCTGAATTAAAGGTACCTCAAACATCTTATGCTTTTCATACTGATGATATTACTGAGTTGAGATTATATCTTAAAACCATATTTATTAGCTATAGAGATCAAACTTTAACATGTGAAAGATTAACTTCTGAAAATCTTGCTTTTAAAAAGAGGAATGATTATTTAGAAAAAAGAGTTAGTCATGTTCCATCAAACTCAAAAAGAAAGAGATGATGCCTTATATGTTAGAGATGAAGTGCTAAAAATGAATAAATCTCTAAAAACTGAGTTAGAAAAGGAAAGAGAGATTATCAGGACTTGGAATAACTCTGGCAGAACAACTCAGAATTTGCTAAAAGTGGAAACTGAAAGAGGGCTTAGGTTATGGAGATGATAAAAGTGAAAAAGGAACTAAACAAATTGAGCCAATTATTGTTAAACAGACTACTAAGCCAAAGGTAAATCTTGTTAAGTTTGTAGCTAAAACTATAAAGTCTGATTCTAAAAAGATGAAAGATATTGAGACAAAAGTTGAGACAGAGTCAACTTTTGACAAATTAAAACATGATTAAACCAACTGAATTTAACATAGGCTTAATGAAAAAGAATCAAAGTGATATTTCTATGACAGCTAATCCAGTTCAACACTCAATGACAAAGTACATCAGCATTAGGTACCATTTCATAAGGGAACATGTAGATGAAGGTACAGTGGAATTGCATTTTATTCTAACAGATCAACAGCTAGAAGATATCTTCACAAAACCACTATGTGAAGTTACCTTTATAAGATTGGTAAATAAACTTGGAATGGTTTCAGGTTCTTTCTCTAAATCTGCTTAGTTTTTATTCTCATACATCAGACTTTATGATCAGTATTTACAGATTGATTATCTCTATGTAATATGTGCTTAATTTGAAAATTCATTAAATGCTGATTATTATCTGGTGTGGATCTATATACTCTGATAAGTGTTTGCATTGTTCTGTGATTATTCAATCCAATGAGGATAACTGTGCTAGATGCTGACCTAGTAGTCTTTAACATACTAGAATCCCATGTTTGAATTAGTTGTTCAAGTGGAAACTCATTAACACAAGCAAATTCTGATATTGAGCTTAGTCAAGTTTACTTTGTGTATCTTATTACTAAGTCCCAAACTAGAATCTTGTTTCTTATCTGTCAAATTCTGATGTCAGTAAATCTTAAGGATAAACTACATACTGATAAGCCTCACTTATCAAAAGAAGAGAGACAAGCAATTCCACTGAGGATTGGATCTCATTGAGTTGAGTTTGCTGAGAAGCTTGATTCTTTAGAATTTCAGCAATCTGAGTTTGTTGCTTCTCCTGAGTTTTCTCAATGTAGGAAATTCTGTCAAAGACACGCTTGAAAAATCTGTTCTTTTCAAGTTTCACATTCATATCTTGATGGATCAAGGTTTCTTGAATTTTATTCACCTTGGCATGAGTTGTTGAGTGTTGACCTTGAAGGTGCCTAGTACTCAATGCAGTAACTGTCAGCTGTGCCTTGAAATCATCATTTATCAGCATTTCATCAGCTTTTTTCCAGATGCTCAACAAGAATCTTTTCAGAAGGAACAAAACTAACTGTGTTCCATTCCTTAGTCCACTCCTTTTCCTCTAGGAGTTTCACTCCAAGGTACTGGTGCTTCCCCTCTAACAAACTTCTTGACTAAATCAGCTTTATTAACTGTTTGTTGAGGTGCATGTCCTGATGGACCAGCTGCATCAACATCTAGATTAGTAGCAGCTTCACCAGTAGTTTCAGCATTATCAGCATCAGAACTTATAGATCCAGCAGTATCAGCATCCTCTGATGGAATAGCAGTATGTGAGGCAATCGAGGTTTTAATATCATCCTTTAAATTCTGATCTGCAACTAAGTTCTGATCAACAGCCAAATCTTGATGCCCACCTAAAGTCTGATTTTTATCATCCAGATTCTTAATTGGTGTAGTTGGAACATCTTCATTGAAATCAGCATCTTGAATTGGTGTTGTTGGTTGAGTGAGTTGAGTTGCTGGAGCTTCCAAGTACAGAACCTCAGGCACAATCAAGTTATGAATATCCATTTCAGCACTTGTACCTGGGTTTTCAGTATGTACTTGTTGAATTATAGGTGACACAGGAGGTGTATGCACTCTGTCTTGAGCAGTTTCTAGTTGTGCAGAAGGAAGTGATTCAATAACAATTGGTTCTGTTGGGATCAGAGATTCCTGACCCCCTTCCTTAGCTGTTTCCTCATCTTCTGAATCTGACTCAACTGTGTCCCTGTGAGCTCTTTGCTTATCATTTTCTTCAAGGGTGGAGACACTGTAGGAGCTTTATCACCAGGATTTAGCTTTCTAAGCCTTTTGAGAGGCCTAGAACTCCCAGTTACAGTATCTTTCTGAGAAGAGACCTTCTCAGCTTCTACAACAACAGGTTTTGAAATAGGAACCTGTTCCTCAGAATCCGATTCATCTCTCAGAATAATTCTCCTTTTCTTATGTTGAGACTGAGGTACATTCTTTGTCCTCTTTGGTCTTGAAGATGAAGGCTTCACTGGATGTGCTGATGGTTGTGGTTGAGAAGTTTGAGGTGGTTGTGTAGAGGTGGTAGGTGCTGATGGTTGAGGTTCTGATGGTTGGACATCAGGATATAGTTCAGTGCATTTTACTGGATCATAGGTTATTAAGGCTTGTTTGACAGATAAAGGAACTTGGAGGGGTCTTAACACAACCTTCTTATTATCAGTAGATAATAAGTCATTAAAAGCTCTTTAGCTAGTCTGAATGATGAAATTAATTGACTGGCTGATTGGGGCTTATCATCACAACAAAAACTATAAATAAGCTGACAGAATCTAGCAAAGTAAACAGTATTTCTGTCTTCTGTCATTCTATCCCCAATGAAACCTAAGACAACACTAGCATAATCAAAATCAGTTTGGTTAATGAGAGCTTACCCGATTTGTTGGCTGAATATGGGGATTGCATCAAAATTAGAACATTTGTTTGCAAAAGCCTTGGTTATGCAATCAAAGAAGAAACTCCATTCCCTCCGTATATAAGATCTCTTCAACTGACCCAGCTTTGCCAATGTCCTCTCATACCCCAGACTGGCCATCATGTTTTGAAGAACTGGCTCTTCAACAGTAGAATAAACACAGTTCTCATGCAGCTGCAGTGCTTGTCGAACCGTGGCCAATGTCACGACATGCTCATCCTCCCCTGATGAAAAAATAATACTTGGGGACCCTTGAGCACCACCATCATCATATACTCCGCTTCTCCAGAACTCCAGCACTTGAGTACCAGAGACGGCATCAGGCTGGGTCAAAGCGTACCCAATATCAGAACTAGTAAGAAAGTCCTGAATGAAGTGAAGTTCTAATGGGGCTTCTGCCTTGCTAAAAATAGCGGAGAAGTTATTAGGAACAAACTTAGCCCTATTGAAAATTACGTCTTTTGGTGCCATCTCTGTAAGAAATTAAGTGAGTAAGAGAATGTTTGCAAAGTGTTTGTGAAAAGTCCTGAGAGAAAAACAACTTCAGAAAATAAGAGAGAGAGAGAGAGAGAGAGAGAGAGAGAGAGAGAGTAAAAGAGATTTAGAATAGAAAAGTAAGTAAAAGATTAAAAAATCTTTTATCTCTCATATATACACTATCTCCACTCAACAGTTGTATTTTTGAAGCATGGGATACACTTTACACCTGGCACCATGTGAACAGCCAATAAACGGTTAGAGCAGAACTTAATGGGCACGTAAAATAAGCAATAATTACCGTGCACATGCAGTTTTTCAGGACATACACGTTAACCACTAACCCATAATGATTATGACTGATTTATCTCACATAAACCAATATTCTGTAAAAATATGACCATTCAAGTAATGACCAAAAATAAACCAAGTAAATAAATACTGCCACGTCAGCATCAGAACTTGATTATTATTAGAATTTAAAAGTCATCAGAATATGGCTCCTTAACTCAAAAAGTGAATGTTTATTCCTGTAATTCTTCACACAAATACTGATATGGGTTCAACAGAACTTAATCATTAGAACTTTCATAAGAACTTGTCCTCATAATTTATGCAACTGACACTTAAACTGTTCATCTAAAACAACATTTATCACCACAGTAATTTTCATCATTCATATGGAGTGTATGTGTGTGCAATAAGCTAAATATCATACAAAGAGTAAAGTCTGATTCACTTCAGTACATCTTAGAAATAAGGCATAACTAAGAACTTTGCTCAAAATCTGTCATTATTCTGAAGTCTACTATAGAATGAGTTCATGCATGAGTCCACCTCAACTGTTTTGTACTCATTTTATGCATCTTTTGAAATTCCTTTTTACAGTGGCTTCTCAGTGTAAGTGAGTCACGATTGCTTATCAGAATTTATGCTGTTATCAGAGTATTTCTCCAGTAATCAGAGTATGTGAAAAGTCACCAAGAAAAATTTAGTTTGCTTTTCTAATGCATATTACTTAATACCAATAATGCACTTGGGTCTTCCCTTCCATATTTTTACTCTCGATCTCAAAGGAGTACCTGATTTTTTATTTCTTTTCTTTTCTTTTTCTTTTGATAAGTGAGGCTTATCAGCACTTAGTACATCCATCAGATTTACTAACATCAGAACTTAACAGATAAGAAGCACTATTCTAGTTTTTGACTTAGTAATAAGATACACAAAGTAAACTTCAACTAAGCTCAATATCAGAATTTGCTTTTGTTATAAGATTTCCACATAAACAATTACTTCAAACATGGGATCTTTAGTATTTAAAGACTACTAGGTCAGCATCTAGCACAGTTATCCTCATTGGATTGAATAGTCATAGAAACATTCATATCACTATCAGAGTTTAAAAATTCACATCATACAACAATCATCACTTAGAAAATTTCAATTTAAGCACATAATACATAAAGATAGTAATATCTGTAAATACTGATCATAAATTCTGATGTATCAGAACATAAACTAAGCATATTTAGAGAAAGAACCTGAAACCATTCCAAGTTCATTTACCAATCTTGTAAAAGTAGCTTCACACAGTGGTTTTGTGAAGATATCTGCTAGTTGTTGATCTGTTGGAACAATATGCAATTCCACTGTACCTTCATCCACATGTTCCCTTATGAAGTGGTACATAATGCTAATGTGCTTTGTCATTTAGTGTTGATCTGGATTACATGTCATAGCAATAACACTTTGATTATCACAGTAAATAGGGATTTTAGAATATGTTAACCCATAATCCAGTAACTGATTCTTCATCCAAAGAATTAGTGCACAACAGCTTCCTGCAACAATGTACTCTGCTTCTGCAGTTGATGTGGAAATTGACTTCTGTTTCTTGCTAAACCAAGAAACCAATCTGCCTCCAAGAAATAGGCAGATTCCACTTGTGCTTTTCCTGTCAATTTTGCATCCTGCAAAATCTGCATCTGAGTAACCTATTAGCTTAAAGTCCGATTCTTTAGGATACCACAATCCCAGATCAGCTGTACCCTTAAGGTACTTGAAAATTCTTTTCACAGTTGTTAAGTGAGGTTCTCTTGGATCTGCTTGAAATCTTGCACAAAGATAGGTAACATACATGATATCAGGTCTACTTGCAGTTAGATAGAGTAGTGAGCCAATCATACCTCTGTAATCAGTAATATCTACTGATGTACCAGTATCCTTATCCAATTTTGTTGCAGTGGCCATAGGAGTGGATGCACTTGAACAATCTTGCATTCCAAACTTCTTCAACAAATTTCCGGTGTACTTAGATTGGAAAATAAAAGTTCCTTCTTCATTTTGCTTGACTTGAAGGCCCAGAAAATAACTAAGTTCTCCCATCATACTCATTTGATATCTTGACTGCATCATCTTGGCAAACTTCTTACAAAGTTTGTCATTTGTAGAACCAAAAATGATATCATCAACATATATCTGCACCAAAAGTAAGTCCTTTCCATGGTTGAGATAGAATAAAGTTTTGTCAATTGTCCCTCTTTAAATCCACTTTCTAGAAGAAACTGAGCTAATGTCTCATACCATGCTCTTGGAGCTTGCTTAAGGCCATAAAGTGCTTTATCAAGCCTGTAGACATGACTAGGAATTTTGGGGTCTACAAAGCCTGGAGGTTGTTCAACATATACTTCATCTTCCAATTCTCCATTAAGAAAAGCACTTTTCACATCCATTTGAAAGACTATAAACTTTTTGTGAGCGGCATAAGCCAAAAATATGCTTATGGCTTCCAATCTAGCAACTGGTGCAAATGTTTCATCATAATCAATTCCCTCCTGTTGAGAGTATCCTTTTGCAACCAGCCTTGCTTTATTCCTTATAATTATGCCATCACTATCAGTTTTGTTTCTGAACACCCACTTTGTACCAACAATAGATCTGTTCTCTGGTCTTGGCACTAGGGTCCAAACTTTGTTTCTTTCAAATTCATTTAACACTTCCTGCATTGTTTACACCCAATCAGCATCTTGAAGTGCTTCTTCCACTTTCTGTGGTTCAGTCTGAGAAAGAAAAGAATGATAGAGACATTCATTTGATGTAGATGTTCTAGTTCTGACACCTGCATCAGGATTTCCAATAATTAAGTCAGGTGTATGTGCTTTAGTCCACTTCCTTGCAGATGGAAGGTTATCTCTAGAACTGGATGCTCCCCTATGATCCATGCTATCTCCATCAATATTTTCTGATGCTCCCCCTGAAATTATGCTCTCTAAGTTGGATCCTTCAGAATTTGAGTTTCCAGAAATATCAGAACATGAGTTTCCAGAATTATCAGAACTTGGCCCATCAGAACTTGATGAATCAGAACTTGAAGAGCCTGTTGTAGATTCTGATGCTTCTTGAGATGTGGTTGGATCTTCAATATGCTCCCCTGCACAGGTGTATCTTGCGTTGGCGTAGTCACCATAGTTTTAATAACATCAGAGTTTAGTCCATCAGAGTTTGCAGTATCAGGATTTAGACTGTCAGGATTTACAGAATCATAATTTAAAACTTCATTTTCGAATCTCAGCTGATCATGATCATTGAAATCTTCAAGTCCATTAATCTTCTTATCATCAAAAGAGACATTGATAGATTCCATGACAACCCTTGTTCTTAAATTGTAGACTCTGAAGGCTTTTGTGGAAAGTGGATATCCAACAAAAATTCCTTCATCAGCTTTTAGATCAAATTTGGATAACTGTTCAGGATGAGTCTTAAGAACAAAACACTTGCATCCAAATACATGAAAATACTTCAGATTTGGCTTCTTTTTCTTCACCATTTCATATGGTGTCTTTCCATGCTTGTTGATAAGTTTTGCATTCTGAGTAAAACAAGCAGTCTACACAGCTTCAGCCCAAAAATAAGTTGGTAACTTTGCTTCATAAAACATAGTTCGTGTAGCTTCAATAAGAGTTCTATTCTTTCTTTCAACAACTCCATTTTGCTGTGGAGTTCCAGGAGCAGAGAATTCCTGCTTGATTCCATGGTCTTTGTAGAACTCTTCCATAATTAAATTCTTGAACTCAGTGCCATTATCACTTCTTATGATTTTTACAGAGTCTTTGACCAATTTATCCAGTTGTTTGACATGATCAATCAAGATAGATGCAGTTTCACTTTTTGTGTGCAAGAAATACACCCATGTGTATCTGGTGAACTCATCCACTATGACCATAGCATATTTCTTCTTTCCAATAGACATGACATTCACTGGACCAAATAGATCAACATGTAGTAGGTGATAAGGCTCAAGAATTGAAGATTCAATCTTGCTCTTGAATGAAGATTTTCTTTGTTTCGCCTTCTGACATGAATCACAAAGGCCATCAGGAGCAAATACTGATTTTGGCAGTCCTCTCACAAGATCTTTCTTGACTAGTTTATTTACATTGTTGAAATTTAAATGAGAGAGTTTCTTGTGCCAATTCCAGCTTTCTTCAATTGATGCTCTACTTAACAGACATATTGCAGAACCATCAGAACTTGTTGAAAGCTTGGCTTCATAAATGTTACCATGTCTATATCCTTTCAGAACAACTTTACCTGTAGAATTGCTTACAACTTCACAGTGTTCTTCAAAGAAATCCACATGATAACCTCTGTCACAGATTTGACTAACACTCAGCAAATTGTGTTTAAGTCCTGAGACAAGAGCTACTTTTTCAATGATGACATTCCCAAGATTGATATTGCCATATCCCAGAGTTTTTCCAATGTTGCCATCTCCATAAGAAACACCTGGGCCAGCTTTCTCCACAAAGTCTAATAGCAGGGCTTTATTTCCAGTCATATGTCCTGAACATCCACTGTCCAGAACTAGGATGTTTTTCCTATTGCCCTGCAATCACAAAGACCACTAATGATTAGTTTTAAGGACCCAGACTTGCTTGGATCCTTTGGCCTTATTAAGTTTGTTAACATTTGCAGCGGATTTAGCATCAGAGTTTATGTTAACAGTTTTCTTATCAGAATTTACAGTATCAGACTTTGCTTCAGAACTTACACTAGAAGGAATAATGCTAACTTTCTTTAAAAAAGGTTTTATTTGATAATAATCATAGTACAAACTATGATATTCCTTAAAGTATAAATGGAATGCCATAAACTACCACAATGAAAACAAGGATTTTGTGGCCTATATCTAACAGACTGACTCTTAACTCCTGATTTTGAAGGTAAGGAGTTTATGTTCTTATTCTTCCTGTAAAAAGAAGCCAGATGGTTAGAGTTTCCACAGTAATAACATTTCTTTCTAGGAGCATTAGGAACAGGCTTATAATCATTGCTTTTATACACACCTTCCTTTCCATTCCTATTTTTCCTAGGTGGCTTTACCTTGTTTACATTATTAAAATCTTTCAGCTTATGCTTAAGCTGCTTCTTAGTCATTAAGCCTATGTTAACCTCAGTTGGCTTATCCTGTTTTGGTTTGTCAGAAGTTAATTTCTCTTTAACTTCTGATTTATCAATATCAGACTTTACAGCTACAAACTTAACAGGATTTACCTTTGACTTTTGTTTAACAACTATAGGCTCAATTTCTATAGTTCCCTTATCATTCTTATCATCTCCGTAACCTAAGCCCTCTTTCCAGTTTCCACTACTTAACAAATTCTGAGTTGTTCTACCAGAGTTTGTCCAAGTCCTGATAATCTCTCTTTCCTTTTCTAACTCAGTTTTTAGAGATTCATTCATTTTAAGTACTTCATCCCTAACATAAAAGGCATCATCTCTATCTTTCCGAGTTTGATGGAACATGACTAACTCTTTTCTAAATAATCATTCCTCTTTTTATAAGAAAAATTTTCAGAAGTTAATCTTTCACATGTTAAAGTTTGATCTCTATAACTAATGAACATGGTTTTAAGATATCTTCTCAACTCAGTAATATCATCAGTATGAAAGGCATAATTAGTTTGAGGTACATTTAACTCAGCAACATCAGAACTGCTATCAGCATTTGCCATTAAGGCATAATTTACCTCACTTTCAGAATCTGAAGTGTCTGTCCAGCTTTTCTTCTTTGTGACAAGTGCTTTGCAGTTGTCACTCTTCACTTTCTTGCAATCAGGAGATATGTGGCCTTTCTCACCACAGTTGTAGCATTTGACATTTGAGTAATCTCCTCTGTCAGACTTTCCTCCTTTGCCTTCAGATTTTCTGAAACCTCTCTTATCAGAACTTGCACCTTTCCTGGAAAACTTCTTTCCCTTTCTGAATTTCCTGTATGCAATCCTTGTGATTCCTTTCACCATAAGAGCACACGGCTTCATCATCTCTTCATCATGATCCATCTCAGGTAAGCTTTCAGTTTCTGAGTCATCATCACTATCAGAACTTGATGACTCAGTATCCGACTTTGTGATGAGAGCTTTTCCCTTGCCTTTTTTTGAGGCAGCTACTTTGGGGACATCCTCCTCAGCCTTAAGAACAACTTTCCTTGACTGTCTTCCATTCCTCTTGCTTCTTTGTTCCATCTCAAGTTCATGAGTCTTGAGGATCCCATAAATTTCATCAAGAGTTGTTTCATCAAAAACATAGTTGTCTCTTATAGTGGTGAACTTCAAATCCCAACTTTCAAGAAGAGCTAACAGGAATTTAAGATTTGAATCTTCAAGTTCATATTCCTTGTCCACTAGTGACAGATCATTCAAGAGTTTGACAAATCTGTCATATAATGCAGTTAATGACTCATCAGGTTTTGCGTCAAAGTGCTCATACTCTTGAGTGAGTATAGTCCTCCTGTTCTTCTTAATTGAATCAGTTCCCTGACATCTTGTCTCCAAGGCATCCTATATCTCCTTTGCAGTCTTGCAGTTGATTACCCTATTTGACATGCCATTATCAATGGCACTATGCAACAAATGTCGTACCTTTGCATCCTTAGTAATAGATGAGATATCTTCAGCTGTATATTCACTTTTCTCCTTTGGTACTGTCTGTGCTGGCTGATCTGCAACTACAACAGAGAGTTTGATTGGCCTATGTGGTCCTTCATTGATTCTGTCAAGGTATTCTGGATTTGTAGCTTCTGGAAACATAGACATCCTCACCTTCCATATGGGATATTCAGATGGTTTCAGTATGGGAACCCTAATAGTCTCATATCGATTATGGATTTGAGTCTTTGGAGGTTCTTCAGTTTTGGTGGGCTTGGTTGGAGTTTATGTTTCTTTGGACATGATTGTTTTTTGATCTTTTCTGTTTGTGTGTTAACAGATTGCTCTGATACCACTTGTTAGGTCACACACACTGTAGAAGGGAGTTGAATACAGTGTTTACTACAATCAAATCGAATATAAGAACTCAAGTAACAGAAAATAGATTTTATTCAACACACTAAACTCTGTTACAATATGGAATTGTCCTCTCTCAGTGATGAACAAATTATCACGAGAGCTTCTAGGGTTACAATGAATAATAATTTCGATTATGATAACATATATAGTGTAAACCCTGTGCCTGTGTTTATATACTACACAGTTACAAGATAACCTTCTAATTGATATTGAATATAATTCTGCTTCCTAAAATATATCAATCAGTTATCTTTTCTTCCAAGTATTCTATTCTTCATAGAATTCTTTCTTCATGCATATCTCTTCTTATATTTGTCTTGATCTTCTTTCCTTTCAATCAGCCGCCTTCCTTATCTGAAAGTCTCCTTAAGTCCTGATATTATCTCCAGATAAATATCTTCTGATAACTTAAGTTCTGATAACTTAAGTTCTGATATCTTAAGTTCTGACTTCAGTATAGGTACTGATTTGTCCTGTTAAGTAAGATCTGAAAACTAAACACAAATCATATTAGACATGACATCACACATATATCTAACATAGAGATCAACTTCCATCTGCAAGGAAGTGGACTAAAGCACACACACCTAATTTAATCATTGGAGATCCTGAAGCAGGTGTCAGAACTAGAACTGCAACTTCAAATGAATGTCTCTATCATTCCTTTCTATCTCAGACTGAACCAAAGAAAGTGGAAGAAGCTCTTCAAGATGCTGATTGGGTGCAAGCAATGCAGGTAGAGTTAAATGAATTTGAAAGAAATAAAGTCTGGACCCTAGTGCCAAGACCAAAGAACAGATCTGTTGTGGGCACAAAATGGGTGTTCAGAAATAAAACTGACAGTGATGGCATAATTACAAGGAATAAAGCAAGGCTGGTTGTTTAAGGCTACTCTCAACAGGAGGGTATTGATTATGATGAAATATTTGCACCAGTTGCTAGATTAGAATCCTTTAGGATCTTTTTGGCTTATGCTGCTTACAAAAAGTTCAAAGTCTTTCAAATGGATGTGAAAAGTGCTTTTCTCAATGGAGAATTGGAAGAGGAGGTATATGTTGAACAACCTCCAGGCTTTGTAGATACTAAATTTCCCAATCATGTCTACAGGCTTGATAAAGCACTTTATGGCCTTAAGCAAGCTCCAAGAGCATGGTATGAGACTTTAGCTCAACTGGAAAGTGGATTTTACAGAGGCACAATTGACAAGACTTTATTCTACCTCAACCATGGAAAGGACTTACTTTTAGTACAGATATATGTTGATGATATCATATTTGGTTCTATAAATGTCAAACTCTGTGAGAGGTTTGCAAAGCTAATGCAGTCAAGATATTAAATGAGTATGATGGGAGAACTCAGCTATTTTCTGGGCCTTCAAGTCAAGCAAAATGAAGAAGGCACTTTTATCTGTCAATCCAAGTACACCAGAAATTTACTAAAGAAATTTGGAATGCAAGATTGTTCAACTACATCCACTCCCATGGCCACTGCAACCAAGTTAGATAAGGATACTGGTAAATCAGTAGATATTACTAACTACAGAGGTATGCTTGGCTCTTTACTCTATTTAACTGCAAGTAGACCTGATATCATGTATGCTACCTGTCTTTGTGCAAGATTTCAGGCTGATCCAAGAGAACCTCACTTAATAGCTGTGAAAAGAATTTTCAAGTACCTCAAGGGTACAGCTGATTTAGGATTGTGGTATCCTAGGGAATTAGATTTTAAGCTAATTGGTTACTCAGATGCAGATTTTGCAGGATGCAAAATAGACAGGAAAAACACTAGTGGAAGCTACCAATTTCTTGGAGGCGGATTAGTTTCTTGGTTTAGCAAGAAACAGAAGTCAATTTCCATATCAACTACAGAAGCAGAATATATTGCTGCAGGAAGCTGTTGTGCACGGATTCTTTGGATGAAGAATCAAAGTGCTATTTCTATGACAGGTAATCCATTTCAACACTCAATGACAAAGCATATCAGCATTAGGTACCATTTCATAAGAGAACATGTGGATGAAGGTACAGTGGAATTGCATTTTGTTCCAACTGATCAACAGCTAGAAGATATCTTCACAAAACAACTATGTGAAGCTACCTTTATAAGATTGGTAAATGAACTTGGAATGGTTTCAGGTTCTTTCTCCAAATCTGCTTAGTTTTTGTTCTCATGCATCAGACTTTATGATTAGTATTTACAAATTGTATTATCTTTATGTAATCTGTGCTTAATTTGAAAATTCATTAAATGCTAATTGTTATCTGATGTGGATCTATATACTCTGATAAGTGTTTGCATTGTTCTGTGACTATTCAATCCAATGAGGATAATTGTGCTAGATGCTGACCTAGTAGTCTTTAACATACTAGAATCCCATGTTTGAATTAGTTGTTCATGTGGAAACTCATTAACACAAGCAAATTCTGATATTGAGCGTAGTCAAGTTTACTTTGTGTATCTTATTACTAAGTCCCAAACTAGAATCTTGTTTCTTATCTGTCAAATTCTGATGTCAGTAAATCTTAAGGATAAACTGCATGCTGATAAGCCTCACTTATCAAAAGAAAAAAAAAAGAATAAAAGTCAGGTACTCCTTTGAGATCTAGAGTAAATATGTGGAAGGGAAGACCCAAGTGCATTGCTGGTATTAAGTAATATGCATTAGAAAAGAAAATAAATTTTCTTGGTGACTTTTCACATTCTCTGATTATTGGAGAAATACTCTGAAAACAGCATAAATTCTGATAAGTAGTCGTGACTCACTTACACTGAGAAGCCACTGTAAAAAGGAATTTCAAAAGATGCATAAAATGAGCACAAATAGTTGAGGTAGACTCATGCTAAAATTTGTTCTATAGTAGACTTCATGATTGATGACCTATTTTAAGCATTTTTCGCAGCTATGCCTTATTTCTAAGATGTACTGAAGTTTATCAGACTTTAATCTTTATCTGATTTTCTGGTGAATGCACTCACTTTCACTCCATATGAATGAAGAAAATTACTGTGGTGATTAAGTTGTTTTTGACAAACAGTCACGTGTCATTTGCATAAATTCTGAGGAAAAGTTCTGATGGGAGTTCTGATGATTAAACTCTGAGGAAAATAAGTCAGTCTTTGTACGGAGAATTACAGAAACAAACATTCACTTATTGAGTACAGAAGCCAAATTCTGATGACTGGTAAAATCTGATATAAGGTAAGTTCTGATATTAAATCCTGATGGAATCCTTGATGCTTATGTGGCATTATTCTTTACTTGACTTATGTGTGGTAAAATCTGAAACAGTCATATTTAAATCAGAATATATTTGGGTAAAATAAAAATAGTCATAATCATTTTGGGTTAGTGGTTAACGTGTTGGTCCTGAAAAACTGCAAGTGCACGGTAATTATTGCTTATTTTACGTGCCCATTAACTCCTGTTCTAACCGTTTACTGACTGTTCACATGTTTCCAGGTGTAAAGTGTATCCCATGCTTCAAAAATATAACTGTTGAGTGGAGAGAGTATATATATGGGAGTTAAAAGATTTTCTAATCTTTTATTTACTTTTCTATTCTTAATCTCTCTTATTCTCTCTCTCTCTAATATTCTTTGAAGCATTTTCTTACAGGACTTTTATCAAATACCTTGCAAACACTCTCTCTTTCTCACTTAATTTCTTACAGAGATGGCACCAAAAGACTTGATTTTCAATGGAGTTAAGTTTTTCCCCAACAACTATGCGTCTATTCTTAGCAAGGCTGAAACTCCATCGGAACTTCACTTTATTCAGGATTTTCTTGCTAATTCTGATATTGGGTATGCTTTGACCCAACCAGAAGCAATATCTGGAACCCAGGTGCTGGAGTTCTGGAGAAGTGGAGTATATGATGATGGTGGTGCTCAAGGGTCCCCAAGTATAATCTTTACAGTAGGGGAGGATGAGCATGTCATAACTTTGGCTACAGTTCGCCAAGCACTGCAGTTGCCTGAGAACAGAGCATATACAACTGTTGAGGAGCCAGTTCTTCAAAATCTTATGGCCAGTCTTCGGTATGAAAAGACATTGGCAAAGCTGGGACAGTTGAAGAGATCCAACATTAGGAGGAAATGGAGTTTCTTCTTCGACTGCATTACAAAGGCTTTTGCAAACAAATGTTCCAATTTCAATGCAATCCCTATATTCAGTCAATAAATCGGGTATTCTCTCATTAATCAAACTGATTTTGATTATGCTAGTGCTGTTTTAGGTTTCATTGGGGATAGGATGACAAAAGATAGAAATACTATCTATTTTGCTAGATTCTGTCAGCTTATTTATAGCTCTTGTTGTGATAATAAGCCCCAATTAGCTAGTGAGATAATAAGAAGGCTGTGTTGAGACCCCTCTGAATTCCCTTATCTGTCAAACAAGCCTTAATAAACTATGATTCAAGAACATACACTGCACTTTATCCTGATGTTCAACCATCTGAACCACAACCATCAGCACCTACCACCTCCACTCAAACACCTCAAACTTCTGCACCACAACCAAAATCTACCATCAGACCTTCATCTTCCAAACCTTCTAAGAGGACAAAGTCTGTTCCTCAACCTCCACAAAAGAGAAGGAAGATGATCCTCAGAGATGAATCTGATAGTGAGGATGAAACAATTGAAGCACAGGTTCCTGCATCAGAACCTGTGATAAATGAAGCTGAGAATGTTACTTCTCAGAAAGAAACAACAGCTCAAAGTTCTAATACTTTGACAAGGAAATTTGTAAATTCTGATGCTGCAACAGCAACTCCTTCTTTGGCAAGGAGATTGAAAAAAATGAGGGCAAGGAGGTATTTGGATAAATCTTCATCAGAAGATAATGAAGAAGTAGAGGAAGGGGATAAGAAATCTCTGATCTCACAAGAACCAATCATTATTGAAGCTCTGATTTCTCCAGCTCAAGCCACAGACACTGCTACTGATACAGTGGTTACCCCTCCTGACTCTCCAATAAAAGCTACAGATGATGCTAAAGAACAAACTGACAACTCTGAGATAGGTATTCACAATTTGAATATACCTCAAGTTCTTTATCTGGAAGCTCCAACTACTGAAGCTCAGCCATCTATAGTCAAATCTCTAATCTTAGATGCTGAGATACCATCTACATCAAAGAGACCAGCTCTGGAGATAAATTCTGATGATCAGAATTTAGATGATATTTTTGTTGAATCTCCAGTTGCATCACACACTCTTGTACTGTCAGAAAATGATGAAACTTCCTCAAATTCTGGAGACAATATTTTTGTTGAAACTCCAGTTCTTATTCTGGGCAAGGAAGCTTTGGTGAAGAAATTTGTTAGACAGGATGCTCCTGTACCTTGGGAAGAAACTCACAGGGGAGTTGAGTGGACCAAGAAGTGGAATGAATCAGATTTTATTCCATGCACCAAAATTCTGACAGAGCATGTATCAAAAGCTGATGAGTTATTGTCAAATTCTGATTTTAAGACTCAACTCAAGGTTACAGCTATGAGTACAAGAATTCTTCATGGTCTACATTCTATTACTCATGTTAAGGTTGATACACTCAAGGAACAAGCTGATAAGCTAGATCTACAGCTCAAGCTTGACAAGAATAGGTATGTCAGACCTACTCTTGAGAAAATTGAAGCCATTGAGAAGGTTCAAGAGGAGCAACAGGCCCAAATTGCTGAGGTTCTGGTTAATCAAGCTTCTCAGAAAGCTCAATTAGATGAAATCCAATCTTCAGTTGAACTTCTTCTCTCTCTCTCTCTTACTTCCTGATGATGCCAAAAAGGGGGAGAAGGTAGTTAAGTCCAAATGCTCACCTACTCAAGTACTGAAGAAGAAGGATGATAAAGGTGATGACCAGGGAAACTCTGGAAAGAGCAGAGGTCAAGGAAAATCTTCTATACAGAATAAGTCAAGTTCTGATGCTGTGAATGCTCAAAGTCTGAAGTCAAGTGCTGATAAACAAAGTCTAATGTCATGTTCTGATATTCTGATTCAGTCAGGATCAAAAGACTCTCAGAAGTTTATGCAAACTCTAAAGCTAAAAGAGAAGCAGCCTACTGTTTATTACAAAGATCCTAATATCCAGACACTTGATGAGGAGATAGCAAGAAGATTATTTCTGAAACACAATCCAGGAATGGATTTAGAAGCTCTCAAGGAGGAAGAAGCTAGATTTGCAATTGAGAAGACAAATCTTAAGTCTAAAGCTTCTGATGCAAAGAAACCTCCAAGGCCTAAGGAAAAAGACATTGTGATCAAGGAAAAGTCAAATTCTGAAATTTCAAAGTTCAAGACTAGATCACAAACTGAGAGTGATCCTAAAGACAAAGGGAAAGGAAAAGTTGATGAACCAACCAAGTCAGTGGAGATGAAAATTCCTCAAGTTCTGATGAAACCAGTATGCAAAATGGTTCAAGTAACTAATGATAATCTTGTTGAAGATGAAACTGTTCAAATTCTGAAAAGAAGAAAGATAATTGAAGAATAAAAAACAACCTCTGACACTGCTCAAGTTGTTCAGAATGAAGGACAACAAGCTACAGAAGAAACAACAAATTCTGATCAAGTTGATTTGAATAAAATGACAATTGCTGATAAGAAGAAGTTGTTATGGAAGAAAGCTACTCCAGTTGAACCAAAATCCAATCTCATGATTAATCAACTCACTACATTTGGGTTGAGAGCCAAGCAACCTAGAGATAGAGCTGGATTAGGTTCTGACGAAGAGAAGACTCAAACAAGAGTAGAAGTTACTCTAAGAGATCCTTTCATGTTGACAGACAAACCATATGAACAAATCAAATAAAAGCACCTTGACAAGGTGTTGTCTGCTCAAGTTGTGATAGATGCTCATGATAAGGAGAATCTAAAAGAGAAATTGATCTTATTTCTCAATGATGGAAGGACTTATAGACTAGCTGATACTGATGTACTAAAGAAGTCTGTCAGAGAACTTCAACATATTCACTATCTTCTGGAAGTAAAATATGATATTACAAGAAGATGGTCAGAATACATTTTGAAGGCTATAAAAGATCTACTCAGAATCTCTGGTACAAAGACTTCTCATTATAGTCCAATGATTACTGAAGATGATGAAAGAGAAATTCCTATGCTGAAGAATTCTGCTAAGGTGGAAGTAATTCTGAAAAGAAAATGCTTATGTTATAATGAAAACTCTTCACATCCTAAAGTTATCAGACTTGGTGATAGACTTGAAAGAACATCCATTCAAGCTCTTGGAATAGCCATTTATCAAATTGGTGATAGTAAAGAAGAAGAACTGATGCAGGTCAAAGCACAGTTAGTTGAAGTTCTGAGGAAAGCTGAAGATAAGCTGGTGAAAGATTTTGTTAAGAATCATTATAGATTCAGATTGATCCAGTGATGTTGGTAAAGCTGGATGTTTTGTAAGTTGTAATTGATAGTCTTATTAAACTCTTATTGCATTTGAACTTAAATGTTTTTGACATCATCAAATCTATTAACTTGTATATTCTTGCATAATTTACAAGTTGGGGGAGATTGTTGGATATATTTGAGATGTCATGTCTAATATGTTTCATGTTTAGTTTTCAGATATTAGCAAACAGGAAATATTAGTTCTTACTAGAATCAATACTTACTGGAAGTCAAGACTTAATATCATATCAGGACTTAATGTCATATCAGAACTTAAGTACGGGATGACTTACAGTTAAGGTAGGAAGTTGATTAACAGGAGAAGATCGAGACTAATACAGAAGAAGATATGCAAGGAAAGAGTTAGAGGACTAGAAGAATTATATAAGATATCTGATTGATATATTTTAGGAGACAGAATTATATTCCATATCAATTATAAGTTATCTTGTAAATGTGTACTATATAAACACAGACATAGATTTAAACTATATGTGTTATCATTATCGAGAAGATCATACATTGTAACCTAGCAGCTCTCGTGATATTTGTTCATCACTGAGAGAGAACAGTTTCATTGTAACAGAGTTTATTATATCGAATACATCTATTTTCTGTTACTTGTATTCTAAATCGATTTGATTGTATTAAATACTGTATTCAACCCCCTTCTATAGTGTTGTGTGACATAACAAGGTTCCATATTTTTCTGCTTAACAGATTGAATAACTCAAGTCTGGGGTTCAATTTCATCTTCAGTCATTTTCTTATCATTTCTATCAAGGCACTTGATATATCCAAAACATACCCTTTGCCTTATCTTTAATGACTTTATTTGCATCATTTCGAGCTCATAGATTTTGAGAATACCATACAAAACCTCCAAAGTTATTCTCCCTAGATCTCTTCCTTATTTTAGTGCAGAAATTTTTTGTTTCAAATGGTCAGGAAGAGTGAGTAAGAATTTAAGGTTAACTTCTTCAGCTTCATAGTACTTGTCATGAAGCTGCAAGTCATTTATCAACTTGTTGAACCTTTCAAAGATCTCAGTAATACTTTCTTTTGGTTTAGCCATGAAACCCTCATATTGTGAGACTAGAATCCTTCTCTGGTTTGATCTCACCTCTTCAGTACCTTCACACAATATCTCTATCTTTTCCCAGATTTGCTTAGCTGTCTCACAGTTGATAATGTTGTTGTACATCACATTATCAAGAGATTCAATGAGAATGAGCTACAAGCTGCTATCAAGTGAAACTTTCTCCTTCTCTGGTTCAGTGTATATATGTGGATATTTAGGAGCAAAGTGTCCAGGAATGACCATATCACCCTATATTATTTCAGGCACTCTTACCATAGGAATGAAGGGTCCATGCTTAGAGATTTCATTATATAGTGGATTGGCCATCTTGATGAACAACATCATATTCTTCTTCCATAAGGTGTATTTCACTTTCTCAAAGACATGGATCTTGATATTGTTAAGTTTGTGTGCACTCATACTTCCAAGATCCAATCTGTTTACTTTCAGATTTTGCTCTCATACCACTTATTAGGTATGAAGTGCAACATAGAGGGGAGATATGTAAATGTTTTTTCGTGATTTTTGATTAATTATGATAATTTTTGGCTTATGGAACAAAACTGTTGAACGAATTTGTAATGATAAAAATACTAGATATAGACACACAAGCAGTTTATCAAAAACTCAATTGATTTGATCAAATTTGTCATGGTATAAATCTGTAGTCTTGAAAATAAGAACTCAGCTACTTCTCTTGGAAGAATTACAAGATTTCTAGATCTGTGTGTTACTACTAAACAAATGACCCGTAATATGTTTTATAGATCAACATGTACGGTTTACATAACTTGTACTAAAATAGATTAACACATGTTCTAAAGCTACTTTGTCTATTTTCATTTCTAGTGTTAGCATATCTTTGTTGAATCTACTAGGTCTGTGACCCTCCTTTGTCCAGTTCATCTTGGCCCTTGATCTTGTAATCTTCAAGCTGCATTTGTAGGCTTTCCAATTCAATGATAGAATTGTTTGTTGACTGATAATCTTGGATCTTCAAGTTGTCTATATTATGAATTCTGAATTTGTTTGTCCGGAACTCTTTTAATGTGTAGAGATGTCACATATCAATAAGTAAAATGACTTATCGATATCTCGAGTTCTCTACATAGGCTTTTGACTTGTCGAAGTCTCCATTTCTCTACAAGTATAATGGTTTGTCGATATCTCCAGTTCTCTACATGAGGAATTGACTTATCGATATCTTCAGTTTTCCATATCTAAATTGACTTGTTGATATATCTCGGGACTTCTCTACAAGTCATTTTAGACTTCTCTACATTCCTTAATCTGTGACTTGTCGATATCTAACTTAAACCATTCAACTCCAAATTTCTACATTTCTCTCTGAGGCATGATCATGACCGATCTTCTTCCAGACTGTATTCCTCAGCTTGATGGTTGTTCATAAAAAATATCATCCAATATATTCTACTTGACATTTTTACAGACCCAAGAAATACAATTACAAGATACAATTGAATTATCATATAGCTTATCTTTAGGGTTTTAGTCTTGCTATGTACAGTCATGTTTTGCACAACTGTATATACAAAATATGGCCCCACATGAAGCAATTTCTACCAGATTACATGTTGGAGCAATTCCTACCAAATTTTGCGCGTACGATTTGCTTGATAGGAAATACCCTTTTTCTTGTAGTGAAATAAACTTTTAAATTTCACTAATATCGTAACATGTACTAAATATATGCACACAAAGTTATATAAGTAAATAAATAATATGTAACATGTTAGCATTTTCTTGATTATGCCAAAAAATAATGTATTATGTTAAAAAAAAATATCAAATATATTATGTAAGCATTGTAAGTGAGCAACGAGATAATTTAGTTTCATAATGTTGGTGAATCATACCAATATCTTATATGACTTCATTCAAAATGTTTGGTTTTTATTAATTAATAATGTTCATTATATTTAGTTTACATTTCGATCAAATTTGAATAAATTTATATTATTTAGTTTCATTAGATGAAATATTCAGTACTTGTTTATTTAAAATAAAAATAATTAATAACAACAAAAAATAATTAATTACAACAAAAAATAAAACATGAAACATAGAAATTTAATTTGACATAGTGAATTAAGGCAAGGATAATGATCAATAATTTAACAATACAACAAAATTCCCTAAAATCTAATATTTTGATATTTAGTTTGATTACTCTTTTTAATATACATTTATAGGACGGGTTAATCAAAAAATTCTAAAAAAGTCCATGAAAACTACTTCAAACAATTAAATTTTAAAATTATGAAAATTTCTATTTGAAAAAGTAATAGTGATATATCTATACCATATTATTATAACCAAAACATGATTTCATTTGGTTGATTCGTTAACATTTTTTAAAAACATTTATTAATATTTTTCTATTATACAAACTAATATATTAAAATTAGATAAAAAAAATTACAAAAAAACACTACCCCAACTTACATAATTACATATCTATTGTTTTAAACAACAAACACTTCATCGTGCATCATCAACCCAACTTCTTCTCATTAACACTTCAGTCGTGCATCATCAACCCAACTTCTTCTTCATTACCATGACTTGGCAACTATGACTCTATTTGATCTTCACCGCGGTTAATATACAAAACTATTATTTTATTTTCTTAAATATAATTATTCGTGTTATTTTCGAAAAATGAGCAATTTTTGTTATTTAAAGTAAAAAAGTTAATGTTTTTAATAAAAAATATAATTTGTTAGTTAATATTTTTGAAAAAGTAGTATAAATAATATAGATACAAAAATAATTATGTGTATTATATAAAACCAAGTATAGTATAGATTGATCAATTATCAAATTTTTAATATTTCGACGTGAAATCCGTGAATGTTATGGTTTTTATTTACAAAATCTTTATTAATTTGAAATATTTTAGAAAAAATTTGTAAAACTTGGGTATTTATGAAAAAATCCCAATTAAGAATCAAATTAAATTCAAACAAATGAAAAAATACTGATGTTCGTTTGATTTTAATTTTGACTTTATCTTAAATTCTATAAATTTGATTTGGACAATTTTATAGCAAAAGTAATATTTAATTGAGTGACGGTTTAAACATTTTTTCCAACACATATTATCCAAAAATTGAATTTTTTTACGAAATTTGCATTATTAATTGCATTATTGTTAGTTGTGTAATATTCCGTTATTTCAGATCCAACTATTTTGATCATATAAAGATCTAATTGTACTTATTAAATTGGTAGTATGGGACCATGACTACCAAAAAATTTATTTAAGATCCTTATTATTAATATACTATATTTAATATAAAATAATATTAATAAAATAAATATTAAATAATAAAAATGTTAACAGCAAAAAAAGGACTACCAGTATCCCGTGCATGGCTAGTTGTGTACTCCATCACTCTACTGGATTGTTTACGTTACTTTTCAACACGTTTTTCAATACTCGTTTAAAGTATATTTTTATAATATTTTTTTTAAAAAAAAATTCTAAAAAAAAGTTTCTTGTTTAAATTTTTATTCAGAAAAAAAAAATTAAAAAAAATATTATGAAACTATACTTTATTGAAATCTCGAAATACGTGCAAACGGTACGTAAATAACTCACCGGGAGTAATAGATAGATGCTATGTTGTCAAACTTTATCCTAATGAAATATTTTAATTTTAATGTTATACGTAATAAAATATTTTCATGTGCAATATTATAAGAACGGATAATTTCAAGTATAATTAATATGACATTTATTATATTTTAAAGGTTTATTTTCGACCAATATTTGATGAATTATACTAGTATTTTTTATGGGATCATATTTGTTTATTTATTAATTATAAATGTTCAGTATATTTAGTTTAAATTGGATCAAATTTGAATAAATTTATATTATTTAGTTTTATTAAATGAAATATCCAGTATTTGTAATGACGAATAAAATAAAACATAAAAAATAATTTAACATGCGAATTAAAGCAAGGATAGTGAGCACCAATTTAATAACATAACAATAATCCCTAAAATATAATATTTTGATATTTAGTTTGAATTACTCTTTTTGGTGTACATTTAAAGTAAGAGTTAGTGGAAATGTTTTCTGAAAAATTCATGAAAGCTAGTTCAATATATTAAATTTTAAATTATAAAAAATATATTTTAAAATGGTAATAAAATATTGTATAGTAGATAGTGCGATGCTAGGTTGTCAAACTGTATTGTAATGAAATATTTTAATCTTCATCTTATAGGTAAAACAATGTTTCCATGTGCAATGTTATAAGAACCATATTGTAATGAAATATTTTAATCTTCATCTTATAGGTAAAACAATGTTTCCATGTGCAATGTTATAAGAACCAAGAATATTAGGTTGATATGTCCGCTGTATCAAAGCCCTGTATTTGTATATTATCATTGCACAGGCACGAGGGCAACTGTTCCACTATAAAAATCATCAAACTAATAATTTGTAACTATGCACATATAATATTGTCGTGGAATAGTGCGATGCTGGTTAGACCACGAGTCACACAGAACTAATTGTTTCCTATTTAAAGTCTGCACTAATCAATATATTCTTAATGTTTACTAACACTAACTTTTAAAAATTACTTAAAATGCCCTTCTATATTTTCCTCTTCTTAATCAATTTTTTACCCTTTTTGGTCATACAAAATTCAAATACAGGATCCATTTTAATAATCCGACCCGGTTACAACCCATGGATTTATCCAAATTCAATTTATCAATAAACAATACTATATTTAGCGGATACTCCATACTCACTATCCATGGGTTCCGGATACTCCATATTCACTATCCAACATATTTGTCTTAATTCAACATGGTAACTACCAATATTACAGCAATCACAATTATTCTGCAAAGAATAAAAGGAATGTCCGATCACAATTATCATCTAATATATTTCAATTTTCTTGATTGTAGAGCTACATTATTCTGCTGATTCTTCTTTGTAAACATAATTTTTCATTGCACAATTTGTTGCATACCACGTTATCAATACAATCTATAAACTTCTTACAATCTCGAATGGACGACAAAGCAGCTGACAGATATATGAATTCAACTGGATTTGGTATATGCTTCTTCTTTTTTATGTTAGTTCATTCTTATTTGTACTCTTTGATCAATTTCTCTTTTACACTCTTTCATTTCACAATTTAATTTATATCTGAATAATCATCTTACAAGGTCTGATTTTACACATAATAAGGTCTTATTTGCACAATAATCAACAATTGATTTTCAATTATCGAGATAAGGTCTGATTAAAAGTTGCATGTATTTATCTGTTTATTTTTTGATTATTAGTTGTATAACCAGAGTCCATATTCATTCCTGATATAGTGTAAGTATCGATTACCTTTCAGAATTCCTAGATGTTATTCCAGGTTTTAACAAATGCGTCAATAAGATAGAAATGCCATGACCATAACTTTTCAGAAACTTTACTGCTACTTCCATTCAGCAGTTCTGGGGCCATCCAAGGTAGTGTTCCCCTGTCTCCCCTGAAACCAAGGTATTGCGCTTGATTTTTGACAGACCAAAATCAGCAACCTGAAAAGTAGTAATTAACCAATGATGAACAGATGTTTAGCTTGAGGCATTTTTTAAAATAACAGTACACACAAGGTAACTCATACATGAACAATGCACAATGGCCCTAGAAGGATGTTTCAGGTTCACCAGTAAGTTGTCACATTTCAAATCAAAATGCACAATGTTTTTTGAATGTAAATACTGTTGTAAACCTCACTAACAAATATAGCAACATAGAAGCAAGTGTATAAAGAATTTAGCAAGTTTAGGCCAAGACCACAGTTAACAAAACAAAACATGCAGGTAAACAAAATCAGTAACTGAAATAACGAAGAGAGAAAGAAAGATGTACCCGAAACCATAGCTTTTAACAGTGACTGAAATAAAGGTTCACAGATACAAAATGCCAAGAAAAATGATCACAGCTGAGTCACCAGGCCTTGCTCGAAGTCCTGGCTGCTCTTGAAGAGAATATTGCCCCTACCTGCTGTGTTTGGGATGCACACAATATCTCCACCAGGATAAAACAGCTCGGAGTTTATGTTAACAGCAGCAACAAAAGCTCCACTTCGGCCAGCACCTCAGTCGCCGGAAAATATCAGCACTTCAGGACTTTTGGGAGAGAAATGCAGAGAGGTTGAAGAGAAGAGAAGAGAATGTAGTGTATATAATACATTCACTTTAACCTCTATTTATAGGAGAGGAGAAAATGAAACTGTCCACACACTTAATGTCTGAATTAAACTGCTTCATTAATAAAAAAATCAAAACTGATCAGATTTTGAATTTAAATTACTTATAACAGCTTTTCACATTAACACCCACATTATTATCAGAACTTAAGTTAATTTCTGATCTGATATCAGAACTTAAGTTAAGTTCTGAGATATCATATCAGAACTTAAGTTCTGATTTTATTCATCAGTTACAGATCAGATTATATTATTTGTCCAGGTTCAAGGTATTTAGACTAAGCCCAACAATTTATAATAATCCAATCACTGATAAATAAATTCGAATTAAAATTAATTCTCAAATAAATAAAATCCTCGCCCAGGTCACCTCGCGTACACGAGACGCCGAGACATTCGCCCAAATCGCCCTTCGACCCGGTCCGGTCCGGTCTGGTGCGTGGCGGGCGGGGCGGGGCGGGGCGCGTGTGTGTGTGTGCGCGCGCGTGAAGCACACAACAATACAATGGACCATCACACACCTTAGTAGTTGTATACTACTCATGTGGGTAATACCATATAAAGCACACACCCTCCTTTATTTATTTCAATGTAGGACAAACATTCTCAAATTTTCCAAGCTTTTCCAAGCTACTTTCAACTGTCATTTCATATGGATTTCATTAAGAAAATTCTTAAAACCATACATGAAAATTTAAGTTCAAATATCATTGAACAATTTCCAATCATTAGATTTTAGGATTAACATCAAGAACATAATTAAATTAAGCTCTAAAATCCTAATTTTCTAACAATCCCCCACAAATCCATACAGAAATGCGATCAATTTCCCATCATGACTTGTTTTTCAGAGTCGGTACCCTTCCGGGTTTGAACCCTCCTAATTCCTCTACTTCAATGGCTATCGGACTCAGATGGAATGTTTCACCTTGAATCTTAATCCGTTTAGTATAACCATATTCCATAGACGATGACAAGTCAAAGGTTATGGTGCCAATCTACGGCTTTGAGACATTAATGGTCATGTCTCGATCCTGTTCGTCGAATGCTTCAAGGATTAACCCTATCCTCTAATTGCGACCACACAATTACATTCGCTTAGCTGGGCATCTCCAGAGATATACTGCCTCTATCTCGTCAAATGACTTGATCCCATTCAGAGTTTTAACACTCTTGCTTTTCTGGCAGTGTCAGTACCTTCTAGGTTTACAGGGGATAGACTCAGATACTATAGTATCAACTATGTAGCAAAGGTACTTCCAATTCATCCTTACAGCTTGTTATTACCCATTGAATATACTTCGAGGGATCTCCTCTCATGTGTATTGGGTTCCCACTGTTGATGAATTATGATGGGTTGACAGTCCCATCCCCAACCTTGACTTAAGGACCACTGCAGGTTCCAGTCCTTTAGTAAGAGGATCAGCTATATTATTCTGATTTCCTATGAACTCTATAGCTATGATCCTATCAGTCACTAAACCCCTTATAGACTTGAGTCTAACTTGGATGTGTCTCTTAGTTTTAGCATTATGTTTTTTACTGTTAATCTTGTCGATAGTTGTTCGACTATCACAGTGAATAGCAATAGCAGGAAGCGGTCTGCTTACTACAGGTATTGCAGATATAAGTCCGTGTAACCATTCAGCCTCCGTCCCTGTAGCGTCAAGTGCACACAACTCAGCCTCAAAAGTAGACCGGGTAATTATAGTCTGTCTGCTTGACTTCCAGGATATTGCTCCACCAGCCAAGGTGAACACGTATCCAGTCACTCCATTGGAACCAGACTTCTTAGCTATCCAACTTGCATCACTGTACCCTTCAAGCACACCAGGAAATCTCCTGTAGTGTAAACTAAGGTACATTGTGCCTTTTAGATATCTAAGTACTCTATCAAGAGCATCCCAATGAGTTCTGTTTGGACAGCTTGTATATCTAGCCAATTTAGACATATAATATGAAATATCTGGTCTAGTACAGTTAGCAAGATACTGCAAGCTCCCAATAATCTGAGAATACCTTAACTGAGACACAGGCACTCCTGAAGTATTCTTGATAAGGGCAACTTTCGAATCATAAGGTGTACTAGCGATTCTATACTGTGAATAACCATATTTCTCAAGTATAGATTTCTCTATATAATGAGATTGAGTCAAGGTTATTCCTTCAGTGGACTGAATCAGTTTGATTCCAAGAATCACACTTGCCTCACCCATATCCTTCATTTCAAAATGCCTTTTCAAGAATTCTTTAGTCTCGTTAATAATCTCAATATTGGTTCCAAACAGTAAAATGTAATCCACATATAGGCACAAAATAACACACTCATTACCTTTAACTTTAGTGTAGACACACTTATCACTTTCATTAATCTTATAACTGAAAGGCAATATAGTTTCATCAAACTTTTTATGCCAATCTCTGGGAGCTTGTTTCAAGCCATAGATGGACTTGATCAACTTACATACTTTCCTTTCATTGCCTGATGCAACAAATCCATCAGGGTGATCCATATAAATCTCTTCCTCAAGTTCACCATGAAGAAAAGCCGTCTTTACATCCATCTGATGGATGATAAGACCATGGACTGAAGCCAATGCTATAAGCATTCAGATTGTTACCATTCTTGCAACCGGAGAGTATGTATCAAAATAATCAATTCCTTCCTTTTGCTTAAAACCCTTAGCTACCAATCTAGCTTTGTACTTATCTATTGAGCCGTCAGGGTTCAACTTCCTTTTAAAGACCCATTTGCACCCAATAGTAGAACACCCAGGAGGGAGATCAACCAACTCCCATGTTCCATTAGAAACAATAGAGTCAATTTCACTCTTGACAGCGCCCTTCCAGTGCCTTGACTCAGAAGAATCCATAGCTTGCCGGAAAGTTAAAGGTTCGTCCTCGATATTGTAAGTGATGAAATCACCTCCAAAATCCTTGACTACCTTTGCACGCTTACTCCTCCTTGGTTCCTCTAGTTCCTTAGGAATAGAGCTACTACTAGGTTCCGCCCCCACATTTGTCATCTTTTCCACATGATCAGGAATAGAACTTGATGTGTGAGTAGGATCTTCCTCAGAAGTCGTTTCAGGTATTCTAGTCTTCATAGGGTAGACATCCTCAAAGAATGTCACATCTCGAAATTCAACTATCGTGTTTGCCACTATACCATCTATGTAAGATTTTAACACTAAAAATCTCATAGCTGTAGTGGTTTCAAGATAGCCCAGAAAGATACAGTCAACAGTCTTTGGACCCAGTTTCTTTCTCTTGTGTTCAGGAACAAGCACCTTAGCAAGGCACCCCCACACACGAAGATACTTAAGACTAGTCATCCTGCCTTTCCATAACTCCAAGGGTGTTTTATCCATGTATTTCAGAGGGACTCTATTTAAAATATGGCAAGCCGTATTTAGAGCCTCTCCCCACATGTATTTAGGCAACCCAGAGTTAATAAGCATACTATTAATCATATCTTTAAATGTTCTGTTCTTTCGCTCAGCAACCCCATTAGACTCTGGTGTGTATGGTGGAGTAACTTCATGAACTATACCATTGTTTGCACAAAATTTTATTAAAAGCATTACTCGTATACTCACCACCTCTATCAGATCTCAATCTTTTAAGTAGCTTACTAGTTTGTTTTTCTACTTCAGTTTTATATATAATGAATTTACTAAGTGCTTCATCCTTATGTCTAAGTAAATAAACATAACAGTATCTACTACTATCATCTATAAAAGTAATGAAGTATCTAAACTGGTCCTTGGTCAACACACCACCAAATTCACAAATATCAGTGTGTACTAAATCTAACAAGTCTGAATCCCTAACAACGTTATGAAAAGGTTTCCTTATCTGTTTAGCAGACACACATACTTGACATTTAGAATTCTTTTCTATGGTATATTTTGGAATCAACTCTAAGTTCATCATGTTCTTAAGAGCACCAAAGTTTAAATGACCTAGTCTAGCATGCCATATATTTGAGGATTCAATACAGTTAACAGTAGGAATAACATTATTATTCAAATTTCCCAAAACGAGATCCGCATTAATAACAAATAAACCATTTGACAAGTAACCCTTGCCAAAGAATGTACCAGTGTGAATAAGAACTACTTTATTCCACTTGAACGAAATTTCAAAACCACTAGAAACTAAACAGCTTCCACTTATTATATTTCTACGCATGTTGGGAACATGATGCACTCTCGTCAGAGATAGAATACATCCTGAAGGGAACTTCAGATCTACGTTTCCAACTCCATGTACTTGAGCAACACTAGCATTCCCCATCTTCACAGTCAGGCTATGACTCTGTTGATAAGATACAAATAAACTAATATCAGCACAAATATGTACATTAGCTCCAGTATCTATCAACCATTCATTTGACAGATAGGTAGAAAATATCACAGGGTTGTAGGATACATACCGGTCAACGTCGGTTTCATAAGCCGTAGTCTCACCAACAACCATGTTCACTACAGGCCCACTTGCGGTTCCAAGCACAACATTTGCTTGCGCTACCTCGGTTTTCTTCACTTTCTTCGTAGGGCAGTCCTTACTCCAGTGCCCAACCTGCCCACAAGACCAGCATGGTTTGTTTGCCTTGGATTTCTTGGCCTTGTCCTTGTCACTCTTAGGTTTATTACTATTAGCTTTCTTAGCAAAAGCCTTCCTCTTTTGTCCTACAGTTGCTATGTTTACCTTTGAGGTACCGTGTTCAGTTGGCATCACATGTCCCTGTTTGGACTTGTGTTGTTCTTGCACCGAGATGTCCAGCATAAGGTTGGTCCAGGTGATCTCTCCTTTCTGTCTTTTCAGGGAGAGAGAGAACTCTTCCCAAGACTTCGGGAGTTTTTCAATCACACTCATCACCTTGAACTTCTCCGGGAGATTCATTCCAGACTCCTTCAAAGCATGCACTATCATCTCGAACTCATGCACCTGCTCAGTCATGGACTTATTGTCCACCAGCTTGAACTCGAGGAACCTTGCCACAGAATATTTTTCTAGACCTTGTGAGTCAGTATTATGTGTCTGGTCCAGCTTCTCCCATAAGAGTTTTGCAGAGTAGGCATCAGAAGAATAGACATCAAACAAAGTGTTTGTTAGTGCCGCCAGAATTGCTGCCCTAGCCACTCCATCCTTCTCAGCCCACTTCGCAAAAGCCTTAACTGTGTCAGCCTTCTCTTGATCCACTACTGGTTTCTCATATTCCACAACCGGCCACAGACCCTTTATAGTCAGCCACAACTTCATCCTTTTCTGCCAGCGAGAAAAGCCAATGCCACCGTTGAATTTCTCCGGTAAACCGGTTAGTTCAACAGCCTGTGGGAAACTATAGGTGGTCCAATCAATGGCCCCAGCAGTTGCACCCGAACTGCTACCACCACCAACGATAACCTCACTTTCGTTAACCATTATGCTAAATTCTATATAACTAATATTCTCTTCAAGAATGTTGTAAACCTCACTAACAAATATAGCAACATAGAAGCAAGTGTATAAAGAATTTAGCAAGTTTAGGCCAAGACCACAGTTAACAAAACAAAATATGCAGGTAAACAAAATCAGTAACTGAAATAACGAAGAGAGAAAGAAAGATGTACCCGAAACCATAGCTTTTAACAGTGACTGAAATAAAGGTTCACAGATACAAAATGCCAAGAAAAATGATCACAGCTGAGTCACCAGGCCTTGCTCGAAGTCCTGGCTGCTCTTGAAGAGAATATTGCCCCTACCTGCTGCGTTTGAGTTGCGCACAATATCTCCACCAGGATAAAACAGCTCGGAGTTTATGTTAACAGCAGCAACAAAAGCTCCACTTCGACCAGCACCTCAGTCGCCGGAAAATATCAGCACTTCAGGACTTTTGGGAGAGAAATGCAGAGAGGTTGAAGAGAAGAGAAGAGAATGTAGTGTATATAATACATTCACTTTAACCTCTATTTATAGGAGAGGAGAAAATGAAACTGTCCACACACTTAATGTCTGAATTAAACTGCTTCATTAATAAAAAAATCAAAACTGATCAGATTTTGAATTTAAATTACTTGTAACAGCTTTTCACATTAACACCCACATTATTATCAGAACTTAAGTTAATTTCTGATCTGATATCAGAACTTAAGTTAAGTTCTGATATCAGAACTTAAGTTAAGTTCTGATATCAGAACTTAAGTTAAGTTCTGAGATATCATATCAGAACTTAAGTTCTGATTTTATTCATCAGTTACAGATCAGATTATATTATTTGTCCAGGTTCAAGGTATTTAGACTAAGCCCAACAATTTATAATAATCCAATCACTGATAAATAAATTTGAATTAAAATTAATTCTCAAATAAATAAAATCCTCGACCCGGTCGCCTCGCGTATGCGAGACGCCGAGACATTCGCCCAAATCGCCCTTCGACCCGACCCGGTCCGGTGCGTGGCGGGGCGGGGCGCGCGTGTGTGTGTGTGCGCGTGAAGCACACAACAACACAATGGACCATCACACACCTTAGTAGTTGTATACTACTCATGTGGGTAATACCATATAAAGCAAACACCCTCCTTTATTTATTTCAATGTGGGACAAACATTCTCAAATTTTCCAAGCTTTTCCAAGCTACTTTCAACTCTCATTTCATATGGATTTCATTAAGAAAATTCTTAAAACCATACATGAAAATTTAAGTTCAAATATCATTGAACAATTTCCAATCATTAGATTTTAGGATTAACATCAAGAACATAATTAAATTAAGCTCTAAAATCCTAATTTTCTAACAAATACTCCATTCCAAAGGCTGCATCCATGGCAATGATGAGTTTCTTCCAGTGGTCAAGATGCCTTAAAACAAAATAATGTATTTATCTGTTTATATTTTGATTAGTAGTTTAAATTTTTTGAACTATAATGATGCGAAAAGAATTTCAGAATTATATGCAGACCTTCTTCTGACGACTGTGATATATTTTATATAATGTAGTGAAATCCCCTTATACACCAGAAGTTGACAAACATCCTGTATGCATAAAGAGTCAGCTTATGTTCTCGCTTCCTGCTTCGCGGATTATAACAGACACCGACCATGGAAGTCATGTTACTCAACCGCCTACAGATAGTACAAATGACAATGGTAATTACAGTTTTATGTCGTTCTTACAAGCTAATATGCATACAAATTAATTGATGATAACCTGTATCGTCGCTATTTGAATTTATAGTTTCAACTTCTGGAATTTTCCCAAACTCATGTGTGAAAAAAGTAAGTTAATAGATGAACCGTAATTCTGTTGAGCTGTTATCTTCAAATAATTCCAATACCCCTGTTGATCAGATTTTTTTATTTTCGTTATATTTACTCGAAACTGATCGTTATATACGTATATTTTTAATTAGTCCATACTCAAGTCTAATTAAAAGTCAGTTATTGACCTTATTGCTATGTCAATATTTCAGATATAATGCCAATACTTTCTTTGAACAGTATATCAAAATATTGAAAGCTGAGTCTACCACACCATGTAGTTAGCCAATCAGAGATTTTCTCATAATTTTCAGCCAATCAGAAGCCACCATTTCAATATCAACCAATCAAAATTCATGAAATTCTTTCCTTTTTCAGAGACTTAACCATGATGTTAACCACCTTCGGTTAGCCTTAAATCACTCTAATTAATGTTTATAATTTTATCATTAATTCTAATTCAAATTCAAAAACATTTCCTTTTTGACTTTTAAACTTTACTTACCATTTTAACAAAATCATTTCCTTTTTAAACTTTTTACCATTACTAACAAATCTCTCATTTATAAATCTATAATTTCAGATTTTCTCATTACTAACAAATCTATAATTTATAAATCAACTATTTCGGATTTTACCAATTTTTTTTTAAATCTCTATATGTAACGAGATAGGTTAAAATCATATCTCCAAAATAAATAAGTATTTATAATTTATTAATTATAATAATATAAAAACGTGACATTCTAAATTCATTTAATGTAATAGTGTGATATTCCGTTGATTTTCAACCAAATACAAACAAAGAATTCAAAATTGAAATGTCATAAATCACGCACATGATTTACTTAATCTTTATATTTAACTGTATCATTTTATATAGTTAACGAGTTAGCTATGATTATGGCATAATATGCATTAGCTTAAATCATTCATGTATAAATAATCACGTGCATTATTTTTTCAATCTCCAGATTTGACTGTATCTTTTCCTTTATTTAAAGTGTTAGGTATAATTAAATATGATTATACGATTAATGTCGATCTTGCGTGTAATTAAAGTCGATATAGTTGTCAGATTTGATTGTATCTTTGCGTGTAATTAATGTTGACAACTAATTTTTATTTGTAAACAAATAATGCCTCACCATAATCAACTCAAGTTAATTTGATACTTGAGAGATGCACAATGTTTTTTGAATGTAAATACTCCATCCCAAAGGCTGCATCCATGGCAATGATGAGTTTCTTCCAGTGGTCAAGATGCCTTAAAACAAAACAATGTATTTATCTGTTTATATTTTGATTAGTAGTTTAAATTTTTTGAACTATATTGATGCGAAAAGAATTTCAGAATTATATGCAGACCTTCTTATGACGACTGTGATATATTTTGTATAATGTAGTGAAATCCCCTTATACACCAGAAGTTGACAAACATCCTGTATGCATAAAGAGTCAGCTTATGTTCTCGCTTCCTGCTTCGCGGATTATAACAGACACCGACCATGAAAGTCCTGTTACTCAACCGCCTACAGATAGTACAAATGACATTGGTAATTACAGCTTTATGTCGTTCTTACAAGCTAATATGCATACAAATTAATTGATGATAACATGTATCGTCGCTATTTGAATTTATAGTTTCAACTTCTGGAATTTTCCCAAACTCATGTGTGAAAAAAGTAAGTTAATAGATGAACCGTAATTCTGTTGAGCTGTTATCTTCAAATAATTCCAATACCCCTGTTGATCAGAATTTTTTATTTTCGTTATATTTACTCGAAACTGATCGTTATATACGTTTATTTTTAATTAGTCCATACTCAAGTCTAATTAAAAGTCAGTTATTGACCTTATTGCTATGTCTAAATTTTGGGTTTAGTTTGCACTAGCCCATAATATTTCCATGAAAGGCATTTATAGTTAGTGCATTTGTTCCTGGAAGAGCGTCTCTGTCAAAACTCCCAACTTCTATGGGTTTTTTGTGATTGGTCTTAAGTGGTAAAGGACGGTCTGCATTATATGCCTTCCGACAGATATATTCCTTGATCCAGGCAAGGAGTTCATATTAACTTCTGGAGTCTTCTCTTCACTAACATGTTCAGCCTTAGAAAGAGAACTGAAAGGAAACATGATAAATTGATAAGCATTATAGGACAATTTCATATTTCTAGATATATTAAAACTTATAGGACAAATTGTTAATCATTATAGGACAAATTGTTAATCATTATTTCTAGATAACATAACAGTTCCCTAATGTAAACCTTTTCATCTTAAATTTAATATATATTTATCTCGGCAATAAATCTTTTGCAACCAAGTATTATATTTTGTGTGTTGCATGTTTTATTATGAAACATGAAATTTCTTTTCCCTCCAATAAACAATTTAGTAATGTCTCAATCGATGATACTATAAAAATATCCCAGGCACACTTCACACTACATAATTAATTTTTTGTCGATATTGATTTAGATGACATTTTATAATGTTTATTTTTAATCTCGAAGAACTTCGTATTTATGAGGATGGGAACTGAATTGTTCCAGTTATATCAGTGCAATGATAAAAATAGTTCTCCACTTGGTCTAACATAATATTTACCAAATTAATATTTTTATATGTTTGTTTCTTTGTACATTTTTTAATTCCTTCAAAACTAATATCCTAAACACACTACTCCATATAAATCATGTTCAATGTTTTAATTAAGATTTAATATCCTCAACAATAATTTAATACTGATTAATATATTACATGAATCAATAAGAGTTAATAGGCATATATATTATGTTTTAGGAAATTATACCCTCTACAAATATAGATATAGATATATTTCTAATTGAGTCTTTTTATAATTTACAAAATCAACAATCGAAATAATATCATACATGTCCATAATTAATATATATATAATTTTAATTGATTCTTTTTATGATTTACATAATCAATAATCAAAATAATATCATACATGTCCATAATTCATGGTATAATTAATTGTTTTATGATTATAAAATCACTGATTTATTATTCAAATCATGGAAAGCGTTATTAAGTCTTGATTTGTCGATATATACATCAATTCCTCCCACTAATTAATATATTAGATTAGATGAATCAAAATCAATAATCGAAATAATATCATACAGGTCCATAATTCATGTTATAATTGATTGTTTTATCATTACAAAATCACTGATTTATTATTCAAATTATGGAAACCGTTATTAAGTGCTGATTTGTCGATATATACATCAATTTCTCCCACTAATTAATATATTAATAGGCATATTACGTGAATATATATATAATTTTAATTGATTATTTTTATGATTTACATAATCAATAATCAAAATAATATCATACATGTCCATAATTCATGCTATAATTAATTGTTTTATGATTATAAAATCACTGATTTATTATTCAAATCATGGAAAGCCGTTATTAAGTGCTTATTTGTCGCTATATACATTAATTCCTCTCACTAATTAATATATTATATGAATCAATAAAAGTTAATAGGCATATAAATTATTTATTAACAAATTACACCCTGGAAAAATATAGATATAGCTATAGTTCTAATTGATTCTTTTTATGATTTACAGAATCAATAATCGAAATAATATCATACATGTCCATAATTCATGTTATAATTGATTGTTGTATGTTTATAAATTCACAAATTTATTATTTAAATCATGGAAACCGTTATTGAAATGCTGATTTGACGATATATAAAACAATTCTGCCCACTAATTAATATATTACATGAATCAATAAAAGTTAATAGGCATATAAATATAAATTATTTATTTGTAATCTACCCCTTGAAAAAAATATATCTGTAGATATAGTTCTAATTGATTCTTTTTATGATTTACATAATAAATAGTCGAAATAATATCATACATTACAATAATTAATGCTATAATTGATTGTTTTATGATTATAAATTCACTGATTTATTATTTAAAAATGGAAACTATTATTTAAGTACTGATTTGTCGATATATACATCAAGTTCTCCCAGTAATTATGTCTCATTCACGTATATAAATCATGTTCATCCTTTCACAAAAAAACACATCTATCCACAAACAATTAGTAAACACTACGCAAACGTAATAAAATCAAGAGTTGTAGCAACAATGTTCGATCAAATTTCTTATCTCGACCTCTCTAGAACCACATGGAAAATTAAAGCAAAGAGTAACTCGAATGTGGACTTCGGTTCCAAACTCTTCTACCGCAAGCGATGTCATCAAGGGATATAACCTCATTCTGCTGGATGATAGCGTAAAATATAATTTTTTTTTACTTATAATAGTTACATAAATTTTTACTTAAATATCAATCTCTTTATAAAATGTTTGTTCTCTTTAACTATTTCTTCACCATTGTTTGTTTATGTAGGATTGTCATGTATATGCTTATGTATATCCAGATTACTGGAAAATGCATTCTGATAAGATAGTGGAGGGTGGTGTATATGTGTTTTCTAATTTCTACACCAAAAAAGATCTTGGAACACTTAAACCTGTTTCCTCTAAGTTAATAATTAATTTCTCACCTACGACCACCGTAGATCCTGTTGATGATGATGTTATGATATCTACCCACAAATTTGAATTTGTGGATTTGAGTGAATTATTTGTTGTTGCTCAAGCAAATGGTAGTGCAGAATTTCCTGAATTTTCAACAGGTTTTGAAGACACAATATTATTTTAATATTTTAAAAGTTTTTTCTATGCCAAGTGTCTAACATCAAGATTGATTGAGATGTGATTGGAGTATTAGAGAGTTATGAGGAGCTTTCCAAAATTGGTACAAAGTTTGGTCAAAGAGAGATTGTTCATTTTCGGATTACTGATGGAAGGTATAAATTTTCTTGGTTCTTTATGATTATTGTTTGTGTACATATATTTAATAATTCTTTCCAAATTGTATGTTTACTATTACTTTATCTATTATTTTCTTCTAGGGATTCCTCCAAAGTTACGGTGTGGGGTAATCTTGCAATTGCAATTGATGCACGTTACAAAGAGATTTCGAAAGAAGAGCCAGTGATTTTCATAGTGACCACTACCAAACTTAAGATTTTTCATAGTTAGTTAAATTTTAATGCATTAACCTATTTATTAATAAAACTATCAAAAATATTGCAGCAATGAAGCTTATTTTTCAAACTTTCTTGGTTGCAGCCTCTGTTCAGATTAGCACTCTACCTGCTTCCAAAATATATCTGAACCTGGACCACGATGTTGTTTCTGAGATGAGACAGAGGTTAAATTATGATGCAATTTATTTGAGTAATTATGACTAATTATTATGAATTTATTGTTAATACCATACTTATTTCATGTACTTCATTCCTCAAATTAGACTCCGTGAAGAAGGTTACGTTCATTCGGGGAAAGCTATATCATCATCAACAACTCAGTCCGAAGGGTCAATTTCTAATACTATTCATACTGTCACCCTAAAAGAACTCAGTGAGAAAACTGAAACTGATTATCTGAAGGTATTAAATAGTTATTTTCTTTAAACAGTAGTACTAACTACATATGTAATGAAATTGCAACTGCCTTTTTCTTATATAACCTCCAAACAGTTGTATTCATCATATGTTAATCATTTTTTAGATGAATTTCCTTTGCAAAGTGAAAGTTAATAATGTGGAGGAGAGTGACGGATGGTGGTACCGTAGTTGCAGCAAAATGGATTGCTTTGGAGAAGTCACAAAATTGGAAGGAAAATATAAATGTTCCACATGCAATCAAAACAATCCTGTTCCTCAAAAAAGGTTGTATAATTGTAAAATTAAACCCGTTTACAGTTATATGAAAACTCAAAAAACTATCCATTTACAAAAATCCTGTTTCCATTGTCCATATAATTCTGACAGTTTTCTTGGTAATAGCTGTATCAGTAAAATTATCAATAAATTAAACATTTATAACACAGAAAAGTTAAAAGAAAACATTTAAGAAATAACCGACCATTTTACTTATCCATGGCGCTATATCAGATGGTCGGATGGTGTGTTTGTAAAAAGTTAATTCCCTTCCAAGTACGCTAAAAAAATACCGCATCCTCGCCTTCTCATCCTCCAAATTATCCAAACCGAGAATGAACTCTTTTTCTTTTATATTATTAGGTATATTCACACAATTTTGCGAATAACACCCACAATAATCTATTGCAAGATCAGATGAATTATATATCTCAATAAAGAACTTTCCACCTCCAATATAATCCAACAATACCGTATACATTTGTCGGACGTTATGACCTTTAATAAAATTTTTAAATCCAAGTAATTTTTGATTTTCACTATCGTAAACTCCTTCCCAATTAATTCCTCCTTTGCAAACAAGAAATATTTGTCGAGGAAGTTTGGCACCAAATTCCAATGTGAATGGTTTTGGTACTCTCTGTCATCAATATATATGCAAACAATTAATTTTATATTTTTATTAATTTGCCAACTAATATATATTGAGTGTTATATTACATACCAATGAACGAAAAGAGTTATGTTCAGAAATTCCGACTAAGAAGCTTTTCCCCCTAGCTTTAAGGCCCTCTTCTGTGCTTGATAATTGATCTTGCATAATCTGATAATATTGAAATCATTACGTAATTTTCAAGAAAAACTAAAATTACTAAATTGTTTCAAATAATTTAGTACTTTCAAACTATAAATATATATATATATGTTTTGTACTTTCAAACAAAGTACAAACTAACCTGCATCATTTTTTGCCCGAGAGAGATTGTACAGTATAAGTTATGACTTGCAATTAGAGCTGAAACACGAATGCCAATAGGTTGACAATTCATCTTGGTTTTTGTAGGATTTTTTACATTGTATATCTCCAATATATGCAGCTTACTTAATTGAGACAATGATTTTCAATCTAATAAAATTAATATCTTTATGAAGATTTGACCAAGATTGAGATAAATATATTTTATAGTTTCTTTCAATATAATGGATATTTGTGAGCAATATATTTTCCATGTAAGACAACTAATATATTTGTGAACAATACATTTTCCATGTATTTAGCTTATATAAGATTTTACATGATTTTGTAGAATCACTAAAAAACTTTATGAAGGTTTGTAATAAATCAATCGATATCTTTTGTAATTTTTTTTTAGAAAAATCTAGGCTTACAAATTTTTGTAATTTACATGTTTTCTTTTAAAACATATGTTTGTTTCCAAAGTTAAACTGATTTTCCGGATACGCAGATTCTAACAACCAATTGTATAATTTATAAATAATATAAAAATAAATGAAATAACTATTTTAGCTTTGCATTTTTTCACAATATAAAGATATGCTGAAAATTGCGATATTGCACTAAATTAATTTTTTTTTTTTTGCATATTTCAACAAATTTCCGTGTGACGGCTATCTTACTAGTTTATATGATAATACTCATAATCCTTATTCCTTGCTGAAAATCGGAAATGTCGGTCGATGTCGATGATTTGAAACTGAGTCTATCAGCTGATCAGATTAAGCATTGTTCAGAAGCTCTCAAGTTTCTCGAGAACAAGAGAATTAACCACAGCGAATTACTCGAACATGAATTTGATTCGTTGCCGCCACGGGACAAAAATATTGTACTTTCTCTTTCTCTATCTCTCTCCTTGTTGAGTTTTGTTTTCTATTCACGCCTGTTATTATTTCACAACTTTTTAAAATTTTGTGATCAACCCTACTTTCCATCTGGTCACTGATCCATATATTCTTATTCACAGGTTAATGGTTTAGAAATATTGAAAGAGCCGCAGAGGTTTTCAGTGGCTTACAGCGAAAATAATATGAACAAGAACCGTTATACGGATGTTGTGCCATGTATGCTATGCTATATATTTCTATGTTTATCTAAAAGTTGATATAGTTATGATACTCTTGTATTAGATAATAATTTCCTCAAATAAATTGCTTTCAGTTGACACAAACTTGGTTCGCTTGAACCCCTGTAGAGATTATGGACCATCAGTTACTGGATATATCAATGCAAGCTTCATCACGGTATAGCTAATACGTCATTAAGTTACTGGAATACAGTACTAGTGTCCGAAGCTCTTTCATATTAGTATAACTCTCTGCATGTAGGCTTCTGCATCTAAGAGTGTCTCAGAGTTCATAGCCACACAAGGTCCACTGCCCACACAGGATCCAATTCCGGACACCTATGAAGATTTTTGGGAGATGGTACTCCAGCACCGTTGTCCTGTGATTGTAATGCTTACTCCATTTGCTGACAATGATAAGGTATTTCCTCTTGCAGAATTATAATAAGTATTCTGATTTTCATGAGCATTTGAGCTCTAGAATTTGTTTCTCTATTTCTTATTACTAAAATTTCTTTTGCAGAAAGAAAAATGTGGAGACTATTTTCAGACAAGCGATGGTCCAAGAGAATTTGGCAATATATGCATCACTACTAAATCGATAAACACAACCAGGAATTCTCTAGTTCTGCGTAATTTGGAGGTGAATTACAAAGAGGTAAGGTCGTAATTTGGAGGTGAAACTATATAGTTGGTTGCAATTTATGACCATTATGTGCTAACTTGGTATATGATTTTATTAACTATTTTTTTCTTTTTTGGAATGTTAGATGTGCATGATAATAGTTGCTCTTGTAATAGTTTCTGGTATTCATAGGTTTTCTTTATGTTCCCTCTGTAAGATTGCACAAGAAATGAATCAAAATGATGAGAAAAATAAAGTAAATTAGTTTTTTCTGCAACACAAATATGAGCACGACTAGTGATACTTTTTAATCTTTCACAATTAATTGTGGAATGTCTCAAAATTCCAAATGCCCCAGCAAAGCCGCATAGTAGTCAATATAAAATACTATAACTTGTTTCTTACTGTGCAAGTTTATTTAGGTTAAGCAATCTGAAGGTGACTGGTACTGCAAATTGGTAGAAAAGAAATTTAATAGTGCTAAAAGTGTTGCTGAATACTCTCCTGTGAGTGATTGTGTATATATGCAGTGATCTAAAAAAAATAAAGAAATAATGGAATTGAGAAACTAACTAGTTCCAATATGATATGAAATTAGCATGAACATCAATAACACCATATATATATATATATAACAAAACTCTTCAAGTGAATAAAAATGCACATGCTTATCTTTGTCTATGTTGCTGGCCTCTCTGACAAGATGAACCGCTTTACCTGTTTAATTAGTCATTAACTCGTTATAGTTCATATATTTAAACTAGTGCAGACCATATTGATCATCTCTACTTTCAGTGGCAGTAATCTGCTCCTGTTAATATTATTACAACAAGAGCGATTTGCTTTGAGTATTATAGTAAGGTGTCTGAGATTGTGTTTCCAACACTGCCTATATTCTTATAGTTTAATGTCAATCTAATTTGAATATATAATACATCTTATAGTTGTTATTTGTTAATGGCCTATATAATCATCCATGAGAAATGTGCAACAACAGTTAAAAGGATTGACATCGTAGAAATGACTTTAGCAGTGATTGTCAATTACAATCATGGAATTGACTTCCTATTGAGCTAGCTGTCTAATTTTGTAACGCGTTGTACTATGATCAAATAGATTACTAGTTTGCAGTGCTTTATAACAGAAACTGGATATTGATTTTTTTTTTATATATTCTTTTCATGTCCTTTAGTCAGAAGAGCCACCACTGTCGATTTTGCATATTCAATATTGTGATTGGCCTGATCAAGGAGTTCCCAAGGGTACCTTGGCTCTGCGTAATATTTGGAGAAGATTAAGTACTGTACTACCTATCGCAGGACCTATTTTGGTGCATTGCAGGTTGGTTTCACAGTCTAATGAATATCCACTCTTTTATGATAGATAGTAATTATTTTATGTGCATCTTAAGAAATTTCTACTACTTCGCAGTGCAGGTATAGGGAGAACCGGAACGTACTGCACTGTTCACAATACTCTCCAGAGGATTCTTATTGGGGATATGTCCGCTCGGGATATTGTTAAGACTGTAAATACTTTCAGGTTACAGCGAACAGGGATGGTTCAGACAAAGGTAAATATACCTTTCGTGTTGTAGCTCCCCTCCCCCTCCCTCCCCAACACACACAGATGCCCAAAGATAAAGCAATTTCTGGATAGCATACAGTTAAAAAATATTCAAACTATTGCCTGATATCAATGACATGGTAAATTAAATAAATACCATGGTGGCACTATCCAGTTATAAATCCTCTAACTATCGCCTGATAGCCACCATTATCTGTTACTCTGATCAACATAAATGTTGCCCCATTTAGTTCAGGAAAATTTTCTTTCCTCTGCCATTTTCAGATAATTTTGAAAATAAATTTACACTTGCATGGTCGGAATGAGGAGCTTTAGATTTTTCTGATTTTGCACGTTCCATCTATTCTTGTGTTAACTTTCTATGATTACTTTTGTTTCAGGAACAATACGATTACTGCTATGATGCCATTATAAAAGAACTAGAGGACCTTATTGCAGAAAACAATGGTCACAAGAGTTCTTGATGGTATGCTCATTGCTTTTGGGTTTGGAGATCATAAAGCTCCATGATCCATATAATCTTTAACCATAATGTGGAGGATACTAATTTAATTTCTTGTTTTTATATATGAAGTTTTCTTTTTGCTAAGCTATAATGTTATTATTTCCTAAATATAATTGGCTTTGATTGCTGGATGCCTAGATTCTTGAACAAACTGAAGTTCAGTCCTATCTTATTCATTATTTACACAGTTGAGTTTCCAAAAGTCGACCAGTCCTCATCACCAAATGCTGCCATTGTGTTCCAAGGGGAAGTGAAATACGCACCAAAGGGAAGAGATATCATATGGCACTCCTTTGACGCTGTAGTGTACTTCTTCCAATGGCCTCCGAAATTGATATCTGCATTCAAGCAAATCTTGTATAAAATTTGATTGGATACTTGCTTTCACTGGGTTTGGGTAATAATTGTTGGTTTGTGTAATATTCTTGAACTTTGAAGCTTTCTACGATACATCCAATGTTTGATTTGGTTTGAACTTTGAACACGAATTTGTTTAGTCTGTTGAATGCTTTTGATCTTTAAATCTTTGACCCTTACTTAGAAACCGAAAAAATACATGACTATAATTAAGAAAATCATTACAGTTTATCCTGTGCCTGGCACTGGTTAGCCATTCCATATTATTTTGTTTTAACGGGAAACTTTGTACAAAGTAAATATTAAGTAGTACAGACCACCAGACTAAACCTGGTACCTGGTAAATTGAGTGTTTGCACATCAACTGACAATGGTATTGTGTTTTCGTGTATTTCGTTGTAACAGAATAATATCAAGTAAAAGGAGACTGAGCTTCAACAACCAGTTTCAAGTACTCTGCCTTGGTGTTTGGTGCTTGGTGCTTGGTGCTTGGTGCTTGGTGCTTGCTCACTGGCAATGCTTTCTCTCAAAAAAAAAAAGCAAGCACAAGCGAAACTGTTATATAAAAAAATTGCTCAAATACATTGATTGGCTTTATTACAGACTCGAGGTTGGACAGAAGCTATTAATTTAAATGGATAAGGCCAGAAACGGAAGAATAACGCAAATGCAGTCGCATAAAGTCGTTCGCCACGTTTCAATGTGACAACGAAGTACATCAAATTTCTGAAATAGACTAGAATATTTTTATCTAATTATTGAAATTAAAATTGAATATTTTTATCTACCCTTCTTCAAAGAAAAATAGATTAAAAATAACAGATTAGCTAGTCTTATGGCCTTATTAGTGTCGGCATTTTTTTTCTATTAACAAAATACTTATTTTTCTTTTATAATCGAATTTTCAACTCGAAAAATGCCAAATTTTATTAGTGTCGGTAATTGTGTTTTGTTAACAATATACCTACTTTTCTTTCATAGTCGGATTTTTTAATTGGGGAAATGCTAAATTTTTCAAAGAGTTCCAAAAATTATATATAAATGTTGATAGAAAAAAAAATATACTTGATAATTTTTCTATGAAACGAGACTTATGTACATACGTTTATGTACACACGTACGTACACAAATCAAATCATGATATGCCCATGAGCACATGTTAAACACCAATTTTTATGTGCCAATAAGCACACGACACAGAAAATCTGTTATGATAAATATAATGTCATATCACTGGATTCAAGTTTTTGTAATATTACATTGCGGTATGTCACGGCGGCACAGTCATGCTAAGATGGGTATATCACGACGTTAATTAGCTGGGCATGTTGTAGTGACTGTGATTTTCGCGATGTATTTATATGAATATATTATAGTTCTTCTGCCGTTACGTGGATTTATGTGAATAAAATAAAAGGATAAGTGATTTTTTTGGTTCATATATAATTTCTGTTAATTAGTAGTAATGAACGGGCAAAGTCTCGTTCCTGAGTCAGCTAAGGGTTTAAACTGTGATTATCGGGCCGTCAAGTAGAACGAGACCTATTATTCAAAAGATGCATGGATTAAAAGAGAATTATATGCTAAAGTATATCGAAACGAATTGTGGTGTACAGCGTTATGTGAATATATGATATTTGTGAGTACGCGTATAATTGTGAATTAGTGAGCATTTCAATGTTTTAAAAAGGATTTATTTGATTTAAATAAGGAATTAAGGGACCTTATATATTTTTATTAAATTTTGAAATATGAACAAGGTGTGAGATTTGCTTTATTATCTCTAAAATAGTCCAAGGGACTTTTTAAAAATGATAGTTAAATTTATTTGGATATTCTGATATTTTAAAATCATTTTATAAGTTTATTTCTATTATTTGGGAATTACTTGTAAAATCCGTAGATATTATTTCGGTTGCTTAAAAATCTATTTTAAAATATGAGAGAATAGCTAATTTTATACTCTTTATATTAAAAATAGGATTTGGAATATTTTCTGATTTTATAAAGATCTTTTATATTTTACAAATAGAGATTTATTGACTTTTGAGAGAAAATAAACAAGATTCTAGAAATTAAATGAAAAATGACCATAATGCCCGTGCCACATATATAAATACTCCCCCTTCCCTTTCATTTCCTTTTCTCCTTCCGGCACTCTCTTCTCTCTCCACACTCGGTATTCTCTCTCTCCCCTCTTATTCTCTTCCATCCTCATCTTAAACTCAATTCTAATTTAGGATTTGAGTTCCTCTCACCTTATATATATATATACACATGGTTGCATGTATAGGTGTGTGTGTGTTTGTGCTTGATTCGGTGATGAACCCTCTCGGGTTCTTGTTTTAATTCGAGTTTTAGCTTCGATTATGCATAAAAGTTATTGATAAATGCTTGCATGTGATTGTTAACTGGATTCTTGAGATACCGGTGAGGTTTCGTCGAAGAAAACCCCGATTGGGGCATCTCCGAGGCCTTGCCGCCGCCGGTGATGAACTCCGGTGAACCGACGATGGACTTTGATGCTTGTCTGAGTCCTATAATAACTATTCAAATTCACTTAGTTAATGCATGTTGATTTAATGTGAAATTTAAACTGATCGATTTCGAGTATTGATTTTTGCAAAGTCGAATTACGTGGTTTAAACTTGGTCTATCGATTTGAGATTACGCATGTTAGTGTTATTAAAATATTCGGGTTTTTAAAGGATTATTGGGTTCATTTTATTTGATTAATTCGGTTGAGATGATTCTAGTCCATGCATTTTGGTTTGAAATGTTTAAGTGAAGAATTTGCATGTTTGATTTAAAATTGTTATTCCTAGGTTCGAAATTTTGAATAATCGATTCTAATTATTTGAGAAAATTCGAATATGTGATGATAAGATATGGAATTAGGGTCGATTGATTTGGAGTTGATTTGTGTTAAGATGAAATTGCAGGTAGTAGTTTTGGCTTCGTATCTTAAGTCGTTAAGTTGATAATGTTATAAAGTGGAGTTGCATGTTAACCATTTTGTGTTAAAAGAGTAATTATATATACTCGATTGTAATTGTTTGGTTGTATTAGAAGGGCAAGAGTATTACGAGTACGGTATGCCCGTTTTTCGACAAGTTAATATAACCCCTTGTTTTTAGACTTATTACCCTATCCTTATACTTTGTTAACTTATGATCCCTTGACCCTAAAGAGAGCTTATGAACTTTTCATATGTTATATCTTGTTAACCGAGATTTTCTGATAATCCCTTATACCTTGTTACGTATCGTTCTATGGAACTATCCTTATTGCGAACCTATACACTTGTTTAACGTTTGATCAATATCTTTAGCTTATGATCCCTGCTTATTCTCGATTTGTTCACTTTCCTTGAATTCTCGAATTGGACTTAGTAATGACTTTCGACTTGAAAGAATCCAAACGATTTTACTTATCGGTAATGTTAAAACTGAATTTAGATGAACTTTCTCGTATTCCAACACAAAGGTTTCCAAATGAATTCCTTGAAAATTGGATAGAGACGTAAGAGACTAGTGTAACTAGTCCAGTCATAAAAGAGGCTAGCGGGGCTAGTCCAATATAAGGCTGAAATAATGCCATAGGTACCTTAATGATCACACTACAAAAAAAAGTCGATCGGCGACCAAGTTTATCAGCGACCGCAAAATCAGTAGCTATTGTTTTGTATCCGCGACGGGTTTCAGCGACCGCGACCAAAGTCGTCGCTAACCAGACTTTAGCGATGGCAGGAGGTCGCTAATCAGTCAAAAATATTCAATATTTCCATAAACAAATCGCGAAAAATTGACGATAATTTATTAGCTACTGATTTTTTTTAGACCGACGTTGGTTCAGAAAGTGCCACAGCAGCAACAAAATCAGCGACTATAATCATTAGCTAAACCGAAGACCGAATAAAGGCGGCGACCAGTGGCTTTCTGCGAACAAGGTCCGTCGCAGATAGTTTTTTTATTTTATAATTTGTTTAAATTTTTGGCGCGCTATTTTAATTAGCAAACAAAGCGCATCTGCGACCGAAAGCAGTCACAAATACCAAATAATTAAAAATACAATTTTTTAACTATAAATAGTATTATATATATATATTTAAATCAGTTTTTTATTCAAAATATATCATAAATTTATTATAAGAAAGAATTAAAAAATATATATTAATTTAGAAAACAAAATTTACGCAATTTTTTTAGAGACCGAAACACATTTAAAATCGAAAGCGATTACAGATTTCAAGTATTTAAAATATTATTTTTTAACTATAAATAGTATGTTATTTATATTTAACTTTTTTAAATTAAATAAAAATTAAAAATCTAACTTAAATTTGTTTTTTTAGAAAATTTAAGTTCATTTCTTTTAAATTTGTGAAAAAAAAACTGGCAGACTTTTGTTAGCAACACAGAGCATCTACGACTGAATATAGTCACATATACCAAATATTAAAAATATTAGTATTTAACTATAAATATTATTTAATTTTAAAAAGTAAAAATAAAATTGTTTTTAAAATTATATCTTAAAAAAATAAAAATAATAAAAATTATTTTTTTAATTTGAAAAAAAAGTTGGCATACTATTTTTAACGACCAAATAGCATCTACGACCCATTATTAAATTTTGTAACTTTTTAACAATATAAATTGTATTTTATTTAAATTTTTTTAATTAAATTATTAATAAAAATATATATCTTAAAATAAAATCTTATTAAAAATTTAAAATGAATAACTGGGTGTGAGGGTGTCTCACATAAGTTTACCTGACGGCGTTGATCAATTTGCCCTATAAAATTTTAATGGAAAATCTGTAAATATAAACAAATACCCCTATATTGACAAAAATTACTATATTAAAACACTTATATTCTTTTACTCTCACGAAATCTCTTCGGGTCATTCTCGGGAATCCTATTTAAAATTTACTTCCTTTATATTTGAAAAAAAAAAGATTTGATGCATTTTTTGTTAGCGACCAAAAATTATTTGCGAGCGGATACAATCACATACCAAGTATTAAAAATATTATTTTTTTAATATAAATGGTATTTTTGTTAAGAATTTAAAATAAAATTATTATTAATATATCTTAAAATCTTACAACTTTCACTTTATTGTGAATAACAATATATTTATATTAATAATTTAAATATATATATATATATTTACATTATCAATTTCAAAAAATTAAAGAAAAATATAAAATATAAATTTAAAATAATTATAGAATAATTTTTTTTAATTTGCCAATAACTACTAAAAATTTACCTTTTAGAGGACAACTTCTCTCCCAATTGCAAATCCACGCAGCACAGGTCTTCAAACCCTCTGATCATTCCATCGGCATACCCACCCCATCTGCATAGCCAGCTAACGGATTTTTGAGTTATGTATTATATTAGTTAACTCTTCATCTCTCTCTGTGTAAATGCTATCGATATTTATGTGTAATGAACATGTATATGTGTAGATTACAACCGATTTGATTACCAATTACAATCTCTCTGTGTGTAATCTATGTGTATCTTGTGTTATACTTGATAATACTTGTAATATGCTTGTGTCAGTTTTAAAATATATGTCATACTTGTGTATACTTGTGTGTATAATCTTCTCTGTTTATACTTGTGTGTTTAACGTTTGGTTCTCTTTTTTTTTTATCAATGTATAGGTTAAAATATCATAAGAGAATAATTTAATATTTAGTAAATTTTTTGTTTGATGTATATGTAACTATGCTAATTTGGAGGAAGTTGCTCACGTGTTTGTTTTTGTAAATTTATTGAGGTTGGTGCTAATTAGTTTTTAAGCTTGGTACAGTACATGACAATCTACATATGATTAAATATGGTGGTGTAGTCTAGATTTAAGATAGTCGAGAAGATGGTAAAATATGATACTTTTAATGATATTAAATATATAGTCTACGAGTAGTACTACTTTTAATGGTGCATTACTATTTGTGGTGACAAATGCTAAAAGTTTTAGTTCTGATTTAATCAATATAGAAATTTTATAAAACATTGAAATGAAGTAATAACAAGACTTAACTAACCTCAACAATTTCAAACGTATATATTTGTTTCATAATTAAATGTAAACTTACTTATACAATTGTATACATAATTAGATGAACAAAATTAATATCGGTAAAGTTTTTAGATATTGTACAGGTCAAGATTTAGTTATTCATGTCGTATATATGGAACCTATTTTTTTAAGTATGTTATTTGAAATGCAAATGCACCTATATCTATATAGGTATTGTGATATCATGAACTTTTTCTCGGACCGTACTTAGATGGCACGACGGAAGTCAAATACTCAGATAGGTGCTATGACTGAATTGGTTGTGATGTGTTTCTGGATTATGCGTATAGTCACCTGAAAATTGTGAATGAAAGGAATCAGATTCAATGTCGATGTTGTAAAAATAATAATTATCTAGAAAGAAATGTGGTAAACTACCATTTACTCGTTGACGGGTTCATGAGAAATTACGAAGAATGTTGGTGGGCACATGGGCAGAAAAGACATGGTAGCTTCACATATATTTATTCGAGCAGTAGTACTACTTATCATATGGATGAAATGGTTCATGATATTGCAGGGCAAGATTTTAATTGGGAACAAACTAGAGAGCAACCTATAAATTCTGATATCAAGGCATTCACAAAGTTATTTAAAGAGGGGAGGAAGCCGTTGTGGCATGGTTGCACCAAACACACTAAATTATCTACAGTGGCGACACTACTGAACATCAAGGCTGATCACAATATCAGCCATGAGTGTTTTGAGTCCCTCCTGAAGGCTATTAAGAGTATGTTGTCCGATAATGAAAAATTACCAGATAATTATTATTATTGCAAGAAGATGGTGAAGAAGTTGGGTCTTGGATACCAGAAGATTGATGCATGTCTCAATTATTGCATGCTATTTTATAAAGAAAATGAAGAGATTACAAAATGCACGGTTTGTGGTCATGATCGGTTTAAACCTAATAAAGAGGGGGCGATTTCAAAAAAATCATCTATACCGTACAAAATTCTAAGGTATTTTCCAATAACAGACCGGCTTAAAAGATTGTACATGTCCTCAAGAACATCTCAACATATGAGTTGGCATGCGAAATCTTCATCTAAAGATGGAGAACTAAATCATCCAGCAGATGGGCAGGCTTGAAAAGATTTTAACAAAACACATGCTCAATTTTGCATCAGAACCAATAAATGTAAGGCTTGGTTTGTCCAGCGATGGTTTTAACTGAAGGGTTTTTAGCACATAAACGCAACGAAAACGTAAATTTAAATCTTAAAAAAAAATCAAAACCCTCCGCAGGATCCATGTGAAAAATAATATTTAATTCGTAGTTCAGTATGTTTACCTTAAGAAGCTTTACGTTAATGGAAAGATGGAAGTCTTTAATAGCGATCCAAGAACAATGAACGGAAATCCCTAGCAGCTGCTCCTCAAGTGTGAAGCACTCCACCGGTATCCACCAAGAGTACAATGTGATGGAGGAGGAAGAGGTTGAGAGAATTAGTTGCCTGCCTCGTGTTCTACTTTAGAATTAGGGTTAATTATTTGGGTTGAGGCAAATAGGGTTTATAATGGTATATTTATAGGCAAAATTTTCAGCTAATTTTTTTTATAAAATATTATTATTATTAACTCTTGTTAGGAATATATGTGCATTAGTTTGATGATATGTTTAACAAAATACTTAAGTAGAAATTTAGTGTCAGTAGCCTCAACGGATAAGACCACTTTGGCTATCCGTTGATGGTGTAGCTTTACTTAGAAATAAGTCTAGTATTGTAGCATATTTCAGTCTCTGTATTTAAAATGTAATTCTTAGAAGTTGAGAGAAACTATAAGTCATGTTGACTACTAGATGATATGCAGATAGGAAGGCCAATTGTAAATATTTCATGCCTTGTAATTTTGTATAAATGAAGTGGTATCAACGGATGACTTAAAGACCTTCAACGGATGAGAAGCTAAGCTTCAACGGATGTCTCTAAAGCTTCAACGGATAACATCCTTCAACGGATGAGAGCATCAACGGATAAATGCATCAACGGATGAAAGCTTCAACGGATAACATCCTTCAACGGATGAAGTCATTAACGGATGAAAGCTTCAACGGATGTTCTGCTAATTAGCCGTTGATAAGTGGTAGTTGTACCTACAGACAGAGGCACATGGGTTGACAGAGAAAACTGAGATGTGGTAGCCGAATTTCAGGATCAACAGAAAAAGCAGCCGTTCTTCTTTAGTACAAAGATGCAATAGTCAACAAAGTACTGGAGTGAACAGGAAAAGAAGCAAGTGAAGAACTTATTTTACTATTGTAATTTTATATTGTTTTTCACTTGTACACTTGGTAATATATAAACCAAGAAGAAGCTAGTAATTAGAGAGAGATTTTCCAGAGCTGTTAAGAAATATCTTGAGAGAAAATTCATCTAGTTTGTACTAGGATGCAGCTGTGATCAACATTGTTGAACACAGATTTTCTAATATACCATCTCTGGTGGAACAACAAATCCACCAGAAAAGTTTTTAAAGTTTGTTGTGTTCTTTACATTTTGTGTTTGAATATATATCTGTCTGCATTAGCTCAAAGCAATTCATACACTTGTTCATCTAGAACACACTGCTTTAATAAACTTCTCAAAACCTGAAAAAGTTTTGAGATTTACATTCAACCCCCCTTCTGTAAATCTCATTGTTAGTCCTCTAGGAATAACAATTGGTATCAGAGCAAGCTCTTGACACACAAAGAGTTTAAAGATCTTGGAATCTAACAAAGATGAGTAAGAAGGATATTGGAGTAAAGATCCCAGTTCTTGACAAAGACAGTTATCACCACTGGAAGGTGAAAATGCACCTTCATCTACTCTCCCAAGATGAAGGTTATGTAAACTGCATTGAGAATGGTCCTCACATTCCCCACAAAGTAGCCACAGTTGCTACGGCCACAATTGCTGTTGGTCAATCCATTCCAAAACCTAGAGCAGAATGGACAATGGAAGACACAGAAGAAGTCCACAAGGATAAGAAGGCTATGAACATTTTGTTTAATGGTCTTGACAAGGATATGTTTGATAATGTGATAAATTGTTCAACTGCCAAAGAGGTTTGGGACACAGTTCAGTTGCTGTGTGAAGGTACAGAACAAGTAAAAGAGAACAAAATGCAGCTTCTCATTCAACAGTATGAGTACTTTCATTTTGAAGAGAATGAATCTTTAAATGACACATTTAATAGATTCCAAAAGCTGTTGAATGGACTGAAGCTGTATGGTAGAGTGTACCAGGTGAAGGATTCAAATCTTAAATTTTTGAGATCCTTACCAAAGGAATGGAAACCCATGACTGTTTCCTTAAGAAACTCTCAGGATTATAAGGACTTTACTCTTGAAAGATTATATGGAATCTTGAAGACTTATGAACTAGAGTTGGAACAGGATGAGGTATTGGAGAGGGGGAGAAAGAAAGGAGGTTCAGTTGCATTGGTAGCTGAAAATGAGAAAGAATGCAGAAAAGAAACTGTGAGATCTACATCAAGCTCCAAAGATGGTGTAAGAAATCCAGAATCAGACAAGGGTAAAGAGCAAGTTGCTGAAAATGAAGACAACTCCAGTCAAGATGACTCTGATGGTATTGATGAGCATCTTGCATTTCTGTCCAGGAGATTTGCAAAGATGAAGTTCAGGAAAAACACTAGAGCCACTAAACCCTATAAGAACATGGTGGACAAATCCAAGTTCAAGTGTTTTAATTGTGGTATAAGTGGACACTTTGCAAGTGAGTGCAGAAAGCCAACCTCTGAAAAGAAGAAATTTGAACAAGTAGATTACAAAAAGAAATATTTTGATCTACTCAAACAGAAGGAAAGGGCTTTCATTACTCAAGAAAAGGACTGGGCAGCTGATGGAGATGAAGAGGATGAAGATGTGGATTATGTCAACCTTGCTCTCATGGCTGATTCTGAAGAAAACGAAGTTAGTTCATCAAGCAATCAGGTAATCACTACTGATTTAACACAGCTTACTAAAGAAGAGTGCAATGATGCTTTCAATGACATGTCTACTGAATTGTATCATTTGCGTGTGTCTCTTAAATCTATTGCTAAAGAAAATAGTAGGATCAAAGAGAACAATCTGTTTTTAAGTAATAGAAATACTGTGTTAGAAAATAAGTTGATTGACCTAGAGAAAACCAAATTGCATTGTATATCTGTTGAAAATGAACTAGCTGAATCTGTTAAGAAAGTAGAAATACTTTCCAATCAATTAGAGAAAGAGCAAGAGGTGATTAAAGCCTGGAAAACATCTAGGGATGTAAGTGCTCAAATTGCCAAAGTCCAAGGAATTGAATCATTCTGTGAAACTGCCTGGGATAAAAATAAAAAGAAACTGGAATTAATTGATGGACTGTCAACGGATGTGGAATCAACGGATGATGAAAGTTATCCGTTGAAGGAAGAAAAGGAACATCCGTTGAAGGTTCCTCAATTAAAACAGGCAGATGTTTCTAAAAGAGAAAATCTAAAGAAACTCAACAAAAAGTTTGGTTCAACTTCAAAGAACTTTGTCAAAGAAGGAGCAAGCACATCCAAAGATGTCAGAAAGGTGAATGTAGGGCACATGACCTTAGAACAGTTAAACAATAGGCTCAAGATGGTTGAGGATAAAAAGGAATCCAAAAGGAAATCCAACAGAAATGGGAAGGTAGGAGTTAACAAACATAACAATTACACACCTGACAAGTATGCTCCTAGAAAAAGCTGTGTGCATTGTAGTAGTGTTAATCATCTATCTGCTAACTGTAAATCTATTAAGAAATCTCCCATAACTGTACCCTCTTCCATGCCTAACATGTCTGTATCACCTCTACATGCTATGCCTGTTATGTCTCAACAAAATCCTTATGCACATTTTGCAAACATGCCATATTTTAACAATCCTTATCTTGCTGCATTCAGTATGCCTCAAATGCCATACAATATGCCAATGTGGAATAACATGTATGCACAATCCATGCCTAATAATTCTATAAATGTGATGGATAATGTTGTGACTAACCCTACACCTCAACCAACCACATCTAAGACCAAGGTTGACTCAAACTCACCTAAGTCTAAAGATGCAGGAGGAATGAAGTCTAGGAGAAAGGCTAACAAGAATGGACCCAAGGAAACTTGGGTACCAAAATCAAATTGATTGATTTTGTGGTGTGCAGGAAAATAGAAGAAATCTATGGTACTTGGACAGTGGCTGTTCAAGACACATGACTGGAGATTTCTCCCTGCTCACAGAGTTTAAAGAGAGAGCTGGCCCCAGCATAACCTTTGGAGATGACAGCAAAGGGTTTACTATGGGATATGGCTTGATTTCAACAAGGAATGTCATCATTGAAGAAGTTGCATTAGTTGATGGTCTCAAGCACAACTTACTGAGTATCAGTCAACTATGTGATAGAGGGAATACAGTTTCCTTCAATTCTGAAGCCTGTGTTGTCACTAGTAAGGAAGACAACAAAGTGGTTCTAACTGGAGTTAGAAAAGGAAATGTGTACTTAGCTGACTTCAACTCTACAGATGCAGAATCTATTACTTGTCTCTTCAGCAAAGCAAGTTCAGTTGAGAGTTGGCTATGGCACAAGAAGCTATCCCATTTGAATTTCAAAACAATGAATGATCTAGTCAAAAAGGACTTAGTAAGAGGAATTCCTCTTGTTGAATTCTCAAGGGATGGTCTGTGTGATGCTTGTCAGAAAGGCAAACAAAGGAAAGCATCATTTCAGAAGAAGCTTGAAACAACAATTGATGAACCATTACAGCTGCTACATATGGATTTGTTTGGACCAGTCAATGTATTGTCAATAGCAAGAAAAAGATATTGCTTAGTGATTGTAGATGATTTCTCTAAGTTCTCATGGGTCTGTTTTCTTGGATCAAAGGATGAAGCAAGTGAAATCATTATCAATCACATCAGGCAAGTCAACAATCATCCTGACTTGAAGGTTAGAAATATCAGGAGTGACAATGGAACTGAGTTCAAGAATTTGACATTAAGGCTGTTCTGTGAAGAAAATGGAATCATGCATGAGTTCTCAGCTCCAAGAACACCTCAGCAAAATGGGGTTGTTGAAAGAAAGAACAGATCTTTAATTGAAGCTGCCAGAACAATGCTTGAAGAATCAAAGTTACCAACATATTTCTGGGCTGAAGCTGTTAATTGTGCCTGCTTCACTCAGAATATTTCTTTGATCAATCAAGCTAAAGGCATGACTCCTTATCAGTTGTTCAAGAGAAGAAAACCAACTCTAAACTTTCTTCATGTCTTTGGATGTAAATGCTTTATACTGAGGAATCAATCTGACCATAAAGGGAAGTTTGATGCAAAGGCTGATGAAGGAATATTTGTTGGTTATTCAGCTGGAAAATCTTATAGGGTCTACAATCTAAGAACCAACATTGTTATGGAATCTGTGCATGTTGTGTTTGATGATAAAAAGATTGATGGACTAACAGATGAGGGACATAATGAGAGACTCAAATTTGACAATATTGAGATATATTGTGATGATAGTGAAGAGGAGACTGATGGAGATGACACTTCAAAAGGGATTCAAAACATGCCCCTGGATAATGCACAAAATACTGCATCCATTGATAGAAGCAATGCAGTATCCGTTGAAAGACATAGTGCACCATCCGTTGAAGTACAAAATGAAGCATCCGTTGATCATAGTTCACCAACGGATAATCGATTTACATCATCAGTTGATAGAACTCCAAGTTCCCTGCAAAGGACCAACAACTCAGGGGGAGTTTCAACTAGTCAACACTCTGTCTCACATCATGACAATACTGAGGCCACCTCATCTAGAGCACATCTTCCACCACAAAGGAAATGGACCAAGAATCATCCCTTTGAACTGATCATTGGTGATGCATCATCTAAAGTGCAAACAAGAAGAGCTACTCAAGATGAATGTCTGTACAGTAGTTTTCTATCTCAGGAGGAACCTAAGAAAGTGGAAGAAGCTCTATTGGATCCAGATTGGATATTAGCTATGCAGGAAGAACTAAACCAATTTGAGAGAAACCAAGTTTGGAAGCTGGTACCCAAACCAAAGAACAAGAGTCCTATTGACACAAAGTGGGTATTCAGAAACAAGATGGATGAAAATGGCATTATCATAAAGAATAAAGCCAGACTGGTTGCTAAAGGCTATTCTCAGCAAGAGGGAATAGATTTTGATGAAACATATGCTCCTGTTGCAAGACTTGAAGCCATCAGAATATTTCTAGCCCATGCAGCCCATGCCAATTTCAAAGTCTATCAAATGGATGTCAAGAGTGCATTTCTAAATGGGAAATTAGAGGAAGAAGTCTATGTAAGTCAACCTCCAGGATTTGAAGATCCAAATTTTCCAGACTATGTGTATTATCTGTTGAAAGCACTCTATGGACTGAAGCAAGCACCTAGAGCCTGGTATGAAACCTTATCAAAATTTCTTTTGGAGAATCACTTCACTAGAGGTACTGTTGATAAAACTCTCTTCTTTAGGGATGTTAATGGCTCTAGTATACTTGTTCAAATTTATGTAGATGACATAATATTTGGCTCTATAGATGATAAACTTTGCAAAAAGTTTGCTAAGCTAATGCAAAGTAAATATGAAATGAGCCTAATGGGAGAACTAACCTATTTTCTTGGTTTACAAGTTAAACAAGTTAGTGATGGAATTTTCATTAGTCAAACTAAATATATTTATGATCTTTTAAAGAAGTTTGACTTAATGGAATGCTCATCTGCAAAAACTCCCATGGCCACTGCCACCAAACTTGAATTAAATAAGACTGAAAGGTCTGTGGACATTACAAGTTATAGAGGCATGGTTGGTTCACTTTTATATTTAACTGCTAGCAGACCAGATATAATGTTTGCTACATGTCTGTGTGCTAGATTTCAAGCTGATCCTAGGGAGTCTCACTTAATTGCTATCAAGAGAATTTTCAGATATCTCAAGGGTACACCAAATTTAGGAATTTGGTATCCTAGAGAATCTGGCTTTGATCTAATTGGTTATTCAGATGCAGACTATGCAGGTTGCAAAATAGACAGGAAAAGTACAACAGGCTCCTGCCAATTCCTGGGAAACAAGCTTGTATCATGGTTTAGCAAAAAGCAAAATTCAGTCTCTACTTCTACAGCTGAGGCTGAATACATTGCTGCTGGAAGTTGCTGTTCTCAAATGTTATGGATGAGGAATCAACTCCTTGATTATGGACTTCATGTTGATAGAATACCTATCTTTTGTGACAACACAAGTGCCATAGCCATAACAGAGAATCCTGTACAGCACTCAAGGACCAAGCACATTGATATCAAGTACCACTTCATTAGGGAGCATGTCATGAATGGTACAGTGGAACTACATTTTGTTCCAAGTGAACAACAAATTGCTGACATATTTACCAAGCCACTTGATGAATCAACATTCACAAGATTGGTAAGTGAGCTAGGTATGCTTAATTACTCTTAAAATTCATGTCTTCTTTGCAATTTGATGAGAAGCCTGAAATATATTAGTTGCTAGAACAAATTTGACTTTTAACAAAGTTTATTCCATCAACGGATGTTCCCTATCCGTTGAAAGTCAAAATTGCTCTATCAACGGATATTCATTATCCGTTGAAAGACAAGTATATCTCTGGAACTTTTATCCGTCAACGGATAAAGCTGAAGTACCTTTCAACGGATGACAATTTACATTATCCGTTGAAATGTCACATCAGACGTTTGAGGTGTTTCACAGCCGTTGATTCTATTTTCTTAACCGTTGATACCATACATACATCTGTATGTATTGGTTTTAAAGGTAGTTATTAGAATACTTACAGTTTATTCTTAAACGGCTGAAATTCACTAACACCTACTTATTGATTAATCCTTTATTTATTTCTTTTTCTTTGAAAGCATATAAGCCCTTCTGATTGTTCATTATTACTTTACGCTTTCTTAGAATTTCAAGCATTTACCATTTTCTCTCTGCAAAACCTTCAAGTTACTCTCTGCAATTTCTACTCACAACAATGGCACCAGTCGTGAAGATTATGTCTCAATCTGGGTTCATCTACGAGAAGAACAATTTCATAGCTCTGGTAGAAAAGAATGAAGCCCACTCAGATTATCACAAAATGATGGACTTCATCAAAAACTGTAAACTTAGCTATGCAATGCTGGAAGCCCCAACGATTTTCTGTGAAGTAGTTGAGGAGATTTGGACAACTGCTGAGTTCAACTCCATGGATATGACTATCTCCTTCACTCTCAAAGGTAAAAATCACTGTATTAACTGTGATGACTTACAAGCATGTTTTAAATTACCTGAGAACAATGCCATGACACCACACACTGATAGTGATGTATCCAGCATGTTAGATTCCATAGGTTACTCTCTTAACTCTGCTAATTTAGGGGGTATTAGACGAAAAGGCCTTAGGAAAGAATGGAGTTTTCTTGGGGATGCCTTCATAAAGGTTTTCTCTGGGAAAATTAGTAATTTTGATGCCATAACTTCATCTCTTGTTAATATGTTCTATATACTTGTTTTTGATAGGTACTTTAACTTTAGCAACTATGTGATGCTAGAATTAGGTACTAGATTAGGTAACAAAGCTAATAGACCTAATAACATCTATTATGCTAGATTCTTTATGTTATTGGCTAACCATGTTGCTGAAGGTTTAGTCATAATCAATGAGAATAATAAACTCAAGTGCTGGGCACAAGAGAAAAGAGTTCTTGCAGACTTGAAGAGAATGGATCTAAACAGCAGTGTGCAATTGGTATATTTACCAATCATGAATGCACCCCAGGTAGGTGAGGTAATTGCTTCTACAACTCCTACTTCTTCCAACCCCTCTATTTCTTTATCTTCTAGTGTGGCCATGAAATCTGTGTCAATGCCCCAACAGATTTCTACCAAGGTCACCAAATCTAAACTTTCAAAATCCAAGACAAAGAAAACCACCTCTGTTGTTTCTCAAAAGACAACAGTTGTAACAACAACCATTAACCCTGAGGGAAGTGAACAGGGTGTGAGTGGTGAGGGGAGGGGTGAACATCAAAGAAACCCCCAGGATAAGGAAGGAGAGTTGAGTGCTTCCCAAGCTAGCCAAGCCCCAGTTTCTCAAAAAGCTGTGGTGGTTGAAAAGGTTTCTAGCACATCCCTAGTAGCATCCTCCCAAAAGGATGTTACTATTGAAAAGAGTTCCCAACCAGGAACACAGAACAAAAGAGGGAGGGACACTAAAGCCAAACACTCACCTACAAAAGCTTTTATTAGAAGGAAGAAGGCTAGAACCCAATCTTCTACACAGGGTGCACACACTGCACAGATACATCCATCTGTCTCTGTGCCTTCTCAAACTCAGTTTGATGTGACTCCAATAAATGTGGAGTCACAGCCCCATTCTCTCACAATAACTACACATCAATCACCAAATACTTCTTCACCATCTCTGGATGTGGATATGTTATTCCCATCAATTCCTGATTCTCCCTCTTTACAACTCAGGGAGGAGCCCCACTCAAATACAGGTGATCATCATCTTTTAGATGATTTGTTGGATCACCCGCAAATTCTTTCAGATATAATTGAAGGATCTGTATCAACACATATCAAATCAATCTATACAGATTCAACAATTATATCACTTTCAATTTCATCTTCTTTTCCTTCTTCAACGGATATCACTCATCCGTTGACAAGTGGTTGCTCTTCAACGGATAAGCTTAACAGCAGTTATCCGTTGATTACAACAGGTTCAACTTCAACGGATATTCCACATCCGTTGATAGTCTCTACACAAATAACTGAAATGATTCCAAGTGTAGAAGACATGAATACTGTGCAATCACTTTTAGGATTGAGGGCAGGGAGTGAAAATTTGAGTGAGAGGCTGGGTTGCTCCCAGGCAAAAGGAGAGATTGAGAGCACAAAAATGCATGCTATTTCTTCCAGCATGGCAAAAGTCAGTGAGTGGAGTACCACCTTAGAAGGTGAAGGTGAGGGAGTGAGATGTGTGAGCCAGGGGGAGCCCCTGATGCAAGAACATAGAGAAAAAGAGAGAAAAGCAGGTACAGTTGATACAAGGGTGGAACCAGCCATTGCTCATGAGTCAATGATTGTGGATGATGCTGAAAAGGAAAGACAATTTCAGCAACATTACAAAGCTGTAATTGATAACATTTCCTTGGATGCTGACACTTTTACTCATCCTGTGACAGCCTATCAACTGTTGGCTGCTCAGGGCAATGAGGAGGCAGAGAGGACACTACATCTAGTGCACTCAACAGAATCTCTTCAAAGGGATAAAGCTGCTATTAACAGGATGCCTTCTACAGCTGGTGAGCCATCTGAGGAATTTGGAGTAAATTCTGATGATGATGACTCTATTTCTTCTGATGGAAGCATGAACATAGGGGGAGATGTAGACCCTAATTCCATTCCTAATCTACCTGAATGGGCCTTGACTAAGGAGCATAGAACAGGTGAATTCAATGTCCACTTGGTCAAACAAATCATCACTATTCAACAGGCCATTCAGAACACTTCAAATGCAAATATCAAGGCTATCCTCCAAGCTCACCTGGACTCACTGCATCTCATGAAGCTGCAGAAAGTAAAGCAAGATATGAGTCTAGATGATCTCAGGAAAGATATTGCTGACTTGAAATCCTTCACTTCAGAAAAATTGGATTCAGTCATGCCCTATGGTACTTTGCAGGACTTGGTTTCGAGATTGAAAAAGGAATCAGTTACTGAACAAAGGCTGGCCAAGTTGGAAGACAGAGTTCAAGGAATTGAAGATTCTGTGGCCACCCTTCTTCTCAACCAACAATCTCAAACCAATCTCCTAATGCAGCTGGCAAAAGCACAAGGCTTGACCCCTCTCCTTGATGATAACAAAAAGGGGGAGAATAAAAGGGAAGGGGAAGGAGAGCCCTCTACAAAGATTCAGATATCTAAAGTGCTAGTTCCTGCCATCACTACCTCTCCAATCATTCAAATCAAGGGAAAACCTGATGGAATTGATTTGATTCAGCTAGCAGCAGCTGAAATACAAATGAAAGAACAATGGAGGAGAATTGATGAAAGGTTGCAATTGGTGTTTGGTTCTACACAAAATAAATCAACATCTGTGAAATTTAGCACAAAGATTGAACCAATCAACATGGAGCTCAAGCCAGTAGGGAGAAATAAGGTTGGAGAGACTTCTTTCAAGAATTTAAAACCTATGGTTCTAAAGCCTAACACTAGATCCAGTATGGACTCCACAAAGAATCCCCTAGACTTTGCTCAGATGCAGGAAGTAGACTTTCCTCTTCCAAAACCTGATGGAGACAAAGTTCTAAGTGCAAGCATCATAAAGAAGAAGGAGACCAAGGACAAGGGTGAGAGAATGGACATGGCCTTTATCTATAGAGAGGGAAAGAGTATCTGTGTGATGCAAGGACATCCCAAATTTCTAAAGGCCAAAAGGGAAGAAACCAGAAGGTTGAAGAAAGAAGCTGTAAAACTCAAGGCTGACAAAAGAGCACAAGCAAAGCTTGAAAAACAGCTAAAGTCAAGCCAAGTTGAAGAAATGAAAGGAATTGAAGTCAGGGGTGAAGAAAAGATTGCTAACTTAGATGAGGTTCTTGGGAGCATATTTGGTGAAAATATGGAAGAAAGAGAGGAATGGCAGAAGGGAAACAGAAGAAAGGCCAAGGCACACAGAAGGAGTGAAGATAACCCTGAAGATACCAAATCTATATCTAAACCACTACCTTCCATACCTAAACCTTTTGTTGCTGATCCCTCTATAAATATCCATGGTGAACCAATCATTCCAAAAGAGGAACCTATTGATTGGGACAACATCACATTGCCTACCTTTTTAACCACTCTACCACTACCAAAGAAACAGAAAAGAAAATCTAAATCTACACCTCCCCTAACCTCTAAGAAATTCACTCAAAAACAAAAACCTAACCCTAAGCCACCCATTTCTAAAGATGATTATGTTCACATCTGTGACATAAAAGAAGCTTCAGACATTAATCTCTATCTGGATGAGCTGGAGGAAGTAAGGGGAATAGCTGCCTACAGACAGCTACCAGAGAGATTGGTTTTCAGATATAAGGGAGCTGGGGAAAGAACATGGCCTCTCTACAGGATTCTAAATGAAGGCTACTCTACCTTGATCAGAGTCTTTTCAGCCATCAAAAAGGATTCTGGCTTTACCAGAACAGCCAAGACTGAAATTCTCAACAAGATTGCCAACATAAGGAAGACTTGGAGGGAACCAAATGCTTTGCCCAGAACCTTACTCATACAAGAAAGGGGAACTAAAATTCACAAATCACCTCATTGGTTGATGGAATTTAGAGATGACAAAGGAGTCAGAAGATTTTTCAGACTTGAAGACCAACTCAAGATTGCTAGCAATGAAACTCTCAAAGAAATGCAATCTAAGTTGGATATCAGTGATGAAGATGAAGCTGAATTCTTCAGACAACTCCAACTCCAATTTGAGGAAAATGACAAAGGGCTAGGAAAGAAAACCAGGGAACAAAGAAGAAAATAATGATTTGCTCAGGCTAGAGGAGCACCCTTGGAAATACTGTAAATCTTCAATTACCTCCTAGTACATACACTTTTGCAGCACTTTTATATTTCTACTTAGTTTCAATTCAAATATTTGTTAAGTGTTTTGTTATCATCAAGTTAACCCTGAATTTATGCCTACAATTCTTATAGACATAAATAGGGGGAGTTTGTTAGGAATATATGTGCATTAGTTTGATGATATGTTTAACAAAATACTTAAGTAGAAATTTAGTGTCAGTAGCCTCAACGGATAAGACCACTTTGGCTATCCGTTGATGGTGTAGCTTTAC